>NC_137184.1:4875000-6334166 GCF_951804945.1 Podarcis cretensis | reverse complement strand
GCACCCCATGAGGCGCTGGCACAGGAAAGCATCTCAACAGGCCAGAGTTCTGGGACCTATTTCCCCACCATTATTAACTCACATGGCAGTGATAATGGTGATACACACAGGACCATTTGGAAATGTTCCTATTGATTGGAAATGAATAATTACTCCCTTTCCTCATTCTCCAAGACCATCTTGGTAAGCAGGAGAGCTGAAGCACTAAGTGGGATTAATAACTACTTTTCATTACTTTTAATGCAAACTATTGATTTTAAAGTGTTGTAGGGGAATGACAGTTTATTACAATAAGACAATAAAACAGACTATATGAAATAATTGAGAGTAATCTCTTGCCTTTTCCTTTGCGACACTGGGACATTATGTTCTGTGCACTTCGAGACATTTATGGCAAAGTCTATCCAGACGATGGCAGCTTAACCACTCTATAAAACAGCACTTTGGAGCCGAAGTGTTATAAATAATAGGCCATAAAGCTACTAAATGGAACTTTAATTTGATTCTGTTCTGTCATGGAATGACAGAGAGAGGATGGGGCAGAGGGTTGTGTGAGGTGGGGGTGGGCTTAAAGTGATGCCAGGTTCAACTTGCACACACATATGGCAGTGGCTAGGGTGCGATGGCAGATGACTTCCAGGTAAAAGAGGGAGCTTAAAAAAAGGAGCAGTCCCTGATTCTAGGAATGGAGTCACTGTGAGTCATAACATCTAACTTTGCTGTATATCAGGGGTGTCCAACAGGTCGACCGTGATCTACTCGTTGACCGTGGGTTGTCCGTGGCAGATTGCGGTTGATCACGAGATCCTTTGGTAAATCCAATGGGTAGATCACTGCCAGTTTTTGTTTTTTAATAGTGGGAGTAGATTGCAGTTTCTTGGGAGTTGGACATACCTGCTGTATATCACTGGTGGAGAACCTTAGGCCAGGGGCTGAATGCGACCCTCCAGGCCTCTCCATTTGGCCCGTATATATAAACATCTTTGTACAGTAGGCTCATACACACACACACACACACACACACACTTCTGCCTCTGGTCCAGCCTACCATGGGCACATGGCCCCTGGAAAGCTGCGCAGAAGGAGATGTGGCCCTTGAGCTGAAAAAGAATCCCACTTAGCTCAGTTGGTAGAGCATGAGACTCTTAATCTTAGGGTCGTGAGTTTAAGCCCCACCCTGGGCAAAAGATGGACTAGATAGCTCTTGTGGTCCAATCCAACTCTACACTTCTACAATTCTGCTGTATAAGAGGCACATTCTAAGCTGATGGTCAGAACAGAACCAAATATCTCTCTCCCACCCATCTTGCCAAGCAGAGAGGGTTAGATAGGTATTTGTGTATGTAAGCAAGGGACAGTTTTTGACTGAGATTTTAAAAGATAGATGAATTTGGGCATCTTGGGATGCTGGCTGCCTCCATGGAGACCTGATGTGGGAACAGAGAAATCCCTAAACTGTGTGGCTCCACCCATGCCCCAACTGGATATTTGTAAATACCGTAAATGTTACATAATGTTTGATATGCCCCCAGAGATTCCACTCCAAAGGAAACCAAACTGGGAAAGCAACTGTACCTGTGGAATCTATCCCCTCTCAGTGAAGTGGTGATGAGAAAAACATCATATTCCATTTTGTGCTTTAGATTTATAGCAAAGGCATGATTTTTCTGGTTAGCATTTCGAAAGTTGCAGCTGCTCTTAGGGTGCTTCAGGACTGCTGTTTTTTGGAGGCATGTGTCAATCTCATTGGCAAACCTGCCCTCTCCCCCCATTGGACTTTTTGCAGCAGGGAAAGTGAAGGGGAAATGCACTGGAAACTGTGGAATAACATTTGCTTGCTACAACACTATCTAACCTCCTTGCAAACAAATCCAAATTCTTGTTCAATAAATAGCTGATGTCATTTAATCTCTCTGCAAACTTTGTGCAAGCAGATCAGGATACATACTCAGTATGCACATAATCTGGAATTGACTGTAGTCAATTCTGTAGACTTATTGTCTTGCTGTCAATACCATTTTGATTTCTTTGTTGTTCTAATTATTGGTGTATGCCTGTGTTTGTGATTTTTAAATCAAGTTGTTAGCTTCCTTGTGGATTTTCAAGTGGAAAGGAAGGATATAAACAATTGAATAAATAATGTGTAAAATCAAACAATCAGCCACTGGGGGAAGAAAAACTCAAGCAATTCATGGTTCAAAGGCAAATTTCAATCATGTAACACCAAAAGCAAAAGTTGGTTTCAAAAATTACAACAAAAGGCATCTTCTGCTATATTCCCAGGAAGACATTAGCTGTCTGCAATTGAAAGAAAATGAGTTTGCTCCATTTTTGTCCTTCATAATCAAGCTACTGTTCCATTTTTTAAATTTTTGGGTTTTTTTGCTTAGTTTTTGTTTGAAGGATTCGGCAAAAAGAAAACTCAGTATTAAAATGCCTTAATAAAAATCTATGGAGAGATGACACTTGGAATACTGTGTATACCTCTGGTCACTGCACCTAAAAAATCAAGTCAAGTAACCTTTATTGGCATCACATAGAAACATTCAGAATACATTAAGAATAAATAAGCCAGTGCAATCCTGTCGCCACCCCAACAGCACAGCCACCCGCCAAAGGGAAGAAGAGGTGAGCAATCTGTTTCATCCTCTGTGGGTTTCCAGCAAGGGTAGGATCCTGTAGTGTACTTTGGCGACAAAAAAATCAAATAGAGGAACTTAGCTACTGTCTTGGTGAGCTCCTGGTCTCTGCCCTGTAATAAGAAGCGTATAACCTCTGTCTTTGGTTTCCATGTTGGAATACATAGATGGTCTAGAAATTGATGGTGGAGATCATCATATATTTTACATTTAAGGGCCATGTGCACTAGAGTTTCCACCAGGTGGGCATAGGCCCAGAGCAGGCAGGGTTTAGATCAGGGAAATCCTAACTGTATACAGTGGTACCTCAGGTTACATACGCTTCAGGTTACATGTACTTCAGGTTACAGACTCTGCTAACCCAGAAATAGTGCTTCAGGTTAAGAACTTTGCTTCAGGATGAGAACAGAAATCGTGCTCCGCTGGCGCGGCAGCAGCAGGAAGCCCCATTAGCTAAAGTGGTGCTTCAGGTTAAGAACAGTTTCAGGTTAAGAACGGACTTCCAGAATGAATTAAGTACTTAACCTGAGGTACCACGGTAGTGTTATCCCATTTTGCCACCTAGTACATGTGGCACCATAAAGAAGACCTATTTGTGGCCTTTTTAGATCTTAAGGCTGCTTTTGACTCAGTTGACAGGGGGCTGTTATGGTCCAAACTGGAGTCACTGGGCTTAGACCCCAGGTTACTTTACCTGATTAAAAAGCTTTACTCAAATAATACCTTAAAAATGATATTTTAGAAGTCGGAAAAGGTTCAGAAAAGGGCAGCCAAAATTATCAAGGGATTGGAGGAGCTTCCCTACAAAGTTTAGGTGTAAGTAGGAGTGAGGGCATGATAGAAATGTATAAAATTATGCATGTTGTGAAGAAAGTGGCTAGAGAGATTCTCTCTCTCTCTCTCTCTCTCATAAGACTAGAACCTGGGATCATCCAGTGAAACTGAATGAGATTCAGGTCAGGCAGTAGGAACAATCCCTTCACACAGCACATAGTTAAAGCTGTCGAATTTGCTACAAATGTTGGTGACCAACTTGGAAAGTTTTCCTATGACCTTGTTGATACACCATTATCACTTAATGAGGAAAGATTACAGTATTTGGGGCTTTATAGTTTAGAAAAAAGGTGAGTAAGGGAGGGGATAGAATTGTCTAAAATTATTCATGGTGTGAAGAATGTAGATAGGGCTCCCTTATAACCAGGCATCATCCAATGAAGGAAAATGTTGGAAGATTCAGGACAGACAAAGGGAAGAACTTCTTCACATAGCACATAGTTAAATACTGTGTTTCACGACCACAAAATGCCATCAGTTTGAATGGCTTTAAAGGGGGTTTGGAGAAATTCATACAGGGCGTCAGTTACTTAAGGAAAGTTATAGTCCCACTTTAGTTTGCCTTGGTCAGACCACATCTGGAATACTGTGTCCAGTTCTGGGCACCACAGTTTAAGAAGGAATGTGTGCAGACGAGGGCAACCAAGATGATAATAATAATAATAATTTTTTTTTATTTATACCCCGCCCTCCCCAGCCAAGGCCGGGCTCAGAGCGGCTTACAAGCAATAATAAAAACAAGATGAATGATTACAACTTAAAAACAAAAATAAAATACAACATTAAAATAATGGAACATTAAAATATTAAAATGTAGCCTCATCGCAGGAGGAGAAGGAAAAGAAAAACAAAAAAGAAAAAAAAGAGAGAGGGGGAGGGAATCAAATTGGCTCCAAGCCAAAGGCCAGGCGGAACAACTCTGTCTTACAGGCCCTGCGGAAAGAAATCAGATCCTGCAGGGCCCTGGCCTTGAGACAGAGCGTTCCACCAGGCCGGAGCCAGAGTTGAAAAGGCCCTGGCTCTGGTTGAAGCCAATCTAACTTCCTTAGGGCCAGAGACCACTAGGGTGTTGTTATTTATGGACCTTGAGGCTCTCCGTGGGGCATACCAGGAGAGGCGGTCCCATAGGTACGAGGGTCCTAGGCCGTGAAGGGCTTTAAAGGTCAAAAGCAGCACCTTAAATCTGACCCTGTACTCCACCGGGAGCCAGTGCAGCTGGAAAAGCACTGGGTGAATATGCTCCCATGGCAGAGACCCCGTGAGGAGCCTCGCTGCAGCATTCTGTACCCACTGGAGTTTCTGGGACAGCTTCAAGGGCAGCACCGCATAGAGCGAATTACAGTAGTCAAGCCTGGAGATCAAGGGTCTGGAAACCAAGCCTTATGAGGAAAAGTTGAGGGAGTTGGATATGTTTAGTTTGGTGAAAAGGAGATTGAGAAATATCATAGAATCAAAGAATTATAGAATTTGGACCACAAGGGTCATCTAATCAAACCCCCTGCAAGGAATATTTTTGTCTAGCGTGGGGCTTGAACCCACCACCCTGAGCTATTCTGTTACAAATGTTCTAAGGATGTCAGGCTTGAGGAATTCTCTCCCTCCCCTCCTGATGGTTTCAAGGAGCCAGGAGAAAACAAGAAAGCTTTTAATTTAGATTTACCCAGTCACTGCGATAACAGATGAAGAATTTCAGTCTTTCTCCATGATGTCGTTGATCACTCTGGTTGTTGTTTTTTTAAAAAAAAAATTTATTACATTTAAACATTACAAAAAAGGAAAGAAAAAGGAAAGAAAAAAAAGAAGAGAAAAGAAAACAATACAATACAATACAATGTATAAATATTACACAACACAACATTAACACAACAAACCAAACCAAACAAAGCAAAAACAATTTAAAACACACATCATACCATTTCAATATCTTATCTTTCATTCACTTGTTTCAACGACCTCCTCACACCTCCCTTTTTGTATTCCACTTCTATTAATTGTTTCAGCAATTCCTTTCCATCTTCCTCTATTTTCTGTCATATAGTTGTCTTAACATATTTTAACCTTATTTTCCCTTTAATACTCTAATAATCTATTTATACTTAATTCCTTATAACATTTTTTGCTAAAGCCGTATAAGTTCATTCCAACATTTTTTCTAACAATCATTAATTTTACAATATTTCTATAAATAGACTTTAAACTTTTTCCAATATTCTTCCACCGTCTCTTCTCCCTGGTCTCGGATTCTGCCAGTCATTTCTGCCAATTTCATATAGTCAATCAACCTGGTAGTCTTCTGTCCGATGCTCTTAACTCTTTTCCAAGTCCCTTCTGCAAGTCTTCTTTGTATTTATACATGCACTTTACTTTATCTTCTACTGATCTTATTTTCATTTTCCTTCCTTTGAGGCTGAAGAGTAGATCTCGGGGAAACTCCCACCTAGAGATGATTTTATTCCTTCTCAACAGTGCAACCAAATCTCCGTACTTAAACCCAAAATCCAAAAGATATTTCGGGACGTCTTTCAAGATTTCCACTATTGACTGTTGTTCTTCTAGGTTCTTCTGGTAGTTCCAACAGTCTCTTATTTTGTTCTTCTCTTTTTTCCCTCCTCTTCCAAGTCTGAAGGCCCTCACAATTTTAATCTCTTCTTGACCCAAGTCCAGGTCCCAAAAATCAGCAAATTCCTGCGTGGTGAAATCCATCAAACTCTCCTTCTCCAGTTCAGGTAGGGCTCTAATCCTCAAAATCTGATTTTCTTTAAATTCAGTCGTAGAAGGCATCAACTTATGGTCATCAAATTGCATCTGTAAGGCTGGGACTCTCTCTCTCCATCTGTGTTACTTTAGGTTCAACGGCAACAACTTTCTCCCTAGCCTTCTCTGCAGTTTGCCATGTCAAAGTAGATTCCTGTATCAGTTTCTGAATAGTTTCTGTATTGATGTTCACTTTTTGTCCCAAATTATCAATTTTGGTAGTTACCACATCCACCTTCTTGTTAAGCTGTTCCAGTGAGTTATTTATCTTACTTAATGCGACCGCTAAATCCTCTTCTGTTGACATTCTTAACCGATTCAAGGTCAGTCCCAGAGTCTCACAGCTTTTTATCTTGCAGCTGGAAATTCCCCCAGATCAGCTCTTGTAACAGTTTCAAAAGCTTCCTCTAGAGGGAAACAGTTTCTATTTGTATTAGTCCTTTTAGATTCAGTTCAAACAATAAAGTTAGTTTCAATTTTCAGTTACTTTTACTCCTTTTTAAATGCAGACGGAGACATTGGAAACAATGTATTTCTCTTATTTAACTAACTGTCAGTGAACGTTCTAGTCACGGTCAATGAGCATTCCAAAAGACGTCAGTCTTACTAGCAGCCCGTTTCCAGGTTCGGAGCGGTGGTATTTTAACTTCCTTCACTCTCTCCTGCAAGCATATACAATCCAAAACTTCCCCCCTCTTCTCCTGCTTCCAAGGGGGATTTAATATTTTTTTACTGATGGAAATTTAGTCCTTTACAGTAGGCTTTCCAAGACTTTAGCTTGCAGCCTTTTTGCTTCAGTCTATTTACAAAAGGGGAAGGCGGACTTCCTGTTTTGAACCTCCCCGTTTCGGTGCCAAATTAAGACGTTTAAAAATCCAATTCTTCACTCTACTCACGGGTAGTTGCTTTAAGATCAAAATTTCCACAGGAAAAAGTCAGCGCTCTCCAGCAACAGCTATGCGGCTTCGCTCCGTGGAAAAAGCAATCAATTTGAAGCACCGCGCCGCTCACCCCACGTCGCTCCGGATCCCCGAAACTGGGTTTCCCCGTGAGTAGGGGAGGCACAAAAGGTGCCAGCCGAATCCCACGTTCACAGGCTTCACCCGCCTGTGATTTTTAGTGGGTCTCCGCCTTCGCTGTGGCGGCCAGACCCGGATTTCCACGAAGCAAATTCCTCCCGATCAGAGGAATTCCGCCATTACCGGAGGTGCCAACCCGGAAGTCCGATGGAGTTGATCACTCTGGCTCCTCCTATCTTCCCTATCTTCAGCTACAGGAGAAGGGAGGGAGATCCCCACCATCCCTTTGCCTCTGTATCCCTGTCCCTGACAGTAGGAGTGGTTTGACAGCAGAATGGACTCCCTTGGAAGATGGCCACCAATCGGAAGCTGCGCCTTGGTTTCCGAACATTTTGGAAGTCAAACTGACTTCTGGATACCATTCAACTTCCGAGGTACCACTGTAACAACAACAACAACAACAACAACAACAACAACAACAACAACAACTGAGGGCCCCACATCTGCTGCCCCTAATGCAGGCAACCAGTACTGAGATGGATTCAATAGTCTGACTTGGTACAAGTCAGCTTCCTATGTTCCAGTAGTATTTTGTACCAGCCGTAATCTCTGGACCCATCTCCAAGAACAGCCCCGCTAACTAATCTGAAGATGTCACCAAAACATAAATATATATCTTGGGCTGCTTTGTCTTTTAACCAAAACTATCAAGCAAGTTTGTATGTCTGTAACAATTTGTATTTTCTTCTCTCTCCCTCTCTCTTATATCTATGGTAAAATTTATGTAAAAATATATATACACTCTTGATAAAACAGTTTCCCCAGCTGTGCACAAAGAAAGCTTAGAGATAATGCAAAGCTAAAACATATATAGGTGACTAAATTATATGTCTTGATAGGCTTGTTGAACCAAAAAGGGTTTTAGCAAGTATCTAAAACAGTAAATCAGGGCAACTGCCTAGTAGTTCCCAAGCACAATTGCTCCCATAACAAAGAACTGAGCTCTCACAAATATGGAATGAGATTTTGCTACATAAAGAAAATAATTTACTACATTTTCCTGATATTTCCATACCAGATAATTTCCACATTTTATGTGATTTTTCACATTATGTAAAGGTCACTTCTGGAAATCTAGTGGAAGTTTAGCACTCATTTCCCTGCTAATTGTTTCCAGAAAAAAGTCAATTTGCAACTGCATTAACTCAGAAAATTGTAGGAGTTTTACACTGCAATTTCATGGGCAAAATTTGGGGCTATGTCCTCGCATACAGTTACTTTTTGCTATTTAAAATTTAGCACTATGTGCTGATATATTGATTAAAAAGTTGCATTTCTGTAACCCAACAGGTACTGCAGTGTAAAAGGAGCATTAGAAATCAGGACAGAAGTGCTAGCATTATAATCAGGAAAACTCAATAAACCCCATGTTGGAATGCAGCCATTATGTGGCACTTGTAAAAAGGCAATTTCGGCAGTTCAAATTGATCAAATACTACATTATTGCATGCCACTCTGAGTGGTGCGAGACTCCAGGGTAGCTTGCCATATCTTGAAGAGCAAAAAAGAGCACAGCTCAAGCCGTTGCCAGCACGAGCCGGAGAAAGGCATGTGGGGGCACTGCTGTGCCCTCATGCCCCTTTCCCTGGCTCAGGCTGGCAGCGGTCATGGCATGCAGAGCAGGCTGAGCCTGAGTCACCCAATCCCAAGACACCTCCCCCTAACCCAAACCTGGACATTTCCTTTAAAATGTAAAAATGGGCATGTTTGCTCCCCAAAAGAGGACATGCTCGGGTTTCCCTGGACAAGCCAACTCCAGGGGTTCCAGGTGCTTACTCAGGGTTTGGTTTCCTTGGAATGAGGGACAGCAGGGACTTGGTGTCTTTAGAACATGGGCAGACAAACTAAGCCCTGGGGGGCGGATCTGGCCCAGTCACCTTCTCTGTCCGACCCGCGGACAGTCTGGGAATCAGCATGTTTTTACATGAGTAGAATGTGTCCTTTTATTTAAAATGCATCTCTGGGTTATTTGGGGGGCATAGGAATTCACAGTGGTACCTCTGGTATAGTTAAAGCTATGGTTTTCCTGGTAGTGATGTATGGAAGTGAGAGCTGGACCATCAAGAAGGCTGATCGCCGAAGAATTGATGCTTTTGAATTATGGTGCTGGAGGAGACTCTTGAGAGTCCCATGGACTACAAGGAGATCAAACCGGTCCATTCTTAAAGAAATTAGCCCTGAGTGCTCACTGGAAGGACAGATCCTGAAGCTAAGACTCCAATACTTTGGCCACCTCATGAGATGGAGGGCACAAGGAGAAGGGGACAACAGAGGATGAGATGGTGGGACAGTGTTCTCGAAGCTACCAACATGAGTCTGACCAAACTGTGGGAGGCAGTGGAAGACAGGAGTGCCTGGCATGCTCTGGTCCATGGGGTCACGAAGAGTCGGACACGACTAAATGACTAAACAACAACAACAACGGTACCTCTGGTTGCGAGCAAGATCCGTTCCAGAGGCCCATTTGCAACCTGAAAAGAACACAACCCATGTCTGCGCATCTGTGGACGCGAGGGTTACGATTCGTCACTTCTGCGCATGCGCATGATGTCACTTTGCGCCCATGCGCATGCACGAGCGGCGAAACCCGGAAGTAACCCTTTCTGGTGCTTCCGGGTTGCTGTGGGACACAACCTCAAAACGGCAAACTGAAGCAAACGTGACATGAGGTATGACTGTATATGTTTTATTAACACATATATACAAACTGAGCCTGCAATGGCATTAACATCCCAATCATAGCATTAACACCCCAAGGTCTTGCTTCTTCCATAGCCATAGCTTGGATTCCAGCAGAAATCAAGCATGTCTCTATACCTCCCAGGCTTCTGCCTGCCACCTGCTTCTAGTGACTAGGTCTCTCTGACACACTCAGCTCTCGCTTTCGTCCTTCTAACTACCAGCCAGTTGAGGGAGGAGGTCCCTACCCATTTGTCTTCTGGCACTGAGCAACTTCCTTTGTTACCTTAACAATTCATACTTAGGGGGCCATTATCAAGAACCTGGCCTTGGTTCCAGGAATTTGAAAGGACTCAGGTGTACAGACTAAACTGTGCCCCCCCCAACTCATAACAATGCATTTCTAAATTGTTCTTCATATAAACTACTCCCACTGCACTGTGTGATATTGAAAAAAGACAATGAAACACAATAAAAGCCAAACATAAACCATCTCAAACTAACAAAAATTAAAGACAAGTAAAAACCAAATGTAGTCCCTTAAAAATTCCTGGACAAGCATGGAAGTCTAAATCAGGGATGGGGAGCCTGTGGTCCTCCAGATCTTGCTGGATGATAATGTCAGGAGCTCAGCCTACACTCGAATAGGACCCTGGCAGAGACACATGCCCAACTGACACGTTCTCTCCCTCCTGGTCGATCGTTCGGGAGCTTCAATAGCTTTCTTCTGCCCGAACATCACAGCAACTGATGCCAACAGACACCGGCACACTTAGGGATCTGCAGAGTCTTTGCAGCTTGCGTAACAGACCTCAGCAACTCAGCATTTTGGCTAATCTACTTTATTTACAAATAAACACACACAGAGCACTGCAACATGGCTCCCTCTCTCTCTAGCATCAGACAGCAAAGAGAAAGAACAAAAGACAATAGTCCCACTTCACGGAACACAGTATCACAAACATCCTGTCTCCGTCACTTTCCACTCTGAGGAGTCAAAACATACCACAACATGTGAAAGACAACAATCCCATGACTGCAGTCACGGAGCAGGAATTCCAACACATAATACCCTTCACCACTGGTTGCACTGACTGAGGCTGGTAGCCCTGGCAGACTATTTGAAAGTGCAACAAGGAAGCAAAAGGAGATCGGAGGGTGGGAAATAGGCATCTGCAATGTGTTCGAAGTGTATTAGGATTGATTGAAAAAGGGGTAAAGGGCATAGCTCAGTGGCAGAACATCTGGTTTGTATACAGAAGGTCCCTGGTTCAATCCCTGGGCAGGGCTGAGGAAATCTTTTGCCTGAAACCATGGAGAGCCACTGCAGGTCAGGGCAGAGATTACTGAGCTAGATGGACCAATGGTCTGACTCAGTATAAGGCAGCTTCCAATTTTTATTTTTACATACAGTCTTACCTTGGTTCTCAAACTTAAGCCATTTTGGGAGTCCGTTTGACTCCCGAAACTGTTCGAAAACCAAGGTGCAGCTTCTGATTGGCTGCAGGAGCTTCCTGCACTTAAGTGGAAGCTGCATTGAACATTCGGCTTCTGAAAAACATTCAAAAACCGGAACACTCACTTCCAGGTTTGTGGCATTCGGGAGCCGAAACGTATGAGTACCAAGGCGTTCGAGAACCAAGTTATGACTGTATTTGGAAAGGAATGTAGCTCAGTGGTAGAGCAACTGCCCTGCTTGCAGAAGGTCCCAGGATCAATTCTTGGCATTCCCAGGGATTCCCTGTCTGAAATCCTGGAGAGCTGCTGCCAGTCAGCACAGACAAGACTGATGGTTCATCTACACATCCTCTTGTTTTGCTGCTTTCCCCCAAGGAAAACCACTCTTTCATGCTCAACTGGAGCAAAAGGCAATTCAGTTTTCCTCCGGATTGCTGTTTGCTCCTATTTAGAGTTAAAGAGTAGGTTTTCCCTGGGAAAGGAGCAGGACAAGGGGAAAACTGCTCTAACCTATGCTTTCTAGGCATGGGACAAACAGAAGTATGGACGAGTCCTGAGCTAGATGAGTCAATGGTGCAACTTAGAATAAGGCTGCTTCTTATTTTCAGATGTACCAGCCCGAGTATGGTTAACCTCCAACATGTAGATTAGACCCCTTCAGGCATGCTTTGGTGGAGCCTGCCTAGAGGAAAGACACTTCAGAGGAAAAGTGAAGGTAGGGCAGTGAGTTGCTGGACTTTGTTCCTATGGCTATGTGGTTGAAAAGCTGGCAGCAGTGCCATGGCAACCTGAGAAGCAAAGGGGAAACAGTTGCAGAAGCAAGAAATAATGGGGGGGGGGGTTATTGGTTGTTTTTAATTAAAATAATAATAGCCAAATATGTGTATATTTGAGGAGAAAAAAGGAAAAGGAAAAAACAGGGTAGGGTGAAGGGGGTATGTGTGTGTATGGGATATCTATATTATTTATATCTATATCTATCTATATCTGTTAAGGAAATTCTGGGTTGAGAGACTACTCAACAGCCCAGCTTGTTAGGGTACCAGTCCCTCATGGGTCCATGCGATCAGTAAAAGAAAGAAATTCCAGCCAAGTAATTTGGAGCAAAACAGCAGTCAGTAGACTTAGATCCTTTATTGTTGTGCAACAGGTTCAATAGCAGCAAGTGAACCCAGAGCATGCGGCAGCATTGACTTTTAAAACTTCCCACCACATCCCAGAATACAGTTCGTACAGCATCATTGGTACATCATCTTTACATCACTGACATGTCACCAAAGGGGAGGGGTAGACAGGGGTTACACTAGTTCAACCTTGGCAAACATGTCCAGACAAGTCCTTGGTCCAAGATTAGCAAAGGCAAAACATGTCAGGGCAAGACGCAGGTATAAGATTAGCATAGGCAAACACCTCTGAAGTCCCACCACCCAAAGTACAATAGAACTTCCTTTGCAAGTCTGGACCCCTCGAAGTCTGGTGATGGGATTAGGTTTTCCTTGGCCAACAATCAGCTCAGCAATTGTCACCTCTGGGCACTTCCTGGAGTAGGAGGTGTGTAATACTTGTCTTCAAGCTTGGGGAGGGGGGCAGGGAAAAGAGTCCCTTTTCCAAGAGCAAATAGTGTTGAAATGGAGGAAACTGGCAAAGGGGTTGATTTTATATGATTTTTAAAGCTAGGTATCTTCACTGAGCTGTCAAGTTGAAAGGATACATTCAGGCATAATATTTGTAACATTTAACAGCTTTAAAGATGTGCCCCCCTTTGTCATTTCTGTTACATATCTATCTATAGACACACACACACACACACACACACACACACATATATTCTGGAATCAAACGGTAGTGCCCAATCAATGTTAAAAATCAAAAGCTTTTTTAAAAAAAGAAAATCAAGAATTATGAGGTCGAATGAATGTTAAAGATCAAAGGTAAAGAAAATCAAATAAAAAAAGACATAAAATTTAAACTTGAGGTGTTCCAAGCTGCAGTAGCAGCAACCTGCAGGCTTGTGGGACTCAGCCGCACAAGGATGAGGGTGGTGGCAATCTCGGGCGTGGGTTGGGTAAGGCTTCTCCACTGGGGGCTGCCATTTTCTGCCTCAACCTCTGCAAACAGGCCACTGTGGTGCTTGCTTCCTTCGCGGGAAGGCTCTGCCCCACAGTCCGGGGGGGGGGGGGCGGGGCTGATCCCCCTACAAGCAGCCAGCCCACAAAGCAGAGTGAGGAGGGAAGGCCTGTCTGGCCCCATCCAAATGTTGCTCAGAGGCTGCAGCTGGGGGGGACGGACTCCCCTTCAGTGTTGCCCTACTCCCCGATACTCACCCCGCCCCCTGTCATGAAGGCTGCTGGGCTCCTGCTCCCAAGTGGTGCCAGGGAGCAGTGCTTGGCCAGCAGTGCAGAGGCAGACCCCTCCAGTGTACCCTGAGCCACTGACTAGGCCTCACCAGGCAGCCGGTCCATCTCATTGCCCTGGCAAGGTGGTCTTGCCACACCCGGAGGTGGGTCGAGGGCTGAACAGTCCCCCCCCCCTCATGGAATCTGCCCCAGCCATTCTGTTGGCTGGGTCCCACTCTCAGGCAGCCCTGCCCTCCCCCCTTAAAACAAAATAACTTAACAAAAAAAAAACAAAAAAAGCTACAATACAATACAAGCTAAAACAACTATACATTTAGACAACCCCCATACAAATACAAACCCTATCCCCTTTAAAACAACTTTAACATGGGGGACTGGCCCATGCCCTTATCCCACCCACCCCAACATCTCCCCACCAGCCATCCCCCCCCCCACTGCAGCAGCAGGAGTCCTGCAAATCCTCAGAGGGGGGATAAGTAGCAGTCAAGTACAACATTCCTTGTTTTCCTAGAGTGGACACGCAAAGGGGATGTTTGGTCCAGCCAGTCAAAAACTTCCTGTTTCCTCCTGGGCTGGGGCATCCTTCCTCTTGCATGTGACTAGAGGTGGTCATGACCTTACCTGTGCAGGTAACAAAAGCACAAGGCACACAGTAGACTCTTTGACTTCCTCTCATCGTTGGAGCAGCTTTTTAGCTAGAGATGTCCTGTTGGCTTTCAGTCAACAAAGTCTAATCATATGGGATAGACTCACATGTATATATCCGTAACTAAGTCTGCCTTCAGGGATCCAACTGTGAACTGATGATGTTGTGAGTAAACTTCTTTTATGACTTTAAATAAGATTGTTGTATGTTCATTCTTTTAAGAGGGAAATAAGGGATCTTACTATGAATCTACATTGAGAAGTTTAAACAAGCTTGCAAACAGCTACCCACTGTGCGTTTAAAAGGGAATGTTAAAACTACTGCAAGTTAGGAAGGATATTAATAAATAATATTTCCTCTCCTGCCTCTCTAAAATTCCCACAGGGAGATTGCAGTATCCCCAACAGCAGCAGCAGCAGGAGTCCTCCAGGTGGGGTAGATGATAGGCCCCAAAGGGGGACTGCAGGGCCAGGTAGATGGAATTCAGGGCAAGCAGGCTTTATAACGCTGCCCCAACAACTGGTCCACGCCCAGCTGAGGTAGCATCTGTTCAAAGCATGGAGGAACTTTCTCGAAGGGGCACAGCACCAGGTGGAGGTCCTCACTGATCATCTCAATCTCGAGTACTGGCAGACAGTGTGTTATCTCAACGAGTGGCAGATCTGCAGGACATAGTTCTTTGCTCGTTTTGACTTCAGAGTCCAGTCAAATACTATGCAGCTTATGATGATACAGAGGTTTTTAACAAAATAAATATACCATACAGTGGTACCTCTAGTTGCGTTCCGCTCTTGTTACGGACTTTCATCTTAGGAACCTGGTGTTTACTTCTGGGTTTGCCACGCGCGCATGCACAGAAGCGATCTGCGCGCTTCACACATGTGCAGAAGCGCTCAATCGTGCCGCACACATGCACAGAAGAGGCACTCTAGTTGCGGACTTTTTGGGGCAGGGTGCGAATGGCACCCCAGAACGGATTAAGTCCACAACTAGAGGTACCGGTGTATTTAGAGGATTCACAGAAACAAATGTTAATAGCAGCAGTATCAGAAGCAGAAATTAAGGAAATAATTCTTAAAATGAGAAATGGTAGAACACCAGGATTGGATGGGTTTCCTTTTGAATGGTATAAGACATACATAGATCTATTAACTCCAAAACATCAACATTTGTATA
This sequence comes from Podarcis cretensis, assembly GCF_951804945.1. Lineage (NCBI taxonomy): Eukaryota > Metazoa > Chordata > Lepidosauria > Squamata > Lacertidae > Podarcis > Podarcis cretensis. The sequence continues at coordinate 6,318,544 of NC_137184.1, read as the reverse complement.
AAGAGATATTTGCTAAAGGCAGTGCCCTTTTTCAGGGGGTACTGGCACCTCTTTTATTTTGGTTAAAAAGTGTGCCACATACTGTAACAACTTTATGGTTGTACTGGCACCTATTTTTCTAGAAAAAACATTGGCTAAAGGTAGGGCATTTAATCAAGATTATATTACATTCATACCCAAACCAGAGAAAGATCATACTCAGTGTGCAAATTATCAGCCTATATCATTGATCAATGTTGATACAAAAATTTTAACAGTGACCTTAGCAAACAGAATCCAGCAAGTAAAAGCACTGGTCATTAAGAGTGAGCATACAGACTTCATAAAAACAAGCAGTAGATAATGTTAGATTAGAAATGGATTGGTAGATTTAAACAAAAATAAATATCAATTTCTAAGTTTATCACTAGAAGCTGAAAAGGCTTTCAACAAAATTTATAAACAGTATAGAGAGGTAGCTTTAACTAAATTTGGATTTATTTATTTTTTATACAGTTACAGATAGGTAGCCGTGTTGGTCTGCCATAGTCAAAACAAAATAAAAAAATTCCTTCCAGTAGCACCTGAAGAAGTGTGTATCTGAAGAAGTGTGCATGCACACGAAAGCTCATACCAAGAACTAACTTAGTTGGTCTTTAAGGCGCTACTGGAAGGAATTTTTTTATTTTGTTTTTATTTTTTATAAAATGGATTAAACTATTGTATGACTCACCTACATCTAGAGTTAAAGTGAGCGGTATTATGCTTTTTAATATTTGCCTAGAACCCTTGGCTTGCACTATTAGACAACATTGCAAGATTTACAGAGCAGTCCATGATTCAGTTGAATATAAATTGGTTTTATTTGCAGCTGATATTCTCTTGTTTATTTTGAAACCTCATACTAGTATTCCTATGTTAATGCAAACAATTTATGCCTTTGGTAAAATACCAGGATACTTTATTTATTGGTACAAGCTGGAATTGATGCCAATAGGAAATTTTTTTATTGCTCATTCATTTAAGTAATATCAATTCCGAATTTGTCCCAAATCTATTAAATCCTAATGCTAATACCAAGAGATATAACTCAGCTAGTAACAGTCAATATAAATAAAATAATGAAAGAGGTTTATTTGGATATTGACAGATGGGAATCATTAAACCTTACCCTTTCGGGAAGGGCGAATGCTTTCAAAATGAATATTATTCCCATAATTATATATTTCCTGAGAGCTGTGCCAGTTTTTATACCTGGAACGTATTTCCAAAAGATAAACTATGTGTTTAGGAAATGTCTTTCAGGTTCAACAACACCAAGAAAATCCTTGCAGGTAGATTTGGAATTCTGAATTTGGAACTATACCATCATGCCTACTTATTGTCTAGTATCAAATAAGGGGAGCAGATGGCACTGTGGTCTAAACCACTGAGCCTCTTGGGCTTGCTGATTGGAAGGTTGGCGGTTCAAATCCACACGATGGGGTGAGCTCCCGCTGCTTGGTCCCAGCTTCTTCCAACCTAGCAGTTCTAAAGCATACCAGCTAAAGTAGATAAATAGGTACCGCTGCGGTGGGAAGGTAAACAGCATTTCCGAGCACTATCACACTCATCACAGTGTCCCATTACACAAGAAACAGTTTAGTCATGCTGGCTGCATGACCCTGAAACCTGTCTGTGGACAAACACCAGCTCCCTCAGCCTGAAAGCGAGATGAGTGCCACAACACCATAGTTGCCTTTAACTCGACTTAACCGTCCAGAGACCCTTTACCTTATTTTTTTTTACCTTAAAGGTAAAGGTAAAGGGACCCCTGACCATTAGGTCCAGTCGTGACCGACTCTGGGGTTGTGGCGCTCATCTTGCTTTATTGGCTGAGGGAGCTGGCATACAGCTTCCGGGTCATGTGGCCAGCATGACTAAGCCGCTTCTGGCGAACCAGAGCAGTGCACGGAAAGGCCGTTTACCTTCCTGCCAGAGTGGTACCTATTTATCTACTTGCACTTTGACGTGCTTTCGAACTGCTAGGTTGGCAGGAGCAGGGACCGAGCAACGGGAGCTCACCCCATCATGGGGATTTGAACCACCGACCTTCTGATCGGCAAGTCCTAGGCTCTGTGGTTTAACCCACAGCACCACCCGTATCAAATATTGGAAACCTTCCTTTTAACTTTCCGACCTGGGCAATTTTGGAATACACATTTACAGCACCTTTGTTTGGTTGGACAATATTAGGAAGCCACCATGGTAGAGCTAGTCAGATCAGAATGAGAAGTGTCATTAGGGTTGCCATATTTTGAAAAGCAAAAAACGAGCACACATTTGCTGACTCACCGACTTTTAACTATGTATCACTATGATGACTCTCATTTTAAATAGCCCTACTATATGTAGGCTATAGAAGTTGTGACATATTGCTAGAACATTTCATTTTCAGCTATAGGAGAAAGGATGTGGGTGGGTATGGAGAAAGCTGTTTGAACGGCCTGCTCCTTAACGAACTTTCAAACTAATTCTTTCAGAATAAATGTGATTAAGAACTCTGTCCCCAGAAGTATCAGGAGCATACGTTACACTTCTCATGCTTGTCCTGAGATAATCTAGTACAGTGGTACCTCAGGTTCCATACGCTACAGGTTCCATACACTTCAGGTTACAGACCCGGCTAACCCAGAAATAGTGCTTCAGGTTAGGAACCTTGTTTCAGGATGAGAACAGAAATCGTACTCCGGCGGTGCGGCAGCAGCAGGAGGCCCCATTAGCTAAAGTGGTGCTTCAGGTTAAGAACAGTTTCAGGTTAAGTACGGACCTCCGGAACAAATTAAGTACTTAACCCGAGTTACCACTGTAAACACTTCCCTTCCATTTGCATCTTACTGTAACAGATAGTATTCAGTCTTCTTGTACCCTGATTTACACATTCTCAACTGACCCATTACCAAAAGAAGAGCAGGAAGCTCTTTAGCCAGCTCAGAAATTATGCAAAATGGCACTGCAAATAAATCACTATTGTCTGGGGGCTAGTGTATGAAATAAAAGCAATCACTAATTCCATCAACTTCCTCAATTCACTCCAGAACAAGGAAAATAATGACATTATAATAATGACATTATTGTCCCTCTCTTTAAAATCTCACTCAGACCCTAGGAGAAAATAAATCCAGTTCTTGACCTTCTATTTGGGGGTGGGGGCAGGGTGTCCACAGAGGCAGATGTATTTCAGACCCTTATCCAATTCACTTTATTCAGAAAAGAAAAGGGATTTTTCACATTGATCCACTACAAAAGATGGGATTCATCATCCCATCCCCTCCAAACCCAGAAGATCACAAATGGAAATTCTGCATTTCACACACTTCTGGGAAATACTGAAGAGGTACAGAGGTACAGAGCTGTCTCCTACTGGGTTCTTGTGTAACACACAACAGAGAGCAACCCTGGTTAAATAAATTGTGGGGGAAGAGATGCAGAACAGTTTTCTGTCCAAGTTACATAGAGAACAACACCAACAGAAGAAGGAATTTCTGGACTAGAACGCAAAGGAATTACACACTCACTACAAGTCTAACACCTACATCAACACGAGAGGATATATGGCACCAATGCGAGTGCCACTCAGGTGGAACAATAAGTTACAGCTTACCACATCCAGCGAAGTGAAATGTTATGATGGCATACTTATTTTCTTTGCCACATTGCACAGAGGAAATTATGAAACACATGTAACTTCTGCATGTCTGGATAGTCATGCCTAAGAAAAAATAATGTTCTAAGCAGGTGCCAAAAGAAATACAGTGAAGACAATTGCCTGGTGCCCAAAGGCAGAGAATCCAAAGTGTAGGTGCTGCCACACTGAAAGACTGATTTATTACACGTGTGGAATGAGTATTACACAGCACTTGTAACAGTTCTGCAGACTGCGTGTACATGGGGTAAGGTGATCCTGCAATATTATCTGAGTTCAGTGACGCATTCCAGACAGGCAAAAAGGAGGCTGCAAATAAGGGCTAGTCAGAGGTTTACCTGGGGAAGGTGTGTGGCTTTGGAAGAATCCCGAGGGCCAGATGGAGAGGGCAGAATATGATTCCTGGGACTGAGGTCCCCCACACCTGCATTTACAGATTATGGATGACCTCAGTCGACCTCAGAAAGGGCTTTTAGATTTTGCTCAGCTGCATTTAAAAAATCTTAATGCTCAACAAAACAGCATGTCAGCAATCGTTCCAGCCTCTTTCCGTAACTATATATCTCTAAGTAAACAGCAACTTCACTCATCTTCTTGCTTCTCACCACAGAGTCAAAACATCTCATCACTGGCATTCTATCCCACACCCCTCATTTCTCATTAGCATCTCCCCAAACCTACACTCCAGTGAGGAATCATTTGGTCAGCTTCTTCTACCTGCCTTATGTGACCTGCTATTTTTTTTAAAGAAGTTTGCACTCTAAGTGACTAAATTTTTTTAAAAAATCAACACAATTCTAAAAAACAATATCAACACAATTAATAGAATTATGCTGTAAGCCACTGATGTAATGCAGTAGGAAAGATGGCAAATCTTTTTTTTTTTTAATGTATTAGATGTGGCATTGCCAGTAGACAGAAGAGAGGATTCATATCATAGATAAAAGCAGTGGCACACCTGGATGAATGCAGTTCACCACCAGTCATGAACGATTATGATCATACTGGGTGCTAGATAAATCTCTCATTTTTGCTGCTTGGGAATCAAAACATCCCCAGACAAGATGTTAGGCACAATAACTCACACTCTCCAACATTTCACAAACTGATACAGGCACAAATGTGGAGTGTCACTCTTCTTATCATGAGGATTATATCCCATTAAATAATAAAAATAATAATAGTAACAATAAATTAATAAATTAATAACAATAATAACTATTATTATTATTATTTATGCCCCACCCACCTGGGCAGCTTTCAACAGAATATTAAAATACAATAGTCTATTAAACATTAAAAGCTTCCCTAAACAGGGCTGCCTCCAGATGTCTTCTAAAAGTCTGGTAGTTATTTTTCTCTTTGACATCCGGTGGGAGGGCGTTCCACATTACTGAAGGTTCTCCTGCAGAGTTTGTGGAGCCTGTGGCCCTTCAGATATTGTGAGACTCTAATTCTGCATCAGCCCCATTCAATGTGGCTAGTGGTCAGGGATGATGGGGTTTGGAGTCCTGCGACATCTGGAGGGTCTTAACTTTCTCATCCATTCTCTACTGTCTGATGTATTCATTTATACCAGAATAGCCTGCCCTGCACTGATTTCAAAATACAAGAAAGCAGATTCTGACTAAACTTCAGGAAGAACTTTGTGATGGTAAGAGCTGTTTGACAGTGAAATGGACAAACTTGGGAGGTGGTTGTCCATTCCAGTGGAGGTTTATAAAGAGAGGTTGGATTGGTCACCTGACAGGGATTATTTAGCTATGCTTCATGCATTGCAGGGGGTAGCGTTTCATGCTACCGCCATAACCTTTCCCTCTGCCAGCATAGCCCTTCTTCCTTCTATTTAGCATTAGGAAAATATTACACTTCTGCTTTACAGAAATGGAATCCTCAATGACATTTTCCCCGTCAAGAACCTGGATATTAAAGTGCCCTGTGCGTCAACTGGAAAATTGGCCTGTGTGCTATGTACTTCTTGGTCTATTTCTTTGATTGAGTATGTTTTTTCTAACTGGGGCATCTGCCTTTGGGTGGGTGAGAGCATGTCTCACTTTTGAGAAATAGTCTAGTGGCACTGTAATAACAGTAACACACACAAAAAAGCCAGCTCCTAGTTTCCATTCGTTGGTCACAATCTTCCCCTCCCCCCCTCTGTTTTTCTAAACAAAAAAGCCCCAAAGGTTGCAACATTTCCTTCTGCTGTCTTTTAACAAGGCTTGATGGGAGGCTGAGATTCAAATAGTTCTACAGGTATTTAAGGATGCCTCCTGTACACTAGGCCAGACTATTTGTCCATCCAGCACTATAACTCTCTCCTCTGACTGAGAATGCTGCTCCAGTGATTCAGGAAGAATTTCCCCTCCTCCATTCACTGCATGAGCAGATTAATTTAACAGGCGATACAGGGAATTGGTTCTGAGACCTTCTGCATGCTAAGCATCTTCATTGTCTTATATATATATATATAAGGGTAGCAGATAACTGGTAAAGGAGAGAATACCTGACACATGGTTTATAATCCAGGACTGGATTCTCCTTGCTTCCCCACCTGATGCTCACTTTTATAGCTGCCAGGTGATAATTAGAAGCCTGATGGGATTGCCCCTGCTCTCTCTCAGCCATCAGGATGTGGCAAGTGCATGTTAGCTGAGAAGGTTATTGGATTATCAGCTGATTAGAGGTGTTAAGAACCCACTCTTGCATAATCAACATCATGCCAATTTGGGCTTCCATGTGGCACTGACTTTTAGGGAGAAGAAGCAAAGGAGGCAGAAACACAGCTGAGATGCTTGACAAAAGAGTTGAGCAGAGTGTGCTGCTGGGAAGGTGAAGGGAGAGATCTGCAATGCACAGAGGGAAGGTGCCAGGCACTGAAAGGAAGAACTTCTGGGTCCTCCTTATGTGGTTGGATTCCACCTCCTATTAGTCCTCAGTTAGTGTGGCTAAAGGCTTTGATGTGTAAATCAAAACAGTACACAGGCTAGGTTTGAGGGACAAAAAATAACAGGTGCAAAACAGAGTAACTAGAAGGGGTTAATTTTCTTCATGATTGTAAATCATCCCATGATGATGCAGGTGAAAGTTCAGTTGCTATGGTAACAGTCCAGTGACCCAACTAGATCTGATTAATCATAGAATTGCAGTATTGGAAGGGACCCAAGAGTCATCCAGTCCAACCCGCTGTGATACAAGAATCTCGACTAAAGTGTCCATGAGATTCCAACTAACCTCTGCTTAAAAATCTCCAATGAAGGAGAGTCCACAACCTCCTGAAGGAGACTATTCCACTGTCAAACAGCTCTTACTGTCAGAAAGTTCTTCCTGAAACTTAGTCAGAATCTTCTTTCTTGTAACTTAAAACCATTTATTCGGGTCCTAACCTCCAAAGCAGGAGAAAACAAGCCTGCTTCATATTCCATGTGGCAGCCCTTGAGATATTGAAGATGGATACCTTAATGCCTTTCAGTCTCCTCTTATCCAGGCTAAACAGCTCCCTCAACTGATGCTCATAAGGCTTGGTTTCCAGGCCCTTGATCATCTTTGTTGCCCTCCTCTGCACACGTTCCAGCTTGTCAACATCCTTCTTAAATTGTCGTGCCTAGAACTGGACACGGTATTCCAGGTGGGGTCTGACCAAGACAGAATAGAGTGAGACTGTTACTTCCCTTAAACTGGAAACTATACTTCTGTTGATGCAGTCTAGAATAACACTAGCTTTCTTCTTTTTTGCTGCTGGATCATGCCTGACTCACGTTAAGTTTGTGGTCTACTAAGATTCATAGATCCTGCTCACATCCTTTTATTACTACTGAAAAGGATCCTTTTCAGATCCTTTTACTACTAGCAAGCCAGGTGTCTCCCATCTTATTGTCAGGAGTGCATGAAGGAGCCAGGCCCTGTCACCAGTAGGGCTTCGCAGGACTGGGGCTTTCCTAAGTTTGTTCTGAAGAGGCAAGGCATGGCTGCACAGGTGAGGCCAATTGGTAACTCACAGCACCTGGTGGCAAGAGCTGGGAAAGGATATAAGGTCAGGTTTCCCTTTGGCTCTTTGCTACAGCAACACACTTCCTTGGGCTAGGGCTTTTTGACCTACCATAGGAAAAAAATGCCAGGTGAGCCCCAGAAAAGAGTGGTGGTATTCTCTCATCCACCACCCCGGGGCGCAAACCCTGCCACCATACCTGTCACAGTAGCCTTCCTTCCCCCGCCACGCACTACTCCTGGTCGATTCGGAATCACAGTAGGAATGTGTGTGGTGTGTGAGCTGACTGCACCAGTCAAACCAGGTACAGAGGAATAGGAATAACATTCTAGGTAAGATATTCATCTTTATCACTTATATTCTACCCATGAATGACAGTCTCAATCTACTCCATATATCTAGATCTTTCTTAATTTCCTTCCATGTACTCTCATAATTATCTTTGAACAAATCAATATTTTTTGTTGTCAGCCAGATTCCCAGATATTTCACATTTTTAACCACCATAATACCTGGAGATGCTTGTAGTTCTTCTATTTCTTCTTTGTTCATATTCTTTACTAGCATTTTTGTTTTAATTTTATCGAGTTTAAACCCAGATACCTTTCCAAAAACTTCCACTTTCTTTAAGGCCTCTTTTACACTATATTTTGGGTCTTCCAAAGTTAAGACTAGATCATCTGCAAAAGCTTTCACTTTGTTTTATAGTATTTTGCAGAAATGCCATGTGGGCCTGGAGCCTTTGCTATTTTCATTCTTCTTATTGCTTTCTCAATTTCTTGTTCTGATATTTCCTGATTTAATTGTTCTTTCTCTTCTGCAGGAATTTGTTGCAATTGGTGGTTTTGTATATATTTTTCTATTCTCTTATTGTCTTTTGCATATAACTCCTTATAGACCAGAATCTCTGGAAAGGCTTTCTAATTTCCTTGGGGTCTTCAATTATCTTATCTGCCTCTTTTATCTTACAAACTGTGTTTTGCTTTTATCTTGCCTTTAATTGCCATGCCAAAAATCTCCCAATTTTATTAGCCGAATTGAAGTTCTTTTGTCTCATTGCCTTTATTTTCCACTCAACTTCCTGACCCACCACCATGGAGAACTGAGTCTGCAATATTTTAATATTTTGTTTTATTGTCTTGTCTTTTGGTTTTACTGTTAGCACTCTCTCATTCTCCATGAGATGAGCCAGAATTTCTTTTTTCTTCTCTCTTCCTTTTTTCCCCTGGAAACTATTCTTTTGAATCAAAAAGCCTCTCATCACTGCTTTGCTTGCGTCCCATACTGTTTCAATGGGTGTTCCTTTATTTAAATTCCATTTGAAATATTCTGCTATTATCTCGTTGGCTTTTTGCACTATCTTTTGGTCATTAAACAGATTCTCATTCATTCTCCATCTAAATGCTGAGGGGTCTTTCCCTTTTAACTCCCTCCTTTTGTGGGGGCCCAATTAGTGCCATTGCCTTCCGTTAAGAGTTTGGGTGTAATCCTTGACGCCTCCCTTTCCATGGAGGTGCAGGTTACAGCAACAGCCAAGGCGACATTTTTCCACCTTCGCCACATCAAGCAGTTGGTCCCTTACCTTTCCCGCCCTGACTTGGCCACAGTGATCCATGCAACGGTCACCTCCAGGCTTGACTACTGTAATTCGCTCTACGCGGGGCTGCCCTTGAAGCTGTCCCAGAAACTCCAGCGGGTGCAGAATGCAGCAGCGAGGCTCCTCACGGGGTCTCTGCCATGGGAGCATATTCACCCAGTGCTTTTCCAGCTGCACTGGCTCCCGGTGGAGTACAGGGTCAGATTTAAGGTGCTGTTTTTGACCTTTAAAGCCCTTCGCGGCCTAGGACCCTCGTACCTACGGGACCGCCTCTCCCGGTATGTCCCACGGAGGACCTTAAGGTCCATAAATAGCAACACCCTAGAGGTCCCGGGCCCTAAGGAAGTTAGATTAGCCTCAACCAGAGCCAGGGCTTTTTCAACACTGGCTCCAGCCTGGTGGAACGCTCTGTCTCATGAGACCAGGGCCCTGCAGGACCTGATTTCTTTCCGCAGGGCCTGTAAGACAGAGTTGTTCTGCCTGGCCTTTGGCTTGGAGTCAATTTGATTCCCTCCCCCTCTTTCTTTTTTCGTTTCTCCTCCTGTGATGAGGCTGCATTTTAATGTTTTAATATTGTATTTTAATCTTGTTTTTAAGTTGTATTCACTCAACTTGTTTTTATTATTGGTTGTTAGCCACCCTGAGCCCGGCCTTGGCTGGGGGGGTATAAATAAAATTTATTATTATTATTATTATTATTATTATTATTATTATTATTATTAATTTCCATATGTAATGAATTATGGTCTGACAAAGTTCTTGGGGAGATCTCTGTTTTTGAAACTCTCAGAATCAATTCCTTAGAGGTTGATATATAAGCTATTCTACTAGAACTTTGATTTGGTTTTGCGAAAAATGTAAACTGTTTTGTTGTTGGGTTTTTAAGTCTCCAAATATCAATTAGTCCCAATGTATTAACCATATCAAAGAATGTTTTTGGTAATTTACCTTCATTTGCATCTCGTCTTTTCATTGATCTATCTAAATCTGGTATAACCACTCCATTACAGGCTCTAATCTCCTTGCCCACTTTCCCATTCTCCTGCCAGAAAGGACGTCTTTCCCCTGGGGTGCCTATTCCCTTTTTCCCATTTTCCCCCAGACATGCTGTTTATTTGTTGCCCAAAAGTACAGTTTGGCTCTTAAATTGTCCTATGTAATTTTTTTGACAACCCCTAGAGGTCACAAATCCAAGCTTTCTATTTTTAGGTTGGATTCCCTCCTGTCCGATGCGATGGCAGCAAACACAGAAATGACGGTCCTTCAATACAGTTACTTTTGTTTTCTTTGTCTGTCCCACCGTCTCATCCGAAGAAAGCCAGCAAGAAGCAAAGAGCGGAGAATCCAAACTGCTGTATATGAGAAAGAATAAAAAAGGAAGATATTTGTGATCCAATTTGCATTCTTTTTTTTTCCGCCGCTTGTTGGCTTAATCCACTGGTGACCTCAGAAAAGCGCCACGTACTCCAAAAACATTAAAGAACAGGGTTTCTGGTGTCTTCCTCCTTACGAAGCAATGCTGGTGGAGTGGGGGGATTTTATAAATTCAAACGCCAAAATCTCCTTCTCCAACACTGTCTTAAGCCCCCCAACAAAGTCCGCTTGTCAGCTTAGTTCACTGGAAACCTAAAAAAAAAAGCTGTGTACTCCAAAAGCAATAAAGTACGGTGCTTCCGGTGTCTTCCTCCTCACGAAACAATGCTGGGGGGGGGGGGTTATAAATCCAAATGCCAAAGTCTCCTTCTCCATCAAAGTCCGTTGTTAATCCCAATAAAGAGCTACAGTCAAATGTTTTTAGATTTTCCCATGTTCGGCATTGGGTCACTAATCCAGATCTTTAATATGTTTAGCCAGTCATGGCTAGTACAACTTTTCTCATCTAAAAATGGTGGAGCATGACAAATCAAATTATTTTAAGCCACAGACAGTTCAAATTCCAACCAGTACTGACAGAGAGAAACCTCTAACTCCACTCGCCACAAGTTATTTTAAATAAAAGTGTTGCCTCCACACTTTATACAATGTAATCGAGGTCTTAATAAGTAACACTCACTCAGCAGATACTTTCTTTCCTCGCTCCTTCCTGCAACCTTCCGCCATACACCATCTTCTCCCAGCTGCTGGGACGGACTCCCTTTTTGTGCCCCACAGCTCTCTAAATTTTAATAAGTTCAGTTTTGATGCGATGGTCAAATAGACTCTGCCAATTATAATTCCAAATTGGTTTTTAATTTTCGGAAGCTCACCACTTTCATTAGAAGCTCGATCCCATCTCTGGATTTATTTCTAAAACCCGAAGAGCAGGAGAGCACGACCCGACACCGCCGGGTGCCATGTCCCCCAAGATAGCCCCTTGGGGTTCCGAGGTCCATGTAGCCTTCGCTGAACCTCTAAAAAACCCCTGTGTTGCTTGAGATTCCCAGGAGGGCTATCTCGGGCTTCTTTCAATGGCCACGGCTCTGCAGTAATTAATTCTGGTAATTAAAGGGACAGGACAACTCAGAGATTGGCAAAAATCATTATCAAAATTCGTCTGGCAAGGAAAAAGCCAAGGATTAAATTGAAAATATTAATAGACAAAAAAGAAAGAGGCGGTTTCGCCTTGCCAAATATGAATTTATATTATGAGGCATCCTGCCTAGTATGGTTGAAGGAATGGATGACATTGGAAAACACTGATCTCTTGGACTTAGAGGGTCATGGCAATAGGTACGGGTGGCATTCGTACCTATGGTACGACAAAGTAAAAGTACACAAAGGTTTCTTAAACCATGTGATTAGAAGGTCGATATACGAAGTATGGGAAAGGAATAAAAATTTATTGGAACGGAAAACCCCATGGTGGATATCACCGATAGATGTACTGACAATCAAAAAGGTGAATATGGAAGGGGAAAGGAAATCACGAGGAAATCACCAGAAGTACGGAACAAGGGTTAAAACTCAAACCGTATGACCAAATTGAAAGTATGTTAACAGGGTGGTTGCAATACCATCAGGTAAACGATACACTAAATGAAGATAAAAGGAAAGTTGGGTTTGAGGATAAAAAAAAAAATCAAAATTTCAAATTGAACTAATAGAGTGTAGAGGTAAAACACTATCCAGAATGTATGATTTGTTGCTTGAATGGTTCAGGAAAGATGAAGTGAAAGAAGCTATGATAAAATGGGCTATAGATTTTTGGCACAATATTGAATTGGATGCATGGATAAAATTATGGAATGAGGGTTTGAAATTTACAGCATGTATGGATTTGAAAGAAAATTTAATGAAAATGATTTATAGATGGCATTTAACGCCAACTAAGTTGGCAAAAATGTTTAGGAAGAGGGACAGAAAATGTTGGAAGTGTAAAGAGGTAGATGGAGAATATTACGATATGTGGTGGACTTGTGTTAAAGTAAAGAAATTCTGGGAGTCAATGTATGATGAATTTAAGAAAATACTTATATACACCTTCCCCAAAAGACCAGAGGCTTTCCTGCTAGGTCTGATGGGAAAGGAGATTTAGACAAAGGATCAAAGAGTATTTATGTATGCCACAGCTGCTGCAAGGACTTTTCTGGCCCCAAAGTGGAAATCACAAGAAGTTCCTACCATTGCGGAGTAGCAGGCGAAGATGACAGACTATGTGGAATTAGCCAAATTGACAGGAAGGATCCAGGACCAGAATGACCAGAGATTCCAGGACAATTGGAGTAAATTTATTGAGTATTTAAAAGAGAACTGTAAAAACTTAAAAAGACTAGCAGGGTTGAAGTAACACCTACAATGTAAAATAGATAAGATGCGAGAATAAAATACGTGATAAAAAATGTGATAAGGGATACCAACTGAAGGGATGCAGGGAAGTCACAGCTCGGCAGAGCAAAAGGGTATATATCTTGATGGATGGATGCTGTTGAAAAAAGATTAAGTAAAGAAAATAATAAAAAATATGCAAAAATACAAACAAAAAAACACACACAAACAAACCACCAAACAACCCAGGTACAGAGGATGAGAAAATTTCCACCGGGTATGACTGGACGGAGTGTGGTTCCCTTTGTAGGAATGCCCTGGCCTTGGTGGACACCCATTCTACTTGCTGTAGTAATCACTGTTCTGCTCTTTACTTTTTGCTATGTATATAGACACTCCCCCCATGCTTTTTATTGAGTTTTCTTTAACATAAACAAACAAAATAAATACTCTAAAATTCAGCAGTCATACGTCCACTTATTTTCTAAACACTCTACCGCGTGCAGACTTCCCTCCCTCTCTTCAACAGGCTTTCATATTGAAGTATATAGACACTTTTTATTTGGTAGGGCCACCTAAGGAAAGTATACAGGTATATCTCTGTGCTTTATATATTGTTATGTCTCACTTTACCTTATAGTGCCTAATGCTTGAAGTGCCTAATTCTGAAAATCAAATGCTGTCTCTCTCTGTGCCTTATTGCTGCGCTAGCAGAAAACATAAATATATTTAGCTGTGTTTGCAGTCTGTAAGGAAGGCATCCATCATAGTCATGAGATGGTCACCATGACCAGACAGTCAGCAGAGCAGGATGTCCAGTTTGGGTGTTTTCCTCATAAGACACAGGATGTCGGATAACAGGGGGGAATTTTGGGCTTTGCCTGCCAAAAGAGGATTTTTGCTTTGCTTGCTGATAACAGTATATGAGTAATTAGTAATATAATGAGCAATTATATGGAAAGCAGAAGTGATCTGTATATGGACATAGGAGGATTTGGGAAGGGCAATGTCTGTGCTTTTTGGTTTAATTTTGCTGCAGTTTATGAATACGTAATGCCTAAAGCTATCTGGAAAAAGGTATATAAGCCCAGAGCACAACTGATCGAAGTCCAGTCTTTGGGAGAGAACTCAACTGGACCTATTGCTGTCAGCAATAAACTTTACTTTCTATTTCTCCAACTGCTGCGTCTGTGGTCTTTGAGCACACCTTGAACAGGTGTCCAGGTGCTGCTGCTTCAGAAGCAGAGAAAGGTTCAGAGAGTTTACTGTTGTAGAACACAAGGCTCAGTAAAACAGTTATTGACATGGATTACGGTATATACAGCTTCTGGGTTTTTGCAGGCACAGATATATACAGTTACAGACAAGTACAAAGTATCTCTGTTGCTCTAAATGAGTTCAGAAATTCAAGACGTAACCCTAATCATACAAACAGACCAAGAGCAGACACTACTGAGCTTACATGATATTCCTGTGGAGAAGCTGGTAAAAAGTGGTAACTGTGGATTTGTAGCTAGTAGACTAACTGAATCCAAAGAGTGCTCACTAATGATTCCTCATCATTCTGAAAGAAAGTGACAAGTGGGGTGCTGCAGGGCTCTGTCCTGGGCTCACAGTTGTTCAATGACTTCATAAACAACTTGGATGAAGGAATTGAGGGGCTGCTCATCAGATCTTCAAACCGAGAGGGGTAGCTAATGCCACAGCAGACAGAATCAGGATTCAAGATGACCTTTTGGTCCTTCTCGTGGGTGTAGCTCTCCATTCTCTGGACTACTGGTCTTCTCCCAAGACTCAGGCACTTCCTGGGGTCCTGATTTCTTGTTTTTCACAATATAATTCCACATTAACATCAGTAAAAAAGAACATTTTTACCCCCCCCCCAATCCCCATGTATAGCAATATCCTTTCAAAACCTTTTCTTTGAGATTCCAGGAATCTCTGGACTTCCCTCCATCCCCTCTTCTGATTCTTAATATAAACAAAATTCTCTTACATTTCCATATTCATTTACCCAATTTTCTAATAATTACACATAATTAATCAAAACTTACTAACACTTCAAATCATTTACCATTATTTAACACAGATATCATTTAAGCATCTAGAATATCATTTAAAACAACTTTCTGCATTCCACATCTGTTCTTAACTATTATTTTTCCTTCTAATTTTATCCCCATCTCTACTAATTCCAAGTGTTTAATCAAAGCCTGCTAATGTACCAATATCTACAAAATTTTACACATAAACAATAACCATTTCCAAGACTATTTCCCACTCTTTCCCCTAACTCTGGCATACTTAACTTTCATCAGAAGACATCTGTCATTTGAGGCAAGTTCCAGATCCAGCTCGCGTTCCTTCCAAACTTCTCAGTCTCAGAGGTTGTATTTTCTGCTTCGTTTTCTTCACCAAGGCCGCCTCAAGTGTTTTCTGCCTAAACCACAAAACTTCCAAATCTACCCTGTTCTTTTGGACTTTCTTCATATCATCTTTTCCCAGTTTTTCAGGCTTCCTCTCCAACTTTTGCCTAGGAACATCCCCTTCCTCAGTTCTCCCTGTCCAAGACTCTATTGTTTCAATCAGTTCTGTCACCCTTTCACAGCTTCGGTCCATTCAGGATGTAAACTCATCTGTTATTTTAGCCATAATTTCCCTCATGAATTCTTTTTTCAATTCAGAAAAAAGATTCACCAATTCAGATTGAGATTTATCTCCCGGGTTCAATTGCATATTTTATGTACCAAAATGAGTCAAATAATAAAAAAATTTGCTCTATGCATAACTAATCAATATTACAACAGCAATCAAAAGAACCATTAAAGTTAGAAGATAAGAATATAATGACAAGTGAAAAATGAGTTTGTATCATTCTGCCCCATGTATGGGGCACTTTGATACAGTGGATGGGACACTTTGCTACAAAGCGTAAATAGTATGAGAATGGTAATTATTTACAAAAAATTAATGGGAAAAAAACATTTTTATTGTGAGAGATCATAATCAGCCTTACAATTTGTTTCTTTAGTTTTGATACACAACAGTCATACTCACATATGTATAGACACATTTTAGTGATGTCACAACACGAATAACGTTTCTCAATATTGAAATATTCTTGGTGTATCAATGTGCCCCTTGCATCTATGTGCCTCGCCTCCCTCTACTTGGGCCCTTCTGTCCAGACTCAACTCTGACTGTTTAATCACTGTCATATTTCCATCTTTCCGTTCTCAAAACAGCCAGTCTTCACCACCACCAATCTCAAGCCCATTCAATGTAAGTTCCCAGTAAACTGTAACAGTTTTTGTGCTTTCCTACTACCCCACTTCTTTCGACCCGTTTACTTTACACACATATGCAATTTAACATAAAATTCAATGTTTAAGTTGATATTCATATATAACAAATATCTACCTTAAAGAAGAGACAGAAACAATATATCCATAAGGATTACCACTTAATTGTCCAGGAGAGAGAGTACTAAACTCAGTATCCAATTTTCTAAAATATCTCAGGGTAGAATGAAGAGTTGCAGCACTTGAAGATTCTTATAAATAGGTATATCAACCTCTCTTGCCAGTTTCTTTTTTTCTCCTTAAAATTCCGATTTATATACAGGAAACCTATTTCAGTGATCTGTAGATCCCTCCAGCCCAGATATGTCTTTCTTATATTCCACCAACAGAGTACTTTAATTGTCTTAATCCAAATCTCCTCTGCTGAGGTGAATTTTAATGGCAGCTGCAGTTCAAAATCCAGTTTCCACTTTTATACTCCAGTACAGTGGTACCTCGGGTTACAAACATCTCGGGTTACAAACACTTCGGGTTACAGACTCCGCTAACCCGGAACTTTGCCCCAGGATGAGAACAGAAATTGCATGGTGGTGGCACAGCCGCAGCGGGAGGCCCCATTAGCTAAAGTGGTGTTTCAGGTTAAGAACGGTTTCAGGTTAAGAACGGACCTCTGGAACAAATTAAATTTGTAACCAGAGGTACCACTGTATCGGTAACAAGCCAAGAAGACTAGATTTCAATTGCCTTAACCTTACTACAACCTTGTGAGGTGGCTTGAGTTGAGAAAAGGTGACTGGCATGAAGCCACACAGTGAGTCCTAGTCCAGAACTGACCACGCTGGCTATACCACCATGTCATTCTGCTCACAATATGATCCCTGACTGGCTAGGATCATGCAGTGAACAGAAGAAAAGCCCTGAGTGATTAGGAAAAAAACTGGCTGGCTAAAAAAACAAAACAAGAAGCAGAACAATGGCTGCAACAGTGAAGGCACTGCCCCAGCAACCTCAGTCTAACCTCAGCCATCTTCTGACTTACACCCAGTCCAGGAGGTAGCACTGGCTGTCAGTTTCCTTTTCATTAGTTTCAGTGTTGCCTTATTGAACTCTGCCCTTCATTGATTCTGTCTCTGCCACTGGATCTGGTTCCACCACCATTGCCTTTTGCTCTAGCAATCCCAATGGGCACCATCCTCTTCTAGAGTGCAAAGAAGCTCAAAAGAGGTGAAGGTGTTTTAAATGTAGAGCTACTCAGGAAATATTTTAAACCTTCCCCCTGCCCGCCCATGAAACATCTGTTGTAACCCCAAAACAAATACACATCCACATGCCTCTGCAATAGATGCAGAATATAATGTAAGGAATATCTTTTATAAGCTTTTTTATTCTTTATCATTCCTGTTGCTCCTCACTACTCACATTTTCATCCTGGTTTGTTATTCACCCTACAATAGTTAGCTTGGTTATCTTGTTAAATAGAGTCTGAGTGCCCTATTTTTAGTTGACCTTCTTTCTCCAGTGTAGATTCTCTCACAAACCATTTTTACTTAAAGATACCTGTACACATTGGAGTCAGTTATGAAGGGCATGAGAGTCTTTATTACGTGGCATTTTACTCCTCTGAAATACACAAATGTGTTCCCGATCCATTTTAAAGGGGCGAGCAGAGAATAATAATCACACACACTGTTTACAGCAAACATGCATTTTGTAGCAGGGTGTCTTGACCTGTGCATGCTGCAAATTGATGTATAAGGAGGTGCTTTAAGACTCTTCAAGGCCTCTCTTTTACAACAGGAAGAAGGATACAGACATACAATGTGACCATGTGTTGTTGTCGAGCAGAAATATATATTGCAATAGATCTAGCACACTGGAGTCTGTTAGTCAATGGTAGAAATCAATAAATGGTATTATTTAGACAATATCTGGGATATGAAGGAAAATAAAAGCTGCAGAAATGTGCCAGAGAAGAAACTCCTGGGTTAGCTTATGCAACCAGCTTGGGCAGGCTAGCTAAGTGCAGAGCCATTAAGGAACAATGGGGAACCAAGCACTGAGCCATTAAGCATCACTGGCAATGCAAAAGAGCTGGCCTTCCCACCTGTCTCTAAGGAGAATTGGCAGATTGCCCAGGTGAAGGGAGGGCGTGATGTCACAGGTTAAATTGTCCCTTTTGAAATTCTAAAGGTGTTCTGGGAGTACAAAAGCCCATATTGGTGCTGGCTGGAGGAAGCTGCACCAAGAGACCAGGAGACATGACTGACTGCTGCTCTGGAATCAAGCTTGCTGAAGCTAGGAGAGGGACAATGAGAGGCACTCTTGGGGTATAATGTTCTGCACCCTCTCCATGGAAGGCTCCACATGTAAATGTGTGTCCAATAAACCATATTTCTTAAAGACAGTCTCCGCTGTGCCTTGATTTTCCCAGTGGAAGTATGTGTGTGTGTGTGTGTGTGTGTGTGTGTGTAGAACCTAGCCTACAGTACAGAGGTAAAATCTACACGTATTGCTCCTCTCACTTTTACTTCTGACCCCACCCACCACTGCTGCATTGCCCCCTGAATAATGTTCAGAAAGGAATGCATCCCTCAGTCTGAAATGGTTCCCATGCCTGCATTACATGCCTATGATTTGGTTGAAAAAGCTCAGATTCTGAGTCAGGACTGAGGACTCAGCTAAGGTAAAGGTAAAGGTACCCCTGCCCGTACGGGCCAGTCTTGACAGACTCTGGGGTTGTGCGCCCATCTCACTTAAGAGGCCAGGGGCCAGCGCTGTCCGGAGACACTTCCGGGTCACGTGGCCAGCGTGACATCGCTGCTCTGGCGAGCCAGAGCCACACACGGAAACGCCGTTTACCTTCCCGCTGGTAAGCGGTCCCTATTTATCTACTTGCACCCGGAGGTGCTTTCGAACTGCTAGGTTGGCAGGCGCTGGGACCGAGCAGCGGGAGCGCACCCCGCCGCAGGGATTCGAACCGCCGACCTTTCGATCGGCAAGTCCTAGGCGCTGAGGCTTTAACCCAGCTGCAAATAAAATGTTTTACGTTTTTTGTGTGCAATATACAATGTGACACTAGATGGCGATGATGAGCTTTATGGAAAATTCAATGTATTTTTTAAAATGCTTTTTTTTAAAAAAGCATGGTTGTTTTTTTTATAAAAAAAGACCTTGATATTTACCTATCTATACAATTGTATCAATGTTTTCTTTTCCATTCAGTGTTTTACTGACATTCCCATTTGGAACATATAGTAATTCAGAGGCAGAGCACCTCCTTTGCATGTGGAAGATCCCTGGTTCAATCCCTGGTATGTCTGCTTGAGAGATGGACCAATGCTCAGTGTTACAGCATCTACTTTGCATGTAGACAATTCCTGGTTTAACCCATTTCATGCCCAATTAATTGTTTAAATCCATTTCATGTTCAGACAGAAGTTGATAGGAAAGACTCTGACCTGAGACCCTTGAGAGCTGGTACAAGTCAGACAATGCTGGGCTGAATGGAAAAGCATCCTAATGCAGGACAGGGCAGTTTCCTATGTCAGAAATGAAGGGTTCTGGCTACCTCCCCAAAACATGCAAGCAGAGGATCTTACTTATAACTAAGAAAAAGAAGGCAAGCAAAAGAGCAGGCTTGGCAGTAGATATGGTGCTGAAGAGTCATGAGCTCAGGGGCAGGACAAGACATTCAGAACTGGACAGAAGGAATGAAGGTGTCTCAACAAATATCCTTCCCCTTCACACCAAGCTTTTAAGATGAGGTGTGGTATGCTCACTCACGAGGCTTTCTTACCTTCTGAGAATGTGAGAATTGCAAGTGTGCACTTCTTTGAGGTGGGTGCATCTGCTCCTATGTGGCCACCCTATCTATAGTACAAACTATTATCAGCCAAAGCACTAGTCTTTGCAACTGCCTGGTACACATCTTTGCAAATCACTCTTTTGTTCCTTACTCTTGTTTTAATATCAGTTTGTAGCATAAGAGGAGTTGAGCAACCTTGGTGTCCTTCTCCCCCTTACCGCCAAGGCTGTATCTTCTCTGATGTTTCCTTAGCCTATAGGGGAACAGGTGCTGCAAAAGAGAACTCTTTTTTTTTTTGCCAGTCATGTCCTTCAGTCACAGCCAGCCACCCTGCACCAAAGTCAATGGGACTGCTATAGCGTGACTGAGTGTGTGAACTTGCAGGAGATAATGATTCACAAAATGCACCAAGCACAGCTCTCATCAGGTCAAACGGGCTCTGTGAGAAGCTCTGAGAATTGTGCACTCTCTATCTTCCTTGGGCATTGGTGCAGTCTATTCCTACACGCCCTGTTAAGAGGCCTCTAGAAGTCATCATCAGTGGATTTTACAATTCCCTGCAATCACATCCTAGGGAAAGGAACACCAAGCACTGAATGCTCCACTTCCTGCTTACGCCACACCTTCAGTATACTTTTAGAGTAATATCATGCTACACTGACAGCCATAGCTCTCTCCAAAGAAACCTGGAAAATGTAAGGATGTTGAGAGTTGTTAAGGGTAAAGGTAGAGGGACCCCTGACCATTAGGTCCATTCGCGGACGACTCTGGGGTTGCAGTGCTCATCTCGCTTTATTGGCTGAGAGAACTGGCATACAGCTTCTGGGTCATGTGGCCAGCATGACTAAGCCACTTCTGGTGAAACAGAGCAGTGCACGGAAATGCCGTTTACCTTCCCACCGGAGCGGTACCTATTTATCTACTAGCACTTTGAAGTGCTTTTGAAGTGCTAGGTTGGCAGGAGCAGGGACCGAACAATGGGAGCTCACCCCGTCGTGGGAATTCGAACCGCCAACCTTCTGATCAGCAAGCCCTAGGCTCTGTTGTTTAACCCACAGCACCAACTGCTGAGAGTTGTTAGGAGACCCCTATTTCCCTCCCAGAGCTACAATTCCCAAAGTGGTTTAACAGTTAAGTCCTTTTCCTGGAAGGAACACTGGGACTGTAGCTTTGGGAGGGGAAGAGCATACTCTCCAAGTGTCCCGATATTCCAGGGACAGTTCCAGAATTATGAAAGCCATCACGGCTTCTGAGTTGATCCCAGAATGTCCCTGTTACTCATGTCAGTGCTGCCACCACTGAGCTTGGGGAGGAGTATGAGCCAGCACTTGTCCTAAGCAGCTGCAGGTGCAGCTACAATGGTGTATCCAGTTGCCTCTCCATGTCCTTTCCATGGCTGCTGCTCCTAGTGGCTGCTGTAGTGGCCGAGGAGGAGACACTGCTGCTGTAAAGGCCCAGCCCCACATGATGCACCGGCTCTGAAGTGCAGGCAGAGGGCAGGGCTGCCCTGGGTGGGAAGAAAAGGGTGGGGAGCAAAGTGAAGCAGAAGGAATTTTGATATATTTTTTCTAAAAAAGAAATGCTTTGTGCATCTGTGTCTAAGTTTTCCCTTTTCCGAAATTTATTTATTGGTGGGTTGTTGTGTTTTTTTTTGTGTGTGTGTCCCCCCCTCCCCGTAAATCTACTAAAGAATAAAATAAAATAAGGATTAAGGGGTTTTCTCAGGGCGGTGGAGGTCATGTGCGCTGTGTCCCATTGATGTAGTGGTGCTGGCACTCACCTTTATTCTTTTTAAAAGTATTTTTATTAAGCAATTTCAACATAACAAATTACCAAACCATATATCCACATACATTATTTCCCCCCTTTTTTCTCCCCCCCTTCCATCCCTCCCTCCCCCCCACCAGGGACTTCCCTCAGCTCCTCTCTCTGATTTCTCTGCACATATTATTCTCTGCATGTTATAAAATTATACATATCCTTACCTTGTCTATCTATCATGTTATCAACCAATAAATTTGTGTATGTTTATTCAAAACCTGCCAAGCAGTCCAGTTCATTTTGTTGTCTTTTAATTTGTAAAAAGTTCCCATTCTTTCTTAAAGTCACAGTTGTCCTTGTCCCAGAGTTTGTATGTCAATTTAGCCAACTCTGCATGGCTCATCAATTTTTCTTGCCACTGTTCTTTTGTTGGGATTTCCTCATTCTTCCACTCGCCTTTATTCTGATAGGAAATGCTCTTTGGTGGGGGATCAAGGAGAGTCAGTCGTGTGTGTGTGTGTGTGTGTGTGTGTGTGTGAGTGAGAGAGAGAGAGAGAGAGAGAAATGTCCCTATGTTCAACTGAGGAATGTTGGAGGGTATGGAATAGTGGTCTTTTAACACTGCTCAGCAGGCTTAACAAACTGACTTTTTGCATTCAGTTGTCATTCAACTCTAATCTTTATGCAGGGCTCATCCACCTGTCTTGTGCCTAAAAAGCACACTTGGGCGGTTTTCCACTTGTCCCATGCTTCTAGGCATTGGTTCAAGAGGTTTTCATGGTGTCAGAGCTGCCTCTAGGTCCCAGCTCACAGAGGACCAACGCTAGGCTGTAGTAATGTACAAAAGTCTTTATTGAAGTTCAGTTTCCATTTCAAAGCCACAGCGTGCAGCCCTACGTCTTAAACCCTAGATTGGCGAAGTCCCGTCTGAGTCTCCTCCCCTATGACACCAGTTTAAGATCCTAGCCCTGCTCCACCTTTTACGCTGCTTTCTCCTCCTCTGGGTCCTCCTGCCCGCTGGGGCATTGCCCTTTCTGGACTCTTCCGACGCTGAGTCGCTTAGCTCCTCCCCCTCCCTCCGGCGGGCTTTAGGACCCGGTTCCCAATCCTCATTCTCTGCTGTCCCGCGCTCCTGTACATTTGAACTTCCCTCTCGCGCCAGCCCAGTGACCTTTCTCCTAACCGTTACACTACTTTGGTCACTGCTTCCCTCTTCCAGGACACTGGCCAGATCTGACCTCTCCTCCGTTGTCCGACTTTCTGATGGAGGCGTGGTCAGCCCTGCCTTATCTTCTCTCCCTGGTGGGGAATGCACTGGCCCCGATCCTTGGGACTCTTCCCCCCCACTCTGCTCTGGTGGGGAAGCTGGTCCTGATTTCCAGCTACTGCTCTGGGAGTCCCTGCTGCCCCCTTGCTCCTGGGGCGTTCCCCTTGGGAACCCCCTACCCCTGGCCACTGGCGCCCCCTTCTGTGAATCTTCCGATTCGCTGGAGAGGCTCATGGAATCCCTCGGTCCACTGTCCTCTTCTCCTATGCTCCCCTTGGATTCTTCCCCTTCGTTCTCCATCTCCTCTCTTCCCTGTGCCTCTGCTCCTGAGCCCCTGACACATGGAATCACAGAATCATAGAATTTTAGAGTTGGAAGGGCCCCCAAGAGACATCTAGTCTAACCCCCTGCAATGCAGGAATCTCAACTAAAGCATCCATGACAGATGGCCATCCAATCTGGACAGAAGAGGCCCAGAGGGTGTTCAAGAGACTCAAGGCAATGTTGTCTCAGAAGAGTACTTAGCTCATCCCAACCTGCACCAGCCTATGACAGTGGACACCGACGTGTCCAACAGGGTACTAGGGGCAGTTCTGTTGCAAGAGGGTGAGAATGGGGACCTGAGACCATGTGCCTTCCTCTCAAAAGCTGAATCCATCAGAGCAGAATTACACCATTTGGGGAAAAGAATTGCTGGCTATCTGGGACACTCTGGGGACATGCTGACACTTTCTAAAGTGGGTGCAACACCAAGTGGAAGTGTGCACTGCTCACAAGAATCTCGAACACTGGCAGATGGCTCAATACCTTAACCAGAGTCAGATAAGGTGGGCTCTGTGACACGCCAACAGGGCTGCTCCAACTGCTCCATACCCCCCAAGGGCTGTGGACTTTATCACTGACCTACTAGAGTCGCAGTAACAGACAGTGATATGGGTGGTGGTAAATCTGTTCTCAAAGATGGCACATTTTGTGCCCTGTAGGAAGTTTCCCTCGGCGCAGGAGATGGCACAGCTCTTTGTGGAACATGTGTTTAAACTGCATGGATTGCCTCAGAGAGTCATCTCTAATAGAGGAACACAATTTACCTCCCAGTTTTGGAGGAAACTGATGCAACTGCTGAAGGTAGAAGTTTGCCTCGCGTCTGTTGGACACCCGCAGACAAATGGAGTCAGAAGGGACAAATGCCACCTTGCAACAGTACTGGTGATGCTACATGTATCAACAAGATGATTGGGTTCACAACAATGCAGCACACTCATCTACATAACAGACTCCCTTCTTTGTCTGCCTGGGATGACACCCATGCATCTTCCCAGGGCAAGAAGACAGCCTGGCAGGGCCAGCCACTGAACAGTTTGCAGAGGAACTAGAAGCTCTGCACAGCTTACTTCAAGAGCAGCTGGAGTGAGCTAAAGACAAATGCAAGAGTGAGGTGGATAAGCATAGACAGCCAAGCAAGGAGATAAGGGTGGGGGATCAGTTGTGATTGTCTACCAAGGACTTGCTGAAAAACGTGAGGTACTGGAAGTTGGGCCCTCAGAGGGTGGAACCGTTTGAAGTGGTGGAGCAAATTAACCCTGTGTCGTTCAGGCTTCGACTGCCTCCATCCATGAAGATACATCCTTTATTTCATGGGTCACTGTTGTCTCCCATGATGCTGCCACATCTGTATCAAACACGAAAAGAGGCTCCCCCCTCTTCTAATGATAGAAGGGGAAGCAGAATACGAGGTGTCACAATTGCAGACTCTCGCTGGAAGGGGAGGAGACTGCAGTATCTAGTGTCTTGGAAGGGTTACGGAGATGAGGAAAAGTCATGAGAGGATTCTGGGAACATGCACGCGCCTAGGTTACAGAGGGAGTTCCCCCGCAGGTACCCCAACAAACCCAAACCAAGAGTGTGGAGGGATGAACAGAAGGTGCTGGTGGAAGATGAAGAAAGTGAGGCAGAGTGGGGGCTCGAAAGAGAGGAGGACAGTCAAGTTGGGGGTGAATGGGAAGAGAGTGAGGAGTGGTGGGAAGGCTTAGGTAGCTACCCTCAGAGAGAGGGGGAACAGGATGAGGAGGATCCTGGGGAGGGGGTGATGTCATGAATACTCTAGCTCCCAGCTTAGGAATGCAGCCGGTAGAAGACTGCAGTTTGCAAATGACAGGGTCCGATTTCTCTCAGAGAGAGGCCAGCAGGCAGATGCTGAACCCCGTTCCTCTTCACCTTGAGAGTCAGCCAAATAAGACTGGGTTGGAATGCAGCCACGGCTCGCAAGAGACACAAACAGGCATGGAAGAGAAGATTGACAGTCTGTCTTCTCAGGAAGAGGTTGGAGGGGATCCAATGAGACCACGAAGTCATTGCTGGGGGAGGGTGTATGACAGGAAACAGAATAAGAAACACAAGGGTCATAGGTTCCGTTTATTCTTCTGGAAGAGGAAGAATTCTTTAGAAGAGTCAACTGAGTGATGATACCAGAGGCTTGGCTAGAGCCGTCCGGAGCTAATTGCTTGTTTTTGCAAAAATCCTACTTTTAAATTACGTATGAGTACTGTGTTATCAAGCTGGGAACCTGGACTCCTGGGAACAGTGGCATTAGCTACCCCTCCCAGTTTGGTGTCATCTGCAAATTTGATGAGCATTCCCTCAATTCCTATATCAAAGTCATTTATAAAGACGTTAAACAACAGTGGGCCCAGGACAGCACCCTGCAGCACCCCACTTGTCACTTTCCCCCCCGCATCATGAGGAACCATTAATAAGTACTCTTTAGGTTTGATCAGTCAACCAGCTACAAATCCACCTAACAGTTACCTCATCCAGCCTACATTTTACCTGCTTCCTCGTGAGAATTTCATGGAGTACTTTCTCAAAAGCCTTACTGAAATCAATATACGCTATGTCCACAGCATTCTCCTGATCCACCAAGTTTGTAATGCCCTAAAAAAAGAAGAAATGTGATTAGTCTGGCATGACTTATTTTTGAAAAACACATGCTGGGTCTTAGCAATCACAGCATCCTTTTCTGAATGCTCACAGACTTGAAACTTTTTGATTATTTCATTTCTTAATTGCTACTTTGCTGTTTCCTGCCTTGGGTGGAAAGGGAATGTTAGAAACTTAGGGTTGTCTCCAACTAAGTCCTACTCAGAGTACACCCACTGAAATTAATGACTCTAATAGTTATATCTGATATTTTCAATGGACCTAATCTGAGTAGGACTAGCACTGGATATAATTCCTTATTATTATTATTGATGAAGATCTTATTTAATTATTTAAGTCATGTATGTTGCTGTGGTTTAGTCGTTTAGTCATGTCCGATTCTTCGCGACCCCATGGACCAGAGCACGTTAGGCACTCCTGTCTTTCACTGCCTCCCGCAGTTTGGTCAAACTCATGTTGGCCACTTCGAGAACACTGTCCAACCATCTCGTCCTCTGTCATCCCCTTCTCCTTGTGCCCTCAATCTTTCCCAACATCAGGGTCTTTTCCAGGGAGTCTTCTCTTCTCATGAGGTGGCCAAAGTATTGGAGCCTCAGCTTCAGGATCTGTCCTTCCAGTGAGCACTCAGGGCTGATTTCCTTCAGAATGGATAGGTTTGATCTTCATGGAACTCCTTCATGGATCACTGCCTTGCCGTGGTGAAGGGGCTTGAACAACTCAGAGAAGCTATGAGCTATGCCGTGCAGGGCCACCCAAGATGGACAGGTCATAGTGGAGAGTTTTGACAAAACGTGATCCACCTTGGAGCAGGAACTGGCAAGCCACTCTAGTATCCCTGCCAAGAAAACTCCATGGACAAAGACAACAGGCATATAAAAGTCATTTATATACTGCTTAATTACTGTATTCAGATTTCTCAGTGGTGTAGAAAATGGGACAATAAACAATGAAAATGATGATTGTGATGCCTTTCTCTGTCTATCTGCACTTTCTTCTGTTGTTGCTACAAATGGCACATGCTTGTACCTTATACCAAAAGCCAGGAACTTCAGCTTAACAGATATAATTGGTTTGCCCTTTCTTGAATAAGAGTGGACCTTTCTGGGCTCTGATAAAATAGATTATCTCTGAGCCTTGCACCCTCAATACTCTGCAAAGAGAAAAAGGGAAATGCTGACACAATTAATGTCTACTCATAAATATGCCTTTTGCCAGGGGCGTTAGGAACATAGGGTACTGGCTTATACAGAGTCAATGGTCCACCTAGCCCAGTAATACCGACACCGACTGGCAGCAGCTCTCCAGGGTTTCAGACTGTGATCTCTCCCAGGCCTACTTGCAGATGCTGGGGAATGAACCTGGGACCTTGTGCATGCAAAGCAGGTACTCTACCACTGATCGACCCCCGTTTTCCCCTTAGCATTTTTCATATCTTTATTTATAGATGCAAATGAAGCAATTTTTTAGAAGGAAAGCTGCCTTGTAAACAAACTAATTTCTCTCTCTCCTGTTTTTCTTAAAAAATCATTTAATATAATGGGTCAAAATCTTTCTTTTTTAAAGCAATTGCTGTAGTGCGAGTGTGTATGGTGTTTTGTTTTTAAAGATGACCTTCAGATGTTGTGGCATCCCTGCTATGCTTGATAGCTCGCCATCCTTCCATTGCGGTCCATTCAAATCTCCTTCCATTGTGGTCCATTCAAATCTGACTGTCTGGACACCACAGCCTTTCACTCCAAGCTCCTTCAACAAACTTGGTTACCCCACACACTTTGATGGCCTCCACCATTGCTACTTTCCAGTCATTACCAACCCCTGACAAGATTTTAATGAGGCCAGAGGTCTCTGGCTGAAATAAGAATGGGGTCCCAGAACTTTCAAAATGAAACCTAATGAAAAATATATGCTTGTTCTCCCATGAGCCATCTAATTTTCACATCTCACAAATTACCTCTGTTAATGCAAGCTGCACCCTGCTCCTGAATGACTTCAGACACTGAACTCTGGAGTCTTTGTCACATTATCTGGCACTGAGTAATTCCATACCAGTAGTCTGACATTTCCATTCAAGGGGGGAGGGAGGGGAAGAGAAAAGAGAGATATATAAATTGATTAAAATTCAACAGGCACAGAGTGTTCAGCTTTTAAAGGTCGGAGAATCCAGCAGATGATCAACTGTAAAATAATTCGACATTTACAGAGGTGAGGGTGGTGGAATGGGTGGAGAACAGGAGAACGTGTCCAGCTCTTTCACTGGCCAGATATTAACGGCTGAACCAGAATTAAAGCCAATGTAATTATAGTCTAACTAACTGAGTTTCAACCCAGTTGGATGGTTTTAGGAAATCTGCACTTCTTGGAGAGACATTACGGAAAAGTTCTGAACAAAGAGGTGAGAAGAGCTGTCCCTTCCTGGATTTTCTTGCTTCCCTTTGAGATACCTGGTTGTGAGAACAGGATGCTGGACTAGATGGGCCTTTGGTCCGATCCAGCAGGGTTCTTATGTTTGAAAGACATAGGCACATAGGAAGAGCTCTGCTGGATCAAACCAAAGGACTATGTAGTCCAGAATCCCGTTTCCCATAATGGTCAATCTCAGAGAAGCCCAAAATAAGGACATGAAGGGAACAGCCACCTCTTACTCATATTCCTCCAGTGAGTAGTACTGGAGCTATCTTATTGCTATCATGACATGGATTGTTTTAATCCCTTCTTTGCCTGAGATCCCACTGCCAATCACTGAGAAAGCCACTGCCAGTCAGAGAAGGCAGTACTGAACTAGATAGTTTGTTTGACCTGCTATAAGGCAACTTCCTATATCTGAGGATAACCTTAGTGTGATGACCTCTCCTTTAGTGGACCCCATTCTCCTTTCCATATGGGAAACCATTGCATACAGAAGACCCCAGGTTCAATCCCCAGCACCAGCAGGCAGGACTGGGAATGGACCCCATCTGAAACCACAGAGAGCTGCTGCCACTCGGTGTAGGCAACACTGAGCTAGATGGACCAATGGCCTGACATAGAAGAAGGCAGCTTCCAGTCTTTCTGTGATGTTTTGAAAAGCTCCTGTCCAAAACCCCGAAGAGCTGCTGCCAATCAGAGTAGACAGTACTGAACTAGGTGGGCCAAACATCCATCACAGTATAAGGCAGCTATGTCAATGCTTGCTTGTCAGGAAGAAAGCTGGGGAGTTATCAGGTGGTGTATGCTGCTATTTGCCCTTGCTGCCTTTACTACTCACTTGCTCATCTCATCCCCTCTAGGGCAGAGAGAGTGTGGGGTAAACAAGCAGATTCCAACAGCAAACAAGAGGAGAAACAGCTGACTTAGCAGGCTCTCACAGATATGCCCCACCACCCTAGCCATGCTTGGTAAGTGCTCTATTATGTCAACTCCTGATGGCAGCCCTGGGGTTTACAGCTGATGTTTGATCCCAGCTAACTGACTTCCCGGGACGCAGGTGGCGCTGTGGGTTAAAGCCTCAGCGCCTAGGGCTTGCCGATCGAAAGGTCGGCGGTTCGAATCCCTGCGGCGGGGTGCGCTCCCGCTGCTCGGTCCCAGCGCCTGCCAACCTAGCAGTTCGAAAGCACCTCCGGGTGCAAGTAGATAAATAGGGACCGCTTACCAGCGGGAAGGTAAACGGCATTTCCGTGTGCGGCTCTGGCTCTGGCTCTGGCCAGAGCAGCGATGTCACGCTGGCCACGTGACCCGGAAGTGTCTCCGGACAGCGCTGGCCCCTGGCCTCTTAAGTGAGATGGGCGCACAACCCCAGAGTCTGTCAAGACTGGCCCGTACGGGCAGGGGTACCTTTACCTTTAACTGACTTCCCAGACAACTGATGTGCCTTTTGTGTGGAGCACCTGTGTTTACAAATATTTAAACTAGTTGTGAGGCACCAAGGGGTGTGTATGTCTCAAAACAAGGATTCTAACCACCAGTCAGACATACCAGTACTCTGATACTTCAGCCAACCAGGCAGATTTGGCTCTGTGGATCAAGAGCACCTTCTAGGTTGATGTTGAAGTCCAAATGCTTGTTGGTTGACCCTACAGTCCAAACAGAGGCACACTGTGTAATATAAAACTGACACCCAAGGACACTTCCAGAACATCTCTCTTTTCAAGTGAGATTTGGCCACATACTGGCAAATTCAGGCTACACATTTAAAGTTTATCCGTTGCTGTTGCACAACAAACTTGACTCCCCAAAACTGGACTTGCGATAAACACAAATTAAAGAGAAATGTGCTGGAACATATAGGATAACAATTACTTGACACAACTTCATATAAACTCAGAAGGAATGCGCAATAATCAGCTGGCATCAGCTAACTTCCCCACAGAGTTTGTGAAAACAAATCAAGATGTAAGTTCAATAAACCCAAGTCATTCCTGCAGTCTCAATTCCTCATCTCATCAGGTGCCTCGTCTTGTTTACTTCTTGATTTGCCTTTCCCACAATAGCTTACTTTTGACTATGTCAAAGGTAGCCAATATAGTGCCTTCCTGATGTTGATGGACCACAGCTTCCATCATGCCTGATGACTGGCCATGCTGCCTAGTGCTGATGGGAGTTGGAGGCCAATATCTAGAGGACACCATGCTGATTTCCAGCTATGTAAACTACCTTTGGCTCTGTGGAGCCTTGTTTGCAAACTGCAGCCTGATGGTTCCTCTTACTCCACAATTAGCAATACAGTCGTACCTTGGCTCCCAAACACCTTGGGAGTCGAATGTTTCAGCTCCAGAATGATAGAAACTGGGAGTGTGTGTTCTGGTTTTTGAATGTTCTTTTGGAAGCCGAACATCTGGCTGGGCTTTCACAGCCAACCAGAAACCGCGCTTTGGAAGTCAAACATTTCGGAAGTAGAACCGACTTCCATAATGGATTCTGTTTGACTTCCGAAGTACAACTGTACTTAATGTATGGGAGGAGTGCAATGATAAATTAATGCATAAAACATTGATTTCCTTTATGTTAGTAGCTGCTTGGTTAGAAATTAAAAAAACCTGGAAGTTGGTGTTCAGCTTAACTTTTGAACAATGGTTCCACAGATTTTTGCATATTGCACTTGAAGAAAATGTAAGTGTAGAATATAAAATTGGGCAAAGGGAAAGCAAAGCATTTTGGCTTTTGGGGAACCTGGAGTCCACTCATGGAATTCGTTACAGGATATATTACAGGATTCTCTCCTCACCCCCCTTCTCTTCTCTTTTCTTTCTCTTTGTTGTTGTTTTGTTTTTTACTTTTGTTTGATTAGTTTCTTTATTATATTGTACAGTATGTTGGAAAGTTTCAATTTTTTATAGGAATACATTACAGGATATAGACTAGATCTTCATCTTCCATCTGCCTTCTTGAGACTGTTGAACCCCATCTGAAGTGGCTTATGTCCTCTGCCTTTGGGACTCTAATTTATTCTACTTTGGATATCCTCAAAAACTTTTCAACTGTTTGTTCTGTTGTTTTCTCATCAAGTATATCTACATCTACATATATCTATATCTCTCTGCAGCCTGTTCCAGAGGCCTTTTTTTAAATGTCCGTATTTCTAGGCTGCCTTTTAGGGCAAACCACTCCACAAAATACATTGTAAAAAAACCAACCATTTGGATCGGCAGTCTAAAGCCATTCACAGGCCAGCTATGCATCAAGTAAAACAGCTTAAAACAGTTGCAGACAAGCATCTCTATGAATCTTTCAAGAAAAAGCAACCTAAAATAACTGTGTTTTAAAGGCCTGTTTAAAAGCCTGTGTTGACGACACCGTAGATAAATAGTTTGTAAGAGAGTTCCATTTATGTGAGGCTACTACTGAGCAGGCTCTGCTTTTTTGTGCCTGCTAATCTGATTTATTTTCCAGGGGGGCCTATGCACAAGGCCTCTATAACTTATCTCAGGGGCCGGGCAGGAACATATGGTTGAAGTCATTCCCCTGAACTGTGGGATGAAAGCATTCAAAATGCTAGGTAAATGGTTAATGCTTGCAAGGGCTATAGAACTCTGAGGCAGTTATGTCCGTTGGTACAGCAGTGGCAGTTATTAACAGTCCTCTGTGTGAGAGCAGCAGGTTTTTTCTGTTGTGCTGCTATCTGCCTCAGTTAGTCAGTCTGCAACACTATTTGTCTTAGAGACAAGCTTATGTAAGATGTATCAGCAATGTAAATAACATCTGTCTTGTATATTTAATCTAACAAGTGCAAGCACACTGAGTAAAAGTTATATGTTATTTAAACTTTAAACAGAGAATGTCTTGCGTAGTTTCTATAGGAGGTAAAAGGGAACTAATTAAAGGGTCAAACAACCCAGGCTCTCTTCTGCATAACTCTGTAAATGGGAACTAAAGTTTAATTTCCACACAAGCAACCTGGCCCCATGCCATTTAACTGTAAAGTGAAGCACCAAATCTTCATTATTCATCCTTCAAAAGCATATCAGTCCTTTGAAAACAAACTTGGATCAGTCTAACCCAGGGTGGGGAAAATATAGCCCGAGGGCCATATTCCCTTCTGTGAAACTTTCCAGGAGGCCACAGGCCAGTGATGGGTAGGAACAAAATCTAAAGTATGTGAAGAGACAGATGTAGATTTCACTTTTGTACAGCAGGCTGGTTTCTAGACACACTTGCTTCCTACAGCGAGGCAAGAAGCATGATCAGAGTTCAAGGGCACATCCCAGCCAGGTAAAAGCACTCAAGGAGGGTAGAAGTCAGGTCTGGCAAGAGATTTGGCCTGGGGAGAGTTCTGAGAGCCAGCTGGAGAGGACTGGATGGTCTGCATTTGGCCCCTGGACCTGAGGTTCCCCAATGTTTCTTCTCTTGTTTCCAGTTCTCCCTTCAGGTGGGACCATTTCAGCATGGGCAAAAGTTGTCCACTCCAGGTGGCTCTAAACACAACACGAGTCTCAGAGAATTTCCTGTTGATTCAGAGTCCAGGAGAAGCCTTGTGTCTGTGAATTCTCTTCGTAGATGTCAAGAGCTCAGCATTCAATCAGGGATGCTTGGAGTGAATGTTTCAGAGAGGCTCAGGAGTATGCCAGCTTTGAGGGAAAAAAGGAAGGGGGGAGAGAGAGAGAGCAATCAGTGCAAAAGGCTTCAAGAGGATATACTGGGGGTTTTTTGGGCTGGGGTTTTCTTCCTAGTGAAGAGACAGCTAATTTTGTGTGCTGTAGTTGTCATGGCAGCAGAACAAGAGGCTCACAAATTGATCTCAGGACTCCTGGAATTGATGGGCTGTCCTGGGGTGACAAGGAATAGAAGAAGCACCTGCTGGATCAAGCCAATGGCCCACCCTGTCCAGCATCCAGCTGCCTACAGGAAACCCAAAAGCAGGACCTCAGCGCAACAGCACTCTCCCCTCCTGTGGCTTCCAGAAACTGCTATTCAGAAGCTGACATCCTCTAACCATTGAGGTAGAGCATAGCCATCCTAGCTAGTAGCCACCAATAACCATATCCTCCATCCATTTGTCTAATCCTCTTTTAAAGGCACCCTAATTGGTGGGACGCGGGTGGCGCTGTGGGTTAAACCACAGAGCCTAGGACTTGCCGATCTGAAGGTCGGTGGTTCGAATCCCCGCAACGGGGTGAGCTCCCGTTGCTCGGTCCCTGCTCCTGCCAACCTAACAGTTCGAAAGCACATCAAAGTGCAAGTAGATAAATAGGTACCGCTCCGGTGGGAAGGTAAACGGCGTTTCCATGTGCTGCTCTGGTTCGCCAGAAGTGGCTTAGTCATGCTGGCCACATGACCCGGAAGCTGTACGCCGGCTCCCTCGGCCAGTCAAGCGAGATGAGCGCTGCAACCCCAGAGTCGGTCACGACTGGACCTAATGGTCAGGGGCCCCTTTACCTTTACCTTTAGTTGGTGGACCTCACTGCCTCATGTGGCATTTCCAGGCAGGGCTGGAAATGTCTCCTGTTTGAAGCCCTGGAGGGCTGCTACCAGTCAGTGTAGACAGTACAGAGCTAGGTGGACCAGTGGGCTGGTGTATAAGGCAACTTTCTATGTTCCAAAGGTCATGGTTTGGAATATACATACATACATATATATATGAGTGTGTGTGTGTGTGTGTGTGTGTTTGTTTGTTTGTTTGTGTGTGCGCGCACGTATACTCACACATAAATACATATAGGTATGTGTGTTTGTTTTCATCTTGATATTTTATTGATTTTAAGGTAGTAATCTTAATTATAGTTTGCTCGATACAGTGGTGCCTCGCAAGACAAAAATAATCCGTTCTGCGAGTCTCTTCTTCTAGCGGTTTTTTCGCCTTGCGAAGCATCCCTATTAGCAGTTTAGCAGATTAGCGCTATTAGCGGCTTAGCAGCTTAGCGGCTTAGAAAAAGGGGGGGGGAGAAAAAAAACTCGCAAGACTCGCAAGACGTTTTCATCTTGCGAAGCAAGCCCATAGGGAAATTCGTCTTGCGAAGCGCCTCGAAAAACGGAAAACCCTTTCGTCTAGCGGGTTTTTCGTCTTGCGAGGCATTCGTCTTGCGGGGCACCATTGTACTGTCTTTTTTCTTGATTAGTGTTCAATTCTACGTATGTTCAATCCACACTATGTATGTTGTTAGGAGTGATGCAAAATTAAAGATATACAGTGGTGCCTCGCAAGACGAAATTAGTCCATTCCGTGAGTCTCTTCGTCTAGCGGTTTTTTCGTCTTGCGAAGCATCCCTATTAGCGGCTTAGTGGATTAGTGCTATTAGCGGCTTAGCGGCTATTAGCGGCTTAGCGGCTAAGCGGCTATTAGCGGCTTAGGGGCTTAGAAAAAGGGGGAAAGGGGGGAAAAACTCGCAAGACTCGCAAGACATTTTCGTCTTGCGAAGCAAGCTCATAGAGAAATTCGTCTTGCGAAGCGCCTCGAAAAACGGAAAACCCTTTCGTCTAGCGGGTTTTTCATCTTGCGAGACATTCGTCTTGCGGGGCACCACTGTATTTCAGTCTGGGAAGAACAGCAAATTAAGCGATGTGTCTGGGGTTTGTTGACTTTAAAAATGATCTTTATAAAGGAAAGGAAGGATTAATCAATTTCTTAGGTAGTTATATTCATATATTTATCTATTCACATGATAGTTGTTGAACTTGATTTGGCTGTGTGTGTGTGTGTATGTATTCCTGAACTTCCAAGTACAGAGCACAGCTCACTCATTTTAGATAGGAGTCACCAAGCTATGTGGGACTTCAGGTAAATTAGGCATGTTGAGAAAGTGCCATGCTCTTTGTAAGTGGGCAACTTACAAAGAGTTGCTCACAGAAGCACAACAACAATTGGAATCGGAAAGTTCTGAAGATATGACAGTTAGTTACAGATTGGTTGCAATACCATCAAGTAAATGATGTGTTTAAAATAGACAAGAAAAATGGATTTAGAACAGAAATTTCAAGGTTTGAAAAGGAATTATTGGAAAATAATGTGAAGTCACTTTCTAAAATGTATAAATTGTTGCTAGAGTGGCATAGTAAGGATGAAGAATGGGCACAAGATATTGGGCACAATATCCAATTTTCATCTTGGGGAAAATTATGGCGGGAAGACTTAAAATTTACAGCGTGCTGTGCGTTGAAGGAAAACTACATGACAATGATGTATCACAGTGGTATTGAACAGCTGTAAAATTAGCTAAAATGTATAGAACTGCTTGCAATGTTTGCTAGAAATGTAGGGAGAAGGAAGGCACGTTCTTCAGAATACTTAAGCATTCTGGGAAATGATTTACAATGAGTTGAAGAAAATGTTTAAAATAACATTTCTGAAAAAACCAGAGGCTTTTTTTGTTAGGCATTTTAGGTACAGAGATTCTGAGGGAGCAGAAATGACTATTCATGTACGCGATGACAGCAGTGAGGATACTACTGGCCCAGAGATGGAATAAAGACAAAGTTCCAACCAGAGAGGAATGGCTGATGAAGATGATGGACTATGCCGAAATGGTGAAATTGACTGGGAAAATCAGAAACCAGGAAGAGAAGAATTTTAAGAAGGAATGGGAAAAATTCATAATGTACTAAAGAGAACACTGTAAACAACTGAAAACTTTGGCAGCATTCGAGTAATGCTTGTAATGTATGAAAAACTATGGAAAAATGGATTACTGTTCTTTTAACAAGTTAGAGAAAATAAGATAAGCAGATGAAAAGAAAGATTGATAATGGTAACCATGGAAGGGCAGAGGGAAGGCAAGGGATTTAAAGAATCCTAAATGAGGAGGTAAATTATTTGTTTGAGTTTAAATTTATTATGTAGAATTTAATAAAAAAATATTTATTTATTTTTAAAAGAGAAAGTGCCATGGGCACCAATCACAAATTGACTACTAAGGTATGTGTAAAGGTAAAGGGACCCCTGACCATTAGGTCCAGTCGTGACCGACTCTGGGGTTGCAGCGTTCATCTCGCTTTATTGGCCGAGGGAGCCGGCGTACAGCTTCTGGGTCATGTGGCCAGCATGACTAAGCCACTTCTGGCGAACCAGAGCAGCGCATGGAAAAGCCGTTTACCTTCCCACCGGAGCGGTACCTATTTATCTACTTGCACTTTGATGTGCTTTCGAACTGTTAGGTTGGCAGGAGCTGGGACCGAGCGACAGGAGCTCACCCTGTCGCAGGGATTCGAACCGCCAACCTTCTGATCGTCAAGCCCTAGGCTAAATGACTGCCATGGGTGTGGCATTTCAGGCACTTCTTTGTGTGCTCTCTCCACAAGAGGTCCAGGTGTGGCAACATGAGAACAGAGTCTTTTCAGTGGTGACTCCCCATTTATGAAATGTTCTCCCCAAGGAGGCCCATCTGGTGCCTTTATTACATATCTTTAGGTGCCAGGTAAAGTGGTTTCTCTGTAATCAGGCCTTTGACTGACTAAACAATTTATGGGCTTTTAAATGTGTTTGAGGGAGGGCAGTTATTGGTCTCATTTAGTATTTTTATGTCGTAAACTGTCCTGTGATCTTCATATTAAGGTTGTTTTTATAAAACATAATTACAGTGGTACATCAGGTTAGATACGCTTCAGGTTACAGACTCCACTAACCCAGAAATATTTCCTCTGGTTAAGAACTTTGCTTCAGGATGAGAACAGAAATCGTGCAGCGGTGGTGCAGCAGCAGCAGCATTAGCTAAAGTGGTGCTTCAGGTTAAGAACAGTTTCAGGTTAAGAACAGACCTCCAGAGCGAATTACGTTCTTAACCTGAGGTACCACTGTATACGTAACAATACATAATTATAAAACAAACAAATAAGAAGAACAACAAGAACACAATATGGCTGTCTTGCATGTGCCATAATACAAAATGACTGCCCTGGATTGTGGAGTAAAACAAAATGGCTGTCATTTTGTTTTACTCCACATTTTGTTTTGCTCATATATAAAAGGTTAGAAAGAACCAAAAATGGTGTAGATATGCCACCCCAAGTAATTTTGATATTTGAGGGGTTATATAGTAAGACCTTTTGCTTGTGCCATAGGAGGTACTGGCAGGTGGACCGTTACCCACAAATGTAATGTTGACAACCCCCTCAGATAGCCAGCTTTCTAAGGTCTACCTGCCATTTCTCTCTCGTGAGAGTGTTTTTGTGCTGCCTCGTGCAATGGGCTGACATTTAAGTTTTAGAGCAGAGGCTGGAAATAATGGCTTTTTTGCTGAGCTCCTTGCTAATCACAAACTGCTTTCGCATATTGAAAATGAGTTCTGCTCAGGACTATTGATTTTTTTGCTCTTTGCTGTTCTTTATTTCATGCTCTGCGTCAAGATGCTTAACCTTACAGGGCTGGGATATGCCACAACTCAGTTGTCACAACTTATGCAGCCCTTTCCGCTCCTAAGTGTGAGAATTAATGATGGAGCAAAGACAATAAGGTGGAGAAGGGGCATCTTAAGATTCAGGGGTGCTCAAAGGAGTAGAAATGGTGGCTAGATTTTATCACATGCTATTGTCAAACCTTTAGAGCCAGCTTGGTGTAATGGAAAAGCGGGGAATCCTTTTCAGCCTGAGGGCCACATTCTCTGCTGGGAAACCTTCCAATAGCCAGTGTTGAGGGGGACCAGAGGCAAAACTGGGTGAAACAAAGAATGTAAATTTTACCTTTGTGCAGTAGACTGTATTGTACACCCACTTCAAAGAAGGTGTGAAACAGGGCCAGTGAAAGGTATGGTTTGGGGAGGGTTTTGAGGGCCAGACAGAGAGGTCCTGTGAGTCACATTTTGCCCTTGGGTCTGAGGTGCCCCATCCCTGCCCCCTTGTGTAAAGATGCAAGGAAGGTATTGAACCTGGGAAATCTTCTGTATGCTGCAAATCATCTGCTTTGTCACTGAAATATGCTTCCAGGAGCTGCTGCCTCACAATGGCTATGCAATGCTGGAAGCTGTAACGTTGCACTCTCAGCAAGGGCAATTGCACTTTACCCTATATACAGCTCGCAATAGCTCATATGTCTGGGCGATTACTAAGGTAATGTTGAACAGCAAATGCAGCTGCCTATTTTCCATCTCCCTCTTTCTTGCTAGCATTTGATGTTCAAGGATTACAAACAATTTTCAAATCAAACATGTGTTAAATGTCACCTTTCAGCTACATTCGCTTGCTAAAAAGAACCTTAAGATATCAATTCCTTTCCCCACCCCCAGAGTATTTTTTTTTTAAAAAAAAGAACAAAGAGATTTGGAACAGCACACATTGTGTAGGAAATTTGAGTTCTTCATAGGTATTGTAGGGCAATTTCCTTTTTAAAAAAATCATTAACAAATCAAATGCTATTACCATGGCTTTCATCATTTGGGGCTTGTCAGTTTTCTACTTTCTCTGGAGTTCCACGTAAGGAAGATGCAAATACACATGCTGGAGTGGCTGCTGCTGTTCCTATTCTCAAAAAGGGTTGGTGGTAGGTAGGTGAGCAAGCTTTTGGAATTTCAAAACCATCCATTCAAATAATGGGGCACCTAAAAAAATATAAATGTTTGATGCCTTTTAAACAGATTGGCTGTGAGGAACCTCTTTTTTTTTTTGCTTTTTGTTTTGTCACTGCCTGCTTTCTCTTAAACAGCTGAGGGTTGAATACCAGTTGTGGTTGGGGCCAGAGGCAAAAATGGACAGAAACATTGCCTTTTCCCTCTTTCTTCCACCCCTTCTCTCCCTCTCTCTGAATCAGTGGTGTAGCGTGGGGGGTGCAGGGGGGCCCGGCCGCACCAGGCACAACATCTGGGGGTTAGGGTTAGGGGGTGCAAATCCACGGGTTAGGGGGCGCAAATTACTTGCCTTGCCCCGGGTGCTGACAACACACGCTACGCCACTGCTCTGAATTCCTTGTTTTTCTCCCTCTTTTTCCTTCTCTCCTCTGTCAGTCTTTCTCTCCTCCTCTCTTATTTCTGCTACCCACTTCCCTTCCCTTTTGACACCATCTTCCAGTTGCTGTGTGACTTGGGGCAGCCCTGAACAGATGCTGGTTTGACAACATCTGCATTCATCACCCATGGGAGAGCTAAAAACTATGGCAAGTCATCTGTCTAACTGGTTTGGGGGCTTGCCCCTAGTTATGGTGCAAGTCAAATAAATGGGCCTCCCTTGTTCTCTTAGATTCAGGCAGGTGGTATGGGCAGCTCAGAAGGGCCTTCACGCAAACATGTCCGTGCAATGGCAGAGGCCTGGTTGGAAAGCTGAAACCCCATCGCTGCTACATGGGAGATGAATGGAAGAAAAGGAAATACAAATGCCCCCCCTCCCCCGCTGCTAGGAGCAGTTAGGAGCTAGGTGAAGTCATAGATCTAAAAATAGTGTACACATGCACATACTGGTCAGGTTCTGCTTTGACTTGAAATAGTTTTAGGAGGCTTCTCAGAGTCCAGTTCAGGCAGAGTCAATATGCAAGGTTCAGTCAAGTCCTAAGGTCAGGAATATCTCAGTTAACATAGTCAGATGGCCCATGGGTCAAGAAAGCCAAGAGTCCAAGGTCATGGGAAGTAAGACAAGAATGATGAATGTTGTTTCCAGGAACTGACTGAGGCTGGAACCCTGCTTAAGAAAGCTGGAGCCAGCTGGTTCTCATTAGGAGCAAGAAGGCTGATCAGTAGCAGGTGGAGTCACTTTGTCTTTTGCCTCTTCAGGCTGTTGTTCAGCAGGTAAAGCCAATTCCTGGCCCATGATAGGATGCAACACTGGATGAGACAAAAGAAGGTAAGTTTGGGCAGAATTGCGATGAGAGAAAGAGTAACAAAGATGTATTCCCCCACATGTACTTTGTTTTTGTCAAATCGTTTTTATTAATTTTTCAAATTTTACCAAATCAGCCACAAATTAGGAACAATTTAATACAATTTCCCCCTTCATGGATCACTGCCTTGCCGTGGCGAAGGGGCTTGAATAACTCAGAGAAGCTATGAGCTATGCCGTGCGGGGCCACCCAAGATGGACAGGTCATAGTGGAGAGTTTTGACCAAACGCGATCCACCTGGAGCAGGAATACTTTGGTCACCTCATGAGAAGAGAAGACTCCCTGGAAAAGACCCTGATGCTGGGAAAGATGGAGGGCACAAGGAGAAGGGGACGACAGAGGACGAGATGGTTGGGCAGTGTTCTCGAAGCTACGAACATGAGTCTGACCAAACTGCGGGAGGCAGTGGAAGATAGGAGTGCCTGGCATGCTCTGGTCCATGGGGTCATGAAGAGTCGGACATGACTGAACGACTAAACAACAACAACCCAAGGTACCATTGTAACTTTGACTAACAAGGTTGTTGAAATTTGAGCAGGCTTTCAGCATTCAGTACTAGGTGGAAACAGCCATACTTGTGCCCATACTGAGAGACAGAAGCTATGGAAACCCAAGTTTCCCCAGGTGAGATATTGAAAGGCATGGCAGAGTGAAGCAGAAAGTTGCCAACACCTCTAAATCTCCTTCCTCTTCTAGCTGAGAAGCACAGGCCACAAATCTATGGACTGGGGCATTTCTGCATCAGAGACACACATTATACACCTCTCATGTCCACTCTCCTTCTTCTTTCCTTGACTGATCACCTTTAAATCAATGAGTCATACTGGCAGTGTCATTACCCTCAGTGCTAATGATAAAATAATGACTCACTGCCTCATATTTGCCACCTGGATTGCCTGATGTGCAGATGGCTCTTTTAATATCCAGGCAACTGAAGCTCCAGAGATTTAGTTCCCTGAATAAGAGAGTTGCAGAAAAAAGGTTTCCTGTGTTCTCTTCTCCTGTCCACTCTGTGCTGCCTTTAGGAAACCAAAGAAGGGCATTGTGAGGATTGCCAGATTTCTAGGTTGGGCTAAATATTTGGGAGTTTTAGCTTCGTTTTCAAGGCCTATAAGGGAAGTTCAACTGATTTAGTTAAACTATGTGGTTTAGTTAAACTTCCACAAGATGTATTGATCACCAGCCTGGCTAGCTTTTAAGGTCAATTAGATAACTTCATTGAGGATAAAGGTATCAATGGTTATTAGCCATTATGGCAATGTTGTGCTTCAACCTTATTTGTGGGCTTCCCATTGGGGCATCTGGTTAGCCAATCTGAGAATAGGATGTTGAATCAGATGGGCCTTTGGCCTGCTCCAGCAGGGCACCTCTTATGTTCTAAGGAAGAAGAAGAAGAGTTTGGATTTGATATCCCGCTTTATCACTACCCGAAGGAGTCTCCAAGCGGCTAACATTCTCCTTTCCCTTCCTCCCCCACAACAAACACTCTGTGAGGTGAGTGAGGCTGAGAGACTTCAAAGAAGTGTGACTAGCCCAAGGTCACCCAGCAGCTGCATGTGGAGGAGCGGAGATGCGAACCCGGTTCACCAGATTACAAGTCCACCGCTCTTAA
This sequence comes from Podarcis cretensis, assembly GCF_951804945.1. Taxonomy (NCBI): domain Eukaryota; kingdom Metazoa; phylum Chordata; class Lepidosauria; order Squamata; family Lacertidae; genus Podarcis; species Podarcis cretensis. Next base: position 6,276,667 of record NC_137184.1, on the reverse strand, counting down.
CCACTGCACCACACTGGCTCTCTAGAGATTCCACCTCAGGATTAACAGTGTTCCCCATAAGACTTGCTTCTATAGTTTTCCTTAAAAACATATTTTGTTTTTCAAGGAAAAAACAAATCAGCAACAGTCAGTATTTCTTGTAAATTTCAACTGTTGGAAAATCAGAGATCAGCAAATATCACAATTCCAAAGCAGTTTATTTGGGTTTCTCTTCCCCCTGCCTTCTCCCTTTTAATATTGCAAGAAAAATACTGAACTCAGATGCAACAATCCTCTATGCATTGTTTTTGCTGACTCTACATATGTAATAAATAGAAATCATTTCCCCAGAAAGTCAGCCAGAAATAATAAATTGCATGCCCCTGTAATGTGGACTGAAATCCTGTCCATACCTATTTATCTCTCCAAACCAGTGTTTTTGAGTTGCAGAAAATTCAAGTGTATTCTGCAACATGTCATTGATGCAACAGTAGTACACTATAGGTGGATTTATACCGTGGCATTCATACATCATTCTGCTTTATTAGGTCCCATCCACACTATACATTTAAAGAAGTATCATGTCACTTTAAACAGTCATGACTTCCCCCCAAAGAATCCTGGGAGCTGTCATTTGTTATGGGTTCTGGGAGCTGCTAGGAGACCCTTATTCCTCTCAGAGAGCTGCGGTTTCCAGAGTTCCCTGGAAAGAGGGATTGATGTCTAACTGCTTTGGGAATTATATAACTTTGAGGGGAATAGGAGGTCTACTAACAGCTCTCAGTACCCTTAATAAACCACAGTTCCCAGAATCTTTTGGAGAAAGCTAGGGAGAAGTGTGAATTTTGAAGGATAACTCTGTATTCCCCACCCCCACCCCTAAAAGTGCAGATTAGGTAGGTTTCCCTTTAAATGTGAAATGAATTAAAGCTCCACCATTGGCTTCCACCTCCTGCCATCAGTGTAAAAAGCCCACATGGCCTCTACAATCTCTGTTCTCCCTTCTGCTCTCTGTAGATCCCCTGCACTGCTTCAAGACTCTTCCCAACTCTCAACAAACCGGAAGTTTCCAGAAGAGGGCAGCAAAGATGGAGAAGAAGAACCTGTGATTTCCTGGTTACTAATGGACACTTCTAGAACATGCTCACCAAGCCCAATGTTTATGCGTCATTCATCGTCTTTGGATTGTTAGCATCAGAAAAGTATAACATAAATAAGAACAGTTATTTTTACATTCAGAGGCATTTACCTATTCATAATGAACATCTTCCTAAAATAAATACATAATTAGATGTCTCATGTAAAAAAGAAGACAGAGTTACAGATGAGTTTATGTAGGTTATATGAAGGTTGATTATAATGGAAAATTAATTACAAGCATCTTGGACTAAGTGACTGGCATACTATTTTGTTTTGCAATAATTAAGGGTGTTAATAGTAAACAATGAACAAGGAGATATCAAAAGGTTTAAATGGAACAAAATTATTTAGCGTCTTAATTAGGAAATAAAAAGGAAAAAAGCCACAGCTTATTTGTTGAAACATTAAAACTTAATATTACTTTATACATGTGTGGATGTCAGCACGCAGAATAAGAATACAATCTAGTCAGAGATAGGCACTTTTTGATTATAGATTTTTCTATATCTGGTCTTTATAGAGCATTCATTTGTATTTGTGGAGAATTTTACGGCAATGAGCATTAATCATGAATTCATCCTGATTTGCTTGTGGGGTGTTTATGTGGTTTCCCATTAATCGTTCATTCACCTCACAATTTTCAGTGGATCAACTGGTTTCCCAATCTATATTGCCACATTGCAAAATATGACTGTTACCTTGAGGAGATTAGGTGGTGCACAGAAGTCTGCTCCTCTCATGCTCAGTAATGCCTAGACATCCTGTGGGCTTGGCCCTTTGAATGGTTAATCCCAGTGCTTTTTTCTGGGGGGAACGCAGGGGTACGCATACCCCTAAACATTTTGTGAATCTAAGTTTGGCCTCATTGAGGGGCAGTACAGTGGTGCCCCGCAAGACGAACGCCTCGCAAGACGGAAAACCCGCTAGACGAAAGGGTTTTCCGTTTTGGAGGCACTTCGCAAAACGAATTTCCCTATGGGCTTGCTTCGCAAGACGAAAATGTCTTGCGAGTTCCTGCAGGTTTTTTCCCCTCCCCCCCTTTTTCTAAGCAGCTAAGCCGCTTATCAGCTGATCCGCTAAGCTGATAAGCCGCTAAAAGCCGCTAAACCGCTAATAGCGCTAATCCGCTAAGCTGTCAATGGGCTTGCTTTGCAAGACGAAAAAACCGCTATACGAAGAGACTCACGGAACGGATTAATTTCGTCTTGCGAGGCACCACTGTATTTCAATATGAGTAGGAAAATGAGAGTACCCCTATTTTTTATTTATTTTTAAAGCACTGGTTAATTCTATTAATTTTATAATTTATTAGTTTCTCACATGTTGAGATGCAACTGTGTGAGAAATTTTACGTTTAAAATAAGACTGTCACCTGAAGTAGGGAGAATAGGCTAGGCTAGACTATCTGTATTGGTCTTTCACTCCAGGCCGTGGGTTGATGTTGGTTTATGTAACCCCAACAATGCAAAATAGTATTTTATTTTGGCAGGAACACATGTCTCATATAAATGTGCAGCCCCAAGGGTATATAAGCCACAAAAGGTAAAAGGTTAAGTCCAGTCAATGGTGACTATGGGGCGCAGGGCTCATCTTGCTTCAGGCTGAGGGAGCTGGCATTTGTCCACAGACAGTTTTCCAGGTCATGTGGCCAGCATGACTAAACCACTTCCGGCGTAACAGAACACCATGACAGAAGCCAGAGTGCTTGGAAATGCTGTTTACCTTCCCACCGCAGTGGTACCTATTTATCTACTCGTGTTGATATGCTTTCAAACTGCTAACCTTGCGGTCGGCAAGCCCAAGAGACTCGGTGGTTTAGACTACAGCACTACCCACGTCCCCGGATGACAACAAAGGTGGCCACAAAGACCTACCATAATTCACAAGAACACCTCTGTTAATCTAGGTCAGGCTATCTAGAAAGCCTTGTGTACTGACCAAGCTCCAGCTGTGGAAGCCACACCTGATGTCTCCAATAGCTCTGGGGTGTAAGATAATGGCAATGCATTATTTGGGCTATTTAATAAAATCTTTTGCCATCACCCCATTTGTGCGTGCATTGTGTTTGGAATCCAACAACAAGTATCGCTCCTTTTGGCAATACAAAATTGCAAAAAAGTCTGTGTGCATTTGTTACATTAGGGCAAGAAGTTGATTTGTCACATTAGGACAATGGAGTGCTTTAACCTACTTTATTTGCAGAAACCAAAGTTTCTGGCACATATTTGAATCCTACCTGAAAAATAATGACACAACAGTTTGCAATTATTTTTTCTTAAGTCCTCACTCATCGGTTTTTAATGTTGATTTCTCCTAATTTACACATTGTTGTAAGCAATTTTCCCCAATATACACATATGGCAAATCATTTCCCCAAATATAACATGCTATTTTCACCAACATATGCATTTATTAGAACACTTTGCCATAGTATATACATTTTTTTTTTTTGGTATACATTATTTGGTGGGATCTCCAAGGACGTGCTCTATGGGGAGCTGGTTTCTGGCACCAGGCCAATTGGCAGAACCAACTCTGTGTTACAAAGATGTCTGTGAACGTGACACAAAGGCTGCCAACATCAACCCTGCCATCTGGGAATCCCTTGAAGACAGGGAGTCAAATTATGTCTCCATAGCCGTGTCGAGAGAAATGACTGGTGGGAGAAGCACAGCACAGAGAAGACATTTCATGGTGTATTTGCAGCAGCACAACTGGACGCCTTCAACTGCCCCATCTGCAACAAAACATCTCTCTCCCATATCAGTCTCTACAGCCACAGCGGGTGTTGCAACCTGTCAACAGCTTGACCTCACCCCCAAAGTCGCACTCCTCCATTGTCTCCTGAAACAGAAAGATGCTAACACACATTGTTTCAGAAAGTGTGAATTTGGTAAGTTTGCCTTTAAATGCAAACTGAAACAAATTTTTCCACCATCCCTAAGCACACACTGAACTTTTGTTTTCTGCATTTAAAGTTAACTAAGGGGCTCCATTGCCGCACTGCCAACAAACCCAGTTTTTAAAAAGCACAGACTTTTTGCTCTTTGGAAAGAGATGGGGAAATTTACTGGAAAGTGTAAGATGAACAAATTACTAACAGTGAGATATGTAAACACCCTGCAAACAGTGTTCAATATGTGACAGATGAATTGAGGATTAAATCTGTAGATTTAGATCTAAACTGCTTATCTCACATGTATGTGAGAAATACAAAAGTAATCTGGCTGTGAAGGCTTTTTAGCAGAGTAAAACACTTACAAGTTTTGCAGTTTATTAAAGCTTAGGAATTAGGCAATTACATTTCATTTGTGGTCTGCTGACCTTCCATCTCCCGATGCAGAGAATAAACGACCTGTTTTTAGTAAGATAAGCAGAAAAAACGTTTACCTACATTTCAATGCAAGCAACATATACAGCAAAGCGGTGTGCAGAAAAATTCTTCTAAGTTACGGTAAAAGAGAAGTTGGTAGTCTTAGCTAACATGGCTGAAAGCAGGAGCTTTAGCCATGCAAATCTGGTCAGCTTGGAGGCATGGCGGAAAGAGAGTCTCCTCATGGGCAGAAGGAAATATAAAGGAATTTCTCCTTTGTTACAGAGTTCACACTCAGAGGAGGCCAAGAAAGTGACTACACACAGAGAGTCCTTTCTAGGAAGTTCAAGAACTCTGTGTACTAGTCCTGTGCATGTCTAGCATAACATGCATTTGTGATTTTTGGCTGTAAGCTTTATACAAGCAAATCAGGATGAATGCTCAATATAAAAGTAATCTGAAGGGCCCTTTGACTTTGTCTTATACCTCCCCACCCCCACACCCCAGGATCCGCATAAAAAAGAAAGGACCAGGAAAACAAGAAAATTCAGATATGAATTTTTCACAGTTTTATTTTTGCTCCTGAACTGCTTCCATTCTAGCTTAACATTCAACTGTAACAATTGGTGCCTGAGTTTGCTTCTCTCCTTCTTCCCTCCTTGTTGTCTTTTCCTTCTGTGTCATGTCTTTTTGATCATGATTTTGCTTGCAGGGTCTGTCTTGCTTTCGATTGATCATATGTCAGCCACTCTGGGTGCCTCTTTTTTTTTTTTTTTGACTAAAGACTGTGTTGCGAATGCTCAGACAAACAAAATGACATAAATGTTTAATTGATAGTTGAAATGGCCTCTGATGAAGACAGTTCTCTGCCTCTGCCCCCTTTCCTCATCTTTGGCACCCTTGATTATGTCTTCTTTTGCTTTGGAAAATTTTGGAAGAAAACAGCAGCACAGCATTCAGAAATATGAACCTATAAGATCTGTAGAAAAACAATAACATTTCCAATCAATATAAAAATATACAAACAATAACACGCCATTAAGATGAAACATCAATAGAAAATATAAAGGGGTGGGGTGGGGAAGCATGGAATGCAACAGAAATTGGATTATTTGGAATAATGAAAAACAGAGTCAAATGAAAGTTAACACCAAAGAGAACTGATAGCAGAATGTTGTTCTCCAATGCAAATCAAAATTTAATACAGTCATACCTTGGGTTGAAGTAGCTTCAAGTTAAGTATTTTCGGGTTGCGCTCAGGCGGAATCCAACTTCAGTTCTGGTGATGAAATAGCATCCCCAAATGGAATTAAGTTCTGACAAGACGCAATGATGGCCACCAACTTGGATTGCTTTAAAAGAGCATAAGACACATTTATGGAAAGTAACAATGGCCTCTGCTAAATACCATTTCTGCGAATCACAAGAATTGTGCTCAGTTACTGCTTATGGGCTTTCCATGGACATCTGGTTGCCCACAGCCTCTAATCCTCCCCATGTCTCAGCATTTGTTATCTTTATGTGGCTGCCTCACTCTTCCTAATCCTAGGGCCAGCCCCATTCAGGGGGTAGTAATTGAAATTTTGTGCTGCCTGTACCTGGCTTGTAAAGTTCTGCATTACGTTTCAGTCAACATAGAAAAAATGTTTGTGATTTCCACTCAGCATCTCCTAGCAATCACTTGACAGGCAGGGGAAGCTCCCCCTGTTAGCCAACACTGAATGTCTTGCTAAAGCAACCAGCTAAAACCTTCTGTTGTAGCAATCCAACAACCATCAGAACTAAGTAGATTGCTAATGAGAGCTGTCCTTAAACCATCCTAGGTCACATCTTAATGAATCTAAACACAGTATCTCCCGTGTCAGGTGCACCATGGCTGGTAGAACTTACTGTAACAAACAAAACATCACCTGCAGGTCACACAACACACAACACAATTTACATCACTGAGTGAAAATGCTCTGGATACGATATTAAATATGCATGTGTTTTAGGAACCATAAATCAACAAGCTTGACAAAAAAGACTCTGGAAACAGTAGAAAACACCTCGATCCATAGACTTGACAACTTAACACCATATGATCTCGGCATACAAATTAATACCTAACAATGCAGGGGGTTCTTGCATAGTATAAGATTGGATTAGATCAGGCATAGGCAAACTCGGCCCTCCATCAGTTTTGGAACTACAACTCCCATGATCCCTAGCTAACAGGACCAGTGGTCAGGGATGATGGGAACTGTAGTCCCAAAAGATCTGGAGGGCCAAGTTCAACTATAATTCAATGATTCCATCTAGAGTAGGTGCTGCACTTTGGAATTTTCCACCTTGGCTATAGTATCCTTTCATTCGACTACAGCAGAATTCAGAGGCCAGGTTGCTCACTGGAGCAAGTCAGTTTGAGCATATTACACCAATCCTGGTCCAAATGCACTGGCTACCAACTGGTTTCCGGGCCCAATTCAAAGTGCTGGTTTTCACCTTTGCTCTAAGAGTGATTTGCAAAAAAATAATTTGAGCTTCCTTCCTTCCTCTCACTCCCACCCCACACCCTGGTTCCATTTCCCCATCTTGTTTGCTTGTTGTTTAATCTTTCTGGCCTTCTTCTCCAGAGCATGAAGTGAAAAGGTCTGATTGACAGCTTAACTGTTGTGGATCAATAGAAATAGCACTTGGAGATTAAAGCAATTTAAACAAGGTGTTTATGTGGTTTGGAGCTAAAACTTCACTTGAAGGCAACGAGGCAGGAAGATAAAGGAAGTGGGCCAGGAGTGAAATACAGGGTAGTGGTTCCACAAGAAAAAAGATTGTATAGAGGATGGGTGAAGGCGGCATTTTCATCAAAGGAAGATCACTTTTTCCAACAAAAGGGTCTCTAATCTTAAAATTGCTTTAGCTTTGGACTGATTGTTCCATCAATTTTAAGTACAATGAACTCTACCCCTCCTTCTTCCTCCTGTCCACTGTTCTATGCTCCTCATGGTTCTCCAATTTCTGACACATCTTTGTCTTTCTGTCTGATCTCAGGATACTGTTAAATGACTGCTGGGGACTAATCACTCTGCTCTCTTATACCCCCCCCCCAATTCTCCCAGGTCTGTAGGCCAGTAGGTAGCACTCGCCATCTGGTCCTCTCACACACCCCAGGCCACAGCCCTTCTCCTGCCACAGCCCTTCTCCCCCACTCCAGCTACATCCCTCACCAGCCCACTTCTTTGAGTGTTTATGCCTGGTTGGTTGGAACGTGTTCTTGAACTCTAATCACACCTCTTGTTTGGCAGGACTAAGAGGGGGCAAGAATTTAGAAGCTGTACAAAGATAAAATTCTCAATCATTGCTCTACCCACTTTTGGCCCCACCCACCACTACTTTGTGGCTCCCAGAAAATTGGCATAGAAGGGAATTGACAGGAGCAAGCTAGCAGTAAATCACACCATGCAAGTTTGAATTAACTCTTCATTAGCAAAAACATGATCTCTACAGGAGTGTCAGGTCTATTGAGCTCAGTAGTTCATCTCTGGAAGGTCTTGCCCCCATGAGGTCTGCATATCACCAGTCACTCCTCTGCCCTTTTCATGCCTTTTCTGGTTCTGGGAGACAAGGGGTAGGGGACGTTGCAGCAGGAAGGGAGACACATGGGACTCTTTACCAGCTTGACTCATCTCTACCTTTTGACCTCTCTCCTCTTTTGCTTCTGTTTCTGCCCCTGACACTGGAATTCTCTCTGCCACTGACTCTCCTAGTTCACTAAGCCCAGTTACCTCCTCAGCTTCCAAACCCCCTTTCCCCAGTCTTGTTCCCACAACCATTTGTTGTTCCACCACCACCTGGGCTCTGAAATGTCTTCCCTTGGTGGTTTCCCAACTGGTTCCTCCCACCGGTCCTCTCATCCAACCAATCCATGGCATATTTATGTAGGCCTCAGGCTGAAAAAAAGGTTCCTTGTCCCTTCTTTATTGGTCCTTCCAATAAGGTGGCTGCTTACCAGTGATGTAGTGTTAAATTCTGAAATGCAAGATCTTTTCATGGCAGCTCAATAGTAATGCCCACAAAGGAAGAGTTTCTTTACAAACTGGGAAACTGTGTAGGCTCAACCAATGCATTATTTTTCAATGTCTCCTTGGACCAGGTAGGAGCAATGTGTGGCCCCCTCCAGATGTTGCTATGACTGTTTTAAAGAGGTATCATACTGCTCCAAATGGATAGTGCAGGTAGCACCTATGACATTCCATCTGAAGAATTAGACTATGACATCAGCATCTTATATACCTGCATCAGCTTTAAACATGTCAAGAGGCCCTGGAACAGTGAATGAAGTCTTTTTGCTATCTATTTCTCAGACTGTGTTGATAACTATATGCCAGCCTTTGCTAAACTAGTGTCCTTCAGATGTTTTGGAGTCTAATGGTTTATCAGTCTCAGCCAGCATGGCTGCGCTAGCTGCAGCTGATGGGAGCTACAGTTCAACGTAACTGTGGGGCACCTGGGTTGGCAAAGTCTGTGGTTTCTCAGTTGGTCCTTCCAGATCATCCATCTCATGTTGCCAACTGAGCTGGCTATTCTTGCTGGATTAAGGGGGGGAAAGCAGAAATGATGACTAACAAACCCCCCCCCCCATAATTAAGTGCAGCAAAGGCTTCATTTAGCAAAGCCATTTCATATGTTCAGAAAGAAACCACTCTTTTTCTTGAGCTCACACATTTTAGATTCTGGGCCTACTACTCCTCTTTCCCTTGGGTCTCATGTTCCATGCCAGTCTTGGCAGCCACAGATTAGGCAAACTGAAGCAAGGCAATTTGGGAACAGTTGACAGAATGTGACTCCTGCCAGCCAGGCAGCCAGTGGCAAAGCAAGCAGCTGAGTTGTGCCATTTCTTTGCCCAGTGTGGTGAAGCACCAGAATAAGCAATATTTTTTGGGGGGGGGGGCAAATACAAAATATCGCAGGAACACAGGAAACTGCCTCCTACAATTGATCTATCTAGGTGAGCATTGTCTACACTGACTGACAGCAGCTTGCTATGGTTTCAGAAGGGGAAGATTACCAGCTGTACCTGCTGATGCTGGGCTTGAACCTGGAACCTTCTGTATGCCAACTAGATGCACTGACACTGAGCTGCCGCACTTCCCCAAGGAAGCGGAGCTATAATTGTGGCTCAGTGGCAACTTTCCCTATTGATGAATTAGCTGATCTGCCACCAGCTATCTGCAGGGCTTTGGTGCTCTACCAAAGTTTCACTCTCATACTGTAACATACAGTATCATGATAAACAAGAAGGTGGTCTTTTCATTACTCCTTCCTGTTGAAGGTTGTGGCCCAGGAAGAGAGAGGAAAATACTGGAGGTAAACCACTGGCTGCACCGATGGTGTCATCAGGTAGGGTTGGGCTTCTTGGATCATGGCCAATACTTCCTTGAGGAAGGACTTCTGGCAAGAGATGGGCTGCACCTCACAGCGGTTGGCATGAATGTGTCTTACAAGCCTGACCAGGAGAGTTTTAAACTAGATCTTGAGAAGGAGGGAGACAAGATTACAAATGATAGAAGAACACCAGGTACTGGGGATAATAGCTTCAGTTGAAGTACTCAGAAACTTGGTCATGTGCTCTTGGGTTTCATGATGCAGAAGCAAGCAAAAGCTGAGTGTAGTCTGACATGCACGCTGGACTTGAAGAAGGCCAGTTTCAAAAAGCTTAAGGAGCTACTGGGTGAGATCCCATGGTCAGACATATTTTTGTCATCATGACTTGTCCGCACTCAAGCAAACATTCGTATAGCCTTTGTACACAAAGCACCATACATCAGTTTGCCCAGAACCTCCCATCACACCCAACTGGTAAGGCCATAGGTGGCAGCTACCCGAAGCTTCTTTCTTCTCTGGGCCTAGAGCCCAGCTTTGTAAGGTCAACAGATAATCACAGTATCAAGGCAAGCCAATTACCATATATCAAAGCAAGGAAACATAAACTTACATGAGCTCATTCTTGAAAAAACTACCAATTATTTTTGAGGTTATCTTGACTACCAAGATGGTGTTTGCAGGTCTTCCTGAACATTTCACTTTGGTTCAACGCAACCAGTGCCATAGGGAGCCCCGGTGACAAACGGGGTGGACATGTGCGCGCCAGCATACTCGTGTTGCTCCATAGGGCGGGGCATCTGGGGGTGAGGCATCCCAGGGGCGGGGCATGTCCCCAGAGTTGCACCCTCCCCGGTGTCCCAGGACATGGCATGCGTGCGCACTGCCCATAAAAGCAGCACAGGTCCAAGCCACTGCGTCCCTCCTAGGCACCCTCCTGCTGGAGGGCAGCTGAGGGAGAGGTGACTGGTGGATGCCAGCCCTGCACTGCCTTTTCAGGGTGGCTGAGAGGGAACTGGCAGGCACAGGGCTGGAGGGCACTGAACCTTGGGTTCCAGTGTGCCACCTGAAGGTAAGCGCTGCCTTGTGCACCCTGTCCCTCCTTCGACCCCCTTCCTCCACTACTGAACACAACCACTTAATGATTTTTTGTGCGTGTGTCTGCTGTAGCACTGTAATGCTCTGTGCTAGATACTGTATGATTTTTAACTGAATCTAGATTAAACTTCTTAATTCTAGCCTCTCACCAATTTTGCTGCTAATTCTCTCCTCTCCTTTCAAATTCCACCTTGTCCTTCCTCCCAGTCTGTTGTGCTCACCTTCTGGGTGGACAGCCAGGTTCTAAGAACGATGGAGCAGCCGCTGCTCCTGCTGTTCACAGCTGCTGCTTCCACTGTTCTTCACCAACATACTGCAGACCACCTGAATGAAGCTAGTGGACCACTAGTAGTCTGTAGACCAAAGTTTGGGAGCCCTTGATGCAAGTTACAGGAGGGTAGATTAAAGTTGAACATTAGGAGAAGCATTAGGAGCAGTTCCACAATGGAATCAATTAACTAGAAGAGTGGTTTGCTCTCTCTCACTGGAAGTCTTCAAGAAGATGCTGGACAGCCATCCACTGGGAATCCTTTATATCTGGGTTTCCTGCATTGAACAAGGGATTTGACCATTGACTGCTTACAAGGGACCCCTGGCTCTATGGGCTGTGTCTAATTTTAGTCCCACTGAGAGCAGACTCATTTAAATTAATGTACTCGAGTTGGTTATGCCCATCATTTTCAGTGGGTTTACTCTGAGTAGGAGTAACACTGGATACAACCCAATGATTTTAAAATTCCATGTTAATGGGAAGCTGGAGAAGTTGGCTTAGGATGATGATTCCTTAAACTACACGTATTACACCTACATCTCTTTCCCCCTGCACCCTGCAGAAGACATAATGACATATTCTTAATGGCTGAAAAATTATAGAGCACCTTTCCCACCCTAGCCGAAGTCTATCATACCATGATCTCCCACTGCAGTGAATTACGCAGGCTGAGTTCATTGCTTTTAGCCTGTCTCCGCTTTATCTAGCCATTAATCTAAGTGAAAAGGTCTTCCATGTGCTTTTGGGGGGCATGGTGAGAAGCACCTCTCACAAAGCCCTTGCAATTAATCCTGAATGTTCCCTATCCTATTGGGAGAGTATCATGGAGGGCACATGTCTCACTGTTCTTGCTTGTTCTTCCTACAGGGAGAAAATGTTTCTTTCAGCAGCTTGGTGGAGGGAGTTGCACAGATGGACTTGAATGAGGTCACAGATTTAGAGAGCTCATTTTGCTGCTGCTGTGGTGAGGTGCATGCCACAGGATATTGTTGGTAATTCCCAAACTCAGTGGGTGGGATCAGTGCCTGCAGGGGGTCATAGGTGGACACAAGCCTCAACTTCATGCTGGTCCTTCCTTGCAGCTGCACAAGAACATTAATGCTCATGCATTTGTGAAGGAAGTTTGGGGGGTAGGGGTGGGATTCAGGAACGCTGCTCGCTACACTGTTCCTGGATCCCTACTTATACACTGCACTGAAGACATGCACACTCTGCTAGAAACAGAGGATGCAGCTGATGGTGGCTGATGCCCATTGGGACTGGTAGGGCAAAAGGCAGAAATGCCAACAGTAGGTGGCAACAGAGTCAATGACAGGCAGAGCAAACTTTCACTTTGTTCCCCATGCTCCTCCCTGCTGAGTTCTAAGGGGCAAACACTTGAGACTAAGGAAGAGGAAGGTGACAAGCAGGACCACCTCCTGGGCTGGATGTAAGCAGGAAGTTAGGCAGGTGGCAGCTGGCTGAGGACAGCCTGGCAGGGCAGTCCCCTGTTTGCCCAAATGGACCACCTTGCACTAGATACAGCTCATGGGGTTTCAAGCATCAGTTTGAACCATCCATCAATATAGTTCCTTTGCTACAGGGTTTCAAGCAGAGGCTAAATGGGCATCTGTTGGGGATGCTGTAGATCTGGATCTCCTGAACTGACCATGACATTAGACTAGATAGTTTACAAGCCCCCCTTGATTCTAAGTTTTGCAGATTTTACATTGTAATAGTAACAGCAGTGAAAATGATAGGTGGTGACCTTCCTTCCATGCCCTCTAGATGGCAATAGAAAGTCATCGTAAGTTGCCTCATTTCTACCTGTGGAGGGATGGTTAAAAAACAAGGAGGAGGAGGAGGAGGAGGAGGAGGAGGAGGAGGAGGAATGGGTGGGTTTGTGTCCGTACTGCAATTTCTTTAATGGCTTTCTTCAGCTTGATAGATATTGAAGGAAGGAGCTTGTTGCTAGGGTAATTTCCATGGAGAGATAATAGGAGATCATTGTGAAGTGAGTGAAACTTTAATGGCACGTTCTGGTAATGAAGGAGTGGAGAGAGTAATGGCCAGAGACTGTGAAGTAAGAACATATCACGAAGGAGAAAGTTGGATAGGATTGCAGGAAGGTGTACCATACTCCTGGGCTGATTCTAAGTGTTCGCCTACCTGGCCTTAAGAAGAGTCAAGGATCTGCACAGCTGAGCCTTGGAATATTTCCCCTACATTAGGACTTGGATCTGTGACATTTGAGGAATCCCCATCGAGCAGTGCAGTGGTGTGTCAGGCATAAGACTGAGTTGACCTGTGCTCAAATCTACCCTTGGCCAGAAAGCTTGTTGGAGGACCTTGGGGCAGGGTTGGCACAACTATAGGGTAAACTGATTTCACCGGACCTCCAATAGGACTTCCAGAAGGAACAGAGGTATCTGTCTTATACTGCATCAGACCAACACCTGTCTAACTCAGTATTGTCTACACTGACTGGCAGCAGCTCTCCAGGTTTCAGATATGGAGCCTTTTCTAGCCTTATCTGGAGATGCTGAGAATAAAACCTAGGACCTTCTGTGTGCAAAGCAGATGCTCTACCCAGACGTGACCCTTCTGCATGGGTAAATGCAGCAAAAGGGGAGCGTCCAAAGCGTGCACAAACCAACAGGAGTAAACTGAACCTTAAAGCAAAAAATTGTTTATGGCCCCACCTAATTTCTTTGGGATCCGGGGACCCATACCTTTGGGTCATGAAGAGTCAGACACGACTAAACAACAATACAACATTGTCCCCACCCCACCCCATGGCAGCATATTGAGAGCTTTCTGAGCTCTAAGTGAGTTAATGATCTAATTGTGAATGTTCTGTGCTCTAATACTGATTGTTTGTCTTTTGAACATGTGACAAAGGTATTGAATTGCAAATTGCCATTTTGAAGGGAGTTGCCTTTGAAGACTTTGTTCCCAGGCTCTGTGGAGTAAAGATGTGTAAATGGCTCTTCAGGAGCACACAGCCTTGGGGCTGGAACGCAGGCAAAGTGCAACCTGTGTGAAAGAGAGCAATGTTTGTCAGCTCTGATTATAAGTTAAAGTTATTTTTAGCATGCTGAGCCTGTGCTGGACAGCACAAGATATTGTTTGGAGTTATTTGGGTGTATCTTTGATGATTTTATTGTGTTTTGAAGAAAGATCTGCAAGTGAAATTGTAATTAAACTTATGGGCCTTGAAAATGTTTTATTTTCAAAAGGGAGTCAGTTTTTATGTACCCCATAGCTTCAAGCTATGCAATACTGTATTAATATGTGCAATATGAGGAGACTGAGGAGGTGACGGAAGAGAGAGAGCAGTGTGCGTGTGCACCCCATGTCATGGGGTGGGACATGCCAAGTGGGCAGGGCTTCCCCCCCAAGTGAATGTGTACCTCCTGGGAGGGGCGCAGCTGGCATGTGCTGGCCCAGTGAAGCTGGAAAAAGTGTGGGGTGCACCGCTGGGAAGGACACGGCTGGCATGTGTTGGCATGCAGGGTGCCCCAGCCACTGTGTCCCTTCCAGGTGGGTGGCGCACAGCATGCCCTGTGCTGCTTTTTTGGGTAATGTGGGGCCTGGTGGAGGGTAGCCGTGGCCAGGAGGGACGTGATAGCTGGAGCGCACTGCAGGCTGTGCACCACTCAGGTCCTGCGCTGTACCCCGAGCCCCATGCCACTTTTGGAAGCACCACTGGGCTTGCTGGAGGGCACCAGGGGGTGGGGACAGTGGCTGGGACGCCCTGCCCCTGCCTTCCTAAGTTAATAGCCTTGGGACACAGGTGGTCTTTTCATCACTCCTTCCTGTTGAAGGTTGTGGCCCAGGAAGATAGATGAAAATACTGGAGGCAAACCACTGGCTGCACAGGTGGTGTCATCAGAAAGGGTCTAGCTTCTTGGATCATGGTCAATACTTCCTTGAGGAAGGACTTCTGGCAAGAGATGGGCTGCACCTCACAGCGGTTGGTGAGAATGTGTTTGCTAGGAGTCCCGTGAGCCTGATCAGAAGAGCTTTAAATTAGATCTTGAGAAGGAGGGAGACAAGATTACAAATGATAGAAGAACACCAGGTACAGGGGATAATAGCTTCAGCTGAAGTACTCAGAAACTTGGGAGGAAGTGGTCATGTGCTCCTGGGTTTCATGATATAGAGGTTTCAAAAAGCTTAAGGAGCTAGTGGGTGAGATCCCATGGTTAGAAATACTCAAAGAAAAGGGGGTCCAAGATGAATGGGAGTTTGTACAAGGAGAAATATTGAAGCCCCAAATGCAGACAATCCCAACAAGAAAGAAAAGTGGGAGGCATGTAACTGATGTAGCTGCATAAGGAGCTTACAGATGAGCTGAGAGTTAAGAAGGGCATGTATAAGAAATGAAAGAAAGGGGAAATCACAAAGGAGGAGGATACACAAGTAGCCAACAATTGGAGGGTGAAGGTCAGGCTGACCAAGGCTCAGAATTAGCTCAGGCTTGCAAGAAAGTTTTTTTAAAAAATTAAAAATGTTTCTTTGGCTAAGTAAGAGGGAGAATAAACAAGTGGTAGGTCCTCTGCATCGAGAAAATTGAGAGATGCTATTGGGTAACAGAGCGAAGAACACCTAGCTACTTTAAATGAATTCAAATTCCCTTGGCCTGATGAGCTGCTTTAGGACCCAGTTATTAGAGAACACATGAGGTCCCTGCAGATTAGAGGTGGGCAAATGTTGTCCCCATTTTCAGAAAGGGGAAAAAAGAAGTCCCAGGTACCTACCGCCTGGTGAGCTTGACATCGATTGCAAGAAAATTCCTAGAACAGATAATTCAACAATCGGTCTGTGAGCACTTAGAAAAGGATGCTGTGATTACTAAGACTCAGCATGGGTTTCTCAAAAAAGAAGTTATACCAGACGAATCTCATTTCTTTTTTGGATGGAGTTACAAGCTTGGTGGATCAGAGGAATGCTGTCCCCCATGATATTTTTGCAAGAGAGCTGGTAAAATGTAGGTTGAATGAGGTAATTGTTAGGTGGACTTGTAGCTGGTTGACTGACTGACTGAACCCAAAGAGTCCTCATTAATGGTTCCTTGTCAGCCTGGGGAAAAAGTGACAAGTGAGGTACCAGAGGGCTCTGTCCTGGGCCCGTTGTTGGTTAGTGTCTTCATAAATGACTTGTATGAAGGAATTGCAGGGATGCACATATTTGCACATGACACTAAACTAGGATGGGGGACACCTGGATTACTAGAGTACATGTGAAAAGGATCTAGGGGCCTTGGTGGATTACAAGCTTAACAGTGGATCACATGAGTCAACAGTGTGATGCAGCCCCCCCCCCTGCAAAGCTAATGCTATTTTAGGCTGCATTAACAGAAGTAAGCTGTCCCGAAGTAAGGGAGAGAAGTAAGGTGTACCACTCTATTCTGCCCTGTTCAGACCACACCTGGAGTGCCATGTCCAATTCTGGGCACCACAATTTAAGAAGGATGTTGACAATTTGGAACGTGTGCAGAGGAGGGCCACCAAGATTATCAAAGATCTGGAAGCCAAGCCTTGTGAGGAACAGTTGTAGAAGCCTTTGAAATGGAAGACTGAGAGGAGATATGATAGCCATCTTCAAATATCTCAAGGGCCGTCACATGGAATATAGAACAATGTTGTTTTTTCCTGCTCTGGAGTGTAGGAGTTGAACCAATGGCTTCAAATTACAAGAAAGGAGATTCCATCTGAACATCAGGAAGAACTTTCTGACAGTAAGAGCTGTTTGACAGGGGAACAGTCTCCCTCAGGAGGTTGTAGACTCTCCTTCCTTGGAGGTTTTTAAGCAGATTTTGGATGGCCATCTGTCATGGATGAGATTTCTTCATTGTAGGAGGTTGGACTAGATGATCTTTGGATCCCTTCCAACTCTGCAATTCTATGATTCTATAGGTTTGCGATTCTATGAGCATGGGACCTTCTGCATGCAAACAGATGCTCTACCCCTTCCCCACAACCCATCTCACATCTGTTGATTAAGATGAGGATTTATATGGCTTGTGGGATTGCAGTTATTCACAGGGGCCAAGTGGCAATTCTGAAGTTGGCATGTATGGCAACAGAACCTAGATGGCACCACCGAAACATCAAGTTGCCAGAGGTTTCCAATGCTCCAGGGTGCTAATGGCAAAGGAGACTTGAACCCCTAAGAGAAGACTTCCTATTGTGCATTGCATTTAGACTGGGGTGAATTAAATACTAGCCATCAGTGGCGGAGTGGCAATGGAGATTGACTCTTGGGTCTGCTGCATGCAAAGCAGGTGCTCTGAGCTACAGCCCTCCCCCCAATTGTATTTATTTTGCCAACAGAGCAGAGCAGCACATTGCAAAGCAGAATGCCACCTGTTGGCAAAATAGATACATTTGGAAGGGGCTGTAGCTCAGTGGTAAGCACATGCTTTATATACAAAAGGTCCCAGGTTCAATCCTCATTGCCACTGCACTACTAACAACTGGTTTTTAGCTTGCCCATTGTCTAATTATAATGCAACTCCCAGACTATCTTAATTTGCCCAGGGTCAAATTTGTGTGCTGGACCTGTGTCCCAGCTGAAACCAAGAAGGTTGACTTGGATGTAAATTGTGGTGCAGGTTGTGTGTGTGTGTGTGTGTGTGTGTGTGTGTGTGTGTGTAGGGGAGGCATTGTACTCCAGTCCGGTTGAGGGCCATTTTAACAAATCAAAGAGCTCTCTCTTCAAAACCGGAAACAACATGTCCAATTAACATTAAGGTGCATTTCATCTGCAGGGATCTTGGGGAGAAAGCACAGCAATTTAACAACAGCCGCTAAGAAGTCTTAACATTTAAAAGCCACTTGTACTGCTTTTGCAGTGACTTGTTGCAGTGACTTAGAATAATAGAATCATAGATTTAGAGTTGGAAGGGACTATTAGGATCACCTCATCCAACCTTTTGCAATGCAGGAATATTTTGCCCAACTTGGGCTCAAACTCTGAGATTAAGATTCTCATGCACTAACAACAGCTATCCCAGGGTTACTTCCCCATCTGCATTTCTAAAATGTCTTTATTTTTATAATTAAACTATTTGTCAATGGTCTTCCATCCAAAATGGATTCTAGGGTGGTGTATGAGAGGCACACAACAACAGTGAGTCATACTGCATACCAATACACATGTAGCTACAATGTGTAGGAATTGTTGAATTTGCAGTGTCCCGTGCACAGCGGAATGATGAGGAATACGTGCACATACTCTATATTGCTTTATTTACATTTCAAAGCTGGTAGATTACAGAAAAACATCTTGCCTCTGCCGGAGCAGAAAAAGCATCCTCTCCTCTGGAGCACAGAGAGAAACACTGAGAGAACAGTGAAAAACAGGAAACCAGTGTACGTCACATCCAGTCTCCTTTCCCGTGAGAAACCCAACAGCAACTCTGACTGGAATGTAAACATTGTCTTGTGACAAGCATTTCGCTGCACAGTGAAGAGAGCAGAAACCAACAGGAATAAGCTTGCCTGAACAAAAACTTTTAAAGCATGCACTGAAAAGAGTACAGTGAAGGCGGATGCATGGCACCAGTAGGCAAGGAGTTCCAAAGTGCAAGTGTGGCCACACTAAAAGATTCTTGCAAAATGAATGACATCATTAGGCCATTGGTTCATCTACCTCAGTAATGTCTCCACTAAGTGGGTATTTGAATCAAGTCTCCGCAACCATTGTTCAGTGTTCCAACCAAGCCTTCAAGATGACGCTGCGCTCCATCAGCCCCAGCCATCATAGCAAGTAGTCTGGAGTTGTAGTCCTAATATGATCTGGAGTGTACCAGGTTGTGAAAAGGCTGCTCTAACCACTGCACCATCCTGATTTCTACTCCTTTGAGAGCAGCTGTGGAGAAGGCTATAATGCTTCTCTGAAAACTCCAGAAATATGCTAACTGGATAATTGTATTTCACTGACTGTAGTCACAAGATAAACAATATTCAGAGATGGATACCTCCCAAACAACCTCTGACTCCCAGTCCAGATACCCACATTATGCTGAGAACATTCTAAACAGAGGGGTAAGCAAAGCATAAGGCTCAGGGAACCTCAATCCTGTCCAGTGATGCTTAGAGGCAGGTGCTGTATAAGCTTTGATTTCAGCTCTAAATAAAAATCAGGTCCTTTCTTTCTCACTCTCTCTGGTTCAAGGAATAATTTCCCTTCACTATGAGTCATCGCACTAGACCAAATGAGGAACTGCGCCAGTATTCAGTGTCTGCTGCAGGCATGCATGTTGTAAGGTATAACAGTGGCGCGTTTAATCAAGAGTTTTGCAATCCAAGGACATGAAGCAGAAACAGTCACTTAGAGGACCCTATGGCTCAGGGATAAGCGGGCAATGAGATAAACTGATATAAGCAGGATTAAGTGCTATGAAGCTGCCTTATCCTGTCTGCATGACTCTGCTCTGACTGGCAAAACACTGTAGGTGGAAGGCCTGTTAGGGAAGAAAACAAATAAATCCAAAAGTGAAGAGAATAGTCAAGCCTTTGTTAAGGCCAATTGAAAGGTTACAGTAGCAATGAGCAGTGTTTTGAGTTCACCAAAACCTCTCCAGGGTGGATCATAGCATGTTGCCTTACACCAGTGATGGCCAAACTTGGCCCTCCAGCTGTTTTGGGGCTACAACTTGCATCATCCCTAGCAAACAGGACCAGTTTGGACATCACTGCCTTACATTAAGGTCCCATTTAAACTATTCATTTAAAGCTACAGTATATCATACTACTTGAAACAGTCATGGCTCCCCCCCCCCAAAAAAAAAAAAAAAAATCTTGGGAAGGGTAGATTCAGGTAGGTAGCCATGTTGGTCTAACTCAGTCGGAAATTTTTATTATTATTATTTCGACTTGGGAAGGGTAGTTTGTTATGGATGTTGAGAATTGTTAGGAGACCCTTATGCTACGAGAGAACTACATTTCTCCAAGTGCTTTAACAGTCAATCCCTCTTCTAGGGAAACTGGGAATTGTAGCTCTCTGAGAGGAAGTAGAGTGTCCTAACAGAGCTCAGCACCCATAGCTAACTATACACCCCAAGATTCTCTGAGGGAATCTATGACAGTTTAAATCAGTATGATACTGATTTAAATGTTATAGTGCAGATGGAGCCAATGTCAGACCGTATGGTGTGCAAAGTATGGTGAGTGAGCTGTGTGGCTGGAGAAAAGGATGTGGCCTGGGCAAAGGCCTCAATAGCTTCATTAACTACAAACCCCAAAATTTGGGATCCCCTCCAAACCGGTGCCAAATTTTGCAGCGTTTTGCAGTGAAAACCTGGAGGACTGTATTTGGCCCTCTGGACCAAAGGTTTCCTGTTCCTCCTAATATTCTTTCTCTGTGTTTTTCTCTGAACGTGAGTGCGGAGATTAGACCAGAAACACACACACACACACACACTACTGACTACCATCTTAGAAGAGCAGAACATTGACAGATTGCCTGTAAACACTGGAATTTCTCAGAAGAAAAGGTCAGTGTCTTAGCATGACACTGTGACCTTTTTAAAGCCTGGATAGATGGAAAGGGTAGCACTGAAAAAGGGCACTAGGTCAAGTGGGCAGTGGGATGTCTTGCTGGAAAGTCTGACTCTGCAGCAGAATTCACAGAACTCCTAAACAGTTAAGGGGATGATGCATCATCCTAAGTAGTCAATGGGAGAAACATGGTCCATGGGGATCTACCAGATGGTCTGCTACTCTTCCTTAAACTCTCAGGCTTTCCCAATAAGACAGAGGAAGGGAACCTTCAGTTCAGGGGCCAAATACACCCCTCCAAGAATCTATGCATGGCCCTTGGGACTTGCCTACTTGCAGCCTACGCCTCCTCAGTTGCACTTCCTTTCCTCTGGCCACATCTTTCCTTGGCCTTGCTTCACAACCTCCTTGAGTTTTTTTGCTTGGCCAGAACTCTGATAATGTCTCTTGCTTGCAGGGGTGTAGTGCTGTTTGCCGGCACCCAGAGGAGGTTTGGAGCATGCTCATCCAGTCCTTGCCTTGCCACAGTGGGAGCTCATGTGCTAGGCAGGGTTGGGGTGTGAAGGGCACATGACAGGGATCTCTGTAAGGGGTGCCTGGTTCAGGCCCCCCAATTGTGCATCTGGGCAGTGCCTCCCTGCCCCCCATGCTACGTCACTGCTTGCTTGCCTGGATGCGTGTGTTGAACCAACTCTTCTGTACAAAGGTAGGCTTACATTCATTGCTCATTTTTGCCTCTGGTCCCACTAGCCACTGGCATGTGTGCCCAGAAGTGAATGTGGCCCTCAGGCTGAAAAACATTTTCCCACCACTGCAATAGGATACAAGGAAATAGCATAGGTAGCTGAGATTAAGGAAAACATGGCTGAGCTAGGTAGATCGTAGCTGGGTGACTGAGCACATGCTTTATATGTGGCAGGTAACAGGGCTGGAAAAGATCTTTGCCTGGAAGCTTGGGTAGACTCTGCCAGTCTATTTAGACAACACTAGACTAGATGGCTTTGTGTGAAGAAGCTTGTGATTCCTCAAAGATATCTTCATGTGGCTTGATCACACTAGTTTGGTTTTTCACTGTGTGAGATGGGACAATCTCCCATGCCCACCCTTGGCCAAGTCTGTCCTTTCCCAGCCTGCATCATATTTAGCTTAGCCATTTAGGTTGCTTCCAGATTTACGTATTTATTGAACATCATCTTGATTTGTCTGCACAAATTGCTATATTTCAATAAGTAAAAACCAGGACACCCCAAAAGTTGTTCAGCTTTTCTTTTCTTTCAAAAAAACCTGTGATTTACTTGCTGAAGATCCAGGACAAACCGCCACCTTCCAAAAATTCCCTCTGGACATCCCTTTCTGCCTTTGAGATCCCAGTAATGTCCAGAAAATCCAGGACATATCGCAACCCTAGCACAAAGTTTGTTAGATGCCACCGGCTATTTCCTCAGTGTTCATTCTGAGTTGTTTATGGGGAGCAATCATTATTATCCTGCACATTCCATTGCATCTTCCTGTCACTTTCTATATTGCAAAATGAAACAAAAGGGGGGTGGGACTAGGTTTTTTTTGGGTGGATTTATTGTGTAAGAGTGCCAAATCAGTTTTAAGATGGCATCCTTAATTTGCTGGTATGTGACTGAAGCCACCCAAAAATAGGGATTCAGGGTGAGACTTGTAACAGTTCCCAGAACAAAACTTCTCTTTGCATAGCATGTTCCAAAATGGTAAAATAGAATAAAGGAGAGCCTAAATAAAGAATTCCCGCTCCTGCCGTGAGCTTACTTTGGTAAAATTGGCTCACTGGCCACCAAAGATTAAGGGCAGGCTTGGTTTAATTTGTGTGCTACATTCTTGTTAATGACAATATCTAATTAAGGCATCTGGTGACAACTCCACATGGAGAAAAAGATCAAGTGGGTTTTATTGGATTTTTCAATAGACTCTGACACTGTGGATTTGAATGAATCCCTCGCAGGGGGATGGCCTTTGTTTGTTGAAATCTGTCTCTTTCTCTCCCTCCCTTCCAGCAGTCTAATGTTGTCTGTGTCTCTGTCTCCCTTCCTCCCCACTCTCTCCTTTGTTGTCTAGGATCCAGCCCTGAAATTAAACCCATCCTTCTTGTGACAGTGGCTGCTCAATAGAAAGTTAACTCCTTATGAATCAAGAAACCTGGAAGCTTCAATTGTTCATTTCAAAGTAAGTGGGTGCTGCGTGAGTATTGGCAGAGCACCTCAGCTCAGCCTAACTCAAGCGTAAAGCCTTTTTTGGGTGGGGAGAGGGACTTAAGAGTTTGGTAGGCTTTCATAGTGTTATTATGGCTTAGGAGTGGAAGGACCAGCCTTTCTCAATTCCACACCAGTTTCACACGTGCTCAATCAGGAGTCCTTTCCATCCTGTCACATTAGCACCATACAAGAGCTAATCACCCGTGGAACTGACTCCCTCTGAAGGTGGTGGACTCCAGTTCATTGAAGGTTTTTGAGAGGAGGCGGATGGCCATCTGTCATGGATTATTTAGCTGTGATTCTGGCATTGCAGGGGGTTGGACTAGATGACTTTGAGGGTCCCTTCCAACTCTATAATTGTATGATCTTAAGCATGTGTGAATGTGATCACAAAAAAATTAAATTTATGCACTTTCCTTGAAAATCTGCATTTTGTAGGCATTTCTGTGTGCTTTTCAATGCATTGTCCACACACACACACACACACACAGAGTGGTACCTCGGGTTAAGTACTTAATTCGTTCCGGAGGTCTGTTCTTAACCTGAAACTGTTCTTAACCTGAAGCACCACTTTAGCTAATGGGGCCTCCCACTGCCACCGTGCCACAGCTGCACGATTTCTGTTCTCATCCTGAAGCAAAGTTCTTAACCCGAGGTAATATTTCTGGGTGAGTGGAGTCTGTAACCTGAAGCGTATGTAACTTGAAGCGTATGTAACCTGAGGTACCACTGTATAAGCATTTTCCCCATAAAAGACATTTCTTAAACCAAAGCTGCATTGCAAAATTCAAAGACATGCTTAAACCAATGGATAGTCATGTACTAATCCACATATAAGTTCAGGACTGGCAAATTAGACTGGTTTACATTAAGATGCAGACCAAATAAATTCTCCTCCATCAGAGCCGTAGCTAGGGGCGGGGGTCTAGTCCCGGGTGAAGCCTCCAGAGGGGCGCCATTGAGGCTCCCAGCCTCCCAGCATGTCTGGGCTTCAACCGGAGAGAAAGATGAAAAAAGTGAATATCAGTCGCAAGCTCTGTCCTTCTGAAGAAGGCTCATTTGCAGAGAGAAGGAGAGTTGGGAAATCTGGAGAGGCTGTGTGGCTCTTCCGGTGAAGCAAAAGATAAGATGCCCTGTGGGTTTGCTACTGTGTGAGAAAGAAACTCTGGAGGGATGGAGGGACGGAGGGAGGGGTGGGAAGCTGAGGAAGAGAATCAGTTGGACTAGATGATCCTTGGGGTGATTCTATGATCACTTCAGAACTTAGAATGTGTTTAAACAGCTAAGGTTGGGTCATTTTACAAAGTATACATGATCTACACAGAGGAAAGTAAAGGGGGGGTGAACGTTTTTCCTGCCAGAGGCACTTCCCTGAAAAGTTTTGGTCAGCCTGGCTGCATTAGGATTGTAATGGAAGGGTACTTTCTACTTTAGACTCCCAAAAAGAATTTCTTCCCTTACATGGAGCCTAAAATGACTACAAAATTATCATTTCCTAAAATGAGTAATCAAACCAAAATAAAATTGAAAGGAATCTTGTTGAAGCTTACTCAGGCGTAAATTTACATGACAAAACTCATTGAAAGGGTTTGTACAGGACCAAGAAGAGGGGTGGGACGTGAGTGATGCTGTGGGTAAAACCACAGAGCTTAGGGCTTGCTGATCAGAAGGTCAGCAGTCGAAACCCCGCGACGGGGTGAGCTCCCATTGCTCGGT
Organism: Podarcis cretensis; assembly: GCF_951804945.1. Lineage (NCBI taxonomy): Eukaryota > Metazoa > Chordata > Lepidosauria > Squamata > Lacertidae > Podarcis > Podarcis cretensis. The sequence goes on along the minus strand of NC_137184.1, from coordinate 6,252,079 downwards.
CCCTGCTCCTGCCAACCTAGCAGTTCAAAAGCACGTCAAAGTGCAAGTAGATAAATAGGTACTGCTCCAGCGGGAAGGGAAACGGTGTTTCTGTGTGCTGCTCTGGTTTGCCAGAAGTGGCTTAGTCATGCTGGCCACATGACCCAGAAGCTGTACGCCGGCTCCCTTGGCCAGTAAAACAAGATGAGTGCTGCAACCCCAGAGTCGTCCGCGACTGGACCTAATGGTCAGGGGTCCCTTTACCTTTAAGAAGAGAGGTAGGTAGCAAAAAGCCTCAAAGAGAGAGAGAGAGAGAGAAAACATTTTAGAAGGAAACCAGAGGGTCTTAGCTGATCTTATGAAAATGCAGTGTTTTAATGAACCTATGACCAAATAAATCCAATTCAAAACTTGACCTCAGATAGACAGTTGTTGCACGTGGAAGTTCTACTTTTGACAAACAATTTGCTTTTACTGGAAGGGATGCTCATTTTCCCTTTGGTCATATAGTCATAATACTTCTTTGTATGCAAATGATATATTGTCTCCTTTTTAGGCCCTTTACAAATAAAAGTGTTGAGGTGTGTTTGTATGTGCATGTATGCAAACATGCATCCGGGCTGTGTGGGGTGTGCCAAAGTGGGTCTTGAATTCAGGTGACAGAAAGCCCAGTTTCGGCTCTTCCTGTTATAGTTATTATGTGAGCGGATAACATCAGAGGTTGTTCCATGTGGCTGCCTTAGAAGGCAATGTGAGACAGAAAATGCCCCTCCATTGATTTGTCTGAGACTAACATACATTTCCAGAGCTTTCCAAACTGTGTGTCATGACACGTTAGTGTATTGGGTGTGTAGCTGTGTCACACGAATGCTTCTCATGCTCCTCCTGGGGCTGGAAAGCAATTATTAATTATTATTATTTATTTAATGTATATACTGCCCTATAATTGTAGGTCTCAGGGCGGTCCACAGAACAAAATCAAAATATATAATCACAAAATATATAATCAAAATAAAAACAACAACCCAATAACCCCCCTCCCCCCCAACCCCCACATTTTAAAAGGGCATAAGATGTCAGTCAAATCAACCAAAGGCCTGATTAAAAAGGAAGGTTTTTGCCTGGTGCCTACAGGTGTATAATGAAGGCGCCAGGCAAACTTCCATGGGGAGAGCATTCCATAGATGGGGAGCCACTGCAGAGAAGGCTTGTTCTCGTGTCCTCTGGACGTCTCAAGGAGGAAACACATGAAGAAGGGCCTCAGAAAATGATCTCAGGGTCTGAGTAGGTTTATATGGGAAGAGGTGGTCCTTGAGGTATTGCTGTCCTGAGCTCTTTAAGGCTTTATAGGTCAAAACAAACACTTTGAATTGGGCCCAGAAACTAATTGGTAGCCAGTGCAGTTGGACCAGGATCGGTGTAATAGGCTCAAGCCTTCTTGCTCCTGTGAGCAACCTGGCTGCTGAATTCTGCACCAGCTGAAGTTTCTGAACCGTCTTGAGAAGGCAGCCCTATGTATAACACATTGCAGTAATCTAACCTTGAGGTTACCAGAGCATAGACAACAGTAGTTAGGCTATCTCTGTCCAGATAGGGGTGCAGCTGGGCCACCAGCTGAAACTGATGGAAGGCACTCTGGGCCACTGAGGCCACCTGAGCCTCGAGCAACAGCAAAAGATCCAGAAGTACCACCAAGCTGTGAACCTGCTCCTTCAGAGGATGTGTAACCCCATCAAGAGCAGGCAACATCCCACCCGTCTGGTCTAGGGAACCACCCACTAACAATGCCTCAGTCTTATCTGGATAGAGCCTCAGTTTGTGGGCTCTCATCTAGTCCATTATCGAGGCAAGACAATGGTCCAGAATTTCCACTGCCCCACCTGCAGATGTAAAGGAGAAGTGGAGCTGAGTGTCATCAGCATACTGCTGACAACATACTCCAGACCACCGGATAACACCACCCAGTGGTTTCATGTAGATGTTAAACAATGTGGGGAATAGCATTGAGCCCTGAAGAACCCCACATTGAAGGTTCCACGGGGCTGAAAAGCATTCCCCAAGCCACACCCTCTGGGAACCACCATCCGAGTAGGACTGGAACCACCACAAAGCGTTGCCACCCACCCCTAGTTCAGACAGTCACTCTAGAAGGATACCATGGTTGATGGTATCAAAAGCCGCTGAGAGGTCAAGGATTATTTTAATCTTGGCTTGCTAGTAAAACTGAATTACTGTGTCATGAAAAGATACATTTCTTAAAAGTGTGTCGCTAATATGAAAAGCTTGGAAAGCTCTCCCGTCCCGGCAGAGACTTGCCCAGAGGCTATTCCACTTGGCTACATTTTCTATTTTCAGTCTGGCTGGGACCTATTGTGCCTCTGGCAGGGGCCATTCCTCTGGCTTCATTCTGAAGTGAGATAGCAAGGTCCACCTTATTGGCTGGGACCCCTCCCCATGCCTGTGGCAATCTTTCTTGGCTGAATCTGAAGACCCACCCCTCCTCTAACAAGAGGACATTTTTTTAAAGAGGCTTTAGTGCAGCAGTTGCATTAGGCATCATTATTCTGGTTTGCTTGTTCTTTGCAAACACATTATCTCCTCTCCCTGGATAATTCTGTCTGCTGCCAATTTTCTTTCCCTTGCCTCCTTTGCAAGGGTAAATTAGCTGCTGATTGTGGTAGAAACTGACTGGCAGGTTGCAGCTACTGCTGGTGGCAGTGTTGGAGTTATAATGGGATGTTCGTGAACTTTGGAGAAGTTTTGGACTTGGCTCATAACAGGCCATGGATGTCTGAAATGGTGTAATTCATAACCCCAAGGTGGATGGTATCCATTGGGGCTAGTAGGGTACAAGGCAGGGAGGCTACAGTAGATGTGGAGCCAACTAATTCTGCATTTGCCCACATCCATCTGAGTTGTACAAGCTGGAACCAAGGATGAGAAAGACAAGAGGCAGTGGCACCACTGCCTAGACTGATTGTAAGTAAGGAGTCAGTCAGGCTGAGGGCAGCTATTTAAGGGCAATTGCCTATTTGGTAATCCAGCACAGAATTACAAATGTTCCAATAGGAAATAATGGAAATTGTCAGCTCATTATGCAAACACTCGCTTAACAAACGATTTTTAGGGAATGCATTGTTTTTCTGAAAGCAGGACCTGCATGCACTGAACTGACAGTCCTTGCCTCAGGGGCTCATTATCTCATATTGGGAGTGCCAAACAGTTTATTTTATTTGAAAAGTTTTTGGGCATAGAGCAAATGTGTTGTCTGATGTGCCAAAGCTTACAGCCTGAGTTCAAATTACAAGAATGGAAAATATGATAAAATGTTAGAAGGAAGTTCTTGATAATACAGGCTGCTTGATAATAGGGTACATTGTCTCTGGAGTTGTGGGACTCTCTAGAGGTTTTCAAGCAGAGGCTGGATGGCTACATGTATCAGGGATCCTGTAGCAGAGGTTGGAGTAGATGACATCTGAGTTCCCTTCCAGCTCTTTGATTCTATGAAATTTACATCACTCAGCCCAAACATCAGCCTGGGGGATGTGTGTATGATATCAGGTATTTTAGGGTTCCCTTGTGCATTGCAAGAAGGATGATTCACCAACAGACAGCCTATTCAGAACATTATCCCAATCCCATTGGTACAGTTAGGCAATTTTAGACTCCAAGGAATAATGGCTTTATGGGTGTTTTAATTGTAATGTGCATCACTTTACTTATTTCAAAATGTGATAAGCTAGTCCTGCTGATTTGGGGAACCTTCTTTTCTCCCAATCCAGCCTAGATGGAGGCACCAGCCAAAACTCAGTTAACTTCCACAAATTATGGGTGATAAATGGGGGTAGAAGAGGCATGGGGAAACAATTTTCAGCTGAGGGCCACATTCTCTTCTGGGCAACGTTCTGGGGGCCACATGACAGTGGTGAGTGGGGCCAGAAGCAAAAGTGGGGAGAGCAATTAATGCAAATTTTGCATTTGTAGGTCTGTGTCTGCATACACTCATGCATCCTTCTCTATCCTCCATCCAGGCAAGAAAGAGACGATATTGAAGTTCAGGGTCATATTCCAGCCAGGCAAAAACACTCAAGAAGGTTGCAAATCAGCGTTGACAAGGGATGTGGTCTGGGAAGAGGAGGTAGCTTGGGAGAATGATGTTGGCTTGGGAAGACTCCTGTGAGGACCAGACAAAGACTTCGAAGATGACATTTGATCCCTTGATGTCGGATTCCCATTCCTCAAGTAGAACAAGTATTGGAGTTCTTTGGCCTCAGCCAGAGTGGAGAAAATTCCTTTTCCTCCAAAATCATTTCTGTTGACTTATCTTAGTTCAGCATGGTGTTAGAATGGAGAAACCATGGTTACAGCCACTGCTGTGTCTCTGTAGGCTCCTGAACCTAGAAACCAGTGTACTAAGGCTTTGGAAAACTAAAGTAGGCAGGTGCTGCTAAACCTTGGTTTAGCATGTATCCTGCACATTTGGAAGTGCCCACCATGTTGTGGCTTGCAAACAATGGTAAGCGTAAGCCATGATTGATGTGATGTCTGTTTCTGTCTGTCTGCTTCCCTCATTCAAACCCATTATGCTTCTTGTGTGGTTAAGCAGGAAAGATTTTAAAAATGCTCCATTGCCCACAGTGCAAATGCACTGCTCCCTGGAACATTGATCAAACACAGGAGAAACTTTAAATTCATGCAGAGAGAGAGAGAGAAGAAACAACACTCTAATCATTCTCCCATTCAGTAACTCAGTTCCCTGTTTCTTTTATGGAAATGGCAAGGCAGAGAAATGTATTATTACTCTTCAGATAATATCAATTCTCAGGTTACCACCACTGATTGCAGAGAGTACATAGTCTAATAAATCTTGTCACTGCCATTTATGGGACTATGTCTCATCCATCTTCTAGTTTTCCAGGTGGTGAGGGGTAAATTTGCCAAGTTACCTGTTTTGCTTGCCTGAGTCCCAAGATACAAGAAAACTAGCAGAGCAATCTGGGGAAGGGGAGGAACCGAAGGGGATGTACCACTTTTTCCATCCCTTGCTGGTGTTGTGACTCCAAAGTTGACCAGGTATCGTGACACAGAGTAAGAGGCTGCAAGGTTTCTAGCTAAGGGGCTGAACCTAGTTCAGATTCCTAAACCTGCTGCTGTTGGAACCCAGCCAGATGGGCGGGGTAGAAATAAATTATTATTATTATTATTATTATTATTATTATTATTATTATTATTTGCCTGAGGCTAACAGATGGGAGCCATCCAAACCACCTCCCAAAGCATTAGACCCCATGGAGTCAGAGCCAGGATGTCATGTTGTGTGGATGTCTGATGATCGTCTTCCAAAGCAACTACTCTATTCCGAACTTGAAAATGGAAAGCGTAAAGCTGGTGGTCAACAAAAGAGAGTTTTAAAGACTGTCTGAAGGCAAATCTAAAAAAATGTAATATAAACACTGACAACTGGGAAACACTGGCCTGTGAGTGCTCCACTCGGAGAACAGCCTTTACCAAAGGTGCCATGGGCTTTGAAGACACTCGAACTCAGGACGCAAGGGAGAAACATGCTAAGAGGAAGGCACGCTTGGCAAATCCACACCGTGATCAACTCCTGCCCAGAAACCAATGTTCCTACTGTGGAAAGACGTGTGGATCCGGAATTGGCCTCCACAGTCACTTATGGACTCATTGTTAAAACTGTATTTATGGAAGACAAACTTACTCAGCTACAAGTGATCACAGAAGAAGAAGAAGAAGAAGAAGAAGAAGAAGAAGAAGAAGAAGAAGAAGAAGAAGCTGCCGCTTATGGGTACCTTCTCCTGAGTTGGAGGAACCAAAGACCTCTTGCACAGCCTCATCAGTCCTGTGGCACCTGAAGTGCAAGTGCACGTTGGGGGGCCATGGAGCAAAGGAGGAATGCTGGTTTTCAGGCCAATGGGTGAGCCTGAAAAGGGTGAGTCCACTAGAGCATGGGATATGTAGAGCTCATCCACACCTACCTTTTGCCCCACTCTTTCTATGGACAGGTCTGTCCTTTAAAGCACTGTGTCTGAGTGCTTCCCTGCCACACTTTCCCCAGTAAAAGCTGCTCTTTAACACTGAATCAGAACAAACAGCAATTTAGCATTTTTGTAGATTACTGTTTGCTTCGATTCAGCGGTAAAGAGCAGCATTTCATGGGGATAGTGCACGGGCATTTTTTAAAAAGCACTTGAACACAGTGCTTTAAAACATGGACCTATGCCTAGAAATGCAGCACAGAAGGTATTCTGAATGGACCTGTAGTCTGGGAGCAGAGGCTTAAAAGGCTTTTAAAGGCCCTGGACTCAGCTACACTCAATTATATCGTTATAACTGTGTTATAAACATGTGACACCAGATGGTGCTGTAGAGCAGCCAAAATCGCCTATGTGATTTTGCATTATGAGCTTTATAATGTGTTTTCCTGTAATGCTTTTTTAAAATTGTGTCTAGATCCAGTCCCTGTCTGCTTTCAACCATTGTTGGAGCAAGTGGTTTGCTCGGAGCTCTCCATGGTACTGCAATTCTTGCCTTGCTGGCCAGATCAGAAGAGCTTACTTGTGTGGGTAGAGTAGAAGATGGGAGAGTTGGCTTCCACACTTTTCAGAACAGTGAGCTATGGTCCTTCCCCAAAAGCTTCACAAAGAAGTCTAAGATCTTACGCTATACGGAGATAAGAAGCTGCCTTATACTGAGCAAGATCACTTTTCCATTTAGCTCAATATTGTCTACACTGGCTGGCAGTGGCTGCTCAGGATTTCAGGCACAAGCCTTTCCCACCCTGCCTGAAACTGAACCTGGGACCTTCTGCATGCAAGACAAATGCTCTGCAGCTGAGCTGTGGACATCTCCTCTTCTTCCATCTTTCTGAAAACACTCTCAACCTGGCCCGGGGAGGGCAGTGCAACAGATTGCCCATGTCTGTTTTCCCCACCCTTCTGTTTCCTTGTTGTCTGTTTCAAACAATCTGCCAATTTATCATCACAAAATTAAATATTTTAGAACGAGACTTGAGGCTGGTGACAGGCTCCAGACTGATCATCTCTGGCAGAGAAAAAGTGACGGTTCTTTTCTGTCTTTCTGCAAAAGCCATGACTTAATGTTGGCTGGGAGATTGGAGAGTGGTTGACAACTCCAAGCTGTCTGAGAGTAACTCAGTGAAGACTCTTTAAAAAAAGAGAAAAGAAAGTGCAATCTGGAGATAACTTAGTGCCAAGAAGAAAAGGGGGGAAATGTGAATCTAATGCATCCGTTCAAACATGAAAAATAGAGGCAAGTATTTATATTTTTAAAAAGAAGCAAACAAACATATATTTATTTAATTTGAGGAAAACAAAACAAGAACAAACATATACAGTGGTACCTCGGGCTAAGAACTTAATTTGTTCTGGAGGTCCATTCTTAACCTGAAACTATTCTTAACCTGAGGCACCACTTTAGCTAATGGGGCCTCCCGCTGCCGCCACGGCACAATTTCTGTTCTCATCCTGAAGCAAAGTTCTTAACCCGAGGTACTATTTCTATACAGACTAGCGGAGTCTGTAACCTGAACCGTCTGTAACCTGAGGTACCACTGTACAGAGGAGCCATTTGACATTCTGGAATGACCAGTCCAGCAAAGATTAAATTACTATTTCTCATCCTAAATTTCACAATACAATGATATGATATAGTAGAATGAATTAACCCAAAGTATGAATGGACCCAATCCAATCTGGGGCAATCTTGGGCTGCTGAACCTGAGTCACAGCCCTAGCCTTCAGCATATGGTGAAAGATATACAATCAAGCTGTCAAATACACTTCTGTGGGAGGGAATTGACCAAATTTCGCTAAGCTCAGGGGCTACCACAGAGGATGTCCTCTCCCAGGCAGTCACCACCCAAACTTTCCAGGGTGGTGAAAATATCAAGAGGGCCCCCTCTGCTGATCTTAAGATCTAAGAGGATTTGTAGGGAAGCAGGTGATCTTTCAGGTATTTGGGGCCTAAAACAACTGCTGGACCCAGTCATCTACCACTGCTCATATTGCCATGCTAGAAAGAAAGAAAAAACTTACATGGAGTGGGGATACAACTCTGGGAGTTCAAATGAACAGAAGGAGATGTACTGTTCTTCACTGGAAGTTTTAAAGCAGAACAGGGGTGCCAACTTGAATAAAATATTGGGAGGGCCCAGGTGCCATTTGAATGGCAATGCCTATCAACTTGGGGGGCCCTGACCCCCCTCAAATATTTTATGGGGGCGAAGGGAATTTTATGGGGGCGAAGGTAGATGGCTATCCACCTCTGCTTGATAGGAGCCAACTGTAAGAGACTATCTGTCATGGATTACTTAGTTGTGATTTATGCATTGCAGGAGATTAGACTAGACGACCCTTGGTTATGAACATTAACAAGGCATTTCTGGACATTAAAGTAAACATTTTTTAAAAAAGTGATTTGCCTGGGAGAACACACACTCCCAACAGTCACTATTTAACAAGGACAGCACCCCTTTTATAGTCCCTGTCCTTAGTAAACCATTGCCCCTGTTTTGCCTTTATGGGAACATCTGACAGATGCCTTTTGAAAACATTCTTTTGCTAACATTTCCTCATATGCTCCAGAGTACATTAGTTTTCTTCTTATCCTGCTTGAAACTGCTTCTCCAGATGGTAAACGCGGCTTAATGTGCCTTGAGATGTAGGTATTCTAGATTAAGTACAACTGGATCCATCGTTAGACTGAATATCAATCTCAAATGTAAGAGCAAAAGAAAAACACCTCAAACAGCAGGGGGCTTAAATGCCTCCATATTCATTAAGAAAAGAGCGCGTGGGGGGGGGGGAGCACTATCCTGCAGTGCTTCAGTTAGGGAACTTTTGGTTCTGGACTTCAATGGATTTACTGTGAGTCTCCTCACCCTTTAGACCAGTGGTTCACATACCTTTTGGGGACACTGCCTCCTTGGTTCCATTAGGTCAGCCACAGTGCTTGCTCCCCTTCCCTTCCCCTCCCTTCCCCATAAGAAGCATCATTCAATATAGCAGTTTGCATGACCCACCAAGTAGGATACTAACACAAGAAAATTCAAAACAGTAACAGTTAATTGTATCATTATTCAAAATTAAAATAGAAACTATTTGGTTTATGATAATTTTTTATTAAGGTTTCAACAAATTTTATAATAACACAAAAAGCAAAACATCACAACAACAATATAAACAAACAATACAAAACAGAAATCAAACAAAATTAAAAGGTTCAGTTCTTGGTTTCATACAGCTTTCTTTCCGGACTTCCTCGCATCTCCCTTTTCTGTTTTCAAATTTCCAATTTAGTTTCAGCAGATTATTCCCCTATTTTAACCAAATTAATATGTCTTAATTTCTTTTAAAGTTAACAATTCCTGCTGCTATCCACTCATCTTTTTCTCTTCCCTCCTTAGGTTAACTAAACTGTGATTCTCTTATTTGTTACTAATGAAACATCTTTGCACATTCCTTCAGCTTTGTCACTAATGCCACATTGTCTCAATATCCTGCATCATATTAACATTCATATAATTTACAATGTTTTTGCAGATAATCTTTAAATTTCTTCCATTCTTCTTCTATTTGTTCTTCTCCCGTATCTCGGATTCTGCCAGTCATTTCTGCTAGGTCCATATAGTCCATCAATTGCATCTGCCATTCTTCCAGAGTGGGCATATCTTGTGTCTTCCAATACTTTGCGATGAGTATTCTTGCTGCTGTTGTTGCGTACATAAAAAAGGTTCTATCCTTCTTTAACACCTTCTGATCAACAATGCCCAAAAGGAAGGCCTCTGGTTTCTTCAAGAAGGTATACCTAAATGCCTTTTTCAACTCATTATAGATCATTTCCCAGAATGCCTTTACCCTTGGGCATGTCCACCAGAGGTGAAAGAATGTTCCCTCAGTTTCCTTACACTTCCAACATTTATTATCGGGCAAATGGTATATCTTTGCAAGCTTGACTGGCGTCATGTACCACCTATAAATCATTTTCATAATATTTTCTTTCAAGGCATTACATGCCGTAAATTTCATACCAGTGGTCCATAACCGTTCCCAGTCAGCAAACATAATATTATAACCAATGTCTTGTGCCCACTTAATCATAGCTGATTTAACCATTTCATCCTGAGTGTTCCATTTTAACAGCAAGTTATACATTCTTGACAATGTCTTAGTTTTAGGTTCTAACAATTCCGTTTCTAGTTTCGATTTTTCCACCTGGAAACCTAGTTTCTTGTCCATGTTAAAAGCCTCTCTAATTTGGTAGTAATGTAGCCAGTCTCGCACTCTATCTTTTAGCTTCTCGAAGCTCTGCAATTTCCATGTGTTTCCTTCCTGTTCTAATATCTCCCAATATTTCGGTCGTTTGGCCTCCATATTGAGCTTTTTCAGAGCCTTAGCCTCCATAGGTGACAACCACCTTGGGGTCTTATTTTCTAGCAAGTCTTTATATCTTATCCAGACATTAAAAACTGCTCTCCTGACAATATGGTTCTTAAATACTTTATGAACTCTTACCTTGTCGTACCACAAGTATGCATGCCATCCAAACACATTATTAAACCCTTCCAAGTCTAGAATGTCAGTGTTTTCAAGAAGTAGCCAGTCCTTAATCCAGCAGAAAGCTGCTGATTCATAATAAAGCTTCATGTCTGGCAGGGCAAACCCCCCTCTTTCTTTAGCATCGGTTAATATTTTAAATTTTATTCTGGGCTTTTTGCCCTGCCAGACAAATTTAGAAATATATCGCTGCCACCTCTTGAAACAATCCATTCTGTCCACAATCTGCAAAGTCTGAAACAAAAACAACATTTTCGGCAAAACATTCATCTTTATAGCGGCAATTCGGCCCAACAAGGAGAGTTTCAAGTTTGACCATGTTTCTAAATCTTTCTTTACCTCAGACCAACATTTTTCATAGTTGTCCTTAAATAAATTCAGGTTTTTAGCTGTCATATTTATCCCTAGGTATTTCACTTTCTTCACCACATTTAAATCTGTCTCTTTCTGAAGCTTTTCTATTTCCATTAAGGTCATATTTTTCTCCAATACTTTAGTTTTTTGTTTATTTAATTTGAATCCTGCTACCTGACCAAATTCCTGAATCAGTTCTAAGACTATTTTCGTGCTAGATTCTGGCTCCTGTAACGTTAAGACCAAGTCATCTGCAAAGGCTTTAAGTTTATATTGTTTAGCTCCGACCTGAACCCCTTTAATCAACTGGTCCCTCCTAATCAGATTCAGGAGCACCTCCAGGACCGAGATAAATAGCAATGGAGAGATAGGGCACCCCTGTCGCGTTCCTTTTTCAATTTTAATCTCTTCTGACACCACATTGTTAACTATCAATTTTGCTTTTTGTTCCGAATATATTGCTTCTATGCTATTTTCAAACCCTCGTCCCACACCCATTCCCTTAAGATTTTTTTTCATAAAACTCCAAGAAATGTTGTCAAAGGCCTTCTCCGCATCAATAAAAATTAACACTACTTTTGTATTTATATTCGTCTGCAATAACTCTAAAATGTCAATGATGTTTCTTGTGTTGTCAGACAGATGCCTTCCAGGGAGAAAGCCTGCTTGGTCCTTATGTATTACTTCATTTAACACTCTTTTCAGTCTATTTGCCAAAATGTCTGCAAAGATTTTATAATCCACATTTAACAGGGATATGGGACGGTAATTTTTAAGTTGTGTCTTTTCAGCTTCGGATTTTGGTATAAACGTGATGAAAGCTTCTTTCCACGAATCTGGTGCCTTCTTCCCCTCCATTATCTCATTACACACCTCCTTTAGTGGTTGAATTAGATAGTCTTTCAACATCTTGTAATATTTGGAGGTTAACCCGTCCGGCCCTGGAGATTTGCCCAATTGCATATTCCGAATAGCACCTTCAATCTCCTGTTCTGTTATTTCATAATTCAATATCATCTTATTTTCTTGAGATAGCTCTTGTAATCCGTTAGTCTTTAAAAATTGGTCTATATCAAACTCTTTTTGCGGCCCCTGCGTGTAAAGTTGTTTAAAATATCTCTGGAAACACTTTCTAATCTCTTCAGGTTTCTGTATATTTCTCCCCTCTATCTCAAGATTGGTTACCGTATTCAACTTCTGTCTTTTTTTCAGCTGCCATGCTAGCAACTTTCCACATTTATTTGCCGATTCAAAAGTTTTCTGCTTCATTTGTTTAATTTTCCATTCGACTTCTTTATTTACTAGTTTCATATATTGTACTTGGTAGAGTTTAATTTCTCTCAAAATCTCCTGTGACTTGGGTTTCGATCTTAACCTTTTTTCCCCTTCTTTTATTTTTTCCAAAATTTTATCTTTTTTCTCATTTTGGGTTCTCCTCTTTATTGCATTCTGCTGTATCAGAAACCCCCTCATAACTGCTTTACTTGCATCCCAGATTATTCTTTTTTCCACTGTAGTATTCAAATTAACTTCAAAATAATCCTTCAAATTTTTGGGGGCCTTCTTAACAATCTCTTGATCTCTTAATAAGGTGTCATTCATCCTCCATCTAAAGGAACCAGTTGTAGTTAATCTCATTTCCATCTTGACGGCGTTATGGTCGGAGCATGTTTTTGGGCAGATTTCCACTTTTCTAGTCTTTGGTGCCAGTCCTCTAGTTATCCATATTTGGTCAATTCTTGTCCATGTCAATTTAGCTTCAGAAAAGAAAGTCCCTTCTCTTCCTAGGGGGTTTTTAGTTCTCCAAATATCAATCAGATCCATATTGTCAGTTAGTTCAAAGAAAGTCTTAGGTAGTCTGCCCTCTTTTGTTATATTATGACTTTGTGCTTTGTCCATGTTCGTGGACACCACTCCGTTCATATCTCCCATCAAAATGATGTTGTTGTAGTCAATGTGCTCCAGCATTTTCTCATGCAACTTCTTATAAAATTCCGACTTTCCCTCATTTGGCGCATATATTCCTAAAATCAAAAAATTTTCTCCTTGTGCTTGAATTTCAATTGCCACAATCCTTCCTTGTTCATCTTTAAAAAGAAATTTCGGTGATAGGCTTTCTTTTGCATATATAACAACTCCTCTCTTCTTCACTCTGTCAGATGAAATAAATTCTTGACCCAATCTCTTATTAATCAAAACTTTCCTATGAAGCCTAGTCACATGTGTTTCCTGTAGACAAATTAAGTCTAATTGCTCCTTTTTTAATATGTGAAATATTCTCTTCCTTTTCTTCGGACAATTGCAGCCATGAATATTCCAAGTTATTAGTTGCAGGGCCATGCTGGAGCCTTCTTGTTCCTTTTGGGTGGTGTCTCTTACTTCTGGTCCGCAGATCCCAAAGGTGTGGGAACAGAACTTAGTGGTCCAGGTCCTAAGGCTCCTTGTTCCACTTCAATCCCTTTCTGAAGGTCTTCTCCGTAGTGGCTCAGGAATTTTTCCCTATCTTCAGCTGATTTGATTTTAACCTTCTTCCCCCTAAAAGTGAAAGATAGTCCCTGGGGGAACTCCCATCTAAAAATGATGTTGTTTCCTTTCAATAGTGTCACCAAATCTTTGTAATCAGCTCTAAGATCTAATAGATATTTCGGGATGTCCTTGTAGAATTCCACGTTGGTATCCTGGATAGTTAAGGTCTTTTGGTAGTGTGCATTCAGTATCTTGTCTCTTTCTTCTTTCGATCTGAGGGAGATCAGACAGTCTCTAGACTTGTCTTTCCTCCCTCCTCTTCCAAGCCTGAATGCAGTTGTTATTTTAAAATCCTTATCTTCTTCCAAAGACCAAAGTTCTGCAAATTCTTTTGTCAGAAACTCCTTCAAGTCTCCTTTTTCAAGTTCTGGGACTGACCTCAGCCTCAAATTATTTTCTTTACTTTTCAGATCCACCATGGAAAGATATGCCTGATGATCACCAATCTGTTTACGCATAGGTTTTATTTCCTGTTCCACGGCTTCCACTTTCCGTTGAGCCTCCTCTGCAATTTTACGATTTTCAGTGGTGGTTTCTAAGAGTTTCCCAATTGCCTGTGCATTTAAGCCAACTTGTTGTGACAAATTATTTACACTAGCAGTGTTCTGATCTAGTTTAGATGAGTGCTCATTCACTTGCTTACACAGATCATCTAGTTTCCCAAGGATTTTATCCAATACTGTTACTGATGTGTCTCCACCTGTGGCCATTCCTGCAGGCCTTGCTGGCTCTAAATCTTCCTGTGGAGTCACGGAGACTGTAGGAACCGATGATCTGCGCAGCTGTGAAGTTATCGTAGTTTGTTGTGTTTTGGCTTTTGCTGATCTTGTCTTCCCACTCATCCCACCACTGTCTAGGCGCCAAGGTCAGTCTTATGATTAACAGTTCCCATGGGAATCCACAAGCCCTTGGATGGAAAATTCCCCCCAGCCGTTGCAAGTTTTCAATATTCCACTAGGGGAAGACTGGCTGTTTCTTCACAAAGGAAAAACAATTTGCAATATGTCAAAAATCAAAGTCTCTAGAAAGTTCAATAACAATGTCTAGCAGCCCCAAACTTCCAAAGACCTTCTGAGGTTCTTAGTTTTTGCAGAGCCGAGCCTTAATTCCTTACAATGTCTCAAAGAGTGCAAAAGAGTGCAAGTTTCTAGTGTACACTAGAAACTATTTGGTTTAATTAATTCAACAGAATCTGATGAACTTGATCTAGCGATAGCACATCCACAAAGTCTGAAAGCCATGGAGATCAGGCGGGCTTTCTGCCAGGCAGGCAAATGAAAGATAATATTAGAAATATAATAAATTCTATAGAATACTTGTCTGCCAGGTATGATAAGCAAGCCATAATGATGTTCGTGGATGCAGAGAAAGCATTCGATAATATAGTTTGGGACTTTTTACTAAAACAGCTAGAATATATGGAGGTCGGTATGAACTTCTTCAACGGAATAAAGGCGATCTATATGGAGCAAAAGGCCAAATTGATTATAAACAACGTGGTGTCAGAAGAAATAATGGTAGCGAAGGGTACAAGACAGGGTTGCCCACTCTCCCCGTTGCTATTTATAATAGTACTGGAAGTACTTCTGAACTCAATAAGACAAAATAAGAAAATAAAAGGGATTAGAATTGGTCAAAATGAATATAAAGTTAAGGCGTTCGCAGACGATTTAGTAATAACAACAGAAGACCCGCTGAACTCAATAAAAGAGATATTGGAAGAACTGGATCAATTTGGTAAGGTGGCTGGTTTTAAGTTAAACAAAAGAAAGACTAAAATAATGGTGAAGAATTTAGATTCGAAGGCAATCGAGGAATTACAACAACAAACAGAAATAGAAGTGGCCAAAAAAGTAAAATATCTAGGAATATGGATAACCCCGAAAAATATAGACCTATTTAAGAATAACTATGAGCAGGTATGGAAAGAGATAAAAAAGGACTTGGAGAGGTGGGGGAAGCTGAGATTGTCATTCTGGGGTAGGATAGCTTTAATTAAGATGAACGTTCTCCCGAGAATGTTATTTCTGTTCCAGAACTTACCGATAATCAAGGGCACTAAGATATTTAAAGAGTGGCAAAGAGGAATCTCAAAATATGTCTGGCAGGGCAAAAAACCAAGGATTAAGTTTAAATTGTTAACAGAAGCTAAAGAAAGAGGGGGATTCGCTCTGCCAGATCTGAAATTATATTATGAGGCATCGTGCCTTTGCTGGGTGAAAACGTGGATAAAATTGGAAAATAAGGAACTATTAGACCTGGAGGGGTTCGACAATAGAGCAGGATGGCATGCGTACTTATGGCAGGGGAAGAGGAAGCACAAGGGTTTCGCAACGCATATTTTTAAAGGCCCCCTAATGGAAGTTTGGGAGAGGAATAGATTTTTACTAGAACCTAAAGTACCACACTGGCTATCCCCATTGGAAGTTATGAGCGTGAAAAAAGTAAACATGAGAGGTGATTGGATAACTTATGAACAATTGTTAACAAAAGTAGGGGGGACATGGAAACTGAAACCATATGACCAGGTTAAAGAAAAAGTCTATGATTGGTTACACTATTTCCAAATAAACGAAATGTTTAGACAAGACGTTAAAGAGAGAGGATACGCGGATAAAGAATCTAAATTCCAGACTGAAATAATAAACAATGACTACAAAATTCTTTCTAAAACGTATAATATGCTATTAGAGTATAACTTGATAGATGAGGAAGTGAAGTCTGTGATGATTCATTGGGCAAGGGACATCGGCCATAATATATACTATGAAGAATGGGAGAAACTCTGGAAAAAAAATCTTAAATTTACAGCTTGCATAACGTTAAAAGAGAACCTCATGAAGATGTTTTACCGTTGGTATATAACACCTGCAAAATAAGCAAAAATATATAAAACTTGCAATAAATGCTGGAAATGCAGGGAAAAAGAGGGATCCTTCTTCCACATGTGGTGGGACTGCAGAAAGGTCAAAGGCTTTTGGGAAAGTGTATATAATGAAATGAAAAGTATATTAAGATATAACTTTGGGAAAAAGCCGGAGGCTTTTCTGTTAGGCCTAGCAGGAAGTGATATAAAGAACAATGACAGTAAATTCTTTCAATATGCAACAACGGCCGCAAGGGTCCTATTGGCCCAAAATTGGAAACAGCAGAACATACCGACACTTGAGGAATGGAGAGCAAAACTACTAGAATACGCGCAGATGGACAGATTAACGGGGAAAATTAGATATTTAAAAGACCAAAGGTTCATTGAGGACTGGGGGAAATTTGTGGAATATCTGGAAAATATAAGTGAAGGTCAGATAACGCTAGTTGGGTTTAAAAAAGCTCTGTGAAAAGGTTGGAATATTGTCTAAAGAGAAAAAGAAGGAAAGAGAAAATAATGTCAATATAAGCTAGGATTTGTGTGAATTTGTTAAATTAGGGTATGGATGATTTCAGGGGAAGCTGAAGGAAGTCTTATAGAAAGAAATCTGTGATAACAAGGCGTAAACTGTTTTACTTTCTTGTTTGTTATGATTTAAAAAACAATAAAAATTATGCAGGAAAAAAAAAAAGATAGCCATTGTAGCTCCAGTGGCCACTGCCTCCCCCCTGCCTCTTAATGCTGTCCCCACCACCACCCGGTAATTTCGCCCCCGCTGGGGGTGCTTCTACCCACTTTATAAAAGCACTGTTTTAGACAGCAATATGTAGCAAGGTGACTTACAGATGCCAATTTGCATTTTAAAAATCATATGCTGATGTATATATGCAAGTTTAGAAATAAATAGAAATACAATGTGGTTCACGATAGTGGAGAAAACTTTGATTAGGCCACCTGTATCTGCTGTCCAGGCACTAACTGTTGGTGACCAACCTCAAGGGTCCTCCTCCTGTCCGTGCTTAGAGGTTCATATCTTTAAACTGGACTTGGACCAGGTAGCGCTTCAACTCGAGGACATTTTCAAATAGCCCTGTTGTTGGACAGCCCTTCAAATAGAGGACTGCTTTCTGTAAAACAGAGCACATGATAATGGGCATTTCTTTCCTTCAGATATGTGCTAAGCCAACTTTGCTCCTTTTCATTCTTCTTACTGGACCCTTGGACCTAAGAACATAAGAAGAACTTGCTGGATCAGGATGCCACATGTCCATCTAGTCCAGCATCCCACTCTCCCAGTGGCCAAGCAAGATGCCTGAGGCCCATGAATAGGACCTGAGCCTAACCTACTGTGTGAAGGTAACATTTGCATTTGTTGCTCCTTCCACCTTTGCCTCTGGTGGCCCCACAAATCACTGACATGTGGTCCTTGGAAGGTTGTGAAGAAAGGAATGCGACCCTCAGGTTGGAAAAGCTTCCACAACCCTGTTGTAGATCAAACCTGGCTGTTGAAGGCACAGCATCAAGGCCTGGGCTTGGGCTCAAATGGAGGAGAGGCTTGCACACCTTTAATGGTTCTGCGGAAAAGGGAACTTTAGGAACACAACTATTAAAGATGCAAGAGCCCTGTTTTCTTATTGCATCTGCCTACGGGTGGCACTGTGGATTAAACCACAGAGCCTA
The DNA here is from genome assembly GCF_951804945.1 of Podarcis cretensis. Classification (NCBI taxonomy): domain Eukaryota; kingdom Metazoa; phylum Chordata; class Lepidosauria; order Squamata; family Lacertidae; genus Podarcis; species Podarcis cretensis. Next base: position 6,234,076 of record NC_137184.1, on the reverse strand, counting down.
GGACTTGCCAATCAGAAGGTCAGCGGTTCGAATCCCCGCAACAGGGTGAGCTCCCATTGCTCGGTCCCTGCTCCTGCCAACATAGCAGTTCGAAAGCACATTAAAGTGCAAGTAGATCAATAGGTACCGCTCTGGTGGGAAGGTAAACAGCATTTCTGTGTGCTGCTTTGGTTTGCCAGAAGTGGCTTAGTCATGCTGGCCACATGACCCAGAAGCTGTACGCCGGCTCCCTCGCCAGTAAAGTGAGATGAGCGTCGCAACCCCAGAGTGGGTCGCGACTGGACCTAATGGTCAGGGGTCCCTTTACCTTTTTACCTACCCTTAATCAAGCCAGACCTTGGCCTTCAGAACAGAGTATTGCCCCTCTGCACCCCCTCCCCCAAAATCAGGGCTTGCATGTCTGTTTTACAACTGCCAGGTGAAATGCAGCTGATAGAAGTTTTGCTCATTGTTAATATTTGTATGCAGCGAAAAGTTGAGCCTCGTATTTAATACACTCAATTTTCTGTTGTACTTCTCAATGAACGGCAGTTGAAGGCACAGGAGACTTGTAGGGGAAGCAAATGAAAAGTTGGCAACCTAAACTCCGAACAGGATTGCTTATTTCTTGCTGTTGACAGCAGATTAAAATGTTCAAATGAGTGCCTGGGTGCTTTCTAAAGCTGCTTCCCAGTGTCTTCATTTGTGCTCACAAGATCTAGTTTTTATGTACTGGATGAAGTTGCATAAGATTACTGTGAGGTTGATCATTGAAAGCTGATTAGTGGAGGGTGTTGCTAGCCAAAATTTAGGCTACTTTCCCACTTTTCTTCTAATGGTAGAAGCATCGAGGATTCTTCCTGCTTGTAGCTCATGCTTATGCCACAAGGAGGCATTGCAGAGCTACATAAAGAATCTTGCCTCCCTCCTCCACCTCCTTTTTCTATCAAAAATACAGGCAGAGGAAAAGCATTTAAGAAAGGGAAAAGGCTTGCTTGGTCTAAAGACAATGTCAGCTCTCTGAGTTACACAGAGCTCTTCAGGAGAGGCACAACCAAAGGGCCCTTTTGTGGATATCAGAATTTTGAAAATTACAGTTTCCAGGTTTAAAGATGAAAGCTAGGAAGCAGATATCAGTAAAATTACATCTCAACTACCATGTCCTGCAGAAGTGGGGATTTTGACAGACAGCATCTCTGGCTGTTGCTATTTTATTTTTTAGGTGCCACGGTAAAACCCCTTGAATTCTCCATTAAAACAAGAACAAATAACTGGCTGTTTCCTTACTACTGATGCTATTTCTTTCTGTTTGTAAATAGGAAGGAAGGAAGGAAGGAAGGAAGGAAGGCATTGATTGGCAGAGTGAGGCTGGTGGGGCAGGGCACCACTTGTCCTAGCAGACTTGTTTCCACTGCCTCTAGCTTATAGGCACCACTATCAAACTGCTCTTACAGTCAAGAAGTGTCTCCTAGTAGTCAACCAAAATCTCCCCTCCCAAACATGAACCATAAATCCTAATCCCACCAACGAAACCTTGACCAATTTAAATGGCTTTCTTAAATACCTAGGCAGCCCCTTCTATTTTGACAGCAAATAAATAAACCCACCTGAGTGACAGTATCTGGGGGCTTTTTTTGCTTCCAGGTTCCAAGGCCTAGTCCCACAATCACCTATGGATTCCTAGAAGTTCAAGTGCCACTATCTTCACCTAGCATATATTTTGTGGCTTTGACAATTTATCCATCCATCCATCCATCCATCCATCCATCCATCTCAAAGGAAGCTGCAAAAGTGTCAAGTTCCCACACATCCAGTTTATTGTTACAATGGTCTTGTGAGGGAAGCACCCAGAGAGCTTTCTAGCTGACTAGATATCTCAACATAGATCTCACTAGTCCTAGTCTCACATTCTGTCCACTATACCATGTTGTCTGCCTTCAGGCAAGTAGGAAGCTGTATCTGCTGGATTTCTGATTTTGATGGAACGGTTAGAACATAAGGCCATAAGAAGTCCCCTGCTGGATCAAGTCCACAGCCCTTCTACTTTATTATTTTGCTTCCAGTGGTTCCTAGGAACCTCAGCAGTACAGCATCCGCTTGGCATGCAGAAGGTCCCAGGTTTAATTCATGGCATCTCCAAGTAGGTCTGTGAATTCCCTCTGCCTGAAACCGCAAAGAGTCACTGCCAGTCAGTGTAGGATGTTGTTGTTGTTGTTGTTGTTGTTGTTGTTGTTGTTGTTGTTGTTGCTGCTGCTGCTGCTGTTGTTGTATTATATATATATCTCCCCTTTCTCTCCAACAGGGACTCAAGGTGGTTTACAGATAAAAATATGAAAAGGCTTTAAACATAGAAAAAGGTAATCATTAGACAACAATTAGATAGAACTGAAGATCTATATCTATCTATCCTCTATCATCTCTCTCTCTCTCTCTCATATCTGTCTATCTATATCTATCTAAAACATACGGATAATTACAATATAAACAGCACAGCACCGGCCCTTTCATTAATAACAGTCAGTTCTCAAAAGCCTCTTGGAACAAGAAGGCCTTCGAACTGGTTGGTGGAAGAACAACAAGGAGTGAGCTGATCTAGCTTCTCTAGGGAGGGAATTCCAAAGTTTAGGAGCAGCCACTGAGAAGGCTTACTGAGCTGGATGGACCAAGGGTCTGATTCAGTGTTTGAGGCAGCTTTCTATACAAGCCATATGGTTTGAGGGTCCCAAGAACCACAGGATTCTCCTATTGTGTGTGTGTGTGTGTGTGTGTGTGTGAGAGAGAGAGAGAGAGAGAGAGAGAGAGAGAGAACATCAAGCCCAGGGGCCATATGTGGCCCTCTAGGCATCTCTCTTTGGCTCTTGGGACTTCTTCCAAGCCACAGCTCTCATCAGGCCATACCACCTACCACATGGCACATCCTCCTTGAATGCTTTTTCCAGGCTGGCATGTGTCCTTGAACTGTTATAGGAGGATAGAGAGGAAATATCTGGCTTTTGCATGGATGGAATGTAGCCTACTGAACAAAGGCAAAAGTCACAATTGCCCACTCGGTGGCATTCAGCAGGGCCGGTGAGCTGTGTGGCCTGGAGAGAGTCCTGTGAACCAAACAGAGTGAACTGGAGGAATGAATTTGAATTCCAAATTCTCCACCCATGTCTTGAAGGCACAGGAATTGTTCCATGGGTTGGGGTGAGGACAAGGCACATTGACAACCTGAGATGCCACTACCTTTCATGAGAAAAGTGTGCCAGTGGGTGCTGGCACATTAGGGCAAATGGGGGCACTGCTTTGTGTATATCTCAGTCTGCCCGTTGCCAGTCCCCACCCGACTGCCTTACTTATTTTTATTTATTTATACATTCCCATCTTTTCCTCCAAGGAGCTCACGGTGGCAGCGGCACATAGTTCTTCAACTCTCCATTTTATCCTCACAACAACTCTGTGAGGTAGGTCATGCTGAGAGGCAGTGATTGGCCCATGGCCACATCCAGTGAGTTTCACAGCTGAGTGGGGGTTTGAATCCTGACCTCCCAGGTCATAGTACAGCACTACACCACACTTGGCTCAAATTGCCCAGGGTGTGGCTCTGCCTGTCAGCTTTCCCCTCAGAACACAGTAGGCAGGAGGACAGGGACAAAATTAGTTGGCTTAGCCTATCATTGGCTCTGGCACCATATGCTGTTGGCCTCTCTCTGCCTTCAGCCCTGCCAGTCCCAATGGGCACCAGCCACCCCGGATGTGCCTGTTCCCGACTCTGCAACTCTTCACCTCTCTTTGTCTGAAATGAGCATCTCCTTTGATGAATTGATATTGGAAATACCACCCCAACACCTGCCTTCCTCATAGCGCCAAGTTAGAGATTGCTTTTCTCAATTTTTCTCTCTTTGTCTCTCAGCATGATGGACTCTTAGTGGCAGGTCTGCTTGTTTTAAACTGCATATGATTGATTTTTCTCCTTCCTGCTTTGTGTACACGTGGCTCTGTGCATGCACGCACATCTCTTATTATAATATAAATAGATTTAAGCTCAAGTGAGGCTATTAAAGTTCTCCTTTGCCAATCCATTTCTTTCTCACCCTGGTGCAGGATGGTTATTGTCATGGTTTTAATTTGTTTTCTAGCTTATCCTGCTGGGTTAGAATTGCAGAAGTAGTATTTAAAGAAGTTGTGTGGTTTCTCTCTCTCTCTCTCTCTCTCTCTCTCTCCCCGCCCTTTCTTTGAAACAAGCAAAGCAGCATGCAGAGGAAGAAGTAAGAACCAGAGACTGGCATGATGATGAGAGGTGACTTCAAAGAAATCTGAACTGACCTCTATAAAAAAAAGAAAACAGTGTTGTTGTTTTAAAATGTAGAATGTTCTGTGTTCTGCTACCAGCTTTGTGATTTATATAGTTGTTGAAAAGCATTGATAAACCACCATTTTAAAAAAATAAATCTCTAAGCATTGCAAAACATTCAAAAAAGAAAGAAAATAACATTAAAACAAAAATAGAACATAGCTAGCATAACAGTTGCAAAAAAGCATAACAGAATAATAGAACTGTAGGGTTGGAAGGACCCCAAGAGTCGTCTAATGCAATCATTTGCAATGCAGGAATCACAGCTAAAGAATCCCTGATGAATAGCCACCCAAACTTTGCTTAAAAACCTCTGGTAAAGGAGAGTCTACCGCCTTCCATTGTTTCACTGCTAAAACCAGGCATCCCCAACCTTCGGCCCTCCAGGTGTTTTGGCCTACAACTCCCATGAGCCCTAGCTTAAAGGACCAGTGGTCAGGGATGATGGGAATTCTAGTCCAAAACATCTGGAGGGCCGAAGGTTGGGGATGCCTGGCCAAAAGAGTTCTTGCTGAAGTCAGGCAAAAAACAGGGCCTGAACTTTTGCCTGGACAAAAGAGTTGCTGCTTCACATTCCAGGCCCCAAGCTGTTATTTGTCACTGCTCAATGACCCACCCTTGCATCGTGGTGTTCCCCTTCTGTTGTTAGATGTATTGGTTTTTTATGCTTCTGTGCTTTTATGTTTGTACATATTTTATGGGCTAATAGCCGTAAATAAATTTGAATTTGAATTTGAATTTGCTTCACATATAGTGGAGGGATGGGCACTTCATAGTTCAAGGGCGAGATCAGAAAATGTCTCCTTTATGTTCACCATCCTCCAATATTCTCAAAAGTGTGATACCACAAGTGGAGCTTCCCCAGATGTTCTATGCAGTGGCGGAGGAAGAGGAGTGAGGGGGAGCACACACCCCCAGCAGCACAATCCCGGTGGGCTGCCATCACGGCTGCCTCCCCCCGCGCTGGGCGCCATGGCCCCAGGTGGCATGCCACACCCCTGTGGGCAGCGCACCACACCCCCAGGATGCCCATCACGCCCCTGTGGGTGGTGTGCCATGCCCCCAGGATGCGTACCAGCCCCACCCCCATCTGCTCTCCACCCCACCCCCCGGTGCCGGAGCATGAATTCCACCACTGGATCTACATGATCTTACAGACCTACACAGGGGCAGGTGACCCTTCAGGTTACCTGGCCATAGGAAACACAGGAATTTGTCTTCTACTGAGGCTGCATCTACACAGCTATAAAAAAAACTACTCTGAAAATGCTCTGAAAAAAACTGTTTTGAAGCTTGCAATGGAAAATTTCACAGAGTTCTGATTTCAGTTCTACATCGCCATCAGGTGTCACAGTGTTATAACATTTATAACGTTTTATTTTTTACTAATGTAGCTGAGCCCTGGGTCAGACCATTGGTTCATATAGCTCAGCACTGCCAACACTAACCAGCAGTGGATCTCCAAGGTTTCAGTCTCTCCTAGTCTCAAGATGCCAAGGATTGGACCTGGGATCTTCTGTCCACAAAGCAGATGTTCTACCACTCAGATGTGGGCCTTCCATAAATCCTAATTTGCCAGTTTTATTGCCCAAACCACCAAGGTACTAGAGACCGTTTGCTATCTTTCATAAATCACTGCCCCTGTTCTATACAAGCGTGGTGTCATATTTCCAACTGTTTAAAAGACCATCTCCATTCCCACAAACCCTATCAGGTGTTAAGATGTGCAGGTAGTTCCACCACCCTCAAAAGTGCAGGGAAGAACTTTTTCTATGGTAGTCCCCAAACAGTGAAACTTCCCCCTCCCATAGAGGTGTGTCTTGTGCTTTCACCATTCACTGAAGATTCATCTCCACCCTGGCCTCTGACCAGGGATTGTCTCCAATGTTAGTCCTACTCATAGCAGACTCACTGAAATGGATGTCTAACTTAGGCCCATTAATTTCAGTAGGTCTACTTTGAGTAGCACTAATTGGATGCAACTCAATGGGTGCATTTAAAAAATAAAACAAAATGGTATATTCTATTGTAACTTGCCGTAGGACCATACGGTAAAGGACAGGTGAGACATCTAATAAATAGCTATGATAGGTAAATGGAACCTCCAGGTTTAAAGCAAGTGTATCTCTAATTACCAGTTGCTTTGCAACAAATGGGGGGGGGGGTTCTGTTACCTATGCTCTTGGGAGGGCACCCATTAACCCCTGACTACCTATAGGGTTGAGCATCTATTGCTTTCCTTGGGGTATCTATTCCATAACACTGGAGCAGCCACTAAGAGGACCCTGCCTTGATATTAAATAGATGTAACTTTCTAATGTTCTCCCCAGCTGGTTTTAAAAAATTTAAAATGAGCAGGGATGCAGATGGCACTGTGGTCTAAACCCAGGACTGTCTTAAGCATATGTGGCGCTGGGGTGCAAAGATCTGCCCGGCGCCCCCCCCCCCCAGTTGACCAGTCCCAGGTACACAGGAGGGCGTCTCACAGGCTCGGTCGCCCCTGATCTCGCGCTGCAGAGCCACCCGCAGCAGAATAGGCCGCTGCGGCATTCCGACCGATGGGCGGGCTCTTCCCATACTCAACTCTTGGGCACCAGACTCTTGGCCTGGCGCCTCTGAGAGCCTGGCGCCCGGGTGCCTTGCACCCCTAGCGCCTATGGGTAAGACGGCCCTGTCTAAACCACCAAGCCTCTTGAGCTTGCTGATCTTAAGGTTGGCAGTTCGAATCCGCATGATGGAGTGAGCTCCCGTTGCTTTGTCCCAGCTCCTGCTAACCTTGCACTTCAAAAGCATGCCAGCATAAGTAGATAAAGAGGTACCCCTGTGATGGGAAGGTAAATGGCATTTCCGTGCGCCCTGGCTTCTGTCATGGTGTTCCGTTGCACCAGAAGTGGTTTAGTCATGCTGGCCACATGACCTGGAAAGCTGTCTGTGGGCAAATGCCAGCTCCCTCGGCCTGAAAGCGAGATGAGCGCTGTACCACATAGTTGAATTTGACTGGACATAACTGTCCAGGGCTCCTTTACCTTTTTAACAAGTAAAGGGGGTAAATATGCTTTCTATTAAAAAAAAAAAACCCCTAAGCACAGGCTGAATTCTTGGATTTATGAAATTAAAAATATACCCATAGGAGGGTGTCTTTTTAAAAAGATGTGTTATGCATTTTTAGCAATGGCAAAGTTGGTTACTGGAGATGGGGCGGGGGTGGGGAGGGGTCAGCACTACAGAGGTTGGATTCTGTGCACGTTTGACAATAATTGTTTTCTTAAACGATTTTCTCCTTCCTTTTATAAAAATATCCATAAATTGGATGCCATACAGTTTACATTGCCTGCTGCGGAGACAAATACTTTAATTATATTTTTTTTTAAAGGGTGGTGGTGAGAGAAAGAGAGACAAGAGGAGGGGGGATATTCCTAACACATAAAATGGGGTGGGGCGTGGAGAAGAAGCCTCTCTAAAAATAAAACTGGATCCCAGAATCAAGAACTGAAGTAAAAAATGAAAAATAAAAAGTTAAATAAAATGAAAAGGAAAGATTTCACTATGCAGAAGGGAGCTGGAATTTTATGGTAGGAATTTCTAAATAGTCTTGTCAGCATCTTGATTTTTAAAAGCAAAAATTACCTTTGGTTTTCACCTCCCCCACCTCCTATTTCGGGAAGGGTATCTTCCTAGAAAACAATGAGGTTTTTGCTACTGCCTTCACCAGGACTTCCCAAACTTTTTGGGGGCCACTGTCCCTTGGTTCCATAAACTCATCCTCAAAGCCCCCCACCCTACCCTACCCTACCCTACCCTACCCTACCCTACCCTACCCTACCCTACCCTACCCAGAATGGTGCCTAGAAGTGACTGTGGCTTTTAGGCTGGAATGGTTCTTCACCACTGATTTAACTGGAGATGCAAAATAGATTCATAGAACAAGGGTCATCTAGTCCAACCCCCTGCAAGGCAGGAATCTCAGCTTAGAATCCATGACAGATGGCCATCCAACCTCTGCTTAAAAACCTCCAAGGAAGGAGAGTCCACAACATCCCAAAGGAGACTGTTCCACTGCTGAACAGCTCTTACTGTCAGAAAGTTCTTCCTGATTTTTAGTCAGAAACTCTTTTCTTTCGGGTTCTAGCCTCTGGAGCAGGAGAAAACAAGCTTGCTCCATCTTCCCTGTGTCAGCCCTTTAGATGTTGGAACACTGTCATCATATCTCTTCAGCCTCCTCCTTACCAGGCTAAATGCCCCAACTCCCTTGATCATATTGGTTGAGTAGCCTTCCTAAATTGTGGAGCCAATGGCCTACTTTGGGCTCTTAAATTTCAGCAGCACCTTGTTCAACACTGGAATTTGGTATCCTCCCTTTTCTCATGTTCTGTTCTACAGCATTGTTGTGGCATCCCATGCAGCATGACAGCCAGTGTCTGCTACTCATAACCGCCTTTGGTGGTGCCCAGAACTGGACACAGTACTCCAGGATGTGTGTGACCTATGCAGGTTAAAGGCTAAAGGGACCCCTGACCATTAGGTCCAGTCACGGGCGACTCTGGGGCTGTGGTGCTCATCTCGCTTTATTGTCCGAGGCAGCTGGCGGACAGCTTCCGGGTCATGTGGCCAGCATGACTAAGCTGCTTTTGGCGAACCAGAGCAGTGCACAGAAACACTGTTTACCTTCCCACCAGAGTGGTACCTATTTATCTACTTGCACTTTGACGTGCTTTCGAACTGTTGGTGGGCTGGAGCAGGGACCGAGCAACGGGAGCTCACCCCGTTGCGGGGATTCGAACCACCGACCTTCTGATCAGTAAACCGTAGGCTCTGTGTTTTAGACCACAGCGCCACCTGCGTCATATGCAGTATAAAGCAGGATTATTACTTCCCTTGATTGGGACACTGCACTTCTGCAGATGCAGCCTAAAATAATATTCCTTTTTTTTGCTACTGCATCACACTGTTAAGCTTGTGGTATGCTAACACCCCTAGAGCATTTCCACATGTACTACTAGCACACCGTGAGGTGTGGTGGTGTGGGTATCTACCTGCCAAGCAGGTGCTCTAGCACTGAGCCATGGACAGAACTTAGAAAATAGGGGGCCTTCCAGTGAAATTGGAACAGTTGGAACTCATGAATAGTTGAACTCATGAACTCATGAACTCTTGCCCCACCAAACCTATTCATCCTGTGCATGATCCAACCAGCTATTGGCTCAGAACATTTCTTGAGCCAAACTGCCTGGTGTGAGCTTAGGGGCTGCAAAGATGCTTGTTAACGCCACAAAGTTTTCTGTTGCCTAAAATCCCCAGGCCTTGCCTGAAACGTGTCCCAGCCTCCGACGGTGAGTTTCTACCTGCCGAGTTTGATGAAATCCTCTCTCTTGCTCTCAGGGAATAATTAGATGATCACCTTCAGATGGGTAAGATGAGACCCTGCTTTCCAACCTTTTACCTTCAAGAGAGGAACGGATTATCCTAATGTTCTGTGCCTTGCTAGCCTGAGCCTTAGCACTATCCCCATATAATTAAGACTGTCAGTCAAGCCACACTACCTAAGCACTATATATTTTGAAGCTCAGTAGGATGGCAGCACAAAGGATTGCACTGCATTGCAAAGACAGATGCCATAGAATCATAGAATGGTAGAGTGGGAAGGGACCCTGAGGGTAATCTAGTCCAACTCCTTGCAATGCAGAAATGCATTACTTTCCCCCATTGTTTCATCTCTTATCTTTTCTTCAGCTCAGGAACAGCCAGTGGGAGAAAACATCCTTTTCCACTGAGGGTTATGGATGGAGATGTAGGAGAAAACTGATTCGATGCAAAGGCAAATCTACCTAATTCACACATTCCAAAACAATGCATGAACTAAAATGCAGCCATATTTTAAACTGATTTGATGTCCCCCACCCAGAATCAGATACATAGGTTTCTGTGTACTGTCAGCATTGAACATAAGCACTCATGGTCCTTGTGAAAGCCAATAATTCATGACTGTGACTCATCTGCGCCAGGCAAAAACATTCCTTTACAAGCCATTCACTGAATTAACATTTTGTGGCTTTTTGCAGGGTGGATGGTTATTGGTTTGTCTTTGTCTTTGTCTTATTATGTATTTTGTGATCTCATTCTGAAAGGTTATTTAGAAATTCAATAATAAATATATATTTTTTGAAATAAATAAATTATAAATCCTTTGAAATTTGAGCTTCAGTTCTTCAGTCAGATAACGTACCAAAATTCAGATACTGGGGTGTTTATATAAATGCTTATATGTGTGAAAATATTAATAAAAGCGCATTACAGTGGTACCTCGGGTTACAGACGCTTCAGGTTACAGATGCTTCAGGTTACAGACTCCACTAACCCAGAAATAGTACCTCGGGTTAAGAACCTTGCTTCAGGATGAGAACAGAAATTATGTGGCGGCAGCAGGAGGCCCCATTAGCTAAAGTGGTAGCTCAGGTTAAGAACAGTTTCAGGTTAAGAACGGACATCCAGAACGAATTAAGTTCTTAACCTGAGGTACCACTGTATATGGGGAAAAATGCTTTGCAAAATATGTGTATGTTACCCAGAATTGCATACAGAAATGTGTCTATTGGGATAAATTTGCAGTAAAATGTGGACGAATGTTCATGAGGACTCTTTTATTTTATTTTAAATGGAAACTTATATGACAATGCTGAGAACTAAATTAAAGATTGGAAAAATGAGAAACAGGGAGAAGCTGAAATGGGCAGATTTTCGCATCCTGGTGGGAAATGAACTCATTATGGGATTTCTTATGGGAAATGGTATCTGGGCCAGCTGTGGGGGAGCATTTTCGTTTCATAAACTTTGGTGCATGGTTTCTAAACGCAGTAAAATGGCATCTCATGAGCATTTAACTCATGCAATTTCAATCAAGCTCCTTGGTTCTAGAACATTCCTGAATCAGAGGCTTAGTTTAGGAAACCTGAAGGGCAGAAGGACAAAACTTGCCCCATTTGTAAAATGAAATCAAACTATAGTCCTGGCACCACTGGATACTTTCTGTAACCAAAACGAAACAAACAAAAAAATGTTATGAGCTGACCAAGATGTGCATGTAAATGCCCCACAAGCAAACCAGGATGAATGCTCATTGCTCCATAAGCACCCCATAAACAAATAGGAATGACTACTCAATAGAGGCTGCATATACACCATACATTGAAAGCACCCCCAAAGAATCATGGAAAATCCACAACACTCAGCAACCTCAACAAACTATAGTTCCCAGTATTTTGGAGGGGGGGGAGTTGTTTGTTAATGCTTTAAAAATATAGAGTGTACACAGCCTTAGTCTAAACACTGTTTAAATTTTGTGCAAGTAAATAAGGATGAATGCTAAATAAGCAGGCTGTCCAGAGGAGCCCAAAGTAATTATCCTTTAAATTGGCCACCAGGGGGCTCTCCTGATCTGAGACAAAAAAAAAATACATTCTCTTATGTTTGTAACAGATTATAGAATTTCCAGGGTGAACAGCAGTGGGTTTCCTTTAACAAACAGACAAAATCCGTATCATTGCGGGTGTTTGCAGAAAATTTAACTCTGTGTAATTCACTTAGTTCCCTTTAATAAAAACATCCTCAAAGCATGCAGAAATGTAGTTTCAGGAAGGCCCAACAGATTTGTGCATTTCATACCTAGTTTGCACCTTTAATTAAATTCAGGAGGGAGTAGCCATGTTAGTCTGTTACAGCAAAAGCAGTGAACAGTTTTGTGGAAGCTTAAAGACATTCAGATTTATTGTGGCAGAAACTTTTGTAAACTAGACCCCGTTGAATCAGATGCATCAGTTGGAGACCCACTCATAGCCAAATGCTGTCTTTGAATTGATGTGCAGGTTTGAGTCTTTTCATTTAGGACTCCATCAAAAGTAAGGTTTCTCTTACACTACATGTATTAAATTAGCTGACCGAAACTAGGAATGTTGCATTTCAAGCAGTTATAGTTATTGCAAGTAGTCAGAGGAAGGGGTTGTGGCTCATTTTGTATGCAGAAGGTCCCATCATCAGTCTTTGGCACCTCCAGGTGGGAGTGGAAGATTGCCTGATCAGAAAGCCTGGAAAAACGCCACTGCTCTATTTTTTAAATGTTTTATTTTTCAATTTTTTCAATTTTTTTTTTACAATCACACAAATTAATTACATTTTCCAATAAAAAATACACAATTTGATTCCCCCCTTCTGTGGTTTCTTGTGTTTTAAATTTCATTACTGCATCTCCCACTTAATTCAATTTATTAATTGTTCCCTATGTTTTCCTTAGGGACGCAGGTGGCGCTGTGGGTTAAAGCCTCAGCGCCTAGGACTTGCCGATCGAAAGGTCGGCGGTTCGAATCCCTGCGGCGGGGTGCGCTCCCGCTGCTCGGTCCCAGCGCCTGCCAACCTAGCAGTTCGAAAGCACCTCCAGGTGCAAGTAGATAAATAGGGACCGCTTACTGGCGGGAAGGTAAACGGCGTTTCCGTGTGCGGCTCTGGCTCGCCAGAGCAGCGATGTCACACTGGCCACGTGACCCGGAAGTGTCTCCGGACAGCGCTGGCCCCCGGCCTCTTAAGTGAGATGGGCGCACAACCCCAGAGTCTGTCAAGACTGGCCCGTACGGGCAGGGGTACCTTTACCTTTACCTTTATGTTTTCCTTAGAGGGACGCAGGTGGCGCTGTGGGTTAAACCACAGAGCCTAGGACTTGCAGATCAGAAGGTCGGCAGTTCAAATCCCTGTGATGGGATGAGCTCCCGTTGTTCCCTGCTCCTGCCCACCTAGCAGTTTGAAAGCATGTCAAAGTGCAAGTAGATAAATAGGTACCGCTCCGGCGGGAAGGTAAACGGTGTTTCTGTGCGCTGCTCTGGTTCGCCAGAAGTTGCTTAGTCATGCTGGCCACATGACCTGGAAGCTGTACGCTGGCTCCCTTGGTAAAGCGAGATGAGTGCTGCAACCCCAGAGTCGGTCATGACTGGACCTAATGGTCAGGGGTCCCTTTACCTTTACCTTTACCTTTATGTTTTCCTTAATAAATATATTTAACTGCTTCTTTTACAATAATCCTACTAATGAACTTAGTTGTTTAAAATTATTGTTTGCATAAATCTTTCCCATTCTTTGTTAAAAGTTTTTTCTTCTTGGTTTCTTATTCTTCCAGTAAGCTTTGCCATTTCAGTATAGTCCATCAATTATAGCTGCCAGTCCTCCTTGGTAGGAACAGTATCTTCTTTCCATCTCTGGGCATAAATCACCTGAGCGGCTGATATAAAGTACATAAACAGTTTTTTTGAAAAATCTTTGGGTACTGTGAACCTAATATCCCTAAAAGGAAAGCTTCTGGTTTTTTTATTAAGAGCTATCTTCCATATTTTTCCCAACTCATTATATATCATTTTCCAGAAAGCTTTTGCTTCGTTACAAGACTACCAAATGTGGTAAGAAGGACTTCCGGGTCGGTGCCTTCGCCGAATGGCGGACTCCCTCCGAGCTGCGGAGGGAGTCGGCTGGGTAGGGGTCGGGTCCTGCCGTGCCGGCGACGCGGGGACCCTCAAAAACCATGGGCGGAGATGCCCATGGACTTGGTGACTCGGCGGGCACCGTTTGCGCCCCCCCGACCCGCGAAGGAGCCTTTTTAAAGGCTGCAGAGCGGGTGACGGGGGGGTGTGTGTGTGTGGTGCTGTGAGTCCAATGCTTCCCCTGCCCAGCGAAGCCGCATGCCATTCGGCGGAGAGCAACGACTTCTTTGAAAATTTCGGATTTGGACTAAAAGGAACAACCCGTGAGTAAATTGATTGGACTTAAAAGGGAAATTTGATCTTTGAATTTGGAGCGAGTGGGGGGAGTGCAAAATGGAAGTCCGCCCCCCCTGTTGTAGATGGCTCAACGCAAGGATTTGACAACTAAGATCGAGAGATGAACTTGTTTACCTGAAAAAAAAATTTAACTTCACGAAGGGAAATTACAATAATTGTGCTGGAGGAGAAGACTGATTTGTGGGAACTAAAATGCAACCCCCCCGGGAACCGGGAACGATCCGCTATGAGAGACTGGTGAAGAGATACAGAAACTTTGACAGCTGTCAAAGTAGCTGTCAAAGCAGGAAAATAAAAGAGAACTTTGTTACGATGGCTTTGCTGGTTAGATTTGTTACAATTTGGACATAAATTATTGGAAATAAAGGCAACAAGTTATTTGACTTTTGGGTCTGATTTTGAAAGAAATTAAGTTACCATATTCCCTCTAGAGGGAGGCTGGGACATTGCAACAGTAACAGCAAGTGGAAAAATACTATGAATTTGAGCAGGATCTGTTATCTCTTGGGAAAGCTGCAAAAACGAAGCATTATTTTGTCTACAGAGGTTTCTATACTAAAGGAGACAATGGATTTATCTATTGAAGAAAGGAAGGGACTTGACACAAGTTATGTTCCTGAATAACAAAAGCCTCTGTGGAGAACAAGAAGTTTCTGAATTAGAAGGTTTCTGCAGCAGAACAGGAAAAAGCAACCTGAGGAATAAGAGCTGGACCAAATTTGAAGCCGGAGTATTTGGAACATCCAGACTTTAAAAGGACCAAGAAATAGAATTTAAGTTAGACTCTTAAACATAGAGGTCTGGATGGAAGAACAATGACTTTTTCTGAGAGTTTTTTCGAGATTGGACTTTCTGAAATTAAAAGCTATCAAAAGACGGCAAAGTGGAGTTGAGATATAGACGTGGATACACCAGGCTGGCAGTAGACAATGGATGAACTTTGGGGATTGGAACCGGGGAATGGGGGGGGGGAGATTTGGAATCCAAAGGCTGTAAAATTATATATTATTTCTTTCTTTACTTTTTTCATGTTTGTTGTTTGAAAATAGGGGAATTCGTGGAAGGGAAATGGGGTCGATCTTAGGGAATTATATAAAATATAAGGAGAAATGGTTCATTAAGATAAATAAGATAAATTAATTTGGAATAAATGGGTTATTTAAAATTACAAATAAGGTTTTAAAATTTGGGGTAAGAATCTGTGGAATCAATTTAAGGGAAATGGAATACAAGAGGGGGAGGGGGGGGAAGTCCGGGAAAGATGCCACTGAAACCAAGTGTAAATCATATCTGTTTTTTCTTTCTTTCTTGCTATCTTTCCTTTTTATTCTGGAAAATTTTTAATAAATATTATTAAAAAAAACACAAATGTGGTAAGAAGTACCCTCTTTCTCTTTACATTTCCAACATACCTCTGATTTAGACATACAGTCATACCTCATGTTATGTTTGCTTCATGTTACGTTTTTTCAGGTTGCGTCCCGCGGCGACCTGGAAGTACTGGAAAGTGTTACTTCCGGGTTTTGCTGCTTGCGCATGCACAGTAGCACTAAATCATGCTTTGCGCATGTCCACAAGCGCCAAATCACGCCTGCGCAGATGCAACACTTCAGGTTGCGGGCTTTTCATGTTGTGAACAGGCCTCCGGAGCAGATCCCATTTGCAACCTGAGGTACCACTGTACATTTTTGCTAATTTACTAAGAGTCAAATACCATTTGCACATCATTTTTATGTACCGTATTTTTTGCTCTATAAGACTCACTTTTTCCCTCCTAAAAAGTAAGGGGAAATGTGTGTGCATCTTATGGAGCAAATGCAGGCTGCACAGCTATCACAGTAGCCAGAACAGCAAGAGGTATTGCTGCTTTCACTGTGCAGCGATCCCTCTTGCTGTTCTGGCTTCTGAGATTAAGAATATTTTTTTTCTTGTTTTCCTCCTCCAAAAACTAGGTGTGTCTTGTCGTCTGGTGCGTCTTATAGAGCGAAAAATACGGTAATTTTCTTTCCATGTATTCCTTAACTTCTTCCATGCAGCCACTTCAATGTTATGGCCTATATCCCTTGCCCAGTGCTACTCTATGTGGACAATATGGAGCTAGGTGGACCAATGGTCTGACCTAGTACAGGCAGATTCCTGTGTCTTGTAAATATCTGACACAGGTGGGACCTCTTTCATTTCATGGGCTCCTGGTCCTGCTGTTAAGCTCTTTCTCCCAATAAAATATCCATAGTGTGGGGCTGAACTTCTGGAATCTCAGATACATGAGATCATGTTCTTTTGCATTCTGGGGGTTTGGTGGGTGTGAATTTAGGGGTTGCAAAGCTCACTGGCACTCTCCCAGTTCCATTCTGCTGAGAAGCGCCTTATGTTTCCATAATGTCCTGGAACAATGTTACATCACTCAGCAGCATTATTCCAAGGGGCAGTCTGGAATTAAAATACATAGAATCATAGAGTTGGAAGAGACCACAAGGGCCATCGAGTCCAACCCCCTGCCAAGCAGGAAACACCATCAGAGCACTCCTGACATATGGTTGTCAAGCCTCTGCTTAAAGACCTCCAAAGAAGGAGACTCCACCACACTCCTTGGCAGCAAATTCCACTGTCGAACAGCTCTTACTGTCAGGAAGTTCTTCCTAATGTTTAGGTGGAATCTTCTTTCTTGTAGTT
Source organism: Podarcis cretensis (assembly GCF_951804945.1). NCBI lineage: Eukaryota > Metazoa > Chordata > Lepidosauria > Squamata > Lacertidae > Podarcis > Podarcis cretensis. The sequence continues at coordinate 6,217,276 of NC_137184.1, read as the reverse complement.
TGGAACCATTGCTCCATGTCCGCTTCTCTGGAGCAGCAGAAAACAACCTTTCTCCCTCCTCTATGTGACATCCTTTTATATATTTGAACATGGCTATCATATCACCCCTTAACCTCCTCTTCTCCAGGCTAAACATGCCCAGCTCCCTTAGCCGTTCCTCATAAGGCATCGTTTCCAGGCCTTTGACCATTTTGGTTGCCCTCCTCTGGACACGTTCCAGTTTGTCAGTGTCCTTCTTGAACTGTACAAACATCAATATTTAAAACACACAATGAAATATTCCCATCCAGACATTAAAATATAAACATCCATCAATAAAATACACAATAAAAGACTCAAGCCACTAGTCCCAATTGCAGGCAGAGTGCAACTGCTCCTGCCCTGTGACCAAGCAGTTTTCCTGCCAACATCTTCCTGGATGTGTCCGGTACAAAAAAGGAAGCAGCGATTGCATGCAGAGACTGAGGACTGTGGTTTCCTGCTTCCAGCGACTAGAAAATGACGCAGCATTTCTGAGATGCTTTGTTCAGAAGAGCCCTAAGAATGATAAGAAATGACTCCTCAGAATTAGGGTACTGAAGTGAGACTGCAGCTTCTCATGCTGTTCTAAAATACAACCATGATAACTATGGTTATTATTATTACCTCTATTACCGCTGGTGCAGCTGTTAACTTTGGCCTTAGATTTTCAACAAAAGTGGGACATAGATCACCCCATATGACTTTAGTTCAGTTTTCGACAAGAAACCATACCATACCAAACCAAACCAAACCACAAACTTGAGACAAAACCTTTCTGGCTGTCTACAGACATATGAAGCAACAAGTTTCCCAAGGTGGGAGCTCAAGTGCAATGAAGGCATCACCACATACCATCAAGATAATCGAGCCTAGCTCCATTTAGCATTGCTGAACTGAGCCATTGCAAAACAGAAGCTGAGTCTTTGGAGGCCTCCTGGCGCATCCCTCACAATTAGCAAACACAATTGGTTGTATCCTTTTAGGATTTTACCCAGAGTAGACCCATTCAAAATAATGGGTCTAAGGTAGTTATAATCGTTAACTTCAATGGGTTTAATCTGAGTAGGGTTAGCTTTGGAGCCAACCTATGTGTGGGGTACATGTGTACCCAAAACCATCAGTTCTTGTCACTCACTTCAGCAGGAGTGAGTAGCCTCAGGCCCAGAGGCTAAATGTGGCCCTCCAAGCCTCTCTATATGGCCCTTGGAATTTACGATGGAGGCACCCCTTACTAGCCCAGTTTTGCACTCATTTTTGTGTTCCAATCTCTGCTTAATTGTTTTGTGTCCAGAATGGAATTCAATCCAGCGAATATAATTGGCACTTGCTGTTTCTTTCGGTTTGCAAATAATGTATAATTAAGCCATGCCATCTTTGCATTCAAATGAATGGGGTAGAACATTGTAACGAAAAGATAATGTGCATTAATTAATTCCATGAATTGCCTAGGTTTTTTTTTTGCCATAGCGGAAAGCCAAACAAATAATGTCATTTTTGTCAAAATACAAACTGCAGAGGAATGGAAACATTGCTGCATACAATGAACGCAGGGCAGAATGGAAAACAATGTGTTTGTACATTGCTAGTCTTAGCAGAACACAAGCTTAACATGAATTAACAGTGTGATGCAGCAGCAGCAAAAAAGAAAAGAAAAGCTACTTCTATTCTAGGCTGCTTCAACAAAAGTATAGTCTCCTGATTAAGGGAATTTGCTGTATTCTGCCTTGGTCAGACCACACGTGAAGTACTGTGTCCAGTTCTCAGCACCACAATTTCAGATGCATATTGACATGCTGGAATGTGTTCAGAGGAGAACAACCAAAAAGAACAGTGGAGGGAGTTGGGTACGTTTAGCCTGGTAAGTCCACTCACCTCCCTTGGTGTGGTGGTGTTGCTGGATGGAAGAGGCTTCACTGGGGCCCTGACGGTGGAATGCAAACAGCAGTGCCCTTCCTGATAGGCGCCGGGGGCATATGCTTGGACCAAGGCATTTGAGGTTCAGGAAGGGAGTAGAGCTAAGTGGGGCTTGGAACTTTTGGATTCTGAGCCAGCCCCACTGCTTTAACAAAATGGCACCAGGCCTGATTGGGTGCCTGCCCCCCACCGTGTGCCCTTGTCCGGATGTGTAGCAGGACTGTAAATGTGGTGGTGGCCTCTCTGCATTGTAAGCCCCACTGGACAGTGGCAAAAGTTTGGGTTGTGTCTGTAGTATGCATTGTTAAATTTTGTAAGGAGGAACACACACACACACACACACACACACACACACACACACAGAGAGAGAGAGGGGGGAGGGGGGGAGAGAGAGATTCAGTTAGAAATGGGACTGACTTATGACTGAACATGTGTGAAACTTAAATGCACCTGAAATAGACATATCCACCCATTCCAAACTGAAGGTGCCACAAGACTCTAGTGCTATATATGCCCATGGATTTAAAGCACATGACTTTCCTACAAAGAATCCTGAGAACTGTAGTTTACCCATCACAGAGTTATAGTTCCCAGGATCCCCAACAAACTATACTTCCCAGGATTCTTTGGGGGGAAGTCATGTGCCATAGATCTATGGTGTATATATGCAGCCTAGGATGTGCTTATGAATTTATAGTGTACAGACATGGTTAGGCTGGAGACAATGCTACGTAAAGATGTTGACCATTAATCAATAAATGAACATAAATAAATCAGCAGTCCAGTGAGAACAAAGCACTCACAGCTCTCTTCTCTCATCCCCACATGAACTCTAGTTAGTAGGTCATTATTATTCCCAAAAGGCATCTAACCACTCTTCCTCCTCTCATTCATTCTCTCAATGGGACTGTGAAACCAGACCTTATTAATGCCAAGTAGCAGATCCGTGACTGAGGTCAACAACTTTGAATTTGTGGTTCATCAGCACTCTATAAATACACTGCCCACAAGCTGCCCCAAAACACATCCTGTTACTGCTGTTATTTTTGTTGAAACAAACTGTTGTTCCTATTAGAAATAAGCTGAATTCCAGCAAAATGTAGTCATAGGAAGAATTACCATTGATCTCTTTGGGGACTTCTGATAGGGTGAACAAGGGATACAAATACTTAGAACAAGGGTAGAAAAGCTGTGGCTCTTCAGATGCTGCTGAGCTAAAGCCCCCATCACACCTGAGCATTGGTTATAGGGCTGATAGGGATTGTAGTTCAGCAAGATCTGGAGGGCCACAAGCACCACAGCCCTGATTTAGACCTATGTCTCACTGAGATAGTTAAAGGTTAAGACAAAGGTTAAGGCTGCCAATCAAGAGGGGGTGGGGGAACAATGCCAAGGAAACAATTCATTTTAAGGACCTTATAGCTTTATTAGCAGCAGGCTCTTTTCCTGCTGCTCCAGAGGATAGGACCCAGACCATTGGATTCAAATTACAAGAAAGGAGATTCAGACTGAACATTAGGAAGAACTTTCTGATGGTAAGAGTTATTCAACAGTAAAAAGGTAAAGGTACCCCTGACCATTAGGTTCAGTCATGGCCGATTCTGGGGTTGCGGCACTCATCTTGCTTTATTAACCAAGGGAGCCGGCATACAGCTTCCGGGTCATGTGGCCAGCATGACAAAGCCGCTTCTGGCGAATCAGAACAGCGTTTGGAAACGCCGTTTACCTTCCCGCCGGAGTGGTACCTATTTATCTACTTGCACTTTGACATGCTTTCGAACTGCTAGGTTGGCAGGAGCAGGGACCGAGCAACGGGAGCTCACCCCGTTGCGGGGATTCGAACCACTGACCTTCTGATTGGCAAGTCCTAGGCTCTGTGGTTTAACCCACAGTGCCACCCGTGTCCCATATTCAACAGTGGAACAAACTATATAATAAACTGCTGATCTCTCCTTCTTTGGGGATTTTTAAACAGAGGTTGGATAGCCATCCGTCAGGGATTCCTTAGCTGTGATTCTTGTATTGCATCATCATGACCAAGATGCTATGCTCTGCCTCCACATTCTGCCCTCCATGGCTCCTTTTGTTCTATCCTCTGCCTCCACAGTTGTAGGCAGGAATGCTTCTGAACATCAGATACTGGAAACCACAAGAGGGGAGAGGGCTCTTGTGCTTAAATCCTGTTTTCTACTGTAAGAACGGAATGCTGGACTAGATGGGTCATTGGCTCTATCCAGCTGGCTCTTCCAACACTACAATTCTATGATTCTATGAATTTTTAGAAATCCATCCTGCTATTGGGTAATTAATTACCAATAATCATAGTTCACTGGGACGTGGGTGGTGCTGTGGGTAAAACCTCAGCGCCTAGGACTTGCCGATCGCATGGTCGGCGGTTCGAATCCCCGTGGCGGGGTGCACTCCCGTCGTTCGGTCCCAGCGCCTGCCAACCTAGCAGTTCGAAAGCACCTCCGGGTGCAAGTAGATAAATAGGGACCGCTTACCAGCGGGAAGGTAAACGGCGTTCCGTGTGCTGCGCTGGCTCGCCAGATGCAGCTTGTCACGCTGGCCACGTGACCCGGAAGTGTCTGCGGACAGCGCTGGCTCCTGGCCTATAGAGTGAGACGAGCGCACAACCCTAGAGTCTGTCAAGACTGGCCCGAACGGGCAGGGGTACCTTTACCTTTACCATAGTTCACACTTTAATTAGAACAAATGCATGTGTGTTTAATTAAATACTTCCAAGGATAGTCATGCAAATCTGCATTACTACAAAACAGAGTCCACAAAATCTGATGATGTTGATTCCAATCCCAAGACCTTGTCATCGGAGAGTCACCCCCTTAGACTCCAAAGGAAAATAACAGACATTCACACCTGCCTTATGGCAGCCCTGCAGGTTATGGTGAATGTGCCTTGCAAGTTTGCAAGGTCCCTCCAGGGTCATGAGACTGGCTGGCTCCTATTCAAATATTTCCAATATGTTCTAACACTTTCTAAAGTGGCGCAAAGTCACCACAAGCCACTCTGTAAGTGCTAAGTGTATGTTGAGACCCTGGAGAGTTAGCAGAAACTTCCCTGTTAACTGAACCTTTCCAGTTGTTTTGATGTGCTGTCATCTTTTTAATGGAGGTGTTGTTGCTGTTGTTGATAAATGTCCATGTGGCTTTTAAATGTGTTTTCATTGTGTTGCTAAAGCCTCTCTCTCTTTTTTTGGGGGGGGGGGGACTTCTTAGGTTGAAACTAGGTATGACAACATTAATGCAATTTTTAAAAAGGTAAATAGCTGGCACAACCTTCCCAAAATCCAGATCAAGACCCCTTCAAGAGATAGGAGCAATGCAACCAGTCTGTGTCCCTTGGCTGTCTGGATCTTCATGAAGTAATAACTGTGGTATTTGATTGAATATTAGATATAGATTTTGATTATGTCCTGTCCCAATATTAATTGCATTTCACCTCTTGGATAGAATGCATCAACAAACGATTCCTGTGAGCCTGCATTTTGTAACCCTCATGCTTTCTTCCTATGCCTTGTAGACACTGCATAGCCTTCTAGCCTTATCTGACCCTAGAAGGGTAAATGATGTTTGGCTAAAGAGGTAAATGTTGAGTTAGCACAGGCATAGGCAAACTCCGGCTCTCCAGATGTTTGGGACTACAATTCCCATCATCCCTAGCTAACAGGCAGTGGTCAAGGATGATGGGAACTGTAGTCCAAAACATCTGGAGGGCCGGAGTTTGCCTATGCCTGAGTAAGCATCTGGGTGAGAACTAGCATTTCTCATTGAAGCTATCCAAGGCCCAGAAAGAGGAGATTGGAGAAGAATTTATGACCCTCTTCCCTTCTCACTGAAGGTCTGGCTGCCAAGACAACTATCGGAGTTGCAAGTTGAGACCAAATAAATAAGGTAAATTATCAGTATGGAGCCATGCATGTTTACATCACATAACCTGTAGCCTTTCTTGATGTATGTACAAAGATTAAAAAATGCTTTATGACTCTTTGTGTGCTGTGTTTGAAACTGCTATACAGTGCTACCTCGGGTTAAGTACTTAATTCGTTCCAGAGGTCCGTTCTTAACCTGAAACTGTTCTTAACCTGAAGCACCACTTTAGTTAATGGGGCCTCCTGCTGCTGCCATGCCACCGGAGCACGATTTCTGTTCTCATCCTGAAGCAAAGTTCTTAACCTGAAGCACTATTTCTGGGTTAGCGGAGTGTGTAACCTGAAGCATATGTAACCCGAGGTACCACTGTACAGTATAAGCTTTGTTCTGATGTGCCTCATGGCAGTCCTTTCTAACTGAGGGTTCACTGAATAACTGATTTGCTGCCCTATTGCAGTAGCTTTAATAAACTGGGTTCCTACAGGGGACGCTACCTTGCTATTCTTTGGTCTTTTGTTTATTTAAAGGTTTTCCTTCTCCTGGGCAAGGACCAGTAATATAGAAGTAAATTCTTACCTAACACATTTTCCCAGTGCCTATTACTTGCACTGGTGTAGTGTAAGTGTGATATGGGGTTGTTTGCTGGAAGGCCAGTGTAACTGATAGACCCTTCTTTCTCTTGCAAATGTATGAGGTAACAGCACGGCAAGAAAGATCTGTTAAGGAGGTCTGCAGAGGAAGAACTTACACCAGCAATACTCATAGGTATGAGGATGCCATGAAGGTAGCTTGGAAGCTTCAGCTGTAGCCCAGGTTTTAGCAAAGATGGGCCACAGAGAACAGGTCCAAATCAAATTATTAGTTAATTCCATCAGGCTGCAGAACTGAGGAACATAAGGGAAACAGGGCTGTTTCATCAGCTCTTCCGACAGACCAGCTGCCTTTGGCTCTCTCAACTGTCACCTAAAGGTAAAGGTAAAGGGACCCCTGACCATTAGGTCCAGTCGTGACCGACTCTGGAGTTGCGGCGCTCATCTCGCTTTATTGGCTGAAGGAGCCAGCATACAGCTTCCGGATCATGTGGCTAGCATGACCAAGCCACTCCTGGCGAACCAGAGCAGCGCACGGAAATGCCATTTACCTTCCCGCCAGAGCGATACCTATTCATCTACTTGCACTTTGACGTGCTTTTGAACTGCTAGGTTGGCAGGAGCAGGGACGAAGTAACGGGAGTTCACCCCGTCACGGGGATTCGAGCCGCTTACCTTCAGATTGGCAAGTCCTAATTCATCAGGTTGCAGGGTAGAGGGAGGGAAGGGAAGCAGGGTTATTCCATTGGTTCTCCAAAGAGAGCAGCTGCCTTTGGTTTGCTCTCATCAGTCACCTAGCAGCAGCCATTCAATCAAGCTTTCTGAACTGCTTTCGTTGCTACTGGATATTATAAGAACTTAGTAACTTTCCCTGCCCTCTTTGCATGCAAGCAATGTCAAAAGTGAGGAGACTGAGCAACAGCCACCACTTGCCTTGCATTCTCCCTCTGGGAATGTTCGAACAAAATGTTTTTATATGCTCTTTCTGTTTTTAACAGATCTAGGTTTGCATTTGTATCTATATTTAGGATTGTTTTCATTTGAGCATTCTGCTGTCAGCTGCCTAAAGTGTTCTTTTTTAAAGCAGAAAGGTGGGATTAGAAATTGTCTTAATAGACAAAAGAAGCAAATATTGGGCTGGAAAAACCATATGGGAAAGTGTCTAGCAGATTCTCCTTGTCTGCCTTTATTTCTGCTCAGATGGAGTGGAGAAAGTTGACCTATTTAGGGGTGGTCCCTTATTTGTGGGATTCAGTTCCATGTGAGAATGGGCAAGCTCCATTCCTGCACATTTTAAAGTGGGTTTTTAATGCCCCACTTTCTCCTTTATTACATTACTGTTTTGTTTTAGATAGATATGGCTGGCCCACCCATGAGACAAAGTGAGGTGACCACCTCAATTGTCAGCATCCACTGGGACACCAGATCCGGCCTGCAATGAATGCATTGTCCACCACTTGGTGAATAGAAGGTGCTGCTGGTCTCCTTCAACCATTATGGAGGAAATGGCGGTGGCTGCCCTCTGGGGTCTCCTGGGGTCTGCACCCACCTGGTGTAATTCAGAGCAGTCTCCCCATCTCTGGTGTCTACCTTTGATTCCCACTTCAACTGCTAGGTACGGTTAATTTGATATTCACCCTTGTTTCCAATGAAGATCTTAATTTTCCCTATGTTCCTGATGTTGATCTCTTCTTACTTGGTGGGGGCACGAATCACCATCAAGACATCAGGAGTCTTGAGCTGGCCTTGCTGCTGTTGCTTCTGCTCCTGCAGCAGCTGTTGCTGCTGTTGTTACTATAAATCGCGTTTTTGTTTATCTCAGTGCTTGGAAAGTTAATTTTAATAAGGAATTAGTTCCAGTTTCAGTTTGCCCCCTCCAAAAAGGATTTAGTTCTTGGTCAAACTTGCACTCTCCAAAAAAGGACTAAACTCAGCTTGATCTATGAATAAATGATGGTATACAAATTTAATCATCAACAACAAATTTTGTTCCAATTAAATTCACAATTCATTCCCCTGGTTCTTAGCATCTTCTCCCCAGCCTTCAAAATTTTACAAGCTGCTCTTCTAAAGTTTAAAATATACTTAAGAAGACTAACAAAAATGTCACTCAGTATATAATGAATGGGAAAGACTGTGGACAAAACATATAAATTTCACAGCATGTTACCTAATAAGAGAGAACTATATGAAAATGCATCATAGGTGGTACCTGGCACCAGAAAGGCTGGCAAAAATGAATAAAACATATAATAATAAGTGCTGGAGATGTAAGAAACAAAAAGGAACCTTTTACCATATGTGGTGGACATGCCCCAAAATTGGGAAATTTTGGAACACGATCCATGAAGAAATAAAGAAAATACTAAGAATATCATATAGTAAAAGGCCAGAGGCGAGACTTCCGGTTGGCGCCAGCGCTAATGGCGGCTCGCTCTCCGATCTCCGGAGAGGGAGCTGCTCCACGAATTCGGGTCTGACCGCTACGGCGAAGCGGGAACCCCTAAAATCACAGGCGTGGAAGCCTGTGGACAAGGAGACTCGGTGGGCATCGTTTGCGCCCCCTTTTACTGCAAAAGAGCCTTTTTAAAGGCTCCGGAGGAGCATCGGGGGTGCGCAGAGCTGAGAGTCGCTACCCAGCCCGTGGAGTGAAGCCGCATCGCCATTAACGGAGAGCGCCGATTCCTTCCTGAAATTTGGACTGAAAGAGACTCCCGTGAGTAGGATTGGCAACCTTATCGGGACTTTAAATTAAATTCTTTAAAAATTCGGCCGAAAGTGGGGACGGTAAATAAAGGAAGTCTGCCTTCCCCAGATTGCATGACTGCTAAAGCAACGGATCCAGCAAGCTGTAATTGATATATTTAAGGATAAATCTTTAAAAGGACTAACCCTAGCATTGAGCTTAAGTCCCCCCCCCCTAGTAAGCAAGAACGGGGGGGGGGGGGAGAAGAAGAAAGGAAACCTGCGGGAAAAGTTTTAAAGGGACAATTTACTGCAGACTCTGACTCTGGGAACGGACTGCCTGGGTGAAGCACTTTGACAGGGAACTGTCAGATGTGTTGCAAAGTGGGGACTTTATTAGACACAATTTATTGAGACTTTGTAGAAATAATACGGTTGCAACTAAAAAGACTGAGAGATGTTTTTAGCAACTTTTTCCCTCTGAGGGTTTTTGGACTCATTGTTTCTCTGCTTTATTGAACATCTTGGCTCCCTCTAGAGGGCTGAAGGTAACAGTTGCAACACTGACTGTTAAAAACAAAGTCACTGGATTTTTCCATTCAAGACCTGTTCCTGTGAGAACGACCTTGGGACATGAGTGGCCCTGCAGATGAGATAGCAACAAGATCTAAGTCTAAGGCAGCACAAAAGAAAAGGGGCTCTTTATCAGGACTATTGCCGACAGGTCCAGGCGGACAGGAAAAAGGAATAAGTGCATTCATGGAGTCAGTGACGCAGGCATTACTGAAAATAAATGAATCTTTAGAAAAATTGAATAAACAGAGTACAGAAAATACTAAGCAACTGGCAGATTTAACGGCAAAATTAGACTTGAACACCAAGAGTGTGACATCTAACACACAGATCATACACAAATTGGTCGAGGAAAACGCCACAATAAGGAAGATTGCAGAAGAAGCTAAATCCACTGCGGAATCTACACAGGAAAATTTAGTACCGGTTTGCAGGAGGCTTGACCAACATGAGGCGACCCTGTCTTTATGGGACATGCAGCGTAAGGAGAAGAATTTAAGACTCAGGCTGGTTCCAGAAAGTGAAGGGGACAACCTAGTGGACTTTCTCACAAAAGAAATTTCAGACTTTTGGCAGGAAAACCTAGAGGGAACAGAATTTGAGATAACAACTGCCTTCAGACTGGGCAGAAGGCAAGGCAGGAAGATTCCAAGGGACTGCCTGATAACATTGAGATCCAAAGAGGAAAGAGACAAGATACTAAGTTTGCATTACCAGAAAACACTTCAGATTCAAAACGTCTCTGTGCAAATCTACAGGGATATCCCAAAATACATTCTGGAGGTGAGAACTCAGTTCAAGACTTTGGTGGACCTGCTGAAGAAGAACAACATACCTTTCAGGTGGGAATTTCCACAGGGTCTGTCTTTTAATTTTAGAGGAAAGAAAGTCAAGATAAGAACAGTACAAGATAAAGAACAATTTCTGCACAAGTACGGAGAGGACTTGGTGAAAGGGGTTTTAAATTCAACCTCGGATACAGATTTGGGGAACTTGACATTTGGACTTAAATCATCAACGGACGAAGAACAGCTGCAGGGTGCAGTTGGAGGCAACTAATTAACAATGTCTCTGAGATTCTTAACTTGGAATTGTAATGGACTGAACCTTCCCAGAAAAAGGCGTGAGGTTTTCCACATTTTGAAAAGAGAACAATTGGATCTGATTTGTTTACAAGAAACCCACGTGACAAGGGCACAGAGAAGACTACTTATAAATAAAAGATTGGGACAAGAATTTATTTCATCAGATAAAGTTAAGAAAAGAGGAGTGGTGATCTATGCAAAAGAGAAACTGGCTCCAAAACAGATTTTCAAAGATGAACAGGGTAGAATTTTGGGCAATTGAGATACAGATTCAAGGAGAAAAAATTCTGATATTTGGAATTTATGCACCGAATGAAGGGAAGGCAGAATTTTACAAGAAATTGCATGAGACATTAATGGACTATTTGGATTATAAGGTGATCCTTTTAGGCGATATGAATGGTGTCGTCTCTACAAATATGGATAAAGCACAAAGACAGGTGATCTCCAAGGACGGGAGACTACCTAAGACTTTCTTTGAAATGACTGACAACTTGGACCTGATTGACATTTGGAGAACAAGAAATCCTCTCGAGAGGGAGGGAACATTCTTTTCAGAATCACAGATGACCTGGACAAGAATAGATCAAATATGGATTACTAGTGGAATGGCTCCAAAGATAAAGAAAGTGGAAATCTGCCCAAAGACATGCTCCGACCATAATGCGGTAAAGATGGAAATGAAAATAACAACAGCTGGTTCCTTCAGATGGAGAATGAATGACACCTTATTCAGAGATCCAGAGGTGTACCAAAAGGCCCAAAAGACTTTGAAGGACTACTTTGAGATAAATCTGAGGACAGAAGTGGAGAAACGAGTGATCTGGGACGCAAGCAAGGCCGTGATGAGGGGTTTCCTGATACAGCAGAGTTCCTTGAAAAGGAGGAAACAGCAGGAGAAGAAAGATAAAATTTTGGAAAAGATAAAAGACAGTGAAAAGAAATTGAGATCTAACCCAAAGTCACATGAGATCTTGAGAGAAATTAAACTGTACCAGAAGCAATATATGGAATTGATGAATCAGGAGATTGAATGGAAAATTAAACGAATGAGACAAAAGACATTCGAATCGGCAGATAAATGTGGAAAACTCCTATCATGGCAATTGAAGAAGAGACAGAAATTGAACACAGTCACAAGTTTGGAGGTAGATGGAAAGAACATTTCTAAACCAAATGAGATCAGCAATTGCTTTCAGAGTTATTTCAGAAGACTGTACGCACAAGGGCCGGAAAACGAAAGAGAAATGGAAGAATTTCTCAAGAAACATGGATTACAAAAAATTTCGCAACAAAGTATGTTGTGTTTAAATGAGAAAATAACTGAACAAGAAATTGAGGATGCCATTCAAAATATGCACCTGGGGAAATCTCCAGGGCCAGATGGATTAACCTCCAGATACTACAAAACTTTGAAAGACTGGATAATACAGCCGCTTAAGGAGGTTTGTAACGAGATATTAGAGGGGAAAAGGGCACCTGAGACGTGGAAAGAAGCCTTCATCACACTTATACCAAAGACTGAGGTTGATAAAAAACAGATCAAGAACTACCGCCCTATATCACTACTTAATGTGGATTATAAAATTTTTGCAGACGTTTTGGCAAAAAGATTAAAGAAGGTGCTGGTGGAGGAGATTCATAAAGATCAGGCAGGCTTTCTCCCGGGTAGGCATATATCTACCAATGTAAGGAATATAATTGACATTATAGAAATGTTGACAGTGAACATTAATACAAAGGCAGTTTTAATTTTTGTGGACGCGGAGAAAGCCTTTGATAATATATCTTGGAAATTTATGAAAAAGAATCTCCATGGGATGGGGGTAGGCCAAAGGTTTGAAAATGGTATAAGTGCAATTTATTCTGAGCAAAAGGCAAAGTTAATTGTAAATAATGTGGTTATGGATGAACTACCTATAGAAAAAGGGACACGTCAGGGGTGCCCAATATCCTCATTACTTTTTATATCGGTCCTGGAGGTTCTGCTAAATATGATTAGGGGGGACTAGCTGGTAAAAGGGATTCAGGTCGGAGCCAGACACTACAAATTGAAGGCCTTTGCAGATGACTTAGTATTGACCTTGCAAGAGCCAGACACTAGTACCAAAAGAGCTCTAGAACTAATTCAAGTATTCGGCCAGGTCGCAGGATTTAAGTTGAATAAACAAAAAACCAAGGTACTGGAAAAAAACTTAACAAATGTTGAAAGAGAGAGATTCCAAGAGGAAACTGGGTTAGTGGTGGCAAAGAGTGTAAAATACCTGGGGATTAACATGACATCTAAGAATGTAAATTTATTTAAGGATAACTATGATAAGTGCTGGACTGAGATAAAGAAAGATTTAGAAATATGGTCAAACCTGAAGCTTTCCTTGTTAGGTCGAATCGCAGTAATCAAAATGAATGTATTGCCCAGAATGTTATTTTTGTTTCAGACATTACAAATTGTTGATAAACTGGACTGTTTCAAGAAGTGGCAGAAAGATATATCTAAATTTGTCTGGCAGGGCAAAAAGCCCAGAATTAAGTTTAAGATACTTACCGATTCTAAAGAAAGAGGGGGGTTTGCCCTGCCGGACTTAAGACTCTACTATGAATCGGCAGCTTTCTGCTGGTTAAAAGATTGGCTACTTCTTGAAAACGCAGACATTCTAGATTTGGAAGGATTTGATAATAACTTTGGTTGGCATGCATATATCTGGTATGACAAGGTTAAAGTGTATAAGGGTTTTAAAAATCACATTGTCAGGAAAGCACTATATAATGTTTGGATTCGGTACAAAGATTTATTGGAAAATAAAACTCCCAGGTGGCTTTCACCTATGGAGGCCAAGGAGGTAAAGAAACTTAATATGAGAACTAATTGGCCGAAATATTCTGAAATTTTAGAACAAGAAGGTGGTGAATTTAAATTACAAAGTTATGAGAAAATAAAGTCCAAGGTACGAGATTGGCTCCATTATTTTCAAATAATGGAGGCCTACAAACAAGACAGGAAAATTGGTTTCCAGGTGGAGAAATCAAAACTAGAAACAGAACTGTTAGAACCCAATACTAAGAATTTATCAAGAATGTACAACTTGCTGTTGAAGTGGAATACATTAGATGAGACAGTGAAGTCTGCTATGGTTAAATGGGCACAGGACATAGGTCATGACATTATGTTTGCTGACTGGGAGCAGTTATGGACCACAGGTATTAAATTCACGGCATGTAATGCCTTACGAGAAAACATTATGAAAATGATTTACAGGTGGTACATGACCCCAGTCAAGCTTGCGAAGATTTATCATCTGCCCAATAACAAATGTTGGAAATGTAAAGAGACTGAAGGTACCCTTTTCCACCTTTGGTGGACCTGCCCAAAGATTAAGGCCTTCTGGGAAATGATTTATAATGAAATTAAGAAAGTGCTTAAGTGCACCTTTAACAAGAAACCAGAGGCATTTCTCTTGGGTATGGTCGGCCAGTTGGTGCTGAAGAAGGATAAGAATTTCTTTTTGTACGCTACTACGGCAGCAAGGATTCTTCTAGCAAAGTATTGGAAGACACAAGAGCTATCCATGCTGGAGGAATGGCAGGCGAAAGTGATTGACTTTATGGGATTGGCAGAAATGACCGGCAGAATCCGCGACCAAGAGAAAGAGACTGTGGAAGAAGATTGGAAGAAATTTAAGATGTATCTTAAGAACTATTATAAAATTGAGGAGTGCTAAAATGCTGAGGGAAAAGAAGACGTAGAATTGCAGCAGAAAATTGTGTTTAATTTTAGGGTGGAATTGAAAAAGAGAATGAATTTACTTTTAATTGGTTAAGAAGGGTTGCTGAATAATGGTTTAAAATTAAGGATGCAAAAAGGGAAAGGTATGGGGAAGTCCGGGAAAAGAGGGTTATGGAAATAAGGTTAAGAAAATATGAGTTTTTGTGTTTGTTTTTATGTTGTTTTTGTTTATGTTAAAAAATTTGGAAATTAATAAAAAAATTATTTAAAAAAAAATAATAAAAGGCCAGAGGCATTCCTTTTAGGAATTTTAAATGACGATATTCCAAAAGACAAAACTTAATTTTTCTTAAACATGACGTCTGCAGCAAGAATCCAGGTGGCTAAGTGCTGGAGAGGGAATGAGTTACCCACTGGGGCAGAATGGTTATGTAAGCTTTCAGAATATTTAGAATTAGCCAAATTAAGTGAATTAAGTAAAAAAGGAATGGGAGTGCCTAAAGGAATACCTTAAAAGCCAAGGTTCGAGGACAGAAATCTGGCTGAGTCTGGAATAACCTTTTGAAGTGAAAGGATAAGAAAGAGGGATTTATATCTAGATGCTAGGATAGAGATGATAAGGAAAACAGGAAAATAGGAAGATACAATGAGAGGTAAAGGAGGTGTTGTGGGATTGGTGGAAGTTAGTGTGTGTTTTCCTTTTTAGTGTTTATATTATTAATTTGTAAGATTTGGATTTGTTTTTCATATGCTTGTTTTTGTGTATTGTTATTTTTCTTTTGTTATTGTTGTGTGAAAAATACTAATAAAATTTACTATATTAAAAAACCCCCAAAAATGTCAAAACACAGACAGTCTAATGTGAAAAGTGGTTTCATTTTTCTAACAATTATGATCTTTAAGCTTAAACAGCAACATCACTTTTCAGATTGGTAAAAATGCTGACTGCTATGGCCACAGTCAAACACAGAGCTAAGTATGATGAATGCCCTATACATACATTACTGAACTAAAACTGAAATTAATCCCCCTCCAAAAAACTTTCATTACACAATTCATGTTTACTTCATCCACTTCAGGTGTAATTCAAAGATTTTTTAATCAATTCAGTAAGTTAGTTAATCTGAATTAGCTCCTTTCAAGCACTATTTATATCTATATAATTGATATCATATATACAAATGTTTTATGTGTGTATGTGTGTGTGTGAGGACACATACTGCTTTGTAGAGGTTTTATTGTCTTGTAAATCCCTTGAGAAGCGATCTACAAATCACATAATATATTTGAATATTATGATGAGTGAATTGTTGCATGCTTGTTCATGTATGTTTGTAATTATGTGGAATTAAAAATGTAATTTGTTAAATAATACATCACATAAATTTATTAAAGAATACATCAAAAGGAAGGGAAGAAAGAAACACAGTACATAATGAAAGAACATAAGAACTGCTGGATCAGGGCCACAAGTGATCTAGTCCAGCATCCTGTTCTGACAAGAGGCCAAGTCTGTGGGCAAACAGCATTCAAGCACAAGAGCTCACTCCTTTCCTGGTATTCAGAAGCACCGCCTACAACTGTGGAGGACAGAATGACAGAACTCCATAGAATGTGTAGCTTAACCCACTGTCTAATCAGCTAAGGGGAAATCACATGGTAAAACGCAACTTCCTCTTGGCATTCTGTGGTCATCATGCCTTCCTAACTTCATTTACCAGCAACACGAACCCTGCCTAAGAGAACACCACCGGGCTGTTCTGTTTTCAATTTCACTTCCTTCTTCCAGTGCGTCTCTCTAGACGCAGCTCTCTACCCTTCATGGCTATTACTAGGCCTCGTGTGGCGATGCAACGCTCCTTTTGTTAATGTTGTTTTTTCTCTCTCTTCAAACTGTGTGTTTCTTTCTTTCCACTGGAAGATGCCCAGGAATGGTTGCCTCTGCCCTTCACTGATCATCACATTCTCTTTGGCTGTGTTTTTCCAGTCCCAGATGATAATCAGAAGCCTCAACCCCTGCTTGGAGGTAGGTGTGCTTTTGAAATATGAGCTGATGTTTCTTCTGGACAGTGCCAGCCATTAGGCAGAGTGAAGCAGTTGATTTTTAATGTCAATTGTCCTAGTGTTCTTACTGTGATTAGAAGAGAGATAAGCACCTGTAGGTTTTTCAGCCTCAGCTGTCGGAACAACACAGCTGCGCTTAGATACTCTAGGCACCATGACTTGGGGTGTGCATGCACAAAAGCATAATGTACTGGTTTGCCTCTGTGAAATAGAGGTGTAGGAAGCTGGCTTGTACTGACTCAGACCACTCTGATCAATCTAACTCAGTAATTTCCACATTGACTGGCAGGAGGTCTCCAGGATTTCAGGGAAGGAATCTTGCCCAGTCCTACCTGGAGATGTCAGGGATTGAATTTAGAACTTTCTGCATTGCTTGGGGATTGGACTAGATGGCACTTTGAGTTCTTTCTAACTCTGTATTTCTATGATTCCATGAATGCAAAGCAGGTATTTTGCCACTGAGCCTTCCTCTGGAACCTTTTCTCTCCTCCTGCCAATATCTCTGAATCTCTTGACTCAGAGTGCTAGGGTTTTTTTCTTTTGTAAAGCAAAGTGGTTGGAAACAGGTGTGTGTGTGTTTATGCAAATATTAAAGCCTTCTTGTACCCAGTTTCTCCTAGTGCCCATCAGTGAGGATTCTAAGGGGCCAAAGAAAGCACAGATTCATTCTGGTTGTAGTGAAATAGCAAGGCTGTGCATACGACATTTAAAGTACATTCCAAGCTGGGGTGCCGGGTATGGGGCTTCAGCCCCCTCAATATTTTGAGGCAGGGGGCAGAACCCCCCCCCAATATTGAGGGGAATGCCATCCCCTGTCACCCTTGGGTGAGCACTGGGTAGGGGTGACAGGTGATTTATGCCCTCCACACACACCCGCCTCAGTCACCAGAGCATCCTGGCAGGCACCTACATGTCCCGGCAGGTGTGTCCTTATGGGGGGCATCGTCTTGTGCGTGTGACATCATGCATACATGACAACTCTCCCATGTGGGGCCCAGCTCAGCGCGCCTGATGTAAAGCACATGACTTCCCCTGCAGAACACTAGTTTGTTAAGGGTGGTGGGAATTGTAGCTCTGTGAAGGCTAAACTTTTCCCCCCATAATTTTCCAGGGGAAGTCATGTGTTTTAAATGTCTTTAAATCTATGATGTGTTTGTAGCACTTCTTCTGCCCCAGTGCTTTACTGCCTTGCCCTTCCCCTCTCCCTCTTGGTTAAGTCATTGTGATGGCTGTGACAGAAGGTAAAGTAGTAAGTCTTGTCCCACTGACCACTGTTGTGCAGATTGTTGCTTGGTCATTCCTAACAATTAGGCATGTCTTCCTCATTCTCTGTAGCATCTTTATAAACACAGTTTTATTCAAATGACCTGTTCATGTTTCAGGTGATCCCAGGTATCACTTACAAATGCATGGAGCTGAACCTCAGTGCTATTCCACCAGATATTCCAAATTCCGCCCAGAGCCTGGATCTCAGCTTCAACCCACTGGGAATCATCACCTCAAATTATTTCTCACCACTCTTCGCACTGAAGTTTCTGGACCTCACTAGGTAAAGTAGTGTATTTTTATTGCTGAGACCACTGGCCCAATTGGCTTCATGTCATGTTGAGAGCCAATGACAACAGATGCAAAGCTAGTGCAAATGTAACAGATGGTGCAAACATTACAGCATCTGCTACATAAAGCTACTGGGATGGGGGTCTCCAGGCATGTCTGTATGGTTCTTGGGACTCTTCCCATGACCCTGCTTTCCACCCTCCAGAAGTTTTTTGTATAGCTGCAAATTGTGCTTAAGCTTTTATAATGCTTCTTGCTTGCTTGGATGGAAGCAAGAGGCATGTGAATGTATAGAAACAGGCCTACTGTGCAGAAGGTAAAATTCACATTCATCTGCTCTCCCGACTTCTGCATTCATCACTTAATCCACCACTTGAAGGTTGCCGGGAAAGGAATATAGCCCTTGGCCGGAAAAACACGGTGTTTATGATATTTATGAATTACGAATCATGAATCATGATTTATGATTCACGATTTATATTCATGATATTTATGAATTATGAATTATGATTCATGATTTGCAATTCATGATACTTGTGATTTTTGATTCCTGATATTTATGAATTATGAATCATGAATCATGATCCATGATTTAGGATTCACGATATTTATGAATTATGAATAAGAAATCACGATACATGATTTTAGGATTCACGATATTTATGAATTATGAATTACGAATCACGATCCATGATTTAGGATTCAGGATATTTATGAATCATGAATTACGAAACACGATCCATGATTTAGGATTCAGGATATTTATAAATCATGAATTACGAATCACGATTCATGATTTAGGATTCACGATATTTAAGAATCATGAATTACAAATCATGATCCATGATTTAGGATTCACAATATTTATGAATCATGAATTACGAATCACTGATCCATGATTTAGGATTCAGGATATTTATGAATCATGAATTACGAATCACGATCCATGATTTAGGATTCACGATATTTATGAATCATGAATTACGAATCACTGATCCATGATTTAGGATTCACGATATTTATAAATCATGAATTACGAATCACGATTCATGATTTAGGATTCACGATATTTAAGAATCATGAATTACGAATCATGATCCATGATTTAGGATTCAGGATATTTATGAATCATGAATTACGAAACACGATCCATGATTTAGGATTCAGGATATTTATAAATCATGAATTACGAATCACGATTCATGATTTAGGATTCACGATATTTAAGAATCATGAATTACGAATCACGATCCATGATTTAGGATTCAGGATATTTATGAATCATGAATTACGAATCACGATCCATGATTTAGGATTCACGATATTTATGAATCATAAATTACGAATCACGATCCATGATTTAGGATTCACGATATTTATGAATCATGAATTACGAATCACGATCCATGATTTAGGATTCAGTATATTTATGAATCATGAATTACGAATCACGATCCATGATTTAGGATTCACGATATTTATGAATCATGAATTACGAATCACGATCCATGATTTAGGATTCAGGATATTTAAGAATCATGAATTACGAATCACGATCCATGATTTAGGATTCACGATATTTATGAATCATGAATTACGAATCACGATCCATGATTTAGGATTCAGGATATTTATGAATCATGAATTACGAATCACGATCCATTATTTAGGATTCACGATATTTATGAATCATGAATTACGAATCACGATCCATGATTTAGGATTCACGATATTTATGAATTACGAATTACGAATCACGATCCATGATTTATGAATCATTGTATTTATGAATTATGAATTATGAATTATGAATTATGAATTATGAATTATGAATCATGAATCATGAATCATGATGTACTATTGCTGATATTTATGAATTATGAATTATTTTATGACATGATTCATGATATTTATGAATTATGAATTAAGAATTATGAATTGTGGTTTATTTATGGTTCCTGAGTCCTGAGTCCTGATTCATGAATCATGGTATTTATGATATTTTTGATATTCATGATTTATAATTTATAAATTGTGAATTGTGAATTGCGTTTATGAATTATGAGTTATGATTTATGAATTACTTTTTATGAATCATGATTTATGAATTATGATTTATGATATAATAAACCACAGAGCCTAGGGCTTGCCAATCAGAAAGTTGATGGTTTGAATCCCCACGACAGGGTGAGCCCCCATTGCTTGTTCCCTGATCCTGCCAACCTACCAGTTCGGAAGCACGTCAAAGTGCAAGTAGATAAATAGGTACCACTCCGGTGGGAAGGTAAACAGCATTTCCATGCTCTGCTCTGGTTTTGCCAGAAGCAGCTTAGTCATGCTGGCCACATGACCCGGAAGCTGTACGCCAGCTCCCTCCGCCTACAGAGCGAGATAAGCACGCAACCTGAAAGTCGTCCGCAACTGGACCTAATGGTCAAGAGTACCTTTATCTTTACCTACCCTGCTTATCTGACTGGGCTCCTCCTTACAGTTGGTTGGGGTGTATGTGAGCAGGACAAACAAGGGCTTGCCTTATCTTTGTGGTGAGTGTAAATTCCACTAATTTCTGGTGTGTGTGGTAGTATATAATCCTGGTGGTGGCACAGGAATTCAACCTCCTCCAAGATCCTGTATTTGCTACTACTACAAGCCGTGGCTAGTTTTCAACCATTAGCTCAATCTCAGGAGCATAATAGAAGGGAAAAATTGGATGCTCCCACAGGCCAGTGGGGACCAGCTTGCTATGTTTCAATATATGCTGTAAGCCACCAAGAGTGGCTGGGCAAATCCAACCAGATTGGTGGGTATTGTTATTACTAATAATCCCACTCCCCACCACAACAATGCATCTGGAATAATGCTACATCATTATGAGCACTGCTTCAACCAACAAAACTTATTGTTTGAGGGGGCTTCTGAGATTTTTTGAGTTTGAAAGCTCAATTATCCCACAAACAGTCCTGATCTGCTGGGCAGATAAGGGATAAGGCAACCTCTCAAGTGACCTGGTCCTGGGCTGTATAAGGCATCATACATTACTACCAACACCTTGAACTTGGCCCAGTAGCCAAATGGCAGCCAGTGCAAATCCCCCAAGCCAGGTGTTAAATGTTGGCAGTTGGTTTCCCTGCAGCTGCAGCCTCTGGATTAATCCCATGCATAGCCTTGCAGAGGAAAAGGCAGTGATCGAAAGGAGTTCCCTTTGGAGTTTTCCTGAATTGCAAGGGTTTGGACTAGTCACTAGATGATCCTGGGGGTCCTGCCCAACCCTACATAAAATTAAATGGTGCAATAAAATGGTGGCCTGCTTGTACAGACAACCCTCATTTTGTGCTCCGTCTTCCTTGGGACAGCTCTTTAGATATTTGAAGATGGCTATCATATCTCCTCGGGACGCAGGTGGCGCTGTGGGTTAGAGCCTCAGTGCCTAGGGCTTGCCGATCGAAAGGTCGGCGGTTCGAATCCCTGCGGTGGGGTGCGCTCCCGCTGCTCGGTCCCAGCGCCTGCCAACCTAGCAGTTCGAAAGCACCTCCGGGTGCAAGTAGATAAATAGGGACCGCTTACCAGCGGGAAGGTAAACGGCGTTTCCGTGTGCGGCTCTGGCTCTGGCCAGAGCAGCGATGTCACGCTGGCCACGTGACCCGGAAGTGTCTCCGGACAGCGCTGGCCCCTGGCCTCTTAAGTGAGATGGGCGCACAACCCCAGAGTCTGTCAAGACTGGCCCGTACGGGCAGGGGTACCTTTACCTTTACCTTATCATATCTCCTCTCACTCTTCTCCTTCATAAGGCTCGGTTTCCAGACCCTTGACCATCTTGGTTGCCCTCCTCTGCAGAATTTTCAGCTTATCAATATCCTTCTTAAATTGTGGCACCCAAAACTGTACACAGTATTCCAGCTTGTTCTGACCAAGGCTGAATAGAGCAGGACTATGATGTCAGCTGATCTAGACATTATACGTCTGTTGATGCAGAATATTTTACACCCCCACCTCCAATCACTGCCTCCTTGGTCATGAGTAGTGACAGGGATTACCCTTATCTCCCTTGAAAAGTACAAAGAAATGAATTTGGAAGAATGACATAATTTCCTAGTTGCTCTTTCAGCTCTATGAGTTTTTCAAGGTTCAGATTCATTCTGATGGATCTGAATTTTGCCCAGATACTTTGGAATAGTGAAGGGGGGGTGTACACATACACATACACATTTTCTCTGTTTGTGGAAGGTTAAGAGATGGAACCAGAGGGAATGACAGCCTCAGCATTTCCCCAAAAGTCCAAATGTGCCCATGAGCTTAAAGAGGTTGATGGCTGCATGGAGCCCATGAGTAGCCCCCTGTTTTCAGATTCTCTTCTTTTTTCCCCAACAATAGATGCAACATCCAGAATATCGAAGACAATGCCTTTGCTGGTCTATGTAACCTTTCTGTCTTGATCCTGACTGCCAATCCTCTCCATTTCCTGGGTGCAAGAGCTTTTCATGATTTGACATCCTTGAAAAGACTGGTAGCTGTACAAACTGAACTATACTCCCTGGAAAACCTGCCCATTGGACAATTGACATCTCTCCAAGAACTGAATCTGGGAAACAACTACATTGATTCATTGAAGCTTCCTGAATATTTTTCCCGCCTACTATTTCTAAAGTTTTTGAACCTCCAAGCAAACAAGATATCTTCCATTTCGGTAGGAGATTTGGATGCATTGTCAAGCCAGAACCTCACACTTGTGCTATCTAAGAATGACATAAAACATATTGAGGTAAATGCCATTGCAGGACTTCACCTTCAGAAACTATCTTTGAGAGGCTGCTTTGAGAGTAGCACCATTATGCAAGCCAGCCTTCAGAATCTGACTGGTTTATATGCCAACAGTTTAGTGTTAGGAGAATATAGGAACATTAAGAAGCTGCAGACTTTCAGTAAAGGTATCTTGGATGCCCTATGTCATATGCGCTTGCAGGAGATAACTCTCATCTGCACTAATGGTGATGTTGATAGTACAGATGACCTCTCTCTTTGCTTGAACAACTTCTCCACTATACGACTGGTAGATACCTACATAAAAGACGTGTCAAATTTCCCAGAAAGCTCAAGCATACGCCATCTTGAATTCAGGGACTCCAGATTTAGACAGGTGCCTTCAGTGAGGTTGTCTTCCTTAAAGGAGCTAAGATCACTTCACATCACCCGCACCAAACAGCTTGTTGAATTTAAGGAGGACTTTCAGGGACTGCAGAAGCTCGAGACCCTGGATCTCAGTCAGAATGCGCTTACTGCTGACCTTTGCTGGCTCTGCCTCAGAAAAGGGGTTCCGAACTTGAAGTATTTGAATCTTAGCTTCAATGTTAGAATCAGTTTAGAGCCTGAGTGCTATGGCCTCCCCAAACTGGAAATGATGGATTTACAACATACCACACTCAGTGGAGCAGGAGAGGTCCCTGTTTTTCTGTGCCTTCCAAATCTCATCTACCTTGATATTTCACACACCCACACAAATATTCAGTCAGAATGTACATTTTGTGGGTTGAAAAGTCTGCAAGTGCTGAAAATGGCTGGCAACACCTTTGAAAACAATAAGTTGCTTAACACCTTAAAGAACCTCAGCAGTCTGCAAATCTTGGACATTTCCAATTGTCGGCTGCAATATCTCTCCCTTAACAGCCTGGCCAGCCTCCATGAGCTCCGCGAACTGAACATCAGTCATAACAAGCTCCTGGGCCTCCATCCAGAGGCCTATGTCCACCTCCAAGCCCTCACTATCCTGGATTTCCATAGCAACCAGTTGTCTGTTTTAACAGAGAAGGATCTACAGAATTTGCCCAGCAGCCTGAAGAATCTGGACCTCTCTCAGAATCTTTTTGATTGCTCCTGTGAGAACTTGCATTTCTTGCAGTGGACCAAAGAGAACAGGAACCTCCTCCGGCATGTTGAAAACATGACCTGCCACAGCCCCAAGCACTTAAGAGATGCCCGTCTGATGAATTTAGACCTAGCTTCTTGCCGTGTCAGTACAGCCACAGTGGCTATCTCAGTGACCATTTCTGTGGTTCTAGTCTTATCTTTGATTCTGGTTTATAAGTACTATTTTCACCTGTATTATTTGGCAGTGTTGCTTGGTGGACACCGTCGCTCTGCTGAGGAGGACAATGTCTACGATGCCTTTGTCATTTACTCCAGCAGAGACCAGGAGTGGGTGAGACGGGAGCTGGAGGAAACTCTAGAAAAGGGAGTGCCTAGCTTCCGCCTCTGCTTCTTCTATCGTGATTTCATCCCTGGAGTACCTGTCATCACCAACATTATCAAAAAAGGCTTTCAGAGCAGCCGGAAAGTCATCACTGTTGTCTCTAGTCACTTCCTGGAGAGCCGATGGTGTAATTTTGAGCTCGAGGTAGCTCAGTCTTGGCAGCTGCTGGACAGCAAAGCCAGTATGATCTGGGTTGTTCTAGATGGGACGGACAAAGCAGTTCTGCAGCGGAAGTTGGGCCTGTTCCGCTACTTGCGGAGGAACACCTATTTGGTGTGGAAGGACTCTGAGTTGAACCGGCATATATTCTTGAGACAGCTGCGGTCAGCCTTGCTTAATGGCTAAACATGGACAAGGAAGAACTGAAGCTAATGTTAGTAGGTTAATGTTAGCAGGCTAGGGCCATATCTCAATATTTCTGTTGCCGTGAGCCAGCCACCAAGTCAGGGCCGATGCTTTGCTGGCTGAGGCAAAGGACAAGATGGTACGCTCCACCAAGGCACATGCAGAAAGCAACTGGATAGGTAGTGGAATTGTACTCCAATACTGGTGAAAGGACTGTGACTTCCACTGCAGTTGAGGGCAGCAGGAAAACATAAAGTGTACAAGTCAGGCCACTCTCATCTCCATCCACTCTCTGCCCCTCAGCATCTGCCAACTGAGGCAGATGCCTCACTTTGCCTCATTGTAGGGCCCTCCCTGCACCAAGTGAAGGCAATGTTCGAGAACAAATGTTATGAAGGGTTACTTTATTGAGCCTTGAATAATTTCCATCTGGGAAGCAATGTGATGCACTACAAATGTCCTTATTTACTGGGGGCAGTCTCTATTCCTTGACTCGGTTGAATTTATGTTTCTTTCCCTCCCCATTTCTTTGCCTTTGGGGATGCCGTTTATAGGTTTTCAGTGGGGGCTAGTCCATTTGGGCAGATGGAGCATGGCCCCACCAACCTCTGTGAGCCCTCAACTTGACCCCACCTGCCTGCTTTCTGGTTTACAACCTGTCAAGGGGGGAGCACTGCCTGCCAGCTTCCTCCTCCTCAGTCTCTGTGTTATCCCACTTGCAGAACTCAGCAGGGAAGAGGATGGAGAGGATAGGCAGAGCTATCTGCCTGTCATATGCTCTGGCTTTATCTAGAGATGCTTTCTGCCCCACCAGTCCAGTGGGCACTACCTCCTGCTGTTGCTTATCCTCCATGGCTCAGCACCCTCCCCATAATCCCTAGTGTGTGTGTGTGTGTGTGTGGAGGGGAATGGCTCCCTGTTTCTAGCATGGATATAAAAACGTGAACATGAACTTTTAGTGGGAAGCTACTGTTTTGCACACCCAGCTGCTGAGGTATATTTTTGAACTGTTGATACCATATTATCACTCACTCCTCCATAGTATATCTTTACTCTGATGACAAACACGCTTTCGGCTTATAATTTCATGGGATGCAGCCTATTGCTGTGTATATCAATGTACAAGGCAGAGTAGAGCCTTCAGCAATGTGTATAATGATATTTCAGGGTGCAGGGTAGAGACCTTGGCATGGTAATAGGAATGCTACCAAGGTGTCACTATTCTGATCAGTAAAATTCTGGAGGATGTGCAGGGTCAGTGGATGGGGGACAGGGGAATGTTCTGGTTGGATGACCCTAATAACAGAATTTAGCTTTTATCCTTGGGGAAATTATCTGTGTATGTGGTGTGGAATCTTTAAGAGGGGGAAGAAGAACATGGTGCCTTTCACTTTGCCTCCCATCAGCCCCAGCCAGCATGGTTAGTGGTCAAGTATGATGGGAATTGTAGTGCAACAGCACCTGGAGGTCCAGAGGTCCAGAGGTCCCCTTTCCCTGCCATAAGGATACCATTTCAGAAGCTACATCCACTGGCCCATCCCTCACCTGAACAGTCTCTTCCTCCACCTCTGATATGACCTGCATGCCCTTCTCCATCTCTGAGTGCTCTGACCTTTCCTCTGCCCTGGTTCCTGCCTCATGGGTGGTGCCAAAACCCATAAATGCCCCCCTCTCCTGGGTCAATCCATGACTTGCTGAAAATGAAACAAAAATGAGTTGAATTGTGTATTACTAACAATAATAAATGGGAAGCAGAGAGAGAGTAAGACAGGCTCCTTTATTTATTCAAGGTTCTATATCGTCTATGCCTAGTAAAAGGAAGAGGGAATAAGATTATTATTATTTTTTTGGTGAGGGGTATGTAGCCATAGGCCTGGAGTAGACGTGGTCCCCATCCCTACCAACAATATGGCTGCCACACTCCTGTTTCATGGGAGGTAACCAATGGTTCCCTATTCAGGTGCTTTGTGGAAACAGAGTTGCTTCCTGAGACATTGTACAGGAAATAAACAACAAACAAACAAAAATATATGACTTTCCCCAAGGGCAGTGTGTATTTGTTCATTACAGCAAATAGGTTTTTGAAAAGAAGTGTTTTACTGTGTTTTGATCTGCTTTTTAACTTATTGTTGATTTTAAATAGCTTTGAATGTTTTAAATAGTTATTTTATAATGCTTGTAACTGATATTCTTTTTGTAAACAACTCTGAGGTTTTATTATAATCCAGTGCTGTATTAATTTGTGAAATAAATAAATAAATAAATAAATAAATAAATAACACAATGAATTAGAAAAGGAGAATGCCTCTTCTAAAATGTAGAATTCTTCTTCCAAAATGACTGTTGCCACCCACAGCCTTCCCCCTTTAATAAGTACTATTATTATTATTATTATTATTATTATTATTATTATTATTTATTATTATTAATCACCTTCTAATCTGCTAATCAAATTAATCAAAATGTGTTCAGTGGAATAATCCAATGAATTAACCAGCTCAACACCTCAGCTCTCATCATCTGGTATTTAGTGCTGTGGCATCCATGGTCTGTTTGTGGGCGTCCCAGTAAGAAGCATCTGCTGGGGTGCTCTGAGATCATGTTGCTGCTCTGAATGGGTCTTTGATCTGATCCAGTGGCTGATCTTCTTTTCTGCTTAAAGTGAAGTAAACAAGGACATTGCTCAAGGTCTTTATGACTGAGGAAAGAAGAGAAAGCTTAGGACAATGTCAATATTAGCCTGGATTTCAGAAGCTACAGCTTTAAATTAAGGAACAAAAGGTAGGGGAGAATCAGTTTGCTCCCGAAAATGACTGCACAGGCATCTTTCTCTCCCTCCCTCCCTCCCTCCCTCCCCTTCCTCTCTCTGTGGGTCCTTGACAAACAATTCACAGTGTAAATATACTTCTGCCTCAAATCACACTGTCCTAAGATTCTTCTTCCTTTTTTTTGTATTATCATTATCATAATGGGGTTCTGAAAGCCTACCACCCCCTTTTCAGGAGAAAAAAAAATACTCAGTGCCCCCTGGAAATCCACCTTATTTAAGCAAACAAACAGAACGATGCAGTGACAAATTTACACTCTTTTATGTTTCTATACTTGTACCTATGTCCTACCACACAGTAAAGAAAGATGTTGTAAATAAGACACATCAGTAAGTGCCATTACACAATAGATGTAACATGTGTAAATGGTTTTTCAAAACTGGGAAAGGAGGTGGCCTAGGCCCCCTTATTTTTATTTAGCACCCCCAAATTGTACCCAAGGCTACTACAGTACCCTTGGACTGTTCCAGTGCCCTCCAGAGGGTGGTATCACCCACTTCAGGAAACACTCAACTAAACAATAGGGAGAAATTTATGATAGTAATAACTGTTTGACAGTGGAATGGACTGCCTCAGAAGATGGTAGAATCTTCTTCATTGGTGGTTTTTAAAGAAAAGTTGGGTGGCCATTTGTCTGGGATTCTGTGGCTGTGGTTCCTTCATTGCAGGCGGTTGGGATACTTGACCTTTGGGGTACCTTCCAACTCTACCATTTTATGATTCTAAGTGCCCCATCGAAGGCTCTTGGGGATTGAGGTGGCACAAAAGGGTTCAGGTAGTCCTTAAAGCACTTTAGGCTTAAGTTGTTTTGGCTTTTTGCAGATTAACACATACCTGGCCTGGCAGCAAATTGACAACACATGCATGACTGAATGCTCCACAAATCAAAAATCTTCTGCCAATGAGAAGCTACAAAGCTAGGGAGATTGGTTCTTTTCTAGGGATAGATCAATCCATTAGTTTTGGTTCCTCTCGATTTCTAATTTTTCAGATCCTAAATTCAGTGCTCCAGGTTTTGTACTTTTAAAAAAATGCCTGTATGAAAATATGTCAGCAAGGATTCTATCTGTCATTAAACAATTTGTCTGGAGGTGAGAACTACTTGTCAGACATTGCCTCTCCCCTCCTGACCAATACATTGATTCCCTGGGTTCTGTCTAAGTGTCTCTGTGCATGGGTACTTCCAGAGCTCACTTGCAATTAGCCCCATTGCCAAAGCCTAGGCAGTCAGAGTAGATGTCTACTCTTTTCTTTGAGGGTGGAAAATACATGCTTTAGGACCCACCCTCTTCTTTCTACTGTAGATTGTGTTAACTGATTTTGATATTTTTCAGTTGCATTGGCCATCAGCTTGGATGGCTTTAAAAGACAGATTCATGGAGGATGAAACTAGCATGATGTCTATGTTCTGCCTCCAATGTCAGGGGCACCTCTGGCAGAGGAAGAGGGGGTGGGGGGAGCGCCCCAAGATGTGCACCACACCCCTGCGGATGGCGTGCCATGCCCCTGGGACACGTGCCATGCCCCCTGCAGGTGGCACGGCAAGCCCCCTGCTTTCCACCCCCGGTGCCGGAGCATGAAGCTCTGCCATTGAGGGGCACTATTTCTCTGAATACCAGTTGCTGGGACTCACAAGGGGTCAGGGAGCTGTTGGGTCCTGCTGGTAGGTTTCCCACAGGAAATCTGGTTTGCATCTGGTTGGTGAAAACAGGATTCTGGACTAAAAGGGGCATTGGCGTAATCCTGCAGACTCTTCTTATGCTGTCACTCCCCTTGGGATTTTATGGCGAAAGACTGGAAACAAAATTAAATAATACTAACAACAATAATAGCAGCCCTTTTAGGACTTCTGGGTTAGCGCGATCGGTTAATGGCGGATTCCCTCCGAGCTCTGGAGGGAATCGGCTCTGCTGAAGACGGGTCTTACCGCGCCGGCGACGCGGGGACCCTTAGAAACCGCAGGCGCGGAAGCCTGCGGACTTGGTGACTCGGTGGGCACCTTTAAGCGCCCTCCCCGACCCACGAAGAGCCTTTTTAAATGCTACGGAGAGGGTACGGAGAGTGGCGTGGTGCTGGGAGTAGACCGCTACTTCAGTTGAGCGAAGCCGCGAGCCATGGCCAGAGAGCGCTGACTTTTTTCCCAAAATTTGGACTGGAAAACAAACAACCCGTGAGTAAAATGGAATTTGGACTTTAAAAATTTTGCTTTACCTTGGAATTTGGCACGATCGGGGGATGCGCTAAAGGGAAGTCCGCACCCCCCTACCTACAAATGATTTAAAGCAAGAACCGGAGAACTAAGGTGGAAAGATTATTGTTTTTGTGGGGTTAGACAAAGATATTTCCATGAATTTGACAGAAGAAGTTTTTGTGCTGGAGAGAAAGGGAGGACTCTTGGAAGTGTTTGGGTAAACCCCCCCCCCGAACCCGGGAGCGTCCTGTGCGGGTGCCGGAGGAAAAAGAATAAGGAGTTTGACAGCTGTCAAAGGAGCTGTCAAACGGGCGGTTAAAGTTAAGAACTTTGCTACTTAATAACTCTCTGAACTAAAGGTGTTACATTTGAATAGAGGTGGTTGGAAACAAAGTAGTAATAAATAACAAAGTGACGGATTGTTGGAAAAGGACTATTAAGTAATTGGAACCCCCCTAGGGGGAACTAGAGACATTACAATGGCTGCAGAGGGAAAATTACTGGCAGAGATAGAAAAAATGTTTTTTCTCGTGGGAATTTTGCAAGAGCAGAGCACGGCTATGAACAAAGAACTTTTGACCTTGAATTCTAAAACAAACAACTCTGCTGAATGCATAAAGGATTCAACTGATAAAGAATCTGCGGCTGAACCAGAAATGACATCTTTGGAACCGATGGAGAGGAAAGAAGGAGTGGAGAAAGTACAGGCGGAAAATACCAACCAGAAATTTATATTGTCAGAAAAGAAAGAAGAAGATCTTCGGATTATAAATCTGCGAAAGATGAGAAAGATGAAGAAGGAAGTCCCTGGAGTACTTGGAACACTGGAATTTAAAAGAATAAAGAAACATGATTGGGACTTCCTTTTTGAGTATGGGAGAGCAGCTGACCTTTTGCAGCAACTGCTTCTAAATATTTCGGATGGAAGAAAATTTGATGTGACTGTGACAGAACTCCTTCGAGACCTGAGGACCAACAAAAAGGATTACCAACAAAATCGGCAGAGAGAGACTAACAGAGAGTTGAGGGCCTCGGATGTGAGGAGTCCGGGCTAGGAACTGTTTTTGGGGACATTTGCTTGGGAAGGGACGGAGACCGGGGTAGGGAGGGAGGGGAGAATTGAATTTCCAAATTTTATGATTTTTGTATTTGGCTATTGTGATCTATAATTAGTATAAGAATGGGAGAAATTCATGGAAGGGAAGTTAGGTCGACCTTAGAAAAAGGATTTAATGTTTATAAGAGAATTGGATAAGTTAAATGTGGACAACTAAAAAGAGCTAAGTTTTAAAAATAATAACAATATGTTTAAGATGATAGACAAGAACTTGCTGAATTAATTATTGGAATTGGGATGTATGAAGAGGGGGTGGGGGGAAGTCCGAGAAAGAGGGTAAAGAAAGTAAGGGTATGAAAATGTATATGTGTTGTCTTTGTCTTTTTATATGTGTGTGTCTTTATAAAATGTAAAAACCCAATAATATTTTTTTTTTTTTTAAAAAAATAATAGCAGCCCTTTACATGTTGAGATCTTGATCACATTTGTTTTGAAATAAAAGATTACTATGAAACTTAGGAACTTTTTTTTTCCTAAGAAAAGCAATATGTAACTATTCTAAACTAGCAGGGAGGGCCTAGCACATCCTGGGAACTTTTAGAAACAAACAAACAACAAAAATAAATCTGATTTTTTTAAACGGTTAGTGTAATTTGTTAATTTGGACCTGTCACCCCAAGGATTGGGTGAAGTCATGCCAAAGTCACATTTTGGTGGCATCTTGATTCAAAACATCAACCTAAGAACCCACCCACCCCCAACACCTCGTGAGTCCTCAGGTCAAGTTTGGTGATGATATCTCAAGAGGTGGCTGAACCTATTCAAAAAATGGGCAAAGTCACACACTAAAGTAATGTTTTTAGTCCATCATCTTGATTCAAAATGGCACCTGGCATCCAAATTGTCTATGAAGAAATCCTTGTACTGAGTTTGGTGACAATATATCAAGAGGTGGATTAACCTGCAAAGAACATGCAGACAAACCATTTTCCAAAATACATAGTAGATAAAATAAGTTTTGCTGGGACTCACTGACCCAGAGAAAAGGATGCAGGTGGTTGTGGGAGAGATATAGATAGCCTTTGCTGTGCTAGCTAGCTATGCAGGGGTAAACCTTTTCAGCTGTTGAGAAGCAAGCCATGGTTTTTCTCCATCAGTTATGAAAGAGAAGGTTCCTTTCTTTATTTCAAATATTCTTTAAGCCCTTTGGAATGATCTGCCCTGAATGTAGGAGATTAGACATAATTCCCCTGTCAATGCTTGCTTCTGACTAGCTGACAACTTATGCCTTCAGAGATCCCCTAAACTCATGGCTGAATATATTAGACAGAGGACAAGGGATGGGTACCAATTAGGATGGGAGAGAAGCAGGTGGATTTTCTAGCAGCTGTAATCACATGGAACAATGGCCAATGTGTATTTCCTCCTTCCTTGTCAACCAGAAATGGGGGCAGTGAAGGACAGGATTGGCTTTAAGGAACAACTGGATAGCAAATTATTATACTATCTGGCCACTGATGCCCCATGGAGCATGACCTGATCTAACCTCCATTCTGGCAGTTTGAATATATTCACCCCTGCTAACACCAATTTTGTCTCAATGCTGTGTTGTCCTGGGATGGGAAACATGTAGCCCTCTAGATCTTGTTGGACAACACCATGACCAATGGGATGACAGGAGTTGTAGTCCAAAAACATCTGGAAGGCCACAGGCTCCCCACCCCTGGACTATAAGGGGGTGGGGGTGGGTCAGAAACTGTGCCTTGTAACTCAATGGTACAGTACAAGCTTTGGCTGAAAAGTCCTAGGTTCAATACTCATAGGATCATAGACCTGGAGAGTTGGAAGGGACCCCAATGGCCATTTAGTCCAACCCCCTGCAATACAAGAATTTCAACTACAGCATCCATGACAAATGGCCATCCAACCTCTGCTTAAAAACCTCCAAGGAAGGAGAGTCCACCACCTCCCAAGTGAGACCATTCCACTCTTGAACAGTTCTTACTATCATATGTTTCTTACTTCCTGATGTCAGAACCTCCTTTCTTGTAACTTGAAGCCATTGGTTCAAGTCCTACTCTCCAGAATCGGAGAAAACAAGCTTGCTCCATTTTGCTTGGGACAGCCCTTGAGATATTTGAAGATGGCTATCATATCTCCTCTCAGTCTCCTCTTTTCCAGGCTAAACAAACCCAACTCCCATATCCTCATAAGGTTTCCAGACCCTTGATCATATTTGTTGCCCTTCTCTTCACACGATCCAGCTTGTCAATATCCTTTTTAAACTGTGGTGCCCAGAACTGGACACAGTATTCCAGGTGTGTCCTGGATCAGGGTCTACTTAAAGGGCCAGGTGCCAGCAAAGAAGCTGGTGAGGCCTGACAGCCCACCACACCTGGCCATCTCATTTCAGATGGTAATGGAATGGGGCACCAGTGTCACTTCCCGATGACCTGGAAGCGACAGGTCCCCTTTTCCAGGGGAAAACTGGGGGGGGGGGGGAATGCAGTCCATGCCTAGAGTGCACAGGACAAACAGAAAACCAGTTGGACCTGTGCTTTCTAGGCATGGGACAAGCGGAAGTATGGACAAGCTGTTGCATCAAGCAAGCATTATGCTACACTTCCCAGTGCTTTTCACTATCCTATGCCTTACTGAAACAAGTCCAAGGTCACATGTTCCAGTGCCTAAACATTTTCTGAATCTTTGTACAGTGGACGCTCGGGTTGCGAATTGGCACTTCTGCGCATGCGCAACCACCAAAACCCAGAAGTAACCCGTTCCGGTACTTCCGGGTTTCAGCGGTCCGCAACCCAAAAAAACACAACCTGAAGCGCCTGTAACCCGAAGTATGACTGTACTTTTGTCCTTTTACTGTATTTATTTTTCCCAATTTGAACTATAAAATGGTGACTTTCTTGAGTCAAAATGAGAGTACCCCTAAACATATTTTTTAAAAGCACTGGTCACATCTACACCATAGTTTAAAGCACTTCCATAGTCACAGCTCCCCCCAAAGAATCCTGAGAGCTGTACTGACAAGGGTGCTGGGAATTGTTACTCTGTGACAAACAGAGCCACTCCTAGGATTCTTTGGAGGAAAGCTTTAAGCATGCTTTAAATGTATGGTGTAGATGTGACCCAATTTTGGATGGGGAAGTGAGTGTGTTGTACAAGAGCTATAAACAAACTTTAATTGTGCAACCTGAATTTGTTAGAATGTGCATGAACACAGCAATGGTCTGAAAGCACTCCAGAGTACTTGGGTACTCTAGTATTGGTCTCCTCTTTGCTTTTGGGTGCTGTGGTAGCACCCAGACAATCTGATAAAATATATTTTTGTCACATTCATCTGCTGACATGATTCCTTAAAAAAGAGAGGAAAAAACCCTCCTCACTGTATGGATATCAAATACAATGATATAATTGGTCCCCAGATCCTACAGGGTAAATTATCTTGGGACAGAAGCCACCAAACTCAATATTCCGAAGACCAGTCGAAAGAAAGGCAGCATTTAAAAAATAAAAAAACTCCTCTCCAAAGAGTGATGTTAACACTGGCAGGCTTTTAGTTGAGGGTGGGTTTAAAAAAATAAAAAATAAAATCTGGAGAGCTTATGTTGCTGACCCAGTTTTTGTAAATACACACACTCAGCGCCACAATCCCCATCTTTAATAAGTCTGTGGCATCGAAAGCAGGTTTTGATGTAAAGTGAAGCTGGCAGGGGAGTTGAGCAACCTCTGTGCTTCTTCTTTAGCTGTGCCAAGATTGCACTCAAGGTGGCTTCAACCTTCAGTAAGACTTGTCGTTATTTTTATCCACATGTATATGTATCTAGAGATCCACAGAGTCTATGCTAATAGTGGCAATCTCAATTCTCCAGTTCTCTGATCCTTACGTAGCCCAAATACTACCATTCACACACATGAGAGAGGAACCACCATGCCTTGCAGAAGTAAAATAATCCCAAACCCTTAGGAGGTACTCCAACCCCATCCACACCAAATAATAGTTTAATAGGTAAGAATGAGTGAATTTGTCCAGTCCAGGTTCTAATTGTTTTCAGTCTTAAATTTAACTCCCCATATTTCTGCAGTTATTTGAATAATATTTTTTTTTTTAAAAAATGGTGCTAATTTCCTCTAAAATGTACATTTTGGTATGCACAGGCAGACTGCATGCATTTCATTCATTCATTCTTTTGATTTATATGCTGCTTTACCACAAAAAAATCATGCGCAAAGGATTCATTTCAAATTCATTTCAACACCCCTCCCATTATGTTGCTCACCTGCCGCCCTCCTGCCCACATACCAATATAATACCAATATAATAACATACAAAAAAACACATTCCAATACAATGCTACCTTGGGTTACAGACACTTCAGGTTACAGAGGTTTCAGGTTACAGACTCCGCTAACCCAGCAATAGTACCTTGGGTTAAGAACTTTGCTCCAGGATGAGAACAGAAATCACACAGCGGCAGCGTGGTAGCAGCAAAAGACCCCATTAGCTAAAGTGGTACCTCAGGTTAAGAACAGTTTCAGGCTAAGAACAGACCTCCGGAACGAATTAAGTTCTTAACGCGAGGTACCACTGTACTACAAAGATAAGAAAATTACTTAAAAACATGCAGCACCCAATAGCAAAAATTACAAGGGAACTTCACAGTTTCACCATAATCCTAGAAACACCCAGGGGGGGCAGGAAAGGGGGGCGGGGGGGCAGTCCGCCCCAGGAGTCACGACTGATGGGGGGGTGACAAAATGCTGGGCAGCACTCACTGTGGGGCCTGCAGTGCGCCCACAGGCACCACACTGCCCCAAATGGTCTGCCTGCCGCCTCCCCCTCAGCTGTAGGGCAGCTGAGTGGGAGGAGGCAGGCAGACTCCTCAGAGGCCCCACACAGCATCCTGCTCTGGCTGGCCCCGCCCCCGCAGGTGGCTGGCCCCACCCCTGGGTGCAGGGCACACCCACTGCCCCAGGCGCTTGATCGGTTTGCTCCACCACTGGAAACACCTCTCCCATGATGTTGCTCACAGTCCTTCTCCTGGGTTTCTTATAAGGCTTCTAAGAGCAAAGGGTGGGGTAACTGGAAACACCCCTCCCATGATGTTGCTCACCTGTCGCCCTCCTGCCCACATGCTTAATTAGACATACAAACCCTAATTAAAGGCTGTGCCAAGCTGCCAATTGAGTTCAGGCTCTGGATCCAGGTTGGGTTGCACTGAATCATTTCTGGTTGGATAGGGGCTGCTTTTAAGTGCTAGATTGGGCCTCAAATTGGATTTGGTGACCATGCTCAGCCCTACCAGATACTCTGGCAAAGAATAGCCAACAGATGCCCAATTATTAATTAATCTGCCTATCCTTTCTGGAGCAGAAGCACACTACATTTATAAACTTGTCATTTATTAAAATGCAACAATGTGAAACAATCAAAGAAAGAGACTGGTTCAGTAGTTAAAATGGAAACATAAAAGGATTATCTGCCAGGGAGGATATGAAGCTTGATTAATAGTTCTCAGGGTTACTCAAGCCACATTATTTTGTAAAAATGCACTCCCACAAGATGCAGTGATGACCAACAACTTGGGTGGCTTTAAAAAAGGATTACACAATTCATGGATGGAGGGTAATGCTATCAATGGCTATGTTCTACCTCAACTGTGGGAGGCAGTGTGACTCTGAATACCAATTTCTAGAAATCACAAGTGGGAGAGTGATGTTGCACTCAGGTCCCACTTGTGGGCTTCCCAGGGGGATCTTGTAGGCCAGTGTGAGAACAGGATGTTGAACTGGATGGGCATCTGGGCTGACTCATATGTGACATTTTGTCTAGTCTGCATCTGCCAAGTAGGCAGAAAGCAACGTGCCTGGGTCATGAAAATGACCTTTGGATTGAGTATCTCTTCGTTAATTCTCATGCAGTCCATTACTGTTCTTTCAGGCTGATTTGGAAGCAGCCAGATTGGGCTATGGCAATCATGTTCAAGTCACCTTGAGCATTGTAAAGGCTTGCATGCCTGGCAGGGATTTCTCTCTCCCTCTGTTCTTGTTCACTGGGAAAGGTTTGTGCAGCAGAAATGCTCGGTGTGCTGTCAGCGAGTAGAGCTGCGTTCTTTGAGTTGGAGGAAAACAGCACATCCCAGTTTGCAAGCAAAGCAGGTGAGAAACTCTGTTCCCCTAAAAATCCAATCCTACAATCAAGCTTCTTCAGACCTGGTTAAAGAGGAGCTGGACAAAATAGAAGATGTTTGCAAAAAGTCCAATACAGTGGTACCTCGGGTTACATAGGCTTCAGGTTACATATGTTTCAGGTTACAGACTCCGCTAACCCAGAAATCGTGCTTCAGGATGAGAACAGAAATCGTGCTCCGGCGGCGGTGCGGTAGCAGCAGGGGGCACCATTAGCTAAAGTAGTACTTCAGGTTAAGAACAATTTCAGGTTAAGAACGGACCTCTGGAACGAATTAAGCACTTAACCCGAAGTACCACTGTATAAGAGTAACAACAGTAGAATAATAGAATCATAGAACTGTAGAGGAGCACAACCAGAGAACCCTTGACATCCAGCCTCTGTCTGAAAACCTCCAACGAAAGAATCTACTACCTTCTGAGGTAGTCCGCTCCATTGTTAAGGAATACATTGGTTCAGGTCCTAACTTCTGAGGCAGCAGAAAATAAGCTTGCTCTATTATAATTATAATAATTATTATTTTAAGAAATGCACACACACTCTAACTTCTCCTAAATAACTTTTGCAGGTTCTCTCTTACTGTTTCCTTAGTAACTCCAACCATTTATTTATGGACTGCAATAAAACCTGTGTGTGTGTGGACATATTTATGTGCTTATTGATTTTCCTCCTCTTCAAATAGGTTTTTGGTTGGGGGCAGAGTGAGAAGCAGCAAAAGGTTAAAAAAAAATCTTCATCTCTGGAGATATGGAGATTTTTTAGGCAATTATTTGCATTCATTCATTAATTTGTTTATTCATTCATTCGTTTGTTTGTTTGTTTGGTTGGTTGGTTAAACTGTAGTATTTTTGTGGTTTAATAGAAATTGTCTCTGCAATATTTGCCCCAGAGGATACTTAGGGGAAATCAGTTGCCTGCCCCAAGTCTTTGCCAGCCCTCGCCCCCATCATCACAACAGCCATCATTATCACATAGTATTGGAAATGACAGCCATAGGTCCTGTAACTATGGTAATAAAATACTCGTGTAACAGGTATTTACTCTTTTCTTGCAACATCAAATTTTCTTATGAAAAGGGGCATCTTTTCACTGCAATTTACTCTGCATTAACTACTCCTTAACATTGTTGAACTTTACTTTCCTTCTCTCTAAAGTATCATGGCTCTCTAAAATGTTTGCTGCCCAAATCTGGAAAAGGTGTAGGAAGAGAAGAGCTTCTAATGAAATTAGTAATCTCTGTGACGTTGGGCAACAGGGTGAGCTAGGGACAGGTTATAATAATATAATATAATATAATATAATATAATATAATATAATATAATATAATATAATGTTCTGGCTGGCTTAAGGCAGATGCTGGAAAATCTCTTGCTCACCAGATGTTGTTGGACTACAGCTCCCATCATGCCTTTACAGTGGTCATGCTATGTGGGACTGATGAGAGTTGGAGTTGAAGCATGAACAGCCACAGGTTCTCATTCCCTGGCTTAATGGGACTGATATAGTCATATGGGATACATGAGGATATGCATCATCAGAATGGGAAGAGGGAATATGTCAGGAGAGCCAGCTTGGCCCCGCAACCATGGGTGCCGAGGGCCATGATTGCTATGCAGTGCATGGCCCTGGAACCAAAATTTGTAGGTAGATGGCCTGTTCATAGGGAAATTTATGGGTACTCAGGCATCCAGGGCCCCAGGGAGCTAGCACCTATGGATTATGCAATGTTTGCTTCTAGGGTTGGAGGAGAAATTGGATTCAGGATGCTTTAAAAGCCAAATCTTTTTTTTTTTTTATAAATATTTATTGAAATTTTTTAAATAAATACAAAATGCAAAAATGATAAACAATATAACATGAATCGTAACACATTTTTTCAAAACTTCTTTGGACTCCCTCACGTCTCCCACTCCCACTTACATCATTATAACCTTTTTCCAGCAATTTATCATCTTGTTTACATTCTTGAATCTCGTTCAATTAATTTAATCTAATAATTCTCCCAAAATTTTATATTTTCCTCAATCTCACTTATCGTCAAATTCAAATCTAATTCAATGGTAGGCGGTTATTTATGATCTAGCATCCTTCTTAGTCTTCTGCCAAATTACAATACTTTTGTAAATAAATCTTGAATTTCTTCCAGTCTTCTTCAACCCTCTCTTCTCCCAGGTCTCGAATTCTACCAGTCATCTCGGCCAGTTGCATATAGTCCATCAGCTGCATCTGCCACTCTTCCAGTGTGGGTAGATCTTGAGTTTTCCAACTCTTAGCGATAAGTATCCTTGCTGCCGTTGTTGCATACATAAAAAATGTTCGGTCCTTCTTTAACACCTTCTGGCCGACAATGCCCAGAAGGAAGGCCTCTGGTTTCTTAGTGAAGGTATACTTAAATACCTTTTTCAACTCATTATATATCATTTCCCAGAAGGCCTTCACTCTAGGGCAAGTCCACCAGAGGTGAAAGAATGTTCCTTCATGTTCTTTACATTTCCAACATTTATTATCAGACAAATGGTATATTTTGGCAAGTTTAACTGGGGTCATGTACCATCTATATATCATTTTCATTACATTTTCCTTCAAAGCATTACATGCAGTGAAGTTCAGCCCTGTGGTCCACAACCTTTCCCAGTCCTCAAACAAGATATTATGCCCAATATCCTGAGCCCACTTTATCATAACCAATTTAACCATTTCGTCTTGTGTATTCCATTTCAACAGCAAGTTATACATTCTTGATAGTACCTTATTTTTTGGTTCTAACAATTCTGTTTCCAACTTCGATTTCTCCACCTGGAACCCTACCTTTTTGTCATTTTTAAAAACTTCTTTAATCTGAGCGTAATGTAACCAGTCTCGCACTTTATCCTTCATTTTCTCCAAACTCTGCAATTTCCAATTGTCTCCTTCTTTTTCTAATATTTCCCAATATTTTGGCCATTTGGCCTCCATATTGGGTCTTTTTCGGGCCTTAGCTTCCAGAGGTGAAAGCCACCTCGGAGTTTTGTTTTCCAATAAGTCTTTGTATTTTGTCCAGACATTAAAAGCTGCTTTCCTGACAATATGGTTCTTGAAGACCTTATTGATCTTAACCTTATCGTACCATAGGTATGCATGCCAACCAAAAGCATTGTTAAACTTTAAAAGCCAAATCTATTCAGTTCACACTTTCAGAAACAATATGCAAAACCAAAACACAACTATCCTTTGAAATACACTTTTAGCTGTATTTTCCAATGCAGTTTTCCAACCAAACGTTTTACACAAATGCATGTGTGGGAGAAAATTTGCATAAAAAGATGACATTAGTGAAAATAATGAACAAAGCTGCAATATGTTAGGGAAAATTTATTCCAAAAATGTATACATTAGCCAAAACTGAGCACAAAAATTGTGTTTATTCATAGAGATTCACACTAACATGCTGGTGAATTTTCACAAGGATTTTTTTTTTTTAATGCAGATGACTGCAAAAGTGTGCTGAACTTAAGACTGGAAGAATTAGAAACTGAGAGAACTGAAATTGGCAGCTAAAGTCCTTTAGTATTGCCATATTTCAAGAGGTAAAAATCTGGACACAAAATGAACCAAAGCCTGAACCAGAGCCACCTGCACACTTAAAAAACAACAACCCACAACCCCAGAATCCAGAACATTTGCTTTAAAATGTAAAATTACCCCTGGATTGGCATGTAGTACCCCCAAAAGAGGACATTTTTTGAATTCCTGAACATTTGGCAACCCTAAAGTCCTAAAGCTATCTAAAGCTTTCTAAAGTGAAAAGGTGCAGAATGGAGAGAAAAGTGAGTGGGCCTGATCCAGCTCTACCATTAGGAATAGTGAGGTGGCCACCTCAGGCAGCAGATACTGGTCAGCATGGAAGCTTCCTGACTCTTCCTCCTCAACTCACCAGCTATTCTCCTTTGTTTGCCCTGGCCTAACTCTCACTTGATGAAGAATGAATTCATATTTCAGGTTCTGCCAAAATCTTTAATGTTTGAATCAGTGCAGTAGATCAGAAAGGCAAATTTAGAAGGTGCAGCAGGT
This sequence comes from Podarcis cretensis, assembly GCF_951804945.1. NCBI lineage: Eukaryota > Metazoa > Chordata > Lepidosauria > Squamata > Lacertidae > Podarcis > Podarcis cretensis. The sequence continues at coordinate 6,176,256 of NC_137184.1, read as the reverse complement.
GAATTGCATGGCTGGGTGCAAACTAAGATGCTGATCCAAGTGACATGCCCTCTGCTTCTTCCTTTTGAAGAGCAGGGCAGACACGGCTTTAATGAGGCAAGTGAGGAGCCCCTGCACTGGATGAGTGGTCTGTTCACCCTAGTGCTGGCATCTACATGATCTAAGGCATGGTGTGGAGGACAGGGCCAACAACACCTAGCTTGTCATTGGGCAATTCCCCCCAGGGTGGAAGCTTGCTGGCTGGAAGAAATGCTGGAGGGCTGCCCCACTGCAGGAGAAGCATGACTAGAAATGTCCAGTAACATTGAAGTAATTCTTTCCCTCTGACAACCCACTTGGCCCCTCCCTGGGATCAAGGGCTTGGTTTCTTTTTCTGGCTCCAGTGTTTCTTGGGGACCTAGAATCACAGAATCATAGAACTCTAGAGCTAGAAGGAATCACAAGGGTAATGTTGTCCAATCCCCTGTGATGCAGGAATATTTTGCCCAGAATGGGGTTCAAACCTATGACCCTGAGATTAACAGTCTCATGCTCTACTGACAGAGCCACAGTTCCATTCTGTGTACAGTATAGGAGGAAACTTGTATACCACTGCTTCTTCTGGGTCCTTTCCATCCAATTTGGTTTTGTAGCTCCCTAGTTTCTGAGCAGGGATAGATGAATATGCCAGTTTTGATTACTCTCAGCTTCTTATTTTTCTCCTAATTTTAAATTCAGTCCACATTTCCTCAGCAATTTTCAAAGAAAATCCTAATGAAAATTCACCAGCATTTTAGTTTGAATTTCTCTGAAAACACACATTTATGTATACTATTTTGACAAGTACACATCTTCCCCTAATATGTATGTTAACTTCACTAATGTACACATTTTTATGCACATTTTTGTACATGCTGATTCGTGAACTGTATCATAAAATGCATAGAAATGCAAATTCCAAAGGATAGCTTTGTTTTGATTCATGTAACTGGTTTGAAAAGTATGACTCTGCATGCCTTGGGAAGATGGGCAGATGAGAAAAATAGTGAGTGGTGGGGAGTCACTCGTCCACTGGAATGGATCCAGGAAAAGGTGATAAAAATGATTTAAGGGCTTAGAGAAGGGGTTGACCTATGTGGAAGGATTAAAGGAACTAATTATACACCACTCAGATAAAGAATGACTAAAGAGGTGGTTTTATAATCTCCTGTAAATACTTGGAGGGTGTCAGCATGAAAGATGGAGGCAGAATTATTTAGGGTAGTTCATTGGAGAGTTCGTTTGAGTTAAAGGGGTGGTAAGAATCAGCAAATAACACTTAATCCTGCCATTAGGCCAATCAGCTCGATGATAAACAAGATGGGAGAAGGCTGAGTGATGGTGCAGGATTAAAATGCAGGCACAACTAGAGATGGGGGAGAAATTAGTCCATTTTGCCTTTTTGCAAAATTTAAAAGCTCAGAACACAATAAAAAAAGTTTAAAATCACATATACATTAAAAAGCAGTTCTAGTTGTTCATTTACTTGTCAGAAGGGAACCCTTCTGACCTAGGGAAGACCATCTGTCAGTATATTATACCAGTGTTTCCTCAACTGGGATATTTCAAGGGGTCGCAGGTGAAATTATATAATTTATATAATTATAAAAATAATAATTATAAAAAGTATAAATAAGACATGTTCTATTTACAAACAAAATAGCTACCTTTCTACTGGTAGGATAGAGGGTCCACAGAAAGGAAACAAGGTCAGAAGGGGACCACGGTCAGAAAAAGGTTGAGAAACACTGGATTATACTACTCCTAGGTGCTAGTCGTTATATGTCGTATTTTAATTGCTGCTGCACAAAATTAGCCACTTTGTATATTATACTGGGATTATTATTTAGGAGCAGCAGACTGGCAAGAAATTGTTCAGAACTCCCAGTTTATTTCTGGCATATAGGCAAGAGCATAAATCTCTGTAAAACAAGCACTGGAGAAGCACATGTTCTACAAGTTCAATTTGGCTAGAGTCACAGGGACAGCATCTCTCCAAATAGGGGATTTTTCTATAGTGACCTTCAAGAACAGCAGAGGGGAGAGCACTGTATCAAGCCAGGGTGAATGCCCTATGATGTTAGGCAAATCCAGATTGCTTAAATACTCCTTAGGAGTTCAAAGATACTGACTGTAATCACTGACAATAAAGGAGAGAGACCTATCCAGATCCGTTTGGCTTTCTGTGTCTGTGATACACTGTTTGATGGCTGATTTAGCCTGCTCAAAGCTTATTCTGAGCAGATGCTCAAAGGAAAAAGCCCAGAGCTAGAATTTTGGTCATAACTGTTTGATACCATGCAGATTGGAATTCATCCTTGAGAACAAAGGGAGGAAGCTCAGTAGGAAAAACCCAACAATAATCTTAGTCAACAGCTGAGGATAAACTTCCATACTCTGGCTTCTATGCTCAAGAGACCTTCCTCCAGCCCCAAGATGGCATTGATGACACCCTTAGGGACCTAACTTTAGATTGTATGCACTCTAGTGATCTCAAATTTGGAAAGAAACCTACGTAGCTGAGCACCATATAAGAGTTGGGCTATAGACTTTACTTCAAATAATTTCAATGCTGCCGGTATATAATAGCCTTCTTTGGATCTCTACAATTTTTGTATAGCCAATGAGGTCCTCTGAGCCTTGATAGTGACATAGTCCCCATGCACTTTCCTGCTTCCTGAGGCATTAAAGACTATACCCAGGTATTTAAAGCAGGAGACTTTTTCTACTTTATGTTCCTCTATAGTCCAGCAGTGTTCCCTAGGTTTTTTGGCAAACCTTGGCTCCCGAATGACTTGGGAATCGAATGTTCCGACTTCTGAATGATTGAAAACCAGAAGTGAGTATTCCAGTTTTTGAATGCTCTTTTGGAAGCCAAAAGTCTGATGGGGCTTCCACAGCTTCCAATTGGCTGCAGGAGCTTCCTGCAGCAAATCAGAAGCTGCGCTTTGGAAGTTGAATGTTTTGGAAGTTGAATGGACTTCCAGAACAGATTCTGTCAACTTCTGAGGTACGACTGTGTGTATAAATTGGCTAATACTGTCTTTTAATGGTTTATCTGTGTGCATTCTGTATAGTATGGATAGGATGTATATTTCTTTGTAGTGATAGCTGAAATGACCATGATGGCCACAACAACAAATAAACCTTGAAGATAAACATGCAAGTGTTGCTGCTGCTGCTGTTTTTTCAAAAAACTTTGTACATGTTTTTATTTATGAAATGATCGGTTTTCATTGTTGATAGATTTCATTGTGAAACTGATATTGTGAAGCTGATATTTTTCTTCTCAAACTAATATGTAAACTTTCTCCTATTTAAAATCCACACTTCACTGAATTTTGTGATGTAGTTCTCCAATTTATTTCTTTTTACAAATGCCTAGAAAAGCACATACAGTGGTACCTCAGGTTAAGTACTTATTTCATTCCGGAGGTCCGTACTTAACCTGAAACTGTTCTTAACCTGAAGCTAATAGGGCCTCCTGCTGTTGCTGCGCTGCCGGAGCATGATTTCTGTTCTCATCCTGAAGCAAAGTTCTTAACCTGAAGCACTATTTCTGGGTTAGCGGAGTCTGTTACCTGAAGCATATGTAACCTGAAGCGTATGTAACCCAAGGTACCACTGTATATTCGAGGAAATTGGATGCAAATATGTTTATATAAAGCAAAATTGCATACAAAATGCATATATTAGGAGAATCATGCATGAAAAGGCCTATTAATTTTCTTGTGGACAGTGCACCTTTTTCAAAAGCCACAGAATGTTGCAGAAATGGGGAACTTGGTAAAATTAGTAATAGAGAGAAATCAAAATACAGAATTGTCCATTCTTAGGCACAGGAGAATGGAGAACCTGAAGGCACATTTCAAACATAAATTTAAATTGGTCTGAAATTGATGTGATTGCCACATATTTGTTCCTCTACCTCCCCTCACCCAAACAAATACTCAGACAAGTACACCTCTGCTTCGATTCACAAGTGGAAAGAAAGCACCATTGCACTCAGGGGTGCTGCATGTGGGCATCTGGCTGACAACCATGAGAACCAGATATTGGACTAGGTGCTCCTTTGGATTTCTCCAGTGGGGCTCTTCTTATGCTCCTAACAAATCCTAACAATGAGAATTTGGTTAAATGTAATTCTCTCTTCCATTTCCCACCCACCTGAATTGTATTGCCTCATCTCATGAAATAAAGAAATAAAACTTGTTGTGTGATTCAGTTCCAAGAGTTTATGAAGGACAAATTCAACAACCATGGGGGATAATCTTCTGAGTGTGTTACACAAACCCACTCACCTACAATCATATGGCGAATTGGCATTAGAAATTGCCTTGGGATGCACGCCAATCTTCAGTAGCAAAATTCTCAATAATGAAAATAAGACTTGCAACAGTGGGGTTTTTTTTTAAGGAAAGAAAGAAAGAAATGGGAAATGGGAAGTTTTAAAGATCTGATAAGAATTGTCTGCCCGCCCTTTCTGGCATTGATGTGCAAATAGCAGCTGGGACTTGGAGTCAGGCTCCACATTGCGTTGGTTTTCCCGGAACATCACATAATCATAAGAAGAGCTGAAGGGAACTCTGTAGGGAGGGTAGCATTTACACACCTCATTGTGTAACCACCCTATACCAGCAAATTACATTTGAGATGGGCTTTCAAGCCACCAGTCGCTTTCACAACAGGACTTTGAAAAACTCAATCTCCCTTGGCTCTCTGGTGCTTTAGTGCCTTTTAGAAAATTGGTTATAAAATACTTTTCTTTCTTTTCTTTTCTTTTCCTTTCTTTCTTTCTTTCTTTCTTTCTTTCTTTCTTTCTTTCTTTCATGACAAATGGGGGGGGGCAATCCTAAAAGCCTAAAGGCTATTTTATCATCTGTTCTATTTACAAAAAGTTTCTCTGGGGCTGATGTCAGTGCCTTGGGCTGCTGGGAGCAGAGGAAGATTGAAGGCTGATGCTTAAAAAGATGTAGTGTTGGCTGGTTTTGTACTGTGTGGCTTTAAAAAGGAGAAGAAGCCAGTTTGGAGCATGCTAGCTAAATTTCCATTGGGGCTCAAAGCAAAACAGAGACCAAAGGAAGAGTTTGACAGCTCTTCTGGAGGGAAGGAGAATGGGGTCTGTATGATGGAGCTGAACCCAAAATGGAAGTTACCGCTATGGAGTTCTTGCATTGTGGGTGAAGTAACTGTGTGTATTTCTCAATCCATGTTCTCCACACTATACACCACCTACCTCTATTCTGCCCCTTCTTAGGCTGCACTCCTAACCCCATTTGCCTAAGAATAAGCTCTGATGACGCAAGTGGCACTATGGGTTAAACCACAGAGCTAGGACTTGCTGAGCAGAAGGTCGGTGGTTCGAATCCCCACGACGGGGTGAGCTCCTGTTGCTCAGTCCCTGCTCCTGCCAAACCTAGCAGCTGGAAAGCAAGTAGATAAATAGGTACCACTCCAGCAGGAAGGTAAACAGCATTTCCATGCGCTGCTCTAGTTTGCCAAAAGTGGCTTAGTCATGCTGGCCACATGACCCGAAAGCTGTACGCCGGCTCCCTCGGCCAATAAAGTGAGATGAGTGCCGCAACCCCAGAGTCTGTCACAACTGGACCTAATGGTCAGGGGTCCCTTTACCTTTACCTTAAGCTCTGTTGAATTCAGTAGGACTTACTTCTTCTGAGTCGACATGGTTAGGATGGCATTGTTTGTCACCTTGTTTCTAAACTCAAAAGCCTCAAGTGCCCACCCCAAGTCTATTTGGCAACCAGAACTCTCTCCAGCCACCCACGCTCATCAGGCCATGCCCATCCCCAGCCCAGCTTTGTACTCTCCTTGAATGCCTTAACTTGGCTGGAATGTGTCCTTGCACTCCAACAATGCCTCTTATTTGCCTGGACGGAGGGTAGAGTGTGTAGAAACTACTCTACATGTGAGTGTGTAGAAACTATCCTACTGTACATAAGAAAAAATTCACATTTGTTGCTCTGCCAACTTTTAGAATCATAGAATCACAGAGTTGGAAGAGACCACAAGGGCCATCGAGTCCAACCCCCTGCCAAGCAGGAAACACCATCAGAGCACTCCTGACATATGGTTGTCAAGCCTCTGCTTAAAGACCTCCAAAGAAGGAGACTCCACCACACTCCTTGGCAGCAAATTCCACTGTCGAACAGCTCTTACTGTCAGGAAGTTCTTCCTAATGTTTAGGTGGAATCTTCTTTCTTGTAGTTTGGAACCATTGCTCCGTGTCCGCTTCTCTGGAGCAGCAGAAAACAACCTTTCTCCCTCCTCTATGTGACATCCTTTTATATATTTGAACATGGCTATCATATCACCCCTTAACCTCCTCTTCTCCAGGCTAAACATGCCCAGCTCCCTTAGCCGTTCCTCATAAGGCATCGTTTCCAGGCCTTTGACCATTTTGGTTGCCCTCCTCTGGACACGTTCCAGTTTGTCAGTGTCCTTCTTGAACTGTGGTGCCCAGAACTGGACACAGTACTCCAGGTGAGGTCTGACCAGAGCAGAATACAGTGGCACTATTACTTCCCTTGATCTAGATGCTATACTCCTATTGATGCAGCCCAGAATTGCATTGGCTTTTTTAGCTGCCGCGTCACACTGTTGGCTCATGTCAGGTTTGTGGTGAACCAAGACTCCTATATCCTTTTCACATGTACTGCTCTCAAGCCAGGTGTCACCCATCTTGTATTTGTGCCTCTCATTTTTTTTTGCCCAAGTGCAATACTTTACATTTCTCCCTGTTAAAATTCATCTTGTTTGTTTTGGCCCAGTTCTCTAATCTGTCAAGGTCGTTTTGAAGTGTGATCCTGTCCTCTGGGGTGTTAGTCACCCCACCCAGTTTGGTGTCATCTGCAAATTTGATCAGGATGCCCTTGAGTCCATCATCCAAGTCGTTGATAAAGATGTTGCATAAGACCGGGCCCAAGACAGAACCCTGTGGCACCCCACTAGTCACTCTTCTCCAGGATGAAGAGGAACCATTGATGAGCACCCTTTGGGTTCGGTCAGACAGCCAGTTACAAATCCACTGAGTGGTAGCATAGTCAAGACTGCATTTTACCAGCTTCTTTACAAGAATATCATGGGGCACCTTGTCAAATGCCTTGCTGAAATCAAGGTAGGCTACATCCACTGTGTTGGCTCATGTCAAGTTTGTGGTTCCCTTCATCTACCAGGGTTGTAATTCTGTCAAAAAATGAGATCAGGTTAGTCTGACATGAGTTATTTTTCAGAAATCCATGCTGACTATTGGTGATCACAGCATTCCTTTCTAGGTGCTCACAGACTGTTTGCTTAATGATCTGCTCCAGAATCTTCCCTGGTATTGATGTCAGACTGACTGGGCGGTAATTATTTGGGTCCTCTCTTTTCCCCTTTTTGAAAATAGGGACAACATTTGCCCTCCTCCAGTCTACCGGGACTTCGCCTGTTCTCCAGGAATTCTCAAGGATGACTGCCAGTGGTTCTGAGATCACATCTGCCAGTTCTTTTAATACTCTTGGATGCAGTTCATCTGGCCCTGGAGACTTGAATACATCTAAACCAGCCAAGTATTATTGTACTATCTCCTTAGTTATTCTGGGCTGTGTTTCCTCTGCTGAATCATTTGCTCCAAATTCTTCAGGTCGGGCATTGTTTTCTTTATCGGAGAAGACTGAGGCAAAGAAGGCATTGAGGAGTTCAGCCCTTTCTGTGTCCCCTGTTTGCATTTCACCATCTTCTCCTCTGAGTGACCCCACTGTTTCTTTGTTCTTCCTTTTGCTACGAACATACCCATAAAAGCCTTTTTTGTTGCTTTTAACCTCTCTAGCAAGCTTGAGTTCATTCTGTGCTTTAGCTTTTCTGACTTTGTGTCTACACGTGCTGGCTATTTGTTTGAATTCCTCTTTGGTGGTTTCTGCAAAGTTGTCTGCAAGGCCAGTGAGGAATTCCTCTTTGGTGGTTTCTGAAGTTGTCTGCAAGGCCAGTGAGGAATCTGTTTGACCTTATGCTCTTGGCTGAGTTTGACATCCAACAAATATCCGGGTAATTGAAGTCCCCCATTACTACTATCTCCCTTCCTTTTGCATGCTTGGCCATCTGTTCCAGGAAGGCATCATCTATGTCCTCCGTTTGGCTTGGGGATCTATAGTAAACTCCCACAGTGAGGTCACTGTTATTCTTCTCTTCCTTAATTTTGACCCAAATGCTCTCACTTTGGCTTTGAGGTTCTAAATCTTGGATCTCTTCACAGGTATACACATCCCTGACATATAACGCCACTCCTCCTCTTTTCTTGTCTGGTCTGTTTCTCTGAAATAGATTGTATCCCTCCATTATTACATTCCAATCGTGGGACTTATCCCACCAGGTTTCAGTGATACCTATTATGTCATATTTAGTTTGCTGTACCAAGAGTTCAAGCTCATCTTGTTTATTTCCCATGCTTTGCGCATTAGTGTACAGACATTGAAGTCCATTAATCATTCCCCCGTGTCTCTTATTTAAGGATTTTTTCCTCCCACCACTAGGTCTGCGTGCTGCTTGCTCCATTTGGTCTATGACATTTGGATGATCATCTTCATCAATTGATAGACTCCTACCTTCAGGAGCACTGTCTCCCTCCCCCACATTAGTCAGTTTAAAGCCCTCCTGATGAGGTTTCTGAGATTTTTGGCAAAAACATTCCTCCCAACTGTTGTGAGGTGCAGGCCATCACTTGCCAGAAGTCCATCTTCAAGAAACTGCAGTCCGTGATCTAAGAATCCAAACCGTTCCTGTTTACACCATTTGCGAAGCCAGCTGTTCACTTCCACTATTTTTCCCTCTCTCCCTGGGCCACGTCGTTCAACTGGGAGGACAGACTTCTGGCCCCACCCAGCCAGTTTAGGAGTGCAGCCTAAGGAGGGGCAGAATAGAGGTATGTTGTGCGTAGTGTGGAGAAGGGGATTGAGACATACACACAGTTACTTCACCCACAATGCAAGAACTCCATAGCTCCATAGCTCATGTGGCCCCCAGAATGGAATGTGGCCCCAGGGCTGAAAGGAAAGATGCTCTAACCTCTTGATCATTTGGGCCACCCTTTTCTCCTCCACTTGCCATTGGCTGCCCAGGGTATGGCAGTGGCTCTCAGTGTTACCTCCTTTTTTTAAATAGTGATGCCTTTTCTTTACCAGTGTCTTGAGCTAAAATTCTTTTTCTTTGTTGTAATGCCAACTCCCACCCCCCCACCCCTTTCAACCTTATCTGGATTCTCCAGGTGGTTCTTGGAACTGTGCCATGTGCTGAGGGAAGCATTTTCTTTCTTCCTTAGCTGTTAAATGAAGGCAACATTCTAGGCCTGTGCTATTATTCTCATTAATGGGAAGGGAACATTAACAAGGAGAACATATGTGCTAGCCTTTTCAGATTAGGTGGTGGCATTGATTCTGTGTTTTTGACCCAGCATTGCTTAGTGGGCCTAAAGTGGTTGCTAAAAGCCGAAAGGGATGGTAGGTTGGTGGCATATATGTCTGCCAATCACTTTTCTTAAAAAAAAAAAAAATGCTGTTACAAATAAATCTGGAAAATATGCTATATGGACACACTAAAATGAAGGTTTTTAGTACAAGCTAGGTCATGGCTGAGATTTGTGGGGCTTCAGGTTGTCCAGCCCTGGATCTAATTGGGGATCATCACTCCACCATGCTCTGGATACACTCTTAAGTAAGTTCAGAGGCAAGGTTAATGATTAATTAAGGTTTTAAAATCTTAAATAAACATATAGACATGTGGGAGCAGGGAGAAACACAGAAATGTGCAAGAATCCCATGAATAATACAGAATGTTCCAAGCAACCATACCCTCTCAGAAAAGGTGAATAACCCTAGATGTCAGGAAGGATGCTGAATGGTCACATTAAAAAAAAAAAAGGTTATAGAGCAGATGGAGAATATTTGGAAATGACCCCAAATCAAATTGTGCTCTGAAAATCCATCACACACAGAAACAGAAATTCGCATAAGAACCACAGAAATCCAGAATAAGAGGGTAAGTGGACATAGTACTCTTGGTGTAGCTTGATCAAGACAGAATAGAAAGGAACTATGATTTCCCTTGATCTGGACCAGGAGTCAGCAAACCTTTTCAGCAGTGGCCTGGTCCACTGCCCCTCAGACCTTGTGAGGTGCTGGACTATATTTTGAAGAAAAAAATAAACAAATTCCTATGCCCCACGAATAACCCACAGATGCATTTTAAATAAAAGCACACATTCTACTCATGTAAAAACACCAGGCAGGCCCCACAAATAACCCAGAGATGCATTTTAAATAAAAGGACACATTCTACTTATGTAAAAACACACTGATTCCCAGACCGTCCGTGGGCCAGATTGAGAAGGCGATTGGGCCAGATCCTGCTCCTGGGCCTTAGTTTGAAAACCCATGATCTGGACAGTATACCTCTGTTGATGCAGCCTAGAATAGCATTAGCTTTTTTCTCCCCCCCCCCTTTTTGCTGCTGCATCACACCATTGACTCATGTTAACTTACTAAGATCCCTAGATCTTTTTCACCTGTACTGCTGGCAATCCAGGTGCCCCCTTGTCCTATATTTGTGAATCTGGTTATTCCTGCCCAAGTGGAGAACCTTACATTTGTCTCTATTGAAGTCTATTTTGTTAGTTTGGACACAATTCTCCAATCTGTTAAGATTATCTTGAATTCTCATTCTGTATTTTGGGGTATTAGCTACCCCTCCCAGTAAATTGTATTTTATTTTATGTAGGTCTGATTGATTTAGATGGAGCTAACTTCCAAATAAGCATGCTTAGGATTGCAGCTTTATTTCTATTTCCAGTTTATCATCTTCATAAATTGTGGGGGGGAAGTGCCCTTCCCTAAATAAACCATGGGAAGAGTGGAGGAGTTGCAAGCTACTTATCTGAAGACACTGGCCTTCCCAATCTCTATTCTGTTAGTATAATGAAAAAAATATTTTCAGACTAAGGATTATTATCCTTCTTCCAGGATCCAGAAATGCAGTTAATCATTAAAACATATTTATTACAGTGGATTCTAAAATAGAGATGAATATATTCAAGACTTAAAGCAAAAGATTGGGAAACAAGAGAAATGGCTGGGTCCATGGACCTTATATTTTAACACTACATGGCCTTAATCTGAAGGCATCACTCAGACACAGCAAATGCCACATTTTTGAATATTCCACCCTTTGATGCCCACCAGAGCAGCTGATGAAGATGGAGGCCAAAATTGTTTGCTTTAGGACTCTAATAATTACAATCAAAGATCTGTAGAATTGGAAGGAATCCAATGTAACATAACAACATAACAATTATTGTTAAGTTGTGGGCGAACATAGCAGACGACACAGCGATTTCTCCAGAGCAGCTCTTTATTTATAAGCTGGACAGAACTGAACAGCAAACAGCTCAGCCGGCCCGCTTTTATAGGCAGCTGGCTGTCAACATTGTAGCAACAACAACCCAGGGTTTCCCGCCTAAAATAACTGACGTAGACCTGAGTGAAAACTATCTACAGTATCCCCCTGCTGGCCCAGGGTGACAACTTCAGTAAATAACACCCCTCCCCACCGAGATAAGGCGTTAGTTACAATCGTAATGGTTTCCTTATATACAGCACTACACGTAATGGTTCAATTAGGCACAAAAGCATATCGGTTACATTTCCCATACTTAGACCAACAGTGATACATGTCCAACAACATAGTCCTTTAAATAAGTTGGGCGCTTGGAAACTCTGCCAGACTGCCGGGGACTGGTAGCCAAGTCCGGGGGGCCGCACAATTCTTGCTGAAGCTGTGGTGCGACCCTAGGTGGCGTTGAAACCAAATCCCCTGCATCCGCTGCTGTGGGTGGAGCCTCCACAAGTGGAGTGGTCTGAGTCTGTGGTAAATCTGGCAGACCCTCTGAAGCGGCTTGGTTCGGCTCCACGCTGGCAGTTTGCGAGGGAGGTGTAGGTGGAGCCTTGGCATCTGTAAGTGTCTCTTCTGGAGCCACAAGCGCAGTTGGGGGCACCATGGTAGTGTCCAAGTCCCCAACCCTGTGCCTAAGCTGGTCTATGTGCTGGCGCCAGACAGATTCATGGGATTGCAGCCTTAACTACAGTGGTACCTCAGGTTACAGATGCTTCAGGTTACATACTCCGCTAACCCAGAAATAGTACCTTGGGATAAGAACTTTGCTTCGAGTGCCACCTGGTACGAGCGAGGTCCAGTGACTCCCACTACTGTGGCTGGCACCCAAGGAATGTCCCCCACATAGTTCCAGGCAAAGACCTGGTTTCCTGGAACAAATGACCGTGGTGCGTTGGCACAGCCTGGGGGTTCAGCCACGGCAAAGTCCGGGTGCAGCCGGTCGAGCAGTGACCTGAGGCGGTGGCCCATATGCTTCAGCAGGAGTTCAGCAGGACTCCGCCCTGTGGCCGCATGAGGGGTGATGTGTTGCACGAACAAGTATTTGGCGACCCGCTCATGCCAGTCTCCCCGGTCCAGGCGTGCCAGTGCCTCTTTTGCCGAGCGCACCATTCTCTCCGCTTGCTCGTTGCTGGATGGATGAAAGGGTGCCGTTAGGGCATGGCGGATGCCCAGTCCCAAAAGATACCGCTCAAAAGTGCCTGACGTGAACTGCGGTCCGTTGTCGGAGACAAGGACATCAGGACACCCATGCGTTGCAAACAGGCCTCACAGCACCCGGATGACGGCCTCGGTAGTGGTGGAGGGCATCAGGGCCACCTCCAGCCATTTGGAATAGGCGTCCACCACTACCATAAAGGTCCGGCCGTGAAAGGGGCCAGCCAAATCGATGTGCACCCTCGACCAGGGTATCTTTGGCATCTCCCAGGTGTGTCCCTTAGCTGCCGGTGGTGCAGGCCTCGACTCTTGGCATGCTTGACAGGCGGACACCCAGGCAGTGATGGCATCGTCCATGTTAGGCCACCAGACGTAACACCGAGCCAACGCCTTCATTTTGACAATTCCCGGGTGGCCAACGTGCAGAGCCTCCAGGATGCGCTGACAGAGTCCCTGGGGAATCACGACGCAGTGATTCCCCAGGGCAGACAGCCGCGATGAGCCAAGAGTTCATGTTGTCTGGTTGCGAAGGGCTGGAACTCCGATGCAAAAGGCCCTTGTGGCCACCCCCTCCACACCCAGTTGAGCACAAGGCTGATGGTGCGATCCTGGGCAGATGCGGAGGCCACAGTGGCAGCCGATACAGGCGCTGCCGGAAGATCCTCAATCAAGAGGAGCGATGAAGCTGGAGCCGGGTCTTCCACAAACGCTGGAAGAGGGCAACGGCTGAGGGCGTCGGCATGGCCCATCGATTTCCCCGGGCGATGGATGATCCGGTAGTGGTAGGCAGCCAGGAAAACAGTCCATCGCAGCATGCGTGGCGAGAGGACCGGTGGAGTTGGGCAATCACCGGCAAGGAGGCCCAGGAGCGGCCTGTGGTCAGTGATGAGGCCAAAAGTCCTGCCACAGAGGTATTCGTGGAACCTCTTCACTCCAGCCACAAGTGCCAGTGCCTCCTTGTCGAGCTGGCTGTAATTCCGTTCCGTCGGAGATAGCGTCCTGGAAAAGTAGGCGAGCGGTGCTTCTCTTCCGTCTGGAAAATGGTGACTAAGGACAGCGCCGATGCCAAAAGGTGAGGTGTCGCAGGCAAGGACCAGCGGCCTGGATTCACTGTACTGTACCAGCACACGGTCAGATGAAAGGAGAGCCTTGACCGCGTTGAAGGCCGCTGTCTCCCGATGACCCCAGGACCAAGGTGTCTTTGTGCTGAGGAGTCAGTGAAGAGGCTCAGCCACCGTGGCTTTGTGGGGCAGGAACATGTTATAAAAGTTCAGCAGCCCCAGGAACGCCCGCAACTCCGTCTTGTTCTTTGGCATGGGGGCCTGCTGAATAGCGCGGATCTCCGGTGAAGACCGGAGGCGTTGATAAGATAGCCCAGGAACTCTACCTGTGGAACGGCGATCTGGCACTTCTCCCTCTTTACCTTGAGCCCGGCCTCTTGGAACCTGGTCAGCATGGCACGGAGGCACTCGAACAGCTGCTGGTGTGACACCAAGATGTCATCAAAATATGGTACCACGCCTGGAAGCCCTTGCAGGAGATGCTCCATAAGGCTTTGGAAGATGCCAGGAGCCACACTCACCCCGAACTGCAACGGAATGCCCCTCGGTGGGTGACGATCGTCTGGGCTTCAGCAGTGGCATCATCGATGGGCAGTTGTTGATAGGCTTGGGCAAGGTCCAGCTTAGCAAAGACCTTACCCTCACCCAGGGAATGCAGCAGGTGTTGGACAACAGGAACCGGATAAGCGTGCTGCTGAAGTGCCTTGTTGATCGTGCACTTGTAGTCAGCGCAGATTCTCACCGACCCGTCTGGCTTGACAGGCGTGACGATGGGGGTTTCCCACTTGGCGTGGTCAACCGGCTCCAAAATTCCTTGCGCGATCCGCTTGTCCAGTTGTTCGTCCACCTTAGCCTTGAGAGCAAAGGGAACCCGGCGTGGCTTTAGCTTGATGGGGGCAACTTGTGGATCAAGGCTAAAGGAGATGGGCGTACCTGTATATTGCCCCAAAGTGCCGTCAAAAATCTCGGCAAAGTCTTTGACCAGACCCTCAGTCTCTGCGTTAGAGATGCAGTTGATGCCGGTGACTTCCAGGCCGAGGGCATCAAACCAGTCTAGCCCTAGGAGGCTTGGCCGCTGACCTTCGACCACCACCAACCGGAGCAGGCCCCAAAAATCCTTTAAGGTGATCCAGAACCGGCCAACGCCTACCACGGGAATGTCGTTTCCCTGGTAGTCTCTCAGGTGTACGCGGTGAGAGTCGAGTTGCCTTTTGGACACTCTGGGTACCAGTCTTTTGATGGTGCTCCAAGACACAATGGACAGGGCAGACCCGGTGTCGATCTCCATGTCACATGGAGTTCCTTCAATGAGCACCGTGACGTTCAGTTTGCGTCACGTAGGCGAGTCGGTTTGGCCAATCGTGGTTCCAGACGGGCAGCGGCAGTTGGTGAGAGCGAAACAGCTTTCCTTGGCAGACTGGAGTGAAGACTTGGACTTGCGAGTCAGTGAAGGGGTGTGTGTTTGACTTCCTGCCTCCCTGCTGGAGGACCAGAAGCATTACCTTTTTTTAAAAAAAAATTTATTTAACATAATTATTACAAAATATAAGCAAAATATTGCAAATACATACATACATACATATTTCAGATAAGCACACATGTATAAAAAAAGAACAAAAAAGAAAAAAGGAAGAAAAGAAAAAAATAAGGAGAAAAAGAAGAAAAGTTGGAAGAATTTCTTCCAAATTTATTCTACAGATATCTCAATACTGTAATAAAATTTCATTGGTTGATTTCCATCGATTACACTGCACTTCCTATATACATTTTAAGCAAAATTTTATCTGTTATTCTGTATTTTTCCCATACAATCTCATACAAATATTCTAATCAATAAGTGTTCTAAATCTTTCATAAATCTATTCTAAACACAACCAATTTCTTACATTTAATCTTTGTCTACATAAATAATCATTTAAACATTTCCATTGTTTCTGGATTATATGTCTTGGTTTTTGTCTTATCAAATCAGTCAGCTTTGCTAATTCCAAGTATTTGCATAATTTATTCAGACATTGTTCTTTGGTTGGAACATAATTCCCTTTCCAATTATTGGCTATTAACATTCTCGCTGCTGCTGTTGCGTACAAGAAAATATTAATTTTGTCGTTCGGGATGTCACCATTCAAAATTCCTAATAAATATGATTCTGTTCTTTTATTATGTGATGTTTTTATTAGCTTTTTAATTTCCTCATCTATCATATTGCAATATTTCTTATGTTCCAGACATGACCACCACATATGGTATAAGGTTCCAATCATTCTATTACACCTCCAACACTTATTATCACCCAGTTTTTTTCATTTTTGCTAACCTATCTGGCGACATATACCATCTATGGTGCATCTTCATGACATTTTCTTTCAATTGATAAGAAGCCGTAAAATTTATAATTTTTGTCCAAAATTTAACACAATCTTTGTATTCAGTTTCATAACCTAAATCTTGTTCCCACCTTAACATATTCTTACTTTTAATTTTTTGATCTATTTGTATTTTATTTAATAATTTATACATTTTTGTAAGTATTTTTTGTTTACTCTGTAAGACTTCTTTATTTAACTTTGATATTTTAACCCTCTGCTTTTTATATCTTTTTCAAAAGTCGCTTTCATTTTATTCCCATCCTTCCTTCTGCACTGAGTGATACACTATTCTCATACTATTGAACAATATCGAGCACAATAGTGTTCAAAGGTAACCTTGTAGGTAATCTAGTAAAACTAGATTACCTTGCAGCTACAGCATCTCTGACTGTCCAAGGATGGCTAATCTGTGGCTTTCTATATTTTGTTGGATTACAACTTCCATAATCCCACTTCCGATCTGATCGCCATGGCATTTGGCTGCTTTCCCATGGCACCAGACTCCAATTGTGCAATTATTCAGGGATAATATGGGGGTAATTATCCCTGCTGACCCCCCTCAGGGTAGGGGGGCTTGCCGTCACCCACGGGTCATCTGAAAACTCCCGCTTGCTACAGAACGTGGGGGCAGGGATGCTGGGTGCTGAGTATCGCATGAATTGGAAACTCTCCAGAGCCATTGCCATGAGCAGGAGGATCCCTGTTCTTCAGAAAATATTTGAATTCAGACTTTGAAACAGGCATGTTCTGGAAAGAAGGAGGCAAAAAAAGAGGACCTGCTAAAAAATTCAGTCACTGAGTGCCAAAGATTTAATTTGAAAAGGACTCTCGACATTTCACTACATTTTATGTGAGGTGAGTGGCTGTTTCTTCTGCTTCTTCTCTATATTTGTTATTTCATGATTTGGCAAGCCTCGCAAAGAAAGATCAAAGAATTAAATGGAATGCAGGGGGAACTGTATAAAAACTTTGGAATTTGATATTTTATGGCGCGGTCCCTTGTGGAGGGCTCTAATTAGAACTGACAAAAACAAGATTAGATGTGCTTTTAGCTTGGGACGATAAAATGGCATAAACTGTGGTGCCACCGAAAAAGAAAGGAGCCTCCATAAGGGGGTGAAAGACAGCTGATGGACTAAAACTGGGGAATATTTCACACATAAAAACTGCATCTGCTCACATGGATTTTTGTCCATGTGATAGTGAATCTTTGATCTATGCAAGCTTCCCCTAGGGCCCGGGGGTGGGGGGAGCAAGCTTGGATTCTAGAGGAACCAAACAATTATTAACTGTGGAATATACCTGATGGCAGGACGTGGGTGGCGCTGTGGGTTAAACCACAGAGCCTAGGACTTGCCGATCAGAAGGTCAGTGGTTCGAATCCCCATGATGGGGTGAGCTCCCGTTGCTCAGTCCCTGCTCCTGCCAACCTAACAGTTCAAAAGCACGTCAAAGTGCAAGTAGGTAAATAGGTACAGCTCCGGCGAGAAGGTAAACGGCATATCCGTGTGCTGCTCTGGTTTGCCAGAAGCGACTTAGTTATGCTGGCCACATGACCCGGAAGCTGTATGCTGGCTCCTCGGCCAATAAAGCGAGATGAGCAACCCCAGAATCGGCCACGACTGGACCTAATGGTCAGGGGCCCCTTTACCTTTACCTTTATACCTTATGGCATTGCTTTCTATGGAAGACCTTTATTTGGATTTGGGAAACATCCGCTCATTAAGAGACTTGAAAGACTGCTTTGAATTTTATTAAACAAAGGAAAGCTGGAAGCCAGCCCAGAGTTTTAGAGTTCAGAGCATGGATTAAAAAGGGGCCCTCTGAGGTGGGACGGCACCGAAAACAATTGTAAAACAACAGAATGAATAAAATTCCTCTTGCATGCTAATACGATTGAAAGTTGCATACCAGTGATTGTCATGATGATAAAGGGTTAAGATCGGAACTATGATATTGAGAATAAACAGAGGAAAATTCAGGAACAAGAATTAAAGACCTTCTCCTACTAGCCAGAACATGGGAAGTCCCATTAAATTATTTAATTTGGAATGTATAATTGGCTTTATTATTCGTGTTATGATATGGCAAGATTTGATATGTTATTAATTGGAATGTTATTAATGAAAAAGTAATTAAAAATATATTTTTAAAAAACAACTTCCATAATCCCATGGTAGCTAGGACTGATGGGAGCTGGAGTCTAGGGACATCTGGAGGCACACAGCTATCCCTGGAGTATGTAGTGCAGTTGAAAACGGCAATAACCTTGGAGAGCAGAATACACCAAGTGTGGCACCTAGTGGTAGACGACAGCATGTACAACATGTTGATTGTGAGCCCCCAGTCAACCGTGGTTTTTTTTCTGGTTGACCTCAGGGCCTTTCTCTGCAACCTCAGATGCAGCAGCAGCAGCCAATGCCAGTTTCCACAGTGATGCAACAACTCTGAGCAGTGCGCACGTGGGGGGATAGAGGAAGGCACGAGAGAGCTGGAAGAGGTCTGAGTGATGCTGCTGGAAGAGGGGAGGTGGGCTTATCATGGCTTTCCCAATTGGGGAAGGGGGCAGCTGCTGGAGATGGAGGGAAGCGTGAGGAGGAGCTGCGTGGAGGGAAGGAAGAAGGGAAGGATCAGGCTCAGGACCAGCTGTATGGCCCCCTTTGACAGGGGGGAAAGAGGAAGGGGGGAGGGCAGGCACTATGGGGATTCACATCAGCTGCGAGGCTCCCTTTGATGGGTGGGAGGGAGGAACAGCTCCACAGCCAGGGCCGTCTTAAGCATATCCGGCGTGTGGTACAAAGATTCCTCCGGCGTCCCCCCTTTCCCAGAGTTGTCAACCTTTTTTCAGGGCTGGAGGAGGTGGGCAGCAGCTGGAGGGCAGCTCCTCTGGCAGGGAAGAGGCAGAGGCTGCTGCATGTGGCACCTCCCGGCTCAGCTGGCTGCTTCATGCCGCAGTAGTCATAGCAAGCAGCACACCAAGTGAGCAGACCTGCACCAAGGGTGCGTGTGCCACTCCAGCCAAGCGTGGGCTTGTTTTTTTCCTCTTTTAGCCTTCTGGTGCCCCGCAGAATTCGGCGCCTGCAGGCTATAAGGGAAAAAACCGAGCCAACGCTTGGCAGAACCTGCACACACACCCTCGCCCACTCAGCGCACTTGTTCAGTGTTCCCCAGACTCTCGTCTGATGCCCTGATGCCCCGCGCCACTAGCCTCTATGGGTAAGATGGGCCTATCCTCAGCCCAGCTGGTTTAAGGGGTGCAGGGAGAGAGAGATTGCATGCTTTTATCTTTTATGCTTTTTATTTTTTTAGCTCTGCAGCCCAGCTGCTTTGAGGGGGGGAGAGAGAGCTGTTTGGGGGGAGAGGGGGGCTGGCTTGGGGGAGAGAGCTGCTGGGGGGAGAGGGAGAAAGGGCTGGCTTGGGAGGGAGAGAGGGCTGAGCACCCACCCAACCTGCACCATCAGGGTAAGCGACCAGCGACTGCCCGCCCACCCTGCTCCCTTGGGGGAAGTAACCAGTGCCTGCCCGCCCACCCTGCACCCATCCCTGGGTGTTAGATCACTGTCTGTTTATGATATTGGATCGTAGATCACAGGCTACTTGAAGTTGGACATGCCTGGACTACAACATTGCACTACACAGCATTAGCCTTCGTACAAGTAAAACTAAACAAGATAAAAATATATAGCTTCTAAATGACTACTCATCTTCACGTTACCTGCAGATGTCTCCATGTCTATTGTACAAGAATGCAGAATGTATCATATCCTAACAAGAAATCATAAGAGAAAGCAGTATAGTATTAAAGGCTGAAGCAGTCTTCACCAACTTGGTGCTTGCCTGTTATCATAGAATCATAGAGTTGGAAGAGACCACAAGGGCCATCGAGTCCAACCCCCTGCCAAGCAGGAAACACCATCAGAGCACTCCTGACATATGGTTGTCAAGCCTCTGCTTAAAGACCTCCAAAGAAGGAGACTCCACCACACTCCTTGGCAGCAAATTCCACTGTCAAACAGCTCTTACTGTCAGGAAGTTCTTCCTAATGTTTATGCTGGATTCCATCTTCCATCAGCTGCAGCCAGCATGTCCAATGGTCTGGGATTATGGGAGTTATAGCCCAAAGATTCTGGAGGGCATGTGGTTTGGGAAGACTGGGCCAGAGCTTTGAGTAGAATAGGAAGAACCATGTTTTAATCTCCACCCAGTTATGTAGCATCTCTGGATGATCTTGAGCCAGTGGCTGTTTCTCAGCTTAACAAAGCTCACAGGGTTTTGTAATGATAAAATGTGTGCATGTGTTGGTGCAGCGATGAGACAGGAATTATTTATTCTGTCAAGAGCACTTTGGAGAAGAGGCAAGATTCTTTTCTTTTTAAAAAATGAAATAAATAAGCCAGAAAATGCAGTCTAATAGAATCAGCAAAAAAGAAGAGGAATGGTAGGAGGGAAGAATGGTAGGAGGAAAAACAACTCGCTTGGGTTTTAACTCAATCGATCAAAGGCCCATGTGGAATACAGATGGAAAGAAGCCCACAGGGGCCTTTGATTGTGTAAATCTGCCTTTATTGTATTTTTGATGCAAGATTTTTATGACACAAGTGGGGAGAAAATGGTTCCCCTCCCCCTCTAAGTGCCTGGGATATGTCTCTTTAATAGCAAGGCTGGCAAATCCATTTTGTACCTCTCACCAGCTATGTGTCTGTAGTGGGTGGGGGGCAAGGGGGGAGAGAGAAACTGAAGCCAGAGCCTTTCTTTGCCATCCCCCACTCCATATCAGAAAGGAAGCAGAAAGGAAGCACACCTTGACTTTTATCACAGGCCACAGGATCTAGGGCCACCCCTCTACCTCCCAGAAATACCATCAAGGGAATACCATATACAGTGGTACCTCAGGTTACAGACGCTTCAGGTTACAGATTCCGCTAACCCAGAAATATTACCTTGGCTTAAGAACTTTGCTTCAGGATGAGAACAGAAATTGTGCGGCGGCGGCAGTGCAGCAGCAGGAGGCCCTATTAGCTAAAGTGGTGCTTCAGGTTAAGAACAGTTTCAGGTTAAGAACAGACCTTCAGAACGAATTAAGTTCTTAACCAGAGGTACCACTGTATTTGGTGACATACATTGACCAGTGAAGGAGAAGCACCAGGAACTTCACTCTTCGCTTGCTGCCACCCAGAAAGAGCACTCTGATGCAACTACTAGCTGTGCTCGCACCGCTCCTTCCATGTACTGAAGCCAACCAGGCTGGTAGTTGAATCTTATATCAACACTGGTGATGGGGGCCGCATCCTGTCACATCTGAGTGCAGCAGCCTACCTTAGAGGGTGCAGAATAGGCTGCCTGGCACAAACTCTGGCTCGAGAAAACATCACTGGTTTTGCCCACTTCTCAACATTTGCCATCTAAGGCAGCTGCATCCCTTCGCCTAATGTTATGGCCAGGTCTGCTTTCAATCCCATCCTGCCTATTCCCTGAGATCTTACAGACAACAGATAGGCTCCTTGTCTGTATGCTGCAATTAGCATCTGCTGAGCCAACTGACTTTAAACTATTCAAAATAAAAACAAATTAAAACTAGAACAGACCACAGAGCTCAAAGGCAGGGAGCTTTTCTTTTCACCATCTTCACCCAGAAGTCCCACAGATGTTATATAGATGCTCTTCTCTGTTTTCGGACTATGCTTGAAGCTATATTTGTCAGGAATTGTGTAAGAGCCTTGCCTCTGGACACAGCAAAAGTAAAACTCCCCTCCTCAAGAAGCATGTTCATCCCTTTCTCTGTCTTCTACCACCTAGCTACAAGATCTATTATTATTCAGATAAGTTTTCAGTTTGCTTTGTTAGGATTTTTAACGGCCAGTCCTGCAATTTTAAAGTTGATTTTTTAAATCTTCTACTCTTTTCTCTTTTATTCAGTGCCAGATTAAACCCCTTGGAGGCCCCAGGCAGTGGAAATCTCACCCCCCCTCATGTGCCCTCTAGTGGAATAACATTGAACTAAGAAAACTTGATTGTAATTTTCTTTCAAGATCAAATCAATATTATTTTGATCTGTTACCACAGTGTTGCATTCGCAAAGTAAAGGATAGGATAGAACGGGCCCCCTAAAAGGCATGGGGCCCATAGGTCAGTGCTTACTCTGCCTACTTGATAATCTTGCACTGCTTTTATTGTTGTTTAAATTTGTTTTATTATGCATCCCATTATTATTACAGTGGAACTTCTGGTTGTGAGCGGGATCCGTTCCGGAGGCCTGTTTGCAACCTGAAAGGAATGCAGCCTGCATCTGCATGTCTGTGCATGCATGGGTTGCAATTCATCACTTCTGCGCATGCGCGCGATGTCATTTTGTGCGTCTGCACATGTGCGAGCAGCAAAACCTGGAAGCAATCCTTTCCAGTACTTCCGAGTCGCTGCAGGAAGCAACCTGAAAACGCTCAACCTGAAGCAAACGTAACATGTGGTATGACTGTATTTTGTTTTCAAAGGATGTAAAACACCCTGAGTGCTGTTTCTACTGTGGAAGGGCAGGGTATAAACTTCAGTAAATAAATGGCTGCATTCTTTCCATAGAATTGTAGAAGATGCAAAGGATTTTGTTTTGTTTTTTTATAAATATTTATTAGATTTTTCCAAATTAATACAAAAAACGAACAAAAAACAGAAATGCACAAAAAGTAACAAAAATACAAAAAAACAGAACAAATGTAGTTTCCATTACTTATTTCCATTAACTTATTTCCCGGACCTCCTCTCACCTCCCCCTTTTGTATTCCAGTTCGAATTCTTAACTCAGCAAATCCTTATTATAACTTGTTATAACTTATTTTAACTTATTACTCAACCTTTACATTACAGCTGGTAACCACTTAGTTTCTGTCCAACATCAATCTAACATTCATTAATTTTACAATATTTCTGTAAATAGTCTTTAAATTTCTTCCAATCTTCTTCCACCGACTCTTTTCCCTGGTCTCGGATTCTGCCGGTCATTTCTGCCAGTCCCATATAGTCGATCATCTTCATCTGCCATTCTTCCAGAGTGGGTAGATCTTGTGTCTTCCAATATTTTGCAATCAGGATGCAAAGGATTTTGGAAGCTATTTAGTTGAATCCACTGCTCAACCATGTCATGGCCTTTTGCTACTACAATAAAGCTTATTTACTTACTTACACTGCTCAAGCAGGGATCTGGCACTTATGTTTATGACTATGTGGTTTGTATTGTTAATGTGGCAGTTTCTTCCATACCCTCCTTTGTGTTCATAGCCAAATCTTATTTTGCAAAGGTTGAGCTTTGGCTATAAACAAATGCATTGGACTGACCGACCATTATTGAACACCACCTCTATGTCTGCCTCCCATTTTCTCCATTCCTCCCACTCTATCACTGCTTTCCAGTGATTCTTCACTATTGCAGCCCTTGCCAAAGGACCTATAAAACTTGTCTTATTAAGGGGAAGGTACAGTATATTTGTGTGTGCATGAAAGTGAGAAAAACTTCAAAGAAGGGGGGAATAATATGGGCCGAGATTTAAAGCTGCTATCGGTTGCTGTTTCAGCTTTAAGAGTCTGTTGAAACAACATAATAAAATGTAATAAAGAGAAGATATACAACTTACCTGCAAATAATAACTTGCCACATTCTCCAGTGTGGGGTGAACAGTGTGCATGAACTTTGGGGAGTAGGAACAAAAGGTACTTTACCATCTAGTGTGCTGAAATCATGTCATGGGGGGATATCCCAACGGTTCAGTTTAATGGTTTAGTTTGCAAGGCTTGTACAAGGCAGGGGTCCATTCCCTTTCCTGTACACTCTGTGGCCTTGAGAGGCTGGCTATTTATGACCTTGGCATTTAGGGTTTTAAAGACTCTGTTTTGTTCTGTTTGACTAGCAAACCTCTGAAGATTCACTGGAATCGATGGCTGTGCATTGGGCTTTTATATTATATTTTTTAAAGGCTGGGTGTTTACCACTCTGCTTGGTCCCTCCATCTAAATCGGGGAAGAAAGGAAGGATGTTAATGGGTTTAAGCCCCACATTGGGCAAAAGATTCCTGCACGAGGGACTAGTTGAGCCTCATGGTCCCCTCCAACTCTACAATTCTATGATTCTATGGCAGGTTCCCCATGCCTGGGTTAGGGATTGTTTCTGGGGTGAGGATTTAGTTCTGGAGAGGCGGGGTTTTTTTTGTTTTTGTTTTTTGCTGTTATGTTCTTGCGTTTTTATCAGTAGACTTCATTATGAATTAGTGCTCAGCTGTATTGTGTATTTATTGGCCACTGTGTTGAATCCTCCACAAAGCTTTGGGCCTTGCATATTAGGTCAAAGATAATTCTGTACTTTCAAAATACTTTCAGGGCTTTCCCCAACAAAGGGGTTTACCCACCTCTACTTCCTACACTTGACTTAAACGAAGATTAACATTTTCTTTCTCAAATGCTTGCTACTCCTATGCTTCCTTGTTAGTCAGAGGCCAAAGCCAAAGAACAACAACCCAGAGGGCAAGATGGAGAAGCACCTAGACTGGTGACTGGGAGTGGTCGCCAAGACCATATAACACTGGTCCTGAAAGACCTACATTGGCTCCCAGTACATTTCCAAGCACAATTCAAAGTGTTGGTGTTGACCTTTAAAGCCCTAAATGGCCTCGGCCCAGGATACCTGAAGGAGCGTCTCCACCCCCATCGTTCAGCCCAGACACTAAGGTCCAGTGCCAAGGGCCTTCTGATGGTTCCCTCACTGCAAGAAGTGAGGTTACAGGGAACCAGGGAGGGCCTTCTCGGTAGTGGCGCCTGCCCTGTGGAACACCCTCCCAGCGGATGTCAAGGAAATAAAAGACTACTTGACCATCTGAAGGCAGCCCTGTTTAGGGAAATTTTTAATGTTTGATGTTTTATCATGTTTTAATATTCTATTGGGAGCCGCCCAGAGTTGTTTTATCATTATCATTATCATTATCATTATCATTATCATTATCATTATCAAGCACACCATAAGTCTTGACCAAAAGAAAACCAAAGGATGCAGGGACATGCCAAAGCTCAGGAAGACAAAGAGAGTCCATTGATCAGTCTGGATACTTTGGAAGCAAATACATGTCTGTGCCTTGCCTAAGTAGTAAGTAGGGATGAGGAAGAAATTCAGTTCAGTAAACATTTAAATATGCAAACCAAAACACAGCTATCCTTAACAGGCTGCATTTATTTAAATTTTGAAGTGCAGTTTCCATCCAAACAAATGAAAGTATTAGAAAAAAGGGTATTAAAATGTACATATTCATGAAAACAATGCAAACATGCATTATATTAGGGAAAATTGATAACAAAAAATGTAAATATTGCTACAAAAATGTGTTCATTAGGAGAAATTCACAATAAAATGCTGGTGATTTTTCATGATAAACTTTTTAAAAAACAAACAAAACAAACTGCAAATTGCTGCAAAAAATGTGAAGAAGTGAAATTAAGATTGGAAAAATGAGAAGCCAGAGAGAACTGAAATGGACAAATCCTTCAATTCCTAATGAACAGCCAGACAAAATCCCATTCTGAGTCCTGAGAACTCTCATTAAACCTGTGTCAAGTCGTAATAAACTGACATGGATCACTGGTACTCTCAGCAGACATCATTGTGATGGGCTTCACTTTTGAGTTTAGTAAGCCCAGCCATCAACATTGCCACTGGTGGTTGTGATGAATAGCACAGTGACATCACTGGCCCTTATTGATCCCCAGACCTCTATGGCTTCTGTGGCTGTGAATTCTGGGCCCCCTTTTAGACCTGCAGTAGAGTTTTGGGGTTGTCTCTAATGTTAATCCTACTTAGGTCAGATTCAGTGAAATTAACAGGCATGACCACCTCAAGCACAATCATTTCAATGGGTCTTCTTTGAGTAGACAGCAACCCCTAATATCTCTACAGCAGAGCTTTCCAAACTTTCCATGTTGGTGACACACTTTTTAGATGTGCATCGTTTTGCGACAGTAATTCAGTTTTACTAACCTTTTCCAGGCTTGGGAGGAGCATGGGGAGTGTTTGTGCAACACAATTACACACTGCAGCTGACACACTAATGTGTCACACACACCACTTGGAAAGCTCTGCCCTATAGTGACCAGACTCCTCTCTAACAAAACAGGGTAAACAACAGATTTCCAAGTATACCCAGAATTTGATGACCACTCCAATGAGCAGGCCAGCAGTTTTCCATCAACAGAATTGAGGTCTCTGTGACCTCTTTGGGAATATGTGATACCTTTTTTCACAATATTTCTCTACTACTTTTTCTGTTTCCTTCTTCCAATACAACTTCTATTGTGGTGACAACACTGTAGCACTCAGATCCATAGGATGCTGGACTACATTGGCTTAACAGGGTTCTTATATTCCTGGGAGATCTACTAGTGTGCCCACCAGGCTCTTTAAACCCCATTGCATTAGATTATAAATTATAATGACTGTATGAGTTTCTCTGCACTCTCCCAAGATACCATTAATACTAAGGGATGTGGGTGGTGCTGTGGGTTAAACCACAGAGCCTAGGACTTGCTGATCAGAAGGTTGGTGGTTCGAATCCCCGCGATGGGGTGAGCTCCTGTTGCTCGGTCCCTGATCCTGCCAACCTAGCAGTTCGAAAGCACATCAAAGTGCAAGTAGATAAATAGGTACCACTCTGGCGGGAAGATAAAAGACATTTTCATGCGCTGCTCTGGTTCGCCAGAAGCGGCTTAGTCATGCTGGCCACAAGACCCGGAAGCTGTACGCTGGCTCCTTTGGCCAATAAAGCAAGATGAGTGCCACAACCCCAGAGTCAGCCACGACTGGAGCTAATGGTCAGGGGCCCCTTTACCTTTATCTTATTAATGGCTACTAGCTACAATGACTATATCCCAACTCCTCTGCCTCTGATTACCAGTTAATTGGTAGGGAGAGAATTGTTGCACTCAGGTTGCACACCTGCTTGCAGGTTTTCCACAGGCATCTGGTTGGCATTGTGTAAACAGGATGCAGGATGAGGCAGGCCTTTGGCCTGATCCAGCAGGGCTTTCCTTACATTTTTATGCATGCTTATTTTTAGGTCTATTCCTGACTGTCCCAATTCTCTACTGGGGTGTGGTGGTGGGGGGAGAGGAAGTGCTCGTTTCTAATTATGTTGTAAAGTAATGGTTCATTTAGCACATTTACTCATCTTGACCTAGATTCCCCCCCCCCCAATCTATTGCATGTACTGAAGCTTCGGTTGGCAACTTTGCATTCAGATGGGGAAATCATTGCAATAGATTCCAAATGCAATTAAAAAGACTCCCCCTCCAACTACTGTGCTTGTAAATAAATAGCTGCATTTGCTCCCCTTTTTACTAATAGTTTGCAAATTCACAAGAATTCCATTACCCCTGCTGTAAATGGCTCTGCGACAGTTACTGGTAGTTCTTTTTTCTTTTTTCCTTTTAAAAGGGTAGAATCTTGTGAGAGAAGGAGAGGAACAGCTGATGAGCTTAATACATTTTTCTGCTGAGGAGAAAAGCTGAAAAGGAATTCCTCAGAGACAGCAAATCCACCAGGGGATGCAAAGGAAATATAGATCTGGGCCAGCTAGTATTGAGTAGAATTGCTGAAGGCAATTATAACAGCCAGAGAGTAGAGCATGCTGGAAGCCCGGGAGTGCAGGGTGAGTAGGATGGAGAAAGATGGGTGGGAGAGCATTTGCTTCCAAGATGTTGCAGAATTACTTATATTAGCCAAGCTTCCCACTGGGCACAAATTGAGCAGCAGGAAAATTTGTGCAGGCTAAAGGAGGATAGGGTAGTCTGAGAGGCAGTGCGACTGGCCAAAGGCGATCCAAACCTTTGTCTCCCAGTTCCTAATCCAATACACTACACTGGCCAACACACCAACCAACACACCAACCAACACACTACACTGGCTGGGTTAATAAACACACCCCAATGGGAAAATTCAGTCTAAGTGGTGACTTGCAGAAATTTAGGGACTTTGTACAGATGACAATTTGTAACAATGCCCTAGGACTACCCTGTAGATCAAAGGTTCCCAAACTTATTTGGCTTACTGCATCCTCTTCAGAAAAAAATACTTAGTATCCCCCTAGAAATCTGTTATTTACATGTACAAATGGTTTTTCAAAATTGGACAAGGAGGTGACTAGGTGCTGTCCAATCTGTCCCTAGGGTAGGGCCAGTGCCCCAGACCTCCTGCCATTGGCCAAATAGGCAGGCAAGCAGTGATCCATTTCCTGGGCCTGGGTGAAGCCAAAAAGGGTTCACCCAAGCCTAGGAAAACCCCTCACCTCCAGCACACAGCCACTGGTTCCAGGGGAGGCATTGTTAATGCTACACAACGGCTCCTGAACTGGCGGTAAGCATCATTACCCAACAGATGGAACATGTATGAATGGTTTTTCAAAATGTTCTTTCTTTATGTTTCCATCACCCCCTTATTTTTATTCAATGCCCCCTATTGCACCCAAAGCTCCTACCACCCCCCTGGATCATTCCAGCGCCCCCAGCAAGCAGTAGTGCCTACTTTGGGAAACACTGCTATAGATCTACTAATGTGCAAGTTGCACAATGAAAAGTTTCCATGGGGTAGGTTTTTTTATCCCAAAATTCTCGATGAAGCTGTCATGGAAGCCGCCATTTCACAAATTAAGAAAGTATTTTAAATTATGAAGTGTAGCATAAAGTGGCAGTCCAGGTGGGCTGGTGCTATCAAGTCAGAGAACAATTCCATCGAGCTCTAAACCCTCCTCCACCCTATCCACAGATCCTCTACACCCCACCCTACTCTGTCATATTCCTTGGTTGTAATTCCTGCATTGCAGGAGTGTGAACTAGATAGGGCAGGGTTGCCATATTAAAAAATGCTGGATTACACTGGGCAACAATTTTTTACTTTTTGAATGTGGTCTAGATTTCTACAACTGATTTAGGGTATTCTTGCACTGCTGAATCAGGAAATGGCATCCGTTTCTCTCCATCAGGTCAGGTTTACTGTAAACTGAATGGTGGGCATTGATAAAGGTAAGTACATGTAAATTGCATGTTGTTTCACCATTTTTTAAACTTCAGGGCTTGAACTTCCATTTCTTGGAACTCCTGGAATGCTCAGCGGCAGGGAGGTCTCTCTTCAGAGTCCAACCGTAGTCAGCCATCATGACTGCGTCCCAGCGACCCTGATACCCTGATATCTCTTTCATGTCCTGATGGAATCTCTCCCCCTGCTCGTCACTCATTGAACCCAGGTTCTCAGGAAACCGGTCCATATGTGAAAATATGTAGTGCATCTTGACGCTCATGTTGCAGCCCAGGTTTCTGAAAGCAGTCAGCATGTTGTTGACAAGTTCTGTGTAGTTTCTGGCCTTATTGTTGCCAAGAAAGTTCTTCACTAACAGAACAAATGCCTTCCATGCTTCCAGTTCCACTTCGTTCATTGAGTTTCCAAACTCTGGATCTCTGATGAGCTGACGGATCTGAGGACCATCAAAGATGCCAGCTTTCAACTTCTCCATGGTCAATCCTGGAAAAGCCTGGCACAAGTAAGTGAAGCAGTCACCATCTTTGCCAGAGCCTTGGTGAACTGCTTGATTAAGCTGAGCTTGATGTGCAGCGGTCGGAAGAGTATTCTGTCTCTGTCCACCAGAGGGTCGTTGATGACGTTCCTTTCTTTGGAAGGCACTAATTCCTCCCGCACAGGCCAGTCCTTCTTCGTGTAATGCTGAGCACGGTCCCTACTATCCCACATGCACAGAAAACATGGATACTTGGTGAAGCCAGACTGTTGTCCCAACAAAAAGTCTTCAGGTCAACACAAATAAACCACTTATGCTGATCATAACCAATTTTCTCCAGTACATACTTCACCGCTTCATAGTTCTCCTTCAGTGTACTCGAGTAAACCAGGGGTATAGAGGCAAACTGGTTGCCGTTGTGTAGCAGAACACATTTCAGTGATCGCTTGCTGCTGTCAATGAACAGTCTCCAATCTTTGGGTTCGTACTGTGGCACTCCAAGCTTGAGCAGAAGCTGCGCAATATCTGCACAGTACACCAAGTCCTTCTCTTCTGAGAAAAAACGGAGGTACTCTTGATTCCTGTTGCGGAGGAAGCTGGTGTGAGCACTGTCAGAGAGGAGGTTTTTTCCCTCCTTTTGGGAAAATGGATGTGGAGCATCATCTTCAAGAACCACTTCTTCTTCATGTCCTTCAACACTGGAGGCATCTTCGTCACTAATGTCAGGAATTTCTTTTTTTTTTAAATAATTTTTTTTATTAATTTTCCAATTTTTAACAAACACAACAAAAACAACATAGAAACAAACACATAAAATCATAATTTCTTAACCTTATTTCCATAAGCCTCTTTTCTCGGACTTCCCCATACCTTCCCCTTTTTGCATCCTTTTATTTTTAACAATTATTCAACAACCCTTTTAGCCAATTAAATATAAATTCATTCTCCCTTTCAATTTCACCCTAAATCAAGCAAAATTTACCGCTGTAATTCTACGTCTTCCTCTCCCTTAGCATTTTAGCACTCCTCAATTTTATAATAGCTCTTAAGATATATTTTAAACTTCTTCCAGTCTTCTTCCACAGTCTCTTTCTCTTGGTTGCGGATTCTGCCGGTCATTTCTGCCAGTCCCATAAAGTCGATCACTTTCGCCTGCCATTCCTCCAGCGTGGGTAGCTCTTGTGTCTTCCAATACTTTGCTAGAAGAATCCTTGCTGTCGTAGTAGCATACAAAAAGAAATTTTTATCCTTCCTCGGCACCAGCTGGCCGACCATAATGTCAGGAATTTCTCCGAAGATAGGCACTGGAATTTCATCACAATGAGCTACAGGATGACGTGCTGATTGAAGATCAGGATACTTGAGGCTGCTCTGGTTCTTTCTGTTGATCCCACCAATATTATTATTATTATTATTATTATTATTATTATTATTATTATTATAAAAACCAAACCCAAATTGTTAACCTTTTTTTTAGACCCCCTAAAATAGTGATATTAAGTTTTTCGAGCTGTTTCCGCTGCTTTTTCCATCACGTTGCCATACAACCAATTTGGCAAAATTCCCCCCGATGCCATTTTTACATCCGAAAACCAGGACGTCAGGAATTTTCCTGATGTCTGGCAAGCCTACCTTGAGGTCCCTTCCAATGGTAGATTTCTACTAGCTATGGCAGGAGGTAGAAGAAAGATTGCAAGGTATACTCTGCCGTATACTGGTGCCTGGTGTGTTGTTTCTTAGTGCGCAAGACACTAAGCTGGGGGGGGGGTTGTGTGTGGGTCTAGCCAGGGTTTCTGCCCCAGGTGAAGCCTCCAGAGGGGTGCCATTGAGGCTCCCAGCATGTCTGGGCTTCATCCAGAGAGAAAATGAAAACATGAACGGCAGCTGCAAGCTCCATCCTTCCCCTTTCCCCATGAAGCTGAAGAAGGCTCATTAACAATGTGATGAAGGGGGAAGGAGAGTTGGAAAATCTGGAGAGGCTGTGCGGCTCTCCCCAGTGAAGAAGATAGGATTCCCTGTGGGTTTGCTACTACAGTGGTACCTCGGGTTACATATGCTTCAGGTTACATACACTTCAGGTTACAGACTCCGCTAACCCAGAAATAGTACCTCGGGTTAAGAACTTTGCTTCAGGATGAGAACAGAAATCATACAGCGGCGGCATAGTGGCAGAAGGAGGCCCCATTAGCTAAAGTGGTGCTTCAGGTTAAAAGAACAGTTTCAGGTTAAGAACAGACCTCCGGAATGAATTAAGTTCTTAACCAGAGGTACCACTATATGTGAGAAAGAAATTCTAGAGGGAGGGAGGGAGGGAGGGAGGGAGGGGAAGCTCAGGAAGAGAATCAGAATAGATGATCCTTGTGGTCCTTTGCAACTCTACAATTCTATGATCCCTTCAGAACTATGAATGTGTTTAAATAGCTAAGGTTGAAGCATTTTACAGACTATACATGATCTGCACACTGGAAAGTAAGGGGTGCTGTATTAGGATTGTGATGGACCAGCACTTTCTACTTCAGCATTTCTTCCCCTTACATGGAACCTAAAAGGACAACAAAATTATCATTTCCTAAAATGATTAATCAAAAATAAAATTGAAAGGAATCTTGTTGAAGCTTACACAGGAGTTAACTTACATGTCAAAACTCCTTGAAAGGGTTTGCACAGAACCAAGAAAATGGGTGGGTGGCAAAAAGCCTCAAAGGGGTTGGGTGGCATTTTAAAAGGAAACCAGAGGGTCTTGGCTGATAATATGAAAATGCACTCTTTTAAAGTGTTGAGGTGTGTTTGTTTGTTTGTTTGTTTGCATGTGTACGTATGCAAACATGCATCTGGGGTATGTATGCGCCAAACTGGGTCTTGGATCCAGGTGACAGAAAGCCTAGTTTCGGCCCTGCCAGACACAGACAGCTTCTGGGAAATGTTGCTATCCCAAAGACTCCTAACACCACAGTAGCTCATGGTGAGAGCTAACTCTAGCCGGATTACTTTGTAGAGCATGTCAAGTGCCAAAGCAGTGCAGGAAGCCGCTCAGGTGCCTGGAGTGGCACACTCAGGGGTGGGGCCAGCCGCCCATAGGGGCGGGGCAAGCCACCCATAGGGGTGGGGCACACCGCGGGCCTGCCTCCTCCTACTCAGCCACCATACAGCTGTGGGGGGGGGGGGAGGCAGTGGGTGGACCATTTGGGCAGCGCGGAGTCTGCATGTGCCCAAGCTACTGTGTCTCTCCCAGGAGAGAAGTGTGGCTTGGGTACGCTGCAGGCCCCACGGTGAGTGCCGCCAAGCATTTTGTCACCCCCCTCAGTGGTGACACCCAGGGTGACCTGCACCCACCGTACCCCCCTCCCTCCACCCCTGGGGGGGAAATGGGGAACCTCACTTTCTTTCTTCTGCCCATTTGCTTATCACCAAGGTAGCAGTAGTCAGTGAGGTGGGGGGAAGTAGTTTGGGGGTGGCAGTGGCTGGGAGTGAGAGGAGGCAGCAGGTTCAGAAAGAGATGCTGTTTAGCTTGCAAACAACTCAAGTTATTTGTCCATTTTTGGATGGGTGGGTGGGGAAATAGGTAAGATTATTCTGAGCCAATCTGATTCAGGCCTGTGGGAGACAGCAACTAAACTTCCAATCTGAAACACATTGCTTCGTGACAGTAGTCAGTTGTGGGGGAGAGGGGAACTGAGTTCAGTTGTAAAGATTGGATCTTCCCCATGTGAAGCTGGAATTTGTTACAAGTGTGTACCTGGACTCGCATGTGTGCAACCAGCTCTCATGCATGTTTACATACACACTGCTGAGAGCTTTAGGATCTTTTGCTGGAGTTATGATGTGCACTTGTTATGGATGTGTGTTAACCCATAACCTTATGCTCACAAGAAACTCTCCCACAAAGAAAGAAAGAAAGAAAGAAAGAAAGAAAGAAAGAAAGAAAGAAAGGAAGGAAGGCTTGGTATATTGTAGAAATAGGAGTGACAGTATATATAAAAATGTTGCTTTCGACAGCAAAGTTACAGTCTAAGCACGTAGCAAATTACAATACATACACACCTTAATTAAAGAGTAAAACATCCCCTAACTATTCTAAGAGGCCTACAGAAGCATGGGCATGAACTACAGGTGGAGAGAAGGGAGGGAAGGAAAGTATACCTGTCCTTAGAGTGAAGCAGAAGTGTGCAGAGTCCTGGGGAGTGCTGGATAATTGCTGCCCCGTTGGAGCTATGAGAGCCAGCTAACCTTTGAATCTAAAGGGTTTTTTATACCCTTTTGGCAAGGCATGCCAGTGAAGAGGGGAGGGGGCTATGAAATGAGTGATTTCTCCAATTTCCATAGGTAAAGGTAAAGGTACCCCTGCCCATACGGGCCAGTCTTGACAGGGTTGTGCGCTCATCTCACTCTAGAGGCCGGGAGCCAGCGCTGTCCGCAGACACTTCCAGGTCACGTGGCCAGCGTGACGAAGCTGCTCTGGCGGGCCAGCACCAGCACAGCACACAGAAACACCGTTTATCTTCCCGCTATAAAGCGGTACCTATTTATCTACTTGCACTTTAAGGGTGCTTTTTAGCTGCTAGGTGGGCAGGAGCTGGGACCGAACGACGGGAGCTCACCCCGCCGCGGGGATTCGAACTGCCGACCATGCGATCGGCAAGTCCTAGGCGCTGAGGTTTTACCCACAGCGCCACCATAGCTACTTGCAAAAGGGTGAAAGACTTGTGACAGTAAGACCGGCCATCACCTTACCATTGTGGGGATGGAACTAATTGAGGAATTGAGTACCCTATATTTGTGTATGTTAATCTTTCAGGTCTGAGGTTGGTGAACTCAGCATTTGCCCAAATGCCTTTCTACAGGAGGCTGGAATATGGCTTGTTCCAAGCTCATCATGGAAGGTCTCATGTCATATTAGAATTATGTCAATCTTATACTTAGGCCATGATCTACAGAGATAAACCATATCCTGAATTCAGATCCACACACACCTCCTTACACTGGGTTTGGGAGTTTCTCTCATTCTACCCTATGTAAAACTGGTGCCAAATCCCAATTTTGGTCCAGGATCATGTTTGTGTGTGGCTTCAATTTCTTTTGCACTGTTTCCCCTGCAAGCAGTTTGTGCCTGCATCTGTTTTAGCAGAGCCACAAAGAGCACGAGAGAGCAACTGAATGAGCAGGGGGTGTCCATGCCAGAGAGCTGCTCTGTGCCCCCACTGCTATTCTAATGCAGCCACCTGAGACCCAGAAAGCATTTGCAATTCCATCTGTCTCATTGTGGTGTCCCTGTGAAATCTGCTGCTTGTATCAGGCCCACAGCATCACACAGGCACAATTTACAGAAGTGGCACAGCTTGGTGACCCCCAACACTAACATGCAGCAGCTAGGGATAGGCAGATCTGTCCATTTCAGATTCTCTCCATTCCTCTCCCTTCACGCCAAATCCAGTGCTCCTCATTTCCACATCAATTTGTGGTTATTTTTTAAAGTCTTCACCAACATTTTGGTGAGAGTTAAGATACAGATATTGGTATACAATTTTCCTGATATATCCTCCCCCCCCCCCCCGCCCCAAAGCAATTTCCCCTAATACAATGTATTTTTTGTATGTTGTATTCATGAATATGCGCATTTTTATGCACACTTTAGTCTGGTATATGCATTGCTTGGCTGGAGAACCATATTGCAAAATTAAGAGAAATGCAAATTTGGAAGGGTGGTTGTGTTTTGGTTCGTTTACTGTTTCAGAAAATGCAAACCTGGCAGGTTTGCCTTTAAATGTAAATTGAATCAGCTTTCTCTCCAGGGCTTTTTTTCAACCACAATTCTCAGGTGTGTGCCATTGCCATTATAAGAGAACAAAGGAGGCATTCATGGTGAGTTCCAGCACTTCTTTTCAGGAAAAATATCACTGTTCCTCTCCCCTTCATAGTGAGAGCCAAACAAGTTGGACATGCTCTGAGAGTGACTGCTGTTCTTTTGTTGTTGTTAACAAAAGGAACAAGGTGCTAGCTCTCATGGTTAGAGAGCAAAGCACGAGTGTGGAGCCTGTGGCCTTCCAGTTGTTGTTGAAGTACAACTCCCACCACCCCTGACTGTTGACCAAGCTGCTAATGGGGCTGCTGGAAGTTGGAGTCCAGCAGCATCAGGAGAACCACAGATGTCCCTGGAAAACACACACACACACACACACACACACACACACACACAGAGCACATTCTGTTCAAGACTTCAGTGCTCTCTCTCTCTCTCTGTGTGTGTGTGTGTGTTCAAAGCATCCAACTGCTGTTTCTCAAACAGATTTCCCCACAACCTTCTACAGGGCTGGTGGTAAACATTAGTATGACTGGGCATTTCCTGAGGAACCAAACTGCAGCAGAGAGCCCACTGAAAAAAAAGTTTGTTGCCCCTGTTGAAATTAGAAAGTAGACTCTATGGGGACGGGGAGTCTACCATGGAGTGTGTCTTGCTCAAAGGCCCTTCAAAACCTGAAGCCATCACTGACCTAAGATTGGAATCTTACTCTGTTAACCATTACTCATAATAGCAAACTCAGGTTGTATGTGTTGCCAGTATCACAGTCATCTGATTGCTCCCTGCTATCCCCACTGCTGGGCCTATGAAGCAGCTGGTGGATTCTTGGGGTTGGAGAGATGGAGGAGGAACAAGAGAATTCATTGGGGAGGTGGAGACGCTGAGCAAGTAGGCAGGAAGAAGGCTGAGTCTGGTTAAGAAAAACAACCAGTCCCTTGGTTCTTCATTAAATCATCAATTCTTTTGCTGGATGTCAAATAATATCAAAAGGCATGTAGAGGGTGGGAGTGTAGTACTTATGAGTTTAACATTTCTCTCCAGCTATTCCATCTTCAAGATCAGGATGACTTGTGGCTTCCAGTTGACCTCATCCAAAGGGTCAGAATTGTGCTGTCGGTAGCTAGCAATGCTGGGAAACCTCAGGTTTGTATCCAATGCTAGTAAACTTCCAGAATAGACGCATTGAAATGAATGGGCATGGCTAACTTAGGCCCATTAATTTCAGTGGGTCTCCTCCAAGTAGGACTTAGGAACATAGGAAACAGCCTTCTACTGCATCAGACCACTGGTTCATCTAGCTTGGTATCATTTACACCAGTGGTTTTCAGTGGCACCCTGGAGTGTCTTGAAGGATGGCCAGGAGTGTCACAGGCAACACTGGCCTCTGACCCTCTTTCCTTCCCTCCCTCCTCTGATGCCCTCTTGCATTTCTGCCCCCCAAAGGCTTGCACAGCTGTTTGTTGCAACAGGCGAATGGTGCCTTTCGGACTGGCCGGGGGTGTTTCCCATGCCCCTGTGGGGTAATGTGAGGAGGCGCCTCTCTTTGGGGTGGGCAGCTCAGAGACCAGGGGTGGCAGCTGTGACCACCCAGAAGACTCCCAAGGAGAGGGGAGAGAAGAGGAGGCTGAGGGAACACTCCATAACGGAGGGTGTTTGAAAAAGAGTGAGAGGCTGCCAGCTCTGAAGGTAAGCGGGTGACATAACTAGGCTTCTGAAGCCCACAGGGGTGATGCAGAAAGAATGTAGTTGGTCAAGGGAACTGTGGACTCAAAAAGGTTGAAAACCTCTGGTTTACACAGACTGGCAGGAGCTCTCCAGTGTTTCAGACAAGAGTCCCTTCCAGCTGTATCTGGGAAAACCAGGTATTGATCCTGGGATCTTCTGCATGCAAAACAGATGCCCTATTAACTGTCCCCTTAGCTGGACATAGCTGGATACAACCATCACTAACTCTTCTCTTATGATCTTGGAAAGTTCATTTTTAAATGGCACTGGTTCCAGTTTAACTAGTTTGGTTTGCATTCAATTCACAGTTAAATTCAAGTTCACCCAAAAATATTGGGCCTCCCCAAAAGGGCTCAGCTCCCATGAGTTGGCACCCCTGCACAGAAGTCAGATCAATCAGATTGGCACTGGACTGGCATGAAAGGCTGAGCCTTCTCAGTGCTGGTCCCAAGTTTATGAAACACTTTGTACCCACTGTGGTACAATTGGCTCTTTCAAAACAAATTTTAAAATAGGCTTGCAAACCACCCTCATCTATTCCAGCTTCTTTTCAGCCTTCCCATTTTATGCTGCTGTTAAAATTATTTTTGGTTTGCTACATTTTTAAATAGCTGTTTTGATTTTGATTTTAGAACTTCTGATGATTATTTTGCATTTGTGGCCTATGCATTGAATGGGTTCATCCAGGCTTTTTTGTTGGCATCCATATGTCTCAAGAGTGTGTCTCCAGGGGTGAAGTCAAGCAGCGCCAAAGTGACCTCTACAGGGCACAAGCCTGGGCATTGTGTATGGAGCACTTTGGCTGCTCAGACGACAAGACCCTCCTCCCGGCCAGGCTGATACTTTCCAAAGGAAAGCGGAGCACCAGAGTACCATCCAAGTGTCTTAGGAACTCTACTCCAGATTTGTGTGGGGCTTGCTCCTTAGCCTTTTCTTTGCCTGAATATATCTTGCAAGGGAGCAGATGTTTGGGATCAGTTTTCCTTGTTCTAGATGGGCTACCTTCTCAGGTGGATGAACCCCATCTGCCCCTCACTTCCATCTACAGCAGGGGTGTCAACTTGAATAAAATATGGGGGGGGCAGGTAAGCCCTGCCCCACATAATCAGCCACATGATGTGGCACATGCACATCATTTGAGTAGAAAGGGTGGGTGTCGGCCCCCTCAAACATTGTATTGGGAGAGGCTGAAGGGACCAGCACCTAGGAGTTGGCTCCAATGATCTAAGGCTTGTGCAGAAACTGCCTTCTTGACTGTTGGACCCACTGCTGGCCTTGTCCACTCCATCTGCCAGAGCCTGTTTTTGCTTGCAAGCTTTTAATGGCTAGGAATGTGACAGGAAATGCATTGGAAAATGGTATTTCACTTGTGGAACCCAGTATGCGTGTGCATCCTTCAGTGACATGTGCATAGGTGCTGGGTTCTGTCAAACTTTGGGCCCACAACACACATGCAACGTTACACAGCAGGAGGAGGGAGGGGGAGGTCCAGTAGGGCCTGTCACAGCTGTGGGTGGGCCTGGTGACTGCTGAAGTGAGGCCCAATAAAGCCCAGCCCCTCAAGATTGTGGAGGGGCTCAGCCCCATCCCAATATATTGGGAGGCCTGAGGTGTTCTCAGTCCCATAGAGTTGGTGCCTATGGCCATGTGGGAGCATAGGAAGAAACATAGCAAGCTGCCTTGTTGTAGTTCAATGTGATATACTAACAGTGGCTCTCCAGGGTTTCAGACAATCCCTGCCCAGGATTGAACCCAGTACCTTAGAAAGGCAAAGGAGCTGCTCTGTCAGTGAGTTACAACCCTTTTCCTAACAACAAACTAATGCTCCACTCTTTGGGGTTCTGAATGAAGTGCTAATTTTTAAAAAGAAGACAGAGGACTGCCCTACACCAAGTCTGACCAATGGTCTATCTAGCTCCATATTGCCTGTTCTGACTGGCAGCAACTCTCCAGGATTTCAGATTCTTAGCCCTACCTAGAGATGCCGGGGATCCAACATGGCACCTACTTCATGCTAAGAAGATGCTCCACCACTGGGCTAATGCCCCTCCCTTATTCGAATACATCAGTTTAGCACTTGGAACTGTGTCCATATATGGATGGAAGGTCAGAGCAAAATTGGGGATCAGAAGTGCTGACAAATTGCATCAGAGCCCCCTCCCTGTCAGTCCCTTCGTCTTGTACAGCGAAGCACCCAGAAAGCATTAACTGAAGATCGTGTTATTGCAATTCGAAAAAGCAATAACCCAAAGATTCCACTCGACTGGCCTCAGATTTGCTGAAGCTTTCTTTGCTTCTGTTCCCAAGTACTTCTTTGGCATATGGCATCACTGCTGACAGGAAAGTGTGTGTGTGTGTGTATCTCTGTGCATGTGTCCAGTGTGGAAACTGGCTAAAATCCAGAGTTGGATTTCCCCAGTGATTGCTGAAAAAGCAGCAGTGAGGACTGAGACTGGCAGCTTTTCAGATTGCAGCAAACAGCAGGGGGTGTCAGAGCTCCACTGTGAGGAGACAAGCAGAAAGCAGCAAGGCTAAAGTGCAAATGTATTTGGATAGACCTGTCGAAATCAGACAGACTGATAGATGCATAAGTGTCTTTATTTTATTTCTGTTGAGGCATGGTGGCTGCATATATAGGGTACAGGACCTCCAG
Source organism: Podarcis cretensis (assembly GCF_951804945.1). Classification (NCBI taxonomy): domain Eukaryota; kingdom Metazoa; phylum Chordata; class Lepidosauria; order Squamata; family Lacertidae; genus Podarcis; species Podarcis cretensis. Next base: position 6,136,510 of record NC_137184.1, on the reverse strand, counting down.
CCTTGTAGCCTGTGGGTTCATAAGAACCAGTGAAGGCTCATCCAGTAGAGTGAATGGGGAACTTCCCCATCAACCTTGGTCTGTCCTCAACCAGTCCCCAACTGCTTGCCTTCTTCTTATAGTCTGAGTAATGGCACTGACCATTAGCCTTCTCCTTCTTGGTATATCTTCTTGGTATTGTCCTTGTAGAACTCAGCAGGGAGGAGGATGGGGACAAGAGCACATCATTGGCTATGGTTCCACCCGCCATTCACTCTGTCCATGGTTGGTTTCCTCAATTATCACTCCCACCACAACCACAGTATTCTCTATGCTTTGAAAATCTGACTAAGAGAGCTACATCAGTTACATAGGCAGTCTTCAGATTTAGGGAGGAGAAAGTGTGGGCCATTAGTAGCTGGCGGAGAAAGTTGTATAGACCAGGATGGGATTAAAGGCAGCACAAGTTCACAATCCACATTGAGACGAGGCATGGACTTATTATGGAATTAGTGGATGGAAAGGCTCTGTTGCTCTAGTACAGAAACAGCTAAGACAGTGCCCTTCAAATGTTGTTGGACTACAGCCCCCATCATCTCTGACTATATGTCATTGGCTGGAGTCAGTAGCAGTTGGAGTTCAACAACATCTGAAGGGCACTGTGTTGGCTATCCTTGCCTTAGCATAACAAAACTTTTTTTTTAAAAGGAGACTTTTTGCAAGCTAGGAAAGCAATGGGGAAACCCACTGAAAAGTGGGGAATGGTTGAATGATTACTTGGAAGGTGTACAAATGCCCCACAAGCAAATCAGGATGAATGCTGATTGTCTTAAAACTGCTCTGTAAAGAAATCAAAACTAATTCTCAATAAATATTGGGCATAGTCTAATCTATGTGGAAGCTTTGCACAAGCAAATTAGGGCAAAGGGGCAATAAACAGGTCAGTGGGAGGAGCCTTTAGTTTTATAATGGTAAATATATTATTTCATGTGCATTTTATACCTTTAATTTTCTGTGCGAGCTACCCTGGTTGGACTTAACCTGAAAGGCAGTTTAGAAATAATAAAGAGATAAAAGACAAATCTAACTTCCCTTATTCCAGATACAAGGTTTTGAGTTGTAGCCAACTAAGTCCTACTCAATAGTAGATCCACTGAAATTAATGAAACAATCCTTTGGTTTTATTTTTGTTCTGTTGACTGTAATTAATTAATTAATTGATGATGACCACCCCACCCCACCCATTATATCGGTCAGCATCTTTTAAAATATATGATGTTGTTTTGACATGTGCAATTATATGAACCATCTGTACATGTGCAATTGCTTTAACTTTTTACATGTATGCAGTTGTTTTGCATGTGGCTTTTATAGCACTCTGGAATTGCTTTGGACTGCTTTGTAGGAAGCGATTCACAAATGAAATTAATAATGAAGATGCTACTGGTGATGGTAACAACAACATACAATATTTGGATTTTTGGGGGTGGGTGGGTAGATCATCCAACCATGGGATTTTAATATATTTGGAAATGACACTTCTGGTTGCTAGTTTTTAAAAAATGGTATGTTTGTAAAGCCAGTCTCTGTGGCGGTTTGCCTCCTGTGGTTTTGCTGTCAAGGCCAACGCTGTGGATAAATGAATCTTCTCTGAGCCTACCTTCCCCTCCCACACCTTGAAAAAAATTGTTAGTTGATGAGTTGCACTTGTTGCAGGTGAGAGACCGGGAAGCTGGTGGCGCAATGATGCTGTGAGGGTTTTCTGGTGCGCACAGAACTAACAACAACAACGGCGACAAAAAGTTCAATTTGGAAAGGTCACCCCTGGTCGTCAGCTTCAGGTGCGCGCCGCCACGTGTCAGATACAGAGCTGCCATTAGGCAAATGAGCCAGTCTGAGGGACTCCGATAAGGACGGGGAAAGGGACGCCTCAGCCTTCCTGGAAAGCGGCTCTTTGAAGGAGTCACGAGGCTCTGAGACTGCCGGCGGGAGATAGGAAGGCCCTTGAAAATCAAGCAAATGAAGGTCTGTTCCCTAATACCCTCCAGCTTAAATTTTTTTTACGATTATTATCAGGGAGGCTGCTTGGGCTGGTGGAAAAAAAAGCAATAATCGCTCACAGCAGGATGCAAATAACACAGAATCTCAGCGCAGGAGAGGGAACTTTTCAGAGGCTGGACAACTTTCCTGCTAGACAATTTCCTTTTCTCTTTCACAGGAGATCATTGGTAACTTTTCCATCTGGGTCAGGGGGAAATACACCCAAATGTCCCCATTTGGGACATCTTTCTAACACCTAAGCCGTGTGTGTGTGTGTGTGTGTGTGTGTGTGTGTGTGTGTGTGTGTGTGTTAGCCAATCTGTCTGTTTTAGGAAGAGCACTCCACTCCCTCCCTCCGTGTTTTCAGGAACCTGTTTCCAAAAAAACCTACTGCCATCCTTTGGCCTATAAGGACTAGCAGGGAAGCTCAGGAGAGTCTCCTCAGCCCCTGCCCCACTGCTGCACAACAGTCCTGAAGTCAGTGCTGGATTTAGGGTGGTGCAAAGGGGGCACAGAACCAAAGGGGTGCAAAATAGAGTACAGTGAAGTTGCCTCCCTGATGTCAAAGTTCCAAGGGCAAGTGCTGCAACACTAAAAGATTGATTTCTTACAAGTGCAGAGTAAATAGTGTACTGCATAAAGTTAAAAGTTAAAATCGTTGTTCCTCCCAATTCTACCTCTGGCTTCTCACCACTGGCATGTGACCGGAGGGTTGAAGAAGGTTCTCTATCCCTGCTTTAAGCCTTTCTGGTGCTGCTTATTCCCACCTTCCTTTTTCAAATGTAAGGTGGGGGTGGGGAGGGAGGGAGAAAGTGGAGGGGAACTGAGAAGGTGCACTTCACACATTTCCCCCCCAAGGTATTTCACAAAAAGAAACAGCCACTCACAGTGCTTTCCTGGAAAGCTACAGAAAGTGGAGACGACAGATGTACCTTTCCCTGTTTATCTGTTTGTTTTGTAACACAAAAAACTTTAATAAAGACTAATTTAAAAAAGAAATCCGGGATAAATAAAAGGCTTCAAGCCAAGGGGAGTGTGCCCATTCCTGATAATGAGCAAAAAATTTAAAGATCCTGAGAAAAGTATTTTTTTAAAAAACAAACTTTCTCGTCCTTAACACATTCAACGTGGGCTAGAAAGTATGTGAGTACTGCATGAAGAAAATCAAGTTTCTAGTCCTTTAGGTTTTAAAGGACAGGCTTGAAAGTGTCTGAGCACTGCCAATATGAAGTCTCCTAAAAAGGATACAGGAATCGGTATGGGTGGTATGTTTACCTGTGGTACCATAAGGTAAATGTACATAGAGAATTTTTTTAATCATTGTATAAGGAGATGTTTGTATGGAATGTGGATCAGGACCAAGACTTACTTGAAAGGAAAACAACTTTACAGCAATCTCCTGTTGAAGCCTGTGCACTAAAGAAACTAAACATTCAGGAGAATTGGAGTACTTATAGAGACATATTGTGTTTTCTGGAAATGTATGTATAATGAAAAAGCTGACAGAAATCTGAGAATGCGTATCAGACTTGATGCCTGCAGGGATGAGGGAAGTTGGAAGTTGAGAGCCAACTCTTTGAGGAACACAGGTTCCCCTCTCTTACCCTACAGGGTTGTTGTAAGACAAGGTTGCAGGACTTGTGGCCCTTCAAATGTTTTGGACTTCAACTCCCATGACCTCTGTTTTTTTTTAATAATTTTTTTTTATTAATTTTCCAATTTTTAACAAACATAACAAAAACAACATGGAAACAAACACAAAAAATCATAATTTCTTAACCTTATTTCCATAAGCCTCTTTTCTCGGACTTCCCCATACCTTCCCCTTTTTGCATCCTTTTTTTTTTTTTACAATTATTCAACAACCCTTTTAGCCAATTAAATACAAATTCATTCTCCTTTTCAATTTCACCCTAAATCAAACAAAATTTACCGCTGTAATTCTACATCTTCCTCTCCCTTAGCATTTTAGCACTCCTCAATTTTATAATAACTCTTAAGATATATTTTAAACTTCTTCCAATCTTCTTCCACAGTCTCTTTCTCTTGGTCGCGGATTCTGCCGGTCATTTCTGCCAGTCCCATAAAGTCGATCACTTTCGCCTGCCATTCCTCCAGCGTGGGTAGCTCTTGTGTCTTCCAATACTTTGCTAGAAGAATCCTTGCTGCCGTAGTAGCGTACAAAAAGAAATTTTTATCCTTCCTCGGCACCAGCTGGCCGACCATACCCAAGAGAAATGCCTCTGGTTTCTTATGAAAGGTGCATTTAAGTACTTTCTTAATCTCATTATAAATCATTTCCCAGAAGGCCTTAATCTTTGGGCAGGTCCCAAAGGTGGAAGAAGGTACCTTCAGTCTCTTTACATTTCCAACATTTGTTATTGGGCAAATGATAAATCTTCGCAAGCTTGACTGGAGTCATGTACCACCTGTAAATCATTTTCATAATGTTTTCTCGTAAGGCATTACATGCCGTGAATTTAATACCTGTGGTCCATAACTGCTCCCAGTCAGCAAACATAATGTCATGACCTATGTCCTGTGCCCATCTAATCATAGCTGGCTTCACTGTCTCATCTATTGTATTCCACTTCAACAGCAAGTTATACATTCTTGATAAATTCTTAGTATTGGGTTCTAACAATTCTGTTTCTAGTTTCGATTTCTCCACCTGGAAACCGATTTTCCTGTCTTGTTTGTAGGCCTCCATTATTTGAAAATAATGGAGCCAATCCCGTACCTTGGACTTTATTTTCTCAAAACTTTGTAGTTTAAATTCACCACCTTCTTGTTCTAGAATTTCAGAATATTTTGGCCAATTAGTTCTCATATTAAGTTTCTTTACCTCCTTAGCCTCCATTGGTGAAAGCCACCTGGGAGTTTTATTTTCCAGTAAATCTTTATACCGAATCCAAACATTGTATAGTGCTTTCCTAACAATATGATTTTTAAAACCCTTATACACTTTAACCTTGTCATACCAAATATATGCATGCCAACCGAAATTATTATCAAATCCTTCCAAGTCTAGAATGTCTGCATTTTCAAGAAGTAGCCAGTCTTTTAACCAGCAGAAAGCTGCCGATTCATAATACAATCTTAAGTCCGGCAGCGCAAACCCCCCTCTTTCTTTAGAATCAGTAAGTATCTTAAACTTAATTCTGGGCTTTTTGCAAGATATATCTTTCTGCCACTTCTTGAAGCAGTCCAATTTATCAACAATTTGTAATGTCTGAAACAAAAATAACATTCTAGGCAATACATTCATTTTGATTACTGCAATTCGACCTAACAAGGAAAGCTTCAGGTTCGACCATGTTTCTAAATCTTTCTTTATCTCTGTCCAGCACTTATCATAATTATCCTTAAATAAGTTTACATTCTTAGATGTCATGTTGATCCCCAGGTATTTTACACTCTTTGCCACCGTTAACCCAGTTTCCTCTTGGAATCTCTCTCTTTCAACATTTGTTAGGTTTTTTCCCAGTACCTTAGTTTTTTGTTTATTCAACTTAAATCCTGCGACCTGACCAAATACTTGAATTAATTCTAAAACTCTTTTGGTACTAGTGTCTGGCTCTTGCAAGGTCAATACTAAGTCATCTGCAAAGGCCTTCAATTTGTAATGTCTGGCTCCGACCTGAATCCCTTTCACCAGCTGGTCCCCCCTAATCATATTTAACAAAACCTCCAGGACCGATATAAAAAGTAATGGGGATATTGGGCACCCCTGCCGTGTCCCTTTTTCAATAAATAGTTCATCAGTAACCACATTATTTACAATTAACTTTGCCTTTTGCTCAGAATAAATTGCACTTATACCATTTTCAAACTTTTGGCCTACCCCCATCCCATGGAGGTTCTTCTTCATAAATTTCCAAGATATATTGTCAAAGGCTTTCTCCGCGTCCACAAAAATTAAAACTGCCTTTGTATTAATATTCACTGTCAACATTTCTATAATGTCAATTATATTCCTTACATTGGTAGATATATGTCTACCCGGGAGAAAGCCTGCCTGATCTTTATGAATCTCCTCCACCAACACCTTCTTCAATCTTTTTGCCAGAATGTCTGCAAATATTTTGTAATCCACATTAAGTAATGATATAGGGCGGTAGTTCTTGATCTGTTCAACTCCCATGACCTCTGATCATTGGCTGTGCTGGGCAAGGCTGATGGGATTTGGAGTCCAACAAAAAAGGGAGAGGCATGAGTTCCCTCATCCCTGTCTTAAAGCCAATTCACACAGACTTGTATTGAACTAAGTCCTATTCAGGGCAGACCCATTTAAATTAATGGATCTAAGTTAGTTGTGCCCATTAAAGTCAATGGGTCTGCTCTGAGGGCTTATCTACACTTGCCTTTCCACTGTGCTTTCCAGGCACAGCCTGCACTTTAAACCTGTGTCTAAGCTCCCTTTGCCCAAAAGCTTTCCCTGTGAAAATCCACTCTTTAAAGCTGAATTGGAGAAAACAGCAATCCACAGAAAACCCAAATTGCTGTTTGTTGTGCTTCAGCTTTAAAGAGCAAGTTTTCATGGGGAATGCCCCAGCGCAAAAGAAAATGTACACTCTGACATGGAGATTTAAAGTGTGGCCCTGTGCCAGGAAAGAGTGAGGCAAAAGGTAAGTGTGGATAAGCTCTGAGTCAAACTAGCATTGAATACACCCCATGGTGCAGTTTTGCTGTGATGGTTACCCATTGATTGTCATGATGATGATTTATTAGCTTTACTAATGGAATGGACTCAAAGCAACTTACAATGAAGCCATCATTGTGCCAAAGCATTGGCACAGTGCACCACAGTCTATATTTTATATATTGTTGAACGCCACCCCAATCTCCAAGCGGTGTGAGATTCCAGGGGTTCCAGGCATTTACCCAGGTGCAGTTTTCTTGGAATGAGGGACAGCACTCTGCCAACCTGTGACTCCCAGCAACTTGTATTCAGAGGCATAAAGCCTCTGACAGTGGAGGTAAAGATAATCCTCTATTTTATTTTCAGAATTTCTACTTAACCAGTGCTGGTACAAATGCACCTCTGCTTTTTGATGGAGCCCAGGAACTGCTATCTTTCTTTTGCTTTTTTACTTCTTCTTGCAGTAGGTGTGGTTAGGATTATATTTCCTTAAGGCTTCATGATGAGATCAGAATGTCTGTTCACAGCAAATGGAGGAATTATCTTTCTCCTTTTATCCCCCCTCCCCCGTAAAAGTGTCTTCTTCAATCTCCTCTTTATTAACTTGTAGTCACCTGGTTCAGCAAACAAGGCAGCACTAGTGATTAATGGCCCCTGAAATATTATTGAGTTTGAAAGGCTGTTTGTTTGGAATTTATTTGGAGAGTGCCTAGACAGGTATCTAGATCTATCAATCTAGATAGACAAGAAATATAGTCTCACATCCTGGCATTTATTTCATAACATAATTGCATGGAACAGAGAATAAGAACTCGGGCATAACTAGGCGAGCAGAACAGGGGCATCTCTCAGAAGCAAGGAGAAGAACCCAGAGACAATGCTTTGCCTCCAAGAAACTGCTTCTGAATACCAGTTTCTGAAAACTGTCAGAGTGGGAGAGCACCCTGGGGCACAAGTCCTGCGTGCAGGTCTCCCATAGTAACACTCTGCTTGGCCACTATAAGAACAGGATGCGGAACTAAATGAGCCAATAGCCTGTTCTAGCTGGCTCTTCTCCTGTTCTTATGACAATCATTCCATTGATCATAGAGGACATGCTTTGTCCCCATTTTATTTTCACAACAACTCTTTGGGGTAGGTTAGGCTGGGGTATAGTGACTGGCCCAAGTTCACCCAATGAACTTTGTGGCTAAAGGTGGGTGGCATATGAACCTGGATCTCCCCAGCCCTCAACTAACATAATTACAATGGGATCACACTGGTCCTCCAGTTTTAAGAAGTACAGTGGTGCCTCGCAAGACGAAAAGAATCTGTTCCGTGATTCTCTTCGTCTAGCGGTTTTTTCGTCTTGCGAAGCAAGCCCATTGACAGCTTAGCGGATTAGTGCTATTAGCGGTTTAGCGGCTTTTAGCGGCTTTTAGCGGCTTATTGGCTTATCAGATAAGCGGCTTATCGGCTTAGAAAAAGGGGGGGGGTTGAAGGAAAAAAAGGACCTCGCAAGACATTTTCGTCTTGCGAAGCAAGCCCATAGGAAATTCGTTTTGCGAAGCACCTCCAAAACGGAAAACCCTTTCGTCTAGCGAGTTTTCCGTCTTGCGAGGCATTCGTCTTGCGGGGCACCACTGTATGGAATCAAGCCTTCTAAGTTCAGGATGACTTTTAATTGGGCAAGCAGGATTTCCTAATGGCCGGAGTCTCATCTTTATGGCTGGCTTGTTATTCCTTATGATATTTTAATGATGATGCATTGTTCTTTGGATGCATAGTGTTACTATTCCATTGGCTTTTCTGTTGCCGAAAGTGGTGGAAGTATTAAAATTCAGTAAGTAAATAAAAGGAGGAGAAAGGGAGAGTATTGTTTATGCTGCCATATTCCTTCTGCTGCCATAATTTACCAGCTATGAATGGTAAGCCAACTACAGCCTTTCTTGGACAGGGATAGCCTGGCCATGATGATTTGTGGACTGGTAACCCATAGAGCACATTGCAGTAATTGACTCTTCAGGTTACCAGTCCACCCTTAGGACTGTTCCAGAAGTTCCAGATGGGTCAAAGTTCTCTTGCCACTCCTTGTTGTGGTTCTGCAATGTGCAAGAGGGGTGAAGGATAGAGCAGGCAACTATAAATTAGCCTGCTGTACAAAGGTAAAATCTGCAGTTGTTTCTCTGGCTGCTTATCCTCTGGCCTCACCTACCCACCACCCTCTCCTGCTGTAAAGAAAATCTGGCACTGCTTTGGGATGAACAATGCAAAAAGGGTGAGACTAGACATCTAGCCACCCAGCCTAGAAAAACAGGTGAGTTAAATCCACACACACAACTCAGCAAAGAGTCTCGAAGGGAAAACAGATACTGCAATTTGGACTGCTCTTGCCCGGGATGAATAAATTTCACCATTACTCCAAAATATCTTTTTAGTTGCTTATAAAAACACCGAAATGAATGCCTCCTGCCTAATTGCCGCAATGGGCCCAAAGCAGCCATTTCTATTTGTGCTTTCATATTTCAATAAACTTTTATTTATCTCCATTTAGGAGGGAATCTTCTTGCTCATGAAAATAAAAGAAGCATAATTTTCTGTGGTTTTATTTTATGCAGGCACGGCAGAAACCTGGCACTCTTCACCTTATTCCTTCTCCAATGTTATTCCAGATATGTTGTTAGAATCATATAATTGTAAAATTGGAAGGGACCCCCTGGGTCATCTAGTCCAACCCCATGCAATGTGGGAATCTCAACTCAAGCATCTATGACAGATGGCCATCCAACCTCTGCTCATGACACCTGCTCCTGACAAGTGTATATATTTACATAAAGTCACTTGGGGACCCCCTCTACGTAAGAACAGGGCTGTCCACAGTCGTCCCCCCACCTCTGCTCCCTAGATCCACAGGGAATATGATGCAATAGGAGACCCCAGCAAAACTGAATCCTCTGCTCATGAGCTAAGGTCTTCTTCTCCAGAAACTTCTCCTGTCTGATCCTGAAGGGGGGGTGGGGTGGGGGGAAAGACAGAGTGTTGTTCTTCAAATACCCGAAGGGCTACGACATGGAAGAGCATAGGATAATAGCACTGTTGTTTTGGAATTAACCCCAGGGTCGTCTAGTCCAACTCCCTGCAATGCAGTAATCTCAATTACAGAACCCATGACAGATGACCATCTAACCTCTGCATTAAAAACCTCCAAGGAAGGAGAGTCCACAACCTCTTGTGTGTGTGTGTTTCACTGTTGATTAGCTCCTACTTTCAGAAAACTCTTCTCACTGTTTAGTCAGAATCCCCTTTCTTGTAACTTGAAGTTATAGGCTTGGGTCCTACCCTCCAAAGCAGGAGAAAACAAGCTTGCTCCACCCTCCACGTGACAGCCCTTGAGATATTTGAAGAAGGCTATCATATCTCCTCTCAATCTCCTCTTTTCCAAGCTAAACATTCCCAATTCCCTTAACTGTTCCTCATAAGGCTTAGTTTCCAGAGCAAGAAATGAGAAATGGAGAAAAACAAAAAATGACAAAATCACTCATCCTTATGAGGCACCCACAACTTTTGTCTCTGACCCCACCTACTGCTGGCTCTGACCCCTGGTATGTTGCCCCCAACAGATTTTCCCCAAGGAGTTTCCCCCTGGACAGAGCCATGGCTCTCTACCCTTGCTTTAAACATTCCCACTAGGAATGAACAATTGCCCTTCCATTTGCCTGGAAAAGGGTTGAGGCCTTTCATGTCTTCCAGTATTAAAATGACTTAGCAGGGAGAGCTGTGTCTGCATGGGCATGGCCAGAATTTATTTATTTGGGGGGGGGGCAGAACCGAGTTATCTGCAATGCAATTGGTCAGCTAAGTTTATATACTAGATTTAAGGGGGGGCATCCCCCACTGCACCCTCATGGCTATGCCTATGTGTGTCTCCACAGCAAATCACAGCCCTTGACAGTATGAGCAGTGAGTGTCCCTGAGTATGTGCAAAGCGCATTTCTTTCACCACTCACTGAGTACATCCGTATACATTTGAGATTGTCCAATGGTGGTGGCAGGGGGGAGATGAGGGTATTTTCAATCCATGTGATCCAGACTACAGTATGCTGCAAACAGAGATGAGGTGCATCAAAGAAAGGAAGAACTGCACAGAATTAAATAGTTGCAGATGAGCAAGCGACCCACACCACACACAACAGGATATGCCAACAGGCACCTAGCTCAGTCACAACTGCACCTGAGAGCATATACCTTGGTATTTGCATCTGTGAAATGGGTATTACAAAGGCTAAACCTTTGGGGCTGAGAACTGAGATGTGCCCCAAAGAAGCCACCACAAACTCCCAGTGAGCCATCAAGCTGTTTTCCAAAAGGGAATCCAGTCATGCAAGGAACCAAAGCTTTATTAAAGTATGAGCAGGTATTCGTCGAGTCAGAATGAAGGCAAAAGAAGACATTTCCGAAGCATGGGAGGTTTGGGGTGGTGGGAGGAGCAGGCAGCAGAATAGGAGAGACCTTCATCCGTAAGGCTTCAGGTGCCCCAGCAACTGCCACAATATGGAACCGTTCGGCTTTTTGATGAATGTTGTCATTAGTGTTTGCGGCACTTACGGACCTCCATTTATCCTGAGAGACAGTGATATATGTCTGGGGCAGCTGCCCAGGTGAAGGGAGAAGCGAGTGGAAAAGACAAGCTACCAACACAATTTCATCCAATATTATATATATATATAGAATAACAACAACCCCAAACCCAAATAACAAACCAGAGGAAAACAAATATTTCAAAAAGATGCCTTTACTTCCCCTTTTTGTCTACAGTGCATTCTAAATAATTTTCCGCCTGGGGGCCACATTCCCTTTCATGCAACTTTCCAGGGGCCACATGTCAGTGGGCAGGGCAAAAGTAGATGGAGCAATGAAAACAGATTTTACCTTGGTATAATAAAGTAGTTTCTACATACACACAGAGCCTCTCCAGACATCATTTTTATTTTGCATATGTGATAACTTGTAGTGGTACCAGGGTAGTTCTAATTTCAGTGTTGCTTGTGTCTTGAAACGTTTTGGCAGAGCTGTCTTTCCCATTGGGTTTACTGGCACATTGCGCCAGGGCGCAAGCCTCTCAGGGGTGCTCCAGCAAGTGGGGGAGCTGTGCGACTTTGCCGGTGGCCTGCCAGCTGTGCCCCATGAACCATATGGCTGCCGGGCATGCAGCTTGCCTCCCAACCTCCACAGGAGGACAGCGATCCCTGCAGAGGCTTAGGATGGAAGCGGACCCCCCCCCCCAAACTATATGGCTGGCAGACTTGCAGCTTCCTTCCCAAGCCCCTGCGGGAGGAGAGCAATCCCCGCAGAGGCTTGCGGAAAGGTTGACAACTCTGGGAAACACGGTAGGGCGCCGGAGGGATCTTTGCACCATGGCGCCAGATATGCTTAAGACGGCTGTGCGTTTTGGTATAGATTTAATGCTTTGTTTGGTATAGATTTAATGCTTTGTTTCCAATCAGTGCTTTCCCCTGAATCCTGTAGCTTTACCATGAATGTTCCAGAATGTGTGTGCATTGTCTTAGTTTACTGTAGTGCAAGAGTTAAGGGACGTGGGTGGTGCTCTGTGGGTTAAACCGCAGAGGCTAGGACTTGCTGATCAGAAGGTCGGTGGTTCGAATCCCCGTGACAGGGTGAGCTCCCGTTGCTCAGTCCCTGCTCCTGCCAACCTAGCAATTCAAAAGCACATCAAAGTGCAAGTAGATAAATAGGCGGGTAAACGGCGTTTCCGTGCACTGCTCTGGTTCACCAGAAGCAGCTTAGTCATGCTGGCCACATGACCCGGAAGCTGTCTGTGGACAAACGCTGGCTCCCTCGGCCAGTAAAGCGAGATGAGCACCGCAACCCGAGAGTCGGCCTCGACTGGACCTAATGGTCAGGGGTCCCTTTACATTTTAGTGCAAGAGTGCCTATCCAGGGGACAATAATGCAGTGATACTAAAGGTAAAGGTAAAGGTACCCCTGCCCATACGGGCCAGTCTTGACAGACTCTGGGGTTGTGCGCCCATCTCACTTAAGAGGCCAGGGGCCAGCGCTGTCTGGAGACACTTCCGGGTCACGTGGCCAGCGTGACATCGCTGCTCTGGCAAGCCAGAGCCGCACACGGAAACGCCGTTTACCTTCCCGCTGGTAAGCGGTCCCTATTTATCTACTTGCACCCGGAGGTGCTTTCGAACTGCTAGGTTGGCAGGCGCTGGGACCGAGCAGCGGGAGCGCACCCCGCCGCAGGGATTCGAACCGCCGACCTTTCGATCGGCAAGTCCTAGGCGTGTGGCCTAGGGAGGGGGTTAGGCCTAGTCAGAATTCCAAGGGCTCAGAGGGTTACAGGCCAGAGTTTCTCCACCCTACTCTAAACCAACATGCTACCCCCCCCCAAAAAAAAAGGATAGATAAATTATCAGGTACTACTACAAGGTCAAGTGTTCTTTGAATGGAGATTCTAGAAGGGGAGGAGTGACCAACAGACTTCAGCCTTGCATAGTTTGCTTGCAAAACAGACAAACCCAAATTAGAGTTAGCCATGGTGTCCTGATGTCTCCTGAATTTGCAAAGCAAGGAGTCTACACTCAGGCAGCAATGCAGCTTAGGCTAGTGCTGCTGGGGTGGGTGCTCCAGGCAAGCCCCCGAGGGGGGCAGGGTGTGGAGGGAGCCTACTGCACCCCCGGGTCAAGCCTGACCAGGGGATGGAGCTGCTGCGGCCGGCACACCGTAGTTGAGGAGGGTGAGCAGCAGCATTGCTGCGCCAGGAACACAGTGGCAGCATTGGTTTTAATGGTCGGTGGCTCCTCTGCCTCCTCCTGCCACTGCCATGAGATGGGGACTGCTTTCCTCCTCCTCCCCCTGGAACACAGTGGCAGGAGGAAGAGGAGGAGCAGCACTTGCCATTAAAGGTGTGCTGCTGCCATGTTCCTGGCTTCTCAGACTGCACATGACATCTTGACGTGACATTGTCGCATGTGCAACATCTTGACACGATGTCATGACATTGCAGCTGTGACAGTTGCCCCCAATCTCATTCACAAGCTGGTGCCTCTGATCCTGAGTTGCTTGTCTTCTTGTTAAGCTTGTGTTCATCTCACACTTTTCAGTGTGTTTCTCCATCATGTTCCTAACCACTTTTTAAATTTTTGTTCTAGGATATGACAGAGGGCTTTTGACACCTACCTTTCCTCTGCGCCTTCCAGGCATGGTCTGTGCTTTAAAGCTCCATGCCTGAGCACACTTGGGGGGGGGGGGTTCCAGAGAGTTCAAAACTAGCTTTTTACTGCTGAATTGGAGCAAACAGCAAACAGCATTTCCATTTGCTCTGATTCAACAGTAAAGATCAGGATTTCCTGGGGAAAGGCGAAGGGAAAAAACAAGTGTTCAGACACAGACTGAGGAACACAGACCTGTACCTTGAAAGTGTGGATATGCCCAGAGTGTTTAATGCACTTTAATTGCACAAAGCTAAATCTCCGCTATGTGCTTGAATCATTCCCTCAAAATATTGACATTCTGAAGGTGACCAAAGACGCAACTGATCTGCAATCACCGATCCTGAGTACAAACTCTTTCTTGAGGAATTTAAGAACCAGAAAGGGTTGCTGAGCATCACAATTCTTCAGTGCAGACTACAGATCTCTACAGCATGGTATATGCCTCAATTATGAGCTGAGTCCCAACTTGACTGCTAACTTTGCAGCTCTTCATTGCTAGATCTGAAGCTGTGCTCCATCTTTCACTGATGTTTTTCACCTTAGTTATTGGATCATTACTGGTACCAACTTGAGAAGTTGAGCCTCAAAGTTCATCTGTGTCTAGATATTGTCCTAGAACTCTATTACAGTGCCAACTGGTCTGTAACTGAATGAATGCAATGCTGTAGACTTGTCCGTCACTAAAAGCGTGATGGGTAACATCATAAATCACAGTCAGGATTAAGACAGAGAGGAATGTGGGGTGGTATAGAAGTGCTTATATTTCGTTGTTTTGTTATTGCTTTGTAAAGGAATGGCTTCCCTTTCCCCTTTGCACTCCTAAAAACTCTGCTTTGCTTTCTTTGTAAAGAAGCCCACATATTTAAGTCAGTGGTAGCCAACATGGTGCCCTCCAGAAGTTATTGCATGCCAATTCTCATTAAGTGGTAGTATGGGAGGGGACCCTGTGTGTCATGGCCTACTGCAGGGTGGGGGTCTCCACTCAGGCATCCATGACAGACAGCCCTCCAACCTCTGCTTTGGGGCCTCTAGGTGCCCGTGCAAAGAAGCTCTTTCTGAACATAAGAATTATAAGCCTTCCTTCAGGCAGCACAGAATTAAACTGTGGCACGTATTCCCATAGGAAGCAGTAATGGCCACCAATCTGGATGGCTTTAGAAGAGGATGAGATGAAACCATGGAGGAGGAGAGAGCTATTGTGGACTGCTAGCCTAGAAGGAACCCCTCTGTCAGACTCTATTTATACTCTGTTCTCATAGTGGCTGACTAGATGACTTTGGGAGGCCCGCAAGTTGGATTTGAAGTCTACAGCACTTTCCCCATCTGTGGATAGCCACCTATCATTAAGGCTTTCACTGTGATTCTTGCATTTCAGGGGTTGGACAGGATGACCCTCAGAATCCCTTTCAATTCCTAGGATTTTAGGATTTAGGAACCAGATCCAGCTTGCCAGTGGTCAGGGATTATGGGAGCTGCAATGCAATGACACATTGGCTACCTGTGAAATAAAGGATGTAGTTACATCAGCCACAGAAGCAGGATTTTCTCAGTTAGACAAAAGATTCCTGCATTGCAGGGGGTTGGATGTAATGACCCTCATGGTTCCTGCCAGCTGTACAGTTGTATGATTCTAGGACTAGAGGCAAAGGTCAGTGGAGCAACAGGTGTGAATTTTACCTTTGTACAATAGGCCTGTGCCTACACACATCCGCCATCTGGACAAGCAAGAGCCATTATCAGGTTTCCAGGACACATTCCAACCAGGCAAAAGCACCCATAAGGGTGCAAAGCAGAGTCAGTGACAGACACGGCCTAGGTTTGTGTCTTGGAATGGAGGATGGTGTGTGGAGACTCCCAAAGGCCAGATACGGAGGCTTGTATAACTGCATTTCACCTCTAGCCTGAGGTTCCTCACCTATGAAGTAATCCAATCATTTGTAATTAACAAGAAGTCACTAGTGATGCCCAGCCAGTGTGTTCTCCACAACTCTTTCTGCTTCAAACTATCAGAACTGGTTTCTGTTTCCTTTCTGCATCTTGAGCCTGCATGTGTGCCTGTGATATAGTGAGTGAACATTCTACAACAGACAGTTCCTACCCACATTTCTATCACAGAATCATAGAATTGTAGAGTTGGAAGGTACCCAGAGGACCATCTAGTCTAACCCCCCTTCAATGCAGGAATATGCAGCTGTCCCATATGGAGATCAAACCTGCAACATTGGCATTATCAGCACCATGCTCTAACCAGCTGAGCTATCCAGTTGTTTCTTAATGTACCTCTAAGACTTTCCCCAACTTGGGTCACTTGGCTACATTCTGTGTGCTGCAGATAAGTCACTCAGTCAGCAGTTTCGAATCAGCCCTGGCTTGTGATGAGAAGGTTTGTTTGAATGGTAGGATTCGTAGGAATACCTTTCAGCCTTGGAGACAGCCTTGACCGCTTTGAGCTTTCTTGCTCATTCCAATGCTATGCAAATTTTTCAAAAGCATGGATATTTTTTCTTCCAGGCTCTCCAGTTTGGGGGTTGTGTGTGTGGATGTGCTGGGTAGGCAGGGACAGGAAAAGAAAGCCCAATTTGTCCTATTTGCAACCCGTTCCCAGGTTCTGAGCGGTGGAATTTTAACTTCCTCCCCTGTCTCTTGCAGGTATATATAGTCCAAACTCTCCCCCTCTTCTCCTGCTTCCAGGGGGGGGGGGGTGTTTCACTATTTTTTAAAGAGCTGGAAAAATTAGTCCTTTCCAATCGGCTTTCCGAAACTTTAGCTTGCAGCCTCTTTGCTTTGATCTATTTACAAAAGCGGAAGGCGGACTTCCTGTTTGAGCCTCCCCGCTTCAATACCAAATTAAGTCTTTTTTTCTTTGAAAGCTTCCAATTTATTCTACTCACGGGTAGTTGCTTTTAAAATCAAATTGTCCACAGGAAAAAGTCAGCGCTTTCCGGCAACGGCTGTGCGGCTTCACTCCGTGGAAAAAACAGTCGATTCACAGCACCGCATTGCTCACCCCACTTCGCTCCGGAGCCCCAAAATCGGGTTCCCCCACGAGTTGGGGAGGCGCAAAAGGGGCCAGCCGAATCCCACGTTCACAGGCTTCACCCGCCTGTGATTTTTGAGGGGTCTCCGCCTTCGCCGTGGCGGCCAGACCCGGTTCCTACAGAGCAAATTCCTCCTAGTCAGAGGAATTCCGCCATTACCGATGGCACTGACCCGGCATGGTCAGCCAATTGGTGTCAAAGAAGGATAGAACTTTCTTTATGTATGCTACAACAGCAGCAAGAATACTTATTGCAAAGTACTGGAAGACACAAGATCTACCTACCCGGGAAGAATGGCAGATGAAGGTGATGGACTACATGGAACTGGCGGAAATGACTGGCAGAATCTGAGACCAGGGAGAAGAGTCAGTGGAAGAAGATTGGAAGAAATTTAAAGTTTATTTACAGAAACATTGTAAAATTAAGGAATGTTAGAAGGAGGCTGGAATGAAGTTATGTGGCTTTAGCAGAAATATTATAAAGGATTAAGTAAAAATAGATTGTTAATGGATGAAAGGAGGAAAGGTAAAGTTACATTATATTAAGATAAATTACAGGATAAAAATTGGGAAAGATGGAAAGGATTTGCTGAAATAGCTAACCGAACTAGAATACAAAAAAGGGAGGTGCGAGGAGGTCAAGGAAACAAGTAAATAAAAGATAAGTTATGGGAAGGTTCGTTGTGTTTTTTAATTGTTTTTATTTTTCTGTTTTTCTGTTTTTTATAAAAAAAAATTCTATTCTCTTCTTTATTGTGATGTGTTACTAAGTTTTTGTTTAACTTGGAAATATCTCTTTTTCTTTTTGTAACATTTGAAACTTTAATAAATATTATTTAAAAAAAAAAGGAAAAGAAAGCCCAATTTGGAGATGGGGATGTCGGGCAGCTAATGTGTGAGTTAAAATGTGTGTTTTTATTTTGAGTTGTGCTAAATATGAATACGAAGCAGAAACCCAATTAGTAACCTCTGAACTAGGCTCGCTTTATCTCTGGGAACACATGTCATGTGCCATTTCTCTTTTCTTCCTTTCTTCCTCCGTCCCGATTCTCCATTGCTCATTGCATAAAGCAGGTGGTGAAAATGGTTCCAGAGAGCTGAAGATGTCCCAGACAGCTGTTGTTTCCAGGACTATATATTTGGCCCTCTGTTCCTCTCCATGTCTCCATGTCATCCCTCATTCCAGCTTGGATAAGGAAAGGAGTTGAGTCTCTTCAAATATGTCCTGAAGATTTTGCTGATTGCTTCTTCTACTAAGCATCTAAGTGATTTCTCAGATCTACTGAGAACACTGTTTTAATCGTTCCATCGGTATCCGTACAACATGTACCCACAGAGAGTAGCAGTCTCATAGTCATAGCAAAGGTTGAGCAGTAGGTTATTGTTTTGTTGTTGTTGTAATTTCCAATATGAATTGACCTAATCTGCATCTCCCAAGCTAATGTGCAGCTCGGGAGCCAGTCATCCTTAGGTTTTCACAATTCCCTGAATTTTGCAATGTAGCTTTCAGCTGAAAAGGTATATAAAATGATTTTTTTAAAAAAAAAATCTATAAATATGTATTTTGAGAGACATTAACTTTAAAACTGTATATTGTGGAGGGAAGCACACACGCATGCATGCACAAGCACACGCACACAATTTTGCATGAAGATTTTTTTGTTGAAAATGCAGATCAGTCCATAAACAGAATGGAACTATTATTGCTATTGTATTAATTTATGATTTGTCTTTTACATATATGTATCATGTTGACTAATAGACATACCATAAAACAGCTAAATATAGCTACTAGACATTCAGTCTCTGCCCCATTCTGGCTGTAGTGGGGAATACTCTGATCCTACCCTTCCCCCAAGCTGTTTTTGAGTTCTCAGAGTTGTGCAGGGTGGAGGAGGGGGGCGGAGCTCTGTTCTGCTAGCAAGACTCCTTGTGCTGGCTTCCACTAGCTGAAGATAGGTTTAAAAACAATACAAAATGAATGCCTAAGGCAGAAGACCTTTTCATTCAGCTGGAAAAGCTTGTCAAAATGAAAATGTTTTCAGTTGCTACCAGAAAGTAGAGATAGATTGTGGGGGCCTGTCATCTCAGCTGGAATGCTGTTCCTTGGAACAGGGGCAGCCACATTGAAATCCTGCTCCAGTTTATACTGGAGTAGATTTCTAATACTTTGGGGACATTCAGGAAAAACCTATAGCATCCATGACAGGTGGCCATTCAACCTCTGCTTAAAAACCTCCAATGACCTCCCACTTTCAGAGAGAGTCTGTTCCACTGCTGAACAGCTCTTACTGTCAGAAAGGGCAAAGTTAACGTGGATCGTTTTGTTAGATATATTATTTTGAGAGTCTGGAATAGATATAATCCTAGGTTATATGCAAAGATACTCTTATGGATCTCAACACAAGAAGCGTTTCACAGAAAAGAGGCAACAGGCAAGGACAAATGGTTAACTTATCAAGAGGCATTAGCGTGGAGTCAAAGCGGCTGTAAAATTAAAACAAGGAGAAAACTCACAAAGGAAGGTTACAGTCTCCAGTGGTTTCCTCACCTGCAATTAACTGAGAGATTTAAGTTGGATAAAAAGGCTTTGGTACTAGGGTTGGCATATGTCTGGTTTCCCCCAGACATGCCTTCTTTTTCAGGCTTAAATTTTCTGTCCAGGCAGATTTTGGCAAAATATCCAGGGGTTTTTTGTTTGGCACCATGGTGGGTTTGGATAGGCTGAAGCTCAGAAAAGAGTAAAGGGAAGTCCCATTGCATGAGCAGCAGACAAATCTGCAAGTGGGCTGCTAGGAAAAACACAATACCTGCAGGAGCATCTAGCTGGTTCTTTCACCACTGAAGCCATCGCTGCAAGCAGCAGCTGCTACTGCAGGCAGAGTAGAACCCAACAGGAGTGAGGCAACTGGAGAAGTCACAGAGAAGAGCATCTCCCTGGGTGCTCCTTGTCCAAGGATGGAGACTGACCCAACTGGCAGCTCAGGGGAACTGTGTGGCAAGACGGGCACTGCCGCTACTGCCACCTTTGCAAAGGAGAGGCCAAGATGCATTGGAAGGGTGGAGAAGGCCACATGAAGGCCTGTTGCTGGGAATAGTGCTCATCTTGGGACCAACCTGCTGAGGAGGAACACAAAAATCCCCTGGGAGACCGTGCGGCAAGCTGTGCTTGGCAGTAAGGTAGCTGCCAAGGGGGTCCTTCCCCTGCCAACTGAAGGGTGTTGGTGGTGGGTGTGGGCTTGATGGGGAACAAGCAGAGCACGGTGGAAAATGGTGGCACCCAGCAGGGAAACCCAAAATGATGGTGGCTTCCTTTTGAGGACATCCTCCCTGACCCTACAGCCCCACATTGTGAGGCCACCTTCAGGTCAGTGCACTTCACATTAGAGGGAGAACGTATTTCTTCTTCTTCTTCTTCTTCTTCCCTTTTAAAATATATATATTAGATATATAAATTTAATTAAATATATTAAATATTAGAAGTCTATGCCAGTATAAATTGGAGCAGGGTTTCAATGTGGCTGCCCCTGTTCCATGGAACAGCATTCCAGTTGAGATGACAGGCCCCCACAATCTATCTCTACTTTCTGACTTGATCCAGAATGGTGCTGGGTTGTCTTGACATTACTCAGCCCAAGCCCAGTTTCTCCATAATCAGGCTTCAGCCAAATCTGGAGCACAGCCCCACCTAACATTGTTTTCCTTGAGTGCAACATTAGTGCAGCTTTAGGCTTAAATTTCAGGGTGGTCTCTGGCTGCTCTCCCAACTGTTGAAATTGGGGATTGGGGAACTCAGGTGTGGGGTGGGGGTGAGTAAATGTGCCCCTCTAGCCTTCTTTATCCTGAGAACTCTCTCTCTACCCTGAGAACTCTCTCTAGGTTAAGGGTGCCAACTTGAATAAAATATTGGGGGGGGGGACGACAACGTAATCCCTGCCCCATGTAATCAATCACATGATGCAGTGTGCACACACCATTTGAATGGCAATGCCCATCAACTTTGGGGGGGTAGCCCCATCAAATATTTTATTAAGGGGGCTGAAGGCCCCTTGGCACCTAGGAATTGGCTCCTATGCTACAAGTCCTCCTCTCCCCAGGCCATATTGCTCACACACTTCTTGGATGTTTTACCTGGCCCTTACACACCTTACACACTGTTGGACTGTGACGATGGCACTTGCTTCCCTGGATGTTGAGACGTGTGCTTGCCTATGGACCTCTGATTCTGTACAAAGGTAAGAGTTGCAATCATTGCTTCACCCTCTCATTCATCTCACCATGCCCATCACCAGCATTTCATCCCTAGAAGTTTGCCCACAAAGGGGCACTGCCCCAGCCCTGTGTTAAAGACTGCAGGCTGGAGACAAATGAGGCCTTGGGTGCCACTAGGCGCCTCAATGAGAGGACTGAGCTCTTGCCAGACTCTGCCAGTGGTCAGGGGGCACTGGAGTTCAGCAACATCTAGAGGGCAACAGATTCCCCACTCTTGGCTTACTTGCCTCTTTCTCTTCCTGCCACCATTGCTCTGCTAATAATTAAAGTAAGCCAGGGATGCATGAATGATCTAGCTCCACTCCACAATAAAAGTGTGCAGGATTTTGTTTTCTTTTTGTTTTTCAATTTTGAAAGAACAGCTAGATTTTCCATTAGTAAGCCTGAATATTAGCCATACAGCATTCTAGACCCCTGAGTGACTTCCTTGGTCTAATTGATTTGCAGATACCTAGAGCTGTTGATAATAGTTATTTCACTTTGTTTCCATCTCTTCCCCCACCCCATCCCCTTCCTTCCCTTGTAGTTTTGGCTTATTATGATCCTTATCTAGAAAGGCCTATTACTTGCTTTGATCTGCAAAAAGCATCTAATCGCTGACAACAGCTGGCATTTGACAGAACATGGACAAAACACATCAGTGTGATCCCTTTTTTAAAGTCTTATTTTTGAAGCCAAGGCTATAAACACCCAGGACCTCTTCCTTTCCATCAGATTTACTTACTTCTTTTTGCAGGTGGTGTGGGACTAAGAAATAAACATCAGAAACACATTAATGGGTGACAGAAGAGAAGAAAAGCATCAACTTTTTGTTCAAGCAAACATTTTGTTCCCAAAGATGAGCTGGAGATAGGAGCACAGGAAGTAGCATTACGTATACTGAGTTAGACCAGGCTTCCTCAACCTCAGCCCTCCAGATGTTTTTGTCCTACAACTCCCATGATCCCTAGCTAGCAGGACTAATGGTCATGGGTGCTGGGAATTGTAGTCTCGAAACATCTGGAGGGCCGAGGTTGAGGAAGCCTGAGTTAGACCACTGGTCCATCTAGCTTGGCAATGTCAACACTGACTGGCAGTGATTCTCTGGGATTTCATGCAGGAATCCTTTTACAGCCCAACCTGGAGATTCTGGGGGTTGAACCTGGGACCTTCTGCATGCAAAGCAACTGCTCTACCACTGAGCTATACTTCTCCAATATAATGGTTAAGGCTTTGCATTAGGGACACAGGAAGTTGCTGTATACCATGTCAGACCAGCGACTGGTCCGACTAGCTCAGCATTGTCTACACTGATTGACAGTGGTTCTCCAGGCTTTCAGATCATGAGCCTATCACAGCTCTTCATGGAGTAGCTGGGCATTAAGCCTGGGACCTTCTGTATGTAAAGCAGTTGCTCAAAGCATGATCACCTTTTTTTATTTTTACAAATTACACACCAGTCCTCATTTTCATCTAATGTCAGAGGAGACACGATAGTCTCTGGAGTGCCAGCAGCAGGTGCATCCCTCCTGATCTTTTGACCCCTTGTATCCTCCAGATTTTCTCACAAAGTCCCAAGTGGTTTAAAGAGGAAAATGTTGAAAGAGCCAGAATGAATGAATATGAGTGTTCTGTTTCTGCTTCTTCAACATGGCAGCTGCAACAGCTGTAAGGAAGCTCAAGTGGAGTAAATCTGCCACTTGGAAAAGACTCTTTAGAGAAGGGTCTTCCTGTCTTTTCCTTGACCAGCAGAAAAACACACAGAGACAAATGAGTTGTGGTGGGAAAAGGAGGAGAATTAAATCAGATCTATCAATGAGTGTCTCGCTAGTGCCTTATAAGACATTTTCTCCTATGGTTCTGCTACAGTCTCAGTGGGCTAATACACAGCGATTTATTCACTGGTTCAGAACACCTAGAAATTATATTTAAGATATTGTAATGCTGAAGCAAGCTTAGAGGGATGAATCTGAAAGAGGATTTCTAGGGTTTCTTTTGTGAAAGTTAGCGATGAAAGATGAGAGGATTGTTAAGTGCTTGCATTTTTGTTGTTTTTATTGCCACGCTCATGAGAGACTGGCTGCTTCCAGACCGTTGCTATTTTTGGGAAGGATTCAATCACATCCCAGCAAATTCAGGTTGTGCAATTATAGCCAATTGGGAGATCTTGTGCAACAAACACACTTTCCCAGAAAATCAGACTTTTTGTTATAAGGAAAGTGATTTGAAAGTGGAAATGAAAGAAATTAAATTGCCACCCTCTGGATCTCTCATGGAGGAACACAAAGAAGGGACTCAGAGGCTGATCTCAGGGTCTGGTTGGGTTCATATGGAGAGTCTTTAAGGTATTGCAGACCCTCCGTGTCCCTGTTTTCCAAGGATGCCCCTGATTTAGAGAAGCCGTCCCAGTTTTCTATTTGAATGTCCCGCTATTTCTTAGGATGTCCCCATTTTCATTGGAAAAAATGTTGGAGGGTATGGAGTTATCCAACCCCCGAGCCATCTGAAGGCAATCCTGTATAGGGAAGTTTTCTTTAATGTTTAATTATGTTGGAAAAATGTTGGAAGCTGCCCAGAGTACTGGGGCCACCCAATAGGTTGTGTGGGGTATAAATTATGGAATGGGATGTCCCTATTTTCATCAGAGAAATTTTGGAAGGTATGGGTTTTGCAGTCCTGAGCCATTTAATGCTTTATAGGTCAAAACCAGCACTTTGAATTGGGTCTGGAAACTAATTGGTAGACTGCAGTTGGACCAGGATTAGTCTAATATGCTCAAACTGTCTTGCCCTGGTGAGCAACCTGTCTGCTGAGTTCTGTGGGATGAATACTTATCTGAAAGCATCCTGTTCTTTTTTCTGCAGAAAAATATGAGGCAATAATCTTTTCCCCATGCTATAGCCCTTTGAATGTAAAATTGCACATACAAATGCATAGCAAAATCACCATCTTCTACCTGTACCCCTTTTTAAAAATAGATATTTTTACAAATATAAATATAGAAACAAAATAAACATCCTTAGCTGACATTAACAATAAAACTGACCCATCAATCCTAAGCATAGAAATTAATTAAGGCATGTCCAAATAGGTATTCAAACAAGATTGGCTATAAATAAGCTATATGTTCAGACTTCTAGGTTAGAAATATGTTCAGTTCACAAGGTAGCAGATGGTGGGTGTTTATTGTTCCAGCCAAGCAGTGTAAGTCTTTTTGCAATGTCCATTTTCGTAGATCAACTGATCCCACACTACAGACACATAATTCAAGAGTGTGCTTGTACCTGCTTTTAAAAGCATTTTTCCCCCCAATGTGGCAAAGCTGAAGTACTTTTGAAACAGCTCTGAGCATATTTACACTGTTAAAGGTGTTTATGTGTATGTGGAGGAAAGCAACTTTTAGACCATTTCCTAAAAACTCCCACACATTATCTTACTGCACATTATTTTAAATCGTGGATTAAAAATATTTTCCAGGAATTATCCTAGAGAACCCCCATGCAGAAATTTTATGGGATCTAATGGGCAGAAGATCAAACCTATCCATTCTTAAGGAAATCAGCCCTGAGTGCTCACTGGAAGGACAGATCGTGAAGCTGAGGCTCCAATACTTTGGCCACCTCATGAGAAGAGAAGACTCCCTGGAAAAGACCCTGATGTTGGGAAAGATGGAGGGCACAAGGAGAAGGGGCAACAGAGGACGAGATGTTTGGACAGTGTTCTCGAAGCTACGAACATGAGTTTGACCAAACTGCAGGAGGCAGTGGAAAACAGAAGTGCCTGGCGTGCTCTGGTCCAGGGGGTCACGAAAAGTCAGACACGACTAAATGACTAAACAACAAGGGGGCAGAGTTGTCCATCCCTATATATAGCACTTTTCAAGTATCTGAAGAATTCCTTACAAAAGCTCTCTTACACCACCCCGATTATCTCCTATTGTAGACAGAGGGTTGGCTCCAAAATTGTGTGGCAGTCATTCTTTAAGGCAGGGGTGGGGGACATTTTTGGTCCAGGGCCCACATTCTCTTTGGCACAGCTTTCCAGGGACCATGTGCCAATAGCAGGCAGTACCAGAGACAAAAGTGACTGGAGCAATGTGTGTAAATACATTTGGAGTACAAAGCAGGAATGGTGAGGTGTGTCACTTGGGGATAAGGAGTGTGGCTTTGGGAGAGTTCAAAGGGGCAGGTAGAAAAGCCTGGAATCATAGAATCATAAAATTGTAGAGGAAGGGACCCTGAGGATCTTCTAGTCCAATCCCCCACAATGTAGGAATATGCAGCTGTCCTATTTGGGGATCGAACCTGCAACCTTGGCATTGTCAGCACCATGTGGAGAGCCGCATTTGGCCCTAGTCCTGAGGTTCCCTGCCCTTCATGACAGATTTCAATTGTCCAAGCACAGGTTGAACCACAGAGCCAAGGTTGCAATTCAGAAAAAGTCATACAAAGTTGAAAGTAAGTTGTATTGAATTTAGCAGGGCTTACTTATGAGTAAATACTACAAGCACTGGGAAGAAAACATGCAGATGTAGCTGGAGGGAGAAGAATGAGAGAAGGGGAGCAATTTCTGGCATGGGAGTGGAGGAAGGTTAAACTTTTATTGATCCACAGCAGGAAAACATATTCTCATTGCTTTTTCTCTCTGCTTTACAGATGATCCTGAATCAAATATAAAGGGGCCATTTCAAAGCCAGGCTTTAGAAAGATATAGCAGATAAACAGCTGTTTGCTGACACCAAAGGTGCCAAAGTGATTTTTGATGATAAAAGCTGAGCTGGAAGAACAGAGAATGCTGAACATGATAAAAACTGGGGAGGGAGGTGGGGGGCAGAGCAGAATCCAAGGACACGAAGGTTCCATAGCTGAGCTGAAAGAAAGAGGAAACAAAAGGAAACATAAGAAAATCAAAATGGTCCTGCTGGGCTCAACCAAATGATCCATCTGACTTGTCATTCTAACTTCTGCCCATAGTCAGGGAAGCTCACAAGTGAGGCGTGATGGAATTTTTCATCTCCTGGATTTAGTAATAAGAAGTTGTGTGTATCCATAAGAACATAAGAAGAGCCTGCCTGCTTGAGTAGTCCAAAGATTCATCTGGTCCAGCATCTTGTTCTCACAGTGGCCACCCAGATACTTCAGTGGGAATACCACAAACAGTACCAGAGTGCAACAGCAACTTTCGCCATCTGCAGTTCACATCAGCAGATATACAGAGCCAAATACTGCCTCCAATGGTGGAGGCAGAACATAGCAATTATGGCTAGTTGTTTTATCCTCCATGACTTTGTCTAATTTTCTTTCAAAGCCATCCAAGTTAGTGGCCATCACTATCTCCTATGGCTGCGAATTCCTTAGTTTAATTGTGTGATGTGTGGATCGCTGCAAATCGCCACACCAATCTCTTCCCTGGGTGGGGATTGGCGTGCCGATCTCCCCCCAGGTGGGGATTGCCGTGGATCGCCTCTCCAATTGACCAGCGTGGGTCACCACGCTGACCTCCTTCCTGGGTGGGGATCGCTGCAGATCTCCTCACTGATCATCCCCATGGGTGGGGATCGCCTCGCCAATTGTCCCTGTGGGTGGGGATTGCTGCACCGATTGCCCCCCTGGGGGTGGCCCGCCTTGCCCCGTGGGTGGCGCAACCTGCCCCTGGGTGCATGACATGTGCACTGCTCCTAGTGCCTGAGCAGTTAGCTATGCCGCTGGGCCAGATACCATAATGAGTGAAGCAATATTACCTTTCTACATTAGTCTAGTTTCTACACCCACCTACACACTTCTCTCTATCCTCTATCCAGGCAGGCAAAAAACCCATCAGATTTCAGGGACATTTCCTAGCCTGGAGAGGGGGAGAGTCCTAAGGGACTGATAGAGAGACTTGGTGGGACATTTGGCCCTGAGTCCTCAGATTTGCCCCCCACCCCCTCACACACACACCTGAGGCTTATGTTTATTGGCATATTTCTTTCTTTCTTTTTTTAAGTGTGTTCTTTGGATTCTGATGTGAACCAGCCGATCAAGGATCATTTACATACCTTGCTGAATTTTTTCAAAACCACACTGTCAATCAGATTTGGCTATATGGTGACTTGAGAAAGCCTAATCAGAGTGAGGGCAATGCTTTCTGAAGAAAGAATTCAAAGAATTTGCAGAATTCTTTCCTCATTTATTACTGAAGTGGGAAAGGCATATTTTATAGAGGACTACTATCCTCCCTCTGGGACACGGGTGGCACTGTGGGTTAAACCACAGAGCCTAGGGCTTGCCGATCAGAACGTTGGCGGTTCAAATCCCTGCGATGGTCCCTGCTCCTGCAAACCTAGCAGTTCGAAAGCACATCAAAGTGCAAGTAGATAAATAGGTACCGCTTTGGCGGGAAGGTAAACGGCGTTTCCATGCGCTGCTCTGGTTCGCCAGAAGCGTCTTCGTCATGCTGGCCACATGACCCAGAAGCTGTACGCCGGCTCCCTCGGCCAATAAAGCGAGATGAGCGCCGCAACCCCAGAGTCATCCATGACTGGACCTAATGGTCAGGGGTCCCTTTATCTTACCCTCCCTCTACCCCATGAAATTTTCTCCTCTTATTTTGGCTCAGCCCTACAGAGAAAAGTCTGGGCAATCTGGTCGTCTGCCTCTCAATTCATAACAATTCACAACACATGACCCAATCCATGGGAGGCCCAGCCAGATGGGTGGGGTATAAATATTATCATTATTATTATTAGCCTTAATTTTATACCCCCCCCATTGCTTTAGAGCTTCAACTTGCAAAGTGGGAATGGACAGTGCCTATTTATATGAAGTGTCAAAGTTGTTTCTTTGAAGTCAGCTAATTTTTCCCTTGTTAGGACGCAGGTGGCGCTGTGGGTTAAAGCCTCAGCGCCTAGGGCTTGCTGATCGAAAGGTCGGCGGTTCGAATCCCTGCGGCGGGGTGCGCTCCCGCTGCTCGGTCCCAGCGCCTGCCAACCTAGCAGTTCGAAAGCACCTCCGGGTGCAAGTAGATAAATAGGGACCGCTTACCAGCGGGAAGGTAAACGGCGTTTCCGTGTGTGGCTCTGGCTCGCCAGAGCAGCGATGTCACGCTGGCCACGTGACCCGGAAGTGTCTCCGGACAGCGCTGGCCCCTGGCCTCTTAAGTGAGATGGGCGCACAACCCCAGAGTCTGTCAAGACTGGCCCGTACGGGCAGGGGTACCTTTACCTTTACCTTTAATTTTTCCCTTGGATTAATGGGTTTATTATATTTATATGAAGTACTTGGAGCGCTTGAAAGGCAGCTTATAACTCTTAATATATTATTGTTGCGTACCTTTAGGAAAGTGCCTTGATATGCCTGGGATGATAAGTGCTGGAAGCTTGGAGAAGTTGTGCAGAGATAAATTCCCCGTTGAAATATGGTTGGTTATTACTATTAACATTTTTTGCTCTAAACGTTTATGTTGCACCATCTTCTCAAAAACTTTGTTCAAGAAACAAATAGACCCATATAAAGAAGTTAAAATGGAGATGATGACACACCAGGGGATTTTTTTTTGGGGGGGGATGAGCAGGAGAAGTGATAAAGGGCAGAAGAAAATAACTCGGAGCTCAAAAATTGCTCCCTGACATGGCATAATGATCTTCTCTGTTAACAAGAGTGCTTAATTAATTTCCCAAAGATGGGTGTAAAGGAAGGAGCAGCTCATTCAGAATATACCTGAAAATGGATTCAAGAGAAATCCATTATGCATGTGATTGCAAGGCATAATTTTCATTATCATACCTCACATTATCTAAGCCAGGTGAAACACATTCTTCTAGGTATGATATAAAGCAAGGATGGAGAGACTGGACATCCAGATGCAGATGAAGGGATGTAGCCCAGTGGCAGAGCATCTCTTTTGCATTCCAAAGGTCCCCAGAGCAATTCCTGGCAGGGTCGGAGGAAGGGGTGTACCCTGGGTGCCACCACTGAGAGGGGGTGACAAAATGCTGGGCAGCACTCACCGTGGGGCCTGTAGCGTGCCTGAGCCACACGTCTCTCCTGGGAGTGACATGTTGGCTTTGGCACGCACAGACTCCTCACTGCCCCAAATGGTCTGCCCGCTGCCTCCCCCTCAGCTGTAGGGTGGCTGAGGGGGAGGAGGCAGGCAGACTCCTTGGAGGCCCCATGGAGCATCCTGCCCTGACTCGCCTCGCCCCATGGGCAGCTAGCCCCACCCCTGGGCACAGGGCACACATGCAGCCCTAGGTGCCTGATCGGATTGCTCCGCCGCTGATCTCTGGCATCTCTAGGTTGAGCTCTAGGCAGAACTGGGGGAGACCTCTGCCTGGATCCCTGGAGAGCCATTGCCAGTCACTAGTAGGCAAGACTTAGCTAGATGGACCAAGAGTCTGACTCAATATCGGGCAGCTTTCTGTGTTGATAGGTTATGAGACTCCAACAACCATGATCTCTGACCATTAACCATTAGTGGGACTAATGAGAAGTGGAATCCAGTAACATCTGGAGGGACACAGGCTCCCCAACCCTGTTTTACACCATACCAAGCAGATCTGCATCACCTATGGTCTGAAGTAGTGGTGGGGAACCTCTGACTAGTGGGCCTAATCTGCCCCAACAGGTCTCCCCACTTGGTTCAGGATGCCATTTCGGGCAAGCCACACCCACCTGCTCTAAACCTGGTGTCATACAATAAGGGTGGCCTGAAACCTGCCCAAATTTCCCCAAACAATTATTCCCCCGTGAAGGGAGGCAATTTTCTGTTGCTTTCTTGTTAAGAACTTAAGAAGAGGCCCTTAGACCAAAGGACTTAGTCCAGCATCGTTTTTTCACAGTGATTAACCAGATGCACCAATGCACCCACAAGCAGGACCTGAGAACAACTGAAGTTCAAGGTATCTCTGCAGCCAGCCCTGTAGCCAGCCTCTCCCAAAGATGGATCCCAGCTCCTTTTCCTGCTTCTCTTTCCCAGCAACCCTTCCTCAAAACTCTATTTTCCAGTCCTCTCAAATACACTCCATCACCTTGGTAACAGCTCAGTCCCTAAGCTAAAGGATTCCTCCCCCAATGCCCCATCAACACCTTTTGTCATGTTAACAGGTTTGTTCTGCACTAAGCCAGCCAGCCTGGTTTGCATAAACCAGCCCAGGAATTCCCTGTCTGGCACAGCTCTGCAGCTTGTACTTTAATCCCTAGGTTTTTAAACAGTGTGCCCTGGTGCCCTGGTGTGACCTGAATGATGGTCAGGGGCACCATGAGCAGTGCTAGCCTCCATCCCTTCCTCCTTACTTATCTCCTCCGATGAAAAAAACATGGCTTCTGAAACAAAGCTGGAAACTCCTTGCTCAAACAGAAATGAGATGCTTTCCTTTCTTTTTGCATGTATGACTGTGCTATGTGATGCAGTCACTTTCGAAAGGGTACTGTCCAAGTGTGCGCCCCTCTAGCCCATCTCTATGATCCCAGATGCTGAGTGGGGACATGAGGGGAGTCTGCAAGGAGGAGAGGAGGGAAAGGAGAGGAGGAAAGTAGATGCTTCATGGGGTCGGTGGAGTGAGAGTGAGGTGATGATTGAACCCGGCAAGGCAACTTCTTCCTGCCAGGGCCGTGACCAATGTAAGCCCTACTTGACAGGAGACCCACTGGAAGATAGTGGGGCAGCCTCGACCAGTTAACCCTGGTGAGTCTTGAGTAGGACTTTTCTGGGTGAAGCCCATCTTCATCATTATTGGGTTGTAGGCAGTGTTGAGTCCAGCTCAAGAGGAAACCCATTGAAATAGGTGGGTAATAGACAGGCAATGAACAGTAATAGAAATAATAATAATATCCAAGTGGAGACCTACTGAAAATGATGGGTGTTGCTTACTAAGCTGTCACTGGCCTCCAATGGGTCTTCCCTAAGTAGGATAAAACCCATTTATATTAGGTGGTAGCCAGTGTTAATCTTATTCAGTCTAGGCCCATTGAAATTGATGAATATGACTGATGGTGTCACTGATTTCCAGTGAAGCCAGTCGGGGGTTAGAACATTGCAAGTTGAAGCTCCTCAGAGATCTTCAAAACCATGTAAGGAAGGGGGTGGGGTCTCCACTTACACAGGATGCACATAGTAGCCTCGGTTGTAACTCCTGTGTAAGTGGAGATTCCCACCTCCCTTCCTTACATGGTTTTGAAGGTCGCTGAGGAGCTTCAACTTGCTATGTTCTAACCCCCGACTGGCTTCATTGGAAATCAGTGACACCACAGAAAGAATGTGGTTGGTCAAGAGGGCCATGGACTCAAAAAGGTTGAAAACCTTTGCTTTAATCCATACCCCAATTAATCAAAATACTAGCATTTATTCATTCCTAAGGTTTAGCGCCCCCTGCCCCCAATCTATAGCACTTCTTGTGAAGCTATCCAAGCTGGCTGCTCTTGGGTTGTCTCACAGCTCCTGGTGTTATGTTCCTGGATCAGCTGAGACTGCTGCTCAAAGTCCAGCCCAGGTAAAAAACAAACAAACAAAAAACCATACCTAAGTATTCCAATATGTTAAAACTCCCTGAATGTGGAGAAATAGTGTGCCAGAAAGAAAGCTCACTTAGAAACCCTAGTATTCTAAGTTTGTTTTTTTAAACATGAAGCTAGATTCAGACATACAGCCTTTCATTTGGACTTTGAAAGATTTTCATTTCAGGCTGCAAAGTCCACCTCTGTATATGGTGTTTTCAGTGCTGAGACTCAGCTCTGGATAATGTGAAGCTCAGCATAGAAGAGTGTTTCTGAAAATGTGCTGAGTGCCTTTCCCTCACTGAAGCCAATCCCATGCACTTGGAATTACATCTCTTTCACTGCTGATTCTGTGTTTCCTCTATTGTTTCTAAAGTTGACCACCTTTAGAGGTTGGGTATTGAGTTGGTTAAACCATTAATATGACTACAGGAACAGAGAATCCTTTTATGGCTGTAATGGAAACACTGAGACTGAATTGATCTGATCCAGTAAAAATGCTCTTATTTTCTCCTTATGACAGTTTCTAGCCAGCTGCCCATGCTCCCCCAAAGAAACCAAATGCCCCATAAATAACAGCCAAATGATTACAATGTATATTCTAATAATGGCTGCTATAATAACCATCTGCCCACCCCCTTCACCCTCTCTTCCTTCCACCAGCTATTCCTCTTTCAGGGGTGATATGCCAAAAGAAGAATTGAAATTACTGTGTCTGTTCAGCAAATTCCTCCTGACAAAATCTTTAAGAGTTGACAAGAGTAATATACTGAAAATTAGTTTAGAAGTGTTTCAAGTTTTGAGAAATCAATCAAAATCAAATTAAGTTCTGAAGATGCTGTCTGGGAAGTTTAAGGACAATAAAGATCTGATCCAGCATCTGATCCAGCATATTCTCAAGCCGTTGGAACTAGCGGTGGTAGGAGTTGCCTCGCCTATGATATGCTCCCCTTGGTGAACATTGAGGGACAGCTTGTTTTCATGAAGTGTCCTACAGAACTGGATTTGATTTAGATAAATCTAAGCAGGAACACATTGCCTGTTCACCTGTTTCAGAAGGTGGTGCTGAGGTTCTAAACAGTAATATTTGTTGTCAAAAGGTGTGTGGATACATGTACTAGCACTGAAAACTGGAAGAGAATACATGGAAAATATTTCTTTTCAGCTGGAGCCATGACATGGGATGCAAATCCAATTGATTGTTCAGAGCCATTTGGATATACACAAGTGCAAAATCTCCCACCTCCCATGCTGGGATACACCACAAGCCAGCACTGATGGTAATATGGAGTAAAACTGTGTCAGAACCTTGGAAGTTTCCAAAACACCTTGGGAATATTTTTTTTAGATTTGAAATATCCTCTCTTGAACCCCCTCCCATAACAATTCATGCAATGATGCTAATGCTGTAGGCCACTGGTCTTTAACTAGTGGATCAGGATCAGGACCCACTAGTGGGGTGCAGCCTGATCCAAGGTGGGTGGCAACAGGAGTGCTACAACCAGGCAAATATATGGTGAAAGATTAAGATGGGTTAAAATGATTAAAATGGATCCCCAAATGCATGTTTGAGTTAAAAGTGCTTCTTGGGTTGAAGATAAGTACTATGGACAATTTGGACAAAAACTCATGGATGAAGATAATTCATAAGTGCCATATAGGCTTTAAACTCTGAGACTGATGTAGGTGTTGCAGATTCTTACATACCGGGAGGAGCCTTTTGCATTAATAAGTTGAAATCATCATACAAAAAATCTGGAATGGGCTGGTCCTCAGTCTGTAGATTAGATAAATAAATAGATCTTGTTAAGATTCAGTTCTTCACATCTTTCACTATTCCTTCTGCTAAAGCAGAGGGTGGGGTGATACCTGGGTGTTATGACCCAGGTGGATGTCGTAGCTCAGGAAGTATGTCAGAATCCACAGCACACACAAACCTATGCTTATATCCTGTGTCTCTTTGACCTTGTTTTTCATCTAGGAGCTTGTTTTGCAATGAATATACTGCTGTCAGACGCTAGAGATGCAAGCAGTGGTCGAATAGCCTTGAACTGTCAGCTTGCTAATTAAAACCTTGAACAGAACCAGATCCAGGTGTGTTAGTTAGTTGGGAAATGTTTATATATTTGTTTTTCACACTTGATGCAGGGAGTGCTCATTTAAGAATTGAGAAATCCATTATTTTTTTGGTGTCCCTGAACCTCCAATTAGAGAATTAGAAGCAGCATTTCTGTCTTTTTGCTAGCAGAGCACTCATCATGGGCCTCTCACTTCACCTTATCAGCTTAGCAAAGTGTGCCAAGAGCTTGCTGACCTTCCGGACGAGAAACTTCAAAGTCAGGAGAACAATAATTTCATTGGACTCAGGCATTCTTTATGTAGTGACACTGGCAGAGAAGTGTAACATTCTGTATGGGACAAATTTATAACTTTGCTTAAAGATATCTGCTGCTTTGGTATTGGACAAATGCTGGCTCCTTCGGCCTGAAAGCGAGATGAGCGCTGCAACCCCATAGTCACCTTTGACTGGACTTAACTGTTGAGGGGTCCTTTACCTTACCCTTTGTGTAGTACATAGGCGCATGTCATTAGCATGTGCAGAGATAGCCAACTAGGATAATCTAAGCTTCCATTCTGTAATATTATAAAAACTTTGTGCAGCCTTTGTTGAGGGGTCCCAGCTTTTCGGAGATATACACTGGGATCTCTAGATTTACTCTGGAGCATTAAATCTGAATTCTTCCCATGCACTGAGTTTGTCTTTTGTTGGCTAAAGGGTCAGAGTTTTTATTCCACCCTCCTTTCTAGGGTAACAGGGGAACATGTTGCCCTCCAGATGTTGTTGGACTCCAATTCCCATCAGCCGCAGCCAGCATAGCCAATAGTCAGGGATGGTGGGGTTTGGAGTCCAGCAACATCTAGAGAACCGTAAGTTCTTCAGCCCTGTGTTAAGGAAAATCAATCTTTATGTTTTTTTAATTGTTGTAAGCTGCCCTTAGACAAGCAGTGTCTGGAAAGCTGGCCTTGAAATATTTTAAAATAGAAATGATGAAAAGGCTGCAGAGAACTTCCTTTTGCTTGGGAATGGAAAGTATTTTTTTTTTAAAGAAGTCGATAGACCATTAAATATACTGCTATACAGGCCAAATGTACTTGCTTACATAATTCTGTACTATGCATTGAACTGCATCCAACTAACTACTACACAGAGCAGACCCATGTAAAGTACGATACCTAAGATAATCACATCCATTAATTTAAATGGATCTACTCTGAGTAGGACTAACATTGCACACAGCTCATTCTCACACAACCCTGCCATATAACCAACACAAACACCCCTCAAAAAGTCATTGTTCATTCTCGCCAAGCACTCCTCAATTATCCTATTTTAAACTGATCCCTAAACCATTTCATTTCAATACTGATCACCTAAGGGGAATAAATTGACAGCAGATGGAGGAGATAAAAGAAACATGCCAAAGAGACCTTCTGACTTTCATCCCCTGGAGGCAGCTGATTTGTTTTCATAATGTACTGGGTTTTTCTCAACATTGTTTGCTGAGGTCAACTCAACAATGCCCATTTCACCAAGGATAAGATCTTGAAAATGGGTACCCTGATAAAAATAGGGTTGCCATATTTCAAAAAGTGAATATCCAGACACAAAAGTTGTTGAGCTTTCTTGAGCTATGGGTTGCCATACGTCTCGGTTTTCCCAGACATTTTTTTTTTTACTGATATGTCCTGTACATTTAGCAGTCTTAGATTTAAACTTTTCCTCTCCTACCTCTTGGCCTCACGGCCTCCGATCATGATATGCCACCAACACCCCCAAAACATATGCTTGTGATGTATGTTTGGGAAAATTACACTTTTGTGCCTCAGTCAGTTGCATTTTCCAAACTTTGGGTCTGTGATTAAAGCTCACCTGCACGAGCAAGTGACGGAAAAGGAATATTTGAGTGCAGCTGTAATACTCAGGTCTGACCATTTCAAAATGAGTACCGGTAGTTTTTTTAGCTTATCTAAGTGAACTCTAGGGGAGCATAAGGATTGTTGACTTTTGCTTTTTATCGTTTGATTGGACACTGTTACATCTATTAACTTGTATGCTCATTGTATTGTGTACCAGTAACTTACTGTACCTGCATACACCATATGGAAAAATAAAATAAAATGTTATAAACCATCAAGCCTTCAAATATTATTTCTCTTTTTCTTTTTCTTCTTTTTACAATTTTATTTAGATTCAAAACAAAAATAAAATAAGAATGCATACAAAGTAAAGACCACTACTAAATATGTTCTTAGAGAAGTCACCCTCATATATATTAATAATAATTCAATAATGTCTAATTCTAACTTTCATTAGAGGAGGATCTTACCAGAATATGTGCATTAATGAGTTACCAAACCATTTAGTAAGTGAGAAACAACCAGCAGGGATCAGATGTCCACATTTGAAGAATCCCTGGTGATGAGGTATATAGTCACATCAGAACCAGTAGCAGGCATAATAAAATTATGCCAAACAGTAAGGCACTTTTGCTTAGCTCCCCTTTTATCATCATTTGGTATGTAACCTCTCTCCATGAGCATAGTGAAGGGAGGGCTGGGGGGGGCAACTGCCCCCCTAAATCAATACAAAACTGGGGTTCTGCCCCACCACAAAAGCCAGCCCCCTCTAACAAAAGCCTGACCCCTCTAACAAAAATCCTGGCTATGCCCATACCTCTCCCCACCACTGCCCACTGATTCCAGTCTTCCCCACATTCTTATGCTATTTTCACCCCAACTCCTGAAACCGATAAACATACATAAAAAGAGCACTGCTGGATCAGACCAAAGTCCAGTGCAGTTGTGTTTTGTTTTTTCAGGGGGTACTCAAGGGTATGCAGTACCGGCACCTTTTTTTTTTTTTTTTGTTTGTTTTGTTAAAAAGTGTGGCACTTACTGTAACAACTTCATGGCGAGTACTGACAACTATCTTTCTAGTTAAAAGCACTGCCAAAGTCCCATCTAATCCAGCATTCTTTTGCCATTGTGGCCAACCATGATGCCTCTTCTGGGAAGCTCACAAATAGGACTTGGCACAGTTAAACGTTCTGTGTTCAGCATTTAGAGCCTTAAACAACTTGGCACAAAGTGACCTAAGAGACCAACTCACTTCCTCTACCCAGCAGCTGTGCTCCTCAGATGGGGACACTAGTGAAAGTGCCATGTCCCAGAAGTGCATTTAGTACATACTTGAGACTGGGCTCCAATTGAGTCTTGTAGCTCCAATTGTCTGGAATCACTCTCAAGCTGAACTTAATCAAGTGCCTAGCATTCTGATATTTAGGCTGCTATTGAAGACATTGTTTAAAATTTAATAAGGTTTTCTCTGAGGTGTGACCCAGTCATTTTATGGAATAATAATTATACAGTTGAATAAACTGTTTTATAACTTTTAGTTTATTGAGTTGTAATCTTTTTTATCTTAGTTAGTTGTGGTTTATAGATTGGTAAAATAAATAAATTAATTAAATGAATAAACACAGTAGCACTGCTTGTAACTCCCCAGTAACTGGTATTCAGAGGCACACTGCCTCTGCTCCTGAGAGTAATAGAGCAGGCTTCCTCAACCTTGGCCCTCCAGATGTTTTGAGATTACAATTCCCAGCATCCCTGACCACTGGTCCAGCTAGCTAGAGATCATGGGAGTTGTAGGCCAAAAACATCTGGAGGGTCAAAGTTGAGGAAGCCTGGTAATAAAGCCATCATGGCTTGTAGCTATTGATAACCCTACCCTCCATGAAGTTGCTGACCACTACTCCACTAGAGAAAGAAAAGTGCTTAGATTCAGAACTAGTTTGAATCTAAGAAGCCTCCCCTCAGGTTAGGAGCAAAGGAAAGGCTGCAGCTGTTGCTAAGATATAAACTGTCTTCTAAGCAGCCCAAGACCCTAACAACTGTAAGGCTTAGATATAGATAGATGATAGCTAGCTAGCTATAGATAGATATAACCCCTTATCAAGACATTCCAGTATTAAATCAAGCACTAGTAAGGGAAGGGAAGGGAAAGGAAAGCTTTAAAGCTAACCCCCCCTAAGAAAATGTGCAACAGGAGAAAGGGGAAAGCAAATAAATAAACCGAGGAAGTAGCTGGCAATGGATAAACGAAGGTGTCTCAGGCTAAGAAGCATTACAAATAGGTTGCCTTCATTAAACACTCCATCAAGCCAAGTTCACCTCGCTGCTGCAGCTGCCATCTCAGTAACAGGAACAATGGCGCAAGGGCCCAGTGTGGTGCCTCTGTTCCCTCCATTGCTCATTTTTATCTGTGAGGGAAATGTGTTTTATAACCCTGATGTTATTCCTATCTCACCACTCCAGTGATGAACTTTTAATGTCACTGTCTCTGAGGAGCCAGAGAGATTCAGCCTCCTCCCAAGCACTAGCCAGGCAGGCCACCAAAACAAAGAGCTGCAAAGAGGAAGGCTGCAGGCATACCAAATGATGACAACTCCCATGGAGTGCAATTAGGTAAGCATAGGCCAGGAGAAATGGACAGGCATTGACACAAAATGAAACCTAGCTCAGAGTGGAAACTGTGCCCCCTCCGTTAGTTGACTACAACACCCATCAGGGCCAGCCCAGTCACCTCAGGTGGCAGATCCAACCTCCTCTGCCTTTTGCTGGCCCCTCCTTATCTTCACTTGCCCAACTCCAGCCACTTCCTCCTCTGTACCCACCCACTGCTGTGGCTAACTCATATGTGCTGTGATGCCCCCTTTGCTGCCCTTGCTTCCTTTAAACCTTCCTGCCACTGAGACCGACTCCTTTGCCTCCTCCACAATTGGCAGTAGCAGGTGGGTGCAGAGACAGCAGCACCACTGCTCCTCACCCCCCAGCATTTTCTGTTTTGCCTGAAGCAGCAAAACATACTGGCTTGGCCCTGACTCCCATCACTCAAAACCATTAGCCATGCTGGATTAGGCTAATGGAAGTTGAAGTGCAAAGTGTTCTAAATGAGTTTTTTTGCTGTCTAGCCCAGCAAAAGACATGGGTAATTTCTGGCTTTCCCCCAGTACTGCATGCAAGCACGTAAATGCAGGATTGAGGATGGATGATAGCTGTGGAATAGTGGTGAACTCCCTGCAGCTCAATCTGGAACTAGTTTGGTATTCATGAGCTTTCCCAGAAATTGCATTTCCAATTTAAAGAGATCTTACCAGTTCCCCATGGAGTTAAAAATCATAGAATTGTAGAGTTCAAACGGAGCCCCAGGGTCATCTAGTACAACCTCCTGCAATGCAGGAATCTCAGCCAAATCATACATGACAGGTATCCACCCAACCTCTGCTTAAAAACCTCCAAGGAAGGAGAGTCCACAACCTCCCGAGGGAGACTGTTCTATGGCTGAACAGCTCTTTCGGTCAGAAAGTTCTTCCTGATGTTTAGTTGGAATCTCCTTTCTTGTAACTTGAAACAATTGGCACCTTCCAGAACATGAAAATTGCTCCATCTTTCATGGGATAGGCCTTAAGATATGTGAAGATGGCTGTTAAATCTCTCACTCTTTTTTCCAGGCTAAACATACCCAGCTCCCTCAACTGTTTCTCATAAGCCTTGGCTTCCAGACCTTTGATCATATTGATTGCTATTTCTTTTCTGTTTGGGTCTTATCTTATTCTGTGCACTTGTAATTATGTACTTATTATTGTTCAACAAAGAATAAAAAAGGCTTGCGGTCCACCAAGTTCTAGATGACTAAGTCCTAGATCCTTTTCATTCACATGTAAACCAGGTGTCCCCCATCTTATATTTGTACATCTGGTTCTTCCTGCCTAAGTGCAGAATCTGACATTTGTCCCTACTGAAATTCTTCTTGCTAGCTTGGGCCCAGCACTCCAATCTGTTAAGGTCATCCTGGATCCTGATTCTGTCTCTTGCGACATTAGCTACCCCTCCCAGTATGGTGTCATCTTTAAATTTGATAAGCATCCCCTCAATTCCTTCATGCAAGTCATTTATAAAGATGTTAAACAATAATGGGCTCAGGCAGTGCTTTCCCCCCTAGAAAAATAGGTGTCAATACTCACCATGAAGTTGTTACAGTAACTACCACACTTTTTAACAACAAAAAAAGAAGTGTTGGTACTGCATAGCCTTGAGTACCCCCTGAAAAAAAGCACTGGGCCCAGGACAGAACCCTGTGGCACCCCACTTGTCCCTTTTCCCCAGGATGACAGGAATCCATTAATGAGTACTCTTTGGCTTCAATCAGTCAACCAGCCACAAATCCACATAATGGTTACATCATTCACGTTTTATCAGCTTCCTTGCAAGAATATCACAGGAGACTTAATCAAGAGCCTTCCTGAGATAAAAATACACAATGTCTACAGTATTCCCCTGATCCACCAAGCTTGTAACTCCCCCACATCAGCTTCTGAGTCCTGCTCCAGAGCCTACTGGTGTCAAAGGAGCCAACTTCTAGGGGCTGAGGGGTCTCTCCCCCCCCCCATAAAATAGTGTCTGTGCACCGTGTCATGTGATCAGTTATGCAGGGCAGGGCTTACTCCCCCCCCCCCATATTTTATTCAAGTTGGCACCCCTGACTGATGTGATAAGCCAGATTGGGTTGTTCAATAGACAGGGAGCTTTCAGTTGTGGCCCCAAATTTGTGAACTGCCTCCAACCTCCAACTAATGTATGGTCCCATCAATTCAGTCCTTCAAATGGACTATGGAGAGCCATTTATTCAAGGGACCTTTTCCTAAAGCAGGGGTAGGGAAGTGTTTTCAGCCTAAGGGCCACATTCCCTTCTGGCTAAGCTTCTAAGTGCCACATGCCAGTGGTGGGTGGAGCCAGAGGCAAATGTGAGTTGAGCAATCAACACCAGTTTCACTTTTTATACAGTAAGCTAGTTTCTACATATGCATACTGATCTCAGTCCTCAATCCAGATATGCAACAGAGAAGGATGCATTCTTGCCAGGCAAAAGAACTTGTAGTGCCCAAACGTGTGTGTGTGTGTGTGTGTGTGTGTGTAAGAAGAGTCCTGAAGGTGGATTAGGTCAAATGCCCATCTAGTCCATTACTATTCCCACATGCAATTGCCAACAACTGGTGTTCAGAGGCATACTGCCTCTGGTGTTGGAGGTAGAACATATGAATTCTGACTAGTTACCAGCAAGCACACAAAAATTATCAAATGAGAACTGAATGTGCTACAGTAAGTGGCAATGTGTGATTAGGGAAGGCTGCTCTATTAGGGCAAGAGGGACACTGCCCCACCAAGCTCGGTGTGCCCTCAGCCAGCTTCCAGCTGCTTGTTTTCCTGTTTACAACCAGCTCAGGGGTTGACACTCCCTGCCAGCCTCCTCTTCCTTAGTCTTTATCTTTCCCTTGTCCTCAGCAGAGAGGAATACACAAGCAAAACAAGAATTACGTGTCTGTCAAACATTGGCTTTGGCTCCAACTAGTGTTGGGACTGAGTGCTGAAGTGAGAAAATTGGAAAAGTAGGGTGGGTGGCAAGGAGAAATGGAATAGATTACACTGAGGGAGCTCATGGCTGGCTGATTGGAACAGTTAACAAGATCATTCCACACTGCAACATTCTTTTGCAAGTCCCGCTCGTACAAAGCACAACATGAAACTACTTTTAAATAATCTTTAAAAAATCATTTTAATGAATAAATGAGTTGTGAAGTTGTGCAATTGTGAAACAGTGAATGAGGGAACTAACCAGGTGTGGGAATCCCAGAACAATAATGTGCTGGAAATGCTTTGTTTAGTTACTGTATTGCTTATTTATTTGATGCAATCTTTTTACCCCCAGTCTTCATTCTGAGAAAAAGGCTCTCAGAGAAGTATGCAAACATTAGCAATGAGACAAGCTTTGTGTTCGGGGAAAATGCAAACTTGGGCACAAATTTTCAGTTACAAAGCTCTGATCATTTTCAACCAGATCAAAAAAAGTTCAAGAGGAAAAGCCAAAGGTTGCTGGTCTCTCAGTGGAGTTGACAGAGAGGCTCCAAAGTCCCATATTTCCTCTCCTTTCTGCTGTAGTCTGATGGAATAGTTCTTAGATGAGAGGAGTAATGAGCAGCTGGGAGTGACTGAACAGGCCAGTTCTACTTCTAAAATGCTGGCCTGGGCACTGCTGGGTGGTGACCATTGGAACCAGTGAGGCAGAAGGCAGGGGCACCAACAGTAAGGGAAGACAGAGCCAACAGCAGGCACCACATATTAACCCTTGCTTTGTCTCCACCTCCCTGCCTGCTCGGTTTTGTTAGAGCAACTCTGAGGCAAAGGAGGAGGAATTTGGCAGGCACAGGGCTGTAGCTAGGGGGGTGAGAAAGGCCCCACAAAATCAGCTAAAAATATGTCAATAATAATAATAATAATAATAATAATAATAATAATAATAATAATTTATTTGTACCCCGTCCATCTGGCTGGGTTTCCCAAGCCACTCTGGACGGCTTCCAACAAAGATTAAAAATGCATGAAAATGTCACACATTAAAAACTTCCCTGAACAGGGCTGCCTTCAGATGTCTTCTAAATGTCAGGTAAGTTGTTTATTTCCTTGACATCTGGTGGGAGGGCGTTCCATAGGGTGGGCACCACTACCGAGAAGGCCCTCTGTCTGGTTCCCTGTAACTTTGCTTCTCGCTTTGCTTCTCGCAATGAGGGAACCGCCAGAAGGCTCTCGCCAGAAGGCCCTCGGAGCTGGACCTCAGCGTCCGGGCAGAACGATGGGGGTGGAGATACTCCTTCAGGTATACTGGGCAGAGGCCATTTATATGTCTATAAACAAACGTATATAAATATGTCTATAAATAAATGTTTAATATGTCTATAAATAAAAATATCGATTATTGCCTCATAAGAAAAGGTTTTAAATAGAGGGTCTTTATAAGAGGGGTGGTGGTTGGAGGAGAGGCGGAAAGAAGAGCTAATTTGTCCGTGTCTAAGGGGCGCAATCTGGACGGTTCTGCCAGGGGTGCAAGATCACCTAGCTATGGCTC
This sequence comes from Podarcis cretensis, assembly GCF_951804945.1. Lineage (NCBI taxonomy): Eukaryota > Metazoa > Chordata > Lepidosauria > Squamata > Lacertidae > Podarcis > Podarcis cretensis. The sequence goes on along the minus strand of NC_137184.1, from coordinate 6,093,846 downwards.
TGGTCAGGCAGTGCCACCCCTCAACTGGTTTTAAGTGGGAAGCAGGCCAGAGGGGGCTAGCTAAGAGCAGGCTAGGGTTGGTAGAACAGTGCCTCATTTGCCCTGTTGCCAGGAATCTGGGGGGAGGGGGCACTCAGCCCTTCCCATGGCCAGAGTCACCAGACTTCGCCTTGCCTGCTCTCTCTCCTTTATTTCCTTCTCTTTCACATCCATGGTGTGCTCATAGATAAGGGTAGACCATTTGCCATACCCATTCATTATTTCCCATCCACAAGACGCCTAGCTAATCAAGAACCATTATTCAAATAGCTGTCAAACTGGCAACCGATCAGAAGAGTCCCTTTTTGACCACAACACCGATGCGGTTATACAATAGCGCCCCCTAAGAAAGGCTCCACGGGAGCTGTAGCTGTCAAAGCCTGCTTTGCAAACCCAGCTCTGCTAGAATTGCAGAGGACCCCCTCTGGGTATAAGTGAAAGTGTGAACAAGCAAACAGGAATATAGAATAAGTTTGATTGGCAGGACAGGTCTGAGACTCAGATTTCAGTTCAGATGCCGTGCCTGATTTATGATATGTTTATGACAAGTGCATGACATTTTTCCAAGGGTGTTGTGAGTAACTATGGGGAACTATTAAAAGCACCCCTTTGTTCGGGGCTTTTCTCTGCTTCCTTTATATTGTAGTTTGAAGTCTTGTTGCAACAATAAAGAACAGGCCTCTTGATCCCTGTTTTGTTTCTTATCTTGGCTGGAGCCTTTTGTTTGACCATCCAACTCGAGCCTGGGGAACTCCCTGCTACAGCCCTAATGGACTAGCCTCCACTGGTATTAGAAGGGATGAAGTATAAATCTTGAAATAAATAGTTTTCTCTTGACTGGATTCCCTGCCCTCCATCTCATTGCAGTAAACATCCTGATTATTCACTATGTCTGCCATCCATTCCCTGGCTTCCCCACTCAAATCTGGCCCATCCACCATATATTGAATGCCCCTGTATGTGCTGTACAGCGACCCAGTGTTAGTAGAGATAGTTGTTTTCTGACCAATTAAAACTTTTTAAAAGCATCTTAGAGGCCTTGTTTCCCCTCCCTGGCAGAGACTCAAAGGAGCTTTCTGCCTTGCAGGGCTTGCAAAATCCCCCTCCGTTCTCTGTCAAGGTTGTCTGGGAGTCAATTCACACCCCAGCATCACTCAGCCTTGTGTGTTGAGGCAGCTGCTGACTGGGAGTGAATTACAGCCCTGTGGTAATTCACTCCCTTGGCCCCACCGACAATCTCACAGTTGTGTGCACTCAGCAGAGAGCTGGGGGTGGGGTGAATCCCAGTCGTTGCATTGATTCTCTCCTGGGTCCCCCAAGCGCTGCACCTGACAGCCGCAAAATGCATGGAGTGAATCTCAGCCCTGTATTAATTCACTCCTAGGGTCAAGGACTCAAAGTGGGTGCCATTGGAATAAATAAATAAATAAATAAATAAGGGTGACAAGAATACTGAAATGCAAACTTTCTGTATAAGATATCTACTGCCAAAGAGAGCGGGGTGGGGTGGAATGCTTCAGCGAAAGAGACCACCCATCTGCATGAAATCTGCTTAGGCTAATTTAAATTCAATTTAAACTCCCCTGTTCACGGAAATTTTTAATCTGTGATATTTTAGTGTATTTTTGGTTTCTATGGAAGCCGCCCAGAGTGGCTGGGGAAACCCAGCCAGATGGGCGGGGTACAAATAATAAATTATTATTATTATAATAATTATTATAAATGTATAGGTACCAATTTAGAAATAACTGCTATAGCTGAAACGGAAATGTAATGCTTCTTACTACAGTGGTACCTCTGGATGCGAACGGGATCCGTTCTGGAGCCCCGTTCGCATCCAGAGCAGAACGCAACCCACGTCTGCACGGGTTGCGATTCGCCACTTCTGCGCATGCTCGAGCAGCTAAACCCAGAAGTAATGCGTTCCATTACTTCCGGGTCACCACAGAGCGCAACCCGAAAACGCTCAACCCAAAGCGACTTTAACCTGAGGTATGACTGCCACCCAGGACTGCCTGCTGGGATCTGGCTTGGGGCAGGGCCTGACAGGCTTCACAAAAACTGCAGCTGCTACTCGGCAGAGAGGGCTCCTCTTTTAATTGTTTTTAAATTACATTTTATCTGTGGTGTTTTAAATGGTGGTCTTTTTTGTATTGTTATTGTTTATTTCTCTGTTGGGGGGTGGGATGGGTGTTGGGTTGGGGATTGGTTTAATTTTAGTATAGTTGTAAATTGTTTTTATTATTATTAGTTTCTATTTTTATTTTTTTTGTACGGTTGGTATAGTTTCGTATAGTTTGTATAGTTCTGTTCTTAAGGGGAGAGGGTCAGGGCTGCGTGGGAGTGGGTCCCAGCCAATAGAATGGCTGGGGCAGGTTCCACAAGGGGTGATACACTGGGACATCCAGTCTCAGTGATCATGGGCAGGAGGAGGAGTTATGCTAAGACCAGGGAAGGAGGGACGGAGGCTACTGCTGCTCACAGTGCCCCAACCATCATTCAAGTCACCCCAGGGCACCATGGCACACTGGTTGAAGACCTAGGCCTTGGGCATTTTATCTAATTTCATTGAGGGATTAATTTCTTCACTGTGGGACTGGGCCTTGAGCATCAATTTCATATGTGAGAGGAGGATCTCCCATCCCCATGTCCTCCATTTCTGAGGATGGAAGTGACATCAACCAAAATGTCAAAACAAAGATTTTCCCCTGCATTTTCTTAACCATCTTGTTCTATCCGTTGCATTTTGCTGCAAAGTGCTTCTGTGATTGGCATAGTTCATTACCTCATGACATGTCAGCCTAATTAGGATGCATATATGAATTATGGGTAGTGAGAGGTGGTCATATTTCCCTCATTAAAGAGAGAATGTCAATAAAAGAAGCATGGAAAGAAAAACTGGAATTGCAATAAATTTGAATGTGGTGAGTGTGTGTTTGTGTGTGTTAAACAACAGATACAGAATAAAGGCTTCAGCACTGGATACATTCAGTCTTATTTACATGTACAGCAGAATGAAATGCTAGAATCCCAACGTTGGAGTGGACTGTGCCGCTTTAGGGTGAATATAGTGAATAACCTTGTCAGACTTGATCTAGTCAGTACATGGACAGGATCAGCGAGCTCCTATTAGTCAGGTTTTATTGCTGCTGTCAGCGCACAATGGATCCCATCCGGAGATGTTTCCTCCGCTGCCACTTGCATTCCCCATCGTTCTGTGCTGGCACCCCACGTTGGGTGGCACTGGGAGCATGTGCCAACAGTGGAAAAGCCAGCAAAGGAACCCGCAGCTTGACACATGCAACAGGATGCGTCGCGCAGTGCCCACAACGTTACATGGCACTCCGGGCGCGGTGCTGAAACAGCAGCCATGCTGCTGGGGCAAGAGCCAACAGCTGAGTGGAGCAGAGCCTGTTGGAGCGCCACGGGCTCTTCTGCTGCGGGTGGCTCAGCAAAGCAGAGCCCTTCCCTGGACTCCAACGCTCGGCCTCGTACTCTTGGCCTGGTGCCCCTAAGAGCCTGGCACCCGGGTGCCATGCACCCCTAGCGCCAACAGTTAAGACGGCCCTCCTGGGCTCCTGAGTGTGGCATCTTGAGTCACATTATGGGAGAAGCATATAATATACCTAGCTTGCAGAAGAAAAATTAGGATCTGTTGGTAGGTCTGTGGATGATTTGCAGTAGATCAGCCAGGGTTTCTGTCTAATTCCCACTTCTTTAAAAAGAGCAAGTAGAATGGTGGGTAACAACTATTAAGGAATGCAATTAATAGGTCTCATTCCTGAGGAAACCTGGCTGAATCTGGTGACTTCCTTATCAGCCTTACTGGGCAGATTAGACATGTAACTTTGTTTATAAAAGGGATCGGATTACTGCATGGGTTGTGGGTTGTTATCAGGAAGGAGTGGATTGGTGCAGAACTGTGGAGTTTTTAGAAGATCCTATTTGAGAAGAAGACTTGTATAATTGCCAGACTTCAGGACTCAGAGAACTCTGAGCTGTTGTAGAACTCTGTGCAAATTTCTTGGAACTTGCTTGTGGACTTTGTTCAGCAAGGTATTTGAAGTACAGAAACCCTTCTGGAATCAGAAGGAGAAAAGCCTTAGTGTAAGCTGTATGTGGTGTGTAAATACAGAGTGAGTGCCTTGTGTATGCCAAGTAAAACAACTCTGCTTAAAACAACTGTTTCGTCTTGCTACGCTTACCAGCTTTACTGAAGCTTCCATGGTGCACACACAGAGAACAAGATTTAAAGGTGTTAAAGATAAACACACACCCCAGCACGAACAGCATCAACAACAGCAACATTAAGCTAGTTAAAGGGAAGTAAAAAAAGCTTTGGACTATTATGTGATCTGGAATCCATTTGTGGAACATATTAGAATGCGCAGATAGCTGTTGGGCATGACAAATGTGCTGCTCACTCTTTGAGGCTCTCCTGAAATAAGAAATAAGAATAAAAAAGGAACAGACAATGGTTACATCTTCATCACAGTCAGTAAAAGTGTGTGAGACTTCTGTAACTCAAATCTACTTTGGTGAACTTGTTGCTGGGGGTAATAGTTGCTTACCTCTTAATCTGTCAATCTCATCTCTTTTTCTTTTGTCACATGAATGTTGTCCAGATACTGTTTGGTTTTTTTATAAAATAAACCATTAAAACCCCACATTTGTTAACAACAACAATAACAAGCCTTTTGTGCTAATCACTTCTTGTTCAGTCTTAGCAATAAAAATTTGGAATGTTTCCTATGAGGCATGTGTATGTTTAGCCTCAAGAAGGGCTGACAAAGGCCGCATTTACACTGCAGTTTATTCTGTTCTACAGACGTTTCCCCAACTGTTAATTTCTACATTATATTTGAGCCTTCATGCAACATAAAAGCTTCTTCCAGAAATATAACAGAACATAGTGTAAGCTTAGTGTTCATGTCTGTGTTATTTGCTCCCAGAAAAACACACAAAAAAAAACCCTGTTTGCAAATAACATGGAAATGAGCACTAAACTTGCACTATGTTCCACTATATTTCTGGAAGAGCTTTTATGTCATGTGGAAGCTCAAGTATAATGCAGAAAGTTAGGTTGGGAGAATGGAATAATCCACTGTGTGAATTCAGCCGTAGTAGTGATATGGTAGCCAACTTCACATATTTGAAGGGTTGATATACAAAATCTTTTCTGGTGCCCCAGAGCAGTCATGGGAAACCTGTGGCCCTCCAAATGTTTTCAGACTCCAGTTCCTATCAGTTTCAATAATCACAGCTAATAATCAGGGATGGTGGGAGTTGTAGTCCAAACAACCTTGTCAGGTCCGCAGGTTCCCCATCCCTGCCCAAGAGGAAGTGAAGTCTGGTCCACTAGGACAAGTGTATGACCAACAGCAGTATGACCAACAGCACCCAGCATTCACCTGTTTGCTTTCTTACAACCACTCCAGGAAATGGCAGCACTACTTGTCAGTTTCCTCTTCCTTAGCATTCGTCTTACTCTTGCAGAACTCAGCAGAAAGGAGGAGGATGGGGACAAAACTAGAATTAGTAGGCTCTGGCTCAACCTACTATTTGGGCTCCTTGCCTTCTGCCCCATCAGTCGGTGAGCACCAGCCACCACTGTCAAGCGAGTAGGACCTGAACCTGTGAGCTCAAATTACAAGAAAGGGGATTTTGACTCAACTTTTGGTGGAGCTTCCTGACAGTTTGAATGGTTCAGCAGTGGAACAAACTGCCCTGTAAGGAGGTGAATTCTTCTTCATTAAGAGGATTTTGAGATGATGTGGAGTGGCTGTCTATCAGAGATGCTGTAGCAGACGCGTCAGCTCTTAGCTGCTGGTATTGTGTCCCATTGAGTACCCCCAGAAAAAAGCACTTCCTCTGACCCTGATAAATTTATTTCATTTTATGAAACCACTTGGAGGGTGGTGGTGGTTATGGTTGGCCCTGAACAATTAGTCCCACAAGAATCCTACCTGTCAGGAGTCACAGGTTCTTTTATATTCCCTTTTGCTGCTCCCAGCTCCAATTTCCAGCGATTAAATGTCACATCAGCCATTTTGTGCAGATTGCTTGCTTGCATGCTGAGAAAAAGAAAAATCTGCAGGGATGTCCTTAAAATGGCTGCATGTATGGGAGGGGCTAGAAAAGAGGGGAGATGGAGCCAAAAGGGGTTTCCGCCAAGTGAGGAAGGAGCCTACACTTTAAATTCAGTTGAAACAAAATGGGCTAGAAATTATACCTTGCTTTTCGTTTGGTGCCCTGGGAACTTGCTTAAAGGCTGGGCTGAAATATCTGTAACAGCATTCCCCAATCTCATGCCCTTGAGATGTTCCAGATAATGAAAGGATAATGAACTAGTGTTCTGTAACACCCTGAAGAGGCACCCAGGCAGAGTTGGCAAAACTAGGCTAGGTTGTGGTTGTGAAAACTAAAAATGGAAGAATAGTCTCCTGGATCAGGCCAAAGACTCATTAACAGTAACTGTTCTCTCCCCGTTTGGAATCCCCATAACTGGCATTCAGATGCATCCTGTCTCTAACAGTATAGCTAGAACATGGCCATTATGACTATTAATCACTGATAGCCTTAACCTCCATGAATTTGTCTGATCCTCTTTTAAAGCCATCCAAGTGACCATGTCTAGGTATTGTGGGAGTGAATTCCGTAATTTATGTATTCTCTAGGTGAAGAAGTCATTTCTTTTCTCTGTTTACTTTGTCCACTGCATGCATAATTTTATACACTTCTATCATCTCCCTTTCTCACCTTTTCTGTAAGCTTTCAGTTCAGTTCATAAGTTTATTGTTCTAGCTAAAGGCCATGACAAACTTGTATTAAGCAATAGAGCCAGAAAGCTTCAAATGTCGTAAACTTTTCTCAGTGGGGGAGTTGCTCCAGATCCATGTGAGTCAACTCTATGGGGCTGAGGTGTCCACCCCCCAAAAAAATCTGTTGGGAGGGGGCCAGGCCCCATCAGTGTTAAGGGGGTAGAGGATGCCAAACGCAGAGTTGAGCATGGCACAGCTTCAGTAGCCAGCTCCTCCTGAGCATGAGAGAGGAGCCGGCAGCCATTGAAGCTGTGCCATGCTGGGCTTTGTGCTTGGCCTCCTTCCGATGTTTTGATGTCACACACACATGCCGCACATATACAGTGGTACCTCGGGTTAAGAACTTAATTCATTCTGGAGGTCCGTTCTTAACTGAAACTGTTCTTAACCTGAGGTACCACTTTAGCTAGTGGGGCCTCCTGCTGCCGCTGAACCGCCACCACATGATTTCTGTTCTCATCCTGAGGCAAAGTTCTTAACCCGAGGTACTATTTCTGCATTAGAGGAGTCTGTGACCTGGAGCATCTGTAACCTGAAGCATCTGTAACCCGAGGTACCACTGTAATGTCATGTGCATGGGATGCATGAAACTCACATGATGTTACACACACATGCCGCATGCCAGGCCCCCTCAATCTTGGGTGCAAGTCAGTGCCTCTGCTCCAGCTACTTGATCATTTTGGTTCCTGTAGCTGTCCATATGTTTCTGGAATCCATGTTCCATTATCCCTGACCACTGCCCATACTGACTGAGACTGATTGGAGTTGGGAGGAGCACCAGTTGGGGAAGACTGGCATATAATAAACAGCAAAATACAGTGGTACCTCATGTTGAGAACTTAATTCGTTCTGGAGGTCCGTTCTTAACCTGAAACTGGTCTTAACCTGAAGCACCACTTTAGTTAATGGGGCCTCCTCCTGCTGCTGTGCTGCTGGAGCATGATTTCTGTTCTCATCCTGAAGCAAAGTTCTTAACCTGAGGTGCTATTTTTGGGTTAGCGGAGTCTGTAACCTGAAGCGTCTGTAACCCGAGGTACCACTGTAATAAATTGGGCTGCTTCTGTTTATTTGCACCTTTAGAGGCATCAGTGTTCCCTATTCTAAATGCCTTTTTTTCCAGATACAAAAATGTTTAGCGGCTTTCAAAAGCTCCCTGCTGTCTTCTTTTTGTGTGCCTTTAGGAGTCACAGCAGACTTTCAGAAGAGAAGAGAAGTCTATCCCACATATGTGAAGCACTGCCAGAAAAACATTTCCCCCTCCCTGAAAGTGTCATCGAGAGCCATTAATTATCTGCGGGTCTCTGAATCAATAGCAAACGTTGCAGATTCCTTGATGGCTTTAATTAATGCACGCATATGTCTGTAATGGGCTTCTCCTCTGAACAATTATTGTCTTAGCTGAACCACTTGAAATTAAAGAGTGCAAAAAGGAAGAAATACGATACTGCCAACCTCTGTCCACAAGCCACCCACGGAGGAATATGCCTCGCAATATATCCAAGTGGGGATATATAATCTAGCCTTTAGTATATTATTATCTGTACATCTCATTATCTCATCAGGGCCTTTTGTTCTCCAAGGCAGAGAGAAAAGCAAAGAGAAAGCTCAAGGAGGGCCCATCCTCATCAAAGTCTTAGCTATGCTTAGGTCCCCATCTGCAGTTGAGTGCCAGCTTGTTCACTGAAAGCTCTGAATGCATTTGCAGAACTTTCGACAGTATGCCCACTCTGGCCTTTCCTGGAGAAGGCCACCAAAGGGATGTGGTACCTTGGTTATACCAAACTAGTTGGTCACAACAAAAAAAATTCCTTCCAGTAGCACCTTAAAGACCAACTAAGTTAGTTCTTGGTATGAGCTTTCGTGTGCATGCACACTTCTTCAGATACATCTGAAGAAGTGTGCATGCACACGAAAGCTCATACCAAGAACTAACTTAGTTGGTCTTTAAGGTGCTACTGGAAGGAATTTTTTTTGTTTTGACTATGGCAGACCAACACGGCTACCTATCTGTAACTAGTTGGTCACACATACCTATCATGAACTCAGGTGTTGCCATTCAAGTGGGAGATGATTTATAATGAAATGAAAAAGGTATTTAAATATACCTTCCTGAAGAAACCAGAGGCCTTTCTCCTGGGCATGGTCGGCCAATTGGTGCCAAAGAAGGATAGAACATTTTTCATGTATGCAACAACAGCAGCAAGAATACTCATCACGAAGTATTGGAAGACACAAGATTTACCCACCTGGGAAGAATGGCAGATGAAGTTGATGGACTACATGGAATTGGCGGAAATGACTGGCAGTATCTGAGACCAGGGAGAAGAGTCGGAATTACTGTAAAATTAATGAATGTTAGGAAAATGTTGGAATGAAGTTATATGGCTTTAGTAGAAATGTTATAAGGAATTAAGGATAAATAGATTAATAGAGTATTAAAGGAAAAATAAGGTTAGAATGTGTTAAGATAATTATAAGATTAAACATAGAGGAAGATGGAAAGGAATTGCTGAAAAAATTAATAGAAGTGGAATACAAAAAGGGAGGTGTGAGGAGGTCGCGGAAACAAGTAAATGAAAGATAAGTTATTGAAAGTATTTGATGTGTTTTAAATTGTGTTTGTTTTGTTTTGTTAGTTTAATGTTAGTGTTTTGTTAGTGTAATGTAGTGTTTTTTGTATTGTATTGTATTGTATTGTATTGTATTGTATTGTATTGTATTGTATTGTATTGTATTGTATGGTTTTTCTTTTTTGTAGTGTTTAAATTGTTGGAAAAGTTAATAAATATTATTTTTTTTAAAAAAACTATGCCCATGTGCTTCAACACAGCAGGGCACAAATACTGGTGCCTCAGTATAACCACTGACACAACACAACACACGGCCACCAACAAATCTGAAGCCCTGCAACTACTGAAAGACCTTGGACTCGACCCTCCACCAATATGGCAATCACTAGACTTGAAACAATGCTTTATGAGCATGGAGGGGGAAACTCCAGACTATTAGCAAACAGGTGCTGGAAAAAAGCACTCAAAACAAGAATACATTGCATCACCAAAAAGATGGCAATATTACATTCTCCTCCAAACCTCAGAATTTGCTGAATTTTAATCCATCCCCAAAGGAAATTAGAAATTTCCTAGTAGGACAGACCATACCAATTTTAACTGCAGAGGACAGACAATGCCAGTCTTAACTGCAGAGGAACAAGAATTCATGGACCCAGAGAAAATGAAAATGAAAACCACACAAAGCTCCAGAGCCTGATGGCGTTACAGCAGAATTCTCAAGAAAGTCAAAGAAATCCAGTTTCCCTATATGACCTGCCTGTTTAACAACATCAAAAGGGCCTTCATTCCTAAAACTTGGACCTCCTCCAAAATAATCTCTATCCCAAAACCACTCAAAGATAGTCTCAAAGTAGAATCATACTGCCCAATCTCACTGATAAATCAAGACTACAAGACATTCACATCAATCTTGACTAATGTTCTAAACCTTTTCTTACACAAACTAATAGCACCAGACCAGGGTGGCTTTGTCCCTGGTCTCAACATAACAGATTCCATGAAAAAAAATTACTGATTCTGATTGAACACAGCAAAACAAGCAAATATAGATATAGACACAATCAAAAGCAAACCCACCACAGCATACCTGTTTCTCTAGAACAAACTAAGGAAAATCCCCATAACATCAAACAGGTTCACATAGTCCATACTTAAAGCATAGAAGGAAAAAGTAGGAAAACTGTCCCTAAACCCATCCCCATTAACTCCCCTGGCCCACCATCCACTATTTCATCATGCAGCCCAAAACTTCGAAATAAAAATTTGGCAAACCAAAGGCTTATTATACCATCTAACAGACTTCTACAAAAATAATCAACCCATACCGACACAAGAAATACAAGAAAAACTAGGGGACACCCAAATACCCTGGCAAGCACACTACCAACTGCACATCTTAAACCACCCAGCAATAAAAACAGCAGCCACTAGGCCTTTGACCACCTTTGAAAACCTCCTGACAGCAGAGGGACATGGCAAAGGGATTCTGTCCACAATACATAAAATACTATTCCAGAATTCCACAAACCCCCTCATCTCAATCCAAAAACAATGGGCACATGGCATAGGCTATGAAGTAAATGTTACCCAGTGGACTAAACTGTGGTCAAAACCACCCTTTAAATCAATCTCAGCCAAAAGAAGGGAACTCACCCTGAAACTTATCTATAACGGTACCTAACACCATGGAAGCTGGCAGTGATACATCCAGGAACCTCATCAAAATGCTGGAGAGGTTGCTCCTCTACGGCACTTACCTCCACATGTGATGGAATTGCCCCCAAATTCAACCTTTTTGGACATCAGTCCTACAACCTCTCTCCTTGATCCTTGCCCATCCTGGCTCATAAAAGTGAGCCAGGAAGGGCTGTGCAATGGGCTCTGCGGGGTGGTGAATGCTACCCTCTGTGAAGGAGCCTTCCCAGACCCACTGAAAGAGGCAGTTATTAAACCGCTTCTTAAAAAACATATTTGGCCCCGGCCAATATGGCCAACTATTGCCCAGTTGGTCACTGAACAGTTGGTCGCTGAACAGCTCCAGGCACCCCTGAAGGATCTGGACCATTTAGATCAATTACAATCAGGATTCAGGCCTCATCATGGGACTGAAACTGCCTTGGTTGTGCTGCTAAATGATGTCTGGCAGGCTAGGGACAGAGGTGAAAGCTGTCTCCTAGTTCTGCTGGATCTCTCAGCTGCTTTTGATGCAATTGATCATGATATCCTTCTGGACTGTCTAGACGAGTTGAGAGCTGGGGGCACTGTTATGCAGTGGTTCTGCTCCTTCCTCCTGGGTTATGTCCAGAAAGGAGTGATGAGTGTTCGGACCCCTGGGTTCTCACCTGTGGGGTGCCTCAGGGCTCTGTCCTCTCTCTCAGACTTTTCAACATTTATATGAAGCTGCTGGGAGAGATCATCAGGGAGTTTGGGCTGGGTGTTCATCAGTATGCAGATGATACCTCTCTTTTAAGTCAGAACCAGTGAAGTCTTGTGTGAGTGTCTGCAGGCAGTTGGAGGATGGATGGCGGCTAACAGATTAAGGTTGAATCCTGATAAGACAGAAGTACTGTTTTTGGGGGGCAGGGGGCAGGCAGTTGTGGGGGACTCCCTGTTCCTGAATAGGGTAACCATGCCCCTGAAGGACCAGGTGTGCAGCCTGGGAGTCATTTTGGACTCACAGCTGTCCATGGAGGTACAGGTCAATTCTGTGTCCAGGGCAGCTGTCTACTAGTTCCAGCTGGTACGCAGGCTGAGACCCACCTGCCCGCAGACTGTCTCACTAGAGTGGTGCATGCTCTAGTTATCGCCTGCTTGGACTACTGCAATGCGCTCTACTTGGGGCTACCTTTGAAGGTGACCCAGAAACTACAACTAATCCAGAATTCAGAAGCTAGACTGGTGACTGGGAGTGGCTGCCGAGACCATATAATACTGGTACTAAAAGAACTACACTGGCTCCCAGTATGTTTCTGAGCACTTCAGAATGTTGATGCTGACCTTTAAAGCCCTAAACGGTCTCAGCCCAGTATACCTGAAGGAGCATCTCCATACCTCAGCCCAGACACTAAGGTCCTCCTCTGAGGATCTTCTGCTGGTTCCCTCACTGCGAGAAGCAAAGTAACAGGGAACCAGGCAGAGGACCTTCTCAGTAGTGGTGCCCTGTGGAACTCCCTCTCTTCAGATGTCAAGGAGATAAAGAATTACACAACTTTTGGAAATCATCTGAAGGCCGCCCTGTATTGGGAGGTTTTTAATGCTTGATGCTTTTACGTATTATGTTTTCAGATATGCTGTTAGCTGCCCAGAGTGGCTGTGGAAACCCAGCCCGATGGGTGGAGTATAAGTAAAACAACAAAAACAACAAGAAGTATTATGCAAAATAACAAAACAGGTATGAGAAGCCATCCCGGAACTGGCCCTATTATTTTCCATGATAATAATGCACACTCATACTACAAACAACTCAAAAGCCACCTATTCTCAGCAGCCAGAAGCATCATAACTGGCATCACAACAGTGCATAGCTGCTTCAAAGTCCACTTGCAAGACAAGCTGCCTGTTAAGGCATCACCTGCTACACACTGAATGCTGGTATTTCTGTGCAGCAGAGTGCTGAGCAGCTGTTTTAGGCCAAGAGGCAGCCTCATTCTCATTCTATGCTCAAACTGAGCTCGATCCGATTGCTGGAGCTGGAAGGGAAAGCGACTCTCTCTCTCTCTCTCTCTCTCTCTCTCTCTCTCTCTCTCTCTCTCACACACACACACACACACACACACACACACATCCTGAAGCCCCATGGGTTCCCTATGGGTTCAATTTCTGTCTGGATATCCATTTCTTCTCCACTCCGCACTCACCCTCTCTCACTCTTTCCTCTGTTAGGTTGTGGGATTTGCCAGCAGACCCCTCTGCCTCAGCTCGTAACCATCTCTCTGCTATTAGAATGCAACGCAGGAGGCTCACATTGCTTGGTACATTATCATTCCTCGTTAGAGACCCCTCCAGGGCCTACGATATGCCTGCACGGACTTTATAATTACAAAGTCAATTTCTAAACAGACATTTGCAAATAAGCCAATTTAAATACCGGAGATTTGCAAACAATAATTAAGCAATAGTGTCTTTTAAAAAATAAAAATAAAAAGAGGGAGGGAAGAAAAAGGAAATCTCTCTCCATATATAATTAATGCCCCTGGGGTTTTTGTTGTTGTTTTTGTTGATTCCACCTTGCAACTATGTAGTTTTCAATTGTTTGTTGAACCACAAAGCATTCCCAGAAAGCAAATCAAAGGCTTGGGAGGGTGCCCACATGTGGTTGTAAAATAATGCCCCCTTTCTCCCCTTCTCCTCTACATATTCTATAATATATGAACAGCTGGCAGTACTGTTACTTGGCAAAGACTTATCAGGGATGGGTGGGTGGGTGGGTGTAGGTGAGAGACAGACAGACAGACAGACAGACAGACAGACAGACACCTTTTGGAAACCTGGATAATTATAACCAACTTACCAGTCTATTTCAGGAGAGGGGAACCTGTGCCCTACCAGATGTTGCTGAACTCCAAATCCCACTATCACTAGGCAGCATGGCAAATGGTCAGATATTATAGGAGTTCCAGTCCAGCAACAGCTGGAGGGCCACATATTCTCCATCTGTGCTTTTACTGAAATGTAATTTATGGGGGTTTGGTGAAGATCTTCAACAGGGCGCTGTAGAACAACAACAACAAAACCCCCTGTGTTCTTTAAGTATTCTATTGCACAATGAACTACAATTCTCAACTCCATGGCTCCTGTGACAATTTGCCGCAGTATGCATGTACTTCTTTTAGATCAGGGATGGGCAACCTGTGGCCTTCCAGATATTACTGGGCTATGACTCCTACCATTCCTGGTCACTGGTCATTCTGGCTGATGCTGATGGGAACTGAAGTCCAATGACACTGGGAGTCTCCATGTTCCCCAGCCCTGACCTATTTAGTAGGTAACGATATACAAGCCTGCTGGATTACTCTGAAGATCCACCTAGTTCTGCATTTTGTTTATTGAATTTACTTATTATGCTTTATCCTAAGGAGCTCAGCATAGTATACAGTAGACTCACAGCTTATGTGAGGGTATATTCCAGGAGTAGCACATGAAGCCCAAATCACATTTAGCCAAAAAAGCACATTGGGGGCAGGGCAGGTGTGAAAGTCTTTCCCTGGATGTCTGTTCCCTTTCATAGAATCACAAAAATGTAGAGTTGGAAGGGACCCCAAGGGTCATCTAGTCCAACCCCCCACAATGCAGGAATCTCAGCTAAAGGATCCATGACAGATAGCCATCCAATCTCTGCTTAAAAACCTCCAAGGATGGAGAGTCCACTGCCTCCTGCCAACCAGAAAGTTTTTCCTGATGTTTACTCAGAATCTACTTTCTTGTAACTTGAAGTCATTGGTTCAGGTCCTACCCTCCAGAACAGGAGAAAGCAAGCTTGTGCCATCTTCCATGGGACAGCCCTTGAAATATTTGAAGATGGCTAACATATCTCATCTAAGTCTCTTCTTTTCCAGACTAAACATACCCAGCTCCTTCAACCATTCCTCATAAGGCTTGGTGTCAGAGCTGCCTCCAGGTCCCAGCTCACAGAGGACCAACGCTAGGCTGTAGTTATGTACAAAAGTCTTTATTGAGATTCAGTCTCCATTTTAAAGCCGCAGCGTGCAGCTCTACGTCCCGACCTTAGACCGGCGAAGTCCTGTCTGAGTCTCCTCCCCCTCCACACCAGTTTAAGACTCTCGCTTTGCTCCACCTCTTCCTAAATTCCTTTCTCCTCTGGGCCCTCCTGCCCGCTAGGGTCTCATCCTTCCTGGACTCCTCTGACGCTGACCCTGACGATTCTTGCCCCTCCTTCCGGCGGGCTTTAGGACCTGGTTCCCTATCCGGGCTACCTTCTGTGCCGCTCGCCTGTACCTTTGAACTTGGCGCGCGCGCCCAGCCTGCAACTTTCCTCTTAACCGTTAACTCGCTCTCCGATGGAGGCGTGGTCCACCCTGACTCATCTTCTCTCGCTGGTGGTGCATATGTGGGCTCTGACACCTGGGACTCCTCCCCCCCACTACGCTCTGGTGGGGAAGCTGGTCCTGATTTGCAACTGCTGCTCTGGGAGTCCCCGCTGGCCCCTTGCTTCTGGGGTGTCCCCCTTGGGTCGCCCCTTGCCCTGCCCATCGGCGCCCCCTTCTGTGAATCTTCCGATTCGCTGGAGAGGCTCATGGAATCTATCGGGCTGCTGTCATATTCTCCTACGCTGCCCTCGGATTGCTCCCCCTCGCTTTCCCTCTCCTCTCCTCCCTGCGCTCCCGCTGAGTCCCTGACATCCATCCCCCCCTCGAAGCCCCCCTTCCCCCCTCCCCCTCTTCTGGCGTGGGTTCCGGGTGCTCCAATGCTATGGGGGTGCCTGCCGGATACCGGTCTTCCCCCCTGGCATGCTGCCAGTCCGTGACGGGTACATCGACGTCGCTCTCCTCCGCTTCCATCTCGTTGCCGGCGTGCTCGAAACCAGGATCCTCCCCCAACCCGTCCATGCCCCCTTGTTCCCCCATTTCCTCTGGGTAGTCTGCGTGCCAGGGCCCTCTGAGCAGTCTCCTGCGCCACTCCTCCTCGGGTTGAGTGTCCCACCAATAAGAGCGCTCCGCACCCAAGTCTGAGACCGACCCCTCCGGCGAGGTAGTCTCTGGAACCGTCTCCTCAGCCGAGGAGAACCCCTGAAACGTACTGGCTGAGAGTGTGGGGGTGAAAAGATATTCATCAAAATAATCCTCCGGCATGGGCCTGTGTGGGAAGAGTGCGTGGAACTCGTCTTTGAGGTAGTGCTCCTCCACCGCATAGTACGGCACCCAGCTGTTGGCGCTGGCCGGGGCACCTTCCCTTGCGATGAGATATTCGACGCCCTCTTCCCCCCATCTCGAGTCCAAAATCTCCGTCACCTCGTTGAGTGGCCCCGCCCTCGGCGACCCCCCTGTCATGGGTGCATCTCTAAGCGGACTGGGAGCTGTTCCTGGCTCCTGAAACCTGTGAGGTGCCTTGTAGGGCGTTAGCACCGATCTATGAAAGACCGGGTGCATTCTGGAACCCTCCGGTAGTGTCAAACGGAAAGCCACTGGGTTGATCTGTGCCTCGACTAGGTAAGGGCCCAACTGCTTGTGTCCTAGCTTCTTCTTAGCTAAGGATCTGGCCGGCACTGCCTGGGCCGCTAACCAGACCCAGTCCCCTACCCGTATGTCCTCCCCCACTCTTCTGTGTTTGTCTGCTTGCATCTTGTATACGTGTTTTGCTAGGTCTAACTGTCTACGGAGCTGTTCATGGACCTCCTGTAACTCCTCTGCCAATGCCTCTGCTCCCTGTGGCTCCCCCTCCCCCTCTTTCTCTAAGCCCGGGAAGGTCCTGGGATGTCGCCCGTGGTTGGCAAAAAACGGTGTCACCCCCGTGGACACGTGTTGTGTGTTGTTGTAGGCAAACTCGGCCAGGGGCAGATAGTCCACCCAGGTCGAGGGCTGCTGGTTGGCGTAACATCTCAGGTACTGCTGCATGACGGCGTTGACCCTCTCCGCTTGTCCGTTGGTCTGCGGGTGTCTTGCCGACGCTAGGTTGACCTTGACGTTCAGGATCCCCATCAGCTTCCGCCAGAAACTCGAGATGAACTGGCGCCCCCTGTCGGACAGGATAGACCGTGGCAGGCCGTGTACCTTGAACACGTGGTCTATGAACAGCTTGGCTGTCTGTTCCGCTGTGGCCACCTTCGCGCAAGGAATGAAGTGCGCCATCTTGGTGAACATGTCGACTACCACGAGTACTGCTGTTTTGCCCCTCGAGCTGGGCAGGTCAGTGACAAAGTCCAAGGCTACCCTCTCCCACGGTTCGGACGGGGTCTGTAGCGGTTCTAACAGTCCCGCCGGCGGTCTGTGTACTGGCTTGGCCCTTTGGCAGGTGTCGCACCTCGTGACGTATTCCGTGACTTCTCCCCGCATCTTGGGCCACCAAAAGTCTCTGGCTACTAATTCCACCGTCTTTTCCTTGCCGAAATGTCCGGCGCTGGGTGCGTCGTGTAGCTGTTGCAGTACTGCCGCGCGGAGTTCATCTCCCGGTACGTAGATGGCCCCCTTGCGGAGGAGCAGTCCGTCGCGTATCTGGAACTCGTCGTCCTTTGCCGTGCCGCTGCGCACCTCCTCCATCTTGGAGCGCGCGAAGGAATCTGTTCGCAGCTCGCGCCGTATCGCTTCCAGGTCTACTGTGGCAGAAGCGCATGCCCACGCCTTGGGTGCGAAAATCTGTTTGGCCGCTACCGGTGCTGCTTCCTCCAGATACTGCGGCTTCCTGGATAGCGCATCAGCCATGACGTTGTTGTCTCCGGGGATATATTCTATCCTGAAGTCGAAATCCGCAAAGAACTCCGCCCAGCGGATGTGTCTCTGGTTCAGGAACCGCGCCGTGCGCCAGTACTCCAGGTTCTTATGGTCCGTGCGAACTTGCACCGTGTGTTTGGCTCCGATGAGGAAGTGCCGCCACGCCTTGAATGCTGCATGAATGGCCAGCAACTCTCTGTCCCAGATGGTGTAGTTCTGCTCCGACTTGCTGAGTTTCCTGGAGTAGAAAGCACACGGCCTCCAATCCCCTTGCGGGTCTCGCTGCAACAGGACTGCCCCCACGGCTCTGTCGGAGGCATCCGTCTCCACCCTCATGGGCTTGCTGGGGTTCACATGCAGCAGTTGTTCCTCGGAAGCGAAAAGACGCTTGAGTTTCTGAAAGGACTGCTCCGCCTGCTCCGTCCAGATGAACTTCTTCTTCTTGGAGCTGAGGGTGTCCGTGATGGCCGCCGTCTGCATAGCGAAACCCTTGATGAACTTGCGATAAAAGTTAGCAAAGCCGACAAACCTCTGGACCTCCTTCCGATTGCGCGGGCTCTTCCAGTCCAGTACTGATCGTACCTTGGCACTGTCCATGGCGATTCCCTTGTCGGACAGCTTGTAGCCCAGGAAATCCACCTCCGTCATGTCGAACTGGCATTTCTCCAGCTTGGCGTAAAGCCTGTGCTCCTGTAGTCTTTGCAGGACTTCCTTGACATCTCCCTCGTGAGCCTCCTGCGATTCCGAGAAGATCAGAATGTCGTCCAGGAAGCAGACACACTTC
The DNA here is from genome assembly GCF_951804945.1 of Podarcis cretensis. Lineage (NCBI taxonomy): Eukaryota > Metazoa > Chordata > Lepidosauria > Squamata > Lacertidae > Podarcis > Podarcis cretensis. The sequence continues at coordinate 6,075,245 of NC_137184.1, read as the reverse complement.
TTGTAGAGGAGCCCCGCTAACACGTGATGCATGAATGCTTGGAAGCAGTGGGAGCCATTTTGTAAACCGAAGGGCATAACCCTATACTCATAGGTGCCCAAGGGCGTGAACATGGCCGTCTTCCACTCGTCGCCCTCCCGCATGCGTATAAGATTGTACGCCCCTCGTAGATCCAGCTTGGTGAAGATGCGTCCCTTCCTCACCGTCGCGAGCAAGTCGTCGATCTTGGGCATCGGGAAAGCCGTGGGCTTGGTTTTCGAATTTAAAATTCTGAAATCAACTACAAGCCTCTTCTGGGGCGTGTCCTTCTTCTTCACAAAGAACACAGGACTGCCCCCCACTGCTTTGGATTCTCGGATGAATCCCCGCTTCAAATTGTGATCTATGAACTCCCTGAGCTCTTGCAGTTCGTCTTCAGACATGGAGTACAGTTTTCCGGTCGGCAGCGTTGCCCCCGGCAGAAGGTCAATCTTGCAGTCGTAGGGTCTGTGGGGAGGCAGCTTGTCCGCTTCCTTCTCGCAGAAGACCTCCAAAAACGCCTTGTACTTGTCGGGTACAGCTTGCAGCATGCCCAGTTGTAGCTGTGGGTCATCCTCTTGCCCCTCGTCCTCCTGGTTAGTCATGATGCAATGTTCTGCGCAGTAGGAGGAGCAGAAGGTCAATTTACGCTGGTACCATGCCAATGCCGGGCTGTGCCTGTCCAACCAGCTCATGCCCAACACTATGGGCGTGTCTGACAGTTGGGTGACGTTGAAGCTGATGACTTCGCGGTGATTTCCAATGCGCATCACCATTGGCGGCGTTTGCTGTACCACCTGTCCCCCCAGCAATTCTCTTCCATCGACTGTCACTACTTTCAGGGGCATCGTGGCAGGCAGGAGCGCTATGCTATGTTGCTTGATGAAATCCACCCCCATAAAGTCTGCATTGCTACCAGAGTCAATGGTAATAGGCACTTCCATGGTGAGCCCATTGGGAAGCTGGAGTGTTGCGGTGAGCTGCACCACTGGTTTGGGCGGGAGGGGGTCTGTGGGCTGTAAGATTCCTGGGGACTGCTTTACTGATTCGTCTGGCTGGGCCCCAGCGGCTCTGCTTCCAGCCAGACTTCGTCGTTTCCCTGCTGCGGTTCCCTCTGCTGAGCTGCTTCTGTTACTTTTGCTGAGGCTGCATTGTGCTTGTGGAGCCTCTGGGGGCACTCTTTTGCCATATGCTGAGCACTTTCGCAGATGTAACACTTCCTGTTCCCTCTAGGAGGCTTCACCTTGGCTGCTCCTGGTGTGAGGGCTCTGGTCGCTGACTGAGCCTTGGCACCACCTATCTCCATCGGCTCCTCTCCCCCTCCCAGTGGAGGCGTGGATTGAGCGTGCGCTGAGTCTCTGGGAAAGAAAGGAGGTGCCCTTGCTGGCGTGCGTCCCCAACGCCCTTCATCTTTGCTCCAGGGACGTTCTTCCAGCCGCACACCAATCGTCAGCGCCTTCTGGACCACTTCTTGAGTGCTCCGTGGCCTCTCCCCCTTTGCGATTTCGTCTTTCACAGCCCCGTTGAGCCCCTCCCAGAACAGGTCCCTGACGGACGCTGAGTCCTTTTCCCATCCCAGCGCGTTGACCAATGCAAAAAAGCGGGAATGATATTGCCTTACAGTGGCTCTGCCTTGTTTCAGACCGTGAATCTCTTTTCTAGCGACATCCACATCTATCTCTGATAAAAAACAAGCGTCCATCGCCTTAATGAAGGCTTTTGCGTTTTGGAGGGCTGGATCATTATCTCTCCACAGATTGCGCAACCATGCTTTAGCTTCTCCATGGAGATGCGTTAGTATGAAGCCTACTTTCTCCTGCTCATCTCTAAAGTCCTTCTCCAGCAACTTTAGCGCAAAAACTACGTCTGCTCTGAAGTTAGGATATTGCTGCAGACTCCCATCGAAATGCGACACCAGGCTCCCCCCTCTCTTCCCGAGCCCGATCCCTTCGGATTTGGCTGCCGGTGGCCCCTGTTTAGTCAACATTTCCAACCTGTTTTGCAGATCCTTGCAGACAGCATCTGATTCCTCTTCTCTCCTCCTTGCCGCTCGTATTTCTGCGTTAAGTTGTACCACTGCTTCTTGCAAAGCTGCCAGTCGTTCTTCTGTAGTCATCTTGTGCTGCTTTTGTGAGCTCGCGAAGCACCAATCTTCGCCCCGCGCTGCGTCCTCTCACGTTGCGAGGTTCTTTGAAATTTGAGACAGGACTTACTGTCAGAGCTGCCTCCAGGTCCCAGCTCACAGAGGACCAACGCTAGGCTGTAGTTATGTACAAAAGTCTTTATTGAGATTCAGTCTCCATTTTAAAGCCGCAGCGTGCAGCTCTACGTCCCGACCTTAGACCGGCGAAGTCCTGTCTGAGTCTCCTCCCCCTCCACACCAGTTTAAGACTCTCGCTTTGCTCCACCTCTTCCTAAATTCCTTTCTCCTCTGGGCCCTCCTGCCCGCTAGGGTCTCATCCTTCCTGGACTCCTCTGACGCTGACCCTGACGATTCTTGCCCCTCCTTCCGGCGGGCTTTAGGACCTGGTTCCCTATCCGGGCTACCTTCTGTGCCGCTCGCCTGTACCTTTGAACTTGGCGCGCGCGCCCAGCCTGCAACTTTCCTCTTAACCGTTAACTCGCTCTCCGATGGAGGCGTGGTCTACCCTGACTCATCTTCTCTCGCTGGTGGTGCATATGTGGGCTCTGACACCTGGGACTCCTCCCCCCCACTACGCTCTGGTGGGGAAGCTGGTCCTGATTTGCAACTGCTGCTCTGGGAGTCCCCGCTGGCCCCTTGCTTCTGGGGTGTCCCCCTTGGGTCGCCCCTTGCCCTGCCCATCGGCGCCCCCTTCTGTGAATCTTCCGATTCGCTGGAGAGGCTCATGGAATCTATCGGGCTGCTGTCATATTCTCCTACGTTGCCCTCGGATTGCTCCCCCTCGCTTTCCCTCTCCTCTCCTCCCTGCGCTCCCGCTGAGTCCCTGACACTTGGTTTCCAGATGCTTGATCATCTTGGTTGCCCTCCTCTGCACATGTTCCAGCTTGTCAACATCCTTCTGCCCCCTTTGGTATTGTTTTAATTGCCCAATGCATGAAGTTGAATGTGCACAAGTTAAAAGTGTGGAGGCTGTGGGTGTACTGTACTCTATGCAATTCTCCACCTCACCATTCATCCCCACAACAATCCTGTGAGGTAGGGTTATGCTCAAAGTTTATAGCAGCTGGCTCAAAGTCACAGAGTGATCTTCATAGCCAAGTAGGAATTTGAACTCAGGTTCTCCTAGTCCTAGTCTAACTTGCTAACACAGGCTGAGGATCCCATGTTAGCATGAGGGTTGCATTTCCTCGTGGATAACCTTTCAGGGGCCACATGTCAGTGATAAGCAGGAATCAGAGAAGAAAGTAAATGAAGCAGTGTGTGAGACCCTTGTGCAGTAGGCTACATATTCAGTCTGCACAGAAGTAAGGGGTTTCTACATTCACATCTCTCCATGCAGGTGTGCAATAGACATTATTACAAGGGTAGCTCCAAGGCTTTGGGATATATACAATTTTTTAGTAAATGTGGAACCCTTGGAATGGAACCCCTTTGTAAGATGCAATCATGAGCTCTCTCTCTCTCTCTCTCTCTCTCTCTCTCGAGTGTATGTTGGTTGGTCTCAGTACCAATTTGACTCTTCTGAGCATGTGAAAAGAGGGTTTATCTCGCCAGCAGAAAAGGTACAGGCTCTCACTCCCCTCTTCTTTCCAAGAGCAAACAGGAGAGGAAGAAGAAAAGGAATAGAGAACTTTCTTTAAACAAGCTCCTAGACTAATCTCCAGTCTTCATTTAATCCCCTAGTGGATAGTAGTCTGCACAAAAGATAATAATGGTTGTAATTCAGTGCAATTACTGGAATTCTGTGCTCCAGAGAGGCTCTAAAGCTGTATGGGAGCCTTCTGCAGGCAGTCATTTGGGATGTGTGCAGCTTTTTGAACTTGAATAGTGGTGGGTGCTCTTCTAGGTCATGGCCAGTGAGTGAGCTGTGCTGGAGCTTCCATAGAGTCTCATGACAGCACTGAATGCCGTTGCTAAGCAGTTCGGCTCTAGTGAGGCAGGAATCTTGCGTGGGGGCTCATGCGAAGATGCTGTCTCTCCTCCCATCTCTGTAGAAAGGATGCAGGGGTGGCTGTGTAACAAATGAGGCAGAAGCAGAGGGGGAGAATGTGTCCAGGCATGGTCAGGTGAGGAGAAGGGCCTGCCTAGTTGAGGAGAGCTGAGCAGAAGGACAATTTGCTGTGTGGGCTTTGGTAGGAGGAAGAGCAGATGGAGAGGGGACAATCTCAAGGCAAAATGCAAGTGGGAAAAACAGAACCCAGTTTGAAGACATGGCAGGAGTGGTTGGGAATGGGGATGATTATATAAAGGTGGGCAACAGATGTTCTACAAGGGCGCAGTTCCACCATACACCATGGCTCTTGGGAATCTTTGATCCTGCCTTATGCCACTGGTGCCAGCTCCAGTGGAACCTGAGTGCCTGGGCACCCAAAAAATGGTTACTGTGGGTGCCCAACCTCTGCCCACTGCTGCCGTTGTCTGCTGCCTTACCTCCAGCTCTCTAGTGCCACAGCAACAACTGGGCCAGGGCCTCTGCCTCACCTGCAGGGCCTCTGCTGGGGCCCTCTGCAGCTGCAAACATGCACCCATGCTCTACTGCCTCCCTCCTGCCACTTCAGAAGGATAGAAGCAGTGCTGGAGAGTGACGGATGTGCTCATGCCATGCCATGCCATGATGATGTCACATCACAGCATTGGGGACCCACAGTCTGGGGCTTCTGCCTTATTCTGGATCTGTTGCTCCCCAAGCCTCTCTATTGGGTCCTATGGCAACCACTCCCCTTCTCACCAGACCAACCCACTAACCAGCTCTGCTTCACACCCTCCTTGAGAGTTTCTGCCTGGCTAGAATGTCTCCTTCAGCTCTGAGAATACATTTGGCTTGCTGGGATGGAAAATATAAAGGGGCATGGGAGTGTGTGTAGGAATCAGCCTAATGTAGAAAGCCTACTGTACAAAGAAAATAATGTATTTATTGTTCTGGCCATGCCTACCACCACCAAATGGCCCTCAGAAGGTTACCTAGAAGGGAATGTGGTCCTGGACTCCTGTTGCCTCCAGCATGGCTAATGTTCAGGAATGATGGGACGGAGTTCAACAACCTCTGGATGTTCACAGCTTCTCCATACCTGATCTAGCCCAGTTTTGCCAACAAGGTATGGCAGAGGGCTTTCATAAAACTATTCAATTGTTCTCCACACAATTAAGAATCCTATGAGTGGGAGAGCAGGGTTGTGTTCATCCATGCTGCCTCTGCCCCATTATCCATGCATTGGGAGAATATAAGAAGCATGAAGCCCACTGTATGCATGTGGTAACTCACTCAATATTGAATTTGACCTTCTGCAACATCCTGACCTAGTGCTGCCCTTCAGATCTGGAGCACAGTTGTATCTGCATCCATGAGCAGAGATATTCACACCTGACATCCATACCAGATGGAGAACTGCCCCCTCAATTATATCCTAGCTCATCAAGGCCTCAGTTATGTCAACAATCCTTCACAAAATATCAGGGTCTCAGTGCTATGCTTGTTTGTTATGGTTATATCCCAGCATATGCTGTTTACTTTGGAGAAAAGAGGAAAAATGGAGGACATGATAGTGGTCTCCAAACAACTGAAGGGCTGTCAGTGTCCAGGCTTCTGTTCCACAGGCAATGACAGGGTCTTTTGTGAGAATAAGAAAGAAAACACTCTTCAAGGCCTGCAATGGTTCAGAAAAAGCTATGGGTACAGATTGCCACAGCTATGACTAGAGAGCTCAATAATGACACAGTCTACCACTGGACAAAAGCTATGCTATGAAGCTGCCTCAACAAGCACACCCCTTCCATCAGCTTTTAAAGGTGAGACAGGAGCACAGGGAGCTGCCTTACACTGAGTCAGACCTTTGGTCCATCTAGCTCAGTACTGTCTACACTAATTGAGGGCTCTCCAGGATTTCAGTCAGGGTTCTCTTCCAGCTTGAGCTGGAAATACTGGGGCTTGAACCTGGGGCCTTCTGTATGCTAGGAAGATGCTCTGAACTGCAGCCCTTACCCTCAAGACATGGCATGTTTACTTGCAAAACTCTCTTGCCTTACATACATGTCTCCAAATGGTGACATGGGTTGGTTCCCACTGGTGGAGGTGGTACCTAGTTCTCAGTGATGAGATAGAGGGCAGCTCATCTGGCCCCTTCCCTTTCTGTCCAGCCTCCTCTACTGGCCTGTCAACACCCTCCCCCATAGGGCTCATGAGAGTTGGTCATGCACAAGATCAGCGGGGGGAGGGGGTTCGGGGGGGGGGATGCAGGGGTACACATAACCCTAAACATTTTGTGAATCTAACGGGAGAAGAAACTAAAAATATTATTTTTTTTAGTTTCTTCTCTAGCACGGTGAATTGTCAGTTCCGTTGCAATCCCTGATAGCAGCCTCATTTCCTGTCACGGTGTTTCCTAAGTCTCAGACAGAATGAGAGTACTCCTAAACATTTTTTTAAAAAAGAAAAAAAGCACTGCACAAGATAGTGCAAATTTGTTTTCTGTTGTTTCAGAGAGCAGGGCTAGAACCAATGAGTGGAAACATCAAGGAAACAGATTAGGGTAAGCTTCCTGACATTAACAGCTGTTCAGCAGTGGAGCAGGCTGGCAGAGGAGGAGGTGGGCTCTTCTTTGCTAGTGGTATTTAAACAGAGGCTGGGTGACCATCTGCTAGAGGTGCCAGAGTTACAAGATTCTTGCATAGAGCAGCAGGTTGGACTAGATGACCTCAAAAGTCACTCCCAACTCTCAAATTCTGAATTCTCCTTTCTTCCATCATGGAGGTGATATATATATTAAGGTTCCTAAATGACCTCCTATCCAGCCCCATGCCAGACCCAGAGTTGCTTGGAGCGACAAACAGGCTTCTTTGTGTGCATTCAGAGAATGCACTTGAGCCATTCCATGTTGTCGACATCCAGACAAAGCCCCTGAGCTGAATCACTTACAAGCTCTAGTTGCTATTCCAGGCACACATGCATACACACAGCAGAACAACACTGGCTGTGATGCATTTCAAGTGCAAAGCGTAGGGCCTGCTACCATTTCTGCTAAATTATAAATACTTTTGCTTGATGAAAGCAAGAACTTTTCAGTCAACAAGGGTGTGTGTTAATATTAAAAGGAGAATAAAAATACCCAGAAACTCACGTACAACCCACCCCCCCTTCCTCCACCAACTACCAAGTACCAAATTGCAGTTGCTATAGTGATTAACAATGGGCATCTTTCTTCAGCAAACAGAGATGCTGATGCAGCGAAAACAAATGTTTGTGTATGGCCGTGGTGGGAACAGTGACAGATTAAGGAGCGCTGGCCTTGAGAGGCAATACAATCCAGTTCTAAATAAATCATAAATGCAGGCTGGCACACCAAAGAGCATAACAATGTGGAGACAGTGGCTTTGGGGTAGCATCTGCCAGGAACAAGGGAGTGATAGAGAGAACACCAAAGTGAGGCCATATAAAAAGGCACATAGAACTCAGCAGGACAGTTAAAGCCTCCATGGCATGTGAGACTTTGGATTCTATTAGTAACAGTGTCTATAACAGGAGTGTGGGATCTTTTGCTCTTCCGGGCAGCATACCAGGGGCTGCATGTGATGGGCAAGGCCAGAAACAAAAGTGGGTGCATCATCAAATGTTTATTTTACCACTGTGCAGGAGATTTGTTTCAGCACATGCTCACATACCCCTCTCCACCCTCCATCCAGGCAAACAATAAGCATTTTCAGAGGTCAATGACACATTCTACCAAATCAGAAATATTCAAGGATATTAAACACCAGGTGTGTTGAGAGGTGTGGTCTGGAGAGAAGGAGTGTAACCTAAGATTAGTTCAGAGGGCCAGAGAGAGAGGCCCTCAGGGGGCTGAGGTTCTGAATCCCTGGTCTATAAGCACACCTAATGTACAGAGATACTAAAGCAAGTCCTAGCCTAGTAAAACTACACAACCAGGAATTCCATGCAGGGAAGTGAGGGGGCTGGTAGAAGAGGGGGCACTCTCTGTCCCTTATCTGGAAAGAAAGAGGGCAATCACATCTTCCACATGGAGCATAGAAATTCAGTAGGCTGGTAGAGGAGGAATTGAGCTCTCCAGGGTACCAGTTCTAGGTCTGATAAACTTCTGTGCAAAGGAGTCTCTGATGGCATCTGTTCTCTTTCTGAAGGCAGCATTGGGCTTATCTGGAAGCAGTTGGCAGCAGCAGAACTGGGAGGCTGAGTGTTGCCATTTTAATGTAGAACAATACTCAAGAAACACTAAGTAGAGGCATTTTGGGAAATGAACCACCTGCTCCCGGGAAACAAAGAAACAGGGCAGGAGGGCAATAGTTCAGGGGTAGGAAACGTAGCTCTCCAGATGCTGATGAACTCTGCCTTCCATCAGCCTCAAACAGCATTGGCATAGTCCGTTGTCTGGGGTGATGGGAGTTATGGTCAAGCAACACCTGGAGGGCCTCAGTTCCCCCATCACTGCAATAACCCTTCAGCATTCCCATACACCAGGTGCTATTATTTAGAGGTGTAAAGGTAAAGGGACCCCTGACCATTAGGTCCAGTCATGACCGAATCTGGGGTTGCGACGCTCATCTCACTTTATTGGCTGAGGGAGCCAGTGTACAGCTTCCAGGTCATGTGGCCAGCATGACTAAGCCGCTTCTGGCGAACCAGAGCAGCGCACGGAAACGCCGTTTACCTTCCCGCTGGAGCGGTACCTATTTATCTACTTGCACTTTGACGTGCTTTTGAACAGCTAGGTTGGCAGGAGCAGGGACCAAGCAACGGGAGCTCACCCTGTCGCGGGGATTCGAACCACCAACCTTCTGATTGGCAAGTCCTAGGCTCTGTGGTTTAACTCACAGTGCCACCCATGTCCCTAAATTTAGAGGTGTACAGCTCCTTTAAAGGGAGCTTCTGTTTCACTATCCTAGCCAACCATCAGCAATAAATCTAAGCTCCTCCATGAACTTGTGAAAGCCTGTTTCAGCTTTACATCCTGTATCAGCATATTTCAAGTGTTAGTTAGGCGTTCCTTTTATCAGTTCCAAATCTTAAGCATATCCAAAGATCTACCTAGTTAAAGATGAGGGAACATGTGGTCCTCCAGATGTTGTTGGACTAACACAAGAACAAAATAAGGCAAGGAAAATCCCTGGTGGTAGCCACTGATAGTGTTATACTCTAAGAATTTAACTAATCTCCTTTCAAAGCTACTCAAGTTGGTGGCCATCACTACATTTTGCTTGAGCAAATTTCATTATTGAACTATGTGCTACAACTTCCACCATTCCTCTCATATCACATATGAATGTAGCCAGTATTGACTACTCTGATGCCTACTCTTGTGGTTCTAGCAGGAAGAAGGAGAATCTGTGGTGCTACAGATGCTGAACTACAAATCTTGTTGCCCCTGGCTATTAGCTGGCTGGAGATGAAGGATGCTGTGGTCCAAGACATCTGTAGTGCATGAGCCTGGGGAAGGCAGATTTTGGAAATTCAGCTTCAAAATCTAAACTCATCCTGTTTGGATGTCCATGCTTAATTATGATCCAAAGAGTCTCTGAATGGGTTATTTTCTTTTATCCCCCCACCCTTGCCAATCTCCGCTCCTAATCAAACTCTTCACTCTTGAGAGCAGACCCACAGAGAAACAGGGAGGGGTGGGCTCTGCACCATCCTGGTTCTTGCCTGGTTTGCTCTCCCAGTCAGTAAGTGTGTGTGCTTTTCATTGCAGCAGTTGTTTGACCTATGGGCTATCTGGCTCCAGGTACCTGTGCTGCTTGCAGTGTGGGTTACGGTTTGATTGCTGGTTGAGTGAATGCAGCAGGGGTTGGGATATGGTGCAGGGCCTGCCTTACTATAACAGCAGGCCCCACCACAGGGGTGGGGGCAGCCGTGATGGGGTTGGCCATGTTGCCACTTCAGGATGAGGCAAGGGCAGGGTTGCCACACACACTGTCAGTCAAGAAATAGAAGTATAGGCCAGACACTGCATGAGACAGGCCTGTGAACCTCAGCCAGAGTGAGAGATTGCTTGTAGGGAAGTTTGGTTTTGTGGAACTTCCCTTGAATGAAAGGCATGGGGAGGAGAGGAGCTAGGGGATTTAAGCTCTGCTGGTATGGGATAATATAGTACTGGGCCTTCCCCCCCCCCAGCTGCATATCAGTTGAATGGTGGTGTGTTAATGTTTGTGGGTGGGCAGGTAACAGGGAGCGGTCAAGATGGTGCACCAATTCCAGTGGTGGTAGGCAGAGGAAAGCACAGTGGGTGTAGGGGTTGTTGAACACCCATGAGGGCATAGGCCTAAGTGTTTTGTTTCTGTTCTTTGTTCTTGTCCTCTCACTCCATTATACATTACTAGTATAGCATATCTACTGAGCCCTCTAGTTTGGTGCTGTTGTTGTTGAATGACAGTTCAATCCATAATAAAATCATGCTCATTCACAATTTGATTGTGGGTGAATGGGCTGATCTGGCTTGCATTCCCAAGACATGGGTGAGTGAGCTGGATGGGCCTGACCTTTCCCTGCTCTGCAGAGAAGGTTTTTCAGTACCATACTAGGCTAGACCAGGGTGTCGAGGTGGGGGTACTGTTATTTTCTATAGGAATACCATCTCCTTGACCAGGAAGTGTATTGATCTTGGGATGGGCTTAGAGCAGTGTTTCCCAACCTTGGGCCTGCAGCTGTTTTTGAACTACAATTCCCATAATCCCTGACCACTGGTCTTGCTAGCTAGGGATGATGGGAGTTGTAGTCCAAAAACAGCTGGAGGCCCAAGGTTGGGAAACACTGGCTTAGAGGACCTTGACCTGCTGCTGGGCCAGAGATACAAATCAGGGATGCTGCTGGTCTACTGACCACCCTGTTGCCTGGCAGTATTCCTGACCAGGCTGGCTGATGTAGTCTCTGGGGTATTGTTGGTGGATCCTAAAATGATATTCCTGGCAACTTGCAGACCTAACATATAGAATAGGAGAAAAAGAACAACATACATTTGAAGAAAATTGGAAAACGTTTATTGAATATATGGAAAATAATGGTGTACAGCTAGAAACTCTGGCAGCATTAAGATAAATTCAACAGTGTAAGTAAGTTTTGATGGATGTAATAATGGAAAACTGATTAATATAGTTTTTGTAAAATATGCAGGGATATAAGATATGTAAAATGAACTATGGAAAGAGAAGAAGGGAAGTCACTGACATCTTAAATATGTAAAATGTTTATCTGAAATTGTAAAACAAAAAAATTAATAAAAATCATATTAAAAAATTAAAATGATATTCCTGGGTGACTTAATTATCCATGCGGAGGCGGCTGTGGGGCTAGCCCAAGACTTCATGGCCTCCATGACAATTATGGGTCTCTTTCAGATGGTCATTGGTCCAACACACCAGGAAGGGCACACTCTTGATGTAATCCTGGACCCTTGTGATACGAGGAATGGAACAAAGATAGGGGGAGTGCAGTGTAATCCCTTGGCATGGTCAGACCATTACCTGGTAAGTTTGGACTGACAGTGACAGTTCCTCCTTATATGGGTGGTGGGCCAATTTTGATGGCCCACCCTCAGAGACTGATGAAACCAGATGTGCCCCTAAATGCTCTGGAGCAAAGGTTTTCAACCTTTTTGAGTCCATGGCTCCCTTGACCAACTACATTCTTTCTGTGGCTCCCCTGTGGGGAAGTGCACTCCAAGCCTCAGAAGCCAATTTATGTCACTCCTGCAGCCAGCAGCCCTTCACCTCTTTTCAAACACCCTCCCAAGTGGAGTGTTCCCTCAGCCTCCTCTCTTCTCCCCTCTCCTTGTGAGTCCTTTGTGCAGCCAGCCCTGGTTTCTGAGCCTCCCCACCCCACCCCAAAGAGAGGTGCCTCCTCAAACCATCATACAGAGGCCTGGGAAGAGGATGCCCCCAGCCTTAGTGGCCTGATGGAGACTGGCTGAAGGTGGTACTCACCTTGGGAGGCAGCAGCAGTGGCAGCAGTGGATGCTGCTGGGCCTGCATGGTAAAAAGGCTTGCCTTCAGCACCAGACACTCAGCTCCCAGGCAGGCATTGCACACAACAAGCACAAGAAAGGCCAGTGCAGTGCCTGCCTGCCCGGCCAGTCTCCCACTTGTCCATCCATTCCCAACAGGCAGACTGGCTGGCTGGGTTCCCTTATCCACTTGCTTGCTTACTCTGAGGCTGCCTCAGCTCCTGGCAATCAGCACCCCCTGACCAGCCCCAGAGGCACCATTTGCAGGGGAAGCTTGTAGCTGCATAAGCCTTTGGGAGGCAGAGACGCAAGAGGGCATCAGAAAAGGAAGGGAAGGAAAGAGGGATGGAGGTCAGTGTTGCCCGCGGCACCCTTGACCACCATTCAAAGCACCCCAGGGTGCGACAGCACACTGATTGAAAATCACTGCTCTGGGGAATTTTTGAGTGGAGAAAGCTAGTGATGCTGTCAAAGCCCTGGTCTCACAATGGAATGGCAAGATGAAATGGGTTGTTGACATGATCACTCCTGATCATCCTCTCCGGTGTTTTGGAGCTCAAGTAGCTCCTTGGTACTCTGAGGAACTTTGGACAATGAAACAAGTCAGATGAAGCCTTGAACACAAGAGGTGCAAGTCTGCTCTGAAGCTGAGCAAATACTGGGATGAACACATAATTGTGCCTATCAAGTGGCAGTGTAGGCTGTGAAAAAGGTTCATTTTGCAGCTCATATTGCATCTTCTAGTAGTTGTCTGGTGGAGTGATCATGGACGGTCCAGAGGTTACTGAATAACAATAAGGGGCAACATAGGCACCATCTCTTGGTAATATGGTGCCCTGAGTGACAACAATATTTCCCCTCCCCCAATGAAATATTTCTTATTTTCACAATAATTGTTTTTGGCATAGTTGCTTTTATATGGATCTTTTCACTAGATACCTGTATAAATATAGGATTATTGTTACTGTTGTTGCTGTTGTTTTGCCCCCCTCATATTGGTGCCCTGTGCGTAGGAACCAGCAACAGCCCTAATTCAAATGCTGGAAGATGGCCTTGATTGGTCAGCTGCAGGCATCCTTGGAGAATGCAGATCATTAAAATCCATTCCAAGCTGGGTCCATGTCTGGCCAGAGAACTGAGAGGCCCTTGGTGTCCCCGATGCATGACTTTTGCAGAGAGTGGGACAAGGGGCGGCCACCTTGCTCCTGCTTCCTGATCTCTTGTCAGTATTTGATACCATTGACAATGGCATCTTCCTGGACCAGCTCTAGGAAATGAAAATTGGGGGTATGGTCTTGTGGCTGCTCCAATGCTAACTTCAGCAGCACCTTTTTACACCTTGGCAGCAACACTGTGATGTGCCACAAGGGACTACCTTATCTCCAGTGCTGTTTAATATCTATTCTACATAAAGCCATTGGGAGTGGCCTTTAGCAGTTTCAAGCTGAGGAGCCTTCAGTATGCTGATGACACTCATCTCTGTTTCTTCATAACAGTAGAATCAGGAGATGCTGTGCAGTCCCTGGGCAGTGGATGCAGTGGTGAAATGGACGAGGAAAAACAAGCTGAGGTTGAATCCTGCCAAGACAAAGGCACTGTGAGTGAGTAGCTCCCATGTTCAAGAAATTGGTCAGTTGCCTACAACAGACGGGCTTGCGCTCACCCTGAAGGAGCAGGAGTGCTTCTGGGGGTGCTTCTGGAACCAGCTCTGTCACTGCAGGCTCAGGTAGCCTCAGTGGCTAGAAATGCCTTTAACCAATTGCAACTGGTTCAACAGCTTAACTGAGAAAGTCTTGCTACAGTAGTTTATGTGTTGGTTACTTCAGGACTCGATTACTTCAATGCGCTTTATGGGAGGTTTCCCCTGAGCTTGATCCTGAAACTGCTGTTAGTACAGAATGCTGGAGCATGATTGTTGACAGTTGTGAGGCCTTGTCAGCATATAACAGAGATTTGTACCTGTTGCCGATTTGCTACAGGCCAGGGTTCAATGTGCTTCTATTAGTATATAAAGGCCTTAAGAGCTTGGGACCAGTTTAAAAGGCAGTGCATAAATTTTATGAAACAAGCAAACAAATAAGTGTCAGTGTTGAGGGTTCACTGGAGACAGGTGAGGAGATGTGTGAGGCCTTATTGCCTGCTTATTTACTGCCTAGGCTCAGGGAACTTGTGGTTTCCTAAGAGTCCTGATTCTGTGAATTTGGGGTGGGAGTTGGGATGGGTGCACCTGTCCATTCTGGTGTCTCTGCTTTTCACTTTTCCAAACTTAAGTTCTGTTCATATTTCCACACCAGTTTGTGATTCTTTTTTCTTTTTCTTTTTTTTAAAAAAAGTCCTCATGAAAATACATGAGAATTTCTCCAATTATTCTCCTGATATTCAATTATAATATACACATCTTTGCAAAATTATCATCCTGTATATTTGCCATTTTCAATAATATGTGCATTTCATGCACACATGGTACTAGTATATCTATTTCTTTCTCTTTTTTGCACATTGTTTGACTGGAGACCAGCATTGCAAAATTATGAGAAGTGTGGATTTCAAAGAATGGCTGCAGTTCCAGTTCATGCATTGCTTCAGAAAGTGCAGATTTGGTAGGTTTGCCAAATTGAATTTCTCCTCCTCCAGAGAACCAGTGATTTCAACTCAGGTAGTCCCAGTTCAAATCTAGCACTGGCATAAAGCAAATTAGGCCATGGGTTGCATGTAGCTCCAGGCAACTTAATTGGCCCTTAGTCTAATTTCAAAAGTAGGGGTACCAACTTGAATAAAATATTGGGGGCAAGGTAAGCTCCACCCTGCCTAATCAAGCACATGATCCAGCACATGCACACCATTTGAAGGGCAATGCCCATCAACTTTTGGGAGGCGGCCCCATCAAATATTTTATTAGGAGGGGGACTTAAGGCACCTGAGTTCCTATGAGTTGGCTTCTATGTTCAAAAGTCCTGTAGAAGTTCAGACTTCTGGGAAGGTCACAGGAACACAGGAAGCTGCTTTATGAAACACCCTTTGGTTCATCAGCTTAGCTTTGTCTACACTAAGTGGCAATGACTTCCAAGGGATTGAGGCAAGGGTGTCTCCCAATCCTATGTAGAGGCATAGTATGGGGGGCAGGGGGCGGGGCCCCAGGTTCAAACAGGCGCCCCCACAGCAGGCTCCTTCACTGGAGCTGGGCTGCATGCAAGAAGGAGCTGCGCCTTGGTTGCGGCACTTGTGCCTGGTGCAGCTCCACCCCTGGGTCAAGCCTGACCTGGGGGAGGGGAGAAGATGAGTGGGTGGCAGTGCTGTTGTCCACCCTCCTTGGCCATGGTGCACCTCACACCTGGCCACAGCAGCTCTCCTGCTGGGGCACGTCTGACCTAGCAGTGGAGAGCAGTCCTCCTCATCCATGGCAACGCATGGCAGACCACAGCACCTCCGTTGCCAGGTCAGGTCTGACACTGCGGTGGAGAGCAGGAGAGTCAGCCGTCATGGTGCCACCCACCCTCCTTTGCTGTGAGGCACCTTGTGCCCAGCTGTGGTAGTTCTGCTGCTGGGTCACAGCTGGCCTGGCAGTGGAGAGCAACCTACCTTGACTGTGGCAAGGCGTGCCTGGCCACACCAGCTGTCTTGACTGCCATCTTAAGCCTGGCCCAGTGGTGGAGAGAAGGGGCAGAGTGGGCAGCAAAGCTGCCTCCCACTCTCTTTGGCCTGGCGGTAACAGCCCCTCTTCTACACTGAACTATGGCACGCTTCCCTTGGGGGGGGGGGGGCGTCCTGCATGTCCACCCTGGGCAGCATGGGCATACGCTCCGCAGCTGGTGCCAGAGATTGAACCAGGGAACTTCTGCTTGCAAAGCAGATGCTTTGCCACTAAGCTGCAGCTCTGTTTTCCATTTCCCAGCAACCCAGTGGCTGGTGAGGAAGGCAAAAGAAAGAAAGAAGGATGTTGAGGGAGAGAGGTATGGCAGAGAGAAGGAAGCATAGCAGAGAGGGGGAGGGGGAGGGAGGGAGAGGGAGGGAGGGAGGGAGGGAGGGAGGGAGGGAGAGAGAGAGAGAGAGAGAGAGAGAGAGAGAGAGAGAGAGAGAAGGTGGTGATGGAAAGAGTCCCCATCCAAATTTGCCTATAGCCATGGGTCCACCTACAGTTAGCATCTGACCCCTACAGATTCAGGAAGAAACGTTCCCCCTTCCTTCAAAAAGAAATCCTATTCCTACAGTAGGAATTCCTTTATGTTCCCATTATGGGTGAACACCAGCATTTGTTCCTTTCTACTCCTGCTCCTTTCTACAGAAGTGGTGTTTTTACAGTTTTGGAAATTTCCATTAAGAGCTGAGTTCTCCAGGGAACCTGACCTGAGATATGGCTCCTGTGTTGAGTTACAGACTGGTGTGGTCTCTGCTCAGAGGGGAGGCAAAAGAGATCTCTTGTTTCCCTTTGGTCTATCTTTGATGCACAGCTTCAGCCTTGATGTGGAGTGAAAAACTGAAATGAGGACAGTTCAGTCTACAGAATGTCTGTGAAATTAATGAGCCCCTTCGCCTCCAACACCTGATAATTACATCTTTCAATTAAATGAACTCCCTTGCTGTCCGGGATCTTATAAATTAACTCAAAGCCATGCATCTCCTGAAGACTGCCAAATCTTTTGCAGCCCCTCCCCAAAATAAATGTATGTTGCCAACAGCATCAAGTAGGAGAAGGGAAACCTGCAAGCCTAATCTACTTTTATGACCAATAGTTGCCTGGCTGAAACTGGGCCAAGGAATGAGCCACATGCAACGTCCAAGGTACTGCTTTGCATCCACAATACTGGCAACTCAAATCAACATGTATTGACTTGTTAGTGTAATAAAACCCACTAAGATGTGAATGTGAAATTTTAGTTGAAGATCAACTCATATATGCTTAAAGTTAGAGACAAACTTCAGGAAATTAAGATTGCAAGAGAGGAAGAGAAGGCAAGTCTGGTTATTCCACCGCAGACCTGACCCATCCTTGAGGCAAGATGAAGTGGATGCCTCTGCACTCCCTAGCCCCTTCCACCAACAGGAAGGAGAGGTGCACAGACAGGGACAGAATACACAAAAGGTGAAAATCACCCTCTGCACTCTCTATCCCCAACCGCCGTCAGGCGAGTGCTGCGTGCTGGACGGGGGTGGGATGTATAGAGGGCGAAGATCATGCACTGTGCCCCACACCTGCCTGGCACAAGAGCATTCACTCATCAGCAGCTCACTGAGGTTCAGCTCCGAGGGCCTTTTGGCTGTTTCCTCCCTGCGAGATGTGAAGCTACAGGGAACCAGGCAGAGGGCCTTCTTGGTAGTGGCCCCCACCCTGTGGAATGCCCTCCCATCAGATGTCAAAGAGATAAACAACTGTTTGACTTTAAGAAGACATCTGAAGGCAGCCCTGTTCAGGGAAGTTTTTAATGGTTGATGTTGTATTGTGTTTTTAATATTTTGTTGGGAGCCACCCAGTGTGGCTATGGCAACCCAGTTAGATGGGTGGCATATAAAAATAAGAATAAATATAAAAATATTGACTGTGACTAGCCATGTTCTATTTCTTGGTATTAACATACCTAGATATCTAATAGATTCAGAACAAATCTAGAATTGATATTCCTTGAATCAATGTGTAATCAGATTTTGACCTCCACATACTGTTTATAAATTTTGTTAATTGCCTTTTCAGTGTCTAGTGATATGATTACAAACTTTAGTGATATGATTACAAATTTTATTTCTTTATTTTTATTTAAATCTACCATATCCACCACTAATCTAATATTATCTGCAGCATGTCTTGTCTTTATAAAGCAGGTTTAAATCTCTTGATGATCACCACTATTACTTGCTGACAGGGATGCCAACTTGAATAAAATACTGTGGGCGCCCAGGTAAGCCCCACCCTACATAATAAAGCACATGATGCAGTGCACAAACACGGAATGGGAATACCCTGTTACGATTCATTCCCCGTGTTGCAGTCATGGGATTGGTTTTATCACATGACAGTGTATGTTTTCATTCCACATTGTGGGAAGTGATGGAGACAGGATGTTTATATTATTGTGTTTCCATGATGTAGGACATTTGTCCTTTTGTTCTCTCTCTTTGCTGTCTGATGTTGAAGAGGAAGGAGCTGAGTTACAATGCTCTGAGTGTGTATATGTAAATAAACGTAGTTTAGCCAAATTGCTGCGCTACTGAGTCTGAACGCTGACTGCCTATAATCTGCTGATCCTGAAGTGTGCTGATGCCTCTTAGGTATCAGTCGCTGTGATGTTTGAGCTGGACAAAGATTTTGAATCTCCCGAACAAACCACCCAGAGGGAGTGAACATGCTAGTTGGGCATGTGTATACTGGACTCCTACGCGTGTGCAGGACCTCCTAACATACCTGTCAATTTTGTGGGGGCCTGGCTCCCTCAAATATTTTATTGTGGGGGCTGAAGCCCCCACAGCCCCTAGTAGTTGGCTGCTATGCTTGCTGAATTCTGTTTGCTAGGATTACTGTTAAAATCTTCGTTTCAACATTAATCAAGGATATAGGCTGATAATTTGCACATTGTATATGTTTCTTACTGGTTTGGGAATAATTGTAATATAAGCTTGATTAAATATTGTTAATAAAATATCTTTATCAACTATCTCATCATACAATTCATGAAGTTTTGTAACTAATAGATTTAAATATGTCTTATACCATTCAATGAGGGGTCCATCTAATCCTGGTGTTTTGTCACTTGTCATTTTAAAAATGGTTTGTTTAATTTTTGCGTCCTATATTGGTGCTGATAACATTTTCTTTTCTGGTTTAGTATATAATTCCAAGTAAAAAAAAAATTTAATATCTTTTGAGTTTTTATAGACTTCACCTTTATCACCTTTAATACCTGAGATAAATGTTTATTCTTTTGTTTCAAATTATTTGCCAAACTTTTCCTGGTTCTTCACCATTATCCCAGTATCTCTGACTTACACATTCTATTTACTGAGACAACATATTATTTAGTTTAAATTTCCTTTTTTGTATTTCCTAATATACCATAGTGGTTGGATTCCTAACCATGTGCGCCCAAAGGTCTTTAACTTCTTCTTTCAACAGCTTTTCCTTTTTATTCTTTTATTTTTATATGATGTGTATGTAATAATTCAACCATGAATATATGCTTTATATGCTTCCCATTCAAATAGTTGGGCAGATGATGTCCCAGAGTTCAAAATATTGTGCAGTCTCTGTCCACATTTGTTATATAACTTCTTTATCATGAAGCAGGGAAACATTAAAATACCATTTTTGCTTAGTTATGATATTCAAGATAACTGCATTGTGATCAGATATATAGCTAATGCCAATTCTACAATCCTGAATTTGATGATACAGCAAGGGTTATGTTAAGAAGTAATCTAATCCAAAAAAATTGATGAAGAACTGATATAAATGTGTACTCTCTTTTGGTATGATACATTAATCGCCATGGGTCTATTAAATTCTTGCACATATTTTTGATTGCTTCACTAAAAATGTTTTCTTCCTTATCAGAATATTTCTATTTAACTAAATATTTCTATTTAACTTAGGATCCAATATTTCATTTAAATCACCACTGATTATCAGATAGTCATAAGTACATTGATTCAACTTTGGAAAGCTTTCATGGAACATATCAGGAGAATTCATTACCATATAAAGTGGAAACTTGATTCTCGAACTTAATCCGTTCCAGGAGTCTGTTCGAAAACCAAGGCACGGCTTCCAGTTGGTTGCAGGAGCTTCCTGAACTCAAGCAGAAGTTGTGTTGGACAACCGGCTTCCGAAAAATACTCACAAATAAGAAACACGGCAATATATTTATTGAATGCCCCTCGGCTATTGGGAAGAGAAAGAAAAAATATAAAAGTAAAAACAAAGGATATCAATAAAAAGAGAAGATGGGAAAAATGCAAATTTATTTTTTTTAAAAAATGGGGGGGACTCTTTATTGTATGAAACAGTAAAAGAGGGAAAAACAAACAAAACTAAACTAAATACAGTAGGTAGTGCAATCATTTTATTATTATTATTTAAAAGATGACTTTCAGAATGCGGTGGCATCATTCACAAAATCCAGACACTGCCAGGATATTAAAAGTATTTCTGAGTCTTCAGGAAAAGTTATTTAGCTGGAAATAGTTCAAGTAATTTATAGGTGCTGTCCTTCAAGATTAGTACGGAAGGCTCAGTCCGGCATTTTTCCCTGATGGACTGATAAGCTCATACAGTAATGGCAGAACTCAAAGTGTTTACTTTCACTTTCTTTTTTATTTTATTTTTTAATTTTTTCATTAATGGCAATCCAATGAAAGCCACATTAATACAATGCCAAATCATGCCAAATCACAATACAATAAAAAGAGTAAATTAAATAGTTCCGAATTAAACATTTTTGGATGACTTCCCATGTCCCGGCTATCAGGAGTTGATGTTATTCCTTGATTCTGTGCCAGTTCTCTTAATTAGTCCAAGTTCCACAATTCCGATCTTAATCCTTTGTTGTAGCAACCACTGATGTGATGACTTTCGATCATTTAAATCCAAATCCATTAACTTGCAGAGGGAATTTATTGTATATCCTGTAGCTGTGTGAAATATTTGTTTACCTTCTTCTTTTCCTTCATTTTGTAATTAGTCAATTTTCTTCAACATTGCTCCTCCTTTGAAAACTCATTTATAGGTATGCTACAGCATCCAGCATCCGGCCGTGACTTCTGGTTAACTTCCAGTGTTTATCTCCTTGATTCTTCTAACAAACTGGCATCTCACCAAAACTGTAATAAATCAGAACTAGAGCTCTCTTTAGTTGGCAATGTTACAAATCACCACAGTATTCACACACTCTATTCTTTCAAGCACTCCATAATGAACATTATAAGTTCTTGTTGTATCCCTCTTTACATTCCATATATAGTTGTAATCCATTAGTAATTCCATTCCATTAATAATAGATTCTATTTCAGTGAAGGTTTGCCAATTCATAGCACAGCAAAAATAATGTAAAAAAAGAACAAAGGCTCCCCTTCACTTATGTAGCATTCCAATTATGATAATGAGAGTCCTCTCCAGATCAAAACCTTGACTGATTCATTTCACAAGTTTTCTTTCTCCTTCCTCCAAAACATGTCTGTTTCTTAAGTCCAAATTCAGAAGCATCTTAAAAGAAACAGAGATACCTCCGTGCATGGTGACTGCACTGGGGAGTTTCCAAGACATGCAGTGCTGTGCACTCTGCATCCGTGCCGCCGCATTCCATCAGAGTTATCAGATGATCTGCGAGAGAAAGCTCTCCCTCCCAACCCTGGAAGGGGGGCTTGCATGGTTAATTACTCCCAAACTATCCTTAATTAACTGTACGGCTGGCATCCGCTACCATAGGATTGGTAGTTCGCTGTCCCGGAAGTCTTCTTTCACTTTCTTTTTGTTTTCTTCATTTGTGCTGAGCTTGATCATAATAGCAGAGACTTGTTGTGATGCAGAATATAAGAAGAGACTCTCCATAGTTGAGATTCCAGGACGGTGATATGTTTATCTGCAATGTTCTGACACACTTGTGCATGTTCAAACACTGTTCGAATTCATCTATTTTTAATACATCTCTGAAAGTGCATTTTTAATATCATCCGTGTCAGATTTAATCTCAGCCAGATCTTTCTGTATTGGTTTGAGAACAGATAAAATCTCTTGTAAGGCACTAGGACTCAAAACTGTTTCAGTCTCCTCCATCATCTTTTTTGGCTCGGCCACTACTAGTGTAGTTGGGCTTGCGGCAGCTCCCCCTGTTTCCTTGTGTTATTCATGTTATTCATGATAAAACCACTTCAAGATTAAAAGTAGTGTAGAAAAGCAGAGAGAGTATTTACCCAATTAGTAACATTTTTTGCTCACACAGATTGTTAATCAAGTTATCCCAAAGACAATTAGCACTCACAGGAGAGGGGTGTCACTGCTCATGGCGCCATGTGCAGACCAGAAGTGACACCATTGACTCTCTGGAGAGAACAGCTCCTTCTGGTCCCCCTCCCCCTTTGACTGTTTCATCCCAGATGATAACTATACAATAACCTGACCACTTTAAGAACTGTTGCATAAGTTTGTTGTTTTCTTCCTCCCTATCCATTCCTTTCTCCTTTTGTGTTGTGTCTTTTAGATTGTAATCCTGAACCTGGGGACTGTCTTGTCTTATGGATCTGTAAGCAGCTCTGAGAGCCTTTTCTCGGCTGAATATTGCTGTTAAAAATGCTTTAAACAAACAAACAAAATATATAAATAAATTTGCTTACACTGTGAATTATTTAAGAACTGCATCCAGCAAAGGCAAGAAGTAGTAGCTGGAGCAGCTATTGTAAATAATGGTAGTCAGGGCTTTTTCTCAGGGAAAACTCACAAGACCTCAGTTCTGGCACCTCTCAGGTGGCTGCCATTGCCATTCTAAGAGAAAGAGGGAGGTGTTCGTGGTGAGTCCCAACAACTCTTTTTCCTGGAAAATAGTACAGTGAACCTGTTGCCCTCCAGATGTTGGACTAAAACTCTAATCATCCATGATCACCTGCCATGCTGGCTGAGGCTGGTGGAAGGAGCTGAGAAGAAGAAGAAGAAGAAGAAGAAGAAGAAGAAGAAGAAGAGGAGGAGGAGGAGGAGGAGGAGGAGGAGGAAGCAGCAGCAGCAGAATAGTAGTAGTAGTAGTAGTAGTAGTAGTAGTAGTTTGGATTTGATATCCCGCTTTATCACTACCCGAAGGAGTCTCAAAGTGGCTAACATTCTCCTTCCCTTCCTCCCCCACAACAAACACTCTGTGAGGTGAGTGGGGCTGAGGGACTTCAGAGAAGTGTGACTAGCCCAAGGTCACCCAGCAGCTGCATGTGGAGGAGCGGAGACGTGAACCCGGTTCACCAGATTACGAGTTCACTGCTCTTAACCACTACACCACACTGGCTCTCAGTGGCAGCAACAGATCCAAGCTCACTCAGTGAACTTCATGGTCTAGTAGCGATTTGAACCCTGGACTCCCAGGTCCTAGTCTGGAACTCTAACTTTCTTTTTACTTATTTTGTTTTTTTAGAAACTGAGAACATAACCTGTGTCATACAACCCCTGGGGCAGGTTACAGAAAATGTCAAGAAAAAGCAGCAACAAATGCAGCATTCTTATTGCTTATTTACTGCTGATTTTAAAAATTATTATAAATTGTATTTTCATACTATTTGGTGAGCCATCTGGGGAATATCTATTAATGGCTGCCTATATAAAATTGATTCATATTAATGGACGGTTATGTGAATTTAATAGGAATAATTATATTGAATTGCACCTGAGTTCAGCAGAAGAAAAGTGTCACTATCAAGGGAAGAAATAGTACTGATCTATTATATTACTGTGTCCAGTTCTGGGCACCTCAATTTAAGAAGGATATTGACATGCTGGAAGGTGTGCAGAGGAGGGCAACCAAGATGATCAAGGGTCTGGAAACCAAGCCTTTTGAGAAACAGTTGAGGGAGTTGTGTATGTTTAGCCTGGTAAAAAGGAGATTGAGGTGTGATATCATAGAATCAACAAATTGTAGAATTGGAACGGATCATGAGGGTCATCTAGTCAAACCCCCTGCAAGGAAGGAATCTTTTTGTCTAACGTGTGACTCAAACCCACAACCCTGAGAATAAGTCTCATGCTCTACTGACTGAGCTATTCCTGGTGGTAAGAGCTGTTTGAGAATGGGGCGGACTCTCTTCGAAGGTGGTGGACTCTTTCCTTGAAGGTTTTAAAGCAGAGGTTGGATGGACATCTATCACGGATGCTTTAGTTGTGATTCCTATATTGCAAGCGGTTGGAGTCAGAGTAGATCCATTGACATTAATGAACCCAGGTTAGTCTTGTCCATTGATTTCAGTGGGTCTATTCTGAGTGGGGTTCAACTGATACATCCTGTTATTGTTAAATTTAAATAGCCACTCATTAATAGATGTATTTATTTATCATTAATTATTAATTATTATTAATCATGGGACACGGGTGGCACTGTGGGTTAAACCACAGAGCCTAGGACTTGCCGATCAGAAGGTCGGCGGTTCGAATCCCCGCAACGGGGTGAGCTCCCGTTGCTCAGTCCCTGCTCCTGCCAACCTAGCAGTTCGAAAGCACGTCAAAGTGCAAGTAGATAAATAGGTACCGCTCCAGCGGGAAAGTAAATGGCATTTCTGTGTGCTGCTCTGGTTTCACCAGGAGCGGCTTAGTCATGCTGGCCACATGACCCGGAAGCTGTACGCCAGCTCCCTCGGCCCATAGAGCGAGATGAGCGCCGCAACCCCAGAGTCGGTCACGACTGGACCTAATGGTCAGGGGTCCCTTTACCTTTTACCTATTAATTATTACCACCATGCTGAGCACTTGTGCACTAGTTCAGAAGTAGCATGGAAGCATTTTTACCCAATGCCATTTTGCTTATACACTTCTTTTGCCTTATAAATATCACTCAGTTCAACCAGCAAGCTCTCCACCTGTTTGTTTTTCGAACAGGCCACAGCCTCCCCACACTCCTCTCCCACACCAGCTTCTCAAAAGCACGGCAAGCATCTGCTGTTGTTGACCAAATTCCGAGCACGCCAGACAATGCCTTGAAACACTGAGTCCGGGGGTTTAGAGGCCCATGGCCCCACTATTTCAATTAAGACAATTAGCTGTGACCAAGGGCAGCTGCAAAGCTCTAATTAAACCGGCACAAAGTCTAACACAATCCACCATATCACAGAGCAGGTTGCAGCACGCCACCCTGACAACACATGTCGGCCAGATTAAAGCTTTTTAAAACGCAGCCTCCCTTGTTGATCTGCCTCCTGCCTATTCCTGACACATCACCTTCAGCTGTAATCTCTTGTCTTTGAATTCCTCATTAATTTGCCCTGTTTCAGGGGACTCAAAAGGGCTGAAGCAGTGTGTGTGTTAGAGAGACGGGGGGTGGGCAGCTTCCTAGGCCTTTATTACTATCCTGATCTCTCTTCCCCCCTTCTCAGACATGTCAAATGCAGTTCCCTTTTGTATTGACTTCCCCAAGTGATGCTTTTGACCCTTTTGCTAGCTGTGTTTGTATCCAGGCTGCATTTTGTCTCCTACGTTGTGAGCTGCAATGGATGAAAATGGACAAGCAGGCAGGAGCAAATAAGAGACTTGACTTTTGCATTTCTTGCTCGTTTTGCAGTGGTGGAGATGGACACAGGCTTGGCAGGCGCTTATAGCAGCCATAATTTGGGGCTTTCGAGCTAATGGCTCCTCAGTATAGATTTTAAACGCTTTGCATATAGAAGGGTCCAGCTTCAATCCCTAGCACCTGATATTCCCCAGCAACCGGTATTTAGAGACATTTGCCTCTGACCCTGGAGGTAACATATACCCTCTACCCATCACTGGTATCCAAAGGTTGCATTTAAGAGCCAGAACACAGTGGAAGAGCATGTGCTTTGCATTCAGAAGGCCACAGCTTCAATCTCCAGCACTCTGTGTAGGGCTGGGAAACACCCCAGTCTGAAATCTTGGAGCACTATATTGATGTTGACAATATAGAGCTACATGGACCAGTGGGTTGCTGTGGCAGAAGGCAGCTAACAATAAGGTAGGATACGAGGGTTTGGGGAACAAACATCACAATTGGAGAGAGATCTGTTGGAATGTAATGTTAAAGCACTGTCTAAAATGTATAAAATATTACTGGAATGGGAGAGAAAGGATAAGCAAGTAACATCCTCAATGATACACTGGGCAATAGATATTGGCTGTAATATAGATAAGGAAGCATAGGAATGATTGTGGAATATGGATATAAATTTCACAGCATGCTTTGGTTTAAGCGAAAACTATATGAAAGTGTTGATGGTATCTATGTAACACCAAGTAAATTGGTATAAATCAAAATCAAATAAGTGTTGGAAATGCAAAGAGAAAGAAGGTACTGTTCATCATATGTGGTGGTCTTGTAGCAAGGTTAAAGCTTACTGCAAAATGATATATAATGAATTGAAAAAGATGTTCAAAATAACATTTGTTTAAAAACACACACACAAAAACCAGAAGCTTTCCTTTTGGGAATTATGTGAGAAGGTTTATTTTAGCAGAGTTAAACAATCCCCTTTATAAGTTCATGCAGCTATCAGCTTGTTGCTGACTCATCTGAGTTCTACTAATAAAATTGACTTCCTGGTTAAAAATCCCTTTGAATCCCTCTTAAAGAATACACACACGAATCTGATTCATGTTAATATAAAACTATTTTTACTCTCAGATTTATTCAGGTTTACAGAACTGTACCTGGAAGCAGGCTTAGGTTACATAAAGCGTGTTCTCCTTCAGGGAGAGCACGTGTTGCGGTGGGGTCTACTGAGCCACCCCTTTGTTGCTGGGTAAGTTCTCCAAGATGGCCGGGGGGCATTGATTGGATTGCCGAGTTGCTGGGGCAAAAGTTATGTTGCAATTTTGGTGGGAGGGGTAAAAGGTTTAAATACTCTGCACACAGCCTTGTACTTTCTCTTTTGCTGCGTGCAACGGATCACCTGGAGCACTTGGACCGTCTGGAGGACAGTGGAGTGATCTTCTCATTGTCTCATTGTCTGGTTACATTTCTTTATTTTCCCCTTCTTTTTAATCTTCTCTAGTCCCTTAATTAATTTAATTCCCCCTTTTCCCCCTGTTTGATTTCTCACCCCACCCCTTACCCTGTCCTGTGGGAAGATTCTCCCTGTACCTGTGAGCGCTGCCTGGGCATAATCCTCCTTGGCTTGCCTTTCCCAGTAGGGAGAGAGCCCCCATTAGGGGCTTTCTTTTGCAAAAAGGTTTTCCCCATTTTTGCCTGTTTAACTGTGGGGCTAGTCAGGGCTGTTCCCAGCTTGCCTGGAATCACTTTCATTTATAGTATCCCCATAGGTTGGCTTTATTTTGGGTGATTGCTGTGCTGTTGGCCAAATTTTAATCTAGCCTTTGGCTGGAGCACTATTTTGAGTTCCTTTATTTAATATTGCAATGAGACAAAAAAGGCAGAGAGCAGACGCAGGGAGGCTTTCACGGCCTGCTCGGCCTGCACATATCATTCAAGCCTAAGCCTGCTACAGTTAGCAGTACAATACATTCCCAGCTTACCTGGGATCACTTTCGTTTATAGTATCCTCATAGGTTGGCTTTATTTTGGGTGGGTGCAGTGCTGTTGGCTGAATTTTAATCTAGCCTTGGGCGGGAGCACTATATTGAGTTCCTTTAATATTGAAATGAGACTATAAAAGGCAGTGAGCAGAAGCTGGGAGGCCTGCTCGGCCTGCACATATTTTTCAAGCCTAAGCCTGCTCCAGTTAGCAGTACAGTAAATTGTTAAGTTTCTGTGACATGTGACTCATTCTCTCTATTAAGAATGTATCTGTTTGTTTGCAGGCTCACTTGTTGCTAATGTATATCTTAGGCAGACAGAGTGGAGCCAGGGGCTCTCTGTGCCTCCAATGAGCACTCTTTGTATGCTCTTTAACTATGCTGTTTCTGAACAAGTTTATTTTCTTCAAGTTTGTTTTTCCCTGATAGTGGCGACTGCCATTTTAGAGATGAGCCATTGTGGCTTAGTGGCTAGAGTACAGGATTAGGACCTGGGAGACAGGGTTCATATCCCCCACTTAGCCCTTGTTATAACAAAGCAAAACAAGCTGCTCCTTTTGGACTATTTTGTTGCTGGGTAGTTTGGCCCATTTGTGATATTGCTCCCCCCCCCCAAAAAAAAAAAACACAAAAAAAAACTTTGGGTTTCTTGAGGGGGTGCTTCCCTCTAAAGGGCAAACAGGGGTACCTGGACAGGCGGTGGGCTGCCTCGAGTTTGTTATCTCATTGGAAACATTTATGTCTGGCCTGGCAGGTGATCCTAGGGCTTGGCCCGCTTGGCCCTAGAATTTGATGGCCTCTGGCAGCGTTTCTGGCCTGAATAGTGTCCCCATGTGGTGCACAAAGCATTAGTTTCACCTGTTTCCCACATTGGTTAGGTTTTTTCCTTTTGCAGACTGACAGGGCCTTTGCAGATGCCTCCAGAGCTTGCCTCTCCTGCAGAGGATGACTTGCTGATGCCCCAGATGCCTTCTTCCAGAAGGAAGGTCTTCAGAGGCAGGAAAAAGCGGAGCAGGGATGATGCTTACACCTCCTTGCAGGTAAATCACCACTGGGCTCTGATGATGACTCAGACATCACCTTGGACCTCTCCAGGGGTCAGGGTGAGGCTGTTCCAGGTCTTTAGGGATCATCCTGGATAGCTCAGCTGGTCAGCGTATGGTGCCGGTAATGCCTAGGTTGCAGGATTGGTCCCTGTATGGGACAGCTGCATGCTCCCTCATCACTCTACCCGGACACTGAGGTCCAGCGCCGAGGGCCTTTCTGGTGGTTCCCTCACTGTGAGAAGCCAAGTTACAGGGAACCAGTTGGAGGGCCTTCTCGGAAGTGACACCTGCCCTGTGGTACACCCTCCCACCAGATGTCTACTACTAGACTTTTAGAAGACATCTAAAATAGCCCTGTTTAGGGAAGCTTTTACTGTTCCTTCCAACCCCACTATTCTATAAGTGGTAATTCACTATGATGGGAATGTTAGACGCAGGGCTGCCATCATCCCCTTAGCTCGCTAGGATCACAGGGACGGGGACATGTGGACCACTTGCGCAGCTCCACATTTCAAATGGAAATTCCCTGAGCAATAGAACCGGAAGCTGGTATGCAGGAAGCTGGCCTGGTGGCAGCTTTGTTGGGACTTCTTTAGGGTTTCTGGCCAGTGTTGGCCCTGTAAATTTACACATCATGGTGGCAACACAAGGCAGGGCATCTTGCCCAAGCGGGGGCTGGCAAGCAATAACTCAATACCTCTTGCCCATATTTCCGTAAAAATATCGCCCTTGAAAGTCTGGCTAAAAGGTTATCTAGATGGGTCAGTAGCTTTGTGCTTGTGGGAAGGGTTTCCCCAAGGTTTGGGATTCCTCTGGCTTTTCAGCCAGTGGCTCAGAATACAGCAACTCAAAAGCCAGTTAGAGAGCTACCTGTGGTAGCCAGAAAGAAGGTTAGGAAGCAGCTTGCATTGGGACGTATGGTGGGATCCCCTTGATTGTCCTTCTAGTCCCGATTTTCATTTATCCCCATTGGGGATCGTCCCAAAGAAAGCCCCATATAATTCCATCTGATCCATATTTATCGCATCCCAAGGGCACCTCAGTGAATGATGCTATCCCTCCGGAATTGTTCCGTGAAATATGCATCTTTGGATCAGGCAGTTGAGCTTACCAACAAATTGGAGGAGGTGCCTTGTTGGCATTATGCGATATTGAATCGGCTGTTAGGCTACTGCCGGTTCACCCTCAAGATTTTAAGTAGTTAGGCTTTAATTGGATGGTCCTTATATTGATAAGGCGATGCCAGTGGTTGCTCAATAGGCTGTGCAGCACTTGAGTCCTTTAGTGCCTTTCTGGATTGTACATTGCGAGTCAAGACTCGTTTAGCTGGGGGTATCGTTATGTGGATTGTTTTACTGGCTGGTTCATGTGACACCAGCCTCTGCTTAGCTTACTAGATGCCCCTTTATTCCCTGAGGAGCTGGGTGTTCTGTTGGCAATGGAGGACAGTGGGTCCTACTGCCCCTTTTAATGTATTTGGGGGCTAGCTGGATACCATTGCTCAAACTTCTGCTTGCCTGTGGAAAAGCTGTTTGCCTTGAAGGATGTTATTCTTGTAATGCTTCCTCTGAAGCAAGTGTTGCTTTGTCAGATCCTATCATTCCTAGGTCAGTTAAATTTTGCATGCAGGGTGGTTGCTCCAGGCTGCCCCTTCCATTCCTGCTTGGCCAGGTGGTCTCATGGCCCGGGGTTCCTTCATCATCATGTACAGTGGCCTTGAGCCTGGCAGGGCAAGGCAATCACATGTAACCTAACTTTTCGCGAGTTTTCCCCATTGTAGTGTCAGCGCACATCTGGACTGAGGAGTTTAGAGACCGTCGGGTCTGTCTTGGTCTGACAACCAGGCAGTGTGAGAGTCCTGGCAAAACAGTCCTCATGCTCTGGCAGAGTCTTCGCACTGCTTAAGGTTTAATATTGTGTTTCTGCTCGCTTTATTTCGGGATCATCTAATGTTTTTGCGGTTGCTCTATCCCGTTTTTTCAGTTGGAGAGCTTCAGATCCTGGGCTCTGGACACCCAGCTATAGCTGGATTTTTCTGGAGCTCCTGTGGCACTTGGCAACAATTAATAATTATGAGGAGTAGTAGCTTACGTTTCCCCATTCGCTTTCAGGTCTTATGAGAAGGCCTGGACTGATTTCTTAAAATTTAGCTGGCAGTCCTCGGCCATTCAGAGGAACCTGCCCCCATCCTCTGAGCAGGACCTGCAGTAATTCGCCCACCTGCTGCAGATCGGATGCAGTGTTAAAACTATCAGACTTCAGTCCGCTGCAATGTCTGCTAGAGTAAAGCTTTAATTTTTCAGAGACCCTTCAAAAAGTGTGTCGTGCGCAGGGTCTCGGAAGGTTGGAATAAGCTCCAACCTTCACAGGACAGCAGGCAGGAAGCCGGTCAATCTTTGACCTATGCAGTATCCGCAACAAGTTAAGACTTGTCGGCTGGTTGAAGATCAAGACGAGACTTATTTCAGTATTCCATTGTAATTTTGGTGTACTGAGGGTTGGGGAAATTGTGTTGGAGCCAGCACGGGGCTGGAAGTTTGGAGGCTTATTGCCTCAGGACTTTTCCTTATCTGCTTTGGAGCTTGTCATAAGTGTCTGGAGCTCTGAGTCAGACCTAGTGAGCAGGGTTGCCACCATCAGGCTTCCAGTCGCAGGTGAGGTGGGCCCTTGCCCTGTTATTGGATACCGGAAATATTTGGCTTTTCATTCCCCTGGGGGCTGGCTCGATCCTAGTGCACAGAAATGGGTTCCAGTTCGACGGGCATCTAATTGCTCACGTCGTGCGCCAGTTATTGCAGCCTGTGGCTTGCCTACTGCTGAACACGCCTCATTCCTTCCAAATAGGTGCTGCTGCAAAGGCTGCGCACTGGGGCCTGTTAGTAGACAGGATTGTGAATACGGGTCATTGGAAGTATGATGCTGACAAAGGTTATCTCAGGAAGCATTGCCAATGATGCCTGTCTGTTATTCCTTTTATTTTTCCCCTCATAGGAGCAGCTGTGCGCATTTGGATTGTCGGCCACAGCATCATGCACTGAGCTGGCAAGCACCCTGACGAGTCTGGACTGGGAGCGCCATCTTGGCCTTCCTGCCCATGTTTCTAGCTCCAGTCCGCATTTGGATTGTGGGGCACAGCATCGTTTACTGGGCTGGCATCAGAGCGAGGCAGTCTGGAAGGGGACCGGATCTTGGCTTCCCACAGCACGTACAGGTGTAGTGGATATCCAGACGGGGAATGCGGTGGAGTGAATTCATCCCACTAATTAAGTGGAGGGTGCTTTCAC
The DNA here is from genome assembly GCF_951804945.1 of Podarcis cretensis. NCBI lineage: Eukaryota > Metazoa > Chordata > Lepidosauria > Squamata > Lacertidae > Podarcis > Podarcis cretensis. The sequence goes on along the minus strand of NC_137184.1, from coordinate 6,043,659 downwards.
ATGGTCCCCCTTTGGCGATTGTAGTGCAGTTGGGGAAGAATGATATGGCAAAGGTTGATTGCTCCACTTTGCGCTCCACGATTCAAAGAGACTTGGGGGAGTTGGTGACCTTAATACCTACCGTTAAAATATTTTGGTCACAATTGCTGCAAAGGAGCAATTGGCAGGGCATTTCTCAACCCAAGGCTGCTGAAAGGGCCAGGAAGCGCATTAATTCCGCAGTGAGCAAGAGGGTAACGGAATTGGGTGGTTTGGTGATTTACCACCAGGATATTACCTTCAAGGCTCTGGCCCTTTACCGCAATGATGGGGTACATCTTTCCGAGCTGGGGAATGATGTCTGGTTGGATGCGGTAATTGAAGGGTTGAAGAATGGGTTGGGATTGTGAGTGGTTGGCGGCGAGCGTAAAGGGCTCGATTGGCGGTTAGGCATTGGTTATAAATCTGGTGGAGGAGGGGTTAGGATAGGCTGGGCCTACCCCTCCATGGAGGGGTTCAGGATAGGCTGGGCCTGCCCCTCCATGGTTGCTGCGGAAAGGGAATTCCGTTAAAGGAATCCTGGGGCTTGCCATCTTTTCGTCCAATCCCTGGAATGGGACTAGGGCCGGCAAGCCTTCGGGGAGCAGGCGGGTGAGAGTTGAGGGTCTGTGTCTCAGCTCCAATTCCTCCCCGACTTGCTTTCCCCCGCACTGTCTTTCGGTGGTGCCCGGAAGTCAGTTCTGTCCCCAGGCGGGGGGACAGATAGTCTTAACCAATGCCTAAACAACCACTCACAGTTTGTATTTTAATAAAGTTGTGGCCAAAATCATGCCAAAAATCTTAAACAAAAATTACGTGTCCGTTGTGAGTTATTTTGGGGGGTGGATTGGGGACCTCAACACGCAAAGCGTGTTCTCCTTCAGGGAGAGCACGTGTTGCGGTGGGGTCTACTGAGCCACCCCTTTGTTGCTGGGTAAGTTCTCCAAGATGGCCGGGGGGCATTGATTGGATTGCCGAGTTGCTGGGGCAAAAGTTATGTTGCAATTTTGGTGGGAGGGGTAAAAGGTTTAAATACTCTGCACACAGCCTTGTACTTTCTCTTTTGCTGCGTGCAACGGATCACCCGCCCACCCGCCCTAGAATAAGGGGTTTGTTGCGTTGACCTTGCTATGCCTGTCATGGGGTCGTCTGCCTTTGAGCAGGGGCCTGGTAGGAATTTTTCCACCTGGCAAATTGGCTGGCTGGGTGGTTTTTGCCTACTGCGTAGCAAATCGTCACAACTTGTAAGGTTGTGGTTAGGCATTGGTTATAAATCTGGTGGAGGAGGGGTTAGGATAGGCTGGGCCTACCCCTCCATGGAGGGGTTCAGGATAGGCTGGGCCTGCCCCTCCATGGTTGCTGCGGAAAGGGAATTCCGTTAAAGGAATCCTGGGGCTTGCCATCTTTTCGTCCAATCCCTGGAATGGGACTAGGGCCGGCAAGCCTTCGGGGAGCAGGCGGGTGAGAGTTGAGGGTCTGTGTCTCAGCTCCAATTCCTCCCCGACTTGCTTTCCCCCGCACTGTCTTTCGGTGGTGCCCGGAAGTCAGTTCTGTCCCCAGGCGGGGGGACAGATAGTCTTAACCAATGCCTAAACAACCACTCACAGTTTGTATTTTAATAAAGTTGTGGCCAAAATCATGCCAAAAATCTTAAACAAAAATTACGTGTCCGTTGTGAGTTATTTTGGGGGGTGGATTGGGGACCTCAACACGCAACAAGCAAATAAACTATACCAGAGGGAAATTGGTCCTGAGGTGACTGCAACTGAACAGTTAATCTTTCAAAACTACCAGCAACCGACAAACTGGTTGTCACAGCAACCGGTTAGAACATGGAGGCCATTAGTCCTCTGATGGAATGTTGCACTTGACTGCACCTTTACATCCCACAAATTATAGGGGCAAAACTACCCAAACGGTATAGAATTTTTTTTTATGTTTGTGACTACAGCAGCAAGAATGTTATTTGCCCACAAATGGAAAGAAGAAGTCCCAATGAAAGAAGAATGGATACAAAAACTTATGGAATATGCAGAAATGGCAAAACTTACCGGAAAAATAAGAAATCAAGATACCAAACTTTTTATAAAAGAATGGAAATGGTTTATTGAATATTTACAAATGAGCTGTAAACACTGGGAGGATTATTGTAATAACCTGCAGTTTTATAAGAGTAGATTCATCTAAAGTAGATGAATAAATGAATAAATTAAGTTAATCTGGTATATGCAGGAACTATAATAAATAGGCTTAAGGAACTGCAGGAAGAGGAGGAAGTTGAGTTTTGAAATGTTAAAATATTGTAAAACTATTGGAATGTATATAACTGAAAATCATAAATAAAAATTAAAGAAAACCAAAAACAGAATTCCACCAGAGAGCTGGAGCCTCTCTCTGATTGGCTACCAAGACAGCTAGCCGGGGTGGATGGGTGGAGACAGCACTTTGAGAGTACAGTGGTACCTTGGTTTGCATACGTTTTGGATTACAAACACGCCAAACCCGGAAGTGCGTGTCCCAATTTGCTACCTTTTTTTGGATTACAACCTTTTTTTTTTTGGATTACAAACAATTTTTTGGGGGGAGGCCCCATTGGCCAAAGTGCGCCTTGGGTTACAACCTATTTTGGTTTACAAATGGATCTCCAGAACGGATTATGGTTGTAAACCAAGGTACCACTGTATCTTTCTGAGAGACTGTTCAGATAGTCTTAGATGGTTTGAGGAGGGTGTGTGTGAGAGAGTTGGCTCTTATCTGTGTGTAACATCCACTATGAAGAAAACAGAGAAAGGAGTCTCTGGGATAGAAAGACAGTGTTTAGTGTCTTGGGAGAGTATTCAGACAGGAGTTATCTGGAGAGCTGAGTTTAGGGTCGCCATACAACCAGAATTTCCCAGACATATCCGGAATACTGCAGTGTCCAGGCAGAAATCAGCTAAATTTCCAGGGAAATGGAAGTGTCATTTTTGCCAATTATCCTCAAAAATAGCTCAAAAACATTCAATTTATTTGTGATTTTTCAAGAATAGCTCAACAACTTTTCATTTTTTGAAATATAGCAACCTAGCTGAGTTTAAGCAAGGATAAGTAGAGCTGTAAGCAGTTTACTTAAGTCTCATTCTTGCCAGGAGGAGTGAGGTCTAGAAAGAGAAGACTGCCAAACCAATTAAGAGGGGTGTGGTGATCCCCTGGATCAGTTACACTATTTGAAGTACCTCAGGGGTGTGATTGTTAAAAAGTTGGAAAACTGACAAAAAGTGCCACCTTGTTTAAGAACCAAAGTATTAAGCTGTAACACCTGTGCAACACCTATCTTAATAAACTGAAATGAATTAACTTGAAACAAGCTAAGCATTTACCATTTACCATCTAGTCTAGATACCTGTAACATCTAACTGAAAATAAGCAACAGAAGTTTAAAAGAAGCTGTGTGATTCCTACCTTGTTTAGAAGCCTGTGACATCCACTAGATTTAGAATAATGATTAATTTGTTGTTTCCTTAAATAACTTTATCTCCTGACACTTCATTTGTTTTACCAACTTTCTTCCTGTAAAATAAATCTTATTTGTTCAACTTCTGCCTGAGTCTCCAAGTATCAAAGCCTTACCTCAGGCAAAAACCCATAAGATTCCTGTCAAATGGTGGGGGGTTCCCCTCAAATGGTGACTGAGTGGTGGGATCCCCTACATAATGGTGTAAGCTGTGGCATCTGCATTAGTGAAAGAGAGGTTCATTCAGAACTAAGGCTACAGTCACATTGATAATGCTTGCAAGGATCTGAGCAGGGGGCTCACTTGTGCAGGGTAATGTGATAGGATAAATGCGCCACTGTCCCTCCAACCTCAACCTACCCTCTGCCCAGCACCAGCCCTACTATGAGACAGAGTGAGGCGGCTGCCTCAGGCAGCAGATGTTGAAGTAGGGAGAGCAGCTAGAGCTATGAGTGCCAAGTGGCCTGCCTATATACACCTTATGCTAGTCTGCTGCCCTCAAGGGCAGTGGAAGACACTGCCCTTTTACCAGTATTGGAGTAACTGCCAGTGCAATTGGCTTATTTATGTGCCTTGGGGAAGGTGCCATCTTGTCATTCGCCTCAGGCAGCACAAAGTCTTGAGCTGGCCCTGCCTCATCCACTCCCCATTTTCTTGATATCTTTCTTGCAACCAGTCCAGCGCTACCGAATGATAGAACTGCAGAGTTGGAAGGGACCTCGAGGATCATCTAGTCCAACCCCTTGCAATGCAGGAATCTCAGCACGCACTCCCACATCCAATTTGGAACCTTACTGGACCTTGCTTAGCTCCTTGCCTTCCATCTTACCAGTCCCAAAAGGCACCAGCCACACATGGGCACCCCTGCTTGAATTCAAGTGGCACCCCTAATTGCAGTGAAAAGCAATCTTGCCTAAAGTGGCCCAAGGACATGGCATATGCTGAGAATGCTCCAGCCAACTTATTTTTGTTCTATCAGAGCACAGAGGCAATTAGTGCAAATTCTTGGCCATGAATCCTCTTCTCTCTAAGACCATTTCCTATATTAAAAGTATTCCCCAAGCTATCTTTTGAGGTTTTCATCTGTGTGCGTGTGTGTGTGTGTGTACACACACACATGTCAAATAAAGAAGGTGGCAAAGGACTTGTATATTCCTTTTTAAGCCCCAGCTATAAATTATTATTTATATTAGGGCACAAGTTTGTTCATTTTCTCATTACAAAAGTGACAAATTGGTTGATGCGTCTTAAATTAATTTTTTCCCCCAGCAGCAAACCCTCCATGGCCCCATTCTTGGAGTGCCTTGGTAGCAACTAAAATATTAAGATGAGGAAGGGGAAGAAAATAAATCCCTATGGATCACCAGTGAAGATGACAACACTCAAAACAAAACCATATAGATTAATTGTGTCTGTGTGAAGATAGGACGGCTGACAATGCTCAGAAAGTTTCCTATGATGATTTGGTTTTCTACCCAGTCTGCTTTTGTGCTGGAACCACACCCTGACCTCAGCTGACTCCTAGCTGCTATCTTTGTCCAGATGTCTCCTCCAGACAGAGGCATAGCATGTGAGAGCGGTAAAGGGCAAACACAATCCATATTCCTTTTATAACATATGGCAAATGTTTACTGAATACATAAATTGTTCAGACTGTAGCAGGAATCCACCAAGCACTCATGGGAAAATGAGTTTCTTAGAGTAATCAACAGTTGCTCCGCCCTGGGCACCAGCAACCCATGTTATGCCACTGCCTCAAGAGAGGGATCTAACTCCCAATGAGACCTTGCCTGTAGTCAGGCACTTTGTGTTTGGCATTTGAGATGCTGTCTCTCCTGTGGGCTCAGGATTTGTTTGGCCTCGTCATTAAACTCAAACTACCTTGCAGTGCACATGACTCCTCTGTAGGCTGCTGCAAGGAACTGGCTCCTCATCAATACCTGAGGAATGCAATACCACAAGGACTGCCAGGGGTGCCAAATTGGACACTTGACTGTGGTTGTGAAGTGCATGCACTGCCATGTTATGACATGACATCATGACATGGCAGTGCACGTATATGAGCATGCTGGCATCATAAAAAAACTGGGCCTAGGCCTCCACAAGCCCTTTTTTATGGCACATTTTTTCTGGCCCCCCCCCCACCCACTGCACTGCTACATGCCACACACACACCCCGCTGCCACCCCATCACATGCCAATGCTGCTACCCCCTGCCACAGTTACCGCTGTGCCACCCGCGTAACTGCATGCTGCCGCTACCCCCAGAACCACTATGCCCCCACTGCTGTATACCACCACTGCTACTGCTGATGCCGCTACCGCTGTTCCACCTCCACCACTGCATGCTGCCACTAGCGTGGCACACTTCTGCTACCACCGTGCCACCCCTGCTGCCATGCAGCACCTTACCATGAAACAGCAACCGCTGTGTGGGCCTGTGGTTCCATGCTGAGCTTCCCTGGGGCCTGTGCTTCCACCATGAGGCCTCTGAGGCCCCACAGCGGATGATGGTTCATGGTAAGGTAGCGTGCAGCAGTGGCAGGGTGGCGCGGGGGTAGTAGCAGCACATGGCGGCGGCACAGCAGTATCAGTGGCGGTAGCGCAGTAGCAGTGGGGGTAGCATGGTGGGGGCAAGGGGGCAGGGCAGGGCAGGGCAGCCTGGGCTCCCAGTGCCTTCTGGAGATGACGTCACTTAGGACTGCCTCTCTCCATATAATAATAATAATAATAATAATAATAATTTATTATTTATACCCCGCCCATCTGGCTGGGCCTCCCCAGCCACTCTGGGCGGCTTCCATAGAAACCAAAAATACAGTAAAATATCACACGTTAAAAACTTCCCTGAACAGGGCTGCCTTAAGATGTCTTCTGAATGTCAGGTAGTTGTTTGACATCTGCTGGAAGGGTGTTCCACAGGGCGGGCGCCACTACCGAGAAGGCCCTCTGCCTGGTTCCCTGTAGCTTTGCTTCTCGCAATGAGGGAACCGCCAGAAGGCCCTCGGCGCTGGACCTCAGCGTCCGGGCAGAATGATGGGGGTGGAGACGCTCCTTCAGGTATACTGGACTGAGGCCATTTAGGGCTTTAAAGGTCAGCACCAACACTTTGAATTGTGCTCGGAAACATACTGGGAGCCAATGTAGGTCTTTCAAGACCGGTGTTATATGGTCTCGGCGGCCGCTCCCAGTCACCAGTCTAGCTGCTGCATTCTGGATTAGTTGTAGTTTCCGAGTCACCTTCAAAGGTAGCCCCACGTAGAGCGCATTGCAGTAATCCAAGCGGGAGATAACCAGAGCATGCACCACTCTGGCGAGACAGTCCGCAGGCAGATAGGGTCTCAGCCTACGTACCAGATGGAGCTGGTAAACAGCTGCCCTGGACACAGATTTGACCTGTGCTTCCATGGACAGCTGTGAGTCCAAAATGACTCCCAGGCTGTGCACCTGGTCCTTCAGGGGCACAGTTACCCCATTCAGGACCAGGGAGTCCTCCACACCTGCCCGCCTCCTGTCCCCCAAAACAGACTTCTGTCTTGTCAGGATTCAACCTCAATCTGTTAGCCGCCATCCAGCCTCCAGACACTCACACAGGACCTTCACCGCCCTCACTGGTTCTGATTTAAAAGAGAGGTAGAGCTGGGTATCAGGTAGATATGAATCTACCTGAACCCTGAGATCATCTTTTGAGGTGCTTCTTTGTGTGCTTCCTGCATGAGAGGTCAGGAGGGTGGCAACATGAGAAGAGGCCTTTTCTGCAGTGGCTCCCTGTTTATGGAATGCTCTCCCCAGGGAAGTTCAGCTGGCGCCTCCGTTATACCTTTAGACACCAGACAAAAACATTCTTATTTAACCAGGCCTTTGGCTGATTGACATCAAATGGCTTTTTAAAATGTGTTGGGGGGTGGGTTATTGGGTTGTTCTTGTTTTTGTGTGTGTGTTTTTATATTGTGATTTTATGTTGTGAGACTTGCAGGTATATGATGTTACACAAAGTTAATTAATTGATTAATTATGATAATATTAATAATCTGCCTTGTTAATGGTGTAATCTGATTTGAAAATGCGAGAGCTGTTCCTAAATGATCTCAGTTCACTCTGTAAAGCAGGGAACACAAAAAAGCAATACACAACACTAACTAGCCCCTGAGTTTGATTGTTTTCCTTTTCCCTTCCCATTGTTTTCCCCTTTTGCATTGTGTCTTTTAGATTGTAAAAGACAAAAAAACAGAGCCAAACTCAAGATGCTGAAGAAAGGTGATGCCCATTTTATTAATGTCCAATGCATTTTGGCCAGCAAAAGTTTGCCTTGGGCACTTTTCTATGAGATCATATGCCTGAGGGTATATTTTTTTTGATCTGGGACTCTTCCGGGCTGAAGAGTGGATTACAAAAAAAGCTTACAAATTAATAAATTAGGAACTGAGTGGATTGTTTTGAATGAAATTGTTTTTGTATGCAACCATTATTATTTTAACCTTTATATGATGGAGAAATGAATTACAAGCCCGTGAGCTCATCACAGACTTCCCTTGTATGAGAATCTTATCTTTTCTTCCTTCCCCCCTCAAACCTCCAAATCCCTCTTTTTTAATACACACATTCACCCCTCAGGAAGCCAGTTAATTATTTCCTGACTGCCCCTAGTGTAAGCTCTTGAGAATTTCCCCCTGCTGATTTCCACCCCACTTCCTATAGTCTCAGTTCTCTGCACAACAAAAAAAGAAAAGAAAAGAAGATTTTCTCCTCTAAAGCTTTGAATGGTTATTATTTTAATTTGTATGCTTAGTCCCTGTGCCACTTATCCGCACTTGGGCTGAGAATAGAAACATCTCTTGACTTTATCTAAATAATTGTCAATTAAATTCTTCCTTAATTGTCCATCTTCCCCCCTGCTAAGCTGTGCTTCACGCTTCCTCTTCTCCAATTCCCCCTACTTCATTTTACCCTTACCCCACTACAAACCCAACAGCCCATAACTTTAGGAAGATAAATTGCATCATACAGAATGCACAGTTTCAGTGAGGATTGGAGTACAGCTGATGCTCATCTATGCCACATCTGTGCCTCTGCATAGCTGTGACTGTTGCATTGCAGGGGTTTCGACTAGATAACCATTTGGTTCTATAGTTTTGTGATCCACTCGGCAAACCCTTGCTCTAGCCTTTTACAAATAGGCAATTCTGCCCACAGTCCTTAGAGCAGAGGTGGTGGACGGGTGGCCCTTTAAGTGGTGTTGGACTTGGAGTACAGGGTCAGGTTTAAGGTGCTGGTTTTGACATTTAAAGCCCTATGCAGCCTAGGACCCTCATACCTACAGAACCGCATCTCCTGGTATGCCCCGAGGAGGATCTTAAGGTCCATAAATAACAACACTTTGGCGGTCCTGAGCCTCAAGGAGGTTAGATTGATCTCAACTAGGGCCAGGGCCTTTTCAGCACTTGGTGGAACGCTCTGTCACAAGAGACCAGGGCCCTGCGGGATTTGACATCATTCCGCAGGGCCTGCAAGATGCAGCTGTTCTGCCTGGCCTTCGGCTTGGATTCACTCTGACTCCTTATATGGGATTTGGCATATAAACTTTCCCTTGGCTTTTTTGTAAGACCAGCATAGATAGCTGGCTCGGGTGAATATCTGATTTCCTCCTTTTATGGTCTTGATTTATGCACTACTACTAAAATGAGGCTGCATTTTAAGCCGTATTTTAATTAACTGGTTTTTTTAATCCTTTTCCCTTTTCCCTATTATGTTCTATTTTAATTTATATTCGGTGTTAGCTGCCCTGAGCCTGGCCCTGGCCGGGAAGGGCGGGATATAAATAAAAATTTATTTATTTATTTATTTATTTATTTATTTAACTCCCATCAGCCCCAGCTGACATGGCCAATCTGCATGGATGGTGTGAGATGGAGTCTAGCATTTACAGAGATTGATCCTGAGAGTAATGCTGGGACATCATTATTCACTGCTTAGTGCAGCCTGGCCAATCATGGGCAAGCATGGACATCCCATTCCCATAGCTGTCAACTTTTCCCTTTTCTTGCGAAGAATCCTATTCGGAATAAGGGAATTTCCCTTAAAAAAGGGAAAACGTTGACAGCTATGTGGCCATTCCCATGGTGGCGGCAGCAGCAGCAGCAGCAGCAGCAGCAAATCATCTACTCATTTGACTTCTGATGGAAGAGCAAGGATGGATGCCAGGTTCAAGGGCACCCTGAGGAAAAAGCCCTCTGGGGTCTCCCAGTACCACCATGCTCCACTTTAAGGTTTCCTGGGGTTTAGGTGAGGATTGGTAGCAGTACTGAAAGCAGAAGAACTCCAGGCACCCTGTGTATGCACACTTCTTCAGATACCTTCAGATGCACACGAAAGCTCATACCAATAACAAACTTAGTTGGTCTCTAAGGTGCTACTGGAAGGAATTTTTTAATTTTGTTTTGACTACAGCAGATCAACGGGACGCAGGTGGTGCTGTGGGTTAAACCACAGAGCCTAGGACTTGCCAATCAGAAGGTCGGCAGTTCGAATCCCCATGATGGGGTGAGCACCCGTTGCTCGGTCCCTGCTCCTGCCCACCTAGCAGTTCGAAAGCATGTCAAAGTGCAAGTACATAAATAGGTACCACTCTGGTGGGAAGGTAAACGACGTTTCCGTGCGCTGTTTCTGGTTTGCCACATGACCCAGTAGCTCCCTCGGCCAGTAAAGTGAGATGAGTGCCGCAACCCCCGAGTCGGTCACGACTGGACCTAATGGTCAGGGGTCCCTTTACCTTTACCTTTACAGCAGACCAACATGGCCACCTACCTGTAACTACTACTTATATTGTGTTATGACAGCTGCTCATGAGGTGGCTAATGTCCTAACTGCTGCTTTGCCAAGGGCAGCTCTTGGCAGGGCTTCATGAGCAGCCACCTCTTTAAAGGAGTACTGGAGTCTAGTCACATAGTCTCTGAGAATGTTTATGTTTGCAAGAAATAAAGAGGGCTTGAAAGATAGGCCTTGGGGGAATTCCCACCTAAAGAAGATTCTGCTTTTTTTCAGTAGTACAACCAGATCTTTGTAGTCCTCTCTTGCATCTAGAATGGGCTTTGGGATATCTTTGAAGATCTCCACGAAAGAATCCTCAATTTGCAGTGTATTTTGATAGTGCAGGTTTAAAATTTTATCTCTTTCTTCCTTCGATCCCAAAGTAATCAAACAGTCTCTTGGTTTGTTCTTTTTTTGTCTTATTCCAAGTCTAAATGCACTCACAATCTTGATCTCCTCCCCCTGCAGGCCTTCTTGCCAAAAGTCATAAAATTATTTTGTGATAAAATCCACCAGGTTGTCCTGTTCACATTCTGGGACAAATCTCAATCTTAAGTTACGATCCCTCCTCTGAAGAGCTATCATGGCAAAGGATAAATCATGGTCCGCCAGTTTCTTTACAACCGGTGGTATTTTTCCCTGAGTTTCTGTTGCAATCTCCTTTGCCTCCTCAGCAATCTTTCGTGTAGTGGCTGATTCCTCTAGGAGTTTCCCAATATTCTGAGCATTAGCAGTAACTTGAGTTCCCAATTCTTTTAGGCTTGAAGTATTCAAATCTAATTTTTTTGAGATCTCAGCTACTTGTTTGCTTGTATCAGTCCCTTGTTTTGTTAAAAGTTCCAGAGATTCATTTATTTTTCCAAGAGCTTTCGTCAAAGCATCTTCTGCAGACATAGCTTTAGATTTTATTTGCGAGGCCGCAGCTGTTCCTGTCACTGAGGCCCTTCTTGGCTGTGTAATACTGTAAGTTTTGCTGGATCTGAGGTTTTTCTCCTGAGCCTGGTCTATCTTTCCTTTGCCATCTGCCATGCCACTATCAGCCAGGCCAAGGTCAGTCCCACACTCCTGGATTTGTTTTTACTAGTAAATTTCCAGTGGCTCAGCTTCTAGTTGCTTAGTTGTTTCTCACAATGTAACAAAGTCTCCTCTAGAGGGGGGAATTCCCAACTTGCATTCACAATTCACAGTTCTTGCAACAGATATATTGTTTCAAAGTTCCCCCCTATCTCTTCTAAAACAGAGAGAATCCCCAGTTCCAGCACTTTTTTCTTAAATAGTTACAAATATGTAACAGTCCAGGTAAAGTCCTCAACAGTGTATCTTTCCCAGTTGTTTCAAGGCTCACTTTTTTGACAGTTCAAGATTCTTTATCCCTTCTTATAAAGCAGTCCGTTCCCATGATATAAAAGACAGTGGGTAGAATTCAATTCTTCCCTTTCATGCAGGTTAATTAGTTTCAATGACAGTTCTCCCTCACCGCTCCTGCCTGCTAAGTGAGGGGGTATCTTGCTTTTAGGCAATGGGTTTATTGTTCAAATGCAATCCTTAAAAGGTTTCAGCTTAAAAGTCTCTTTGCTTTCTTCTCTCTACAATGCGGTAAGGCAGACTTCCCTTTTGTACCTTTCCCGTGGTGGCCAATCTTTTAAACTTTAGGATCCAATTTAAATCTTTAAATCTTTACTCTTTAAAATCCAATTTAAGCTTTTAATCCTACTCACGAGTAGATGCTTTCAGAATCAATTTGCTGGAAGAAATCAGCGCTCTCCGATAATGGCGACGCGGCTTCACTCCACAGGCTGGGTAGCGGCTCTCAGCACCGCGCTCCCCCCGACACCGTTCCAGAGCCTTTAAAAAGGCTCTTTCGCAGTTTGGAGGGGTTGTAATGGTACCCACCGAGCCTCCTTGTTTACAGGCTTCTCCACCTGTAATTTTTAAGGGTCCCCGCTTCGCCGTAGCGGCAGGACCCGAACCCGCGGAGCAGGCTTCTCCCGGAGCTCCGGGAAAAGTCCGCCATTAATCGCTGGCGCCGACCGGAAGTCTATCTTTCAAATACAGGCCTATCTTTCAAATACAGGCCTATCTTTCAAATACAGAGGAAAGGAAGTTAGAATAAAGACACCGAGTGATAAAGATAAATTTTTGAGAGATCACGAAGAAGATTTAGTGAAGGAAGCAGAACTTGGAGAAGAGCCAACAATACCAGGAAAAGGAATACTGGACTTGGCAAATTTATCGTTCGGACTACAGCCACCAACAGATGAAGAGCAACAATCGGGAGCAGTAGGAGGAGTAAGTAAATAACCCCATCATGGCCCTGCGACTACTGAGCTGGAATTGTAATGGCCTGAATATTCCTCGGAAGAGGAAGAACGTATTTCATATTTTACAGAAAGAACAATTGGACTTGATTTGCCTGCAAGAGACACATGTGACAAGAGCACATAGAAAACTACTTATTAATAAAAAAATTAGGACATGAATTTATTTCATCGGACAGAGTGAAAAAAAGAGGAGTGGTTATATATGCAAGGGATAGATTGATGCCGAAACAAATATTTAAAGATGAACAAGGAAGATATCTGGCAATTGAAATTCAAGTACAAGGCCAGAAATTTTTGATTTTAGGAATCTATGCACCAAATGAAGGCAAATCTGAATTCTTTAAAAAGTTACATGAGATTTTGCTGGATTACATGGATTCAAATATAATTTTGATGGGAGATATGAATGGAGTTGTTTCTACAAATATGGATAAAGCACAAAGACAAGTAATTTCTAAAGATGGAAGGTTACCAAAAACATTTTTTGAAATGACTGACAATATGGATTTAGTTGACATTTGGAGATTAAAAAATCCTCTTGAAAGAGAAGGAACCTTTTTTTCTGAAGCCAAAATGACCTGGACTAGAATTGACCAAATATGGGTTACTAGAGGACTGGCATCAAAGATAAAAAAAGTGGAAATCTGCCCAAAGACTTGCTCCGACCATAATGCCGTGAAGATGGAGATGAATCAAACAACAGCTGGTACATTCAGATGGAGGATGAATGACTCATAATTTAGAGATAAAGAATTTTGTAAAAAGGCCCAAAAAACACTAAGAGACTATTTTGAAATCAACATGAGGACAAATGTGGATAAAAGAGTAATCTGGGACGCAAGCAAAGCGGTCATGAGAGGTTTCTTGATACAACAAAATGCAATAAAGAAGAAAAGCCAAAACGAGAAAAAAGATAAGATCTTAGAAAAAATTAAAGAAGGAGAAAAGAAATTGAGATCAAAACCAAAGTCTCAGGAGATCTTGAGAGAAATCAAATTATACCAAATCCAATACATGGAACTGATGAACCAAGAAATAGAATGGAAAATTAAACAAATGAGACAGAAAACGTTTGAATCTGCTGATAAATGCGGGAAATTTTTGGCTTGGCAATTGAAGAAGAGACAAAAACTAATTACAGTGACAAATTTAGAAGTGGATGGGAAGAATATTAACAATCCAACTGAAATCAGAAGCTGCTTCCAGAGATACTTTAAACAATTATACGCACAAGGGCCAGAAAAAGAGATTGATATAGAACAATTCTTGAAGAAAAATGGGATGAAGGAAATCTCATGTCAAGACAAAGTGCTTCTGAATCAGAAAATAACTGAACAAGAAATAGAAGATGCCATTCAAAACATGAAACTAGGCAAATCTCCGGGACCTGATGGATTGACTCCCAAATACTACAAGGCTTTAAAAGAATGGCTAATACAACCACTGAAGGAAGTATGTAATGAAATCCTCGAGGGGGAAAAAGCACCTGATACGTGGAAAGAGGCTTATATCACGCTTATACCGAAGACAGAGACTGAAAAGACTCAATTGAAGAACTACCGCCCAATATCTTTATTAAATGTGGATTACAAAATTTTTGCTGACATTTTAGCTAAGAGACTGAAAAAAGTTTTGATGGGGGAGATTCATGGGGATCAAGCGGGCTTTCTCCCGAGAAGACACTTATCAGATAATGTAAGGAACATAATAGACATTTTGGAAATGTTAGAAGTAAATATAAATACAAAAGCTGTTTTGATATTTGTGGACACGGAGAAAGCCTTTGACAATATTTCTTGGACCTTTATGAAGAAGAATCTCCATGGGATGGGGGTAGGCCAAGGTTTTGAAAACGGTATAGGCGCAATTTATTCTGAACAAAAAGCAAAGCTAATTGTAAATAATGTTATTACAGAAGAACTTAGGATAGAAAAAGGGACACGTCAGGGGTGCCCAATTTCCCCACTAGTCTTTATTTCGGTCCTGGAGGTGTTGCTGAACATGATAAGAAAAGACCAGCTGGTTAAAGGGGTTCAGGTCAGAGCGAGACGATATAAATTGAGAGCATTTGCAGATGATTTGGTACTTACATTGCAAGAGCCGGAATCCAGTACGAAAAGGGTTTTGGAATTAATTCAAGAGTTTGGTCAAGTGGCAGGATTTAAATTAAATAAATTAAAGACTAAGGTATTAGAGAAAAATCTAACAGTAAGAGAGAAGGAGAGGTTTCAGGATGAAACAGGTTTAATTGTGGTTAAGAGTGTAAAATATTTGGGGATTAATATGACAGCTAAAAATTTGAATTTATTTAAAAACAATTATGAGAAATGTTGGAACCAAGTGAAAAAAGACTTAGAAATTTGGTCAAATTTGAAGCTTTCTTTGGTCGAATAGCAGCTATTAAGATGAATGTATTGCCTAGAATGTTATTTTTGTTTCAATCACCGCAAATTGTTGACAAGATGGAGTGTTTTAGGGGATGGCAGCGAGATATTTCTAAATTTATCTGGCAGGGCAAAAAACCCAGAATAAAATTTAAGATTTTAACTGATGCAAAGGAAAGGGGGGGATTTGCCCTGCCAGACTTGAAACTTTACTATGAATCAGCAGCTTTCTGCTGGTTGAAGGATTGGCTGCTCCTTAAGAACACAGACATTTTAGATTTAGAAGGTTTTAATAACTTCTTTGGGTGGCATGCATATTTGTGGTATGACAAAGTTAAGGTTCATAAAGGCTTTAAAAATCATATTGTCAGGAAAGCACTGTACAATGTTTGGATCAGATATAAAGACCTACTGGAGAACAAAACTCCAAGGTGGCTTTCACCAATGGAAGCAAAAGCTGTGAAAAAACTTAATATGGAATGTATATGGCCGAAATATTGGGAACTCTTAGAACAGGAGGGTAGTAATTTCAAATTGCAGAGCTTTGAGAAATTAAAGGATAAAGTGAGAGATTGGCTTCACTATTACCAAATAATGGAGGTCTATAAGATGGATAACAAAATTGGCTTCCAGGTGGAGAAATCTAAATTGGAAACAGAACTGTTAGAACCCAATACTAAGAATTTATCAAAAATGTATAACTTGCTGCTGAAATGGAAAACGCAGGATGAAACAGTTAAATCAGCTATGATCAAGTGGGCGCAAGATATTGGTCATAACATTATGTTTGCTGACTGGGAAAGGTTGTGGACCACCGGAATGAAATTTACGGCGTGTAACGCATTGAAGGAAAATATTATGAAAATGATCTATAGGTGGTACATGAACCCAGTCAAGCTTGCAAAAATTTACCACTTGCCAGATAACAAATGTTGGAAGTGTAAAGAAAATGAAGGCTCATTCTTTCACCTCTGGTGGACGTGCCCAAGGATAAAGGCTTTCTGGGAAATGATATATAATGAAATGAAAAAGATGTTTAAATACACTTTCTTGAAGAAACCAGAGGCCTTTCTCCTGGGTATGGTCAGCCATGTGGTGTTAAAGAAGGACAGAACTTTGTTTTTATATGCAACAACAGCAGCAAGGATCCTTATTGCAAAGTATTGGAAGACATCAGACCTACCCACTCTGGAAGAATGGCAGATGAAGATGACAGACTACATGGGACTCGCAGAGATGACGGGCAGAATCCGAGACCAGGAGAAAGAGACAGTGGAAGAAGATTGGAAGAAATTTAAGGACTATCTTAACAAATACTATAAGATTAAAGAATGTTAGATTGACATGGACTTAAAAATATTGTGGTTTTCAGAGACATTAGAGTAAGAAAAGGAATGGAATTTGTAAAAAATTTTGGGGAAATAAGGGAATGGAGTTGCTGATGGGATAATGAAACTAGAATACAAAATGGAGAGGTATGAGGAAGTCGGGGAAATTAGGTTGAGAAAATAAGTTTTAAAATTATACTTGTTGTTTTCTGTTTGTGTTTGTTTTTATTGTAGTTGTTTTGTATTTGTATGTTTTTATTGGAAAGTTTAATAAATATCATTTTTTTAAAAAAAAGAAATAAAGAGGGCTTGAAAACTCTCCTCCTTCAACCTCAGCATACACCAAGACCAGCGAAGGTGCAATGTACTGGCTGCTCTAGGAGTCCATCTGTTGCTGTTCTGATGGTTTCCCATCATATATCATTTCTCATCATATATCATTTCCCAAAATTACCTTGCTTTCTTATAGATCCACCATATACATGGATTGTGAGTTTAACTCTGCTGAAATAGATGTATGTCTTCTTACACAAGTGGGTAAGAGGTAGGATAATTACTAAAGAAAATACCCTCTCCTACTTGTCTAAATGCATGCAATATGCACATGTTCCAACTTGTCAATATCCTTCTTAAATTGTGATACGCAGAAGTGGACTCAGTACTCTGCTGATGCAGACTGGAATAGCATTAGTTTTCTGTTTTATTTTTTGTTTTTGCTGCTGCTGCATCACACTGATGACTCATATTAAGCTTGTGGTCTACTGAGACCCCTAGATCCTTTTCAAATGTACTACTGGCAAGCCAGGTTTTCCACATCTACACAACCCGCAGCTGGTTCTTCCTGCCTAAGTATCAAACCTTATATTTGTCCCTATTGAAATTCATTTTGTTAGTTTGTTCCCAGTTTTCCAATCTATTAAGATCATCTTGAATTCCAATTCTGTGTTCTGCTGCATTAGCTACCCCTTCCAATTTGGTGTCATCTGAAAATTTGATGAGCATCCCCTAAATTCTTCCATGCAAGTTATTTATAAAGACATTGAACAACAACAGGCCCAGAACAGAACCCTATGGCACCCCAGGATGGTGAGGAACCATTAGTGAGCACTCTTTGGGTTTGGTCAGTCAACCAGCTACAAATCCACCTAACAGTAATCTCATCCAACCAGAATTTTACCAGCTTCACTGCAAGAAGATCATGGGGGAGTTTGTCAAACGCCTTACTGAAATCAAGATACACTACATCCACAGTATTCCTTTGATCCACCAAGCTTGTAACTCTAACAAAAAAAGAAAAAAGAAACAAGATTCATCTGGCATGACAGAAAGACCCATAAGTACTGGAATAGACAAGAAGCTAATGTCAGGCCAGGTTAGCACTCTGGACAAGGACTACAGTACCAGTTCAGGACAACAGTTAGCAGCCCTGTAATGGAATGGAGGCAGAAAAAGCAAGTTGTTTCAGCTGTGCCCAAGATTAAAACCTCACCCCTTGCATACTGCATCTGGACAGTTTAAAAACTGGTGCCTTTTCCTCCAGCTGTTGGCTCCTTCTAGACTGGGGGGTAGGGATGACTTGTGGCCTTCTATCTGTAGTTGGACTCCCATCAGTCCCAGCTATCACAGCCAGTAGTCAGGGGTGATGAGAGTTGGAGTCCTACAGTTTATGGAGGCTCTCTAGAGAGTGGAGTTTCAAGCTGCAGAGATATTTTTTATTTTAATTTTTTTAAGTGGAGAAATAAGCACCTCTGGGTTCTCCTGATCCTCAGTACTGGTCTGTGGGCCAGTCACTGAAGTCTGGGCATAGAAAGAGGTGTCCCCTCAGGGTTCAATGGAAGAAATGCCAATGGATCCATCTTCTTTATTGGACTACTGTTATAGGATGACTCGGCATTTGAGAATTCCTATTTGAGGTCCCTCCTTTGGCAATCTTTACAGAACTTTAGTTTATGGTTGCCATCAATTTTGAGTTTAATTAATTTTTATAATGTTTTTAGAATGTTGCACTATTTTAGTGTTGTTAGCCGCCCTGAGCCCGGCTTCGGCTGGGGAGGGCGGGATATAAATAAAA
Source organism: Podarcis cretensis (assembly GCF_951804945.1). Lineage (NCBI taxonomy): Eukaryota > Metazoa > Chordata > Lepidosauria > Squamata > Lacertidae > Podarcis > Podarcis cretensis. The sequence continues at coordinate 6,025,237 of NC_137184.1, read as the reverse complement.
TTTATTATTATTATTATTATTATTATTATTATTATTATTATTATTATTATTTCACTGGCTCAGTCCCGAATTAAGTGGCATCCAAGCACTTGAGAACTTCAGCAGTACTGCTTAAGAAAACTTCATTTTAATGCTGCGCACTCAGGGAGACTGTAAAGCAAGCAAATGCCATATTGAGCTCAGCACTCTCGGCTGTGACATGCACCATTGAAAATCTCTCCCATCACTGGAGTGTATGAGAAGAGGCATTAATTTGGAGCAGATTCACCTAGCAACTTTGCTGGATCAACTGCTAACCCAGGGCTCATGATGATGTCCTACTCACTTGTGTGGAGCCATTTCAGCAGGAAGCCCGATGAACCTTTTTGTCATTCAAACCAGAGAGAAGCTGGCCTCCCAGTTTGGCAAAAGCCCTCAGCCAACCTGAAATCCATCAGCTTCAATTAAAGCCCCTCTAACTGTCACGATTGGTTTGGAATGCAGAGTGGCATGCAAGACACTCGGAACCTCACTCCTGTTAGGAGTAAAAGCACAAGGACCCTGCTGTGACCTCCATTTACAAGACTCACTTACAATTGCAAAAGCATTCAGTGTCTTGGACAAATTAGTCTGGAAACCCCAGCTGTTTAAAAGCAGACTTCTTTCTGGGACAACAACCTTTCCTGGGTTGCCAAATGTTTTCTTAATCTTCACATCTGTGATGATCAAACACAATCGTTCAGCCTATGCACTGGGAAACTGCTACAGCTGAACACTCTCTTACCTTTTCCCTATGCTACATGCAGGGCAGGGGGTCTGCAGGACTGGGTACTAGCAATTGGCCCTAGTGCTCAGAAGGCCTATTGGCACCTCTGCTGCTGCCCCCATTAGGGTTCTTGCTCAGCATTGCTTCTGCCTCCACTAACTGCCAGTCACACCCATCTTCCTCTTCAGATGTAGTTTTGGGTGGTGGTGGTAGCACATGCCAGTAGTGGGTGTGGTTAAAGGGGAGAAAGGGGCAATTAATATAAAGGTTGCCTCAGCACGGCAGGGCAGTTTCCATGTATCTCTAACCTCCATCCAGGCAAGCAAGATGCATCATCAGCACTCAGTGGTAGCTTTCAGCCAGGCAAAGATGCTTGAGGAGGGTGTGAAATAAGGCCACTGGTAGGTGTGGCTTGGGGAAAGAGGGTGTGGCCCAGGAAGAATCTGAGGGCTGCCATGATGAAGCAGCAAGCTCAGACTTGTTACAAGTTAAGCCAGAATGCTGTATTGTTTGTGCCCACCTGACATCAGCTCAGGGCCTTCACAAGCGTAACAACAACAATGGCAGACAAAATGGAAGGTTTGAAAATACAGGATGTGTACTTTGAACACCTATCTGCCCCATATTAGATTTCCAGACAGGCTAAAACAACTCAAAGAGGTTAAGAAGTGGGGCTGGTGTGATGCGTGTAGCCTGGGGAGCCTTGAGGGACATACAGAGAGGCTTGGACACCTACATCTGGTGCCCAAGCCAAAGGGTCTGCACCCCTGAAATAGTGGGTTATCATCTATAAAGTAGGAGGTATGATCACTCAAGGAGGGTTTTATCTGACCAGCTTTGAAAGGCTGGGAAGGAAATGAAGGGTGGGGAAATATCATTCAATGTCCAGATTGTGTCTCAGATAGTATCTTTCTTTTCCTTGCATAAAGATGATACCATTCAGAGCAGTGGCCTTTATTTTAATTTCTTAAATGTCTACTTTTTCAGAATGGCTGCCTTTTCCATCTCCTCTCCTGTGGAACTGATTATTTTCATTCTGCCTACAGCAGTGTGCAAGACCCCCCTTTTGTCAGCGCCACTCTGATATCCCCTCTCTTCTTCCTCACTTTTCAGCCCATCTCCTTGGAACTTGAGTGTCTGAGCCCTATTGTGTGATATTTATACACTCTGGTTTCTGCAATATATGACCACACCCTCCCTTCTTGAACATCAGAGGGGATGGCTCCAATTTGGCAGGCTTTTTGATTCTAAACCTGAGTCACATTTGACTCACTTTTCCTCAAGTGTGAAGTGTGTCTCTATGAAATAAGTGTGAAATGCAGGTGATTCAAAGAAAGTGGAAATTGTTGCAGTTTGTGCATTCCCCTGCAATCAGAGACATAAATCAGGTTATTGAATACAATTGGTCACATCATTGTTTTTTTCCAAGCCTGCAAATGATATATAATTACTGACATTTCAGAATATTGTTTTGCTATATCTTTTGCATAGAAATGAGTGTAAGTTATGTAACTTGCATAAATTACATCAAATAGTGGATAGCATGACAAACAACATAGCATTTGGTGGAAACAGGACTGCAGTTGAATGGAAAAAGCACTGGTTGTGACAAAGGTCAAATCCTTGCCTTCTTGCATCCTTGCCTACAAACTAAGGATGCTGAGAATTCTGACAGAAATGAAAATGAGAACAGAAATTGCCAATAATTGCTTATTCGTTCCATGTCTGAAGCAGAAATCGATCAGCAAGTATGATTAGTATTTGCTGTTGTTGTTTTCGGTCAATAAACAACATGTCAATGATGACTCCTTCCCTCTCATTTGCATGAAATGAATGGTGCGGGGAAACGTAATGATAATGTGATTAATTATGTAGAATTCTGCCACAGCAAACAGTGAAACAATGCAATTTTGGTCAGAACTCAAACTGCATTGGGAATGGTTACAGTGCTGCATACAATGAGCAGTGGTTGGATTGGAAATTACTGCCTTCATACATCATTTCCTAGCTCCTTCTGCATTTAGGTCTGGCACAAAATGGAATCCAGTCCCTCCCTCACCAAGTTCCCACCCTCTCCCTACACCCCAATTTCAAGCACAACAGAAAGCACGGTAAGCCCAAACTTAGCTTTGAGAAGGGGCGTAGGAAATAACCAGCTGTGGGAAAGGCAATCACCCCTCATCCTTAACTGAGAATAATGCTCCTAAACTTCCTGGTTGGTGGGGACTCATAGCAGGGTTTTCTCAGAACCAGCCCCCTGGTTCTGCGATGCCCTCTTTGTTGAGTTGTCCCTGCCCCCCTCATCATTAGTGTATACAGGGGAAATAAAAAAATGTTACTATTCAAGGCCTTGGGTGGTTGAAGGATACTGCATTTGGCAACTCTGAATCTAAATCCTGGCTTTGTATAGCAGGCCAACACACACACACACACACACACCTCTCTCTTCCATCCAGCCAAGCAAGAGGCATTCCCAGAGTCCAAGGACACATTTTACCCTGGCAAAAACACTCATGAGGGTGCCAAGCAAGGATGGTGAGGGGTGTGGCTTGGGGAGGACGTGGCTCGGGAGGGGATGTGACCTGGGGAGAGTTCTGAGGGTCAAGTAGGGAGACTTCCCAGTTCTGAGATTCCTCACCTCTGATCTGGGAAAAGAATGGGTATAAAAGGCTTTCTGTTTGGGCGGAGATGTACCCAAAGCAAAATAAAAAAATCTTTCTGACTCTGATGTATTTCAATGCATTCCCAGTTCTCTGGCATTGATCCCAGTGCTCATCTCCAATAGCTGCCTGCAGTTCAGTCTCTTGAGCAACCTATGTTGAACCCATATTTTGTTGGGGTTTGGTGGAATTCTATGGAAACATGAAACCTGCATGCATTCCATATTTGTGCCTTGTACAGTGAAAGAAAAGCAAGCCAAGCTCTGGGGGGAAACATTCACCTCTCACATCATTTCACTAGTGAACACCATGTTTGATTAAATTATCTAAGGTGCTTCTGAAAGCTTCTTAGGGGATGCAGCACCCCATTCGTCCAGCACCGAAGAACAAGTGGCAGCTTGGTCCTCTGCCCCAAACCTCATCCAAGGTCTAATTGCCTGCTTGAGCAGCTTTAATGGGGAACGCATGTTTATATGGCAGGGATTCATCAAGCCAAAACAGCTTGTGCCATCGTGCTCAGAAGATGAATTATGACGACGGTGCTCTTGCAAGCTGTCCCCTCGTATATTGAGCCCCGGCCTAAGCCAAGAGGGAGCATGGAGGAGGCAGATGGCAGCTTGGCATCATGATTAAAGCCCTGGATATCCATTTTAATGATATGCCCACCCAGCAGATTAAATATTGCAATAGTCAGTCCCATTCCACACTACCGGTAATCTCAGCCTTATTTACTGTGCATGTGAGAAGCTGTGCCTTCTCCTCTAGCATTCAGAATGTCAGCTTGGCAGAAATATAGCATGGGGAGAGGGAAGGTGTCTTTAGAGTGGATCTGAAACAAATGGAAGGGAATCTGTTGAATAAAAGCAGCCTGGTGAAACTACATGGGTCAGTTCCTTGATACAGCTGCATTCTTTGGACGGCTTTAAAAGAGGATTAGACAAATTCATGAAGGAGATGCCTATGAATGGCTACTAGCCACATTGGCTGGTTGCATTCAGGATCAGAGGTAGTGTGACTCTGAATACCACTCACTGGGGGACAACTATGGGAAACAGCTATTGCATACATGTCTTGCTTCTGGACTTCTGACCTGAGCACTAGGAATCTGACTGGTCAACATGGGAAGCAGAAAGTTAGACTAGAGAGACCTTTCGCCCAATACCTGGATCTGCTGCATAAGAGGCACACAGTGTCCATATAGCAAGGGTTGCCATACATCCTCCTTTTCCTGGAAATGTCCTCTTTTTTAATGGTGAAATTTCTGCCCTGGTGGATTTTTTAAATTTGGCAAAATGTCCAGGGTTTTCTCAAAATGCCAACGGCACCCTGCCTTCTCTTGTGCAGCAGTTAACTCACACAGGGCTGCGACTCAGTTGGGAACCGCAGATGTTGCAAGCAGCTTCACTGCTCCAGGTTCCCTCTCAGGACTGTGTTTGACCTCACCATCTGTCCCAACCAATAGCAGGTGAAGTGAGGTTGGGGGAGGGCGGAGGTGACGTTACAAACACACAAGCATGTGTGCTCGTTCACTTACCACGTAGGCCCCTTCCAGTCAGTTCGCTGTTGCTGTTCCTCCCCCACCAGCTCCCTCAGAGCTCCTTTGCTCAGCCCCTCCGATCACTCCCTCCACTGATTCTCCCACTGAAGACCCTTGTGCACTTTGTATCACCCCCAGTCTCATCCCTGCAAGTTGGTGAGACTCGTTGGATAATAATGAGAAAGCAAACCTTTAGTTTGATGATGATGTTAATAATAATAATAATAATAATAATAATAATAATAATAATAATAATTTATTATTTATACCCCGCCCATCTGGCTGGGTTTCCCCAGCCACTCTGGGCAGCTTCCAACTGAATATTAAAAACAGTACAGCATCAGACATTAAAAACTTCCCTAAAGAGGGCTGCCTTCAGTTGTCTTTTAAAAGTAAAATAGTTGTTTATTGCTTTGACATCTGCTGAGAGGGCATTCCACAGGGCAGGCGCCACTCTGTCTGGTTCCCTGTAACCTTACTTCTCACAATGAGGGAACCGCCAGAAGGCCCTCGGCACTGGATCTCAGTGTCCGGGCTGAATGATGGGGGTGGAGACGCTCCTTCAGGTATACAGGACCGAGGCCGTTTAGGGCTTTAAAGGTCAGCACCAACACTTTGAATTGTGCTCGGAAACGTACTGGGAGCCAATGCAGATCTCTCAGAACCGGTGTTATGTGGTCCCGGTGGCCACTCCCAGTCACCAGTCTAGCTGCCACATTCTGGATTAATTGCAGTTTCCGGGTCACCTTCAAAGGTAGCCCACGTAGAGTGCGTCCAAGCGGGAGATAACTAGAGCATGCACCACTCTGGCAAGACAGTCCGCGGGCAGGTAGGGTCTTAGCCTGCGTACCAGGTGGAGGCGGTAGACAGCTGCCCTGGACACAGAATTAACCTGTGCCTCCATGGACAGCTGTGAGTCCAAAATGACTCCCAGGCTGCGCACCTGGTCCTTCAGGGGCACAGTTACCCCATTCAGGACCAGGGAATCCCCCACACCCACCCGCCCCCTGTCCCCCAAAACAGTACTTCTGTCTTGTCAGGATTCAACCTCAATCTGCTAGCCGCCATCCATCCTCCAACAGCCTCCAGGCACTCACACAGGACCTTCACTGCCTTCACTGGTTCTGATTTAAAGGAGAGGTAGAGCTGGGTGTCATCTGCATACTGATGAACACCCAGCCCAAACCCCCTGATGATCTCTCCCAGCTGCTTCATATAGATATTAAAAAGCATGGGGGAGAGGACGGAACCCTGAGGCACCCCACAAGTGAGAGCCCAGGGGTCTGAACACTTATCCCCACCACCACTTTCTGGACATGACCCAGGAGAAAGGAGCGGAACCACTGTATAACAGTGCCCCCAGCTCCCAGCCCCTCTAGACGGTCCAGAAGGATGTTATGGTCGATGGTGTCAAAGGCCGCTGAGAGATCCAGCAGAACTAGGAAACAGCTCTCACCTTTGTCCCTAGCCCGCTGGAGATCATCAACCAGCGCGACCAAGGCAGTTTCAGTCCCATGGTGAGGCCTGAATCCCGATTGGAAGGGATCCAAATGGTCCGCATCCTCCAGGCGTGCTTGGAGTTGTTTGGCAACCACCCGCTCAATCACCTTGCCCAAGAATGGTAAATTTGAGACTGAGGATAGTTGGCTAAATTGGCTGGGTCTAAAGATTTTTTTTAAGAAGCGGTTTAGTGACCGCCTCTTTCAGCAGGTCTGGGAAGGCTCCCTCACAGAGGGAAGCATTCACCACCCCGCAGAGCCCATCGCCCAGCCCTTCCCGGCTCGCTTTTATCAGCCAGGATGGGCAAAGATCAAGGAGACAGGTGGTCGGTTTCACTTGTCCAAGCAGCCTGTCCACATCCTCTGAGGTAACAGATTGGAATTGAACCCATGTAACAGGACTAGACAGAACGCTAGCACTCTCCCGCCCTGGCCCTGCTCCCACGGTGGAGTCTACCTCCTTCTGAATCTGAGCGACTTTATCTGCAAAGAACTTTGCAAAAGCATTGCAGGAGATCTTGGGGTCCCTACCAGGCCCCGGTGGTGCAGGTGGTTCCGATAGACTGCGAACCACCTGAAAAAGTCTCCTGCTGCTGTTTTCTGCAGATGCAATGGAGGCGGTGAAGAAGGCCCTCTTTGCCGTCGCCATTGCCACGAGCTCTAGCCCGTGTCCGGTCTGATTCAGAATGAGTTTTCCGCCACCGGCGCTCTAGCCGTCTCAACGATTGTTTCATCACCCTCAGCTCCAGGGAAAACCACGGGGCTGTCTGGGCTCCATGCAATCGGAGAGGGCACTTCGGAGCCAGACAGTCAATAGCCCTGGTTAACTCCGCATTCCAGCGGGCCACAAGGGAATCAGCTGAAAGGCCATCAACTTGGGATAAAACATCCCCTACCACTCTCTGGAAGCCAATTGGATCCATTAAGTGGCGGGGGCGGACCATCCGAATCGGTCCCACCTCCCTGCGGAGGGGAAGGGTTGCGGAGAAGTCCAGTTGCACCAGGAAGTGATACCTGAGAGTTAGAGGTTCTGTGGAATACTCTGCCAATGGAGATTCAGCAGATGATTTCTGTGCCAACTGTTGAACTTTTAAATGCCTGCTGAAACATTTTTATTCCACTAGGCCTAGGCAAGTAATTAATAGTCCATCCTTCCCACAATGGTTTATTGATGCTTGTTTTTAACTTCTCTGTTTTAAAATCATTTTAAACTTCTTATGCTTTTATTGTTTGTTTTTAAATCTTTTTAACGTTGCATATTTTTTTACAGTTTAGCAGTATATAAATATTTTTATAAACAAACAAACAAACCTGGGACCCACTTCATACAGATCATGTGCTCTTCCACTGACCTGTGTCCTCTCCCTCACATGATCACCTTCCATTATGGAGTCTGTATCACCACACAGGAGAGTGGCAAGCCTGTATCTTCCCCCTCTCTGTTGTTCTAAGAAAACCTTTATCAGATCACCAAATAATGATTCTTTGTCTTATGTATAGATCCAGACAGCATACTAGATCATCTGCCACACCCATCTCTGTGAGCCAACAACTGACCAGTCAATTGCCTGTTGTCATAGTGACATCAAAGTTGAAAGGCGGTTGCTGTAATCATTGATCAACCAACTAGATTCTAGCTCTTTGAACCCAGGTCACCAGTGTCAACACTGAATCCCTTGCCTGACAAGCCCAGCTAACCCCCATTGCAGCATTGCTCTTGTCACTCACCAGGCTGGCAATCCCTCCTCTCTGTCTCTATGGCGACTTTCCACACAGGGGCTATTTTAATTCAGCCGCCCCAGGGTTCTGAACTTTTGTCCGTCTGGGTAATAATATCCCATTGCTAAAATGTAATTTATGTGTGCATCATTTGCATTATTGAACAGCTGTTCTCCCCTCTAACTGCTTGCCTGCCATATTGCCTGGATAATAATATCTAATCCATATTAATTATAAATACACAAATTGTCTCCAAAATAAGGCACAAATTGTGAGCCATGCAAGCAGCAAAGTGCCAGGAAATGTTAAAATTAAGCCTGACACTTAAGCTTCCTGCTGGTGTGTCAGGAATCACGAAAGAAAAAGAAAAAAGATACAAGGGGGGAAGAAAGCCCAGTGGTGCAAGTTAAGGAGGGCAATGGTGGGCTAATAGCCTGCAGCAGCTGCCATAGCCCCTCAGGCGACAATTTCACTGTGTGTTTCACAAGCTAGGCTGGGCAAGATTAAAAGTAAGGCAGGAGCTGCTTCTGGGAGAACTGATGAATCCAAGTCCTGATTTAGGAGGCTGTTGTCTATATCTTGTGGTGTTTATTACCCTCTGGAGCACTAGGAGGTATTGCAAAAGGAGCATGAGTATGGTTAGGTCATCTGCATAGAAGATGGGTGAAAGTCCCACCAACTGCTTAAAAAGCACAACCATTTAAATCCATTCAGCAAAATATACTGTTATAAGAATTTTAAGGTTATACACACACACACACACACACACACACACACACACACATATACAAACATAGTAAATGCTCATAGATGTACCAAGCAAACACACACATAAATGTATAGACCACATGTCAGAGACCCACAGAAAAGTACTGAAACCATTTGTCTCTTCCAAATTCACCTCAAATATTTCTCTGCAAGGTGGAAGGAAATGGGGAGCCTCCCCATTGTCTCTTTGCTCACAAATCCAGTCTCAAGGGCACAGTTAAGATGTGAATAGGGTGTGCCTGTAACCTGTGACCTGGATTCAATAATTGAGTCATTATCATAACAAAAGAGTGGCCAGGATGCCCAGGTAATTCAATCAGGTAACCTGGCAGACAGGATAAAAACAATGCACTCAGATTTCTGTTGTAGTCCGCCCCTTCCCTGATGTATGTATGATGTATTGGGGGTGGTGGTCTGGGCTCCAGGGTGGGCAGTTCAAAAGTTTATGTAAGGGCTTGTACGCCTTTGTTCTGGGTCCTCCTCCTCTCTCCTGCCTGTGAGGGGAGAACCCTGTTGCAACAGCTTTAATAAAGATCAGACTTACTAACTGCTTTGCTTCTCAGTATTCTCTGGTTGGCCTCTGTTATTTTCTCCTACCGATGGAGAACCTACAAAGGACTCTATAAGGGCTCTTGTGTTAGGCAGGTCAGGGTAAGCAAGAGCATTGGGTGGGGGTATTGAAGAGGATGGAATGTACATTTCTAATGGTATTATACTAAGGCAACATCCCCACCCACCCACATGTTACAGTGATTTATTAGAATAAAAAATAGGAGGGGTCGTGGGCTTTGGTGGGTGCCAAGGAGTAGGTGTCTGGGGGCACTTTGGTGACTAAGGGTGCCAAAGTGCCTATGGCACCATGGTGGAGACCTGAGAGTTAGATGTGCTGTTTTAACTAAATCACACAGGATATGCCTGCTGCTGCTAGAGAATTCAAAGGAACAAAAAATGTGATTTTTAAAGGGGTAGTGTAATTTGTGAGTTTTGAGGCGTTGTGTGTGAGTGTGTGCACTACACAAACCAACCCATGGTTCCAACTCGACCCAGGGTGCACCTGAGCCTGACCTGACTCAATTTGTGGGTGAGAGATCTAATGTTTAATTAGGGTTAATTTGGTACACCATCTCAATTCAAGTTGGCATCTAGCATCCAAACGTAGATGAAGACCATCTCCTCCATCTTGGGAAGTCCTTGTGCCAAGTTGGGTTATGATATATTCAGAGGCATCCAAACTGGTATTGATTAGAATTGTCCTGCCAAATAGGACAATGATAGCTTATCCAAATTCATGCAGTTGGAATGGGGTGGTGATATCTTCAAAGTTGTTCAGATTGCCTGGCCAAAGTGACGTCTGCTGCTTTGTGTCTAAAGAATGTAGGCACATTTGCTTAGGTACAGACAAGCCATCTCTTTGCTGTGGTGTCCGTCCCACATCTGAAAAGGCCTGGAGACCTGGCAGGCTGCTTTGCTGTAAGTCTAGACCTTATTTAATGAAGCACTAGAACTGATCTCTCTGACATTTGGACATCCCTCTTTGGTATCCCTGCACCCAACAACTCCCATCAGCCCTGCTTTGGGCATGCAGTTCAGAACAATACCACTTACATTAAGCCAAGTGGGAAACTTTTGGCCCTCCACATTCTGCAGACTGAACTATAAACACATTGGCATGCAATTTTTCCTATATCTACACATTTTTGCAAAACATTTTCCCCTAATTATATGTATTTATGTATATGTTTTTTCATGCATATGCGGGCTGCATTCACCTAAACTGTTGCACTAAGTGGGAGCCAGTGCAATGAGTGCTGCTAGCACAACAGGACTTTCCCTTCACCTCCCCCACACTTGCCTCCTCCTCAGTCTGCTCTGGAGGTTAATGAGAACCATGGGAGGAGGTGCAGGGAGATTCTTCCTTCTGGCAAGCAAAAATCCTTGTGTTGTTGGGACTATTATAATAATGAAACACTGAATTCAAGCCTTTGCATTTTTATGCAAACTTCACCCAGTCTTTCCTTTTTAAAAATACATCGGTTGACTAGAGAATTGCATTGCAAAATTCAGAGAAGCACAAATTCCAAAGCATGTCCACCTAAGTGCAGATTAGGTAGGCTCACCTTTAAATGTGAACCAAATCAAATTTCTCCCTCATCCCTAGTGGTAGAGCTGATGTTTTGTTTGCAGAATGCGCTAGGCTCAATTCCCAGATTCCCAAGGTAGGGTTGAGAGGACAGGGACAGATGACTCTTTCCCTAAAAACATGGAGAGTCAATCACCAGTCCTGAGCTAGACAAACCAATAAGGCTGCCTCATTGGTTCTTAAAGAATATTCCATTCTGTTCCCATTTGCTGATTTTTGGAGGACAAGCTCAATGGCATGGGAGGGTAGACCAGTAATTTTTTCCAATATAGTTTTGGCAGGAAAACATAGCTGTAGAGCTTACCTGGAAAGACTCCAGCAGGGGGAGACATGCCCCTGAGTTTGTTTGCTCAATTTTGTTTGCTCTCAATATTGACATTTTCTCTTCACCTCTACAGTAAGTCTCAGGTGCATGTTCTATTCTTATAAGTGTGTTTGTGTTGCCTTTTTTTTTGCATTATTATCTTTTGGGGTTTTGCTTTAGGAAAGAAATGTTCATCAGTGACCTGGACCTCTCCGCTACAGAGAAGATTAGATTAAAAATACTTCAGGGAGATTTGGGTGAAGGAACAATCCACTTATGGAGAGGGCGGAATGAAACTGGGACAGGAAAGCAAGTAGACTGTGTGTGTGTGTGTGTGTGTGTGTGTGTGTGTGTGTTTCCTCCATTTTAGAGACAGTGAGAGCTGAGTTGGCCTTGATATGTGCAAATATCTGGTCAAAGGAGTGACCTACAGGCATGGATAGTACATCAATAGAGAGGTTTACTATTTAGGACTGGAGTATCAACCGCATTCTCATATGTGCCAGGAGCCATGGAGACAGCCATGGCTTGACCTGGAAGGGCTGTAGCTCAATGGTCAAACATGCAGAAGGTCCCAGTTCAATACCTGACATCTCCAGGTAGGGCTGGGAATGTCCTTTATCTGAGACTCTGGAGAGCCACTGCCAGTTTCAGGCAGTAGTTGTTTTTTTGAAGAAAAACAACTGTCCCGCACCGCCTCTTGCCTACCCACCCCGCAGGCTCACTGTCCCCTCACTGTCTGGTGCGGCCATTATGATAGCCAAAGCATCTTCTGGGAAGTGCCTGACAATTGTAAAAATGTTGCACCAGAGCTTATGAGTGTCAGGCACTCCCTGAAGGCACTTTGGCGATTGTAAAACACCTCCAGGAGGCTGTGCCTGCAGCTGCAGGAAGCAGCAGTGATGGGGGAGGAGAAAGCGGCAAAGGTGCTGGGGGCAGTGAGGGGGCTGGGCAAGCAGTGGCAGTGAGATGGTGGCAGGAGGAAAAGAGGTGGAGGTACACCAATCAGTATCGACCCCTCAAAAGCTCTGCTTTCAGGCAATGTTGGACCAATGGTCTGACTCCCACTGTTCAATGGAGATTGCTCATGAATTAGTATAGTATTGCACCCTTAAATAAATAAATAAATTGGGTGCCTTCCTTTAATGACTAGAAATGGGACTCCTTCCTTGGTGTTGTTTTTTGTTTGTTTGTTTGTTTGTTTTGTTTTGTTTTGCTATACAGTGGTACCTTGGGTTACATATGCTTCAGGTTACAGACGCTTCAGGTTACAGACTCCACTAACCCAGAAATAGTACCTCGGGTTAAGAACTTTGCTTCAGGATGAGAACAGAAATCACGCAGCAGCAGCAGGAGGCCCCATTAGCTAAAGTGGTGCTTCAGGTTAAGAACAGTTTCAGGTTAAGAACGGACCTCCGGAACGAATTAAGTACTTAACCCGAGGTACCACTGTAGTGTAACACTCTCCCTTTCAACAGCAAGCAGGAGAGACAGGGCAGTTTGCAAGACTGACACGCAGGGAGGTTTCTTCCCGCGCATCAGCTGTTAGGTGGGAGAGTGTTATGTACTAAGCTTGGATCATAGAACAATAGGCAAGTAGGATTGTAGAATGCAACAACTGATTGGCTTGCAGGAAAAGACCAATCAGGCTCCAGGAGGAAGTCAATCAGCCTATTAGGCTAGTAAGATCATAGAATGCAACAACTGATCGGCCTGTAGGAAAAGACCAATCAGGCTCTAGGAGGGAAGCAGAATCAGCTAATCAGACAGGACTCATTGTTTTAAATAATGTATATAAAAGCCTGAGGTTTGGGGGGCAATTCAATCACTGTTTTACAAGCTGCAATAAAGAGCATGAAATCACTTCATGACTCTGTGTATATTTCAGAGAGCCTCAGCCAAACCCCACTGCACCTCAATGAGACCCTCTCCAGAGTTGTGGAGGATATTGGCTCCAGGATCCAGAGAGAGTCTCCTCATGAGCCGGGGCACAGCAGGGTTTTGCTGAGGCTGTTTAGGTCTCTCCACACACCCCTCCACATACACACTTCCTTGACCCCTGAGAGGTGCCGGAACACCGGTTTGGAGCATTCCAGCTGCAAAAAACCCCAACCATTTTTGAAGTATGTTATTCACACACCACAAATTCCAGCCCCTACCCTCCATGTTGTTACGAGATCTTCCTAAAGAAAATTTCAGATTTAAACTTTTAGTGCATCTATTCATTCAATGCATTTGGGCTATGTGCATCCTGTTTTCACAGTGTACAGGGAATTTGATCTATGAAACAATGAGTTATATATTTATATATTTGTTTGAAAAAGTTGCCAATATGCTAATGAGGTGTGCTGGGAGAATCTGAGTACAGTGGTACCTCGGGTTAAGAACTTAATTCATTCTGGAGGTCCGTTCTTAACCTGAAACTGTTCTTAACCTGAGGCACCACTTTAGCTAATGGGGCCTCCCGCTGCCGCCGCACCGCCAAAGCACGATTTCCATTCTCATCCTGAAGCAAAGTTATTAACCCGAGGTACTATTTCTGAGTTAGTGGAGTCTGTAACCTGAAGCGTCTGTAACCTGAGGTACCACTATATGGGCTTACGCACATGCCATCTGGAAAAGAGGCTGCAGGTTTCACACCATATCGTTGCCATGTAAGGCTTATATCTGAATGCTGCATAAATGCCTCATAGTGCCTACAGAGAGGGAGAGGGAGAGGGAATCAGTCTGAAGCACAGCGTAGATCGGTGGAAATCAAAACAATTTGGAACTGAATTGCGTGAGTCAAAAGAAAAAGGGATAGTTAAATGGCTCCTTGTGCGTGCAGCACTTCCCTGTGTCCGTGTGTGAGCAGATGGAGTTGAATAAAGGATTTTAAAAGCAGCCTCTTAGAGGAGAAGATGTGTGGGTGGCTAACTCTGAGTGAGGTGTGCATTATGCAAGAGGTTCTGAGCTGCTGGTTCTGAGCATGGAGCACAGCCAAGATAGCATCAGGCCGTGGTAGTTCAAATCCCTGCATTTTGATGAACACTAATTAGGGATGGTTTGATTCTATCCATTTCAGTTTCATGCAGCTTCCCATTTTTTCAGTCTTCAGGTCTCCACATTTCCCCAATGCTTTGTGAATTCTTTTTTTAAAAAGGGTCCTCATGAACATTCAACAGCACTATTGTTCAGATTTCTCCTAATATTCCCACTTTTGCAGAACATAGTACAGTGGTACCTCAGGTTACAGACGCTTCAGGTTACAGACACTTAAAGTTACAGACTCCGCTAACCCAGAAATAGTACCTCGGGTTAAGAACTTTGCTTCAGGATGAGAACAGAAATGGTGCGGCGACAGCACGGCGGCAGTGGGAGGTTAAGAACAGTTTCAGGTTAAGAACGAACCTCCAAAACGAATTAACTTCTTAACCCGAGGTACCACTGTAAGTGCATTTTTATGTACACTTTACCCTACTGTGCACATTTTTGTGCACATTGCTTGGCTGGAGTATTGTGCTGCAAAATTCATAATAAATAAAATTTAAGCAATGTGGATTAAAGTCACTTCTGGGGCTCCTCTGAGAATTGAGTCCCTGAAGCTTAAAAGTAAAGGGACCCCTGACCATTAGGTCCAGTCGTGGCCGACTCTGGGGTTGCGGCGCTCATCTTACTTTATTGGCCAAGGGAGCTGGCGTACAGCTTCCGGGTCATGTGGCCAGCATGACTAAGCCGTTTCTGGCGAACCACAGCAGCACACAGAAAAACTATTTACCTTCCCACCAGAGCAGTACCTATTTATCTACTTGCACTTTGACATGCTTTCAAACTGTTAGGTTGGCAGGAGCAGGGACCGAGCAACAGGAGCTCACCCTGTCGCAGGGATTCAAACCACCTACCTTCTGATCGGCAAGTCCTAGGCTCTGTGGTTTAACCCACAGCGCCACCTGCATCCCCCCTGAAGCTTAGGCTTCATTAATTTCATATCAGATCTGCCCCTGATTTGGGGTGAGGTAGGAGCTCAGAAAAGCATATTATTGTCACCAAAGAAAAGGGATTCAGGGGCCTGGAGTGATGAAGGCAAAATTGTGGAAAGGGAATGTCACCATAATTTAATTTTCAGAGGTGGAAATCAGGAAATGTACCTAGGGACTGGATGGGTGGGTGGGGTTGGATCCAATCCACATTTAAATGTCTAATTTAAATGTCTATCGAATTTTAGCTTTCTAAAACTGTACATGAACTGAAACACAGCCATCCTTCAAAATTCACACTTCTCTGAGTTTTGCAATGCTGTTTGTGTAAAAAAAAAATGATATATTAGGACATGTGCACTAACAAATGATTTTTTAAAAGTAAAAACTGCATACCAAAATACAATGCATGAGTGAAAAGTGCTTGCAGAAATGTGTGTGTTGGAGAAAATTGCATGCAAAAATGCATATATTAAACAGATCCCCACTAAGATGCTGATGTACATGGATGGAGGCTTTTTGAAAAGCAATTTGGAAACTGACGTGGAAATATTGAGAACTGAATTTAAGATTGTAGAAATTAATATTGTAAAAGCAAGAAACCGATAGAAACCAAAACAGATTTGCTCATCCTTACCTACATTCACTGCTCCTATTCTAGCACAAAGGAGCATTGTATGACACACTATGCACCCCGCAAGTAAACTGTTTCACATTGCTGAACACTTCTCCCCCAGTTGCTGTATTCATTTACCCTGCCGTCACCTGCCCCATACTAATTTAAAAGCTAAGGCAGTGTTTCGTTTCGTTTCATTTCATTTTGATTAAAGCTGCATTAGAAAAGCATAATTGCCTTATAATGTTATCATTCTCAACTACTCAAAATATATATACCAGCCACTGCAGTGTGTGAAATGGCAAGCTCTGTGTCACACGCTGCCTTAGCAACCATGTGCGTGAATTCAGCTATATGCATGCTAGAGGGGAAGCACCTCAGAACAACATAAGCAGAGCCCTGCTAGATCTGAGCAAGGTCCTATCTAGTCCAGCATTCTATTCTCACAGTGACCAGTCATAGGCCTATGACAACCCCACAAGCACGACATGAAGGCAACAGCCCACTCCCATTCATGATCCCCAGTAACTGGAGTTCAGATATGTGCTGTCTTCAGTCCTGGAGCTAGAACCAGTGGCGTAGTGTGGGTTGTCAGCACCCGGGGCAAGGCAAGTAATTTGCGCCCCCTAACCCGTGGATTTGTGCCCCCTAACCCTAACCCCCAGATGTTGCGCCCGGTGCGGCCGGCCCCCCCCCCTGCACCCACCACACTACGCCACTGGCTAGAACATAGCTATCATGACTAGTACCAAACTGATAGCCTTCTCCTCAATTAATCTGTCTAATCCTCTATTAAAATGATCCAAGTTGGTAGCCTTCCCTAAGCTTAGATCTCAAATATTGTTGGACTACATTCGCCATCATCACCAGCCAGCCTGGCCAATCAGTAGGGAGGGATGGTGGGAAATGAAGTTCAACAATATATGGAGACTCAGACTTTGAAGAAACTGCTCTAAGGGATTGAGAGAGGCTGCTAAACCCTGAAGAACAGCACACTGAATTATTCATACCAACCATTTAATAACAAATCCCCAAAAGTAAAAAAGTGGGGCAGTGTTTCAAAGACTGTTCCCAGCCAATAGGGAAAAGTTATGGGTGTGTGCCTATAGAATACATAAAAAATTATTCAATATGCATAATAGATATAGGTTGCAGAATCTAGCTCATCTTGGTGCAGAATGTGGGCTACTTTGGATTTCTGATTCTGATTATGCCATTCCCCCCATTTGTGGGAGGGGCACAAATTTGTCCCACCCCTCCTTCCCAAGAAGAGGAAGGGTGGTGCCTCCCTGGGGGAGAATATTATGGCCTGAGGGTGGTATTGCCCAATGGGGAGAGGTGATGACAGGCTATTTAAGTGTGTTCCATCCCACAGTCTCCCCTCTTCTTTATTTGGCACCCCCTCCTGCCCTTTTGAACTGTGGACCTACAGACTATTTTCTA
This sequence comes from Podarcis cretensis, assembly GCF_951804945.1. Taxonomy (NCBI): domain Eukaryota; kingdom Metazoa; phylum Chordata; class Lepidosauria; order Squamata; family Lacertidae; genus Podarcis; species Podarcis cretensis. The sequence continues at coordinate 6,007,850 of NC_137184.1, read as the reverse complement.
GGGCCTGAGTAGGATATTATTATTATTATTATTATTATTATTATTATTATTATTATTAATTTTTGCAGGCCCTAATTGGTTCTGGTCTTCTCTTTTTCACCTACTCCACACTGTTGGATTATGTTTGGCTGGTGAACTGGTGTACCTGATGGACACATCAGGGTGAATGTTGGCCAACGGGGGCACAATGTGCCTGCTGGGCTCTTACGCCAAAGTCCATGCAGTGGAGAAGGAGGAATCTTAGGAAACCTTTCTATGTGCACACAGTGTCTGGCTGTTAACTTGCCCAGGGGATTGGATTAGAAATTAATGAGCACCTGCCTGGACTTAATTCAAATGGGTAACATTGGTTAAATATGACTAATTAGTTTGTTTTGCCAATCTCCAAGTCATTATATTTAATCAATATAACCTATTTGTCCACGTTTGGTTGTCTTGACTCTTCTTCCTGGTGTGCTGGCAACTATCTTTTGGTGCAGAGTCTAAGGGTTCCTAAATATGAAAGCATCTTGCTCTATGTGGCAGGAGAGCAGATGGTGTCCCTTCAGGTTTATAGTACCCAATGCTAGATTTTGGATCTGAGGCAGAAAATCCCACAAGTGCTCCTCTCTGTCTATGATAGCAAAAAATGTAATAAACATAAACAATTTGCTGCTTTTCCATGACACCCAGAATCATCTGCCTGAGGTTACTGCCCTTCTATCTCTGCATAAAGGCAGGGCTGGTCCATACATAGAAAGTTGCCTTTTACTGAGTCAGACCATTCCTCCATCTAGCTTCATATTGTCTACCACTCTAACTGGCAGTATTTCTCCAGGGTTTCAGATGGAACATTTCCCCAGACCTATAGCAGGGATTAAACCTGGGACCTTCTGCATGAAAAACAGTTGCTCTTACCATTGAATTAAGGCCCTTCCCTGCAGCAGTGTGCTATCTGAGATGCAGAACTAGTTCTGCATGTGAAAGCAAAGCATGCCATCCTAGACCTGCTGTTTCCTCAGGTGTGTCTGTGCAGACAAGGTGCCTTTCACTATACATGCTGAAATCTGCAGGCTTGAAAGCAGCAGTTCTCAATGGTGGGTATCGCAAGTGTGTGTGTGCGTGTGTGTGTGTGTGTTCTTTTTTGTCTGTGCTGGCTCCAAAATCCTTGTCAGGAATTTGAGCAGATAAGGCCAGTTAGCGGTGGGAGTCTAACATAACAAGGGACAATAAAGGATGAAAGGAACAAAAGCGTGTGAAATGAGCTTTTTGAAGTCGTTGCCGATAGAGCCCCTTGCTGCATTTAGCGCACCTTGCAACTCACTTCTGAAGAAAGCTGACAACCAGCCTCAACAGAAAGTGGGGGAAGGAAAAGCCATTTACCCCCAAATTAGCTTTAGGAAGGCAAATGAGAGGCAGGGAAAGGATGGGGAGTTTATGATTTGAACTTGGCCCCATGTTCTTTAATAAATGTTGCATAATTGATAGTGAACCCTGTTAATAGTATGAACACTGGGACAAGGGATAGCATAGTTGGAATGTGCCCTTGAACTCAGTCTGCTTAGAAGGAGCATAAAGTGTGTGTGTGTGCGTGTGTGTGTGTAGAAACTAGCCTACTGTACGAAGGCAACATTTACATATATTGCTCTGACCACTTTTGTCTCTGGCTCTGCCCATAAGTAAAATAATAATAATATTTGGGGTGGGATTGAAATGTGCTTCTGATATATTGTATTTTAATGCGTTTCTAGCTTATTGTCATCAGTGATTTACATGAGAGGAGCATTATTTTTCTGTTTTCTTTCATATATAGTTGTCTGGCTGTCAAAAATGCTAGTTTGTTGTATGTACATTGTTGCAGCCTATGGCTTTAAAGCATAAAGCTAACAACAACAACAACAACAACAGTTGTGGGAGAAGCAATCATGCCTCTCTCTCATTTCATGTAGTTTGGACCTATTATTGCCAGAATGAAAACATCCACTGCAGGTATAACTTGTGATCATAGGAAATTCCCTTATACCCAGTCAGGTTATCAGTCCATTTTGTTTGGCTTTGGCAGTCATTATCCTTTATCTTTTCCATCACCTGCCTCCTGTTCCTTTCAAGTGAAGATGCCAGAGTTGGAACGTGGACCCTTCTGCATGCAGAACACGTGCTGTACGACTGAGCTAGGATATGCCCCCATTCCCACCCCCTTCAATGCACTAGGCAGATGCCCATCACAACTGTGGCATCTCTATTTATGACCTGACTTGTTCCCAAAGGTTTTGCTCTCACTGCTCACCCAAACTTGCTTTCCAGCTGTTTAAACCCAGTTTTTCATTCCACGTGAAATATATCTTGCCTGATATAGATCTGTTCATCTTTGCCTTCCGGGACCATGCTTGCTGAAGGGACCCAACCATTCAAATATTTACAAGCATAGGCATGAAATCTTGTTTAGAAATGAGTCTAATAAAATTTGTCACATTAATTTTTTTTATAAACTTTTATCTGTGCTTTGTCATGCTGTTAGGTGATAGGCATTAATGAACTTAGCTGAATGTTGCTCCTGTGAAACAGTAAACACACACACACCTCCCTATTTGACAGAAAGGGAAGCTAAAGCCTTGGGGGGAGCTAAAGAATGGAGGGGAAGAGCATGACTAAATTATTCCTAAGAATTTAGGAGCACAAGAAGAGCCCTCCTCAGCTAGACAGGTCTTGAAAGCAGTCCTTCATGGGAGTATTCACAAGTTTGTGATGTGACTTGGAACACTGATGTTCATTGCTGAAGGATTTCAAGGGCATTTCTTTTAAAATTTGACTTTCAGTCATGGGGGATGGCCCTGAGTAGAATCCTTCCAGGACCTGGGAGTTCTTTAGGATCAGGAGAGGTTTATTCACTGTACAGTGGTACCTTGGGTTGCAGATACTTCAGTTTACAGGCGCTTCAGGTTACAGACTCCGCTAACCCAGAAACAGTACATCAGGTTAAGAACTTTGCTTCAGGGTGAGAACTGAAATCGGGCAATGGCAGCAGTGGGAGGCCCTCTTAACTAAAGTGGTACCTCAGGTTAAAAGAACAGTTTCAGGTTAAGAACGGACCTCCAGAATGAATTAAGTTCGTAACCAGAGGTACCACTGTATCAAAAACAAAACATTAATTTTTTTTATAAATTTTTTTATTAAGGGTTTTTTCTTTAAAATACAAAAAAAAAGAAACAACATATGCAAATAACAAGAACAAACATAATAATTAGCATCATGTAATAACCAACTTTTCTTCATCTTTGGACTTCCTCACATCTCCCGCTCCTGCATTCCATATTTAATAAAACTTTAATCAACAATTTGTCACCTTATTTCCATTCTTATTATACACATTTTCAATAGTTTGTCCCTAACTTTGAATATAATCTAAGTCTTAAATACCTAATTTTAACATATTATTTGTTCAAAATTTATTATTCTCATAGAATCCACTCATTCTCATACTCTTTTCGACTAACTTTATGGTGCCCTGTTGTTTTCAAATCTCTCATCCTTCTTAACATTCATATAGTTTACAGTGTCTTTGTAAATAGTCCTTAAATTTCTTCCAATCCTCCTCCACTGCTTCTTCTCCCAGGTCTCGGATTCTGCCAGTCATTTCTGCCAGCTCCATGTAGTCCATCAGTTGCATCTGCCATTCTTCCAGCGTGGGCAAATCTTGAGTTTTCCAATATTTCGCTACAAGTATCCTTGCTGCTGTTGTTGCATACATAAAAAATGTTCGATCATTCTTTAGCACCCTCTGGCCGACAATGCCCAAAAGGAAGGCCTCTGGTTTCTTGGGGAAGGTATACTTAAATACCTTTTTCAGCTCATTATATATCATTTCCCAGAAGGCCTTAACCTTAGGGCAAGTCCACCAGAGGTGAAAGAACGTTCCTTCAGTTTCCTTACATTTCCAACACTTATTATCTGACAGGTGGTATATTTTTGCTAGCTTGACTGGGGTCATGTACCACCTATAAATCATTTTCATAATATTTTCTTTCAAGGCATTACATGCCGTAAACTTCATACCGGTGGTCCATAACTTTTCCCAGTCAGCAAACATGATATTATACCCAATGTCCTGTGCCCACTTTATCATAGCTGATTTAACCATTTCATCCTGTGTATTCCACCTCAGCAGCAAGTTATACATTCTTGAAAGTAATTTAGTCTTAGGTTCTAACAGTTCTGTTTCCAATTTCGATTTTTCCACCTGGAATCCTAACTTTTTATCCAGTTTAAAAGCCTCTTTAATCTGAGCATAATGTAGCCAATCTCGCACTTTATCTTTTAGTTTCTCCATACTCTGCAATCTCCAGTTGTCTCCATCTCTTTCTAATATTTCCCAATACTTTGGCCATTTGACCTCCATATTGGGTCTTTTCACTGCTTTAGCTTCCATAGGTGATAACCACCTCGGGGTCTTATTTTCTAATAAATCTTTATATTTTGTCCAGACATTAAACACTGCTTTCCTTACAATATGGTTCTTGAAATTCTTGTGAATCTTAACCTTGTCATACCACAAATATGCATGCCATCCAAAAGCATTGTTAAATCCTTCCAAATCTAAAACATCTGTGTTTTCAAGAAGCAGCCAATCTTTCAGCCAGCAAAAAGCTGCTGATTCATAATACAACCTTAAGTCTGGCAGGGCAAACCCCCCTCTTTCTTTAGCATCAGTTAGTATTTTAAACTTAATTCTGGGCTTTTTGCCCTGCCAGACAAATTTAGAGATATCTCTTTGCCACTTCTGGAAACACTCCATTTTGTCCACAATCTGTAAAGTCTGAAAAAGAAACAGCATCCTTGGCAATACATTCATTTTTATAGCAGCAATTTGGCCCAACAAGGAAAGTTTCAGTCTTGACCAACTTTCTAAGTCCCTCTTGATTTCTGACCAGCACTTTTCATAATTGTCTTTAAATAAACTCAGATTCTTTGCTGTTATGTTCACCCCTAGGTATTTTACTTTTTTAACCACATTTAACTCTGTCTCTTTCTGAAACCTCTCTGACTCTGAAGTTGTCAAATTTTTTTCCAGTTTTTTGTTTATTTAGTTTAAATCCCACTACCCGACCAAAGTCTTGAATCAATTGTAATACCCTTTTTGTACTAGATTCTGGCTCCTGTAAAGTCAAAACTAGGTCATCTGCAAATGCTTTACAAAAACAAAACAAAACCCCCTGTTGAGTAGCACACCTGATCCCGGGTGAGTCCTTTAAAAAAGGCCCTGTGGATACAGAGTACACATGTCCCACAGGGCCTCTTTTAAAAGACTCACCCTGTATTTCTTCTTTAAAAGCAGAGATGGGATTCTATCCTATCAGAATGTTATAATGCATTTTTGTATTGAAGGAGGGTCTTTAATGAATGATAGCTCAATCTCCCTCATTGGTAATAAAGTGCTAAGATGTTTCAAGGCATCATATTGCTCTGGAAGGTGTATTTCCTGTGACAGTAAATGGTTAGGGCTACATTGTTAGCCTGGAAAAGTAGGTTTGGATCCAGTGAAAAATTCTTGACTAATGGGAGTTGGGAAGTTTGACCAACTGCATTAATATTTGATGCTTCAGTACTATCCCACTTCTCAGTAATTGGGAGGGAATGTAGAGCTTATCCTTTTTATCACAGATAGCAGGCTGTTTACATTATTTGAGATGTTTCTGAGTTCTTTAAAAATATTTTTGACTGTTGCAGCCACCAAATTACATTGTTCGGCAATAAGTACCCTATAACTTAGAGAAGAGGTGGGTTGTGGGTTGTTGTTTTTTTAAAAAAGAAATCTTCCTGTCCACTTACACTTGTATGATTGATTTTATTATTAGTGTTATTAGTACTCCCATCATATAATTGTTGGGGCTCTAGAATTTCCATTTCTAAAACACCAAATCTATTAAATATAGGAATTGCAGGTTTACTATCATCTGGTATTGACCTATTGGGTCTAAAAGCTCATCAATTTTCAGCTGTTTAGTATTGGGGTGGGGATGGAGGGAGGCATGGTTGGAATTGTTTCGAGATAACTTTCTGGAGCCCATTTGATTTAAGTGTCAGTTAACAGTTAAAACACATTCACACACACACACACATTCAATTGCTATACCTAAAATTTAAATTAAAACTAACCAATTGTTCAGAAGAAATGTATTATGCTGGTCTGTTATCTCAGCTTAGATCTATGTATCAGAGGAGAAAAAAATCAGTGATAACTAATAAATGCAAAAGACAGCGTTATAGGACTTCTCCATATGAAAGGAGTGGTTTTGCCTGTATTGAGCAGGCAAGTTTGGGTTTAAGTCCTGGTGTTTGCCTTCAGAAGACTGCTTAGCGGTTTGAAAGTCCCATAGAAAACCTTAGGAGCTAGAATAGCTCAGAGCTAGAAAAAAATGTTCTTTTTCTCTTCTTCTTCTCTTTTCACCCCACAGACTGGAATTATTAAGTGTCAGGACTCTCTGTTAACATCTTCCTGTCCTACTTGCTGTAAATGAATAGTATGGAGCCAGAATTAGCAAAATGCTGGTTTGATGCTATGTCAGAAGAGATGGAAGCAATGCATAAAATGGAACTTGGGATCTTGTGCCTTTACCTAAAGGGAGAAAACCCATCAGTTCCAAATAGGTGTTTAAGATTAAGTGAAATGAACAAGGTCAAGTAGAGAGATACAGAACTTGATTAGTTGCAAGGGGTTATGCACAAAAATACAATGTGGACTATGAATCAGTTTTCGCACCTACAAAAAAATATTCCAGCTGTAGACTGTTGTTGAAAGTAGCAGCAGAAAAGAAAGTGAAGGTTTCACATTTTGACATCAAAACTGCATTTCTATATGGTGCACTAGAAGAAGAGATATACATGGTTCAACCACAGGGTTTTGTGGAAGATCCAAGTTTAGTATGCAAACTAAAAAGGTCCATTTATGGTTTGAAACAGGCAGCTAGATGTTGGAACAAGAAATTACCATATTAAGAAATCTTGGATTTGAGTAAAGCAAAGCTGATCATTGTATACTGTTAATGATGACAATGGAATTGTTTGGTGGTGTATGTTAATGATCTTCTGCTGGTATTTGATTAAAACAAACAGAAAAACAAGTTTGAGGGAGGTTTGAAAACACATTTTGAAATTAAAGATTGAGGAGCAATGAAAAATTACTAGGTATGCAAATAGAGAAGAATCAGGCTCCTTTCTGATCAGCCAAAGCGGTAAAATCCAAGCTCTGCTGGAGTCCAATGGCATGGAAAATTGTAAGCCAGTTGCTACTATAAAATGTCAAAAACAGGCCTTGGTGGCATGGGAGTCTGTTGCATTGTCAAACTGATCTTACCATCAAAAAGTTCTTCCTCATGTGTAGTCGGAATCTTCTTTCTTGTAACTTGAATCCATTGGTTCAGATCCTACCCTCTGGAGCAGGAGAAAACAAGTTTGCTCCACATGACTTCTGAGGTTGGGTGGTGAGAGACTCACCCCAGGGTGCTTGAGTAGCAGGTATTCTTTAAATTACAGCTTGAGCATTTCCTTCAGCAGCTTCAGCACCATACTTGACTGAGCAGGATTGGGGCAGGGGCAGGGGTTACATGTGGATATAACTTTTTTTTTGGGGGGGGGGACTTCTTGGCTGGCCTTCGGAGTAGGGTTTTTTTCAATCGTACTACCAAGGCCTGATGTTGAGTTTTCATTCCAGGTGTGGGGCAAACCAATTTCCCAGTTTTGAGGTGATTTAGCTCACCCTCCTTGGAATTCACTCACTAGCTGCAATTCTGCTTAAGAATTAGAGAATTATAAAGTTGGAAGGGAACCAATGTGTCATCTAGACCAACCCCCTTGCAATGCAAGAATCACAGCTAAAGAATCCCTGGCAGATGTCCAACCTACCTCTCTTTAAAAACATCCAATGAAGGAGTGTCTACCACCCTCTGCGGTAGCCCATTCTACTTTCTAATAACTCCCACCATTAGGAAGTTCTTCCCAATGTTAAGCTGGAATCTCATTTCTTGTAATTTGAATTCATTGGTTCAGGTCCAGCCCTCTCGAACAACAGAAAACAAGTTTGCTCCATCTTCCATGTGATATTTGAAGGTGGCTATCATATTACCTCTCAGTTTTCTCTTCTCCAGGCTACACATACCCAGCTCCTTCAACTGTTCCTTGTATGGCTTGATTTCTAGATTTGCAATGGATCCCAAATCCAAAATGGAATCTGAAAGCATTTCTTAAGTTCTGGCATTTCTCTGGAGTTTAAGAGTGACATGGGGCCTGGATGGAGATATGAAATTTGGAAGTGGGTGGTCCCTTCTTGCCAGCACAGAGTCTAAATTTAGTCTCTAAGCATCTCACACACCATATGTATTTGCTGCTGTTGTCTCAGGCACTTAAAATGTGGCCCAGTGAAGACAAATAGGCCTCTGAAAATATCTCTTCAGGAAGAGATTTTTTTCCCCTTGTTCTGCTGCATCTATAAAACATTCATAACACTTCCATTGTGCTGTAAATCCTTAGCAGGGGTTGATAACAGGGCATGAATTTTTAATGTAACATTTATAAATGGTTATTAAAACTATCCTTAATGTAAAGTGTCAGTTTATTTTTAATTAACTGTTGGCGGTTTAAGCTTCAACATTGCCCTAGGGCATGGTGTAAGAATTGGAATTAACCCTCTGTTGACTGTCACACTGGAGGGGATGATATCAAAAATGGAAAAAGATGGTTTGCAATATGGGCTGACTTTGGTCACTTACTCTGCATTAACTGTGCCGGTGAAGTCAGGGCTATCTGAAATGTGTCATAGCAATTCCATGCTCTAGTGGATGTAGCCTACCTTGATTTCAGCAAGGCATTTGACAAGGTGCCCCATGATATTCTTGTAAAGAAGCTGGTAAAATGCGGACTTGACTATGCTACCACTCAGTGGATTTGTAACTGGCTGACTGACCGAACCCAAAGGGAGCTCATCAATGGTTCCTCTTCATCCTGGAGAAGAGTGACTAGTGGGGTGCCACAGGGTTCTGTCTTGGACCCAGTCTTATTCAACATCTTTATCAACAATTTGGATGATGGACTCAAGGGCATCCTGATCAAATTTGCAGATGATACCAAACTGGGAGGGGTGGCTAACACCCCAGAGGACAGGATCACACTTCAAAACTACCTTGACAGATTAGAGAACTGGGCCAAAACAAACAAGATGAATTTTAACAGGGAGAAATGTAAAGTATTGTACTTGGGCAAAAAAAAAATGAGAGGCACAAATACAAGATGGGTGACACCTGGCTTGAGAGCAGTACATGTGAAAAGGATCTAGGAGTCTTGGTTGACCACAAACTTGACATGAGCCAACAGTGTGACGCGGCAGCTAAAAAAGCCAATGCAATTCTGGGCTGCATCAATAGGAGTATAGCATCTAGATCAAGGGAAGTAATAGTGCCACTGTATTCTGCTCTGGTTAGACCTCACCTGGAGTACTGTGTCCAGTTCTGGGCACCACAGTTCAAGAAGGACACTGACAAACTGGAGCGTGTCCATAGGAGGGCAACCAAAATGGTCAAAGGCCTGGAAACGATGCCTTATGAGGAACGGCTAAGGGAGCTGGGCATGTTTATCCTGGAGAAGAGGAGGTTAAGGGGTGATATGATAGCCATGTTCAAATATATAAAAGGATGTCACATAGAGGAGGGAGAAAGGTTGTTTTCTGCTGCTCCAGAGAAGCGGACACGGAGCAATGGATCCAAACTACAAGAAAGAAGATTCCACCTAAACATTAGGAAGAACTTCCTGACAGTAAGAGCTGTTTGACAGTGGAATTTGCTGCCAAGGAGTGTGGTGGAGTCTCCTTCTTTGGAGGTCTTTAAGCAGAGGCTTGACAACCATATGTCAGGAGTGCTCTGATGGTGTTTCCTGCTTGGCAGGGGGTTGGACTCGATGGCCCTTGTGGTCTCTTCCAACTCTATGATTCTATGATTCTAGTGTGAAATGAGTTCAAGCTGTAGGTTCTGAAGGCAGAGAAGGGCAGATGGAAGCAGTATACAAACATAACAAGAGCATCCTAGATAAGGCCAATGGCCAGTATGCTGTTCTCTTGGTGGCCAAACAGATGCCTATGGGAAACCTGCAACCAGGAACCAAACGCAAGAGCACTTCCCCCCTCTGTGGCTTCCATCACTTTGTATTCAGAAGCATTACTGCCTCTGACAATGGAGGCAGAGCACAGACATTATGGCTTTTCCTCCATGAATTTGTCCAATCCTCTCTCCCCCCCATTTTTTTTAATTGATTTTCACAAAATTATAAACACACAAACAAATAAACAAACAAACAAAAATCATAACCTTATTAAAACTAATCTTATTAACATTGTTAAGTGACTTCCTCGTATCCCCCGAGTTGAATTTCAATGCAAATCATTTTAAAGGTTTCCAAATCAAGTTTCCGGAGGTGGCGCCACCGACAATGGCGGATTCCCTCTAATCTAGAGGGAGAAAGCCCCGCAGAAATCGGGTCCTACTGCTGCAGCGAAGCGGGGACCCTCTTGAAAACCGCAGGCGGGTGAAGCCTGTGACCGTGGGACTCAGCAGGCACCTTTTGCGCCCCCCCCCCCCGATTGGCAAAGGAACCCTGTAAAGGGCTCCGGAACGAGACGGGGTGCTGGCGCGGTGCTGAGAGTCAATCGCTACTTCTGCGGAGCGAAGCTGCACAGCTGATGTCGGAGAGCGCTGTCCTCTTTCCTGTGACAATTCGGCTCTTAAACAACAACCCGTGAGTAGGACAATTGAAAGATCAGGAGATCAAAGGAATCGCCCCTTTGATCAAAGGAACAACCTTGAATTTGGCACCGAAGCGGGAAGGTGTAAACAGGAAGTCTGCCTTCCGCTTTTTGTAAATAGACTGAAGCAAAGATCTTACTAGCTAAAAAGCCGGGAAAATTTATTTTAAGATTGAAATTTCCTGCATCTATAACCATCAAAACCCCCTTGACAGCAGGAGAAAAGGGGGGAAGAAATTTTGACTTTTTAATCCTGCAGAGAGAGTGAAAGAATACAAGCTTCCATCGTCCCAAACCTGGGGAAGGAATGTCAGGACAGAAAATGTCGGTGATATCTATTAATTGAAAATGGAAAAACTATTGACAGATAGAACTAAAAGAGAAATAAAATAATTCTAATGCTGCTCTCTGCTTGTTTGCATTATATTGAAAGGAAACAAAGTATTTGAAAATCGAAAGTAAATTTCTCTTTGTTGGATACACTTTAAAGATGGACGTTAAATAGTAATTGTATCCCCTAGAGGGAGCCAGCCAGCGTGTTTGTTGCAATTTACAGGGAAGATATAACAGCTGTGAAAAGCAGACCGTGGGACCAGCTATTTGACCTTGACAGAAATGAACAGGGAGAAAGTCTTACTTGCTGCCCTTGGCAAAATAAATGCTGTGCTGCAGCAGCTAGATGAGAAAGTGACTTTGATGAATCAAAAGTTGGATTTTATATCTGCTGCAGCTAGTAAAGATGAACTAACAGGAAATGAAGTTAAAGAAATCTTACAACAACCAATTCAGGAAATTGGTTTAACAAAGCAATTTCAAGGGCAGAGGAAGATGGAAGAGGTTGCGATTGCACCTCAAAAGATACAGAGACACAAAATCCCGCATGACCAAAAGCTGCAACATTGGAAGACTGAACTTGGAGAACATCTGCAAAACTTTGGAGTTAAGGAAGCCTTTAGCTCTGGTGGGACTGTGAAACAAGTTGATGATTATTTTTGGAACAACTACCTTTTGGATTATGAATCAAATATTGGGGAGTGGATTACCGGGGAATGGGACAATCTGCTAAAAGAAAATGGAACTCCCCGGAGATTCACTCACCCCGGAGATTCACTCACCAAGGAGAAAGGGAAGAAAATATGCAAGAAGCCAACAAGGGACAAGGATGTGTGCAAGTACAAACAGGAACAAGAAAACCTGCAGAGGGGGCATAGAAGGGACCTGAGAGCCTCAGATATTAGAACACCCGATTGATGGACAGGATACAATGGTGTAAGGACTGACATTATCCGAAACCAGGAAGAAAGGACGTTGGATAAAATCAGAATGAGAACTTCTTTTTTATAAATCTTTTTATTTTCGGAATTAGTGTAATACTAATGAAATACTAAAATGTGCTGGAAAGGAATTAATTGGCTTTAGCAGAAAGGTTTGAAGGAGTTAAGTGTAAATATGGTTTAAATTTTGAAATTTTAATCTTTTGAAGGTAAATTGAATTGTAAAAATTTTTAATGTTACTGATGCTGAAATGAAATGAAGTGGTTCTGGTAATAAGGTAAAATAAGAACTTGCAAGAATGTATTGATATTAGATGAAAATCTGAAGTTATAACATATGAGGATAAATAATTAAGAGTAAATTAAGAGGGTATGAATTTGCTGAACCAATTTTTAAATGGAATACAAAAAAGGGAGGTGAGAGGAAGTCAGGAAAATAAGTAAATGAATGGTAAGAACTTGAAAAGAGGGATTTTTATTTTATTTTTTATTTTTTTTATGTCAAATTTTGGTTTTTGTATTTTTCTTGTGTCTTTTTTTGTTTACTGTTCTGTAACTTTTTTCTTGTTAAAATCTAATAAAATATCATTTTTTAAAAAATTAAAGGTTTCCAAATCAAAATTCTTATAAACTTAATCACTTAACATCTTTCTTTCTTACCAGTTCAGCATTAATTCACCACATTACATATTTAAATCCTAAGCCTATCTGGTAATTGCAAGCTTTTTCCTGTTAATTTAACTTAGCATATTTAACTAAATAATCATTAAATTTTGTCCATTTTTCCTGATACTCCTCCTCCTTCTGGTCGCAGACTCTTCCTGTCAGGTCAGCTAGCTCCAAAAAATCCATCATCTTCATCTGCCATTCTTCTACAGTTGGTACTTTTTGCATTTTCCACTTCTTAGCTAGTAAAATTTGAGCAGCAGTTGTGGCATACAAAAATAATTTAACATATTTCTTGGGCAATTCCAAACCTGTTATTCCAAGAAGAAAGGTCTCTGGTTTATTTATAAATGTATATTTCAACTGTTTTTTCAATTCATTATAAATCTTTTCCCAGAAGTCTTTCACCTTGGGGCAGGTTCACCACATGTGATAGAAAGTACCTTCTTTTTCTTTACATTTCCAACAAAGATTATCACAGTTATGACAAATCTTTGCTAGTTTGACATGGGTCAAATACCATCTATACATCATTTTCATTATATTTTCTCCCGTCAGTGGAGTTAGCTATATGGAGGAGAGTTTTGATCTATTGGATATCCCTATGGCATAAACTCCCGAACCACTATCTCATTCAATGCATGTGGCGAGATGACTTCACAAATTTGTGGTCAGGAAAAATCCTTGCCAAATTGCAGTCCTATGAGATCTCGCCCACTGAATTGCTCAAACTGGATCTAAATGTGGCAAAAAGGTGTATAAATCAAAGGCTGGATGATGCGGAGCTATACCAAAATTTCGTAGCTGGTGGTGGAGCCTGTTCGCCGTTAAATTTCGGCATAACCCCTATCTACCGCACTCCGTCCTACTTAACATCACTTATGGCCGCGTCTCACCGATATTCCTTCATTAGAGCTAGGTTTAATGTCTTTCCAACAAACGTGCTGAGACATAGATTTACTAAGGGCCAAGTCCCTTCAATGTGTGCTTGTGAAATGAAAACATCTGAATCTCTACATCATGTTATGTTTATCTGCCCTTTGTACAGCTCAGCCCGTGCTAGCATACTAAACTCCATAATCCAGCCAATGGCTGACAAACCAGTAGACCTACAGCTTGCCTGGGTTCTTCAAGATGTGGATCCTTATATTACCCTACAGGTTGCTAAATTCCTAACAGCCGTCCTCTCGTACAAGAGACGGAATGGAATGTTAGCTGATTATTGATAGTTATAAGAATTTTCTATAACCACATCAGATATCGATTTTAGTGTAGTGCATTTTTTTAAAAATTTTAATCTTAATCTTAAACTTTTCTTATGAATGGCTAATATTTGTCCTTGTGAGTTGTGAACTGTGTTATACTACTTGTGGCTTGTACGAGTCCGCTGTTATATTTGATTTGTTTTGTTGTGCTGTGTTTCATGACGGGCGTAAAGCCGAATAAACATTTGATTGATTCATTATATTTTCCTTTAACATTGTACATGCAGTGAACTTAACCCCTTTCTTCCACAATCTCTCAATCCTTGAACATTATGTTATGTCCTACATCTCTTGCCCAATCTATCATCACTGATTTAACTTGTTCATCCTTTGTATGCCACTCCAACAGTAACTTATACATTTTAGACAGATTTTTAACTTTAGAATCCAACAACTCCGTCTCCAACTTAGATTTTTCAGAAGCAAAACCATTTTTCTTATCTAGTTTATACAATTCATTAATCTGGTGGTAATGTAACCAATTTAACTTATCTTTAACTTGATTAAATGGTTTTAGTTTGTATCCTTCTTTATCCTCCAATAATAAATCTGAATATCTCAACCATTTGGTTTCCATGTTTAACTTTTTCTGGGCCTTCGCCTCCATTGGTGAAAGCCATCTGGGCATCTTCCTTTCTAAAAGATCTTTAGATTTTGTCCAAACGTTGTACAAAGATTTCCTAATTACATGATTTTTAAATGCATTATGGGCCTTTACTTTATCATACTATAAATATGCATGCCATCCAAACACATTGTCGAATCCCTCCAGGTCTAAGACATTGGTATCTTCTAATTGTATCCACTCTTTAATCCAGCAGAGCGCAGCTGCTTCAAAATAAATTTTCAAATCTGGCAGGGTGTCCAATCCTCTTTTAAAGACATCTACATTGGTGGCCATCACTGCCTACTCTGAGAGCAAGTTCCATAGTTTAACTATGTGCCTGCCCTGAATATTCCAAAATTCAGCTTCATTGTATGTCCATGAATTCTATGGTCCTAAAAGAGGAAGGAAAAGTTTTTTTCTCCCACTTCCTTTCTGCCATGTTTAATTTTATAAACTTCTATCATGAGCAGAGGCAGTAACACCACCTTTATCCATCAGTGAAGGCTGAAATCACTACAGGAAGATATCCAGCAGTCCTGTGACCATGACTTGTAAACAGGGGTGTTGAGAGGGCATTCATGAAGGATATTGACAAGCTGGAAGGTGTTTAGAGGGAAGGCCAAGATGACCAAGGATCTGGAAACCAAGCCTTATGAGGAATGGTTGAGGGAGTTGGGCATGTTTATCCTGGAGAAGAGGTGATGGAGAGGAAATATTATAGCCATCTTCAAATATCTAAAAGGCTTTCTCTTGCAGCAGAAAAGTTAGGGAGGGTTTACTTATGAGTAAACACAGCCACAGGTTTGGGTTGCAGATTGACCCAGCAAAGCTTGCATTTCTGAGAGAGTGAGAACCTTCAGTTTCCCAAGCATGAAACATGGGTCTCCTGGCTAAACAACACCAGGGACAAATTTCTTTGGTAAACATGGTTGAAAATGATGTGCTTTCATAGCAATTAAAGGGAATTCAAAAATGCCAGTGCCCTGGGTACAGGAGGTAATTTGGGGCAACTGTCGCTGTAAATCAAGCCACTCGCCTCTCAGCCAAGCATTACTTTATGGTTGTCAAGCACATGTGTCTTTGAGAGAGGGAGGGGGCAAGAGAGACCTTTGTGGGTGTGTGCTGGCTGTGATGTGGAAATGATGTCTGGCTAATTTTGCTTCCCTAAATGAACTTGACTCTACGGCTGGTGTCAGGTTTTGCTAAGTGCCTTAAACCAAGAGAGACTAATTAGGAATGCATTAAATATTAAAGCTCTCTGACACTGGGGCATCGACGATGACAGAAGAAAAGAAATCCAGTAACCTAATCTGCACCCAACAGGAGTAATTTATGTTCCCTTCTTTTAAGAAAAGAAAATCCAATTATGTGGCTTGCTGGAACATGTATTTAAAGGGAAAGCTAATTTTTAAAACACACACCCACATGCACATGCAAAATGGCACAGATGCTGTGAGTGAATTTCAGTTCCCCGAGCACTTCAATGGTTCAGTTATTGCTTCCCTTTTTTTACAAACATAGGCTGGGAAAAGGAAATATACTCTGTTTTTATTATTACAATGTTGCTAGGCCAAAGTTTTGTTTTGATCTAGCAGAGGGCCAGCTTGTTGCACAGCAAGGGTCACCCAGGGGAGTGCTTCAGAGAACAGCACAGGACCACAGCTAATTTGCACACAGCGGATGTGTGTGGTGCCTTTAATTAGAATTGTGCTCTCACGGAAGTGGACAGTGCCAAGCAACAGCTGGTGAATGAACCCATCCTCCAACACAGTGTTCCTTGTATTGTAAATCCAAGATGTGAAAAGCCATGAACCAGCCTTCCAAAATAATGACTTGGCAGTTTGTTAAGCAGATCTCCTCCCTCCCCTTAGAGGTGACATGAATTTTGAAGGGGCTGTTCCTTCTCAGATTCACCAGTGAATGGACCAGCCCAGCCAAAATCAAATTTGGAAGTAGAAATCCAACTTTAAATGTTTGCACTTAAGTATTGTGTGTACAATGATGCCTTAGGCATATACTTTGTAGTTCTGTTCATTTCATTGGAAGAACAAGTGAAATTACATATAGATAGAGAGAGAGTGAGTTAGACAATGATAATCCTTCCAGCCCAGTATTGTCTAATCTTAGTACCAGGGATGGACTATACTGTCAATTTCAGCTTCTCATATTTCCAATCTTAAATTCAGTTATTAATATTTCAATATAAGTTTGATTTTTTAAAAAGCCCTAATAAAATTAATCAGCATTTCTAGTCTTTAAATAGATCAGCATTCATGGTCCATATTGTTATAGATTTAGGGGGGACCTCCCTAAACCCTAGAAATTACCGTATTTTGCGCCGCATAGGACACACCGGCCCATAGGACGCACCTAGTTTTTTTTTGGGGGGGAAATAAAGAATTTTTTTTTTATTTCCCCCCAGGTGCGGGACTGGAAGGTCGGGGAACCAGGTCGGGGAACAGCGGGAAGGCGCGCTCCGCCTCCCCGCTGTCCCCTGAGCTTGTGGGGCTGGCGATGGGGAGAAGTGCGCTGAGCCCGGGACTGCAGGCAGCTCTGCGCAGCCATCGAGAGCCAGGCGGGACTTCGCGCCCCGCTCCCGATGGCCGCGCAGAGCTGCGCTGAGCCCGGGACTGCAGGCAGCTCTGCACAACCCTTGGAGCCGGTCTCCTGAGGGTTGCGCAGAGCTTCCTGAAACCTGCATTCACCCCATAGGACACACACACATTTCCCCTTCATTTTTGGAGGGGGGAAAGTGCATCCTATAGGGCGAAAAATACGGTAATAAACGCTAGGATTTTGATAAATTGGGATGTGGATTAAAGTACAGTAGAAGCTGCTAAGCTGTACCAGACAGGGCTGGCTTATGCAAACCAACCTGGCTGAGCCACTGCTATCAAAAGAACAACAGAGGGCCATTAACAATACAAGAGAACTCCTTCCCCCTTGCCCTGAGGTGTGAACAGAGACAGGGGTTTGAAAGATTACCAGAGTAACTGTGTGCTTTAGGTGACAGGAAAGGTGAGTCTGGGAGCAAGGGTTGCTAGGAGGAAAAAACAGGAAGAGGAGCTGAGATCCATCAATGGGGGAGGCTGGCTCCAGGGCTGTGCTGCTGTGGGATACAAACTCCTCTCAAAATGACCATGCAGAAAGATAAGGACTCCATCCATGCAGACTGAAGGTGTAAATAGGTGGATAAACCATATTTTTTAAAGCCATGACAGTCTCTGCCACATCTTCAATTATTCAAAGTGCATGTTGCACAATGAGGAGGAATGAGGAGGAATTAAAGAACCTTTTATTGAGGGTGAAAGAGGAGAGCGCTAAATATGGTCTGAAGCTCAACATCAAAAAACAAAGATCATGGCCACTGGTCCCATCACCTCCTGGCAAATAGAAGGGGAAGAAATGGAGGCAGTGAGAGATTTTGCTTTCTTGGGCTCTATGACCACTGCAGATGGTGACAGCAGTCACGAAATTAAAAGACGCCTGCTTCTTGGGAGAAAAGCAATGGCAAACCTAGACAGCATCTTAAAAAGCAGATACATCACCTTGCCAACAAAAGTCCGTATAGTTAAAGCCATGGTTTTCCCAGTAGTAATGCATGGAAGTGAGAACTGGACCATAAAGAAGGCTGATCACCGAAGAATTGATGCTTTTGAATTATGGTGCTGGAGGAGACTCTTGAGAGTCCCATGGACTGCAAGAAGATCAAACCTATCCATTCTTAAGGAAATCAGCCTTGAGCGCTCACTGGAAGGACAGATCGTGAAGATGAGGCTCCAATACTTTGGCCACCTCATGAGAAGAGAAGACTCCCTGGAAAAGACCCTGATGTTGGGAAAGATGGAGAGCACAGGGAGAAGGGGACGACAGAGGATGAGATGGTTGGACAGTGTTCTTGAAGCTACTAACATGAGTTTGACCAAACTGTGAGAGGCAGTGGAAGACAGGAGTGCCTGGGGTGCTCTGGTCCATGGGGTCACGAAGAGATGGACATGACTAAACGACTAAACAACAACAGCATGTTGCACAATGTAAAGCATGTAGCTCATCTGTCTGAGGTGGATGGAATCCTTACTGGGAATGCAGCTTGGAGGGGTGGCTTATATTTTTTTCTCTCCAATCAGATTATCTTATTTTAGCTGTCATCTTTGCCAGTTTTGAGTCCATCACCTTACTTATCCATTCTTCTTTGGTGGAAACTTCTTCTTCCTTCCATTTTTTTTGCGTATAGAATCCTAGCCACTGTTGTTACATACATAAACAACTCAAACATCTTTTTTGGAACCTCTGTCCCTATAACCTCTAAGAGAAAAGCTTCCAGTTTCTTTTTAAAGAATTGTATAATCTTAGAGTTGGAGGAGACCCAAGGGTCATCTAGTCCAACCCCCTGCAGTGCAGGAGTCCCAGCTAAAGCATTTGAAATATACTCAGAGTCGAGTGTGAATTTCATGCTCTTTATTCAGCTCATAGTAGCAATGAATGAAACTTTCCCCAAAACATATAGCTATATAGATATTATTTGCACAATGGGCCCCACGTGATTGGCTTATTCCAGGCTGCTCCTGTAGGCCAATCAGGTTGTGGATTCACTTCATCCAGGAGCCTGATTGGCTGCTCCTGCAGGCCGCTGATTCACTTTCACCTGGAGCTGGATTGGGTGGGTCCTGCGGACCAATCAGCTCAGTACATAAAAGCATCCATGACAGATGGCCATCTAACATCTGCTTAAAAACCTCCAAGGAAGGAGAGTCCACCACCTCTCAGGGGAGTCTGTTCTACTGCCAAACAGCTCATACTGTCACAAAGATTTTCCAAATGTTTAGTTGGAATCTCCTTTCTTGTAACTTGAAGCCATTGTCTCGAGTGCTACCCTCCAGAGCAAGAGAAACAAGCATGCTCTCTCTTTCATGTGACAGCCCTTAAGATATTTGAAGATGGCTCTCATATCTCCTCTCAGTCTTCTTTTTTCCCAGCTAATGTCAGGATGCTGTCAGCGGCTCCTGGCTGGTTGCCCAGGAAATGCAAAGACAAATAAAAGTTTCTTACAGCCCTTTTTTATTTCAGATTTTACAGAAAGAGGCTATAGAACCTAGCTTCTTGGATAATGGTGCTGTCCCGAATGAATCTCCAACCCCCATTTCTCCCACTTCTTCATTTGTCATCATCATCATCTCCTCTACAGGTGCTGTTAAGTGCCCTTTGTCTTCGAGCTCTTTGCTCTCCTACTTTTAAGGCACGTTGGGTTCTGGGAGATGGTGGGTCTGGAATACTTTCAAATGACAGTGTTGCTCTGGCTCTCCCATTATTTTCTCTTTTTTCTTCTTTTTAAAGTATTTTTATTAAACAATTTCAGCATAACAAAATATCAATCCACATAATCAACCACGTTAATTCCCCATCCCTCCCCCCCACCAAAGATATCCCTCAGCTTGCCTCTCTGATTTCTTTGCACATATTGTTCTCTGCATATTATAAAATTGTACATATCCTTGCTTTATCTATCATGTGTTCAACTAATAAATTTGTGGATGTTTATTCAAAACCTGCCAAGGAGTCCAGATCATTTTGTTGTCTGTTTTCCCATTATTTTCCATCTTTTCCCTCATCTGCCTCTGAGCTGTAACCTCCCACAACCCCCTGTTGTAAATCTATACTGTCTTCCTCTTCTTCCTCCTTAGAAGGGTCGGGATGGGGAAGCAGCCTCCACCATTCTTCCTCCTTTTCTGCCCAGTCCCTGACATCACCCCCCCTCTTCAGTGCCCTCCTCCTCCCCCCAGCCAGGTGGTTTCGGTTGGTTGGGATGGTGTGTATGGAACGTCCTTTGCAAGTCTCATGCATGGACATGTTCTGTGTATCCCCATGGTTTTTCTTCAGGTCCAAACCCCTTCCATGCAATCAGGTATTGCAACTTCTTTCTTCGCATCCTGGAGTCTAGAATGTGTTCTGCTTTGTACTCTCCCTCTCCCTCTACAATATAGTTTGGGATACTGAGAAAGCTGTCATAAGAGGTTTTTAATACAACAAAGTGCTTTTCAAAAATGTTAAAGAGCAAAAAAAGCAAGAGATGTTATAGGAGAAAGCACTGTATGAAAAGTCCCCAATTGATAAGCCGGTGACAATAATCTGAAATGCTACAAATTCAACTTTCTATGTTGATCAGTCAATATATGAAACAAAAGTTAAAATATCTCAAGCAGAAACATTTTGGATTTGCAAATAAGCCAGGTAGACTGATGACTTGGCAACTGAAAAAAAAAGATAGGAAGTCTAATATTAAAAATAAAATAATACAGATGGAGAAATAACGTATAAAGAAAAAACCAACAACTATGGAGTATATACTGTAGATATTAATAGGATGAAAGCTACAAATCTTGAGAAGAGAATAAATTGCAATGTTGGAGACCCCTATTTCAACAATGGAAGCAGAATAGGCAATAAGTGAAGCAAAGATTAATAAAGTGCCAGGGCTGGACAAGGGTCAGCAAACTTTTTCACCATGGGGCCGGTCCACTGTCCCTCAGACCTTCTGGGGGCTGGACTATATTTTTTTGAGGGGGGAGAACAAATTCATATGCCCCACAAATAACCCAGAGATGCATTTTAAATAAAAGGACACATTCTACTCATGTAAAAACATGCAGATTCCTGGACCGTCCGCAGGCTGGATTTAGAAGGTGATTGGGCTGCATTCGGTCCCCGGGCCTTAATTTGCCTACCCATGGCCTAACTGCTTATTATTAGAAAGTATTTCAGGACCGTTTAATCCAATGGTTATAAACGATAACGGACAATGCTTTGATACAGAACACTTGAAAGTATTTACATTGATAGCAAAACAAGATCAAGTCCCAACCCAAGTTAAGAACTATAGACCTATCTGTCAGGGATGATCTGTGGGAGCTAGCCGAGATAACAACCCGGGACTCCAGCCAGCTTTAACAAGATTTATTAAGTCCAAAAACTATGTACAGTCTGGAGCTCTTAAAAGCATGTCTTCCTCAGTCGCTATCAGTTTCCGGAAATGGCTCCTGTCTCCTCCCTTTCCAGCGTAGAAACTTCCTGAGCCCCCCCCCCCTTTCCTCCTCTCCCTACGTACAAACTGAAGCTTTGTAGGCTGTTCCTTTCTCTCTGTTTCCATGTTTCCTGATAGCCCCTCTTCCTCTTCTCTCTCTTATGAAGTGCAGCTGCTCATTAAAGGAGGCGGCTCCCTGTACATTCCGATCTCTCCCCGCTTCTCAGCCAACAGATCCCTGACACTATCTATCTGTTTAAATGTGCTTACAAATAGTTTGCAGCAATATTAGCAAGAAGACTTAAACAAGTGTTAAAAACTTAATACATGAAAGTCAGACAGTATTTTTGCCAACTAGACAGTTAAAATGTGAGAATTGCATTGAATGCTCTTGAATACATTGCAAAAAGTGATAAGAAATTAGCTATATATATTTTTTTAGACATAGAGAAAGCATTTGATAATGTTTCTTGGAAGGTTTTTTTTGGGGGGGACTACCAAATTTAATGGGGTTTGGGGAGAGATTTGAATGAGGAATAAAGGCATTATATATAGAACAATTTGCAAATATAATAATAAGCGGTGTTCAATCAGAAAAATGTTTTATTGCTAAGGGAACAAGACAACATTGCCCACTTTCACTGTTACTGTTTATTCTGGTTTTAGAAGTGTTGTGCAGGGATATTAGAGAAAATACAGTGGTACCTTTGGTTACATACGCTTCAGGTTACAGACGCTTCAGGTTACAGACTCCACTAACCCAGAAATAGTACCTCGGGTTAAGAATTTTGTTTCAGGATGAGAAAAGAAATCGTGCTGCGGCGGCAGCGGGATGCCTCATTAGCTAAAGTGGTGCTTCAGGTTAAGAACAGTTTCAGGTTAAGAACGGACCTCCGGAACAAATTAAGTACTTAACCCAAGGTACCACTGTAATGGTATACGAGGCCTACAAGTAAACCTTCAAAGTTACAAACTGAGGGCATTTTCAGGTGATGTGATAGAGTTCCTGGAAAATCCGATGGAAAATGTGGTTAAGGTACTGGAAGTAATAAAGCAGTTTGGTGATTTAGCAGGATTTTACATGAATAATAGTAAAACTAAAATGATAACAAAAAAATATGGATGGGCATAGTCACAGTCTCCAATGTTTGCTCATTTAAGTTGAATAAAAAGACTTTTGGTATAGAACAAGGAAAGAAAGAAAATGAAGTCCAGTTATATATAATGGTGAACATGTTATTGTGAAGATGTAGAAATTACTGCTGAATTGTGAAACTGCAAGAAATAACTGCAAAAAATAACTCGTATTAAGGTAGAGAAGAAGGTGGAATATCTGAGTAACTAGATAACAAAAAAATAATGCAAATTTGTTTCTAAATGATTATCTAAATGTATGGAGTAATATTAAACAAGATATGGAGAGATGTAGAATGAATTTTTCTCTTTTGGGAAAAATCTCAGTGAGAGAAATGAATATTTTGCCTAAGATGTCATTTCTTCCAGACAATTCTGGTAAAAGGTAATATGGGCGGCTTCAAGCAAGCAATGGAAAAAAGAATTATCAAAAATCATCTATCGGGGGGAAGACCAAGGATCAAATTTAAAATACTATTGGATGTTAAGGAAAGAGGCTAGATTCTCATTGCCAGTTTTAAAATAAATGATATTCTACAGTGCTAAAATACCAGACGGAGAGGGGCCATATATTGCACTTATACAAAAAAAGACTCAAGATGTGACTTTAGCAAAAGATTAATGACCTATCTCATTGCTGAATAATGACTATAAACTATTTACATTGATATTGGCAGAAAGACAACATCATCAACAACAACAAAATCGACGATTCTACAGGATGTTATTTACTATGATCAATGTGGATTTTTGCCTAAAAGACAGTTAAGAGACAATGTTAGTAATGCATTAGATATTTTGGAATATTTGCATCATCATAATGAAAAGCAAACTGTCCTGATCTTCCTGGATGAAGAAAAGGCTTTTGACAACCTAAATTAGGTATTTCTGTTTAAAGTACTGCAAGAAATGAACTTTGCAAACAATTTTACTAAATGGGTAAAATCAATTTATACATCACAGACAGCATGGGTAGTGGTAAATGAAGATTTGACTAAACCCTGTGATATACAAAAGAGGACAAGACAAGGATGCCCATTATCCCCATTACTTTTCACATTGTTTTAAGTATCTAAGCACTTGGTCTCTAAGTGTTGCTTGGAGACATTAGACAAAATCAGAGAATTATGGGAATAAATATTTTAAAAGAAACATATTAACTAAGAGCATTTGAAAACAAAAAAGTGGTGCATTGATGATAACTTTAGAAAACCCACTGCATGAAGTAGGAGTACTTAATGAGCAAACTAAATGAGTTTGGTATGTTAGCAGGTTTTAAGAATAATCATCAGGAAACAAAAAAAAGTTAACAAAGAATATGACAACAGATGGTCGGAAGGATTTGATGGAGAAAACCGGGTTTCAAATTGGAAAAAAAAGTTACTTGGGTATCACTATGACAAATATATACATTGTTTGAAAATAACTGTTAAAACATGGGCTGAAGTAAATATATGTCAGGATGGGAGAAGCTAAAACTATCATTGCTTGGTAGAATTTTGGTGATAAAAAGGAATGTTTTGCTGAGAATTATGTTTTTATTTCAAACAATACCTATTGTGAATAATGTATTTAAACAGTAAGACATTATTCACAATAGCTGTTTTTCGAAATACTGGCAAAAAAATTTATCTAAGTTTTCCTGGCAAGGTAAAAAAACAAAAACAAAACCACTAGTTAAAATGAAAGTATTGCAAGATGTGAAGGAAAGGGTAGGATTGGGGCTGCCTGATTTCAAATTATAATTTGCAGTCTGTTGCTTAGTTTGGATGCAGGAGTAAGGTAAAGGGACCCCTGAGCATTAGGTCTAGTCACAGACGACTCTGGGGTTGCAGCGCTCATCTCGCTTTATTGGCCGAGGGAGCTGGCGTACAGCTTCCGGGTCATGCGGCCAGCATGACAAAGCTACTTCTGGCGAACCAGAGCAGCACACGGAAACGCCGTTTACCTTTTGAACTGCTAGGTTGGCAGGAGCAGGGACCAAGCAACGGGAGCTCACCCCGTCGCGGGGATTCGACCGCTGACCTTCTGATTAGCAAGCCCTAGGCTCTGTGGTTTAAACCACAGCACCACCCTTAGCAGGAGTGGGTGATTGTAGGAGTGCAAATATCCAGAGATGTAGTGATCAGGTGGGATTGCTATGAGGAATTATAACAAATATAGAGTAAGCCATCTGTGTCAGCAATGAAAGCATTGTGTTGACTGGGTTTAAACTATTTTGATATGATTTTTGATCAATCTACACCTCTGCATCTCTGGCCCTTTTGACCCTACTGCCCATTTTTCTCTCCTCACGTCACGTACACAGTGTACACAGCAGTTGCTCCGCCAGGCAGGCATCCCGGGCCATAAAGATAGTGGGCGAGTTCTTTGATGTAGTTTTCTAATATATAATCTTAAAATGTTAATCTTGGAGCCAGGAAACAGATCTCACATGAAGGTGGTAGTGATCTGGTCTTTCTGGCCATCCTTCTTATCATGTTTATTTCTCAGCTCTGGGGTTGCCAGATGCACCCCTTTGTAGTTCTCAACTTATTTACCACCCCTTTGTAGTTCTCAAGTTATTTACCCCAAAAGTATGCATGGATAACTAGTGTTTATAGGTTAACTTTTTCCCCACGTGGGGTTTGATGAAATGCTCAGAGGAAATATAATTGGTTCTTATGAGCACTGTGTAAAAGATTATTTTGCTAATAAAATGGCCTGGTAAGGGGTGTGGTTTACGCACTTTTCTCTGAGAGCCTTGCTGGTCAAAGCCTCGTGTCTTGATTTTTAATCAGGGTCCAATCCTTCCTTTACTTTGTGAACGCAACAGGTGATCCTAAAAAATAGGAGGATTTTGGAATTAGAAGGTCATGATTTAAGGTTTGGATGGCATGGCCATCTGTGGTATAATAAGGCTGCAGATAATCTGTGGAATTTAAAAATCATTTTGTTAGACATACTATACTGAGAGTCTGGAACAGATATAAACCTACGTTATATATGAAGATACCTTTACAGATTTCAACACAAGAAGTGTTTCATAGAAGAGATATGATAGGTAATGAGAAATGGTTAACTTATCAGGAATTATTATAGTGGAGCCAAAGAGATGGTAAAATTAAAATGAGGGAACAACTAACAAGAAAAGGTTACAGTCTCCAGTCTTTGCTCATTTACAACTAACTGTGGATGAAGACTTTGGTATAGAACAAAAAAGACACATTTTAAAGTAAAGTTATATATAGATAATGAACATATTATTGAAAAAAATGTATAAATTACTGCTGAATTGTGAAATGCATGAACAAATTAAAGAATGTGTCAGGGAACTGACATCAGAGCGAGAGGTGGAGGCAAGGCTCCAAAACGATGCAGGAGAGGGGACCAGCAGGGGGGAAGGAATTCAGCGTAACACCAGTAGAGAAGAGAAGGAGATGGAGGATTTGGAGACAGGGCTCCAAGACCCTTCACCAGAGACTAGTGGGGAGAGCGCTGACACGCCTCTGCCTTCCCCTTACTTGCGCAGACGAGTTCCGCGCAGGGAAAGTAGGAGGAGACTTGGCGTCAAACAGCTCTTATGCTGGAAGAGATTCAAGAAGCGCCCACTGACAGATTCTGCAAGCGACTGACTGGCCACGGAGTGGGGGCTGTCAGCCAAGGCATGGTGAACCAGGCAACCTAACTGAATTTGAAGGCAACTCCCGCACAAGTAACCCCTTACAACCATTACAGAATGCATGAATAAATGGGCAAGAAATTTAGAGAATATTATACAGATGGCACGATGGAAACATATGTGGGTTAAAGGGTTAAAATATACACTGAGTTGTGACTTTAAATATTTTTTTAATAAAATGATGTATCGTTGGTACTTAACTCCTGAGAAACTATTTAGAATGTATAAAAATGTTCCAAATATGTGTTAGAAATGTAATGAACATGAAGGGACATTTCATTATGTTTGGTGGACATCTAAAAAAGTGAAAAAAATATTGGATACAAATATATACATTGATACGGAGAATATTGAATACTGACTTTCACCTGAAGCCAGAGCTCTTCCTGCTGGGACTTCTGGATATACAGTTAGAAAAGGAGTAAGGAACTTTCTTACATTATATGATTGTGGCTGGGAGACATTTATATGCACAATGATGGAAGGATCCATTATTACCAACAATGGAAGAAGGCTGTTAAAACTAAGAGATGAGATGGCAAAATTGACAAGTTTAATCAAAGAAAAGTCATTGTTAACATTTGTTAAGGATTGGAAACCACTCATAGATTTTGCATGACACATGAAAAAGAAACAGAAATAATGACGTCTGGATTTGAGGACTGAAGATAATGCTTGTTTATAGAAAGTGGCTTTGTTGGGTGTTATATTGGAGTGGATGAAGTGAATATTGTTTTATGTAGCGAACAGATGAAGAATTGGAAGTCCCTTACCTTCTGAATTTATTTCTCTCTCTCTCTCTCTTTTAATCTCTTTTCTATTTCTATTTCTTTATTTTTTTCCTTTCTTCCTCCCCCCTTCTCTTTTTGTTTTTGTTTTTAATTGGAGATACACACAATGAAACCCTCCTACATTCAAATGATCAAAAATTACCCTGCAAACAGAAAACTAGCATATCAATGAGAAGCATATTCCAGCCTTACTGCAGTTTTAGCGTTCTATTTGTTGGGCAGGGATGGAGAACCTGCAGTCCTCCACATGTTGTAGTTGCTGTTGTTGTTTAGTCGTTTAGTTGTGTCTGACTCTTCGTGACCCCATGGACCAGAGCACGCCAGGCACTCCTGACTTCCACTGCCTCCCACAGTTTGGTCAAACTCATGTTCGTAGCTTCGAGAACACTGTCCAGTTGTAGTACAACTCCCATCAGCCCCAGCTCACATGGCCAATGGTGAGGAACTATTCAAGGCTGAATAGCACTGGTTGAGACAAGGGACGGGGAACCAGTGGCCTTCTAGACATTGTTGGATTACAACTCTCAACAGCCACAGCCCCAGTCGTAGCTGTGGTTCATTGGGACTGGTGATTCAAAAGGCAGGGAAACAGTGGAGCCTGAGCCAATGATAGACTAAGAAGGCAGCTGACAGGTGCAGCTCTCCCCTGAACTAGACACAAATGAGAAGACAGGCAGTTGGGAGCTGGTTAAGGGTAGACTGAGGTTGATGGGGCACATAGCTGTCTACTTTTCCCTTTTCTTGCGAGGAATCTTATTCAGAGTAAGGGAATTTCCCTTTAAAAAAGGAAAACGTTGACAGCTATGATGGGGCAGTGCCCCATTAGCACTGTTTACCTCCACTGCTCATACAGGATGGCCAAAAGTCAGAATTGACGGGAGCTGGCACCCACCAACATCTGGATGGCTATAGATTACAGGGCTGTACCAAAGATATTTAAGGAAAATGTGAGCTTTAATGAGGGATTTGGAGATAGGTTTGACAGCTTGGGGACAACAATAGTGGCTTGCTACACTGATATCATAAATGTTCTCTCTGGAGTTTTGCCCAATTCTCCCTGGGCTGCTGCTGCTACTTAATCAGCATGCACCCACGAACTGAATTCCTGTCTGAACCCTATTAGTAGGCACTCATTGCAGTGTGAGAGAGACAGTTCACTCCAGATATGGTGCAGAATATCAACTTGATATGATTATCCGTGTATCCAATAAACCTTTAAAGTGGAGTAGCAGAATATCTCAGAGAAGCAGAGAAAGAATTTCTGCCCCCCCCTTCCTTTTGACAGAAGGATTATTTCTGAAAAGGTCAGGGTGTGAGGAACAATAAATAAATATCACTGAATGAAGCTATTTCCTCAGTGCACCTATGGAACTGACAGTTTCCTGGTTGAAGCTAGTAGAAAATTTCTGCCCCCAATATGTTGGGGTGAGAAGGGTCTGGGGAAGTGAGAGAAGGATCTTGCTTTGCAGAAGATGGGAATTCCCTAGAATTGACTTCCAAATCGCTAGTTCATGTATGAATGGCAGAAGGGGGGGAGGTCACATAGTGCCAGAATAAGGCCTCTGCTGCTGATGTTGAAGGAGACCCCTTGCTGGGGAAAAAGTGGACAAACACAGCAACAAACAGTTATCCCCAGTGATGTTCCTTTATTGCTATAGGGACACAAAAAGCTTCATTATACTGAACCAATTTCTCTACTTGGCTCAATATTCACTGTATTCACTGAAAAGCAGTGGCTCTCTATGATTTTAGATATGTTCTCTCCCAGCCACAACTAGAGATGCCAGAATTTGAACCTGTAACCTGCTGCATGGAAAGCAGGTGCCTTTCTCGATGAGCTCACTATGCCCTATATCCCAGTTGGCCCAAATTTTGATTTAAACTGATTTCTCAAAATTAATTCTACAACTAGATGAAGTAGAACTGTTAGCTCCTTTAGCTCAGGGTGGGGAACCTGTGGCTTATGGCTGACAGAGATGGGGTGGGAAAGAGATAGGGGGAGCTTCAGGCCTAGCCAGTGGTGCTAGTAAGAATGAAAAGCAGTAGATGCCACTGCCGGCTTGTTCATTGACCTGCTAGTTATCAAGGAAAGGGTAGCAGCTCTCGAGAATGACAATGAAGAGGAAGATTCGCTGAGGGCTCCCTGGAGAGCGGTTTGCACAATGCCCCCTCCCCCCACAGTACAGAGCCAGAGCTGTTTCCATGTTGTCATTAAAATTTTCATAAGGACTAGAAACAATATTTGAAACGCAAAAAGCTGAGCATTTTTGGGAGGAGAGTGGAGATGGTCAGGATGGCATATTCTATCTTTATGTAGCAGGTTTTTGTAGCTTTGGTGTCCCCCCCCCCCGCTTTCTTACCTGAGCTCACAGAACTCTGCTTTCAGTACAATCAAAGTAGGGAGAGCTGGGGGGGGGGAGAAGCTTAAAAAAAGCACCCCACTACTCAACCCAGTATTTTTAATTTCAAATAACTTCTGGCATTTCCCTTATCTACTTGCACCAGAATGAAATGTGTCTTCACTATTTGTAAGAGAAGGCAGCCTCAGAGAGCTTAATAATAATAATAATAATAATAATAATAATAATAATAATAATGTTTGTAAATTGAATTCTCTGGTTACCACTCTGTCATGGGGAAATTATTCCATATTTCTCTTTTCTCGTGAGTCTTTTCTGAAAAGAGGGGAATGATCCTTACCTGAAAATACAGTTTTAAAGATGTGCTCTATGTCTCACGGTTCCTGTCACCTGCACTTGGATTAGAGAAAATGCCTTTCTGGTTGGTCCCCAGGATGCTGGACTAGCCAATAGATATGTGGTCTAGGGTGCCAAGTTGAAAGAGAGGATAGGTCTCATACAGCTTTAATATTTCCATAGAAGGGCGGATTAGGCTTATGCTACTCTGATTCTCATGCAAGGAATGCCTGCTGAATTTACCTCTGCCACACAGCTGTTTAAGGTGCACGAGCCCTGTCCTCCAGGCCACATTGTTCTGGTCTGATTCAACAGGACACTTTTTGCATTCTCATATTTTTTTATATGAGAGAGGGTCGTGCAGGCTTAGGCATCACTTGTTGACTTAGCACTGTCCAAGGAACTACTCCCCCAGGGGATCATCAAAAGCTCAGCTCAGTTCACAGTGTCCACCAGCATTCCCCACGCTAATCCCCCTCCCTGCTGCATCATCAGTTCAGGTCACCCAATTAAATTGATGGGCTTTTGATTTATGGCAGACATAGGGCAGTCACTGCCTTTCAGCCTAAACTACTTAACAGGGTTGTTGTGGAGATTAAATGAGGAAGAGAAGAACAAGGTAGGCCACTTTGAACTCCTTGGAGAGAAAAAGAGGAATATAAATATGCTATTCTAGGCTGCATCAACAGCAGTATAGTGTTCAGGTCAATGGAAGTAATAGTACCACTCTGTTCTGCCTTGTTCAGACCACACTTTGAATACTGTGTCCAGTTCTGGGTACCACAATTTAAGAAGGATGTTTACAAGCTGGCAACAAAGATGACCAAGGAGGGCAACAAAGATGACCAAGGGCCTTATGAGGAACATTTGAGGGAACTGAGTATGTTTAGCCTAGGAAAGAGGGGACTGAGAAGAGATATGATTTGTTGTTGTTGTTTAGTCGTTTAGTCATGTCCGACTCTTCGTGACCCCATGGCACACCAGGCACTCCTGTCTTCCACTGCCTCCAGCAGTTTGGTCAAACTCATGCTGGTAGCTTCGAGAACACTGTCCAACCATCTTGTCCTCTGTCGTCCCCTTCTCCTTGTGCTCTCAATCTTTCCCAACATCAGGGTCTTTTCCAGGGAGTTTTCTCTTCTCGTGAGGTGGCCAAAGTATTGGAGCCTCAGCTTCAGGATCTGTCCTTCCAGATATGATAGCCATCTTCAAATATCTAGAAGGTTGTCCCATGGAACATGGAACAAACGTGAATATATGTGTTTTTTGTAAACATTGGTTGGCTGGAGAGTTTTCAAAAATTGCAAAATTCAGAGATGTGTGAATTTTGGAAAACACCAATGAGGCCGGTTCACCTTTCAATACAAACTGAATCAAATTTCTCCCTCATTCCTGATGTAGAGATGCCTATGTTCAAATCAAGACAGTGCTTGCATTACCTCACTTTGCAGTGTACCCAACTGCCCTGTAAGAAAAGTAAAAAGGAAGTGTGTGTTTGTGTGTTTTAAGCAAGGAAAAAGGGTAAAAGGGTAAAAGATCTGAGGTTCAGGCCACTGTGCCATTCTCTAACAATGACCCCTGGAAGAATTCCTTTCTCAGTCATTCTGGCTATTCATAGGCAAGGAAGTGTTTGTTTGTTTTTACATGCAGTGAGGGAGCAATCTTTGTATTCTTAAAAAAACAAAACACACACCTCTCCCTTGCATAAACCTTCTCATTTGCTTGCAGGCATACTGATGAATTTAAACAAGATTATTACTCCCACAACCTTGATTCCAATACATTTGACTTTTAGCTTAAGCTGCAAAATATTTGGAGGTCTTTAGAGCAATAATGAGACTATTTTCTTTAGCCACACACTAAAACAAATTGTAGACACTCAAAATAAATCTCTCTCCAGAAAGATAGGCAAATATTGAAATGCATAATGAAAGGGGAAGTCAGCAGGCAGAGGGGAAGTGGGGGGCAACAAGGCATGGGGGGGATGGCAACACAACTATTTTAAATCCTTAAATTACTTTACTTCTTCTCATTAGTAAATATTTTAGTTAGTGCCACTGAACAAACCATCTCTGCTGCAGGGCTCTCTTTCTCTCTCTCTCTCCCCTCATTAGAGATCTCCCCACCATGCCTGGTTCTTTAACTGGTCATAAATCCAATTTCTTTTCATTAAAAACTAGATAGGGAAATGATGAGGTAACCCAGGGCATCAAATCTCTCTTGAAACAGCCTGGTTCTTTCTGATGGTGGGAAAGAGCTAGAGGAGGACACCTAGTGATAGATCCTTGTGAGTCAGCACTGGGGTCAAATTTCCACCCAGATTTTGAGCCAGCCTTTGTCTCTAGGTAGGTGAGCCATATTTCCAGGTGAGACTGCAAGTCAAAAAATCAGTGGAAGATGAACCACTAGCGTGAGTGGGACACTCCCCCTCCAACTTCAGTCTGTCCTCAGCCAGCATCCACCTGCCTTTGTTATTTACAACCAGCCCACAGGGTGTCACTGGTTGTCAGTTTCCTCCTCCTCCTCTCAGTGTTGCCCTTATAGAACTCAGCAGGGGGGGAGATGGGGAGAAAATTAGAAGTAGTTCACTCTGCTTGCCATTAGCAAATTTAGAATTAATTAGTGCAATTTAAATAAAAGTGCAATGCAGCTCACCATAGCTGGGAAGCCTGTTATCAGGTGACCTGCTTGCCTGCTCATCCTGCTATATGCTAGATGATGACTACACATGGACAACATCAAGGTCCATGATTCTTTATCTTCAAAGTGGACTTGGAAGACACCTTCAAAGAGAGGAGGAAAGAAAAAAAGTAGAACCAGACAGGGCCATCCTAACAGGAAGTAAGATCAGAGCTGGATGAAAGTGTGATGGTGGCCAACAAAACTTAGATTTAAAGCAGAGGTGGGAAATTTCACATTCGGGAGCCAAAAGCAACTCTTTTAAGTGCTTCAATTCATTCCCCAGGACTCTCCCCAGTCCATGACTCCTCCCCAGACCATGCCCTCTTCCCCACACCCAGAGGAGGGTAGAGGAGTCAGGGTCTTAAGGATAAAGGGCAGGTGGAAGAGGAGGGGGGACTGGATGGCTTTAGATGCATTGTTTGGATGCAGTATGTTGTTGTTGTTGTTTAGTCGTTTAGTCGTGTCCGACTCTTCGTGAACCCATGGACCAGAGCACGCCAGGCACTCCTGTCTTCCACTGCCTCCCGCAGTTTGGTCAGACTCATGTTTGTAGCTTCGAGAACACTGTCCAACCATCTCGTCCTCTGTCGTCCCCTTCTCCTTGTGCCCTCCATCTTTCCCAACATCAGGGTCTTTTCCAGGGAGTCTTCTCTTCTCATGAGGTGGCCAAAGTATTGGAGCCTCAGCTTCACGATCTGTCCTTCCAGTGAGCACTCAGGGCTGATTTCCTTAAGAATGGATACATTTGATCTTCTTGCAGTCCATGGGACTCTCAAGAGTCTCCTCCAGCACCATAATTCAAAAGCATCAATTCTTTGGCGATCAGCCTTCTTGATGGTCCAGCTCTCACTTCCATACATCACTACTGGGAAAACCATGGCTTTAACTATACGGACCTTTGGATGCAGTATACCAATCCAAATTGGTGATATGAGAGCATAAAGTCATGTTCTGTAATAACCATTTTCCTATCTGCTATTTCCCCCTTCAACCTGAATAACAAATGAAAGTAAATTGACTGTATTAATTATTTTCCCACTGGGATGGAGAAATGAGAGGGATGAACGGGGAAAGAGCTCCTGGGGCTGCCCCTGCAGACGGTGCTTGTACAACACATCTGTGAATTTAGAGGGCAGAGTGACCGTCTCTCAGAGGGCCTTGTGCAGGTGGCAGAAATTTTATGGAGAAGCCGACACACTGCCAAGTAATGAACAGATGGCTTGAGTCACTGGTTATTTATTCCTGTAATTAGTAGCAAGCTGTGATCTTGGGGCTAAAAGATATTGTCAATTCCTGTACAATGCTTCTTGTCATAGTCGGGAGATGGAGATACTTGGAAGCTTGGGAAGAGTTGGGCCCTTGCAGGGATGGATGGCAGGCCCACTAATTCAAGATAGCAGTTAGGCCCCAGCTACACAATGCATCTAAAGCAGTATCATGTGACTATAAACAGTCCTGGATTTCCCCCAAAGGGTCATGGGTGCCAGAAGCCCCATGGAGATGCCATGGAGTGGATGGTGACATCCTGAGGACGAGAGACAGGGGGTTGGAGTGAGACAACCCAAGGGAGGGTTATAGTGGGATGGACGAGTCAAAATTAGGGTCTCAAGAAACATCTGAGCTGGGAGAGGGGGCCAGTATTCAAGAGAGTCAGGAGCTGGATACCAGGAAGGGTCAAAGTGGGTTGACAAAGAGATGTTATTTGTTATCGGATGCTCTTTGTTATTGGATGCTTCTAGTCAGGCACTGCTTCCTTCCCCTCCTGTCAATAAGGAACTTCCTCCTTCTGGGGAACTGCCTGATAGTAAGTTGGATACTGAGCCAGCAAATACTCCACCTCTGTCTCCAATGACATGAAGATACCAGTGCGAAGAAACCTCAGAGGTCCAACTTACTCACGGGAGTGCCCATTTGCTTGCCCAGTCCTGAGATGCCCATGCCCACACTACTCTCCCAAAGGAAGTGGCAGGGGCAAGCCACTTGTTGGATAAATGTATCAGTTTGCTCTCAGCCATGTAGTTCACCTGCTGAACCTTTAACCCTCTCCTAGCCTATGTACCACTATATCTACACAGTAAAGATTTTGGCAGAAACTGAAACCTGAGCTTGAGTTATTTATCCAGCAGTGAGGGTCAGGACACTGGGAGCTGTATGTTGCTAAGCATGCTGAGAACTGTTATGAGACCCCTGGGAATTGTAGCTCTGTGAGGGGAATAGGGAGTTTCCTAATGAATCTCAGCATCTTTAACAAACTATGGTTCTCAAGATATAATAGTAAAAAGGGACTTTAAATGTATTGTGCACAATACAATGCTTGCTATTCCTGCTCAGTTCCTGTTTGCACTGACCTCACTTTTCCTATATTGAGCATGTCCTCTTAATCATGCCCACATTTCATTGGATGTCAGGACTAGACCCCACCCTTCCATCCATTCTGAACAGAGGAGCTGCTAGGAGACTCTCTCTGTGAGTGAATACAGTGGTGGCTGAGTAGGTGCCTCTTCCCACTGATGTGGGACTGATGGAAAACCCGCCTCCACTATATTGAGGTTCTCTGCTGTTTGGTTTTGTTTTTTTTAATGAAAAACTATTTTACATGAGGCAGCCATTTTTGTTATACAACACTCCAATGGTGCGTACAACAATTTCTCAACATTCCAGATGTACCCAGAAGCCTAAAAGGGCTGGCACCCCTTGCCCTAGTGCTTCTCAGATGCAGGTGCTAGCCTATTCCCATTGTCTTCTACAATAGGTTTTTACTTGGACAGAGTAGTGTATTTTTTTTTAATCTATCAGAAAATTACAAATAATAGCCACCCCTTATTTGAGCAGCTCCTATAAGAATAAAAGACTGTGTTAACAGTGCACATGCATAGCCAAAATCACATGTGAAAGAACCTGCAAGAAGCTTCACATGACAGAAGACCAGGCAAGCCAAGGTGGGAAATAAGATTGTGGGGCTATCCTTGTAGGCTGTACAGAACATCCTGCGCATGTAAAACTAGGTAACTGTTACGACGGCTAGGCTTGCTTAAGGTTATGCTTCCAAGTCATGCATGTGTTTGCATCTCTGCAGCAGCTACACCTGCTGTATGGA
Organism: Podarcis cretensis; assembly: GCF_951804945.1. Taxonomy (NCBI): domain Eukaryota; kingdom Metazoa; phylum Chordata; class Lepidosauria; order Squamata; family Lacertidae; genus Podarcis; species Podarcis cretensis. Next base: position 5,972,200 of record NC_137184.1, on the reverse strand, counting down.
TCCTTTTTTCAGCCTGAGGGACACGTTCTCTTCTGGGTAATGCTCCAGAGAGCCAGAAGCAAAGGTGGGCAGAACAACTAGCATAACTCGAATCCCTGCGGCGGGGTGCGCTCCCGCTGCTCGGGCCCAGCGCCTGCCAACCTAGCAGTTCGAAAGCACCTCCGGGTGCAAGTAGATAAATAGGGACCGCTTACCAGCGGGAAGGTAAACGGCGTTTCCGTGTGCGGCTCTGGCTCTGGCTCTGGCTCTGGCCAGAGCAGCGATGTCACGCTGGCCACGTGACCCGGAAGTGTCTCCGGACAGCGCTGGCCCCTGGCCTCTTAAGTGAGATGGGCGCACAACCCCAGAGTCTGTCAAGACTGGCCCATACGGGCAGGGGTACCTTTACCTTTACCTTACAGTTGACTAGTATCTACACACACATGTACCCTTCTTTCTCCTCCATTCAGACATCAGAGCTGAATGAGTTGTTCCAGCCAGGTAAAAGCACTCAAAGTATGACTCAGAGCTAATATGGGATGTGACTGGGGAGGATGTGTGGCCTGGAAGAGTTATGGTGACCAGATAAAGAGGCCTGGAAAGTTGCATTCAACCCCCAGGAGTTCCCATCCCTCATCTGTACAGTCTTGCTTTCCAACACTTTTCTCACAGGAGTTGCTCTGGATTGGGCTGCTTCCAGGAGGCATAAGACAGCATGCAAATGTACTGTTAATAATGCAGTGCCAATTTGACCAAGATTGGGTAGTTGCCTTGGCAAGGTGCTGTGCAGGAGGTGAAAAGTGAGCAGCTTTTTTCTGTCAAGTGTCTTTGTGGAGGTGAAGTTAGCAAGCCTGATGTATGGGCTTTGACTCTGGATCTTAATTGTGGCACATGCTGCCCCATGTTAACGAGAGGGATGGAGAGATGGGGAAGGAGAAGGAATGGGGTCCTCTATTATGCCCTGCTCCTTGCTTCGATGAATTATTTATACACCTGTTTTTCTCTTGCCTTATACAATGGTGATTTTATGCAGCACCAAACTTCATAATGAGAGCCACTGAGACCGTCTGTAACCACCATTACCAAGAGTAGTTTCTTTAGAGGAAATTTAGATTAGAACACGTGGCTTCGTGTGGTGAGGAGAGGCTGGCATGCTGAGAAATCTTGACTTTCTTGAGTGATTATGATAGTGCAGGACTAGGGAATATTTTTTAGCCTGAGAGTCACATTCCCATCTGGGCAACCTTCCAGTGTAGTTGGAAGCAGGGAAGAAGACACAGATTCTTCTCCGCTCACAACTGTACATGCTTTTAAAATTCCTAATTCGTCCCTGAATTGATTCAGTGCTGGATGCTGGTCAAGTGTTCCTCTGGTTAGAGGAGTGTTCACAGACCTAGAAAATAGCAAGCAGCATTGTCCAGGTATAAATCTCAGTATTTTAGTTAGTTGTCTGTACAATGGAGACTGGTCCACTGAGAGGGAATTGATTCCTCAGATACCATTGGATAACAGCACCCATCATCCCTGACATTGGTTATGCTGGCTGGGACTGATGAGAGTTTTTATCCAAACAGAAACAGAGAACCACAGCTTCTCCATCCCTGACGTAAAGGTTGTTACACACACTGACCCTTTATTGGCTGTTCACATCTGCCTGGATTTCTTTCTTGGAGAACCAGCAGCCCAAAATGTGTGTGCCCAAAGACAATTGATTCCCATCAATGCATTGAGATGGTCTTAATAGTCTTTAAAGCTGCAGCTGGGAGGAAAAAGTCACTTCTCTTTCTAGGTTATCTCTTCATTTGTCTCTTTGTCCCTTCCATCTTTTCTCCTCATCTCTGTCTCTCCCCACCCCGATTGCCCTCACCCTCCTTCCCTCTCCAGATCCTTATTACACAGGTTGATTTTCTGTTGCTTGCCTTGGTGTGTAAGTGAGATTGTACTGAACTGATTGTACTGTACTGAGATTGTACTGTAAGTGAAGTTAAAAGTATTTCCTGGGTGTGATATTTAATCATTTGAATCCTTGATAGGAGTAGATTGTTGTTGTTGTTTTCACTAGCTATAAATCTCCAATCTATCTAATTTCCAGTCTCAGCAAGGAGAGAATTAACCCAGGAAATGTTTGTGTGTGACTGGAAAGGGGAAAAGAAAGAGAGATGGGGCTCCTTGATCACTCAGCAAGGCAAAAGGAGAAAAGAGAGGAAACTTCAAAGGGTGACTCCATCCCATCCCTTGGGTTTTCATTTATTCCTTCTGTCTCCATTCAGAAATGAGGGTTGGGGTCGGTGTACTGTTGGAAAAGATGTTAGTGTTACACTTCAAGAGAAGCATGTCTGACCCTAAAAAGGCCACTTAGCTTCATCCTCTCGTCACCATCACCACTAATAGGAAACACAATTCTCTGAGTGCCAATCCTTATGCAGCCAACAAAACACCATCTACCCATAAAAGCGAGCTGTCGCCAGGTCAGGAGCACCCCAAGGTTTGATGATGTACACACATGAAGGAGGAAGAGGAGGAGACACTCAGGAGGAAAACACGAGGGGCTGGAATGGAACAGTAGGAGAGAGAGGAATGCAATAGAATATGATGTAAGAGGGCATAGTTTTGTTTGTAATCCACAAGCCTTAGGCCCATTGAAAGAGATTGGCCTTAGGTCTGATCTAGCAGGACTCCTTTTACACTCCCAGTAGTAATTTTTGCATTTATTTGTTCATTTATACATGAATGCATTCATTTATACCCCACCTTTCCTCAGGAGGTCAATGTGGCATATATAAGGGCTGTGCATTTCTTACCTGCCCTTCACCGTAAGGACACAGGGAAGGTACAGCAATATAAAAATGCAAAACTAAAATTAGTTAGAACAGTTTTAAATCAGAAAACTAGGGAGGGATATCTCTCTTCCATGGCAAGGGTGCAAAGGCAGTCTTCAGCATATGATGAAAGTTGTATAATGAAGGAGGCAGACACGCATCTGTGAGGTGAGCATCCCAAAGCTTAGGGGCTTACACAGAAAATGGCCTCTCCCAGGCTTCCACTTCCCCAAAAAACTTTGGAGGGCACTGAACTACAAAAAGAATCCCCTCTATAATATTAACTTCTGGCTAGGTCTATATGAAAGGAGGCAGTCTGTCAACTATTTGGGACATAATGTAAATGCATTTTTTCTTCGTGTATGGAATACGATCTCTAAGATTTGCTGGAGATGCTTTTACTAAGCTAAACAGCCTGGCAATCATGAAACTGGCATAGCAGTCTCATATTTGCTGGAAGAAGGGGGGAGGCATCTACTTTGAACTTCCTTTTGTCTAGTTTTTGTTGCTGTTTTTAAGTTGATTGGTGCCTTTGAAGCATCATATCTTGTTTCCCCCCACCTCCCCAGCTACATTGACAGCAGAAGAAAATGTGCTTCAGAAATGAAATTTCTTTATTTCAACATCAGAAGTAAACAAGATGTCAACGGTTTCATGAAATGGAGAAAGAATGGAGACAAGAAGGGAAACAATGAAGAGAGAGGAATGATGGAGGAGCGCAAGAGATTGTATTTTCAAAGAAACAGTGACAACAGAAGCAAGGAAGGTTGAATTCTGAAGGCAGAGGAGAAGACTTAGAGATGTCAAGAATGTTCAAGCACCCCCAAAGACAGTCATGAAATTGAGGTTGGTAGGGTTGATTGACTTCAAGCATCTCACCCAATTCTCTCCTCAGAAGGATATAAAATGTCCTAGCTGATGGGATATTTGATCCTCTTTGAGGGGGTTGCAGATTCTATCCTAACCATGTTTGGGTTATCAAAACTTGCTAGGGCCTTCTCCTAGCTTCCCATGACTCTGATCAGAGCCAGTGCTATCTGTGCTCTCTCCCCCCATACTGGTTGGCTAAGGTGCACCTTGTTAAATCCCCTTCTTGCCTTTGATGTAATTAGTGCTCAAAACCCCATTTAGAGGGAGGATGGGCTTTAAAATACACACAGTAAAAGAGATTAAGCCCTACATCTGATAGAGTTGGGGTACTGTTATACACTTAGCAGCCATTCTTTCAATCCATCCACCAATCCATTTATATAACACCTTCCTTTGGGATACATGGAAGAGTGCATAGTGTGATGAACAGGGAGGGCAAGAACCATGAATATTAGGGCTGTGACCCAGATTCAATTAAAGCTTGATTTCCAAATTGAATCAAGCTGATTAAAGGGGATCTTGTAGGAATGTTGAGGAAGATTAGAGATCTATTAATTATATATAACCCTTCCTCTTTCATGTTAGTAAGCACATAGAGCAGAGCACATTCCTTGCAGCAAATAGTAGCAGGAAACTGTTGATGGCTGGTGTCAACCTTCTAATTAAGCAATCCGGGATTCTTCCTGGTAATTATGGGTTCTTCCTGGTAATTTCCCTTTTATTTCCCGCTGAAAATAATAATAAGATAAGGCAATCTTTTTAAATCTGGCTGAGTCTGGAAGAACCTTGTGAAGTGAAAGGATAAGAAAGAGGGATTTATATCTAGATGCTAGGATAGAGATGATAAGGAAAACAGGAAGATACAATGAGAGGTAAAGGAGGTGCTGTGGGATTGGTGGAAGACAATGTTTGTTTTTCTTTTTAGTGTTTATATTATTAACTTGTAAGAATTGGATTTGTGTGTTTTTTTTCATGCTCGTTTTTGTGTTTTGTGTATTGTTATTTTTTGTTATTGTTCCTACGCCCCTGCCTACATCCTTTGTTATGGATGAGGCTGCATATGAACAGCAGGATCAATATATCCAAAAGGAGCAAGAGAGCAAGCGAGGAAGATGACTGTGTGCACAACCCTTTTATTAGGGCTTTACTTGAGTCATGCCCAGCTACCTGGTCACACTCAGGGGGAGGTGGCTCCCGACAGGTATGACAGGAAGTTTGGAGCCACATTCCTCTGTGCATCCATTCTAGGAAAACAAGGAATGTTGGACTTGACTGCTCTATGTTAGGGTTGCCATATTTGTCTTAGGGAAGGGCCATAGCTCAGTGGTGGAGCACCTGCTTTGAGTGCAGAAGGTCCCAGCTTCAATTCACAGAATCTCCAGGCAGAGCTAAGGATGTCCCATGTTTGAAATCATGGGGAGCCACTGCCAATTATTGCAGAAAATATTGGGCTAGATGAAAATGGTCTGACGGTATTTGGCACCTCTGTATGTTTTTATTTCAATCAGTCCTTTATTCAGAACCATGACGATCAGAATCTTAGTTAGGGGAGCAGCGATGGCTCGGTGGTAGAGTGTTTGTTTTGCAAGAAGGTATCAGGTTCCATCCCTGGCATCTTAAAGTAGGGCTGGCAGTGTCCCCTGCCTGTACCCCTGCCAGTCAGTGCAGGCAGTACAAAGCTAGGTGGACCAGTTGCCTGACTTAGTATAAAGCAGCTTCCTATGTTCCAGCCTTTGTTGCCCAAGCCATGGCATATACCAATATCTTCTAAAAGAATTCCATGGCATCCAGAAGGAATGGAATTTGTCCCAATCATAACAAGCACTGGTAGGGAGTTTATGCAACTGGGTATATCTGCACAGAAGTAGACAATCCATCACTGTCAGCAAGCAGTAGCGGAGAAGGAAAGAAAGGGGGGTGTTTGCAAGGGATACCCGTGGTGCGGGGAGATTCTCACAGCTGTTCCGCTCTCAATGTAAATACGGACAGCCCCATTCATCATCAGCTTCCCTTCCTCAGCACACATCCAGGAGAAAAGGACTGGATGATTTACTGCTTGCAGCTAGAGTGTCCGCAGCTTTTTCTCAGAAACTATAGCATTTAAAACAATGAAATATATATAATGAGGGGAGTGGTTGGAGGCAGGCGCTGACTGGTGTTATGACTTGCAGGCAGTACTTGAAGTCATTTATTTATTGAAGCCATTTGCATCCATATTTCTACCCTTGAGAGCCATGAGATTGCTTAAACATGATGTAAAAGCATATGCAATTAAAAACAGAATCCTAAACAAACATTATCATAAAATTGACCCCCAGTTGTTGAATCGGCAGCAAAGGGATAAATTCCACTGGCACAGCCACATCTAGATTACTGAGCTTAGTCCTGTTTGTTGTGGTCTAGGGAGAATGCTAACAAAACTGGAAAGGACTTAGGAGTGGAAGAGTTATGAAAAGGCTAGTCAGAAACAGATACCGGTATGTGTTGCCTAGAGATGGAGAGGGGATGTGATGGCTTGCAAATGTTTAACAAGAGCTGAAAAGTAAGGCTTTGGGGCTGACAGCAGATATGACATTGGTGAAATGTCTCAGTGCAATACAAACATACAATGAGTCACCAGCTGCGTGGGGACACTGGACTGACCCATTCAGATTTCAGCGTTTGAGTGGATTTCATCCATTGGATTATGTTCATTGCTAATCCTATTCAGAGTAGACTCACTAAAGATAATGGGCATGACTAACTTGGGTCCATTGATTTTGATTGGTCTACTCTGAGTAACACCTACTTGCTGCATACAAAGTACTGGTGAAGGAGTTGAGGCACAGCCCACCTCATTTGATCTTGTTGCTAACCCGTTGTCTAAACTAGAGGTCAGAAACCTCAGGTTCAGAGGCTGAATGTCTCATTTCTATCTGGCCCTCAAAATTCTCCTAGGTGAACCCTTTCCATAAACCACACCCTATACTGGTCCTAGTGCTTTTACCTGGTTGGAATGCATTCTTCAACTCTGATAAATGCCTCTTGCTTACCTGGATAGAAGATAAAGATGGCTGTGTTGTATAAAAACTAGCCTACTGTACAAATGTTATATGGTCATTTGTTGCTTTGTCCAGTTTTGCCTCTGGCCTCACCCAGTACTGATTCACGACCCTTGAAAGGTTGCCCAGAATTTAATGTGGTCCTTTGGTTGAAAAATGGTTCCCACCCCTGGCCTAAAACTGTGGGGTCCTCATTGCTATAGCCTTTGCTCAACCTGAAATTACTCAGCTTGCAAGACTTGCTTGGCCTGTGCTAATCATGACCTTGATACAGGACTAAGGACAGTGTCTAACTCTAACAGCATAAAGGTGAAGGAGGTTAATTAACTGAGAGGGAGGGAAAAGAAGCTGCCACGTACTCATGCATAACACCCCTTCCCATATGCAGATGCTTGGAAGACTGACACACCTTTTACTTGGTTTAGCACACCCCGGAGTTCCCATCTTACTTGACAGCTATCTCCTTTCTCCCTCCTCTGTGCTGCTCTTGAGTCATTTCACTGGTGCTTTGCCTGCCTCCATTTCTGGCAAAGTGTCATGTGGAAAATAACGGTCTCAAAACACATCTGATGTTTTATGAATAAGAAGAGGAATTTTTCCATGCTATTCTGCACATAGTGAGTGTCAATGTCAATAATGCATAGGGAAGTATGGAACATGGTAGCCTTGTAACCTTCTTCCCCAAGGCAGAATTTGTATAGTTTGTGTAGACAGAACTGGGAAAGGTATGTAGGAACTTGCTTTACACTGAGTCAGACCATTGGTCGATCTAGCTCAGTGTTATGTACATTGGCAGAAGCTCTCCAGGGTTTCAGGCAGGGGTCTCTCTGAGTACTATCTGGAGATGTTGGGGATTGAACCTGGGATCTTAAGCATGCATAACAGATGTTCTACCACTGAACTATAACTTTTCCCACAGGCACTACTACATAGTTACAAAGTCCTTAGAATGACCAACTAAACAGAAAAAGTTGGAGGGGAGCAGCTAAAGTTTGTTAATCCTTCAGCAGAGTCGATGGAGTAGCGCTGCCCTCCTTCTTTCCCTCTAGTGAAATTTGATAGGATGACAATTGCTGAATAATAGTTGAGGGAGAGGGAAAGTGTGATGGTGAAGACTTCAGCAGAGCACAATGTGATGCTAATGTCTACAACCAAGATGAAGGTCTACCAGGCTTGTGTGTGGAGCACTCTGCTTTATGGAACAGGTGGCGCTGTGGTCTAAACCACTGAGCCTCTTGGGCTTGTTGATCAGAAGGTCAGCAGTTCGAATCTGCATGATGGGGTGAGCTCCGTTGCTCTGTCCCAGCTTCTGCCAATCTAGCAGTTCAAAAGCATACTAGTGCAAGTACATAAATAGGTACCACTGTGGTGGGAAGGTAAACGGTGTTTCTAAGTGCTCTGGCACTCGTCACGGTGTCCTGTTGCTCCAAAAGTGGTTTAGTTCTGCTGGCCACATGACCTGGAAAGCTGTCTGTGGACAAACACCGACTCCCTTGGCCTGAAAGCGAGATGAGAGCTGCACCCCATAGTTGCCTTTGACTGGACTTAACCACCCAGGGGTCCCTTACCTTTACTTTTTATGGAAGTGTTGTGGAAAACTAACAACCATTAGGTATGATGTCCGATGTCTTCCACATGTGCTGTATCAGGAGGATTTGGGGTATCACATGGCAGGACAGAGTTTCAAGCAAAGCTCACCTTCCCAGCATGTTCACACTCTTCTCTCAGTGGTGTTTATGCTGACTTGGTCATGTCCACAGAATGGAAGATGGCAGGATCCCTGAGGATGTGCTCTACGGGGAGCTGGCTTCAGGCACCAGGCCCATTGGCAGATCAACTCTGTGTTACAGAGATGTTTGCAAACATGACATGAAGGCAAGCAACATTAACCCCACCGTGTGGGAATACCTTGCAGAAGACTTCAGTGCCTGGAGAAAGTCAGGACATATATCCACAGCAGTTACCAGAAAAGGTAATCATTGGGAGGGGAACAGAGAGAAGAAGCGCCATGGTGCATCTGCAGCAGCACAACTGGTCACCTGCATCTGCTCCAGCTTCAACAAAACATGTCTCTCCCGCATCAGCCTCTACAGCCACAGCAGACACTGCAACTTTCCAAGTTTAACTTCATCCTCAAAGGTCCCTCCATTGTCTCCTGAGGCAGATGGATGCCAACAACCTACCTTCTTTCCTCTCCCTCTGTGGCAGCCTGCTGGAAGGGCTGCTGTTTCATGACACTTAAGGGAAAGTCTGATGGTGATGGCTTTTGGAGAGAGCAAATATGAGTTGCCCTGCTGCCCTTTTCTGCTTAAGAATGACTGCTTCTTGATAATGACAGGCTTTTTTGTTCTTAAGTTGCATGCATTTACCCCTCCCCACCCCACAGCAATCAGTTGGCCTCTCTTAGCTTGGCCCTATTACTATTATTCACCAATCTTCTCTAATAACTAGCAAGAGCTACTTCAGAGCTATTCTGGTTTATTTATATGTTATGATAAAATGCAGCTGGAAAACACACACAAACATAGTTTATTCTTTTTTAAAAAGATCATTCACTTCCCATCTCTGTTCATTAACCTGTGGAACTGCCACTCACACATATTGGGAGGAACTCTAAAATTATTTCATCCTGGGCATCAACTTTGTTTTGAGGAATGATGTCTTCACTGGCTGTTGTACATGACTGTAGCCACACATCTAGATACAGATACAGTGGTACCTCGGGTTACATATGCTTCAGGTTACAGACTCCGCTAACCCAGAAATAGTACCTCGGGCTAAGAACAGAAATCGTGCAGCGGCGGCGCGGCGGCAGCAGGAGGCCCCATTAGCTAAAGTGGTGCCTCAGGTTAAGAACAGTTTCAGGTTAAGAAAGGACCTCCGGAACGAATTAAGTTCTTAACCCGAGGTACCACTGTAGTTGTATATGTTTACAGTTATGTAATCAAATTATCTCTTTGTCATTTCTTTATCTTTTTATAATATTTATGTAAAGTCATGGCTCTTAGGTCAGTTTCTGCTTGGCAGTGCTTCAGTTCACCATAAGTGAATTGTGAAGGGGTACTGCTTAAATAGCCCCAAGATGCAGTGTGACTACGATGAAGGAATGCATGCACAAACTTGTTCAGGACACATATGTGAGAATAGCATATGTTAATGTTTAAATAAGTCATCTGAAGCCAATGACAGGCTGGCCCATTTTCCCTGGAAATCCGGATCACAGCCAGGAAAATAGCTTTCAAAATGACATTCCCTCTGCAGGTTTCACACACACTTCTCTGGGTTTCAGCCCAAAAAGTCTTTGAGGTCTCAACCTCTTCAAAGCGGAAGGGAACTTGTCAATGGAGAAGAACTGTCAACTGTTTGTTTATTCTAATACAGCTCTCTTTGCAAAGGGGAAGGACAGGGTCTTCCCAGAATATATTAACAGTGTACAGGAGCAATAGGCTCCTCTTTCACAAAGCTAACTCAGCATAATGGATTTCATATAGACATAAAACCCTTAGACAGAAGGGGTTTTTTTGTCCAAATTCTCCTAAAATAGGAATTCAGGGGCAACAAATAATGTAAGCAGGGAGAAACCTGCTCACCCTTAGAAGGAAGGAAGAAGGTCCACTCTCCATGTGCTCAGAGGCACTCTTATCTCTAGCCACCAGGTTCATGAAGAGAAAAATATTCCCAGCAATGGCATGCAGGGCATAATTTGGGCCAATGTCTCCGAAGCTGAGCCCTGGAACCTCTTTGAACTAGAAAAACATGAAGCAGTATCTAAGAAGAAGACTGTCAAATGGCAACTAAACTGCCTTTCCTTCAACACAATAGAGATAGATGAATCTGCATAATTGTTTCCTGTCACTTACACACATGTTTGCTTGTAAATCTGTAACAGCCCTTTTGACATTAATCTGCGACTGCTGTTTATTCATTTCACTTCATTTATGAATCATATTGGGAGGATGGAGTGGTTGTTGTTTCTCCTTTCCAAGTTGCTTACATTCTGGGCTGACCAGATAAAGGTGAGGGTGGGCCAGAAGTGATGAGACAGGATGGCAGAAATGCTTGTAAACTCTCCAGGTGCTCCCAGCATCAGAATATAACGCTGGACTTGGCAGCAGCAGAGAGAACCCTCAGGGGTATAGAAAGAAAGAGAAATACAGAGAGAATCTGAAGGGTTTGCAGACCACGCTATGGGTTTCAGAGCAAGTAAACTGAGCCAGAGTAACTAGGAGAGAAAGGAGCTCGATTAGATGGCTGGATTTTCGTACAGTGAAGGTAAGGAAGCATATCTAGGTTAGTACACCCAGCAGTGAGCCATTCAACATAATGGAAGAAGGGAACCACTAAGTTACAAAAAAAAAAACACCTATGGGGCTGTAGGTAGGGAGTGTGGGTCCATTGAAAATAGGCTAGTTTTGTTTGCATTCATCTGTCTCAAGAGACAATAGATTGCACCTCCGAGGGTGAAGTCAAACTGGTAGAGAATCACAGCACCTGTAACTCACAACGGCTACCTCCCATGTTGTTTTTGCTGCATTTGCAGCACCAAGTGACATCTCTGTGGCACAAGCCTGGACAGTGTGTATGGAGGTCCTGGGCTGCCCAGACCACAAGCCCTCCCCCGCCCAGCATCGCTGATGTGGTCCAGTGCAAAGGAAAGCAATAAATTTGGCACCAGCTTTGCTGCAGGAGTTGGCAGAAGGAGGCATATAAGATGCCATGCAACCACTGTGCTGTGGATTTGTGTAGGGTTCACACCTTAGACTTTTCTTCTCCTGAAGCTGTCCCACAAGGAAGCAAGTAAGGCTGTCCTGAAATGTATCCTGAAATGAAAAGAATATCTAAGCCCAGAAGAAAAAGGACCCACCAGATAGAAAGAGATAATCAGGGTCCTGGGAACCCTAAGGAGCACAATTTTGACAAATTGCTTCCCATGAAACTTCAGGAAATGATTAACAATAAAAACTAATATTAAAATCAATTTCAGATTCAATACAAATACAGACAGAGAGAAGAACTGCTACTTAAAAGGCTTATTGGGAAAGGAGAGTCCAGCAGGAAACAGACACTTGAAATGGTGGGTGCATGGTATGTAATGGGAGGGAGTTTCAAAGAGTAGGTGCCACCACCTTGGAGGTCTCATACCTATATCATAAGAAACGTCCCTCCTGATTGGATGGTCTTTGCAGCAGCCCTCTCCTGCAGTGATCAGTTGGTTATACAATGGGTAAGGACAAACTTTTAGGTGTTAAAGAAATGCACATGAAAATTAGCTATACTTGTTCAGATGCATAGGGTTGTATCAAATTAATTTATACTTAATGGGCAGAGATCAGTCGTGTCCATTATACCATTTTCAATAGGTATACTATGAATGGAACTAATGCTGGGTACAACCAATGGCTTGCATCCAATGGTAGTCATAGAGTAGATCCACAGAAATGATTGGACATTACTATTAATTTCAATGGGAGTACTTTGAGTGTATGGGATGTTAGGGGAGTGGTACCACCTCTGGTGGGGGTACACATCATGCTCCTTCTGGGGTAGTTTGTCCACTTTTTTTTCAAATTATTTTTATTAATTTTCCAAATTATTACAAATCAAATTTCTTAAGACCAGGTTTCCTGCTCCTGTTCCAAACATACGATCACCATCATTTCCTCACATAGCTGCATTATTTCTTATTTGGAGTCCACTAGACAGAATAACATAACAGAGGCTACACATGTCTCTTTCATTTTGCAGGGGAGGACAAGAAGAAAGGAGACCATTTGAAAATCATATGGAAGCATAAAGCACCTTGTCATCCCCCTTCCTTTCCTGGCTTTTGTAGGGGTTCTCAAGCTTTAAAGCAAACATTCCGATACCTTCAAAGCGCCAAGCCCAGTCCTTTCGGTAGCTGTTTGCAGCCCATTAGCATGTGTCGGTCCAGGAGTGCCTCTTTATTAATGCCAATTGTCCAAATAAAGGAGGAACCAACCACAAATCATGCTGGAGACAGAGGCTTGCCCATGGCAGGGGCACACTCCCAGGGACAGTCTCACACCTGCTCTGCCTTTCAAGTTGGCAGACATGGGCTTGAGCGGCTCAGCAGGATGCAGTGAGCTCCCCAGACCCCACTGGGGAACATTGCAAGGATGTTTGCCTCTTAAATCCTGGCCTTCCCCTGCCTGAACCTCCTCACTGCCTGCAGAGGGCAGCGAGGAGCTACTGCCATTGAGTTCGTGCCATAGCCAAAAACCTACTTTGTCCACTTTTGGTCCCCACCCTGCACTCAGCTCTTGCCTATGGCTTCTAGAAGCTGCCAGCATGCAACAGCGGTCACACACCAGGAAACAGCTTCAACTGGTCGACTAAACCAGGTGAGGGTAGCCGATGGGTTTCAAACCTGTTGTGAGTTAACGACCTCCCTTGCATGCAGAAGAAGTGTGCATGCACACAAAAGCTTATACTCAGAACAAACTTAGTTGGTCTCTAAGGTGCTACTGGACTGTGTCAGACCAACACAGCTACCTACCTGAATCTACAATTACTAATCAGAGTTTGACCTCATAAATCTCCCACAACAAGCAGGGCCAGGGAGAGATGAGGCCTGTGGTGTGTTGCCTTGGCAGAGTCCCAGGGTCCAGGCAAAGTCACTTGGGGGCTCCACACCCTTGCTGTGAAGCCAAATGTCAGGGATGCTGTCACTGCAGGCTACATTGCAGATTCTACCGTCAGCAGGGAGTTGGACTGGATGGCCTCTAAGCCCCTTTCCAGCTCTATGATTCTGTCATTATATATATTTGCCAGAGGTATAATGAGGAATCCAGAGCCTTGTGTCTATTTCTGAAGCAGCATCTTCTGGGGTCCTGATACTGTCATTCCCTAGCTCAAAATTAAGGGCTGCAATCTCATCTCTGGCGCACTGTGTACAAAGAAAGCCATTTTACAGGAGGCAAGCAGGGCGTAAGCCTCTCAGAGATGCTTTTACCAGATGACAAAAATCATTCTTTTCTTTCCCCTGTTAAATATTCATGGTGCTTTGATTTTTAGATACTGAGGTACATTTTGTTTCCAAATGTGCCAATCCGGTGTCTGCGCCTCAGAATTAATTCCACCTCTTCCCACCCACCTGCAAAGGAAACAGATAGAGGCAAGCACTACCCTCTTGAAAAATAGTTACTTTCCTCCCTGTTTTCAGTGCTGCACTTAAATATCTATGTCTATATATTTAGGCCTTATACTGTATTTATGGCTTGCACTGAAGCTTTGTTGCATTACTATTGCAATCGTTCTCTCTCTCCCCCCCCCCCCCGGCTGGTCCATTGTTTCCCCTTAGCCTTGTACAAATAGCATGTCAGCATCACCACACATCCTAGGCTGTTGTTAATCCCATAAAACAAGGTGCTTTAACAAAGGTTCTCCTACGCTTCTGACATTTTGAATATTTGTAATTTTGAGGAAATATTTGCATAGGCAGCTACGGAGAAGCTTCTGCACTGAATGACAGATCAGAGGCAGCTTTAAAACATTGGCACAGTCTGTGTTCAACATTTGTTTGTGAGGAGAACAACCACCAGCGGAGGCATAGCAGGCATTTATATAGAAGCACAACATGGAAAAGCAGAGAGCAAATTAAAGAGGAGCTCAGGGTCAGGACTTAATGTTAAAAACCACACAATCCTATATGTGACTACTCAGGTTTGGACACAGGAGCCAACTTGGGCCCCAGACTGTGGGTGCCCAGCAGCTCGCATGCGCGATGTGACATCACAATGTCAGGTCATGTCACAGCTGACCACCACCGCTCTCCGGCACCGGGGCCTCCACCTCCGCTGCTGGACCTCTGTTACCACAGACATGCCTCTGTAGTGGCGGCAGGGGTGGGGCAGCAAAGTGTGGGTGCCCACAGCCCCATGGAAATGGTGCTCTGTTGCCCCACCCCTGCTGCTTCCAGCACGGTGACCAGGCCAAGGCCTCCGCCAAGGCCTGCTGTGGCCACAGACACCCCCAGATGCACGTCCGAGGTGGGCCTCAACAGGGGCCCCATAGTGAATACGGAGGCCCTGGCCCAGTCACCACCACAGATAAAGAAATAAAGCAGGTGGTGGGCAGAGGTCGGGCCCCCACAGTGAAAATTTTGTGGGTGACCAGGCCCCCAGCACCCCTTGGAATTAGTGCCATTGGGTTTGGACATAAGTCCCAGCTGATTTCAGCATAGTAAGCTGTATTATACTGAGAAAGACCATTGGTACATTTAGCTCAGTATTTGTCTACTCTGACTGGAAGCAGCTCTGCAGAGTTTCAGCCAGGAGTATCTCCCCTGGGGTGTAAGGGATTTAAGAAGGCATCTTTTTCTGTCCCATCCTGTATTTGTCACACACAGCACTGGTCCCATTCCACTGAAGTTCACCTTCCACAAAACAATGCCATTTCTCTCACTGTCCACAGAGGCACACTTTTGTAAGTTTTGTAATTAATTACTTAAATTACCATTCTTATGACATAATTCTACCCCATTCATTTCAATGCAAGGGAAACAATATGCAAATAAGGAGGAAAAACATAATTACATATCATTTGTTGATCCACTGGATCCTGAGTAGTCTCATTGCTGTTATATGACGTAGTCATTGGCCCAACTATGGGTCTGATTGTCCTGTCCCCTGAGCCCCCAATCATGGCATTTATGAGCAGAAGGGCATCAGATCCAGCAGTAGCCTTACCATTCTACAAAGTCCCACTGAGTGGGGTAGTAGTTTGGATTATTTTATTATTTTATTTATTTCTTTAAAAGCAAAAAGACATCATTTTTTTAAATGAACAGTTGCTAGGGGCATGGTAGGCAGCCTCCACCCCTTCCCACACTTATAGGAAAATCCAGCCAAGGATGACCTAGGTTTTTCACAAAGTGCAGGCACCTGAGGAGCTAAAGGAAATGGAGTGACAATGTGTTGAATGAGAGCAACAGCATTCACAAAAAACACCGACCACCTCCAAGGCAATGTAAGCACAATAATAACAACCAACATCCCACCCTAGAGAATTTCACCTTTTCCTCTCTCTCCTTCAATAGTTTTCAAATGCAAATTCTTTTCACATTATTGATGGAGAATAGCTGGGTGTAGAGTGGGGGAGAGAACGTGCTCTTAGTCCTTGGAGTCATATGCAGCATCCTTTAAATAATTTTACTGGAATCAGGAAACCAAAACATTGCTTTTTAAGCTTACATGATAGGATTTGAGCAACGGTTTCTAAGCAATTACGGTACTTATCATATTTTTACCAGTTGGAATTCCAAGTGTGAATGCACGGGTTTTTATAGTAATTTTGCTCATGGTTGTAAAATCTTCAAAGTCAGCTCTGATGTTCCTGTTATGTTTTCATATATTGTAAAGGCTATAGATATAGATATTCCTCTGTTTCTCCCTCACTTGGCACAGATGGCTTCATTATGTAGACAAACAAAGCAAATAATCTATAAAAAGAGATTGTCTATAGCAATAAGTTGGTTTCTTCTAAATTTTGATCCTCTTGTTTCCGTAAACAAAATTGCTTACCACATTTGTTCAAACCTCCTCCATTTTGCAATGGAGGCTTCAGAGTGGTAGCATAAATTTCCGATAGCCTGGATTGTGATGCAATTTACTCTGTTACCTGATCGTGGAATATAATGGTTAAAGATTAGTTGCCATTTGTTGTCTTCTTGTAATTCCCACTCTAGGTAGCAGTTGAAATGTACCACAAACAGCATATTTACAAATATTCCAACAGGCAAATTGTTTTTATTAAAGATGTTTGGGTTACAAAAATTGTCTCTGTTTTCATATCATAAAGGCCTTTGTACAGATCAGTTATATTTGATGTGAGGCATTACTGTTGCATACAGCATAAGATTGAGGGAGAAGAGAGGTGGGGAGAGAAAGCGAGGGGAGAGAGGGAGGTAGTAAATTTTCATTCTCTTACACAGTGTATGTGCAAGGTTTTTGAGGCAGCATCAAATGGGTAGGTTCTCTTTCTATTCATTTATTAGTTTTCCTTGGCAGTGAAAGAGGTTGTGGGGTCCAGGGTCTGGTTGGTTACTTTCAGTTGACTGCAGTGAGTTTTGTTTGTGTGAATGATGGAGAGGGGTTGTTGGGTCAAGTTAGCCTTATTGATTCATACGCTGTCGGTGTGTTCGTATTGTTGCCTTGTTGAGCCATACCAGGGTAAAGGCATCCTCTTTTATTGGTTCCCGTGCTAGTTCAGTTTGTTTGTTGGTTAGCTTTCCTAGTAGGGCTGTTTCCCATACAGTTTGGCACCAGTGGTCCATGTTCAATCCTGGCACAGTGTCTAGCTATGATGTTCCTGGCTGCTGAGAGTAGGTGGCTTATGACCTCTTTGTAGTGTGAGTGTGTGTTTTAGTCTTGGAAAATATTCAATAAGGCCAGTTCTTGGGTGGTTTCTAAGACCTGTTTAGTTACTTTGCATATTTCTTGTAGGAATGATGTCCCAAAGGGTTGGATTTTGGGACAGTCCCATCACATGTGGAAGTATGTGCCTGTAGAGGTGCAACCTCTCCTGCATTTTGGCAAGGTTCCTGGATGTATCATTGCCAGTTTCTATGGTGTTAGGTACCATTATAGATAGGTTTCAAGGTGAGTTCTCTTCTTTTGGCTGAGATGGGTTTAAAGGGTGGTTTTGACCACAGTTTAGTCCATTGGTTTATTTTGTAACCTATCCTGTGCCCCCATTGTCTTTTTGATTGAGATGAAGGGGTTTGTGGGATTTGTGGGATCTGAAATAGAATTTTGTATATTGGGATACTATCCCCTTGCCATGTCCCATTGCTGTCAGGAGAAGGTTTTCGAAGGTGGTCAAGGGCCTACTGGCTGCTGCTTTTACTCTTTTATGGCTGGGGTGTTTAAGAAGGTGTGTAATTGGTGGTGTGTTAGCCAGGGTGTTTGGGTGTCCCCTAGTTTGCCTTGTATTTCTTGTGTCGGTAAGAGTTTGTTATATTTGTAGAAATCTGCTAGGTGGTGTAAGCCTTTGGCTTGCCAACTTTTTATTTGGAAGTTTTGGGCTACGTGATGGAATAGTGGATGGTGGGCCGGGGGGGGGGGGTAAATGGGGATGCAGTTGGGGACAGTTTTCCTACTTTTTCCTTCTATGCTTTAAGCATGGGCTGTGTGAAGCTGTTTAGTGTTGTGGGGATTTCCCTTAGTTTGTTTTGAGGGAATGGGTATGCTGTGGCAGGGATGTTCCTTTTTAACCAGGCCTTTGGTCGATTTGATTGACATCCTATGCCCTTTTAAAATGTGGGGTTTTTTTGTTGGGGTGTGTGTGTGTTGCTATTACTTTTATTTGAATTATGTATTTTGTGGTTTTATATTTTCATTTTATTCTGTGAAAATATAAAACCTGAGACCTGCAGGTATAGGGTGATATATAAATCAAAAAATCAATCAATCAATAAAATTTAGGTTTTTTTCTGCCTTTTATGGAGGGTGAAATGAATTTGTTCCATTTCTTCAAGTCTTTGCTAATTTCTTGCCAAAGGAGGTTGTAGTTGTGGAAGTATAGTTCGTTGAGGTTTCTGATTATTTGTGCCCCTAAGTATCTGAATTTGGTGCAGCAAAGTTTTATCTTCATGATGTTGGGAAATACTTTTTGAATATGGGGTGGGGGGGGTGTTGTTGAAACTCATAGTCTCAGATTTCACAAAGATTCACCTCTAGGTCCGACACCATTGCAAATGTATTGAGTTATTTGGTTAGGGCAGTGGTTTCCAACCAGTTTCCTGTGGCACCCTGGGGTGCCTCGAATGATGATCAGGGGTACCACAGGCAACACTGGCCCCTGTCCTTTTTTCCTTCCCTCCCTTCTCTGATTCCCTCTCATGTCTCTGCCTCCCAAAGGCTTGTGCAGCTGTTTATTGCAGCAGCCCTGGCTATAAGCTTTGCAGGCGAATGGTGCCTCTGGGAGGCACCTCTCTTTGGGGGTGGGGGCGGTGCAGCTCAGAGACCAGGGGCAGCAGCAGCAGCTGCCCGGAGGAATCCCAAGGAGAGGGAAGAGGAGAAGAGACTGAGGCAACACTCCACAAGGGAGGGTGTTCAAAAAAGAATGAGAGGCTGCCAGTTCTGCAAGCAAGGGGGACATAACTGGGCTCCTGAGCCCCACAGGGGTGCCACAGAAAGAATATAGTCGATCAAGGAAGTCGTGGACTCAAAAAGGTTGAAAACCTCTGAGTTAGAGTGATTGCTGTCTTTATGGAGTCTGGTGTTGTGACCATCTGGTCATCTGCAAGGAGCCCTAGTTTATAGGTTTTGTCTTTGACTGATAGTTAAGCTTTTTTGCTTTGTTTTTCTGCCCAAGCAGATATTGTTGGACTCATCTCCGATCAGCCCCAGCCATAATGGCAAATTTCAGCTTCCCTTTGCTTCAAGAAATCTGCCACTGATGGGTGACTATCCAGTCTCTTCAGAACTTCTCAACATACAGTATGTCCCAGTGAAACTACCTCATTTCTTCTTCTTTGGCGATCACTTGTAGCTGAGTAAGATTGTCTTCCATAAACACGGTTTTAACAATTAGTCCGTAAGTGTCTGCAGAGGCCAATTGTGGACCCACACGTCCTTCCACAGTGGGAACATTGGTTCCCGGGCGGGAGCTGATTGATCACACACTACCTCATACTGTGAGGGAGTTCATCTTATCTTTCATCAAAATCCCCCCCCCCCCAACTTGAAGTCATTGTTTTGGGCCCTATATCTTAGTGCCACAGGCAGCATATTTTCTTCATCCACTGTGGTACAGCTTTTCAATATTTGAATATGGCTGATGTATTACCTCCCATGGGTTTCATCTCCAGGTTAAACATACCCAACATTTTCCGTCTTTTAGCTTACCCTCCAGACACCTCTTTCTCACCCATTTCTGGACACATTCCAGTTTGTCAATATCCTTCTTAAACCATGGTGCCCAGAGGTCTGATCAAGGCAAAATAGTGCAGCACCATTATAAGGTAAAGTACTTAGGAGGGTCATAATGAGGACATCAGTTTTATTAGAAGCATATGAGTCATGCTAGAAATGAGGAGAATAATTTAAGGAAGCTCTGGAAGTCTTGGGTTTGCTAATCAAAAAATAATGATTTTTTGACAGTGAGAATCTACGTCTGAAGGTTCTTCATATACTGTCAGGCTTCCCCCCCCCCCGACACCCCCCCCCAATGTTCTGTTCCCTACATGTTCATATCCTCCCTTTCTTCTTGTTCCTTTTCATACCTGAGTAGAATTTAATGGAGTTGCATTAAAAAATGTTTCCATTCCATGAGATGTAATCCATCAACACAGGCTTCTTATACATTGTGCTGAAATGAATCCATTCCAGCTGAAGAAGCAGATAAATCAATTTAAGTGGAAGATTTCTTGACAGTTTAATTCAAATTAAGTCCACTTTGTTCAATTAGTGGGAGGATGGAGCTTGTGGGCAGGGGGAACGAAAATAGGTGGCAAAGGAGGGGGGACGGGGCTTAAAAGAATGACTCAGGAGAACTTGAACCCCAGTGCTTCTGTGGGCCCAACCCATTTGCAGAAAATGAGCTATTTAAAATACGAACATAATAACCAGCTACTAATGCATATTCTTGTGGTGAAAGGGAAATTGCTTTCATTCTAGTGACTTTCTTTTTTAAATAAGAAATGTGTAGTGGTTTTGGCGTGGGCTTCTACATGGGTGGCAACAATGCTTTAAATGTGCAGCATTTGGAAAATGGAAAACAGTGAGAAAAGAAAGAAAGAAAGAAAGAAAGAAAGAAAGAAAGAAAGAAAGAAAGAAAGAAAGTCTTTTCTGGAGGCAAACTTTATCCCTGATGTGGAGTTCATGCCCTGACCAGTCCCAATCACTCTGAAGATCTCTGGAGAAACCCAGAGGAAAACAAGCCTCTGAGGGCTGAGAAGAGATTCTAAGCATTGCATTACCCACCGACAAGGTCAGCAGTACTGACCTGGGTCCCCCACTGTGGGTGCTAAGCATGCACGCACCACGCTGCAACACGATGACATCGCAGCCGCATGATTGCAGGACATCACATCACTGTGATATGATGCTGGCATAGTATGGCACATGCATGCATGCTGCAGTGGCGCATGGACAGGGGCCTGCACCTCTGCCATGGGGCCTCTGTCCACTGCACAGTCTCTGTTCATGGCTGCTGTGCCAATAAAGGCCTCACGGCAGAGGCACAGGCCCCAGTCCAGTTGCCACCGAGGCAGCTGAGCATCAGAGGTAAGATGAAAGTTGGGAGGCAGCAGCAGTGCATGTTGGTGGTGCATGGTTGGGGGGGGAGGTCGGGTGGTGGTGGTGGCAGCAGTGGGGGGGGGGCAGAGGCCAGGCACTCACAAGAAAAAAATTGTGGGTGCTTGGGCGCCCAGGGCTACCTAGCGTTGGCGCCAGTGGAAAAGGTACAAGTAATTGCTTTGCATTCATGATATGCAAACATACACTTGCGGCCCAGCTTGCCTCAAAAGACCATATAGGTTTTGCAAGCATTCCTGTCTAATACTGTATAATACTAACTTGAAAACAATCCCCACTTCCTATTGCAAAGGAAGGGAGGAGTAGCTACAACATGGCTCCCTGGACTAGGTTTGCAAGAAGTCCTCTGCAAAGAAGACTCCTTACTTTTGTAAAAGGAAATGTTTTAATGAAGCAGGCTTTGCAATTCGGTTCCTCTGCCCTATGCAATCACTGCTCCCTGTCATGGGCCAGGAGTCAGCTTCACCTGCTGAGCAGCAGCCTGAAGGAATATAATGCGAAGTGACTCCACCTGCTGCTGATCAGCCTTCTTGCTCCTGAGGAGAACCAGCTGGCTCCAGCTTTCTTAAGCAGGGTTTCCAGCCTCAGTCAGTTGCTGAAAACTACATTCGTTGTTCCTGGCCAGACCCTGCTGCTTCTTGAGACCTTGGACGCTTGGCTTTCTTGACCTCTAGATCATCTGACTACATTAACTGAGATATTCCTGACTTTAGGATTGAATTGGACCTTGTGTATGGACTCTGCCTCCAGGCAAGTACTCCCCTGGGGCTTGGCTGGATGGCTGTCTTCTCCTTCCACTGAACTCTGCAGTGGCTGGCAGCCCAGGACTATGACACTCCCTCCCTTTTGCAAAGGAGTGGGGTAACCAGTGGTGAGGGAGGTTGTCCAGGGTCCTGAAAACACTGCCTTTGTCTGTGCTTGCTTGTAGAATTGCATCTTGTGGCTTCTGCATCTCTTCTCTGGAACCTGGAATGTAGATGGGACTCTGCCTGCCTTGCCAGTTCCTATTCAATCCACCTTCCTAGGAGTGCTTATTGCATTATTTACCTCCTGTGGGAACTTCTTCCTTAGGATGCAATAGGTGTAGTGCTTAAGAGCGGTGGACTTGCAATCTGGTGAATCGGGTTCGATTCCCTGCTCCTCCACATGTAGCTGGTGGGTGACCTTGGGCTAGTCACACTTCTTTGAAGTCTCTCAGCCTCACTCACCTCACAGAGTGTTTGTTGTGGGGGAGGAAGGGAAAGGAGATTGTTAGCCTCTTTGAGACTCCTTCGGATAGTGATAAAGCGGGTTATCAAATCCAAACTCTTCTTCTTCTTCTGATTTGGTTTCATAGTAGAGCAGTTCATCATGCTTCCTGTCCACACACTGCAATAATTCCTGCTCTTACTGTAAAGAAAGGTTGGGGAACTAGATGTCAATGTGGGCAAATATGCAATCTGCAAAGTGACTTTCAAAGTGTTCCACAAGACCCAACAATCAGTTGATTACCGTAGCTAATCTGAGCCACGTCTGTATTTGGCTTTACTTAAGCTGAGCCAGGTCTTTACCTGCCCCATATTTGATATATATATTTATTAAATTTGTATACTGCCCTTCATATAAAGATCTCAGTGTGGTTCACAGCATAAAAATACAAGATAAAAACATAAAATAATAAAAACAAAAACAAACCAATTATTCCCCACTCCCACAAACAAATTTAAAATGATAAAGGATGTTAATCAGCCACATATGACATCAGGTACAGAGCAGGAGGGTGCAGCTTGGCTGAAATGTCCTTGAGACAAATTGGGAGGTTAATTGGGCATGTGAGATGAAATTCCCACCCCTGCTCTAGAATCATAGGGATACAGAAGGGGGACCCTCTGGCAGCTGGGGAAACAGGTCCTGCTACTTATTGCTATTTTTATCTTCTTACTTTTCAGCTTACAAACAGTGGAGAAATGGGAGGCGGCATCATGTCTGAGCTTTATAGCAAGTAGTTGTAGCTATGCTGCTATAAGGTACACTCCACACTGTATACAGTTGTAGCATTGCAGTGCCTACTAAGTGGCTGATCCAGCCTCAGACGGAAGCCTTTTACTTTCCCTTTGCTTAACATCTCCCTTCCTCAAGGCACATTTGCCATCTGTGGTGCCCCCCCCTTCCAACTTGTCTTGTTGCATTACAAATCATCAGCCACCATCAAGAGGTCAAGAGCCATCATTTTTTTCATCCTTCCCCCCACCTCAACAAGAAGCATGAGACATCTGAGATTTGGCTCTGTTTCCAAACGGTCACAGTCTGTCCCCTGCAGGGAGTCACTACTCCTCTTCCAAATGGATTTATGACCCTATAAACGGTGAATCATTGTGTGTAATAAAGAGCAGAACAGATCTGAGTGCTATCCAATTTAATAATTACTGGAGTAACTTAATCATTTTCAGATATGTTGCCCCGGTGCCGGCAGACCTTGAAAACCTGCCTGTGAGTGTTCGTTTGATCATGATATAATAGTGCTACAAGGCTCCTGAGCCTCTTCCCAGCCAAACAGAATATTTCTTTTCACTCCCATCCAGAATTAATGAGGTGCTCAACAAGAGTGCTTATGATGGCTGGTCAACCAAAAAGTGGGGGTATTTTATTTGAAAAACTTGTGTGTGTGTTTAGTTCACTCTACTTACAAAATGATCATGTTTGGACATGATGTTTGGGCTTAACACCAAATTGTGAAGAGATAGTTTCTGCTGGGTTCTGATTCCAGAGAAGCAAACTTGCAATTAAGTGCACATCCATGGTCTATGAATGGGGTCAAGATAAATCAGTGATGGATTTCAGGAGGTAGATTTAAATATGTATGATCAGATGCAACAAAGTGTTGGGCTCTATTATGGCCAGGAAGGAGGAGCTTCCAAAAACATTGTCAGGCAAAGTGTCAATCAATCTTTGGAAAAGGGGAAACAAGGAAGCAGGTAACACTTTGGAGAACTCCTTTTGGATAAGGCCAAAGGTCCATATAGATCAGCACTCTGTTGTCACAATGGCAAGTCAGATGGCTCCAGAAAGCACACAGGCAGGGCATGATGGCAACAGTCCACTGTTACTGTTACTCCTAAACACATAATAAGAGCCCTGCTAGATCAGAACAAAGGCCCATCTAATTCAGCATCCAGTTCTCATAGTGGTCACCCTGAAGGTTGTGGGAAGTTTGTACGCTGAACGTGGATGCAGCAGCAACTCTGCTCTCCTCTGATTTCTAGCAACTGGTTTTCAGAGGCATACAGTCCCCAACAGTGGAAGTAGAACATGGCCCTTATGGCTCATAGCTTATCCCCCAAGCTGGGCTTGCAGCCTGAATAAATTAATTTGTTCCAATGATCTAATTGGGGATTTGTTTTCCTTTAGGCCATTCACTCCTCCCCATGCAGTGAATGAGGCCCTCACTTTTAAAGTAGCCCAGCTTGTTCCATGTGTTTTTTACTACAGTGACACAAAGGCAACTGCAGCATCACTGTAGCTTCATAACTGGAAATCTTGAAGTGTAAGGATCTGCTAACATGGGCTGAAGAGGGGCTGGCCTTGTGGTCTTTTCTGATAATGGCACTCTGAGAAGGTAGCAGCATCAGAATCCATTTCCAAAGGCAAATCCTCTTCCTAGTTTGAGAGCTGATCAGTGTCCAGGTCCTCTTTCCTTAAGAAGGGCAAGTTTGAGCCCTGGGCCATGACACATAATAGTTTGTTGTTGGCAGGTTGTAAGCATGTTGCAGACTGAGAGCAGTGCCCCATTTCTGCTTCTGTATCAACCACTGGTGAGAGGGCAGATTTGATATGGGATGGTTTTGTGGTATGGCACCACTTTCTCAGCAAGCATCTTCAGATCTTGAACTCCACCCACTCAATTAAGAGGACAGAGGATTAAGAGGGTTTCCTTTTCCAGTTATGCCTTGCTTGAGCAATATGGTCTTCCTGAGCTCTGGTGTGTTTCTGTATTTTTGGTTTCTCCTCCAGTGCTAACTTGCCCTTTGGTCCTGACTTCTGACTTTATCCATATCTCAGCCTCTTGGTTTATTCTCCAGTTCTTTCTTGATCTTTAATCCCAACTAGTGTATAATTCCACATAACTCAGTGGCAGAGCATTTTCTTTGCATGCAGAAGGTCCCAGGTTCAGTCTCCAGATAGGGTTAATGAAAACTTCTATCTACAATTCTGGAGAGGCACTTGTGTAGGCAATACTGAGCTAGATGGAGCAATGGTCTGATTCAGCAGAAGACAGTTTTCTAAGTTCTTTGTCCCAACTCCTGCCTCACTTCAAATTGCTGCCCTGACAGCCTGGATGTTCTACAACATATTTACCCCACAGTTTCCCTAGTCCTTAGTTGGCAATCACCACATGAAGGAAGTTTTTATGTTTGTCAACAAAGTTACACTTTCTTCATGGTGTAACTTGACTGGTTTGCATGAGAGAAATTGAGATATCTTCTCATATGGTTTGAACATCAGTGATTAAAAATATATATATATTGGAAAGTACCTTAAGTTTCTGCATTGTTTTCAAGGGCACCCCCACACAATCCAGTCTGGAAGTTTGCAGAGCATGGAGTACAATGGCCAAATCACTTCTGTCCAAAAGGGGTTGTAGCTGGTGCAGCAGTCAAAGGTGAAAAAAACACTCCTAGCCACCAAGCAACCTGGGTCTCCAGTGAAGGTGTTGAATCCAGGAGCACCCCCGATCTGTGAACCTGCTCATCCAGGGAAGTGCAAATCCATTCAGGGCAGGCTGCTTCCCTTCCTCTAGGATAGAGAACCTGGGACACATAGCACCTCTATCTTTTGAGGATTCAGCTTCAGTTTATTGGCCTACAACCCATCAATGCCTCTAAGCACTGGTCTAACGCCTCAACTACCTCTCCTGATTCAGATGGAACAGACGGATAGAGCTGGGTGTCAGCTGCATATTGGCAACTCATCTACAGCTACTGCCCACATCTTTGTGGACAGCTAATCTGAGTGACTCATCTATAGGTTATTTCATTAAGGTCTTATCATGTCAATTATCTGATAATTCTTGAAGAACACAAGATATCAATAGGGCATTACTGCATCAAAGCCATCACCTGCTATTTGTTTAGGCTGTCCACTTTCAGTCCTGGAGTCATTCTTCATCTTCTAGTTGATTCAATTGTTAGTGGTGTTCCATCAAGCCACCTTTCACTGTGTGTCAAGTTCCCTGTTGGTCATGCTCCGTATCCAGTGTCTCTTGGGACTCAGCTTTCATGAAGGAACCAGCTTTCACACTTATAAAGCCTCTTTTTTGTCACACACATCTATAATTCAAATTCATTTTCTTCCTGGGGAAAATGTTACTGTTTCATCATCCACTAGAGTTTTCAGGGGATAAATCTCAAAAGGAGACATTTCCTTTTTAAAAAATTGTTCCCTATATTTATCTCCTTTGGTCTTTGGAGGGCCAACCCATTATGAATGGCTCTGCTGTTGTTATCGATGTATGGATCTTTGTGCGGAGAGGATGAATGGGGCGATAGTCATATCTGGCATGTGCTGAGAACACAACCACCAGGGAGATTGTTTTATTTCCATGTATTAAATCTTTGATCTTTTTCGTCACCATAAATCTTTATAAAAATAAATTTGGAAAGAGAAGAAAGATGGTCTGCTACTTGGGTACCATTTGTCTAACAAAGCTTCACTAGGCTTTTTAAACATTTTCATTATGCAGATATTGAATGTGGTCCAGCTAAACAATTGACTGCTGTGTGTATTTTATGTAAGCCAAATTTTAGCACTAGAGAAACAGTACCATGAGCTATTGAGTTGAACAACAGAGGCCACATCTACTTCTTCAATGGCTCCTTACAATGCGGATCCTAGCAAAGCGGATTCATTGAATTCTTCCAGACTGAGTATTCATCCTGATTTGCTTGCACAAAGCTTATTTGGAGGTTAGACTATGCTTGGTTTTCATTCAGCATTCATTCTGATTTCTTTGCAGGGAGGTTATACAGCAATGAACATTCACCCTGATTTGCTTGTGGGGTGCATCCTTCTGTCATTCATTCATTTATTCATTCATTCATTTATTCTAGACCTGCCTGCAGCTGCTGCCTGCCCCCACCTGCAGGATCTGCGGCCTCTACTGGATCTCCAGACCAGGACCTGCCTGCAGCAGTGCAAGTAGGGCAGGAACCAGAATCCTGGGCAAGCAGAAAGCATTGGAAACACCTGCTCCTCCAGCTAAGTGTGCACCAGTTGCTGGGGCAGCTCTATAAAGCTTGCCTGCATTGGGGGCAGAGCTGCCCCCAGTGGAGATGACACTAAGGAGGTTTTCCCTCTGGGGACGGCACTTCGGGGGTGGAATGAAGGTTTGATGGGGATGGTGTTTTAACTTGGGGGGAGTGTTGTTTATTGGGGGAGTGGTTTTAAATTAAGTGTTTTAGTTGTATTTGTAGTTTTTTGTTTTGTTTTATAAGGCTGATTAATACTCTGCTGCAGGAAGAAGAAGAAGAAGAAGAAGACTTTTCAGTGCATTTTCCTGTCACTTTCCTAACTGCAAAAGTAAATGTTGTTGTTGGATTAATTGTGCTAGAGTGACGGTGTGCTTTCAGAAACTTTAATTGTAGATACTGAAATTCCCAGAATGTGATTGAATCCTTCCCACAAAATAGTGTCAGTCTGGACACAGACATATGTTGCAATGTGCTGCCGGGGAGAAGTGCAGCTGGGTTGTGTGCCCTGGAAAAGACCACCCTTTACTTGGCCAAATCAGATTCAATTTTCATGGGCAATCTGGTTCTCCCAGGCATCTGCCAGAGGAGCTGATGTTATCCAGCTACTGCACAGGAAAACTAGCTTGCCCCTGACTTCTGGCAGCTGTCACCTCTCCCAGTTTAAAGCTGGTATGTGGTCCTACCACTCTCACTATAAAACACGGGCACCCCATTAAACTGATTGGCAATAAATGAAGGTCATATAAAAGAAGTAAGAAATGTTTATGAAATGAAAACATTTCCTTTTTTTAAAAAAAGGCATAAATAGGACATAATGATCCATGATGAGAAGGGCTTTCATTTTTAAGTGATCTCTATTCAAAGACCATTGAGAATATATACCTTCTAGACAAGTGGGGGGGGGGGTTTGTTTTGTTTTTTACCTTGGGTCTCCATATTTTGTTGGGCTGGAATTGCCACCTTCCTAACAGTTGGCTAAGCTGGCCAGTGGATGATTCAAGTTGTAGTAGCCCAGAAATATTTGGGTACTCAAAGTTGAAGAAAACTATTCTGGGGCATTCTGTTTTTGAGAATATACCAAAAGCACGAGAGCAGGAAAGTTAAATCTTTCTGTGATGGTGTGTGTGTGTGTGTGTGTGTGTGCGGAGTGATGCCTTTGGAAGAATTTGTCACCCTGTCAAAAGTTCAGTAAGCCTCTTCAAGAGATGGGGAGAAGAATGTTTAAAATGAGCAATATAGCTTTCTACTGGATAGAGGGAGGGGGGAAACCCCTCATGGTATGACATTCCATGAGAAAAATTAATGTGAAACATTAAAAATGCTACTTAGAAAAAGGGAATCCATTTTTTACCCACAATGAGACAATTTTGGCTGGCGTCGTGGTGTTGATTAATGCATGATGAAGGTATTTAACGTCACCTCATGCCTGCCTTTTCCCTAGGGGCATGCATTAATCAAGTGCGCTGGGTTCTTTGTCATGTCCCTTCTGCTTAAATAATACCCATAACGGAACATGAGTAATATAGTCACCCGGGTGTAAATGGGTATATTGTATTCCTGCAAGCAACAAGAAACTTGGTGGAGTTGGAGGGAATCTTGAGGGCCTGAGATGCATAGCATATGTTACAACCTAATACAGGGCATCCAGTTTTGTTGCAATGGTTGGGCTGGTGGTGGTTATGAATATGAAGAGTCCTGGTGGATCAGGCCAAAGGCCCATCTAATCAAGCATACTGATCTTACAGTAACCAACCAGACACTTGTGCAAAGCCCACAAGCATGACCAGACAAGCACAACCAGACACTTGTGCAAAGCCCACAAGCAGCAGCAGTCTATCCACTTGTGAATTTTATTTATAATATAATTATTTGTCATTATTTTTTAATTTGTATACCACCCATCAGAAGATCACAGGGTGGTTCATAACATAAAAACCCCAAATGAGAACACAAAATACATAACAAAAAATCCAAACGTAAACCAATAACCCCTCTCTCACAAACACATTTAAAAGGCAATATATTGTTTAATTAGCCAAAGGCCTGAGAGAAAAGGAACATTTTTGTTTAATGACTAAAGATATGAAATGAAGACACCAGGTGAGCCTCCCTGAGGAGAGCATTTGATAAATCTGGAGCCACCACAGAAAAGGCCCATTCTTATGTTGCCACTCTCTGACCCTCTCATGGAGGAGGCATGGGGTCCAGGTTGATCCACATGGGGAGATGTGGTCTTTGAAGTATTGCAGTCCTGAGATGTTTAGGGCTGTCCAGCACTTTGACTTTGGCCCAGAAACTTAACTAATTGGCAGCCAGTGTAGTCAGGCCAGCATTGGTGTTACATGCTCAAATCATCTTGCCCCAGTGAACAACTTGGCTGCTGAATTCTGCACCAGCTGAATTTTCTGAACCCTCTTCAGAGGCAGCCCCATATATAAAACATTGAAGTAATCTAACCTAAAGGTTATCAGAGAATAGACAACAGACAGGGATGCAGTTGGGCCACCAGCTGAAGTTGATGGAAGGCACTGCACTTCACTGAGGCCACCTGAGCCTCTAGTGGCAGCAAAGGATTCAGAGGTGCTTCAGTCTTAACTGGATTGAGCTTCAGGTTGTTGGCTGTCTTCTAGTCCATTACAATGGTCCAGCACATCCCTGAAGATGTAAAGGAGAATTAGAGCTGTGTGTCATCACCATATTACTGACAATGTACTCCAAAGCTCTGGATGACCCGACTAACTTCTAATTTCATTTAGATGTTAAATAAATAGGGGATAAAATTGAACCCTCCTCATTGAAGGCTCCGTGGTGCTGAAGAGCACTTCTCAAGCATCTCCCTCTGGAAATGACTCTCCAAGTAGGACTGGAACCACTGAAAAGCAAACTCCCCCACAACCAACTTGGACAGTCACCCCAGAAGGATACCATGATTGATCTTATCAAAAGATGCTGAGAGGTCTGGGAGAATTAACAGGGACACATTTCCCCTGTCTCTCTCCTGACCAGCGACGGAGCATATGTCCGCACTGCCCAGGGCGGGTGCACTCCCAAGGGGGGTGGGACACGGAGGGTGCCCTCCCAGGCACAGGATAGCCACTCGGGTATACGGAGCAGTGCACACGCCCTGCAGCCGGAGGCGGAGTGAGCTGCCCACAAGGATGGAGCGAGCCGTGCATAGTGGACATTTGGTGCGCCACCTGCCCACGACTCCTAAGCCTCCCAACAAGCCCCCCCCCAGCTGTCAAAACGAAGGGGGAAGGGGGGAATGCTGCCGGCAAAGCGGCACAGCTCTCCCCTTACCTCAATGGCTCGGGGTAGGCTTGGGAGTCACAGGCGGGCGGTGCGCCAAATGTCACCCCCCCTCAGTGAGAGCACCCAAGGCAAATCGACCCTACCACACACACCTTTCTCCACCCCTGCTCCCATCAGAGGTCACCATGCAGGGCAACTAAAGCAGTTTCTGTGCCAAAACCAGGTCTAAACTCCAATCAAACTGGATGTAGGAAATCAGTTTCCTTCAAAAGTCCCCGGATGTGGTGACCACCCACTCAAGAACATTTCCCAGGAAGGGAAGATTGGCAACTGGCTGGTACTTGCTTAGATTTTTCAAAACCAATGAGGGCTTCTTACCATTGCCTCCTTCAAGCTGGTAGGGACCATCCACTCTTGCAAGGAGGCATTAATTACCTCTCTGGCCCAGGCATCTATCCCCTCCCTGCTAGTTTATATCAGCCAAGAGGGGTAAGGATCCAGACCACAAGTGGTCACGCTGACCAATCCAAGCACTTTGTTTTCATCCTTGTGCCTTACTAACTGAAACTCATCCAACATAAAAGGACTAGACAGTGCTCTGGATACCTCTTGAGTTTCATATGCTGTAACAGCAGAGTCAAGATCCCAGTGGATTGATTTTAACCTCAAAATGCTTCACAAACAATTCATAACAAGCTACCATCAGTTCTGTCACCTCTATTGGGTCAGATTGTAAAACACCCTATGCAGAAAAGCTCTACTGGACAGCAGAATGAGGATGCAATGAGGGTAGCAATATATGATTCCCAGCAACTGGTGTTTAGAAGAATACTGCTTCCACCATAGCCATTGTGGCTAGTTGTCATTCATAATCTTATTCTCCATTGTTTCATTGTATCAGGATTCAATCTTATCCAGACCTGGAATCTGGGTTCTTAGCCAACTGGGCTTCTAGTGGTAATGTGAATTGAAATGTGACCTTGCCTTCAAGTGACTAATCCAGTGTATGCTCCAGTTGGTGTAGCAGAAGGTGGTCCTTCAAGCATACCAAACCAATTAAGACTTTCTAGGAAAGCTCAGGCACTACTTAAAATAAATCAATCCCTGGAAGCATTGACAAAGCTATCGACAGAGAATTCTAAAAAATTAACAGAGTTGACAACAAGGCTGGATGTGAATACAGCTAGTGTTAAATCTAACACAGATTCTATAAATAGATTAATTCAGGAAAATTCAGAAACACGAAAGATTGCAGAAAGTGCAAAAACAACGGCTGAAGAGACAAGGGAAAAGTTTGGGCCTATTATTAAAAAAGTGAATGAGCATGATGCAGCCCTCTCCTTACTGGAACTTCAACGTAAAGAGAAGAATTTAAAATTTAGATTGGTGCCTGAAGGGGAAGGGGACAACCTTGTGAAATTTCTTACAGAGAACATCATAACTTTTTGGCAGGAGGAATGGGAGGAAGACGAGGAACTTGAGATAATATCAGCCTTTCGACTGGGTAGAAAGCAGGATAAAAAACCAAGGGACTGTCTAATTACACTGAGATCAAAAGAAGAAAGAGATAGAATATTGAATCTGCATTATCAAAAGGCATTGGTGATCCAAAATTGTCAGATACAGATTTTTAAGGACATTCCTAAATACATTTTAGAGGTGAGAACATATTACAAAAGCCTAGCAGACCTGCTGAAGAAAAACACTATACCATTCAGATGGGAGTTTCCACAAGGATTGTCCTTTAACTTCAAAGGAAGGAAGATTAAAATAAAAACAATTCAGGACAAAGAACAATTTTTGGAGAAGTACCTGGAGGATCTGCAGAAAGGAACTGTGGAGGAGAGGGA
This sequence comes from Podarcis cretensis, assembly GCF_951804945.1. Lineage (NCBI taxonomy): Eukaryota > Metazoa > Chordata > Lepidosauria > Squamata > Lacertidae > Podarcis > Podarcis cretensis. The sequence goes on along the minus strand of NC_137184.1, from coordinate 5,939,883 downwards.
ACCACCTGATATAGCAAATTTGTCATTTGGACTTTCACTACCACCATCAGAGGAAGAGCAGAAGCTTGGAGCAGTTGGAGGAACAGCTACCTAAATACAAAATGTCTCTGCAACTCCTTAGTTGGAACTGTAACGGTTTGAACCTTCCTCGGAAAAGAAGACAGGTTTTTCATATTTTGAAGAAAGAACAATTAGACATAATATGTTTGCAAGAAACCCATATTGCCAGGATACATAGGAAATTACTGATAAATAAGAGACTTGGTCAAGAATTTATCTCATCAGACAAAGTAAAGAAAAGAGGTGTGGTGATCTACGCAAAGGAAAAGTGGGCTCCAAAATTGATATTTAAAGATGATCAAGGAAGATACCTGGCAATTGAAATACAAATTCAAGGAGAAAAGATATTAATTGTGGGAATTTATGCCCCAAATGAAGGGAAGGCCGAATTCTTTAGGAAGTTGCATGAGACATTAGTTGACTTTTTAGATTATAAAATCCTAATGATGGGAGACATGAATGGAGTTGTCTCAACAAACATGGACAAAGCACAGAGACAAGTGATTTCAAAAGAAGGGAGACTACCAAAGATCTTTTTCGAAATGACTGAAACAATGGACTTGATTGATATTTGGAGAATAAAGAACCCTCTAGAGAGAGAGGGAACTTTCTTCTCTGAAGCAAAAATGACATGGACAAGAATAGACCAAATCTGGATTTCTAGCAGTCTGGCGTCAAGAACAAAAAAAGTAGAAATATGCCCAAAAACGTGCTCCGACCATAATGCGGTGAAGATGGAGATGAAACTAACAACAACTGGATCCTTTAGATGGAGAATGAATGACACCCTATTTAAGGATGAAGAGATCCACAAGAAGGCCCTTAAAACATTAAAAGACTATTTTGAGATCAACAGGAAAACAGATGTGGAAAAAAGAATAATTTGGGACACAAGCAAAGCCGTGATGCGAGGTTTCCTGATTCAACAAAATTCTATTAAGAGGAAGCAACAAAATGAGAAGAAGGAAAAATTTTTAGAAAAAATAAAAGAAGGAGAGAAGAAGTTGAGGTCTAAACCAAAATCCCATGAGATCTTGAGAGAAATAAAGTTCTATCAGATGCAGTATATGGAGCTTATGAACCAACAAATAGAATGGAAGATAAGGCAAATGAGACAAAGAACTTTTGAATCGGCGGATAAATGTGGGAAACTTCTGTCATGGCAATTGAAAAAAAGGCAGAAAATGAATACTGTAACAAGTTTAGAAATGGATGGAAAAATTATCCATAAACCCAATGAGATCAACAATTGTTTTCAAAGCTTCTTTAAGAAATTGTATGCACAAGGGCCAATTAACGAGCAAGAAATAGAAGAATTCATCAGAAAATATGGTTTACCAAAAATTTCAGAACAAAGTAAAAGGATCTTAAATGAGGAAATAACAGAACAAGAAATAGAGGGTGCCATTCAAAATATGAAATTGGGAAAATCACCAGGACCAGATGGCCTGACGGCCAAATACTACAAAATGTTGAAAGAATGGTTGACACAACCATTGAAGGAAGTCTGCAATGAAATTTTGAAGGGGAAAAAGGCACCTGAATCGTGGAAAGAGGCTTTCATCTCACTTATACCGAAAACAGAGACTGAGAAGAACCAGGTTAAAAACTACCGCCCTATATCCTTACTCAATGTGGATTACAAAATTTTTGCAGACATTTTGGCAAAAAGATTGAAAAGAGTTTTAGCAGAAGAGATTCATAAGGACCAAACAGGCTTTCTCCCAGGTAGACATATGTCAGACAATGTGAGAAACATTATAGATATTTTGGAGATGTTGGACGTTGACATTAATAGGAAAGCAGTTTTGATTTTTGTGGATGCGGAGAAAGCCTTTGACAACATTTGTTGGACTTTTATGAAAAAGAATCTCCAAGGGATGGGGGTAGGCCAAGGTTTTGAAAACGGTATAGGTGCAATATATTCTCAACAAAAGGCCAAATTAATTGTAAATAATGTGGTAACAGAAGAAATATCTATAGAAAAAGGTACACGACAGGGTTGCCCAATATCCCCTTTGCTTTTTATATCAGTCCTGGAGGTATTGTTAAATATGATTAGAAAGGACCAGTTGGTTAAAGGAGTTCAGGTCGGAGTTAGACATTATAAATTAAGAGCATTCGCAGATGATCTAGTATTGACTTTGCAACAGCCAGACACCAGTACCAAAAGAGTATTAGAATTAATTGATATATTTGGTCGAGTAGCAGGTTTTAAATTGAATAGACAAAAAACGAAAGTGTTGCAAAAAAATTTAACAATGGAAGAAAGAGAGAGTTTTCAGAATGAAACAGGTTTGGAAATAACAAAAAGGGTAAAATACCTGGGGGTAAACTTAACATCCAAGAACGTGAACTTATTTAAGGACAATTATGAAAAATGTTGGTCAGAAGTTAAAAAGGATTTGGAAATATGGTCAAGGTTGAAACTTTCCTTGTTAGGCCGAATCGCTACCATTAAGATGAATGTATTGCCTAGAATGTTGTTTTTATTCCAGACGCTGCAGATTGTGGACAAGATGGAATGTTTCAAGAAGTGGCAGAAAGATATATCAAAATTTGTCTGGCAGGGCAAAAAGCCCAGAATTAAATTTAAGATTTTAACTGACGCAAAGGATAGAGGGGGGTTTGCCCTGCCGGACTTAAGACTTTATTATGAATCGGCAGCTTTCTGCTGGTTGAAACACTGGCTACTTCTTGAGAACACTGACATTTTGGATCTGGAAGGGTATGACAATAACTTTGGTTGGCATGCATACTTATGGTATGACAAGGTAAAGGTGTATAAAAGTTTTAAAAACCATATTGTAAGGAAAGCATTGTATAATGTTTGGGTTAGATATAAAGATCTGCTGGAAAGTAAAACCCCCAGGTGGGTGTCACCAATGGAAGCTAGGGAAGTAAAAAAGCTTAATATGGATTCTAAATGGCCAAAATATCATGAAATTTTAGAATATGATGGTGAAAGGGTGAAACTTCAGAGTTATGAGAAACTAAAGCCTAAGGTTCGAGATTGGCTGCATTACCATCAGATAAATGAGACATTTAAACAGGACAGGAAAATAGGATTTCAGAAAGAGAAGTCAAAATTAGAAACAGAACTGTTGGAATCCAATACTAAGAACCTATCAAAAATGTATAACTTGCTGCTAAAATGGAATACACAGGATGAAACGGTGAAATCAGCTATGATTAAATGGGCACAAGATATCGGTCATGATATTATGTTTGCTGACTGGGAACAGTTATGGACCACCGGTATTAAATTTACTGCATGTAATGCATTAAGAGAAAATATTATGAAAATGATCTACCGATGGTACATGACCCCAGTCAAGCTTGCAAAAATTTATCACTTGCCTAATAATAAGTGTTGGAAATGTAATGAGACTGAAGGCACTTTCTACCACCTTTGGTGGACCTGCCCAAAGGTCAAAGCTTTCTGGGAAATGATCTATAATGAAATTAAGAAGGTCCTTAAGCGGACTTTTCCTAAGAAACCAGAGGCTTTCCTCTTGGGCATGGTGGGCCAAGTGGTGTCAAGGAAGGATAGGACTTTCTTTATGTATGCTACTACAGCAGCAAGAATTCTACTGGCAAAGTATTGGAAGACGCAAGAACTACCTACTCTGGAAGAATGGCAAACAAAGGTGATTGACTTTATGGGACTCGCCGAGATGACGGGCAGAATCCGGGACCAGGGGAAAGAGACAGTGGAAGAGGACTGGAAGAACTTCAAAATATATCTTAAAAATAATTGCAAAATTGAGGAATGTTAGGATGTCAGGGGGTAAGAAGTAAAGAATTGCAGCAGTAAATCAAAAAACTTAAGAAATTTTTATGAAAGGGAACTAAGATAATGGACTCAAGGGTTGCTAAAGAATTATTAAACAAGGATGCAGGGATGGGGAGGTATGGGGAAGTCAAAGAAAGAAGGGTAAGAACCGAGGAGTATGATGTGATACTGTTTTACATTGTTCTTTATTATATGTGTGGAAATTAATAAAAATTATTATAAAAAAAAAAAGACTTTCTAGGAAAGGACTTTGTGATTGTGCCTGGAAACATACCAGTAAGTAACCAATGTAGATGCAATAAAACTAAAGTATTGTGGCCCATAAAATGATCCCCTGACCATGTTTTGCACCAGTCAAAGCTTCCAATCCCTGCTTAGCTGTAAAAGGGGAGAGCCTAACCTCTCTCAAACAGTGTGAGAAGAAAATGAGATAATGGCTCTAGCATAATATGCCCTGACTCTTTGGGATCAGGTAGGGATGAAATCTAAACACCCTCCTGGAAGCTTGTTCATTAGTGTTCAGTGCTTTGGCAGTAAAGTAAAGCTGTCTCTATAATACCACAATTAACTAAGCACTCCTTGGCCCAATCTCCAAGTGTCACTTTCTGAGCTGCCAGCCAGGCTGCCAAAACTGACCTTCTTTATATATATATATATATATATATATATATATATATATATATATAATATTTGGGACGCAGGTGGCGCTGTGGGTTAAAGCCTCAGTGCCTAGGACTTGCCGATCGAAAGGTCGGCGGTTCGAATCCCTGCGGCGGGGTGCGCTCCCGCTGCTCGGTCCCAGCGCCTGCCAACCTAGCAGTTCGAAAGCACCTCCGGGTGCAAGTAGATAAATAGGGACCGCTTACCAGCGGGAAGGTAAACAGCGTTTCCGTGTGCGGCTCTGGCTCACCAGAGCAGCGATGTCACGCTGGCCACGTGACCCGGAAGTGTCTCCGGACAGCGCTGGCCCCTGGCCTCTTAAGTGAGATGGGCGCACAACCCCAGAGTCTGTCAAGACTGGCCCGTACGGGCAGGGGTACCTTTACCTTTATATATAATATTTATTAATAGTTTTTTTAAAAAATTATAACATAATAAACGAAACATACAAAAAACATCACATTTCATAACATATTTTCTTATCCTTTTTGGACTTCCTCACATCTCCCTCTCCTACGTTCCAAAATATAAAAATTAATTCAGCAATTTATCACCTTGTCCCCACCTTATCTAATTTTCCAATGTTATATCTTAAATTTTAGATATATTCATTTGACTTTTTAAAACTTTTTAGTTTAGCCTAATCATTATCTAAAAATTGATTTTTTCCTAAATTTAGCTTATCTTCATAGTTCAGTTTATCTAATTCAATGGTGCCAAGTTGTTTGTGATCAAGCATCCTCCTTAACATTCATACAGTTTACAATATTTTTGCAAATAGTCCTTAAATTTCTTCCAATCTTCTTCCACCGTCTCCTCTCCCAGGTCTCGAATTCTGCCAGTCATCTCAGCCAGTTCCATATAGTCTATCAGTTGCATCTGCCATTCTTCCAGTGTGGGTAGATCTTGGGTTTTCCAATGCTTCGCAACGAGTATCCTTGCTGCTATTGTTGCATACATAAAAAATGTTCGGTCGTTCCTTAGCACCCTCTGGTCAACGATGCCCAAAAGGAAGGCCTCTGGTTTCTTAGGGAAGGTATACTTAAATACCTTTTTCAGCTCATTGTATATCATTTCCCAGAAGGCCTTAACCCTAGGGCAAGTCCACCAGAGGTGAAAGAACGTTCCTTCACTTTCCCTGCATTTCCAACACTTATTATCAGACAAGTGGTATATTTTTGCAAGTTTGACTGGTGTCATGTACCATCTATATATCATTTTCATTACATTTTCTTTCAAAGCATTACATGCAGTGAAATTCAGCCCAATGGTCCATAACTTTTCCCAGTCCTCAAACATAATATTATACCCAATGTCCTGTGCCCACTTTATCATAGCCGATTTAACCATTTCATCTTGTGTGTTCCATTTTAACAGCAAGTTATACATTCTTGAGAGTACCTTAGTCTTAGGCTCTAACAGTTCCGTTTCTAACTTCGATTTTTCCACCTGGAATCCTAACTTTTTATCAAGTTTAAAAACTTCTTTAATCTGAGCATAATGTAACCAATCTCGCACTTTGTCTTTCATCTTCTCCTGACTCTGCAATTTCCAATTATCTCCATCTTTTTCTAATATTTCCCAATACTTCGGCCATTTGGCCTCCATATTGAGTCTTTTCCGGGCCATATTGACATCCTGGGCATCAGTGAACTAAAATGGACGGGAATGGGTGAATTCAGTTCGGATGACCATCATATCTACTACTGTGGGCAAGAAACCCGTAAAAGAAATGGAGTGGCCCTCGTAGTCAACAAAAGAGTGGCAAAAGCTGTACTGGGATGCAATCTCAAAAATGATAGAATGATCTCGATACGAATCCAAGGCAGACCTTTTAACATCACAGTAATCCAAGTTTATGCACCAACTACTGGTGCTGAAGAAACTGAAATTGACCAATTCTATGAAGACTTACAACACCTTATAGAAGTGACACCAAAGAAGGATGTTCTTCTCATTATAGGGGATTGGAATGCTAAAGTAGGGAGTCAAGAGATAAAAGGAACAACTGGCAAGTTTGGCCTTGGAGATCAAAACGAAGCAGGGCAAAGGCTAATAGAGTTCTGTCAAGAGAACAAGCTGGTCATCACAAACACGCTTTTCCAACAACACAAGAGACGACTCTACACATGGACATCACCAGATGGGCAGCATCGAAATCAGATTGATTATATTCTCTGCAGCCAAAGATGGAGAAGCTCGATACAGTCAGCAAAAACAAGACCTGGAGCTGACTGTGGCTCAGATCATCAGCTTCTTATAGCAAAATTCAAGCTTAAACTGAAGAAAGTAGGAAAAACCACTGGGCCGGTAAGATACAATCTAAGTCAAATCCCTTATGAATACACAGTGGAAGTGAGGAACAGGTTTAAGGATTTAGATTTGGTGGACAGAGCGCCTGAAGAACTATGGATGGAGGCTCGTAACATTATACAGGAGGCAGCAACGAAAACCATCCCAATGAAAAGGAAATGCAAGAAAGCAAAGTGGCTGTCCAATGAGGCCTTACAAATAGCGGGGGAGAGAAGGCAAGCAAAATGCAAGGGAGATCGTGAAACATACAGGAAATTGAATGCAGATTTCCAAAGAATAGCAAGGAGAGACAAGAAGACCTTCTTAAACAAGCAATGCAAAGAAATAGAGGAAAGCAATAGAATGGGAAGAACCAGAGATCTGTTCAAGAAAATTGGAGATATGAAAGGAACATTTCGTACAAAGATTTCCATAATAAAGGACAAAAGTGGAAAGGACCTAACAGAAGCAGAAGACATCAAGAAGAGGTGGCAAGAATACACAGAGGAATTATACCAGAAAGAAACGGATGTCTCATATACCCCAGGTAGTGTGGTTGCTGGCCTTGAGCCAGACATCCTAGAGAGTGAAGTCAAATGGGCCTTAGAAAGCACTGCAAATAACAAGGCCAGTGGAAGTGATGGTATTCCAGCTGAACTATTTAAAATTTTAAAAGATGATGCTGTTAAGGTGCTACACTCAATATGCCAGCAAGTTTGGAAAACTCAGCAGTGGCCAGAAGATTGGAGAAGATCAGTCTACATCCCAATCCCAAAGAAGGGCAGTGCCAAAGAATGCTCCAACTATCGCACAATTGCACTAATTTCTCACGCTAGCAAGGTTATGCTTAAAATTATACAAGGAAGGCTCAAGCAGTATGTGGACCGAGAACTCCCAGAAGTGCAAGCTGGATTTAGAAGAGGCAGAGGAACCAGAGACCAAATTGCAAACATGCGCTGGATTATGGAGAAAGCTAGAGAGTTCCAGAAAGACATTTACTTCTGCTTCATTGACTATGCAAAAGCCTTTGACTGTGTCGACCATGGCAAACTATGGCAAGTTCTTAAAGAAATGGGAGTGCCTGATCACCTCATCTATCTCCTGAGAAATCTCTATGTGGGACAAGAAGCTACAGTTAGAACTGGATATGGAACAACTGACTGGTTCAAAATTGGGAAAGGAGTACGACAAGGCTGCATTTTGTCTCCCTGCTTATTTAACTTATATGCAGAATTCATCATGTGAAAGGCTGGGCTGGATGAATCCCTAGCCGGAATTAAGATTGCCGGAAGAAATATCAACAACCTCAGATATGCAGATGACACAACCTTGATGGCAGAAAGTGAGGAGGAATTAAAGAACCTTTTATTGAGGGTGAAAGAGGAGAGTGCAAAATATGGTCTGAAGCTCAACATCAAAAAAACGAAGATCATGGCTACTGGTCCCATCACCTCCTGGCAAATAGAAGGGGAAGAAATGGAGGCAGTGAGAGATTTTACTTTCTTGGGCTCCATGATCACTGCAGATGGTGACAGCAGCCACGAAATTAAAAGACGCCTGCTTCTTGGGAGAAGGGCAATGACAGGCCTAGACAGCATCTTGAGAAGTAGAGACATCACCTTGCCAACAAAGGTCCGTATAGTTAAAGCTATGGTTTTCCCAGTAGTGATGTATGGAAGTGAGAGCTGGACCATAAAGAAGGCTGATCGCCGAAGAATTGATGCTTTTGAATTATGGTGCTGAAGGAGACTCTTGAGAGTCCCATGGACTGCAAGAAGATCAAACCTCTCCATTCTGAAGGAAATCAGCCCTGAGTGCTCACTGGAAGGACAGATTGTGAAGCTGAGGCTCCAGTACTTTGGCCACCTCATGAGAAGAGAAGACTCCCTGGAGAAGACCCTGATGTTGGGAAAGATGGAGGGCACAAGGAGAAGGGGGCGACAGAGGACGAGATGGTTGGATAGTGTTTTCGAGGTTACCAGCATGAGTCTGACCAAGCTGCGGGGGGCAGTGGAGGACAGGAGTGCCTGGCGTTCTCTGGTCCATGGGGTCACGAAGAGTCAGACACGACTAAACGACTAAACAACAACAACAACAACAAGCTTCCAATGGTGAAAGCCACCTTGGAGTTTTGTTTTCCAATAAGTCTTTGTATTTTGTCCAGACATTAAACACTGCTTTTCTGACAATATGGTTCTTGAAATTCTTATTGATCTTAACCTTGTCATACCATAAATATGCATGCCAACCAAACGCATTGTCAAAACCTTCCAGATCTAGTACATCAGTGTCTTCGAGAAGCAGCCAATCTTTCAACCAGCAAAAAGCTGCTGATTCATAGTACAGCCTTAAGTCTGGCAGGGCAAAGCCCCCTCTTTCTTTCGCATCAGTTAATATCTTAAACTTAATTCTGGGCTTTTTTTTTTTTTAATAAATATTTATTGAGATTTTTTTAAAATACAAAATGCAAAAATAATAAACAATATAACATGGATCATAACACATTTTTCAGAACTTCTTTGGACTCCCTCGCATCTCCCACTCCCACTTACATCGTTGTAAATTTTTTCCAGCAATTTATCATCTTGTTTATATTCTTAAATTTTATTCAGTTAATTTAATCTATTCTCCACAAATTTATGTTTCCCTCAATCTCACTTATCGTCAAGTTCAATCTAATTCAGTGGTAGGCAATTATTTATGATCTAGCATCCTTCTTAGCATTCAACCAAATTACAATACTTTTGTAGATAAATCTTGAATTTCTTCCAGTCTTCTTCAACCCTCTCTTCTCCCAGGTCTCGGATTCTGCCAGTCATCTCGGCCAGTTGCATATAGTCCATCAGCTGCATCATTCATCTTCCATCTAAAGGAGCCAGTTGGTAATAGTATCATATCCATTTTCAATGCATTATGGTCGGAGCAGGTTTTTGGGCAGATTTCCACCTTTCTGACCTTCGGTGCCAGACCTCTAGTTATCCATATTTGGTCGATTCTTGTCCAAGTCAGCTGAGCTTCAGAGAAGAATGTTCCTTCTTTTCCCAAGGGATTCTTCGTTCTCCAAATATCTATCCAGTCCATATTGTCAGTCATTTCAAAAAAGGTCTTTAGTAGTCTGCCATCTTTAGTGACATTCTGGCTTTGTGACTTATCCATATTTGTTGATACAACCCCGTTCATATCTCCCATCATGATGATGTTGTCATAATCCAGATGTTCCAGCATAGTCTCATGCAACTTCTTGAAAAATTCCGACTTCCCTTCATTTGGTGCATAAATTCCTAATATCAGAATCTTTTCTCCTTGATGTTGTATTTCGATTGCCAAAATTCTTCCATATTCATCTTTAAATAAGAATTTGGGTGACAGGCTCTCTTTTGCATATATCACCACGCCTCTCTTCTTTACTTTGTCTGAAGATATAAATTCCTGACCAAGTCTTTTGTTTATTAGTACTTTCCGATGGAGCCTAGTCACATGTGTTTCTTGTAAGCAAATAATGTCCAATTGTTCCTTTTTCAATATATGAAAAATTTTCCTTCTTTTTTCCGGAATGTTACAGCCATTTATATTCCAACTCAAAAGTTGCAGAGACATCCTGGATAAGTCTGGTTATTTTTCTAGGGGTAGTACCTTGTTCGCTGGATCTTCAGAATCCGAGGGTGCAGGCACCTCTGGTACTACAGGCCCCGAGGGTAATTCCAGTCCTTTTTGAAGGTCCTCTCCGTACGCAGTCAGAAATTTGTCTCTATCTTCCAGTGATCTGATTTTAATCTTCTTCCCTCTAAAAGTAAAAGATAATCCTTGAGGAAAGTCCCACCTGAAGATAATTGTGTTGCTCCTTAACAGTCTTGTTAGTTCCAAATAGTCAGCTCTAAGATCCAGCAGTTGTTTAGGAATATCCTTAAAAATTTCGATTCTTTTATCCAGAATGTCCAGTGACTTTCCGTAATGTAAGCCCAAAATCTTATCCCTTTCCTCCTTTGATCTCAATATTATTAAACAGTCTCTGGGCTTCTCTCTCTTTATAAGTCTTCCAAGTCTGAAAGCTGATGTAATTTTAAAGTCCTTTTCCTCTAGATTCCAAAACTTGGAAAATTCTTTAGTCAGGAACTCAGCTAAGTTGCCTTCTTCCACCTCTGGTATCGACCTTATCCTTAAATTAGTCTGTCTATTCTGTAGTTCTATCATAGAAAGATAGGTCTGGTGTTCACCTACTTGTTTGCTGAGTGGTCTTACCTCTTTCTCTAAATTTCCCAATCTTTGGCTGGTATCTTCAGCCAATTTCCGATTTTCACCTGCAGTCTCCTTCAATTCTCCAATTGCTTGCACATTTTGTGCAACTTGTCCAGTTAGTCTATTTAAACATTCAGTATTTTGTTCAATTTTAGCTGTTTGTTGATCAGCTTTTTTATCCAAAGATTCCACTTTTTTTTCCAAAGATTCCAGTTTTTCAAGAATTTTCTCTAAAGTAGAGCTGATTCCTCCTGAGGCCATCTCTTCCAATTGAAATTCCTCAGTTTCTGCCCCTGGCAGAAAAGCAGCTTCTTTCTCAGAAGTCAGAGTAGGCAAAGTAAGCACAGTAGGCACAGATGATCTACGTGCCTGGGAGACTGCGGTTAGAGTTGTTTGTCTGGTTCTCGGTCCCTTTCTTCTTGCGCCACTCATTCCAGAGTTATCTAAAATTCAAGGTCAAGCTGAGTTGTTCCCATGAGAGAAGCAGCGGCCCAGATGGTGATAATCAAACAGAAGGCCGGGAAATGGAAAGTAAAACAATGTCACTGCTATTAATCCCAAATCCTCTAGGGGGAACTTAAAATGTCTTTAGAAAAGAGGACAAATTTCCATAAAAATATTGTAATCCCATTTAATGTCCGAGAGCCTTCAATAAGGTAATTTTTAGCAGAGTTAGTGTTTAAAAAGTCACAGTGTTTCAGTGTTTCAGACAGTGCTTGCTGGTATTCCAAAAGATGCTTCAAAGTAACCAGTTCAAACTCCCTCAGATTGTTTCAAAGTTTAAGTTCAAAAGTATCCAGCCCTGCAAGCTGGCTACTCAATTACTCAGGGAGTTCCAGCACCTGGGTTTCTTGCTTTAATTGTAATCCAAATAGAAGAAAGGTATCAAAGTCCACATAAAAGTCATATAATCAATTACTTAGAGTCCTTATTCAACTTAGAAATAATTTCCATGGATGCCCAGATCTGTTAGGTTAAAAGTTCACTCTTTGCCTCCACTCCTCCGGCTCTTTGCTTAATGATTCAATGACAGCGGAAGACGGACTTCCTATTTTTCGTCACTCCGCTTTCAGCCAAATTAAATACTTAAAGTCCCGAAACTTTTAAAGTCCGTTTACTCACGGGTTGTTGTTTTCCGAATCTGTAGTTTAGGAAGAAAGGACAGCGCTCACCGACAGCAGCAACGCGGCTTCACTCCGCCGATTGCGGAACGATCCTCAGCGCCGCAACCCCCTCCGCGATCCGGAGCCCCTTACGGGGCTCCTTCAACGTTTTGGGGGCTGCTCCTGGCGCCCGCCGGACCCCAAGACCACAGGCTTCTACTGCCTGTGGTTTTCCTGAATGGGTCCCCGCTTCGCCGCAGCGGGAGACCCTTTTTCGGCGGAGCTTCCCTTTCCCGACTAGGAAAGGGCAGCCATTGCCGTTCGCGCCGCCTCCGGAAGTCCTAAACTTAATTCTGGGCTTTTTGCCCTGCCAGACAAATTTAGAAATATCTCTCTGCCACTTCCGGAAACACTCTGTTTTGTCCACAATCTGTAATGTTTGAAATAAGAAAAGCATTTTCGGCAATACATTCATCTTTACAGCAGCAATTCGGCCTAACAAGGAAAGTTTCAATCTTATCCAACTTTCTAAGTCTCTCTTAATTTCTGCCCAGCATTTCTCATAATTATCTTTAAATAGACTCAGATTTTTTGCTGTTATATTTACCCCTAGGTATTTTACTTTTTTAACCACGTTCAACTCTGTCTCTTTCTGAAACCGTTCTGACTCTGTAATTGTCAAGTTTTTCCCCAATACCTTAGTTTTCTGCTTATTTAACTTAAAACCCGCTACCCGACCAAACTCTTGAATTAATTGTAATACTTTTTTCGTGCTAGATTCTGGCTCCTGAAGAGTCAAAACTAGATCATCTGCAAACGCTTTAAGTTTATATTGTTTCGCTCCGACCTGAATACCTTCCACCAGCCGGTCCCCTCTGATCATGTTCAAGAGCACCTCCAGAACAGAGATAAATAACAGTGGGGAAATCGGGCAGCCTTGTCGTGTTCCTTTTTCAATTTTGAACTCTTCAGTAATCACATTGTTAACTATCAGTTTAGCCTTTTGTTCTGAATAAATTGCGTCAATCCCGTTCCCAAAACTCTGTCCCACCCCCATCCTTTCCAAATTTCCCTTCATAAATTTCCAAGAAATATTATCAAAGGCTTTCTCCGCATCTATAAAAATTAAAACTGCTTTTGTGTTGATATTTGTTTGCAAAAGTTCCAAAATGTCAATTATGTTCCTTGTGTTAGCAAACAAATGTCTTCCTGGGAGAAAGCCTGCCTGGTCTTTGTGAATTACCTGATTCAAGACTTTTTTAAATCTACTTGCTAATATGTCTGCAAATATTTTGTAATCCACGTTTAGGAGGGAAATGGGGCGGTAGTTATTAAGTTGAGTCTTTTCAGTTTCCGATTTGGGTATCAATGTGATAAAAGCTTCTTTCCACGATTCCGGCGCCTTTTTCCCCTCCAAAATTTTGTTGCTAACCTCCAGCATTGGTTGTATCAAATAATCCTTCAATGTCTTATAATACTTGGAGGTTAGTCCATCTGGCCCTGGAGATTTGCCCAATTGCATATTCTGAATAGCTTGTTCAATCTCTTGTCGTGTTATTTTAGAGTTCAAGATTACTCTATTTTCTTGTGACAATTTTGGTAATCCATTCTTTTTCAAAAATTGTTTTATCTCGTCCTCATCTTGCGGCCCTTGAGTATATAATTTTTTGAAGTATCTCTGGAAACACTTTCTAATCTCCACAGGGTTCTGAATGTTTCTTCCTTCAATCTCTAAATTTGTAACTGTGTTTAGTTTCTGTCTCTTTTTCAACTGCCATGCTAGCAGTTTCCCACATTTATTCGCCAAATCAAATGATCTTTGTTTCATTAATTTGAGTTTCCACTCTATTTCCTGGTTTATCAATTTAGAATACTGTGCTTGATGGAGTTTAGTTTCTCTAAGAATCGGCTGTGACTTCGGATTAGATCTTAGCTTCTTCTCAAATTCTTTGATTTTCTCCAAAATCTTATCTTTTTTCTCATTTTGTGTCCTTTTCTTTACAGCATTCTGTTGTATCAGGAACCCCCTCATCACGGCCTTGCCTGCATCCCAGATGATTCTTTTTTCCACCGTAGTGTTCAAATTTATCTCAAAATAGTCCTTCAAAACTTTTTGGGCCTTCTTGCTAATCTCCTGATCTCTAAACAAATTGTCATTCATCTTCCATCTAAAGGAGCCGGCTGGTAGTAGTGTTATGTTCATCTTTACAGCATTATGGTCGGAGCAGGTCTTTGGGCAGATTTCCACCTTTCCAGTCTTAGGTGCCAGACCTCTAGATATCCATATTTGGTCGATTCTCGTCCATGTCAGTTGGGCTTCAGAAAAGAATGTTCCTTCTCTTCCCAGGGGGTTCTTTGTCCTCCAAATGTCAATCAAGTCCATGTTGTCAGTTAGTTCAAAAAAGGTCTTTGGTAGTCTTCCATCTTTTGTAAGATTTTGATTTTGTGACTTATCCATGTTGGTTGATACCATGCCATTCATATCTCCCATCATAATGATGTTGTCATAGTCCAGATAGTCCAGGACATTCTCATGCAACTTCTTATAAAATTCTGATTTCCCTTCATTTGGTGCATAAATTCCTAGTATCATAAACTTCTCTCCTTGATAATGTATCTCTATTGCCAAAATTCTTCCTTGCTCATCTTTAAATAAAAATTTAGGTGATAGGCTCTCCTTTGCATAAATCACCACTCCTCTTTTCTTCACTCGGTCTGAAGATATAAATTCTTGGCCTAATCTTTTATTTATTAGCACTTTTCTATGGAGCCTTGTCACATGTGTTTCTTGCAGACAGATAATGTCCAATTTTTCTTTTTTCAATATATGAAATAATTTCCTCCTTTTTTCCGGAGAGTTGCACCCATTAATATTCCAGCTCAACAGTTGCAGAGACATCCTGAGCAAATCTGTTATTTCTCAAAGGGTGGTATCTTTTTCTCTGGATCCTCAGGTTCCAAGGGAGTAGGTACAGCAGATGCTCCAGGCCCCAAGGGTGTTTCGATTCCTTTCTGAAGGTCCTCTCCATAAGCAATCAAAAATTTATCTCTATCTTCAAGTGTTTTAATCTTGACTTTCTTCCCTCTGAAGGTGAAGGATAATCCCTGAGGAAATTCCCACCTGAAAATGATTGAATTACTCCTTAACAATCTCACCAATTCAAGATAGGCGGATCTAAGGTCCAGCAGTTGTTTCGGGATATCTTTGTAAATTTGTGCTCTTTTATCCAAAATGTCCAGTGACTTTTTGTAGTGTAATCCCAAAATCTTATCCCTTTCCTCCCTCGATCTCAAAGTTATCAAGCAATCTCTGGGCTTATCTTTCTTTGCAAATCTTCCAAGTCTGAAAGCCGATACAATTTTAAAATCCTTTTCTTCCTGTATAGACCAGAACTTGGAAAATTCTTTGGTCAGGAACTCAGCTAGGTTTTCTTCTTCAGCTTCTGGTATTGACCTTAATCTTAAATTATTTTCCCGGTTCCGCAGTTCTATCATAGACAAATACATCTGATGTTCTCCAACTTGTTTACATAACGGTTTTACCTCTTGTTCTAATTTTTCAACTTTTTGGCTGGTAGCCTCAGCCAATTTACGATTCTCTTCAGAGGCCTCCGTTAACTGCCCAATTGCTTGTACATTCTGTGCCACCTGACCAGTTATTCTGTTTAGACAAGCTGTATTTTGCTCAATTTTAGCTGTTTGTTCATCCGCTTTCTTGTCCAGAGATTCTACTCTTTTATCCAAGGATTCCAATTTTTCATAAATTTTCTCTAGGATTGAAGCAGTTGCTCCTGAGGCAATATCTTCCAACTGTAACTGCTCAGTTTCTTCTTCTTCCCCTGCCAACGGCAGATACAATTTCTTCCTCCCCTGCTACCGGCAGAGTAGGTACAGATGATCTACGTGTCTGTAATGCTGAGGTTAAAGTTGTTTGTCTAGTTCTTACTCCCTTTTTTCTTGTGCCACTCATTCCAACTTTATCTAACAGTCAAGGTCAAGCTGAGTTGTTCCCATGAGAATTCCACAGCCCGAGAGTAAACAATCGTATAGGAGGAAAGGAAAGAGAAAGTAGAATAATGTCACTGCTGTAAGTCCAGAATCCTCTAGAGGGAGCTTGCAATGTCTTGAGAGAAGAAGTCAAATCAAATAAAATCAATAAAGTCAAATTTAATGTCCATAGACCTTCAGTAGCTAATGCTTAGCAGAGTTAGAATTGACAGCAAAACATTGTTTCTGACAAGTGTCAACTGGTGTTTCAAAGTAGCAAGTCTTAAAATGCTCTAAATGTTGCAAGTCCAAATCCACAACAGCCAAGTCTGCAAACTGACAGTTTTACTGTTCAGGCAGCTCAAGTACCTGGGCTTCTCAGTCAAAATCTATAGTTCCCATAGCAGAAGATTATCACAGTCCCAGTAAAGGTTAAATCCAGTAATTGTGTTAAATCTTTACTTTGTCTCAAAGCAGCTTCAGTGGGTGCTCAAATCAGATGGTTTAAAAAACCTCTACAGTGGCTCCACTCCTCCAGCTCTTTTTGCTTTGAAATTTAAATAGCAGCGGAAGACGGACTTCCTTTTAACATCTCTCCGCTTTCAGCCAAATTTCCATTAATTTAGGTTCCAATTTTAGAAAGTCCTTCCTTACTCACGGGTTGTTGCTTTTCAGTTCCGAACGTTTCAAGGAAAAAAGGTCAGCACTCACCGGCAGCAGCTGCGCGGCTTCACTCTGCAGAGTAGCGATCGACTCACAGCGCCGCAACCCCCTCCACGATCCGAGGCTCCTTACGGGGTCTCTTCAACGTTTTGAGGGTCGCTCCTGGCGCCCGCCGAGTCCCAGGACCACAGGCTCTTGCTGCCTGTGGGTTTCAGACGCGGGTCTCCGCTTCACCGTAGCGGAAGACCCGATCTCCGCAGAGCTCCCTTTCACTAAAGGAAAAGGACCGTCATTGCCGTTCGTGCCGCCTCCGGAAGTCCAAAACTGACCTTCTTTTGACACTATTGTTTCTTCTGTTTGATTGGGTTTTGTTTTATATGCAGTTTTTATTTTATTTTGTACTGGTGGAAGGGCATGAAGAAAGCAGGGCGGGGGGACTCTGTATAGTTCAAGTCACGACTGCATGTAGGACCTAATTAAAGATGTCTAAGGAAACCGAGGATGGTCAGCTTGTCAAAAATTGCTGCCTTATCTTTTTACCAGGTGGTATTTAGAGACTGATTGTGGCAAAGAAAATAACTCAATAAAGTGAATGAGAACAGAATAACAAAAAAGGGGGGGAGGGGGACCAAGCACCACAAATTGGATAATTTCTTAGCCACAGAAAGAGAAAACACTGAGATAAAAACCAAGGAAACAAACCTTGGGATTGAAAGGAAAAGGTGTGAGAGAAAGTGAGAAGAATGTAGAGTACAGACAATATTAATATGGAAGAGAGGATTGAACTGACCAAGTTCAAAGAGGCACTGAGCAGAAATTAAAGGATGGATATAGACTCAGATGTATGGAGATAAAAGCAGGGGATGGCAAAAACAAATTAAGGAGAAGAAAAAGAGAGGTCAAAAGCTCAAGGAATTAAAAGCAACAACAAGACGGTGATCATGAAGAGAAATGAGATGAAGGCATGAAAGGTAAATTCTTACCCGGGAACAGAGTGGGTTTTAATTACCTGTTGCCAACCTCAGAGCAGTCTTACTTACAGTTTCTTTCAAAGCTCAGGGAAATAATGCGCAAAGTGGGTTGAATATTTAAAAAAGAAATAAAGGAAAAGGACAGGTTCTAATCTCAGTGCAGCCTGTTGGGAACAGAGAGTGTTGTTGGGTGAGGAGTCAACATGAACCCCCCCCCCCAAAAAAAAAAACCCCATTGTCCTGTTTCCAGAATGTGAATAGGATCATCCCTTCTGATGATTATGGTTTGGGGCCCATTGCAGGTGAGGACAAAAAAGTATTTGAATATTAATTATTTATTTCCTACCTCTTCTCTCAAAGAAGGCCAGGGTGGCAAACACAAATGATAAAACAGAACATCCAAAAAACAATTCCAATACACATGCATACTGGGAAAGATATCTGCTTAAAAGGCTTGTAGGAAAAGGATGGTCTTCAGTAGGTACCAAGAAGACAGAAGCCTGTTATTCAAGGGGAGGGCATTCCAAAGGGCAGATGCCACCACACTAAAGGCCCATTTCTATATTGTGTGGAATGGCCTGATAAGATGGTATCTGAAGGAGGCCCCTGCAGAGAGGGATGGAGGGAGAAAATTGATTCAGGTCTCCTCTGAAGCCAAACTACCAAATTTCTACTTCCCAGCCTTTTCAGCCCCAGCCTGTGTCTCCTCCTGACAGTGGACTTTTCCAAGAAGACTTCAGACTGTGTTGCTTTAGGGTATTAAGCAGTGCCTTTTTTTCTAGAAAAAGAGGTGCCAGTACTCACCATGAAGTTGTTACAGTAAGTGCCACACTTTTTAACAAGAAAAAATGACCGCTCACTGGGTGAGGTTTGCAGCCCAGCATGCAGCCCCGCTGTCCTCTCAAAGCCACGGGTGCTTGTTGGGTTCCCTCCCCCAACCCAAAATTCAAATTTGACCTATCCACAGTGGCTTGGGGGGGCGAGGGGGGGGCAAGAGGAGCGGACTGTGTTTCAGCAGGCTTCACTTGGTCTGCTCCAAAAGTAGACAAGGGGGCTGGAGCTGACGCCAACAGCAGAGTCAGCCCCAGAGAGTCAAGGGACAACATCAGAAGAAGACTCAGAGAGAGGAGCACTGTGGGACAATTGGGCACAAGCGTCGGAGTCAGCTGAGCCTCCCAAGTGCAGCAGAGCACCAACGGAAAGGTGCAGCTCACCTGAGCAGAGCGCCAGAGTCAGCCGCGCTCCGGAGTCAGCTGAAGCTCCCAGGTGCAGCGGAGTCACTGGAGTCATTTAACCCTCCTCTGCATTTAAGCACAAATATGATTTGTATGAGTTTATGGGCTGGTATAGAAAGCACTCCATTTAGCCAGCATAGCTCAATGGTCAAAGCCAGGTGTGCTGATTTATTCCCTGCATGGGGCTTGGAGCAGTGGCAGATCCCTGTATGGTGATAGCATGGGATGGGTAGCCCCACCACAATTAGAGTGTGGTGTTATTATTGTCCTAGTTTGGATAGCCCAGTTGGTGCAAAAGAGTGGTTGATAATGCCAAGGTTGCAGCCTCTGTTCCATTATGGGCGGTTGGTTTTAGATGATCTTCAAGTTCCTTCCAACGCTTCAAATCTATTATTTTCCAAGATGCAGGTGGGTCATTCCCCATATGGTACTACTACACATTCCGGCATTACAGGCTGGATATCTCAGCGGTTAGAGCATAGTACTAATTATGTCAATATGCAGGGTATTACTGATACCTATGTAGTATAATGACTCATTTCCTGCGCTATAGGCAGAAATAGGTCAGTAATTAGGGTGTGCTGCTGATAATGCCGAGGTTGCAGGTTTTAATCCCCATTCAGGACGGCATTGGGCTAGATGACAAGGGGGCTCCTTCCCACTCTAATTCTATAGTTCTATCGAATGGCACAGATAGTATAATCACTATGTGCACTGTATGTGTGTGTGTGTGTGTATGCATATGCATGCATGTGTCTATGTATAGTATACAATATGTGTGCTGTATGCATGTGAATATAGTACACGTGTGTGTGTGTGTATTGTGGCAACAATATCAGGATACCTCATTAGAGGGGTCTTGAGGGGAGTCTTTGACTACAAGCACACAACAAGTGGGCCATAGAACTCCCCTCAGCAATACAGGAGGGGGCCAGCTATGTAAACACATGTTTTGCAGTGCCCCCATATTCCCAATTGACCCTGTCTTGCCTCAGACACCCAAGCAGGGGGATGAGAGGTATACAAGCCTAAGCCAAGGTTTCCTACATCTGAAATTTAACAAAGTTGTGGCCATTTTAATCCCAAATATGTTGTCATGTCTATTCCTTGATCATGAAGTCTGGCTCCCGGTGCGGCGGGGGGGGGGGGCTGTGCCTGGGAACACAAAGAGGTGCTGATGCTGCGTGCCCTTGAGTACCCCCTGGAAGAAGAAGAAGAAGAAGAAAAAGCACTGGTGGCAAGGAAGAGAAGCAGAAAAACAACAACAAGGTGAAGAAGCATTCTCTGATTGGACCAGAGACCAACTTGACGGTGAGTCCTGGGATGCCTGCTCATGGCCTTGCATGCCTTTTTCCACCTGGCCTGGAAGGACAGGGCCTTGACTGATTCCAACTGCAAAAGCTGCTGCTGCTGCTGCTGCTGAGCAGACTCTTGGGCTGTGGTATTGCCTAAAGAGTTTGTCAAGGTGGGGGTGGTTGACGTTGTAGACGTTTTCTTTTATCTTTGTTTTGGGTCTTATTCATGTGCAAATCGTTCAGTTTGCTTGTGTACTTTTTGATGTGTTTCATTTATTGCTTATGTCTACTTTTGCTATGTTTGCAATCATGCAATTTTTTAAAAAAATGTGTTAAGCCAGAGCTTTCCAAACTTTTCAGCTTGGTGACACACTTTTTAGACATGCATCATTTTGCAGCACAGTAATTTAGGTTTGCATCATTTCGTGACACAGTAATTTACTAGCAAACCAGAGGTGAAACTAACCCCTTTCCAGCCCCGGGAGTAGCATGGGGAGTGTGGAGACCTACACACTGCAGCCGACATAATAACATGTTGCAACACACAGTTTGGAAAGCTCTGTTGTAGGCTGCATTGAGCATGGTTTGAACTATGGAAATGTGGCATACAAATAAAATGAGGTAGGCCTGGGAAGGACTCTTGTACAGAGTCCCAAGAGCCACTGTCAATCAGCATAGATAGCACTAAGCGGCATAGACCAATAACACAGCTTCCTGTGTTCTCCCTTGCAAATGTACTGCCCAGCACAGGTCTGAATCACATGCAGGCCTTGTTGAGTCAAGCTGTCATTTACTGTCATTTCTCCTGCAAATCCTTGCCCTGACACAGCTGATTTATTTTGCAAATAAATGCATCTGACATAAATGCAGTGTCACATTATGGGACCTTGATGCCAAACCTTTGTTTTATATCAGGAAGAATAATTAGCACTCAGACAAGCTTGAGCTGTGATGTCAGACACGACACATGACACTGCCTGAAAGAAGTTATTAGTGCCAATCTAACAAAAGCTTGCTGGCAAAGACAGTTTCTTCTAATTTGTCTCTTTGGGATTTTATTGAAATGAAACAACAATAAAAACTTGACAAAGAGAAAGGTGCAGGCACGAGAAATCCAGGAGAAATCCAACTTTGCTTCCTAATGCGTAGGTTTACTATCAGTTGAGAAAAAAAAGTCTCTCTCTCCCCCAGACATGGGGCAAATCATGGAATCATAGAATTGTTGAGTTGGAAGGGATCCCAAGGGTCATCTAGTCCAACCCCCTGAAATGCAGGAATCGCAGCTAAGGCATCCATGACAGATGGCCATCCAACCTCTGCTTAAAAACCCACAAAGAAGGAGAGTCCACAACCTCCCAAAGGAGTCTGTTCCACTGTCAAACAGCTCTTACTGTCAGAATGTTTTTTCTGATGTTTAGTCGGAATCTCCTTTTTTGTATCTTGAAGCCATTGCCTTGAGTCCTTTCCTGCAGAGCAAGCTCCCCTCCCTCTTCCATGTGACAGCCCTTAAGATATTCATATCTCCTCTCAGTCCCCTCTTTACCAGGTTAAATATACCCAGCTCCTTCAAGTGCTCCTCATAAGGCTTAGTTTCCAGGCCCTTGATTATCTTGTTGCCTTCCTCTGCACACATTCCGGCTTCTCAATATCTTTCCTGCTCAGAATTGGGCACACTTTTCCAAGTGTGGTCTGACCAAGGCAGAATTGAGTGGTACTATTACTTCCCTTGATCTGGATACTATATTTCTGTTGATGCAGCTTAGAATAGTATTAGCTTTTTTCCCTGCTGCATTACACTGTTGACTCATGTTAAGCTTGTGGTCCACCAAGACCCAAAGCTTCTTTTTACATATCCTGATGGTAAGCCAGGTATCCCCCATCTTATATTTGTGCATCTGGTTCTTTCTGCCTGGGTGCAGAACCTTACATGTGTCCCTAATGAAACCAATCTTGTTAGCTTCGGCCCGTTTTGTTAAGGTCATTTTGAATTCTGATTCAGTCTTCTGCAGCTACCCCTGCCTGTTTGGTGTCATCTGCAAATTTGATGAACACCACCCTCAGTTCCTTCGTTCAAGTCATTTATAAAGATGTTGAATAACAAGGGGCCCAAGACAGAACCCTGTGGCATTCCATTTGTCACTTTTTCCCAGGATGATGAGGAACCTTTAATGAGTGCTCTGTGGGTTTGGTCAGTCAGTTGTGTGACACCCTAATATGATGATGTGGGGTAATCCCCCCCCCCAGCAGTGAGCCATGCTAAGTGCGCACAGAAAGCTCTCCCAAGATGCCTGAGGGTCGCGTCAGTGGGAGCCTCCTTACCTGGCCCCCAGGCGCTGCCAATTGGCTAATTCAAACCAGGGCCAGGTAGGAACCCTGCAGCCTTGGCGGCCATCCCAGGGGACAGGGCAATAACCAGCCAATCAAGATGTGTCTCCAGGGGCCCAGGAAGCCCACGGCAGGTCGCAAATGCCGCCCCCCAAACAAAGCAGGTGAGCAGTCATTCCAGTACTTTCTCTTTTACTCTCCTTATCTCTTGTTCTTACTTTCACTGCTGAAGCTGCTAATAACCTGCTAAGTTAATTGTCTGTAATAATAATAATAATAATAATAATAATAATAATAATAATAATAATTTATTATTTGTGCCCCGCCCATCTGTCTGGGTTTCCCCAGCCACTCTGGGCGGCTTCCATAGAAACAAAAATACACTAAAATATCACACATTAAAAACTTCCCTGAACAGGGCTGCCTTAAGATGTCTTCTGAATGTCAGGTAGTTGTTTATCGCTTTGACATCTGATGGGAGGGTGTTCCACAGGGCGGGCGCCACTCCCGAGAAGGCCCTCTGCGTGGTTCCCTGTAGCTTTGCTTCTCGCAATGAGGGAACCACCAGAAGGCCCTCGGCGCTGGACCTCAGCGTCCGGGCACAATGATGGGGGTGGAGGCGCTCCTTCAGGTATACTGGGCCGAGGCCATTTAGGGCTTTAAAGGTCAACACCAGCACTTTGAATTGTGCTCAGAAACGTACTGGGAGCCAATGTAGGTCTTTCAAGACCGGTGTTATGTGGTCTCGGCGGCCGCCCCCAGTCACCAGTCTAGCTGCCGCATTCTGGATTAGTTGTAGTTTCCGAGTCACCTTCAAAGGTAGCCCCACGTAGAGCGCATTGCAGTAGTCCAAGCGGGAGATAACTAGAGCATGCACCACTCTGGCGAGACAGTCCGCGGGCAGGTAGGGTCTCAGCCTGCGTACCAGGTGGAGTTGGTAGACAGCTGCCCTGGATACAGAATTGACCTGCGCCTCCATGGACAGCTGTGAGTCCAAAATGACTCCCAGGCTGCACACCTGGTCCTTCAGGGGCACAGTTACCCTATTCAGGACCAGGGAGTCCTCCACACCAGCCCGCCCCCTGTCCCCCAAAAACAGTACTTCTGCCTTGTCAGGATTCAACTTCAATCCATTAGCTGCCATCCATCCTCCAACCGCCTCCAGGCACTCACACAGGACCTTCACTGCCTTCACTGGCTCTGATTTGAAAGAGAGGTAGAGCTGGGTATCATCTGCATATTGATGGACACCCAGTCCAAACCCCCTGATGATCTCTCCCAGCGGCTTCATATAGATGTTAAAAAGCATGGGGGAGAGGACGGAACCCTGAGGCACCCCACAAGTGAGGGCCCAGGGGTCTGAACACTCATCCCCCACCACCACTTTCTGAACACGGCCCAGGAGGAAGGAGCGAAACCACTGTATAACAGTGCCCCCAGCTCCCAACCCCTCTAGATGGTCCAGAAGGATGTTATGGTTGATTGTATCAAAGGGCACTGAGAGATCCAGCGGAACTAGGAAACAACTCTCACCTTTGTCCCTAGCTCGCCGGAGATCATCAGCCAGCGCGACCAAGGCAGTTTCAGTCCCATGATGAGGCCTGAATCCCGATTGGAAGGGATCCAAATGGTCCGCATCCTCCTGGCGTGCCTGGAGTTGTTCAGCAACCATGCGCTCAATCACCTTGCCCAAGAATGGAAGATTTGAGACTGGGCGATAGTTGGCCATACTCGCCGGGTCTAAAGATGGTTTTTTAAGAAGCGGTTTAATGACCACCTCTTTCAGCGGATCTGGGAATGTTCCCTCACAGAGGGAAGCATTCACCACCCCACAGAGCCCATCGCCCAGCCCTGGCTTTTATTAGCCAGGATGGGCAAGGATGAAGGAGACAGGTGTTTGGTTTCACGCTTCCAAGCAGCCTGTCCACATCCTCGGGTGTAACGGATTGAAATTGATTCCATGCAACTTGACCAGACAGGGCTCTAGCACTCTCCCGCCCCAGCCCTGATCCACGGTGGTGTCTAGCTCCTTCCGAATATGAGTGACTTTGCAAAAACTTTGCAAAATCGTTGCAGGAGATCTTGGGGTCTTTACAAGGCCCCAGTGGTAAAGGTGGTTCCGTTAAATTGCGGACCACCTGAAAGAGTCTCCTGCTACCATTTTCTGCAGATGCAATAGAGGCGGTGAAGAAAGTCTTCTTCGCCATCGCTATCGCCACTTGGTAGGCTTGACGTTGAGCTGTAACCTGTGTCCGGTCAGATTCGGAGTGAGTTTTCTGCCACTGACGCTCTAGTCGTCTCAGCGATTGTTTCATTGCCCTCAGCTCCGAAGAAAACCATGGGGCTGTCCGGGCTCCATGCAATCGGAGAGCGCGCTTCGGAGCCAGACAGTCGATAGCCCTGGTTAACTCTGCATTCCAGCAGGCCACCAGGGAATCAGCTGAAAGGCCATCAACATGGGATAAAGCATCCCCTACCACTCTCTGGAAACCATTTGGATCCATTAAGTGGCAAGGGCGGACCATCTGAATTGGTCCCAGCTCCCTGCAGAGGGGAAGGGTCGCGGAGAAGTCCAGTTGCACCAGGAAGTGATCTGACCATGGCACTTCTTTTGTTTAACTTTTACTTAGTGTCAGATCACCCACGTCACTAGAGGTGAACACCAGGTCTAAGGCATGTCCATGACTATGAGTTGGGCCCAATTTATTCAGGGACAGCCCCATGGAGGCCATACTTTCCACAAAGTCCCGAGCAGCCCCTTGTAAGGTTGTGTTGGCATGGATGTTAAAATCCCCTAGGACAACCAAACTAGGTGTCTCCAGGAGAACATCCGCCATGACCTGAAGCAGCTCGGACAGGGAATCCTTGGTGCAGCGGGGAGGTCGGTACACCAAAAGGAATCCTGTACTGCTCCTATTGCCCAACTTCCAGAACATGCACTCAGAAAACTGGGTCTTCCCAGTAGGACGCCTGATGCAAGCTAATGACTTCCTGAAAATCACTGCAACCCCCCCTCCCCGCCCACATGACCTGGGTTGCTGTGTGTAAGAGAAACCTGGTGGGCAAGCAGCAGCAAGGACAGGCCCATCTGCTTCCTCCAACCAGGTCTCTGTCACACATGCCAGGTCAAATCCTCCATCCACAATCAGGTCGTGGATGGCAGTGGTTTTATTCATCATTGACCTGGCATTACACAGCAACACTTTCAGGTCATGTGGGTTTCCCCTGTTGATTCCAGTATCCATCTGGTCAAGGCGAGACCTGGAGGCAGGGGTAGTCCTCAAACAATGACTAAACCTGCCTCCTCGGTAATGACATGGTCTGGTCTTAGCGTAACTCCTCCTCCTGCCCATGATCACCGAGATCGGATGCCCCAGTGCTCCCCCCCCCCATCAAACTTGTCCCATCCATTGTGTTGGCTGGGGCCCCACTCCCAGGCAGCCCTGATCCCACCCCTTAAAAACAAAACACAAACTATACAGAACCAATAAAACAACAAAAAACAAAAACAGAACAATTATACTAAAAATAATCCCAAACCAAATATCCATCCCACCCACCCACCCCCAACAAAGGAAAAAAAGGAAAAACAGAAATAAGAATTTAAATTGCCACCAACTGCTTGAGGACATTTTAAAACACATTAACCACTTGGAACAGGGAAGCAATGGCAGAACACTTCCCAACTTCCCCAAAAGTTTGTTCCAAATAAGGGCCTGGGCCAAGCCCCCTGGGCCAGTTGGAAAAGGCCTTGGAAGGGAGCAGGCCCTGCAGTCCTCACCACAGTTTCCATGTACTTTCTATATATTATCCAATCCTCCTTAAACCTTTTCTCATCTTGATTTCTTATTCTGCTGGTCATTTCTGCTAATTCCTCATATTCCAACATTCTACGGTGCCACTCATCTTTTGTTGGTACTACATCTGTTCTCAGTTTTTGTGCTAATAGCATCCTTCCGGCCATAGTCGCATACATGAACAGGTTCTTCTGATTTTTTGGGACTTCTGACGTTATTATACCCAAGAGGAAAGCTTCGGCATTTTGGGGAAATGTTCTTTTAAACATTTTTGTAAGTTCATTATACAGTGGTGCCTCGCAAGACGAAAATAATCCGTTCCGCGAGTCTCTTCGTCTAGCGGTTTTTTCGTCTTGCAAAGCATCCCTATTAGCAGCTTAGCGGATTAGCGCTATTAGCGGGTTAGCGGCTTAGCGGCTATTAGCGTCTTAGCAGCTTAGCGGCTAAGTGGCTATTAGCGGCTTAGCGGCTTAGAAAAAGGGGGGAAAGGGGAAAAAACTCGCAAGACTCGCAAGACATTTTTGTCTTGCGAAGCAAGCCCATAGGGAAATTCGTCTTGCGAAGCGCCTCGAAAAACGGAAAACCCTTTCGTCTAGTGGGTTTTTCGTCTTGCGAGGCATTCGTGTTGTGGGGCACCACTGTATATCACTTCCCAATAATATTTAATTACACTGCATGGCCACCACATGTGGAAGAATGGCCCTTTAACCTTTTACACTTCCAACATTTACCTGTTTCTGATTTATACAACTTTGCTAATCTGTTTGGTGTTAAATACCACCTATGGATCATCTTCAAATAATTTTCCTTTAGTGTATAGGTTTCATTTAGTTATACAGTGGTACGTCTCTATTGGCAAACATTTTGGTTTTTGAGCGCCGTAAACCCGGAAGTAAATGCTTCGGTTTTTGAACATGCCTCGGAAGTTGAACATGCCACGCGGCTTCCACTGAGTGCAAGATCCTGAAGCCTAGCTGTCAGCTATTGAGTTTTTGGTTTTTGAACATTTCAGAACTTCAATGGTCTTCTGGAGCAGATTACCTTCAAAAACTGAGGTACCACATATTTGTTTTTCCACCCACCCTTTACCGTGTATTGCATCCAATGTTGCATTGCATCCTGGCAGACCTGGTTCCTGCCTTGCAGGACTTTTCCCATCTGCCCTTGGAGGGTGGAGCCCTGACTCATTCGAGCTACAAAAGCCAAGACTGCTGAACAGAAACTTGGGCTGGGCTGGGCTATTGTTTAGGTGGGGTTGTTGAAGACATTGTTGTTGCTGTTATTTTTTTGCGTCTTTATTTTGGATCTTATTATTTATGTGAATGTGGTTCATTTTAGTTGTGTGCTTTTTTGATTTTTCATTTATTACACAATTTTTTAAATGTTGGAAGCTGCCTTGAGCATGGTTTTAACTTTATAAGGTGGCATACAAATAAGTGACTGATTGAGTGTTGTTCTACTTAGATTAGACCCATTGAAAATAATTGCCATAACTTAAGTTCATTAGTTTCAGTGGGTTTAACTTTCATTATATCTTAGTTGAATATAACCCATACATGAGCAGTTACACCCATAAATAAAAAAGTGTAAAAATAATTTAAAACAGTCCCACATATAAAAACAATTGTAAAACAATTCAGGGAAACTGTTAAATATAGTTCCAGTACAGTTGCATCCAGGGATAAAGATCTCCACTTAAAAGGTTTGTTGTTGAATGAGGAAAGTCTCTAGAAGGTGATAAAAAGACAACAGAGATTGCACCTGTCTGCTATGTAATGGGAGAGTATTACAAAGGGTAGGTGCCAGCACACAGAAGGCCCAGAATGGAATGGATCCACAGAAGGAATGGATCCTCCTGATGAGATGGTATCTGCAGAAAATCCTGCCCTGTTATGGTTATCAACGGGTTTATAAGGGGTGAGACAATCTTGTTAGTCTTGAAGCAGTGTTCAGAAAGACAGGAGTCAGCAATGGCTGCAGGAGAAAATATCATTGCATTAAGTTGACCTTCAGGAATGAAATGAGAGGTTCTCTTTTGCCTCATTTGAAAGCCAACATTAGCTATCTGGCACCTCATATTTCATTGTTTGCCAAGCATTTGCTTAATTACCATCTTTAATGTTAATGATGACCGTCTGTTTTCAGGAACAGAAAGCAGTTAGACATTTTACCCCTGCTCTCTTCAGGATGAACTTTTCATATCTTAACATAAAGCCTAGATATACCAGGTAGAACTTGACTTCTGTACTTTAGGAATAAATATCAAGGGATACACAGTTTCAAGTCTGGATTAAGTGAGAAAGAGGCTAGCTTTTTTACTGTTTTTTTCAGAAGCTGGTTCGTGTGTTGGAAACCCTCTGTTTGGATTGAGGTAGGATTTGGAAAGATTTGTATGAGCACCAGATGGAGGGTCAGTCCCATGCTATTTTTTTTTTTTTTTAGTCTGGTAAACTACGGAATACACAAACTTGTAGCAAACGTAAAACAACAGCAGCAATTAACTAACCTTTTCTGTGTATAGACCTGATAGTGTGTTTAGCCATCTCTACTCAGCTGTACTCTAGTGAATCAACCTCTCTCTCTCCCTCCTCCTTCTCCCTGCTGCTTTTCCTCCTAAAACAAAACAAAACAAATGCTCCAAGTTGTTTCCGAAATTTACAATATGCAACCATCAACAACTAAATCTGCAAACATATAGTCATGTCCCTAGGATTAAGCTCCTTTGCATTCAGTGGGTATTACCTCTGTGTAAGGATGTAAAAAGGCAAGGATTTGGGGGGGGGGGGGTTGATGTCAGCAAGGCAAGATGGCATTTTGGACCACTGCCAGTCCGGAGGACTTTGAGGACACCAACCTACAGGAGGCCTTTGTGTCCTGGGTAAAAAATGTTTCCCAATGCCATTTTACATATTGAGAGAATGCACAGAGCACTCCGTCCAAAACAAAAATTGGTGAGTCTCCAGGAGACATTATTGTTTGCTTTAGTTCCTTCCCAATCAAAAATGACTTATTTAAAAATAATAAGAGAAAATTTGGGGGAAAATCAATATTAAAGATTCAGTTATAAATATCATCAAGATCTCTGTGCAGGGATGCTTCAACGCAGATGTGATTCTAAAATTTATGCTGCAGTGCTCCATGAAGCTTACATGAGATACAAATGGGTGATACCTGAAGGAGTAACTAAGGCAGCCTCCCCAAAACTAGAAGTCAAAAAAATGAAGACAAACTAAAGACTAAATGAAGACAAACAACAAGGCAGGGAGAGGAAGACACAGAACTCAAAGGAAACTGGAAGTAAATATGGAAGAAAGGGAAGAAAAAGAAGACAGGAACACCTGCAAAAAAAAAAAAAAAAGCAGCAACAAAGTGCCACAGAAACCACCATCCACAAGTTTGGTTAAGAACTGTATGGACAATAACCAGAATGGGGAAGAACTGGGCTTCTCCTTCTCCTTCTCCTTCTTGCAATATAGACACCCCCATTTGCATACAATCAACTTGCTTGTGACCATATATATGTATGTGGCTCTGGGAAATAAATAAATTCCAACCTGAAATGGTAGGAGAGAGACCCTCCCCAGAGCCTGGAGAGGATGTCAGTGAGCTAAAAGTCCAGAAAAGACTCCAAGGGCTCCAAAATGGCATGTGGGAGCTCTCACTGCTACCCTATTACCCCACTCAATGGTTGTTAGGTAGTGGGAACATCTGGGAAGATGGCAGACTAAAGAGAGCTCGCCCTGAGATTCTTCTGTACCACCCAACAAATCCTGGGACCCCCAGAAATGGAACCACCCCCAAAAAATGCCAACCATGAGGCAGAAAAAGGAAGGGACGAAAACATCCCATCCTCTGCAAGGAAAAAGAGGAAGAAAGATCACCGAGCAGAGAGGGAGCCCAGCCACACACCGGCTCTGACTCCCATATAAAGGCTAGGAAGAGCCAAGAATATCTCTTCCCCTTTCTCTCCATTCCCATCTCTCCACCCCTGCCATGAGACTTGGGCACTGGAACTCTAGACCCAGCAGCCCTGCCACCAACTAGCTAAACCTTTAAGCAGCTGCAGTGGGCGGGAAGCCATAGCAAGCTCCCTACTTACATGCATTTCGTTTATGTGTGCAGGCCTGGAACATAACCCCCATGTAAGTCGGGAGTTGCCTGTACTGTTATGTAAAATAACCTCTGCTTCTGGTGGGGTGGGGGTTAATGTTTACATTCCCTAGTTCCACTTCAGAGTATGGTCATGAAGAAATAGAAGGACAGCTCCACTCTCAGTCATAGGTGTAGGGATCATTCTGTTACGAAACCCTGATAGATTGGAGAGCCGGGAGTGTGAATGTTAAAGTTAATCCCTTTTGGAATTCAGAGCTTCTTTACTCTGTGCTGATGGAATTTGACACCAACACTGAAATTATGCTGTACATTGGATTTATTGCCTGGCATATGCTACACAACCTTAAAAATTTTTTATGCCACATCTAACTGCAATTTCTTGGAATGTAAATGGCTTAGGTATGCCAGTTAAAAGAAGTATATGCTTTGCTTTAAAACGAGATAACCAGATCTTTTTTCTTTCTTTCTTTTTTACAAGAGACACATCAAAAAAGGTGAAACATAACACTGATAAACAATATTTACTTCAAAGTGGAGATGGCTATTGGTACACCTCAAGCTAGAGGGTCAGCCATCTGGATTTCTCCAAAACTTGATTTGCAATTAAAAGACACACTAAGCGACCCTAATGGAAGAATTATCTTCCTCAAATTTCTGCTAAGTAATTCCTGACTGACACTAGGTTCTATTTATGTACCTAACACCCATCATGAACACTTTCTGGATGAGACTTTTATGCTACTGCACTCATTTAAACATGGCGAAGTGGTGGTAGTTGGTGACATAAATCTTGTACTTAATGATTATTTTGATAAAAGCAAAGTGAGTAGGCCCTCACAATCCATGCAAACTGCCCTCTTTTAAAGCACCAGCTGCCCCAGCTGCAGCAAAACATGTGTTCCTTGTATTGGTCATTACAGCTACAGAAGGTGATGGGTGACTCTGCTTTGTGGTGGTTCCAGTCCTGCTTAGATGGTTGTTCCCAGAGGGTGTTGCTTGGTGAGTGCTCTTGAGCCCTGAGAGGCCTTCAGTGTCAGGTTCTACAAGGTTCAGTCCTATTCCCTATGCTTTTCAACATCTGCATGAAACAACTGAGTGGGGTAATCCTGAGGTTTGGACTTCATTGTCAGCAATATGCTGATGAGTCTCAGCTCTGCTTCTCCTTTACATCTGCAGGTGAGGCAGTGGAAGTGGTGGACCAGTGTCTTGCCTCGATAATAGACTGGATGAGAGCCAGTAAACTGAAACTCAATCCAGATAAGACTGAGGCACTGTTAGTGGGTGGTTCTCCTCTAAAGAAGCAGGTTCGTAGCTTGGGGGTACTCCTGGATCCTTTGCTGTTGCTCAAGGCTCAGGTCGCCTCAGTGGCCTGGAGTGCCTTCCATCAGCTTCAACGGGTGGCCCAGCTACACCCCTATCTGGACAAAAATAGCCTAACTACTGTTGTCTATGTTCTGGTAACCTCGAATTTAGATTACTTCAATACATTGTACATAGGGATGCCTCTGAAGATAGTTCAGAAACTTCAGCTGGTGCAGAATTCAGCAGCCAGGTTGCTTACTGGAGCAAGACGGTTTGGGCATATTACACCAATCCTGGCCTGACTGCACTGATTAGTTTCTGGGCCC
Organism: Podarcis cretensis; assembly: GCF_951804945.1. NCBI lineage: Eukaryota > Metazoa > Chordata > Lepidosauria > Squamata > Lacertidae > Podarcis > Podarcis cretensis. The sequence goes on along the minus strand of NC_137184.1, from coordinate 5,907,722 downwards.
AATTCAAAGTGCTGATTTTGACCTATAAACCCTTAGACGGCTCAGGACTGCAAAACCTCAAGGATCGCCTCTTTCCATGCAAACCTACCCAGACACTGAGATCATCTTCTGAGGCCCTTCTTCATGTGCCTCCTCCTTGAGTGGTTCAGAGGGTGGCAACACAAGAATGGCCCATTCCTGCAGTGGTTCCCTATTTGCAGAATGCTCTCCTGAGGGAAGTTCAGCTGGCGCCTTGATTATATACCTTTAAAGGTAAAGGGACCCCTGACCATTAGGTCCAGTTGTGACCGACTCTGGGGTTGTGGTGCTCATCTTGCTTTATTGGCCGTGGGAGCAGGCGTACAGCTTCCAGGTCACGTGGCCAACATGACTAAGCCGCTTCTGGCGAACCAGAGCAGCGCATGGAAACGGTGTTTGCCTTCTCGCTGGATTGGTACCTATTTATCTACTTGCACTTTGACGTGCTTTCAAACTGCTAGGTTGGCAGGAGCAGGACCGAGCAATGGGAGCTCACCCCGTCGCCGGGATTTGAACCTTTAGGTGCCAGGTAAAAATGTTCCTATTTTACCAGGCCTTTGGCTGATTGACATCTAATGCCCTTTAAAATGTGTTGTGGGAAGGGGGATTATTGGGTTGTTCTTGTTTTTATTTTTATTGTGTATTTTGTTTTTTATATTGTGATTTTATGTTGTGAACATCTCTGAGACCTGTGGGTATAGAGCGGTATACAAATTAAATAAATAATATTCATAAAAGGCACTGCAACCCTCCAATAGTTTGATTTCACTTCTAAAGGCACAGTCTTCCAGATGCCAACAACAATATTTTACATAAACACAACAACCTTGTTGCTTGGTGTATAGCTAATTCAGAATTTAGAAACTATACACATATGGCTTTGGCCAGGGCGGGCGGGATACAAATAAATTATTATTATTATTATTATTATTAGTCAGCAAGGTACAAAAATTATGCTAAATTAATTGCCCAACAGAAGTCTCATCCCCCAGGTTCATAAGTCAGAAATTAGTCTCTGTAATATTTCAGATCATGCCCCTGTTGTTACTAAAACACATTGGAGAGTGCATAAGCCTAAATCTTTTTATTGGAAATTAGACTCTTGGATTACAAAACAAAACAAAACAAAACAAAACACAAAACTGCAAATAGATTCCTGGTGGGGGTTTTTAAAGTTTGATGATATAGGAGAATAGACAACTTCTGTGGTTTGGGACATGTTTAAAGCTGTGACCCATTGCACTCTCATCAGTGAATGGAGCAAAAGCAAAAATGAGAAGCAAAATATAAACACTAGCTTGAAATGAAATATCTTGAAACTTGACAAAAATGTACTAAAAAACAGCATTTCAATATCTTGAAATTCATCAGATACTTAACTCGCTTCAGAAAATAAAGTTGCTACGACCACCCCCAAAACTAGTCCTATTATTTTATTTTACTCCTCAGATTAAGAATATAATTGATAAAGATACCATCTCATGAAACCATCTCACGAAAGGAACATCAATATGGGGGAAAAGGATTCACACCTTCTGTACAATATAGTATCCTTTTATTGACTTTGTTAAGACAATTGAGCATGGTTTTCACCATCCAGTGACTCATGGAGAGGTGCCTTCATCTAACTGCCTACAATGAAACGTTGAAGACAACAACCATCAGAAGAAGAAGAAGAAGAAGGAAGCAGGGGTTTCCATTCTGACTTGTACTCCTCACAATCAGTGCTGTGTTTCCATTCAACTGCAGTTTCCTTTCTGCCAAATGCTATGTTGTTTGTCTCACTGTCTGCTACTTTAACTTTTTAAAATTGTTAATGTTTTTAAATGAAATATGATAGCTTGATTTGTATCACGACATATATTTTGTACTTTTGTGTGTATTGGATTGTGGCAGCCTATGGCTCTGAGCAATCAAGATTTAGCTCTTGGAAAGTGGCAGGTTTTCCTTTGCTAGGTTTTTAAGTAGCAGTTCAGTGGTGCAGTTGCAAGATTCCTCCACTTGAAAAGGTGCAGGGCTTTGGCAAGTGCCACCAGCCAGTTGACTGTTGGGGCTTGCATAATATCATGACTTTGCTGCCATGGCTGGATTTCAGTCAATTCAGGCAAATGGGTCACCCAGTGTCACTGTGGACTGTCCACCAATCAGTGGGTGGGGTGGGGGGAGGGAGGGAAGGAAGGAAGGAAGGAAGGAAGGAAGGAGCCTGCCAGCTGGATCCAGTCCCACATTGCTGGAGTATGGGGTAAAATCAGACGATTTTGGAGGTCACATTCTATGATTCTTTGAGTTGAATTTTGAAATCCATGTTCATGCTTGGATGCAGAATGTGCTACATGCACTGGCTTCCTCCCCCCCCCCCCCCAATAACTTCATGTCCAGCCATGGAATATGTTTGATATACCATCATTCTATAAGAAGTACCACCCAATCCATTGTGATATTAAACACTCTATTAAACAGTCCTATATTTTTAAAGAAAAGAGAATGAACATGGTTATGCTCTGTTTACTAACCCATCTGCCTTTAGAAGCAAGTGCATGCAGAACAGGTTATTGCAGAGTAAATGAATCCAGCACACAGCAGGCAGAGAATTGCCTTCTGTAATTTGCAACAGTGCCAAGGGAGGCAGTGGGCTGGAGGCAGTGATCCCCAGAGAGATAAAATGGGCCTTGCCAGTACATAACAGGGTTCCTCTCATCATTGTAGAATAAAAGTGGACTTGTCCTCCAAGTGTGGATCCTTAGGTAGGCAAAAAAGCACCATCTATGCAAAAGAAGGGAGAAGTGATGGCTGGGGCCCATTGAAATTGGTAGGGTGGAAGGCAGGGAGACCAACAGTAGGTGGTGCCAGAGTCAACAGCAGGCAGAGCTAACTATAATTTTGTCCTCATCCCTCCCTGCTGAGTTCTCCTAGGGCTACACTGAGACTAAGGAAGAGGAAGAGGAAGAGGAAGAGGAAGAGGAAGAGGAAGAGGAGGAGGAAGAAGAAGAAGAAGAAGAAGAAGAAGAAGAAGAAGAAGAAGAAGAAGAAGAAGAAGAAGCAGCAGCTGTCAGCCAGGACCACCCTCTAGACTGGTTGAAAGTAGGAAGGCAGGGGAACCAAGGTTCCAGGGGAACCAAGCTTTGCAGAAGCACAAAAGCACTTTGGGAAGGGGGGAATCCCCTAAGATGAGAACTTGTCCCCTATAAAAAGTCATCAGGACAAAGCATGTTTAGTGGGTTCAGAATGCTCACTGTTGGGGAGAGCAAACATAGAATGGGGTGTCTTGGGAGAAGGCATGGCTAGGTAGCTGGAACTAGCTGGAACCAGCAAGGCATCACATTGTGACACTTTGCTGCAGGACCCATAATGAACTCATTTGTGTGAGTGCCAGAGCAGCCCTTACAGTAGCCAAAATTGCACCCATCCGGTGAGAGGTTTCAGCATCATTGTGGGGAAGATTTTCAGAAGAAGAAAAAACACAGGAAAAGGAGAACAATAGGATAACCCAATGAGGTCTAAATGTGTTCAGTGGGCACAGAATGATCTCTGACTGTTGGGCAGGAGTATGGAATGGAATATCATGGAAAAGGGACATCAAACAGGTAAAGGTAAAGGTAAAGGTACCCCTGCCGTACGGGCCAGTCTTGACAGACTCTGGGGTTGTGCGCCCATCTCACTTAAGAGGCCAGGGGCCAGCGCTGTCCGGAGACACTTCCGGGTCACGTGGCCAGCGTGACATCGCTGCTCTGGCGAGCCAGAGCCGCACACGGAAACGCCGTTTACCTTCCCGCCGGTAAGCGGTCCCTATTTATCTACTTGCACCCGGAGGTGCTTTCGAACTGCTAGGTTGGCAGGCGCTGGGACCGAGCAGCGGGAGCGCACCCCGCCGCAGGGATTCGAACCGCCGACCTTTCGATCGGCAAGCCCTAGGCGCTGAGGCTTTAACCCACAGCGCCACCTGCGTCCCAAACAGGAGGACTCCACAATTGTTTTCCTCTATGAGCCAGCAGGTGCATAATGTGATTGTAAATCCAAAATATTGCTCTTTAGGTTGATGGGGTTATAGTTGATTTAATTTCACTAAGATGAAATCAAAACAATAATTTCTCTCCCTCTCTCCCTCCCCCTCTCTCTCCCTCTCCCTCCCCCCCCCCAATTGCAATTTCTGCTGGTTAGTGAAAGAGATGGTAAACACTTTTATCTCAAGAGGCACTAATAAAGTTGAGGAGGTGGGTGGTGGTGGGAGGCAGCTTGCCTTCTGCGTCATCAATAAAACCATCAATTAGCTTCTAATTGCTGAATCTTTATTGCCAGGGATGATATATAAGAGAGAGCCTGATTCGATTAGAAGATTCCAGATAAAGGTGGCACAAAATGTTGTTCGCAATAAATAAAAGAAGCAAAATTGGAAATTTGTAGTGGGTGTAAGGAACAGCACAGAATAATTGTTTTCCTGGATCATTTTAAGGTCCATTTAAGTCCAGTGTACTATGCCAAAAATAGCCAACCACAAGCTGCTCAGCACTCACAAACAAAATGTGAAAGTCATGTCCTTTCACTATTGATTATCTCCCCCTCAAAAAAGTGATATTCAGTGTGCAACACTAAAATCTGGTGCTGCCCGCCTCTCACACTCCATTCTACAGCACTGTTGTTGCGCCCCCTGCAGTACAGTGCTCAGTACAACTGAACCAGTCACACTACCCTAAAACTGCCTCTTACAGATTTGTTGCACAACAGATAAAGTTACCAGCAACCTGCTTATGCATCCTCTTGTCTTGCTCATACAATCCTTTGTCTTCCTTCAACACATTAGCTGCAGTGAAATCCTTAGCGGGAGGTGAGAGGAAGGTGAGCAGACATGGTATGCATCATTGAAAATCAGAGAAAAATTTATTCACCCAGCTTGTAACCCAACTATGGAATTCTCTACCGCAAGGTATGGTGATAGCTACCAATTTGGATTACTTTAGAATGGAATTATGTAAATGTGCCCCCACCAGCTTCTCTGTATGGCCCCCAGGTCTTTCATCAGAATAAGGCCTTATCCCTATGCCACAGTCCCTCTCAGCAAGTCATAGGCTTCACTGGCCCTGCTGCCTACCCTTCTCTGGGTTTTGTTTTACCTGGCTGGAATGTGCCATTGAACTGTAATAGTGCCTATTTCCTCCCTAGATGGAGGGAGGGAGGTATATGTAGAAACCTCTGATTTCTGTACAGCTGGACAGTAACCTGATGGAGACACATCTGTTGCCTCACTATCCACTAGCGTGAATATTTTGGGGGCTCAAAAAGTCATAGAATCTTAGAGCTAGAAGGTACCCAAAGGTCATCTAGTCCAACCCCTGAAATGCCGGAATCTTCTCCAAAGCATCCATAACAGGTGGCCATCTAACCTCTACCACCATTGAACTATGGTCACAAGGGTCTTGCATGTATGTCCATGGGCAGTTAAGGAATTTGTTCTAGAGAGCTTGGTGGACATTTATCAGAAAAGATGTTTCTGAGAAATGTTCTTTTGGTTCTTTCCCAGACATGGCTTTTTTCCAGCAAGAACTCAGTGGGATGCCATTCCTGATAGGGATGACTCCCTCCACTGGAGACAGGCAGCCTCTTCAACTTGCAACATGCTCTTCAGAGGGCAGGAGTCATCCCGCATCTACAGACAGACCCTGCCTTTTGCAAGGGATGGTTAGGTCTTTGTTTGTGTCTCTCTGTGTGGAGAGAAATGCTTGCTTGAGTGCTTGTTTTGTGTGGATTTTCCCTTTGTCTAGTCATCTCCTTAATCCTGTTTGCTAGATCATTGTTCTGAGTGAGTTTCCCCCCACTGTGTTTTCCTGTTGGCTGCCTCCACCCGCAGCTTCTTCATTTCTCCTTCATTTTCTTCGTGTGTGTCCCCCACCCCCATAGTATGAGGAAGGGAAGAGTCTAGGGGGAAGCTGGATTCTGACCCGATTGCTGGACTGGCACAGCAGGAGTCCACAGAGCTGGGAGCTTGCATTTCCCACCATTTTCTTAAAAAGGCAGGAATGCCATTTTGTTTTAGGAACTCAGTAGGCCCCAACAGCTCCTAGAGACGTGATCACTGCACATCTTGGTCTAGTGGCTTTCACACTCTCTATGTTCTCTCCCTGCCATAATTGGCTGCATTATTGCTGCACCTTTGGGTTCCAGCACTAACTGGGAGTTTGAGCAGCGACTGCAGTATGCTCAGTCACATTCGTTTCCTGCCTTTGCACTGCATCTGTGCATAGGATGACTTTGCCTCAGCAGGGCAGCCTCTCTCCTCACAATGTGCGCACAACAGAGGAGGCCTATACATTTGGAGACCCCAGGCAAGTGGCCTTTGGTGATTCTCTAGGTTCTCTGCCAGAACAGGCGAGGGTGAGTATGGGGAACTCCCCTCTGGTTCTGAGGCCTTCCTTAGTTCAAAATATTTCCTCAGAGATTCCCTCGAGCAGCGTTTATGTGAGCTGTAGAGACGGAATCACATGCAGACATTCCCAAGTTTATTAAGGATACCTTCAGCATTGGCTACAGATTCGTCCATGGATGCTCTACAATGAATGCATGGTCCTTAGCTACTTCTACAGTGGCCTGCAGGATTATCTGGTTACGGAAGTGGGATTTTGACACCACCCTGCCCCCTGGGCCAGGTGGAAATGGGCCTTGCAGCAAGGAGCAGGTCTTCCTTCAAGACTCACAGCAGAAGCCTGAGGTGAGTGATGGACAGGAGAGAATCAACATCTTTTCTCCATGTTCACAACAAACCCGAGCCAATCCAGCCAGAAGAGAATAAGAGTCATAGATTGATGACAGCAATCCTGAGAGGGAGCCCTCACCAGGATAACATCCATATGAGGGTGGATGCAGATTCCCTTTGCTCTTAAGAATATGACATGAACCACCAGTACCTTGGTAAAAACCTGCAGGAAGTGTTGGTGAGCCTTCCTGATTATGAAGATAAGCCTCCAAGAGGTTGAGAGAGGTCATCCAATCTCCCTTCTTGAGAGCAGAGACAATGGTGTTTCCATTTGAAGTGTTTTTTCAGGAGTCATTTGTTTAACTCCTTGAGGTCCAGAATGGCTCTGGACTTGGTGTTCCTTGGGGAGGGGGGCACCAGGAAAAAGACTGAGTAAACCCCTGACTTGCTCTGCAAGTGACCCACTGATGTGATTGCTCTTATTCTCAACAAATGACCTATTGCCAGTAGGAATATCTGGTTTTTCTCTTGATGCCTTAAGCGAGGAGAGAGCATGAAGATATCTCATGGATGAGAAGAGCATAATCCTTCAGTACTATCTCCAACACCCACCTGTCCATGGTAACCTCCTTCCATCAGTGAACAAAGGCTGGCAGCCTTGCACCTACTGGGGAAGCAAATGGAATAGGGGCCAAGTTAGGTGGAATAATTTTCCTTCCCACTTTTTGGGGTCTTGAGAAGGAAGACTCTCCTGATCTGAAAGAGGGGGGGGGTGAGTAGCACCCCTATCCTGCTGTTCCGAATGGAAGAGAAGGATCGAGACCTGGAGAATTGTTGGGTAGTATGAAAAAAACTGAGTTTGGCATGACTTTTTCTCAGGCTTGTTGGCAGAAGGTAGGGCATTCTTCATATCCCTAGTATCTACCAGGTAGGACAGGGATGGGGCCCAACCTCACCTTGAACAGCTAAAAGAGGCTCCTAGAAGGCTGGAGGTACATTGCTGGAACAACTCTTGGGTTGGGGCAGCTGGCCAAAATGTTTTAAAATGTTTTAAACGGTTCTAATTTTGGTTCCCTTGTTGTGTTTCTGTTGGACTGGTGTTGGTTAAATGTTTAGTTGGGGTTGGCAGCACTGGTGGAGGAACAGGGGGTGGCGGGGGGAGTGCATCGCCCCTGGCACCATCTGGGAGGGGAGTACCATCATGGCTGCCCCCCCAAACATACACCGCGCATCCCTCCCAGCATGCCAGGCACCAAGCCCCCACAGGCAAAGCGCCACACCCCCAGGACGCATGCCACGCCCCCGCGAACACTGTGTTATGCCCCCGGGATGCAGCCCCCTCCAGGATGCATGCCAACCACACACCCCCACTCTCCACCCCCCGTGCCAGAGCATGCAGCTTTGCCACTGGTTGGCAGTTACAGTGGTACCTCGCAAGACAAAAAATTTTCGTCTTGCAAATTTTTTGTCTTGCGAAGCATGGATTTTGGAAAAGCTTCAAAAATCACCAGTCTTCAAAAACCTCAAAAAAGGCTACCACACCGTGTGCTATGAGTTGCTCCTCGAAGTCAAGTCGCAACTGCACCCCCTGAATGCACCCTGGGTATTAACGGTTTTAAGAAAAAGGAAACAAACTTGCAAGACGTTTTCGTCTTGCGAAGCAAGCCCATAGGGAAATTCGTCTTGCGAAGCAACTCAAAAAACGAAAAACTCTTTCGTCTTGCGAGTTTTCCGTCTTACGAGGCATTCGTCTTGCGAGGTACCACTGTATATTAATTTGGGTATAATTGTAAACTGTTTATTATTGTTGTTACTATTGTTATTGGTTTCTGTTTGTTTGTTTGTTTCTTATATAGGATATTATGTTTTTAAATGTTTGATGTTTTGTGTTTTTGTATATGTTGTAAGCCACCTAGAGTGGCTGTGGAAACCCAGCCAGATGTCCCAGATGTGTGGGTTATAAATCATCATCATCATCCATGCCTCACACCCTTACCACCTGCAAATAGGATAGAGAACTTTGGTAGACTAAAAGCACTTAGACCTGATTAGGCCATCTTAAACCTGGAAGTGTCTTTCAAGCTGTGGTCATCTACACAGGTTAATCTGACCCTGATACTGCACACACACTGAGAGTGTCTGAGATAACCAAGCAGCAAGGAATTATGCCCAGACAACAAGCTCATGAACAGGAACTAATATGCATTAGTTTAGAGCCTGTCCTTTCCCAGATGAGACACAAGTTCTGATAGGAATCTATGTTAGCATTTTCTGTCTCTCAGAAAAAAATCCTATAAAACATACATGGGGCCCATTGGAAAGGGATCATGCTAACAATGTAATCAAAATGATATTATGTGCATAAGCAAAAAGAGCTTCTGATATCAGGCTTCCTCATGCTTTGCAAAAAAAAGGGGTGTCTCCTCTATGCAGCATCACATGGCAATTTTCTCATACAAGGTTTCTGTCATCAAGAACAAAACAAAAAAAGAAGAAACTGTGAGAGGGGGATTAAAAAACCTATCTCTCTCTCTTTCTCTCTGATCGAACCCGCATTTTTGTCCTGTGAAAAATATCTTAATTTTCACTTATATTGCTCGCCTGTAGCTAAAGGCTATTAAAACTAATAAGACTAAATCATTTGTGACAGATCTTAGAAAACAGTTTCTGCTTCATGCTACACTCTCGAATGCTCATTAGAAAGAGTGGTTCTCTTTTCAGCAGAATGCACGGCGAATACTTAAAAAACGTGTTCCCTCTAACTTTTTTGACAAGTGGCACAGGCTTTTCAGGGTAGGTGGGGAGAGAAAGAGAGATTGGCCCAATTGCCATATCAAATATGCCTGGGGAGGGGGTGGGGAGGAAGCATCAAAGCAAAAAGCATTAAGATGAAATGTGGTGGTAAGAAGAAAATCAACACATTTTGTTTCTGATTTGTTAAACTCTTTCCTGGCATTGGTGTAAACAAGCAATTTGCATGTGTTTGGAGGTTGGATTTGTTACTTCCACAAATTAGCATGAAATTTAGCTCCTTTTCCAACAGTCCTTCCAAAAGTGCTAGGCACATTGTAGGAAAGTGTGACTTATCTTAACACTGCCTGAGGGTTGGGGCAGCATAGTGGCATAGCATGGGGGGCTGAGGGGGCCATCACCCTAGGTGCCATGGGTGTGTGTGCACATCACAGCACCCTGCCCCATCATGAACAGTTGCATCCTTCTCAGTGCCCTTAGCTTAAGGGCAGCTGAGGACACAACAGGTATGCACCCTGGCCCAGTGCTGCTCCAATTAGAGGGTGCCGTTAGAAGGACACAACAGCTCAGAGCACCCTCCCTGCGAGCCCAATGTTGCTCACAAAAGTAGTGCTTATTTTGCAGGGGCCAGGGCATTCCCCTGCTCATGGCACCCCCCAAACCCATTGTCATTTTTGCAGGTCTTGCAAAGTGACTCTGGGCTCACAGAACACCACGAGCATATCCCGCTTTGCAGCAGTGGGCAGAGGTTGCTCCTGCAGTGCACCCCACCCACATCCACGTCCCCACGGTGCATCCTGTGTGCACCCTGGTGCATGCCCACCCTGGACACAAGCGGAAAATGCTCCACCATGGGGGCTGCATTATGAGTCAAGCTTTCTAGCTGTATCCAACATTCTCTGTCCACCAGCACAAGGCCTCTTGCCCTAGCACAAGGGCAAGTTTTTATTAATTCATATTTGCATTCATTTAAACATTTATAAACTGCAGTTTAATTTAAAATACCACAAGGCAGTGTACTGACTAAAAAGACAGTACAGTGGTACCTCAGGTTAAGAACTTAATTCATTCTGGAGGTCCGTTCTTAATCTGAAACTGTTCTTAACCTGAAGCACCGCTTTAGCTAATGGGGCCTCCCGCTACCACCACGCTGCCGGAGCACGATTTCTGTTCTCATCCTGAAGCAAAGTTCTTAACCCGTGGTACTATTTCTGGCTTGTCGGAGTCTGTAACCTGAAGCGTATGTAACCCGAGGTACCACTGTATTACAATAAAAACATCAAACACATCAGTAAAAGCTTGTTGGCAAAGAATCTCAGGTTTCTGATAATATTTTTTATTAGTTTTCAATTACAATCCAATAATAGCCTCATTATAACAATACTAATTGATCATACAATTACTAATACCAATCATTCAAATGCCGAATTATATAATTTAGGTGGCCCACCATGTGCTAGAATTGATGGCTTGATGATTTTCTTTGCTTCTGCGTTCCAAAATCTTAATAATTTCAATAACATTCCGATCATAATAATAATCTTATACAACAACTGCAATATTAATAACTTCTATTTGTGTTGACACATTAAATGATTTATAGAACTACAAGTGAGGCACTCAAACAATATCCTTGTTCTTCCTATGTGTGGTAATTATTCTGTCCGTAGTATTTCTTCCTGTCCTTGTAAGATGTTATGTCTTTCTTTCCCCTGGTTGTTGCTGTTATTCATCATGACTTGGGCAGAGCTGATATTCCATAGTTGTTCTAGAAATTTCTCCCTCACTCTGTCCTGTGCTTCATTGTTTTTTAACTAACAACAGCTGCAAAAATCACTCTGTCCCAATAAATAACCTGTTTTCACCATTTTTCCTCTCAGCCTAGGAAGAAGAGTCGAACTGCAGATGACTCAGTAATGAACCTTATCAGTTCCTTAGCAAGTCCACAGACTCCTTTCATCCTTCTGTCCAACTGAAGATATATGAGCAATTATACTTCCCTTCTCACTTGTACATATATCATTTGAACTAACATTCAAAGGAGGGTTGCCAAATCATAAATGTAGAGAAGAAAACTTTATATAAAGAAACACTAGGCTCCCCTCCCCCTGCACTGTCTTTTGCACTGAATGAAGTCTTCTCTCAAGTTCAAACCTTAATGACCTTGCAGCTGGTTCTGTTCCGCAGTTTGTAATCTCATCTCTTCTAGTACGCATCTGTATTTTAAGAAATTAAGCTCTAATTAACAGGAGAACCTCTGCTTCTTAATGGCGGTGTAGGAGAGTTTTCAGCAGGCGAAGTGCTTTTGCACTCAGCACCTCCCTGCCTTCCGTATTCCATGCCGGAGTGAGAGCCAGGTACCAAGATGAACTGCAAGTGAAGCCCATTTCTCCTTGTCCCTGAGGGGAATTTACAAGAATGATTACAACAAATCATCCTTGTTTCTCCTTTGCCAACTATCTCCTGCTGTCGTGGGAGCTGCCTCCATTAAGGCAAACTGTAACCGGAAGCCAAGAATCTCAGGTTTGAAAGGCCTAATGGCATTTGTAGAAGACATCTAAATGAACAGAGATGGCTCCCATCAAACCTTTATTTGCAATGAGTTCCATTTCTTATTTTAAAAAAATAAGAAATCCAATGCAACATCTGTGCCACTAGAAATTTGTTGCACAACACTTTGTGCGATCTATTGTGCAACACAGTTACATACAATCTGCTGATGGATTCTCTTGCTCAACAATATTCTGTTGGTGCAAAACATTTTGCCAAAGGAACAGGCATACTGTTAAGTGACCTTAATTTAGTGATATGTTACATACAACCCCTTTTCTCCCATCAATACATGAGCTGCAGCCAAAACCTTAGCAAGAGGTGAGAAGAAAATGCGCTGTTGAAAGAGAAAGAAAATGTTATTCACTCAGCTCATAGTCAAACTATGAGAGAGCCAGTGTGGTGTAGTGGTTAAGAGCAGTGGACTCGTAATCTGGTGAACTGGGTTCGCTTTCCCATTCCTCCACATGCAGCTGCTGGGTGACCTTGGGCTCAGTGGCGGAGGAACCCTCTCTGGCACCCAGGGTGGGATGCTTTTCGGCACTTTGTATGGGATGCCGCACATGCGTACTCTGTATCCTGTATGTATCCCGTATGGAGTGTGCATGCATGGCAGCCTGTACGGTCACCGTGCTAGAGGCAGCCCATACAGACGGCGTGCAAGGGCAGCAGCCCGTATGGTCACCATGTGAGCAGTGCCCATACTGACTGCGAGCACCCTTGGCCGCCATGCAGCTGGGGGGAGGCAGGGACCTCCAGAGTGGCACCTGGGGTGCCCTGCCCCTTCTGCCCCCCACTTAGTATGCCCCTGGTTGGGCTAGTCACACTTCTCTGAAGTCTCTCAGCCTCACTCACCTCACAGGGAAAGGAGATGGTTAGCCTCTTTGAGACCCCAGGTCAGGGGTGTCCAAATCTTTTTCAAAGAGGGCCAGTTTTGATGAAGTGCACATGTGTGAGGGCCTACCACAGTTGTTGACCTTTTTTAAGGATTGAAGTTGTTGAGCTTTTCTTGCAATTTTACCCCAAATTTGTCAAGCTTTTTATATGATTGAAGTTGTTGAGCTTTTTTAAGATTCAAGTTGTTGACCTTTTAAGCATGCTTAAGGGGAGTAGAAGCAGGATATCAAATCCAAAACTCCTCCGCCTCCTCCTCCCCTTCCTCCTCCTTCTTCCTTCTCCTCCTCTGCTTCAAGATACATACCCTCCAAGCACTCTGATTTTCCAAGGACAGTCCTGGAATTACGAAAGCCATCCTGGCTTCTGATTTGATCCAAGTATGCCCCTATTTCCTCTGGCAGCATTGCCACCACTAAGCTCAAGGAGGAGGATAAGCCAGTACTTGTCCTGAATGACAGCAGCAGCAGCGGCGATGAGGGAACATGCGGTTGCTTCTCCATGGCCACCGCTGCCAGCCTCCTACCTTGGGCAGCTTGTAGTGGCTGCTGGAGAGCAGGAAAGGAAGAGTAGAGGCTGTCTCTGTGGAGGCTGAGCCCCATGTGACACACTGGCTCTAAGGGGCAGGCAGAGCGCAGAGCTGTCCTGGGAGGGAAGAAAGGGGGAGCACAGCATAGTGCAAGGAGTCTCGATTTATTTATTTCGTGCATCTGATCAAATCTTGCCCCTTTCTAAAATGTATTTATTGGTATGTGGTTGTTTGTTGTTGTTTTTTGTAAATCTACCAAAGAATAAAATAAAATAGGGAATAGATTATGGGGTTTTCTCAGTACGGTGTGCTGTGTCCCACTGGTGCGGTTATGGTGGCACTTGCCCTTCCTCTGATAGGAAATGATCTACGGGGATGGGGAACAAAAATTGGGGGCAAGGGGGTCATTTGGGGGACAGCAAGAAATGTCCCTATTTTCATCTGAGGAATGTTGGAGGGTATGAAGATATAGTGATAACCACCAGCTTGGGTAGCTTCTTCCCCTTCTATCTGCCAGGAGGTGATGATCTTAGGTTTTTTTTATGTTGAGCCTCAGACCATATTTTACGCTCTCCTCTTTCACTTATATATGTTGTTTTCACTAATACACACATTTCTTTGGTTGGAGAATATCTGTGACATTCAGAGATGTACACATTTCCAAGGTGAGAGGTATTTTGCTATCTGTATTGGTTCAGGAGCAGAGACATCACGTTGCCAACAAAGGTCTGTATAGTTAAAGCTATGGTTTTCCCAGTATTGATGTATGGAAGTAAGAGTTGGACCATAAAGAAGGCTGATTGCCAAAGAATTGATGCTTTTGAATTATGATGCTGGAGGAGACTCTTGAGAGCCCCATGGACTGCAAGAAGATCAAACCGACCCATTCTTAAGGAAATCAGCCCTGAGTGCTCACTGGAAGAAGCTGAGACTCCAATACTTGGCCACCACATGAGAAGAGAAGACTCCCTGTAAAAGACCCTGATGTTGGGAAAGATGGAGGGCACAAGGAGAAGGGGACGACCGAGGATGAGATGGTTGGGCAGTGTTCTCAAAGCTACCAGCATGAGTTTCACCAAACTGTGGGAGGCAATGGAAGACAGGAGTGCCTGGCTTGCTCTGGTCCATGGGTTCACGAAGAGTCGGACATGACTAAACAACTAAACAACAATAAAATTGCTTCAGGAAGTGCAAACTTGGGGTGTTCACACTGAAATTCCCCATCTGGAACAGACACTGATCTGCAACTGCCTACTTTATTTTTTCTGCTGGAAGCTGCCCAGAGTGGCTGGGGAAACCCAGCCAGATGGGTGGGGTATAAATAATAAAATTATTTATTTCAACTTTATATTCCACTCAACACAAAAAGTGTTGATTTTTTATTTTTTTTTATTTTTTGCAAACTGAGAGCCACATTCCCTTCTCAGCAACCTTCCAGGGGCCACATGCCTGTGTGGGGTAGGGCCAGAGATAAAAGGTGGAGTCACTAATGTAAATTTTACCTTTCTACAATAGGCTAGTTTATGCAAATGTACACACCGCCTATCATCCATCCAGAAAAGCAAGATGTATTACTAGAGTTCAAGGGCACATTCCAGCCAGGGAAAAGCATTCAGTTGCCAAAAGGAAGGATATGGCCCAGGGTGATATCCACTTAAAGAGGATCTGAGGATCACCATTGTTGGAGAAAAGCAAATATATTTCCTTCTTTTGAGTTTCTAGTTAATGCATTCATTACATTAAACCACATGAAGGTGCTGTTTGTCTAGTGATGTAGCTACCCCTTGCCCATAGTCTTCCTAAGTTAACTCCACCCCTTAAAAGCTGAGCCATTTTGTTGCTCTCTCCCAACTTCTGACAAGGTGACTGCTGTTTCTCTCTCTCATTACTATCCATCCTGTAAATAGTTCCTGCTAAGATAGCCCTGTTCCTGCACGAATAAAGCCTTTTGAACTCCAGAAACTGTAAGTGATTATTCCAATTGAATTCACCCAAGCTGCAATATCTAATTCACCCATGCTTACTCTGATAGGTGTGCAGTAGAGTAGATACAATGTTGATGATGCCATTGGGAGGTTACAGTACCTGCTGTGGCCTTACATACTGATATGGGAAAGAATACTTTGTTGCAGCTGGGGCAGATGAAGGTATCCAGTTGTGCTGCTGCAGATGCACCATGGCATTTTCTCTCTCTCTGCTTCTTCCAGAGGTCATTCCTCTTCTGGTCACTGGTTTGGATGCATGGCATTACTGTCTCTTGACAGTGTAGTCACCGGCAAGGGATTCCTACATGGTGAGGTTGATGTTGTCAGTCTCCATGTCATGTTTGCAGACATCTTTGTAACACACAGTTGTCAGCTCTCTGTAGAGCCGGTCCTTGTGGATCCTGCCACCTTCCATGCTGTGGACATGAGCAAGCTTCTTCTTCTTCTTTGGTGATCACTCGTAGCCAAGTAGACTATTTTAACAATGAGTCCATAAGTGACTGTGGAGGCCAATTCTGGATCCACACGTCCTTCCACAGTAGGGACATTAGTTTCTGGGCGGGAGTTGATCACAGTGTGGATTTGCCAGGCGTGCCTTCCTCTAAGCACGTTTCTCCCTTGTGTCCTGAGTTCAAGCATCTTCAAAGCCTATGACACCTTTGGTAAAAGCTGTTCTCCAATTAGAGTGCTCGCAGGCCAGTGTTTCCCAATTGTTGGTGTTTATACTACATTTCTTTAAATTTGCCTTGAGACAGTCTTTAAACCTCTTTTGTTGACCACCAGCATTACGCTTTCCCTTTTAAAGTTCGGAATAGAGTAGTTGCTTTGGAAGAGCTGGTCTGGGAAAATCCAGACATATGGCAACTCTAGTTTCTTTCTCCTGCTTTGATCTAGATCTCAGCTGAGAAAAGTCAGGGCTTTTTTAAAATCCAGAACAGGGTGGAACTCTAAAGTGGGTTCCAGCACCTTTAAAGTGGGTGCCATTGCCATTCTAAGAGAACATGGGAGGTATTCATGGTGAGTTCCAGCACCCTTTCTTCTAGAAAAATAGTATTGAGAAAGGTAATTGTTTGCTTTAAATACCACTGGCAGAAAAGGAGTGGGAAAGAGAGCAGTTGGTGAGATTCCTTGGTGGGTTAGTTAGAAGCATGCTTCGTTAATCTTACAAGGCAATTTAGTTAAATAAATTTTGAAGTGTGTTTTGGATTCCATCTGCCCTGATCCAACAAGAGGGATGCACAGTATCTCCTGTGAAAGAATTTGGCAAACATCATCACATAACAATTATACCACGGAAAAAGAGATATCAGCTGGAGTTGTTTCCAAAAATTGTTCTAAACTAAACCCCCCCATAAGTTTTAAATGTTCTGTAGTACTTGGCATTTGCATAACAATAACAACCTTGTTGGGTAGGATAAAGCAAGAGATAGGGATTAGCAAACCTGATGCTGGAGATTTGAACCCAGGTCATCCTGGTTATAGTCTCAAGGACAGAAAATCTGGATCCCTCCATATATTGTTGGACTCCAACTCCCACTATCCCTGTCCATTGGCCATATTGGCTGAGAGCTGATGGGAATTAGTACCCAACAACACCTAGAGGATCATAGGATCCCCATCCCTGCCTCAAATGGCTTAGGAAATGAACCTGCTCACTTCTTAAGATTGTCTTCATTCATGTAGCTGATTCTGATGACAATGCCTCAGTTCATATCTCAGCTTAACAGGGCTCTTAGGTTTGTTGAGGGGATAAAACTGGGAGGCAAGGGGAGAGAAGAACTATGTATTCCACTCTTGGAGGAAAGGTGAGATATATGTTAACAATAATAATAATGACAGAGTTGTTCCAAAATAATTCTGGTGGCTCATAGAGACAGATGCAAACCCTAATAGAAGCCAATTTATCTCCTGATTTTAAGCTGTGGAAGTTGTTTGTTCCCAGGCCTCTCACCCCAGCTGCCCATCCATATTTTATTCCCTTCTGCTTTCTCCTTGCCTCACAGTCCCTTGTGAGCTCTTAATCAGTTTGTTTCATGGTCACTGAAGTCATGAGGGTGATTTGTTCAGGGTAAAACAGGAAATTGAAATAGAGCAGGAGCATGGACACATTTTCTGCTCCCCTTCTCCCTGACTAACTTTCTTGTCCACTTCAGCTGTTCCTTTCTCTTCTTTTCTTTCGTGGGCATGAGTTGAAATAAATTAAAGTTCCCAGAGGCAAAACGACTCTGAGATAAAATTGGAATATATTGATTAGGCTCTTTGAGGCTGATGGATTGGCCTCTTCTGTTTTATAAGCACATTTACCTACATAGCGCTAAAAAATAGTTACTTAGGGTCTGGCAACCAATTGTGTTTGTTTACATCAGTGACACTGGCATCCACCTGTAGTTGTGTGCCAAGGCCCCATGACTTGCAGTTCCCCAGTGATTAATAAACATGGACACAAGTGTTTTGGATTATGGACTAAAACAGGCCACAACTCTATTGGGTACAGATGTGAGTGGTTTGGTTTAGGCATTGGGTGAAACCAGGCTATATCTCAACTTCTACCCATCTACAGGGAGTCCATGGAGGGTAAACCACCAGTAGGGGGATCCCTATGACTTACATCAAATAGGGGCACCCAAGAGGTCCCCGTTGGGGTTGTGGCATGGCCCTACCCCATGTCTGGGCATTACACAGGATCCCCACACCCAGATCTCTTTAACAGGATACCCTTAATGGGGATGGAGGTGGAGGCTGCAACCTTCCGTTCATCACAAAAGGCTTACCCAATGCCTAACTGCCCCTCAAGTCCAAACAGCTTGTTGCCAACACCATCACATTTGCAAACAATCTCTGATGCCCTCTGCAATGCCACTTAACTAGATATCGTTGCCAACATTGGAAATATGTAAGGTAAAGGTAAAGGTACCCCTGCCCGTACGGGCCAGTCTTGACAGACTCTGGG
Source organism: Podarcis cretensis (assembly GCF_951804945.1). Taxonomy (NCBI): domain Eukaryota; kingdom Metazoa; phylum Chordata; class Lepidosauria; order Squamata; family Lacertidae; genus Podarcis; species Podarcis cretensis. Next base: position 5,889,360 of record NC_137184.1, on the reverse strand, counting down.
GTTGTGCGCCCATCTCACTTAAGAGGCCAGGGGCCAGCGCTGTCCTGAGACACTTCCGGGTCACGTGGCCAGCGTGACATCGCTGCTCTGGCGAGCCAGAGCCGCACACGGAAACGCCGTTTACCTTCCCGCTGGTAAGTGGTCCCTATTTATCTACTTGCACCCGGAGGTGCTTTCGAACTGCTAGGTTGGCAGGCGCTGGGACCGAGCAGCGGGAGCGCACCCCACCACAGGGATTCGAACCGCCGACCTTTCGATCGGCAAGTCCTAGGCGCTGAGGCTTTAACCCACAGCGCCATCTGCGTCCCTTGGAAATATGTACCCTGTCATTATGAAACAAGGCCTCCTGGTCGAAGGTGATGGCTGGGTGATGTATCACATGGCACCTTTTGCACAACTGCACAATTAGCTTTCTTTATAGCTCTCTTAATGGCATCTGGGTCAGGGCAATCATGCCAGCAACACCTCTCCAATAGCTGGGACCAGATTATGGTTAAGTCTGGGTACAGGCAGCAAGCTTATCAAAGCCCTCTTTAATGTTCCAGGTTAGGTCAATGCCCTTCCTTAGAACCAAGTTGTTTTTGCCCAGCTAAATGACCAACGCATAAGCCCAACAGCCAAATCACACAACAAAATGAACAGAAAACAGTGAAGCCCATCCCTTGTTACACAAGCAAAGCAGCCAAATCAAACACACACACATTTAAAAATCATGCACAAACACAAACACCTGAGAGCCAGGCAACCACCAAGAAGGAAAGTCGATACCAGGGGGAAAGCCACTGACTCCCCAAGCTGTAATAAAAAATTCACAACCGAAAGCTAGTGCACACTGCTTTACAATGTTTTTAAGAAGCTAAGATGATCAGGGGAAGCCTAGTGGGTGGCCGTAGCACAGCTGATCAGTGTTCCAATCACAGCTCACAACCCAGCTGCTGCCAAAAGCATCTGGAAAAAACACACCCACCCACCAGGCAATCCCAAAAAATAAATAGGAACGAAATCACTGATAAAGCGGTTTCACCCCAACCGACCATGCCCACACACGCCCTTGTCTTTGAGGCTGCAGGCACTGCATAGGCGTCCACTGCACAACTGATGAGGGAGTCCCTTCTCAGCTGCCCCGCGTTGAACCGACTCTTCAGTGGCTGCAAAGGGAGAGCCCTTGATGATCCTGCTAGACAAAACCATGCAGCTAGGGAAGGAGTCAGCGACTGAAGAAATCTGGTACAGGGGCGAAAGAGGAGAGCCCCCTGGCTGCGCTGTGGTTTAAATTTCCCATGGCCATGCCCTCTTCTGGTGCTGATTGGCCAGCTGAGCCACACTGGGCATGACACAGCTGGGGTCGGCACGAGGGGGGCGTCAACTTCCCGCCCCAAAGCCAGATCGTTGCAGGGACACAGATGCCTGGCCACAGCACTGTCCACCAAGAAAGATGAACGGACTTTCCATGCTGTCCAGTCTCATGCAGCTGCTTGATTGGTGAGATCAAGGTGAGGCCATCTTGTTTTGTGGCAACTGGAAGATGGTCTCCCAAGGTTAGTGGATAGATAGCATCCATTGGGAAACATCTGGACTGATGTGTGAATATCTGATTTGTGGGGGTTGCCCTAGAGAGAGGATGGGGGCAGTGAAAGGGAAGGATTTGCAAGTGCTTGTGATGACAATGATTGGAATGGCAGCGGCGGCGGAGGTGTCTATGTGGCAGGTGGTGTAAAATAAGTCGGAAAACTAATACATTTCATATGTGTCATAATTAATAAATGGGCGTACTTAGTGGCCAGATGGATCCAGAAACAGGCATTCAGATGAGTATATAATGCAATGAAATATGGATCCAGTGTAGGACAACTTGGAAAGGAAGCATAAAATGGACTGAATGATCTATATATCTGCTAGTTAACAGTACACCAAGGCATAGTTCTTCTTTGGTTCTAGTGTCTGATTAAACCATGTGCAGGCCCCTAGGCAATCAAAATCTCTCACACACACCGTGCATGAGCTCTAGTGGGATAACACTGAACTAAGAAAGCTTGATTGTAACTTTCTTTCAAAATCAAATCAATATTATTTTGATCTGTTGTTTGATCTAAAAGGCATGGGATCCATAGACCAGTGCCTACTCTGCCTATTTGGTAATCTGACATTGTCGGCACACCAGGCCACACCTCTTACCTTGACCCATATAAAATGGATCTTGGGAAGTGTGCATGTTACTCCTCTGCATTTGATCACCATCACCTAGCAATGTAGGCCAGGCTAAGATGGAGTGAGGAAACTTTTTCACCCTAAGGGCAACCCTCTAGGGCAGGGTGAGGGGCAATAGCTAGAGGCAAAAGTGGGCAAATGGGTAAATGTGAATTTTAACTTGGTACATCCATAAAGGGGTGCCAACTTGAATAAAATATTGGGGGGGGGCAGTAAGGCCCACCCCACATAATCAGTCACAAGGTGTGGCACATGAACACAGTTTGAATGGCAATGCCCAGTAACCATTTTTTGGGGGAAACCGCTCATATATTTAAGGCGGAGAGGCATAGAGACCTAAGGCCCTAGGAGTTGGCCCCTATGTTGAGGGGCATGCTTCCTCCAAAGAAGAAGAAGAAGAGTTTGGATTTGATATCCCACTTTATCACTACCCAAAGGAGTCTCAAATGGCTAACATTCTCCTTTCCCTTCCTCCCCCACAACAAACACTCTGTGAGGTGAGTGAGGCTGAGAGACTTCAGAAAAGTGTGACTGGCCCAAGGTCACCCAGCAGCTGCATGTGGAGGAGCGGAGACGCGAACCTGGTTCCCCAGATTACGAGATTACTTCTCTTAACCACTACACCACACTGGTACGGAGGAAGTAGCCATCAGCATTCATAGCCATTAGCTTTATTCTCTATGAATTTTCCAAATCCTTTAAAAAAGCCATGGCTGGCACTACATCTTGTGGGAGCAAATTCCATAGTTTTAACCACTGTGGTGTCAAGAAGTACTTTACTTTGACTGTCCAGAATCTCCCAACATTCAGCTTCATTGACTGTCCCCAAGTTCTAGTGTTTTGAGAGAGGGAGGAGGGGTTAATTTCCCAAGAATAGAAACCTGCAAATAGGGCTGGCCTGTGAAACATGGGGGTAATTGCACTGTATATTAAACCAGCACCTTAACATGTGCCCAATAGCTAATTGTCAGCCAGTTCAATTATTTCAGCAGCAGAATAACATGATGGTGATATTTCGCCCTGGTGAGCGGTTGAACTGCTGAGCTTTGTACTTGCTGCAGCTTCCAGGCCAAGCTCAGTGGTGGCCTGACATGGACCATATGGCTTTACTTTTTATTTGTAAGCAGCTCAGCAAATCTTCACTATTGAATGGTTTATAAATAAGGTAAACAAATAAATAAATGGTGCTGGTGAGGATAGGACATGGACAGTGATCTGCAACATGAGAATAAGGATATTATAGTGATATCCCTAGCGTCATCAGTGAAATACTTGAGAGTTGCTGTAGGATCCCTGCTCCCATCACACCCAGTCAGTATGGCCAGAGATCAGGGACTATGTCAGTTGTAGTCCAGCAATACGCAGTAGGGCTGTGTGCTGGAATTGGTCAGTGCCTGAACCAAATCTGACTGATTTGGGTGAAGTGATGTTTCGGACAAGTTGGATGGGAACAGACCTGGGTCAGGGTTTCTGGAGCAATCTGGGGCTGTCCAGGAGCAGGGCTTTAGGTGGGAAGAAGGAGCTTTGGATGCACACACCTGTTCCCAGCAGGGAACACATGCACAGCATCAAACTGAGCAGAACTGTTCAGTTCTAGCTAGTGAGTGGAGCCTTGAATCCTGCTGGCTGCAGGGAGCACACTGGCAAAACAGCACCCAGAATAATTGACCCTACTGCTTTCTGCGGTGGAGTCAAAAGAGGGGGAGGAGATGTAGTGTCTCCTTGCTTCTCCCCACTGTATGTTTATTTAGGGTTTTGAAAACCCCAGTTAAACATTAGCCTTGCCAACCCCTTCCCTAACAGTTATTCAAAGCTAGATCCAGATGAGGTGTCCCCTGGCTTAGTGCTGATCAGGGCCCACAGAAAGACCAGGCAGGGAACAGCCCTAACATTCAGAGGCCACAGGTTCCCTTCCCCTTGCTATATATGAACTTAGTGGAGATAAGTTTCTCACACCATATTTGATGTGGGGGAAGGAAAGTTTGCTTTTGATTTTGGTCCCTAAAACCAGTTCAGAAAGCCTCCAGCCAAATGTCATGACTGAAGCACAATAGCCTTTTAAATGTGGGCAAAAAGCATAGATGAGGATATTTATTTTACACTTGGATTCCAGGTGCCAAAAGAACAATATGAACTCTCTTCATGCTGGTACTGTTCCACATTATTTTCATTTGTGCATTGCAAGTTTTCTTGGATATATTATTATGTGGTGTATCTGTGTGTTACATATAAGAGGCACTGTTATTGTTTTTCTGCAGATCTGAGGCTTCGAAATATGGAGGCATGGAGAAAAAGACAAAAGTGTTAACATTTTGCGACTCTGATCACACTGCCCAAAAGCCTTGATCGCCATGGAAACAGCCCTAAGCTTCATTGTATCTAATGTTGATTTTCCACAACAAGTCCTTAAAAACCTCTTTGTTTCTTTCAAGGAAGGAGGGAAGGGAGGGAGGGAGGGAGGAAGGAAGGAAGCAAGCAGGCAGGCAAGCACAGGACAACCTGCAAAGGGCCAGATGCCAATCATGACTGTGACCAGAGGCAAAAGTAGGTGGAGACATGGATGTAAATGTTACCTTTGTACTGTACATTAGTCACAAACCTATCTCTATCATCCGTTCAGGCAAGCAAGAGGCATTATCAAAGTTCAAGGCACATTCCAGCCAGGCAAAAGCACTCAATGAGGATGCAATGAAGGTCTGTTATGGTGTGTGGCTGGGGAAAGAGGATGTGGCCTGGGAAGAATTTCAAGGGCCCAAAAGAAAGACATGGAGAGCCACAAGTGGGCCCCTAAGCCTTACATTCCCTGCACATGTACCACTGGATTTAGGAACCTTTATTAGCCGGGGGGGGGGGGACAAACCTTCAGAGATTGCATGCCAGGTGTGGCTGTGACCAAAAGTGCAATGTGGCCACCCCTCCACCCCTGTGCTTGCAAAAATACTAGGAGGTGCTCACCCGGTGGGGTAATAGCCTTCCAGCAGTCACTACCACTTATTGGAAGGGGCAAGGGAGCAGCAAGGTGAGGAGAGCACAGATGCACTGGCAGAGACAATCCTAGAACTTCTTCTCTTATGCCCTGCCCTCACCACTGCCTTGCCTCCTCATCCTCCTGATAAGCATCACTGACCTGTCGCCAGGAAGCCATTGGTGCCGCTTTGCCCTGGCAGGCAAGCCTCTCTTGAGACATGGAGGATGGAGGGTTATTGCTCCATCTTTTTTTTTTTTTAATTAACCAAAACCATGAATTAAGTTGGTGTGTGTTATTGTGCACATTCCACCCAATATACATTTTTTACATACAGTTTCATATGTCCCTTTGCACTGGTGTCCATTGGGACTGGTCGGGCAGGAGGTAGGGAGACCAGCAGTAGGTAGAGACAGGGAGCTAATAATAGGCAGAGACAATTAATTCTAGTTATGTACCCATCCTCCTCTCAGCTAAGTTCTACAAAGGCAACTCAGAGCATAAGAAGAAGGAAGCCAACACTCAGTGGCACCCCCTGTGCAAGTTTTAAGTAAAAGGGCAAGATGGTGGAGGGGCTAGCCATGGGCAGAATGAGATTGGTAGGTCAGTTCCCCATTCATCCTAACCAACCAACCTCCCCTGCATTTGTTTATACATTTTTGCAAACAATTCTCATAACCTAATGCATTTTTAAAATGCACGTTTTGTGTGCATATGCACTGTTCTCTGATGTACATTCCTTTTTAGATGTGCTTTATCTTACCTGATGGACTGCAAATTTGGAAGGATAACTAAGGCTCATTTCACATATCTGTTTGAGAAACACAAATTAGGTAGGCACACATCAAAATGTTCACTGAAACCACTCTCAACCCCCATATCCCTGGCAGGAACTGCTTCTCTCTCTTTTTTATTTTTTAGGTTTGGGAGGTTCACTTAAGTTAATTGTTGTACATGAGTTGGAAAGAGGGAAGGAAAGAATAGAGGGAATTCGTATAATGCAGGTGGCTGTTAGAGAATAATGGTCCCAGTGAGTGGCATGTGCGAGTCCTTCCATTTAGTGGGCAAAGGAAGCAGCGGTGTTGGACTGATATGTTTAACACACAGGCAGCTAATGAGCAAGCAAGCATCACATTTATCCACCAAAACCTGATTTTCCCCCTCCTTTGCACGGTAGGAGTGATTGCATTATGAAGGGCTTCAGCTCCATAGTTTCTAATTTAAGAATAAATGACCTAATTAGGATTGTTGCAGAGAATCAGAGTGAGAGGGAGCTGATTGTGCACCGGGTATCATCCACATACAATGTGCAATGTTCAGTTTCACTTTGAAAAGCTGGTGCAATTTTCAGATGGGAGATATTACCCCAGGATTTGGGGGGCAAGGTGGAAACAGTCTCTCACACTGCTTCAGAGTTTCTCCCCCTTGACATTTCCTGCTGAATTTGCAGGTTTTAATTACCTACTGCCTGGTACCTACTAAAAAGAGGAGAAGGGAGCTTCATGGAATGATAAGCTTCATTTCACCCCTTTTAGTTTAATCTAGAGCTAGAGGTTTCTTGTTCTCGAGTTTGACCAAGCTACGGGAGGCCGTGGAAGACAGGAGTGCCTGTTGTGCTCTGGTCCATAGCGTCACGAAGAGTCGGACATGACTAAACGACTAAACAACAACAAAGAGGTTTCTAACCTCCTACCTGAGAGTCCAGGATCCATCTCATCCCAGGGACTATTCAAGCAGCTAATATACATTGGGATTGTCCAACTAAGTCCTAGTTAAAGTAGACCCACTGAAATTGATAGACCTGTCAATGGGTCTGTTCTGAGTAGGACTGATATTGGCTACAGACCATGTTAAACTTCCCTATACTGGACTCTCAGATATCCTTGGGGGAAAGGACATAGTTCAGCTGTAGACCATCTGCTTTTGCATACAGATGTTCCCAGGTTCAATCCCAGGCATCTCTAGGAAGAGCTGGGAATGTTCTCTGCCTGAGGTCCTGGAGAGCCACTCCCAGTTCACATAGACAATGTCAGATGGACCAGTGGTCTGACTCAGCTTAAGGCAGCTTCTTATGTTCCTATGACTCCCCTTCTTTGCTCCAGTTGTTCCTTCTAGTTTCACCTCTCAGCTGACTGAGCTGACACTAGCTCACCACTGAATCGGCCACCTGGATCCTCCTAGTTTCAGTCCAAAATGGAGTTCCTCTTACTGCCCTTGGTCTCCAGTGTGGTAGTGCTCTTTATTGCCAAGGCCCCTGTTCCTAATCCTGTCCTTCCTCCAGTGCAGTTTCTGGCTTGAAACTGCTGCTTTCTGTCTGCCACTGTCTGCACCCACTTTTTGTATGGCCACAGTGTGGATAAGAGTGTGACAGGCATACAGCTGCTACCACACAGCCCCAGCATACTGGTCTATTCTTCTGGTGGTGCTGGAAGATGCAGAACATGGAGAATGGCACCACCAAGTGGAACCATCCATGGCTCCCTTTTTCATTTTCTGAATGTTGCGGCAGCCACTGTGCATGCCCAGTCTGCTACACATTTCCACCCCCCCCCACTTCATTTGCAATACTGATACGTATTTGCAATAATGATAGATCAAACACTGCAAAACACACACACACAGAGAGAGAGAGGTTTCAAGGCCTGGTCTGACACTTTGGAGCAGCTGCGATCCAACCTAGAATTACCTGGGGCTGACCTGACACCAGCGGCAGAGGAAGCCACTTGGGCGCCTGGGGCAGTGCGACCAGGGGCGGGGCGAACCACCCATAGAGGCGGTGTGCACCACGGGGCCTCCAGAGTCTGCCTGCCTCCTCCCACTCAGCCGCCCTACAGCTGGGGGGGGCAGCAGGAGAGATGCGTGGCTCGGGCGCGCTGCAGACCCGTAAGTGCCGCCTGGCATTTTGTCACCCCCCTCAGTGGTGACACCCAGGGCAGCCTGCACCCACCACACACCTCTTCCTCCGCCCCTGCCCGAAACATATCTGGGCCCTGAACTGATTCAATTAAAACATAATAACTTAATATTTGCCAACAAAAGTTTTTAATGCCAAGCCAGTTCTGAATCAAGTCCATCACTAAAGAGAATAGGTGATTGATATGTGGAGATTAAAGTGGGGGAGTGTGAAGGAAGCTGGAAAGTCTCCAGTGCCTGCTCTCTCTTGTTTTCTAGACATCTATGTTATACCATACATATACTCAATAAGCAGGAGTGTCAATTCCCTGAGTACAGTGGTACCTCAGGTTACAAACACTTCAGGTTACAAACTCCACTAACCCAGAAGTAGTACCTCGACTTAAGAACTTTGCCCTAGGATGAGAACAAAAATCAAGCAGTGGCGGCAGCGGGAGGCCCCATTAGCTAAAGTTATACCTCAGGTTAAGAACAGTTTCTGGTTAAGAACGGACCTCCGGAACGCATTAAGTTCGTAACCCAAGGTACCACTGTACCAATCTCTATATCACCAAAACACCATTCACCCCAGTTTGTAGGAGACAGAAAATCTTTGGGGGGGGTACCTAATGGTGTGTGTGATTGAGATTGGTGGGGCAGTGCCTCATCAGCCCCAATGGACCAGTCTTCACTGCTGATGGATAATGTGGGGGGTCGAGGGTCGGAATGGAGCACCCTGAACAAAAGCACTCTACACTGTGAATGTTATTACACTTCCCACTTGTCCAAAATGGAACTTTCCAAAATGGAACTTTCCGATCCCTGCTTTCCAAAGAGGGCTGTATCCAATGTTAGTCCTGTCAGAATAGAACCAATCAGATAGAGGGACATGACCAACTTAGGTACATTACTTTCATTGGGTCTACTCTGATTACAACTTAATTGGATACAACCCTCAAGTTGCCTTCTCAATGGGATCTTTTGCTTTTCATTGTGTGTGAATATGCATACACACATGCAAACATGTGCTCACATGCACACATACCACATAGATCTTATTGTGAGGCACAGAAACAGGAAGTGTGAGGTACATCCACTTCCTGGCTTCACCCACAGCTCTGACTGTGAAACACTTGCTACAGCAGAGGTACAGATTTATTTATGTATTTAAAAACCCTTTCTTGTAAGCATTTAGCTAATAAATGTTGAAACATGCTTCAGGTTTTATGCAAAAAAGAAAAAAGAAAAAGAAAAGTGCCAAATCTCCCCAACTCCTTGTATTCATAGCCTGGCACTATCTGATATTGGAGGAGCAAGTAGATAAAAGGGCTTATCAAATGAATGTTTATGAGAACCGAACTTGAAAGAAAATAATAATAATAATAATCTGAAGACAGATTGAAAAGAAAGCCAAGCTCCCTGTTGTGATTTGTTTAATGTTTTTCCAATTTTGATCCATTCATTTGGCAAATGGCCTGAACTCACCATGAATTAAAGAACTATGTGTGCTGTGCCAAATGTTTGAAGATTCCAGACTGCCATGGGGAGAGGAGAGTGGACCTCTTATACATGGATTTGTGTTGCAGATGAAATTGGCTGGTTCCCTGGGGTTTGGGTGAAGGACACTGCGAAGGTGGAGGGCTCTTCTTCATTGGAAGTTTTTAGGCAAAGGTTGGTTGGCCATCCTTCACGGATATTTTAGTTGAGATTCCTGTGTGGCAGGGGGTTGGACTAGATGACCCTTGAGGTCTATGATTCTATGGTCTATTTTCTAGGTGTTCTGTACCATCATGAGAACCAGTGTGGTGTAGTGGTTAGAGTGTTAAACTAGGACCTAGAATCATAGAATCATAGAATCATAGAGTTGGAAGAGACCACAAGGGCCATCGAGTCCAACCCCCTGCCAAGCAGGAAACACCATCAGAGCACTCCTGACATATGGTTGTCAAGCCTCTGCTTAAAGACCTCCAAAGAAGGAGACTCCACCACACTCCTTGGCAGCAAATTCCACTGTCGAACAGCTCTTACTGTCAGGAAGTTCTTCCTAATGTTTAGGTGGAATCTTTTTTCTTGTAGTTTGGAGCCATTGCTCCGTGTCCGCTTCTCTGGAGCAGCAGAAAACAACCTTTCTCCCTCCTCTATGTGACATCCTTTTATATATTTGAACATGGCTATCATATCACCCCTTAACCTCCTCTTCTCCAGGCTAAACATGCCCAGCTCCCTTAGCCGTTCCTCATAAGGCATCGTTTCCAGGCCTTTGACCATTTTGGTTGCCCTCCTCTGGACACGTTCCAGTTTGTCAGTGTCCTTCTTGAACTGTGGTGCCCAGAACTGGACACAGTACTCCAGGTGAGGTCTGACCAGAGCAGAATACAGTGGCACTATTACTTCCCTTGATCTAGATGCTATACTCCTATTCATGCAGCCCAGAATTGCATTGGCTTTTTTAGCTGCCGCGTCACACTGTTGGCTCATGTCAAGTTTGTGGTCAACCAAGACTCCTAGATCCTTTTCACATGTACTGCTCTCAAGCCAGGTGTCACCCATCTTGTATTTGTGCCTCTCATTTTTTTTTGCCCAAGTGCAATACTTTACATTTCTCCCTGTTAAAATTCATCTTGTTTGTTTTGGCCCAGTTCTCTAATCTGTCAAGGTCATTTTGAAGTGTGATCCTGTCCTCTGGGGTGTTAGCCACCCCTCCCAGTTTGGTGTCATCTGCAAATTTGATCAGGATGCCCTTGAGTCCATCATCCAAGTCGTTGATAAAGATGTTGAATAATACCGGGCCCAAGACAGAACCCTGTGGCACCCCACTAGTCACTCTTCTCCAGGATGAAGAGGAACCATCGATGAGCACCCTTTGGGTTCGGTCAGTCAGCCAGTTACAAATCCACTGAGTGGTAGCATAGTCAAGTCCACATTTTACCAGCTTCTTTACAAGAATATCATGGGGCACCTTGTCAAATGCCTTGCTGAAATCAAGGTAGGCTACATCCACTGCATTCCCTTCATCTACCAGGCTTGTAATTCTGTCAAAAAACGAGATCAGGTTAGTCTGACATGACTTATTTTTCAGAAATCCATGCTGACTATTGGTGATCACAGTATTCCTTTCTAGGTGCTCATAGACTGTTTGCTTAATGATCTGCTCCAGAATCTTCCCTGGTATTGATGTCAGACTGACTGGGCGGTAATTATTTGGGTCCTCTCTTTTCCCCTTTTTGAAAATAGGGACAACATTTGCCCTCCTCCAGTCTGCCGGGACTTCGCCTGCTCTCCAGGAATTCTCAAAGATGACTGCCAGTGGTTCTGAGATCACATCTGCCAGTTCTTTTAATACTCTTGGATGCAGTTCATCTGGCCCTGGAGACTTGAATACATCTAAACTAGCCAAGTATTCTTGTACTATCTCCTTAGTTATTCTGGGCTGTGTTTCCTCTGCTGAATCATTTGCTCCAAATTCTTCAGGTTGGGCATTGTTTTCTTTATCGGAGAAGACTGAGGCAAAGAAGGCATTGTGGAGTTCAGCCCTTTCTGTGTCCCCTGTTTGCATTTCACCATCTTCTCCTCTGAGTGACGCCACTGTTTCTTTCTTCTTCCTTTTGCTACGAACATACCCATAAAAGCCTTTTTTGTTGCTTTTAACCTCTCTAGCAAGCCTGAGTTCATTCTGTGCTTTAGCTTTTCTGACTTTGTGTCTACACGTGCTGGCTATTTGTTTGAATTCCTCTTTGGTGGTTTCCCCCCTTTTCCATTTTTTGTACACATCCTTTTTTAATCTTAACTCAGTTAAAAGTTCTTTAGATAGCCACCCTGGCTTCTTTAGGCACCTTCCATGTTTCCGTCTCATTGGTATTGCCTGAAGTTGTGCTTTTACTATCTCCCTCTTAACAAACTCCCAGCCATCATGAACTCCCTTTCCTTTTAGTATTACTGTCCATGGGATCTCACCCAGCACTTCCCTAAGTTTTATGAAGTCGGCTTTCTTAAAGTCAAGAAATTGAGTCCTAGTATGCTTGGCTGCTCCTTTCCGCTGTATAGTAAACTTCAGAAGAGCATGATCACTCGCTCCTAATGATCCTTCCACTTCTACCCCACTAACCAGGTCATCAACATTGGTTAGGACCAGATCTAAAATGGCTGTTCCTCTTGTTGCTTCTCCCACTTTCTGGACAACGAAGTTGTCTGCAAGGCCAGTGAGGAATCTGTTTGACCTTATGCTCTTGGCTGAGTTTGACATCCAACAAATATCTGGGTAATTGAAGTCCCCCATTACTACTATCTCCCTTCCTTTTGCATGCTTGGCCATCTGTTCCAAGAAGGCATCATCTATGTCCTCCGTTTCGCTTGGGGATCTATAGTAAACTCCCACAATGAGGTCACTGTTATTCTTCTCTCCCTTAATTTTGACCCAAATGCTCTCACTTTTGCTTTGAGGTTCTAAATCTTGGATCTCTTCACAGGTATACACATCCCTGACATATAACGCCACTCCTCCTCCTTTCTTGTCTGGTCTGTTTCTCTGAAATAGATTGTATCCCTCCATTATTACATTCCAGTCATGGGACTTATCCCACCAGGTTTCAGTGATGCCTATTATGTCATATTTAGTTTGCTGTACCAAGAGCTCAAGCTGGGAAGCCAGGGTTCGAATCCCTACTCAGCTGTGAAGTTTACTGGATGACCTTGGTCCAGTCACTATCTCTGAGTTTAGCCATCACCACCACCCCAGGTTGTTGTTAGAATTAAATGAGGAGAGGGAGAACCATGTATACCACCTTGGGGTCTTGGAGGAAAAGTTGGTATATTAATGTAATAAATAAATAAATATGAAATTGATACATGTGTGCTGCTGGTGCCACTGGAAATCATCTTTGTATACCAGCCATGGTACAGAGCTGCTTGAAGATTCATTTGTGCAATGAACCCTGCCTGGGGTTAGTCTTTGAGGGGAGGGTGTGGAACAATCCAAGTGATTTTTATTGAGAACAAGGGATGAGCAACACAGGACTGTTATTTTCTTGCATGCACCCACAAAGCAGTCTAGTCAACCCAAGAACAGACTGTACATGTACAAAATCCCAGTTCACATCCTGAACTGGAAAACAACCTCTAGGGGAAATGAGCTAGAAGGCTCTGTGGCATTAGACTTCTAGATTAATGCTAGATCATTCAAAGTTTGTGGGTTCAAGTTCCAGCAGGGCCATGGTTGGGAGTGGGCCATGGCTTAATGGTAGAGTTTCTGCTTTGCATGCATAAGACTCCTGGTTTAATCTCTAGGTAGGGTTTGGGAGATAACATTCTCTGAAACAGCTGGAGAGCTGCTGGTGGTCAGTGTAAAGACTACTGAACCTAAATTGGGCCAGTGGTATGACTCAATTTAAGGCTGCTTCTTATGTTGCTACAGCACAACCACTAAGATTTGTTTGAAGATTTTTGGGAATGGCTGTAGCTCAGTGATAGAGTATTTGCTTTGCTTGCTGGAGGCTCCAGATTCAATCCCTGGCATTTCTAGCTTGGGCTGGGAGAGAACCTTGACTGAAGTCCTGGGGAATCAGGCAATGCACTGCTAGCTGATCCAATGGCCTGACTCAGTATAAGGCAGCTTCCCATGATCCTATGATGTTTGATTAGCAATACACTGAGCGTTACAATCTGAATAAACTCTGAACAAGGCAATTATGAACACTGGCAGCATCTCTTAATAGTCTCTCCAACATTGCAGCGACAGAGCAAAGGTTAGGGGAAAAGCAACTGAGTGCTATGGGAGAAACCAACTGCCATTCTTCCACTTATACAAACATCTTGGAGACTTTTGAACAAAACTGAACCGGACAGGTGCATTTCTTCATATGCAGACATTTATGACGAAGTGAGCAAAAGATTCCTTTTATTAACCAGCCACAATCCCTGCTCTGGGTGTTAGAAATGTCTCATTCTTTCTTTGTAGCCTGGAGGGGAGATTTAGCTGCTGACAACAGGAGTATACAGAGACAACCCCTCCTCTGTGCTGCTTCTCCAAGCTCTTTACCACACACTAAAACTACTGACATCTTAGGTGGCATTGTGATTCCTTGTTCATTGCTCCTGCCAGAACCAGCTGTGCTGCCCCATTGCCTGTGGCAGGTGAAACAAGGCAGTGAGGTGAGAGACAGCACACCAAGAGACAACCATGCAACTGTCACTGCATTAGCTCTTTCCTGTTCTCAAGCTAATGGCTGGGTCTTTGGGGAAAGTAATGCCAGAACAGGAAACATTTTTTGCTTGCAGCCCAAACCTAGGAACATTGGAATCTGTCTTATACTGTGACAGACCATCCATCCCTCAAGCTAAGTGTGGTTCTTTCCCAGTCCTACCTGGAGATGCTGGGAACTGAACTTGGGAACTTCTACATGCAAGACAGGTGCTCTACCCCTGGAGAACCTCCTAAAGGACACACAAAGGCCAGGTTCCTCTAGGCCTCTCAATCTGGCTCTTGGCATTCTGCCCAGGACATGCCTCTTCCCCCAGGTCACACCCCTTGATGGGCTTGCTCTGAACCCTAATCCAATGTTTTTTACCTAGCTGGAATGTGTACTTGAACTGTTCTAACACACCTTCACTTGCCTGGATGAAGAGTGAAGTGTGTCTGGCCACACCCAGTTTTGCCCCACCCAATTTTGCCCTGGCACATGGCCCCAAAGAGGTTGCTCACAAGAGAATGTGGCCCTTAGACTGAAAAGGCTCCCAACTCAGGACGAAGAAGACACTACTGGTAGAATCAATACTTCTACCACAGTGAACCAAAGTTGTTGGGATCTGGCCTATAATATGATTGACTGATTTCCATTTGACAGCTAGCTAATCCCCTCTTGGATTCCGGGAGTGCTTGCAATAATCAATAATAGGAAAGTCGATGTCCTCAAGTTTACAATTTAAATGACATGACACAATCTGGCACCATCTGTTGCCCAGAAAAGGAACAACTGCAGTGATCTTCCTGTGAAATGCCCTGAGTATAGGGCGGTATATACATTCAAATCATCATCATCATCATCTCCCCCCCCCCACCATCCTGTATGATAATAAACACTTATAAGAACGCTGTAATGAAGTAGTGCCTGGGTTTACTTTTTTCCTTCTCTATCTCAGTTATTTTATCTTTTTGTATTGTGTCATTTAAATTGTGAGGACTTTCCTATTATTGATCATTGTAAGCATTCTGGAAGTCCCCTCTTCTTTTGGCCGAAGAAATGCTTTAAGCAAATAAATAAACACACTTCATGCCTATCATGGTATGGGATATTGAAAGGGTTTCAGAAGCCTTCCTAGGGATAAATAAAACCATCTGTTACTCTTCATTTTGCCTACTGTCCCTCAATTACATCAGGATCTGAGTCACTATTTGCTATCCTATTGGGTCCAGAGAATGAGCAACACCTGACTTTTAATAAACTGTGACAATCTGCTATCAGCTGTAGGCGCTGTAGATCAACCTTGTGTGGATAAGTGACTCAGTTTCTGGGAGTGATGAATCACGAGGGGAGCAAAGATATGAAAATCCTTTCAGTCCATACAAATAAAAATAAGATGTGATTTTTAAAATGCTATGTTTGGGATGTATGAGCCACACTCCCATAATCCATCACCCAAAATAAACCAGTTTTATTTAGCATCTGCGTGACAGCAAAAGAGGACCAATATATATGTGTGTATTTATACACAGTGCACAGTGGTGTGTCTCACTCACTCCATTCTTCCTCTTCAATTTTCTTTTGGATTGGGAGGGTAGTTTTCTGTTCATAACCCCCATATCACGATGGAATGAACACAGAGACTAAACTGAATTAGAAGAGGTGCATGGCTTTTGTAGCTTGGCCTTGCACCTAATGAATTCTAGCCACTGAACAGAAGTTCTTATTGACCCAGGCCTCTTAATTTTAGTTTTGAGCTGTCTCCTTCTAGCCACAGCTATGTATCTACCCTTGACTCACAGTTGCTCTCCCTCTCTTTCTGATCTGGGATAACCTTCAGTAACCCATGCACCATAACCAGGGAGACTTGGTTTCTTATTCTCTTTGAATAAACTCCTTATATAAGCTTGGCCCCATTTCCTTTTCCCATGAACCTTATGGGGACCCTCCACTCTCTAGAACAAAGTTCCTAACTTACTCAAAATGTGCTCCTGCTGAGTTGGCAAAAGTGTTAGATTCTAAGGCAGCTCTACTGGACTAGCAGGAATAGAATCTAGTTCTGCAGAGGAGATGCCCCAATAGCCTGCTCTTTCTGAAGGGCTTATTCCCCAAACATTGCTATGTTCTAATTTAATTATCAGAGGCAGTATGCCTCTAAATATCAGTTGCTGGGAATCACAAGTGAGGAGCATTGTTTCATTCAGGTTCTGCATGCAGGCTACCCAAAGGCATCTGGTTGGCCAATGTGAGAAGAGTGCACTGGGCAATATGGCCCTTTCACCTAATCCAACAGGGACCTTCTTATGTTCCTAACATGGAAGTAGGTTTGACTATTTGTTTGAGATACAAGTGCCAAGCAAATGTGACAATGATGCTTTGCTTGTGGACTTCCTGGAGGCCATCTGGCTGACCAACAGGATGCCGGACTAGATGGACCTTTGGTCGGATCCAGCAGGGTTCTTCATCTGTTCTCCTTAGAGTCAGGGCACAGAAAGGAAAGTACTTCTTATGGTGCCAGATGGATTTTTCTATGCACAGAGCTGTTGTTGCTGTTCCTTCAGCAATCATCAGCTCTTTGGCAGCATGGAGTAACAATGCTAGAAGCAAGAAAAATATCTCCCTTTTCAAGTAATGCTATGTAAAGATCATCTGTTTTATTTGGGTGTAATAATACAGTTCTTCTGATCTTTTAAGGCCCTTTGAAACTGCACACCTCAAGGAATGTTTTTCCTAACCCCCCAGCCCACTGCTTTATAAGATAAGGGAAGCAGAATCTCTTCCCCCAACCCAACTGCTTTAGGAGAACCTAAGTGTTTCTCTCTATCTCCACTAGATGGCATCAGAGAATCTCTTTCTGTCCCCTGCCACTTTGCCCTCCCCCACAAGGAAATAACATATGTATACCATACCAAACCCATTTTTGCCTCCAGAAAAGTACCTATTGTCCTGTCCTCACAATCGATTTCTGCTGAATTGATATATTGTTGCTCTCTGAGGATTTGGGACAGGGTGGTGGGGCACAGAGGATGAAAGAGAAAATGTCACCACTATTTCAAGTTCCTCTTGAAGAGGGGGCGGGGGGGGGGGATCAGTCCTTGAACCCAACCATGAATTGCATTTATTAATCAGCTTGCAATAGAAAATCTTGCACTACCCAGTATACATCTATCCTGTAGCGCATCACTGAAAATTTTCCATGATGCACCTGTAATCATGTTCAGGAGGTGCCAATCTACAGCCTTTGGCTATGTTGTTAAGCATAGTTACCCACTCAATTACCCCAGAGGCCAGAAGACCATCCGGGAACTAACTATGCAGTATTGGTGGCTCTGGCAGATGCTGTCTACATTAATATACATACAGATGAGCAGATTTCAGTGTGATCTAGCTGTTTGAGTGTTGGACCAAGGATAACATGGTCTGCAATGATGAACACTCTGCAATGTTGCTACATAGGTGACCTTGGGCCAGCCACCCTCTCTCAGTCTAACCTACCACACATGGTTTTTGTCACGAAAATGGGTGTATGAACCTTGTGCACTACCCTGAGCTCATTTGATGAAAAGTGGGATGAATATCCTGCCTTTTCATAGGATCATAGAATCGTAGAATTGGAAGGGACATTGAGAGTGATCTAGTTCAACCAGCCACAAATCCACCCAACAGTTACCTCCTCCAGCCCACATTTGTTTCCCATTTTTTCTTGTTGTGGTGGCAACTTTTGTGTTTTGCTTTTATCGTGCCAGTTGAGAGAAGATATTGATGTGGTTGAGGACAAGCATTAGCATTAAATTTATGCTGTGAATTAAAAAACAGGGACATAAAGTAGCAAGAATTTTGCTTCTTCTGGGGTTTCAAAGAGGTAGTGTTACTATGCCAGCTCCACAAAATGTGCCAGGAATGTGCCCCAGTAATGGCTGTGCTGTATATCACAGGGAGTGTTTAATGCAAAGAAGAAAAAAGGTGTGGGAATAAATGAGACTATATTAGAGTCAATAAAACAGAACCCAGTTAAGAGGCAGTCTTTCTTGCAAAGAGTTCACTGGAGAAGTGGCAGATTAGAGCAGAATCCAAGGAGTTAATGTCACACAACGATGAGGGAAGACCTTGCCTCATAGGTACATAAATATAGGATGTTGACTTATGCAGGATCAGACTGCTGGTCCAAGTAGATCAAGGATGGGGAAACTATGGCCCTCTAGATGCTGTTGGACTCCCATCTGTCCCAGCAGGCATGACCAAGGGGCATGGATCATTGGAACTGTAATCTAGCATCACCCAGAGGACCATGTCTTTCTTAAACCTAACCTAGCTGAAAAATGTCTACATTAATTGGCAGTGAATCTCCAAGATTTCAGGCAGGGGATATTCTCAGCCCCTACCAGGAGTTGCCAGGGATTGAACCTTGCTCCTTCTGTATATAAAATATGTCCTTCACCACACAGGTGTAGCCCTTCCCTTTATGACATAGGAATATGCCTTATAGTGAATCTGACTGTTTACCCATTGTGGGCTTCCAGTTCCCATCATGCTGGACCATTGGTCATGCTGGCTGAACCTGATGGGAGCTATAATCCAAAGCACTTGGAGGGCATCACTTTGGGGCTGGTCTATTTCAAGTGCCAGTAGCTTTCCAAGGTTTCAGACAGGAGTCTTTCTCTGTTCTACCTGGAACTGCCAGGGATGAAACAGGGGACCTTTTGTATGCAAAAGAACACCAGCTTTATCACCAAACTATGGCCCTTCCTCACAATAACATAGGAAAATAGGAAGCTGCATCACACCAAGTCAGACAATTGGTCCATCTACCTTAGTATTATCTATACTGCCTGGCAGTGGCTCTCCAGAGTTTCAGATTGGGGTTTTTCCCCAGCCCTACTTGGAATTGCAAAGGAGTGAACCTGGGATCTTCCACATGCAAAGCAAAAGCTCCATCACTGTGCCACAGCCCTTTCCTTGATTATTCTGGGATGGTGAGGTGCACTAAAAACTCATGTATTGGGTTAACTGGGAAATATAATATAGTTGGGATGTTGTAGGTGCCTTTGGGAAGCCTGCAGACAGGATTTTTCCTGGGAGAGTGGTTTCAGATCAAACAGAAAGGGAGATGAGGCAAGGGATATTTTGGGCATCTTGAGTAGTAAGTTGCACAGACTGAAGAAACCAGCCTGTGGACCAACAGTTATATCCAGCCAATAAGGTGCCTACTAGTTCCATAGATTACCTGGCATGTCTGGGCTGATGATCATCAGACCTATAAGGTGATGTCACAGCACAACCAACATCAAGTCACTAACTCTTTCACTAAGAGCATAAGAAGAGACCGATGAGGTCAAGCCAAAGACCCATCTAGTCCAGCATCCTGTTCTCACATTGGCCAACCAGATGCTTCCAGGAAGCCCCCAAAACAGGACCTGTGTGCAACAGAGTTCTCCTCATTTGTGATTCTCAGCTGCTGGTACCCACAGGGATACCACTTCTGACTGTGGACGTAGAATTATAACAATTGTGGCTAGCAGGCAATGGTAGCTTTATCCTTCATGAAGTTGACAAATCTTCAGCTTAGATCTGTGCTTTCCCATGTTCTCATCTGATACATCCTCATCATATACCGCTACAGACTATATGAATATTGGAGATTTGATGTCAGTGGAGCTAGTGTGAAGTTTCCAAGGTGGTGAGGAGGGACTTTACAAAGTTGTGTCGCCCTCTCTGAGGGCAGAACTCTCACTCTGGCTTTGGAGAGGAAGAGCCAAAACATTCTATGGTTCTTAGGAGCCTATCCCAGGGACAATAGAATTGCAGGGTTAGTGTACTATTTCACTCTGTCCAACAGGCTCATCTATGATATAGCAAAGGTGGTAATTGATTAGTTTATTTTCTCCCCCACCCCTTAAAAAAATATTTAAAAGATAAAAGAATTGTTCTAGTATTCTTGTTGTAAGGTGGCCATCTTTTTGTTGCTTTTATTTTCACCTTTATTTCAGTCTAAGATAATATTTAATCCTCCCACAAAACAAAGTATGGGGATATAAATACAATTAATGAATTGATAAAATATTCCGTGGGTTCTATACATCTCAGGAGGCTGATGGTCTTCACAGATGGGACAATGTGGAATAATAAAGGTGATGGAGCATAGAAGGATGGAGCATTATTCCATAAACATTGCCCTTTGAAGCTAATGAGGAGACCAGACCTGCTTCCACATTTAAACACTTTAGGACAAGGCAATCAATTCCTGGGTCTGAAACAGTTCAACAGGATGGTAGGACAAAGTACAACAACTAACAAAAGAAACTATATTCATTATAACCTGCTTTGATTTCTGTAGGCTGGAGGGTGGTCAATGCTGTCTCCATATTTCTTTAAAAGCTATGGCAAACGATCAAGGAATTAGATCAGCTGCCAAAGCTGAACTTCAATGGCCTGAAAGATAATAGGGAAATTGTTGAATCCATTGAGTTGTGTTGCCCTCAGACACTCAGGTCAACCAGCAGGAGGTCTCCCACAGTAAATTGCTAGGCTTTTGGAGCAGGCTTTGTTTGAAATCATTACAACAAATGGATAAAGGTGGACCAGTGGATGTGATTTATTTAGATTTCCTTTCAATAAGCTTTTGATAAAGTACCTCCTAAGAACCTGTTAAGGAAACCCTAGCTGATTGCTAAGCTGCAAGAGGTGAAGTCCTATATATATATATATATATATATATATATATATAAAATTATATGGCAGGGGTGACGAAGCAATACTAAATGTCCAGTTCTCAGCATGGAAAAATAGTGAATAGATAGCTGAGAATCATTTATTCAGTGGAATGGCCAATGGGCAGCCATTGGTGGAATGCCAACCTTTGTTCAACAACTTTTGAAGTTAACTTAAAGGAGTGGTGGGCATGTTGGGGGGAGCCAGTGATGGAAGTGAGCCAGGCTTATAAAAAGTACAGAATAATACCCTTTGTGTGGATCTAAAATGGAAGGTTCTAAATTATATGTAACTTTTCCCCAAAGGGGCAGTGGGGAAAGGGAGGGAGAGGATAATAGAGTCATAGAATTGTAGAGTTGGAAGGTCCCCAAAGGGTCATCTAGTCCAACCTCCTGCAAATGCAGGAATCACAGGAAAGGAGAGGGAGGGATGGAGGAATATTTTTAAAAAAGTGGATACATTTTCCCAACAAGTACTGCTTTTCAAAGGACAGAAAAAAGCACCCAACTTTAGGTAAGTAGAGCCTAAGGAAGAAGAAAGGAATTATTAAATGGTGACATTTATAGAAATCAGTGGTCTGGCTTCTGCATGCAGTCTGTGCCTTCTTATGCGCATTGCCCTCAAAAGGTCTGACAGAACAAACCAAATGTGTTCAGAGTGAGGTAATAACACTAATTAGGAGGATGATGGATCTGGGAGAAGGTGATGCTTTTTCATTGCCGGTTTTGTTCGGGGTGTGGAATAATGGGCTCAGTGAGAAGACTGGGCTTCATCAAAATATTTCTTGAACTGTATTCATGATGAGAGCAGATTACATGGGCAAGGGAAGGTTGCAAAGGGGAGGAAAAATGAGAACGAGCTATAATTGGAGCTGGGGAATCTGTCAGTAACCAACCTGCAGTCTTTGGATTAGTTGAAAAGGAGTCTGAATGCGACAGGGCCCAGTTTGATTAAGGGTGAGCAGATTTCTTCTGTTCTGCTATTTTACAGTGCTGTGAATTTGCTATGCTTTTATCTGAAAAACAACCACAAAATGGAGAAATTGCTACTAGCATGCGGGGGGGGGGGGAGAAGTGGATTCTTGTGTTTGAGATGAAATTTATTTTGGGTTTGGCATATTTCGGAACAAATCATTCCCTGCAGGGTGAGGGTGATATTGATGGCAATGCTCATCAAATGCTTGGCACACTGGAATGACTTCTATGCCTCAGGTGTAATAGTAGTATTATTTATTTATTTATTTATCCATTCATCCATTCATTCATTCATTCATTTAGATTGATTGATTGATTTCTACCCTGCCCTTCCTCCCAGAGGTATTATTTTTGTTGTTCTTCGTGGTTGTATTACTACTATTATTATTACTGCAACTCCCATCATCCTTGATCTTTGGCTATGCTGGTTGCAGCTGATGGGATATAGACAACATCTGGATGACGAAAGGTTCCTGTGCTAGGAAACTTTTTCCCAGGGGAAAATATGAAGTATGCATATGGTGTGTTGGGGGAAAAGAAGCATGGTGGGAGAGAGAGAGAGAGAGAGAGAGAGAGAGAGAGAGAGAGAGAGACTAAAAGCCATAAGTGGATTCAAAGAAAGAAGGGAGTAGAACTTACCAATTCCAGGAATGTTTGACGTGTTCTGATACAAGGCTCTGGCAGCCAGCCAACTAGCTTTACATGGATCTGGAAAATGCAAAAGTAGTGGTGGGGAGCTTATGTTCCTCTAGGTGTTGTTGGACTACAACTCCCATCATCCCTCACCATTGGCCATGCTGGGAGTTGAAGTCAGTGCTGGCCTTACTACTAGGCAGAGTGGCAGTCTCCTTAAGTGGCAAGTGTTTGAGGTGTGAGTGATGGGAAGTAGTGGCAGCTTATCACAGCAATTCCTTCTGATCCCTCCAACCGTTACCCTCAGTGAGATCAGAGCTACATGTGCCACAGGTCTACCATACACCCTCTGGGCTAACTCGCTGCCCTTAAGTTCACTAGAGGACATTGTCCCAATTGCTAGTGTTGAAGTAAGATTCACCTGCCTGTCTAGACATTTTCTCTACATTGAATGAAGGGTACCAACTTGTCCTCTAAAATGCTCTGAAATCTGCCATTAGGGAGAGAGAAGGAGCTGCTTCAGGGAGCAGATGTTGGTTTCCAGTTGTGTGACCTGAGCAATAAAGAAGGGGCTGGTCTGTGATAGCTGAATATCAGAAAGGAGTAACACACAATTTGAATAATTGGCTCCTTCAAGATTCCCTAAAATGGATATAAAGTCACCACCAGGATAACTTAGTGACTACTCCCATCATGCCTTGCCCCATATGCTGCCCACATTATTGTTCCCACCTAGCCTGACAGACAGCATGCCTTGGCAGTGAGGAACTGTGCAAATCCTGTACAAAGCATGGCAAACAGGATGTGTTTGAGGGAATGCCATGGTTCTGTGACTTGTGGTGTGTGTGGGCACTACAGGGTGAAGCTGTGCAAGTGTGTACTGTAAAATAGTAGTAGGGAGGATGCAACCCTCCATATGTTGTTGGACTCCAACTCCCACCAGCCCTAGCCAGCATCAGGGGTGAAGGGTATTAAGAGCTCAACAACATCTGAAGGGCCACAGGCTCCCTGTGCAAAAGGGATGAAGGAAATGGAAGGACAGAGGTGAAGAGACATGACCTGCATCATCCTTTATTTGCAACTCCTTGGAACTTAATTGACTCACAAAGTGATTCCCATGTTGCCTCTGTGCTCCTTGGAGTTTGCTGCAGCAACATTTTAAGAATTTCAATCCAACACAGCAAGCCATGCATGACGACTGCTTTCAAAGCCCAATTTCCTTGTATCCTCTCTCTAAGAGAAGAAAGAGAAGGCAGAGCATTGGCAGGGATGTGTCAGCAGTAATTTTCAGTTCTGCCTGTGTCATCTGTTATGTCACTCTGATAGGCAGGCGGCCTGGAGGAAGTGCTCCTGGTCTGTTGGACCAAGGTTGCTTTTGTGCCCTCCATTGCCTTCCCCTGTCAATCTGGGGGTGGCTGCTAATCTACCCTTTCTCTGCATGTCAGCCAGAGCTGAGTCTCGTTGTGGGCATCACCCTTCCCAAGGAAATCAAACTGAATTAAGGAGACGAGGACATAGAGAGGTGCTCTATGCTACTTTCTGTGCATGCAAAATATTTTCCTAAGAATATTGCACTTGCCCTAAGATAATGCTGGGGGGCATATAAGAAAAAAAAATCTAAGAAACTATGCATCGTTAAACATGAATTTGTTATACCTTTGGCCAGGGGTGCCAACTTGAATAAAATATTTGGTGTGCCCAGGTAAGCCCTGCCCCGCATAACTGATCACATGATGCGGTGCATGCACACTATTTGAATGGCAATGCCCAGCCCCCTCAAATATTTTATTGGGGGGGCTGGAAACCTCTCGGCCCCTAGGAGTTGACTGCTATGCCTGTGGTAGGGAACCTCAGGGGCCAAATGCAATCCTCCAGGTCTCTCTAGCCCTCCCCAGGATGAATTCTTGCTTCACATCATCCTTGAGAGCTTTTTCCTGACTGGAATATGTCCCTGAATTTTGATAACGACTTGCATGTCTGGATGGATGCCAGGGACTGGCTGGATGATGAGGAGTAGTGGGAGGCACCAGCTGGGACCCCCCCCCCCCGGGAAGTCCCAGAAGAAGTCTCAGAGCCCGGGAACTGGTGGTGGGACAGAGGGTGAAGGTGGGGAGGAATGGTTGGATGCTGAAGAGGCAACAGGCTTTAGTGAGCAAATGGAGTCAGATGCAGAAAGCAGTTCAGACTCAGAATATGAAGCAGAGGAGAAGGGGTCAGAGGTTGCAGAAGCAACCACTGAGCTTGCCTCCAAGGACATGAAGAGCTATGTTTGTAGCAGTTTAAGGCTACTTAGGAAACATTTGGCTGAAGAAGAGGAGACTTAGGGGGAAGTAGGAGACAGGAATAATCAGTCCTAGCAACAGTTTCATATGGGCCAGTTCTGTGCGGAGGCATTGTTCCCTTGTATGCTGTTTCCTTGAATAAAGAGTTAACTTTTCTGCTTGTCTCTGTGTTTTGAGTGCTGACCTGCATCTGAATCAGCCCTGACAATGAAGAATAGAGAAGGGCATGGGAGTGCATGTTGGAAGTAGTATACTGTACAAAGATATATTTTGTATTACAGTGGTACCTCTGGATGCGAACGGGATCCATTCCGGAGCCCCATTCGCATCCTGAAGCGAATGCAACCCATGTCCGCATGTCTGCGCATGCGCGAGTTGCGATTTGCCACTTCCGTGCATGCGCGTGACATCAGTTTGAGCGTCTGTGCATGTGTGAGTGGCAAAACCCGGAAGTAACGCACTCCATTACTTCCGGGTTGCCGCGGAGCACAACCCGAAAATGCTTAACCCAAAGCTACTTCAACCCAAGGTATGACTGTAGTTGCTCCACCCACCTTTGCCTCAGGACTGGCCCACCACTGAAATATAACTCTCTTAAGGGAATGCATCCCTTAGGCTAAAAACGTTTCCCTACCACTGTGTTACACTGTTCTTCCACACATATGGCTTTTCCCATGAAGCATTGGTTGGATTTTGTGAATGAGAAATACAAATGATTGGTGCCTCATCTATGTCTAGTGATTTTACTTTAATGCCAATGTCAGCTGAGATCTATTGTCCAATGTTTGTTTGGAACTATAGACAATTGCCCAATAACAACTGCATAAAGAGCCTTATAACATCTTGGCTAAGCTCATATCTTGGCCAAGAAAACGTAAGTACTGACAAAGCCTGTAACCTTCTAGCATTCATGGTCTATTGAATTGATCCAATGAGACAGGATAGGGTCAGGAATTCTGTTGGCTGTGACACTTTGCCAATTACATAGTGTTCCACTTGGGAAGGAAAACGGAAACACTCAGTGTGCCAATGAAAAACTGCTCTCTTTCAAGATAACATTGAATGGGAAATCCAAATGAACAGTTCTGTCCATAGTGCTGAAATGGTGTTCTAGAAGTAGGGGAACCAATGTCTATCGCTTCACAAATTTAGGAGCATTTTAGGAGCATCTCATGACTGGACATCTTTTAAAAAATTAATGAGCAACTTTAAATCAGCTTCTAATTTTACTTGGAACAGGGCCAATCCATCTTGATCACTCTATTATGTGTTGTTTGTTTGTTTGTTTATGCATTACCATCACAACTTTGTGAGGTAGGTCAGGCTGTGAGATGAATTTCATGACCAAGTGAGGATTTGAACCCCTGGTCTGCCAGATACTAGTCCAACATTCTAACTTCTACACTACACTGATTGCATCAAAACTACAGTTGGCCACACTTGCGAAAAGAGTAAAGGTATCTGTATTTTCCCTCACTAGGACTAATACCAGCTTCTGATGGGCGCACAATTAATATTTTATTAAATATTTTATCATGAGGGTGGAAGCCCCCACAGTCCTTAGGAATTGGCTCCTATGTGCGTAGCTGGAATGTGTTATTGAACTGTGACAATGTTCTGTGGTTACCAGGATGAGGTAGGGAGGAGAGTGGTAAACAGTTGGCAATGTAGCCTATTTTACAAAGATAAGGCTCATATCCATTGCTCTACCCTCTTTTGCTTCTGGCCCTGTCCACCACTGGCATGTGCCTTTTGGAAGGTTAATCATGAGGGAGTGCAGTCCTTGGGTTGAAAAATACTCCTTACCCCTGAGTGTGTGCCTGCTCTGTGTGTGCCTGTTGTGATGGTGCATGTACTGTAAAGCAATCCTAGAGAATCAACAGGAAGACTTTTAGCTCTTTGGTTAATGCCATACCTCAATGGCAGAGCACTTGCTTTTCATACAGAATGTCCTTAGGTTCATATCTTAGTGGAAGATTATATGCCTATACAGTCATACCTCTTGTTACGTTTGCTTCAGGTTAAATCTTTTCAGGTTGCACTCCGCAGTGACCTGGAAGTACCAGAAAGGGTTACTTCTGGGTTTCGCTGCTCTCACATGTGCAGATACTCAAAATGGCATCATGTGCATGTGCAGAAGTGTCGAATTGCAACCCGTGCACGCGCAGACGCGCAGATGTAGGTTGTGTTCTGCTCATGTTGCGAACTGTGCTCTGGAACGGATCCCGTTCACAACCAGAGGTACCAATGTATATATAAGGACTGAGGCTGAATCCTACAGCTCCATTTCTTGACAATGTTTGAGCCCCTAAAGGCTATCACTCCAACAGCTGTTCTCCCAAGAAACACAATGTCACATCAGAATCAATCCTCCTCCTCCTCTCTCTCTCTCTCTCTCTTTTAAAAAAGTTGCATATCTCTTTTAAAAAGAAGCAATGTGTCATTGAGGAAGAGGGAAGGAACACACACATACACACAAGTTTTACAGGCATTTTTTTGCTAGGGAGAATTAAGAAATAGGATGAATGGAAAGAGAGCCAGTTCCCTGCTGAGAGCAATTTCCATGTATTCCGAGATACTCAGCTCAATTGCTAGGCAAGATGATTGCATGAATTAAGACCAATTTTACCAAAAGAAGGGGAAATCTCTCTGTTTTGCATGTTATTCCAACTAGTTGCATTCTGCCCCCTCTCCCAAACCATCATCCAAAGGATCCATGTTGTCTTGGAGATCTACTTCCAGGTGTGCCAACTTGAATAAAATATTGGGGGGGGGACAGGTAAGTCCCACCCCACATAACTGATTACATGATGTGGTAAACGCACACTATTTGGATTGGAATGCCCATCAATTCTTTGGGGGGGGGGATTCCCCCTCAAATATTTTATTGGGGGAGCAAAACCCCCTTGGCTCCTAGGAGTTGGCTCACCTCTATTAATTCAAGTAAGTAAATGAGGCTGCATTTGCTATATTAAACCAGGCTTGGCCCAATAAATTTTGGCAACTGAGGTAAACCACAAAATGGTGTCCTCCTTTCTACCAGGGAAGAAGAGGTGAGCGAAGATCTACAACAGGAACAAGGGGAGGGATAAAGATTTACTTCAGGATGTGCTGCCCCAATGGATACTGCCACCTGAGGCAGTTACCTCACCTTGCCTCATGGGTGGGCCAGCCCTGTATTAAACCCAGTTCTTTTGTTACTACCTCATGAAACTGGTAAACAATTTCTCCTCTGTTCTGCCTGTTGTTGTTTTTTGTTTTGCTTTTTTTTTAAAAAAAAATAAGATCTCATTGAACTCAAGTTCTTGAAAATGAGATCCAATTCACACATTGCAAGTATTAGAAGGCATTTTACTAGCCCTTTAACAGGAACAGGCCACTTCTGAGTTCAGCAGCTGATCCAAAGACCCTCCTTCCAAGGCTTAATCCTATTGTAGTCCTAGAAGATTTTCCTTTCTGCAAGAACACGTCTCTCCCAGGACAGAGCTGAAGGCGTACAAGAGCTGAATTGAAAAGAAAGTAAATGCGATCAGAAACCTATGTGAATTTATGAAAGAGGTAGATGGCAAAGGATAAAGCCTCTAATAGGTTAGATTAGACTGAATACTTATACCCCGCTTTGCTATTAAAGTAACAAGCGAAGTGCCTTACAGTATATAACAAAACAATATGAAATACTAAAATTACATATTCAGTATAATTTCAGCAAAAGTACTATATTCCAGATGCTGTTCCTATTGCCATCCCCAGAAGACTAGAGCTTCCAGGGCTCTAACTCAGGTCCCTCAAAAGATCAGTGGAAAGTGTTGCCTCCACCATGACCCAATCCTTCACTTCCATGGTCTCCCTCAGGCCACTCCAGGCAGACACTATATAGCCTGGTTTTAAAACATAGTTAATCTGCATCCCGACCAGCATCTTATCTACCAGCAGCTCATACTTCAGCTCTTCACCCATGTGCTTTCTATGTGTGTCTCTGTGTGGGTACATGTGCAAGCTGGTAACACTCACTGTCATTTTAAGTGTTTGTCCTAAAAACAAAACAAAACAAAAAAAACCTAGTAATTTCCAGGTTTTGCAGGGTCCTTCATAGAATAATAGAATTGTAGAGTTGGGAACCTGAGCATCATCTAGTCCAACCACTTGCAGAATCACAGCAAAAGAATCCCTGGCAGGTGAGCATCCAAGGAAGGGGTGTCCACCACTTTCTGAGGGAGTCCACTCCACTGTAAAAAGCACATTCCACGGGCTTTCCTGGCCCCCTCCATCAGAAAAATCTACCACCTAGAGATGGTCTGATCTGATAATTTCAGTTTATCTCAATTTCTCACATTTAAAAAAAATAAAAAATAGTTCCTCACATTTCCACACCAGTTTGTACTTTTTTTATGTATTCAGAAAACACCACCAGCATTTTAGTTCAGGTTTCCCCTAGTAAATACATTTCTGCAAGCAATTTCCCCAATATTGTTCATGCATTTCTGTATCATATGGTCATGAACATATGCCTTTTCAAGCACACTTCCCCTAAGAGAAATATCTGGTTGGAGAAGTGCATTGCAAAATTCAGAAAAGTGTGACTTTCAAAGAATAGCCATGTTTTGGTTTTGTGCTGTTTCAAGAATGGTAATTAAAATGTGGAGTGAATTGCTTTTCTCCACCATCCCCAATCACCACTGAGTGTTTTTGGTCTGATGAGCACCAATCAAAGAATTGTACCCAAAGACAATCTAGTCCAACCCCTTGCAATGCAGGAGCCACAACTAAAGAATCTCTGACACTTCGTCACCCAACCTCTGTTTAAAAACCTCCAATGAAGTCCACCACCTGACTCAATATAAAGCAGGTTTCTATATTCCTTAGCCCCTTTTTTTTCTGCATTGCTATGCATTTAAGGGAAGGCCCAGCGTTCAGTGATAGAGCATCTGCTTTGCATGCAGAAGTTCCCAGACTTGGGAATATCTCCAGCCTGAAACCCTTGGAGACCTGCTGTCCATCACTGTAGATAATACTGAGCTAGGTGGACCAAAGTTCTGACTCAGAATGAGTCCTATTGTTCCTATGGAGTGCAACAGCTCTGATGTATAGGATTGTGGACTTACCCTGGAGATATATCTTTCTCTAATATATGTGGTAATCTCTTGTTTTGTCTGCCATATACAGATTGGCAGAGGTCCAACTGCTCCTTCTTATTTATATAGATAGAATTGTGTTACTAAAGTAGAAAAAGAGAGAGAATCTGGTCACTGAAACCTCTCTAGGAAATGGATTTTGTCTTCCCTCCAACCAGAAGTTGATTAACTTCTTGTCCCTTTCGTATTACAGAAATTCAATTTTATCTTTGCAAGGGTAGAGTTTGCACAACACTATAGCAGCAGATGGAAGGGAATTTCTCTTTCTGTTGCTACCTGAGCATACATTTTCCTTTTCTCAAAAGCAACACAGGGCAAGGACAGGGGAATTGATGGCCCATTACTAGAGGGTGGCAAACAGAGGATCAAGGCTAGGGATTCCAGTGAGGCAGCTGGCACATGTGACATTTGAAATGGGCCATAAAGTCTGTCTAAGTGGCAGAAACAATGTAGGAAGCCATTTTATACTTTGGCCATTGGTTAATCTAGCTCAGTATTATATACAGTGATTGGCAGTGGCTCTGCTGGAGTTCAGGCTGGGGTCTCTTCCACACCTACCTGGAGATGTTTGGGATTGAAACTGGGACCTTCTGCATACAAAGCCGGGGCTCTATCATTGAGCCATGACTCTTACCTAAGATGTGGACTCAGCAAACGTATTTGAAGAATGTAAGAACATGGTATCTATCAAATTGGACCATTGGTACATCTGAGTATTAACTGGCTCTCCAGCATTTTAAGGTTGGGGACACTCCTAGCCTTACCTGGAGATGCCGTAAGATAAACCTGTGGTCTTCTGTGTTAAAAGCTGATGCTCTACCTATGAGCTCTGAGGTGGCAGAGAAGTGTTTCTAGCAGTTTCTGGATGGCTAAAAGGGGAACATTTTCAAGGGTGTGTGTTAATCTGGTTAATCTGAGTTATGTTGTTTCAGTTAATACTGAGTACAACTGTCCTGCCACTTCATATTGATAGATGCAAAGGGCAATGTGCTAGGATTGCATAACTGGAAGTGCAGGAGCTCTCTCTGTCTCCAGATACAAAACTGCACCTCTTCAATCATAGAATCATAGAACTGTAGAGACGGAAGGGACCCTGAGGCCCACTGCAATACATGAATCACATCAAAAGAATCCCTCACATATTGTCATCCAGCTTCTACTTAAAAACCTTCAATGGTAGGAGAGTCCACCACCGTTTGAGGGATTCTGTACCTCTGCCAAACAGCTTTTACTGCCAGAAAGTTCTTCCTGATATTTCGTCCTAATCTCATTTCTTGTAACTTGAATCCATGAATTTGGCTCCTACCCTCTGGAGCAGCAGAAAACAAGCTTGCTCCATCTTCTGTGAGGCAGCCCTTTAGATATATAAAGATGGCTTCCCCATTTCCTCTGAAGTCTTCTATTATCCAGGCTAAACATACCCAGCTCCCTCAACTGTTCCTCACATAAGGCTTGGTTTCCAGACCCTTTGTCATTTTCGTCACCCTCCTCTGCACACCTTCCAGCTTGTCAATATATAGCCAATCTGCCTTTGAGCATGGGAATAACCAATGAAGAACATTATTTTTGCAAAAGAAACTTCCAGTTGAGCACCATTTATTTAAAGCATGGAAGGAAATGAAGAAAATGTGTCTTGCATATTTGTAACCTGCTTGGCCGTCATCTGCACATGTTCTAGCCTGCTAAAACTAGGAAACCCTAGTTTTGTTTGTGTGGATTTGTATGTCTGGGTAAAGAGGGAGTGAAGTGGCATTGCGATTCCAATTGGAAAGTGCAAGGCTACAGAGAGCCATATGGAGGATGGAGCCAGGGAAAGCCAGTTGCTGGCCCATCAAGCCCATGGACTGTCTGCCATCACAGTTCTCTGGGTATCCCCTTTGAGACATTGCTTTCACCAGCAAATGAAATTCCACTATGGCAAGCATGTTCTCTAGAAGGCAGCTTTTGTGAGAGGGGGAGGCCTTACCCAGCACTGAATGCAAATTTTTAAGGAATGGTCAAGGGGTGCCAGATGGAAACTTTTGAATTGGTCTATCCCAGTTGCCTGTTTTGTGGGCTTTGGGAGGAGGAGTTGAAAGATGAAGAGGTAACAGGGCTTGGTGAGAAGGGAGAGTCTGTGGCAGAGAGTCAAGAGGCAGAGTGGAGGCAACCTGCTGAAGAAGCCAGGGAATCTACACTCCTGCTGACTCTTCCTGATTCTGCCTCCTGACAGGA
The DNA here is from genome assembly GCF_951804945.1 of Podarcis cretensis. Taxonomy (NCBI): domain Eukaryota; kingdom Metazoa; phylum Chordata; class Lepidosauria; order Squamata; family Lacertidae; genus Podarcis; species Podarcis cretensis. The sequence goes on along the minus strand of NC_137184.1, from coordinate 5,857,176 downwards.
GAGTTCCTACTCCAGAACTCTAACCACTAATATCACATTCATTGAGATAAGACTGAACACACCACAACATGGTGCCTCTAGCGCACATCCAAGACCGAGTCAGTCCAAGTACTGTTGTTATATCACAAATCTCAACATGGGGCTCATCTGGATTGGAACCATAACATACAACAAAGGATTAAATCATCCCATCCCCTTTGTGTGTGTGTGTGTGTGTGTGTGTGTGTGTGTGTTCAATCAAAATTGGCAATTAAGAGCCAGGGTGGTGTAACATTTATTTATTTATTTTTAAAATATTTATTTATACAACAAGAAAAAAACACACACAAAAACACAAATACCAAATTACACACAAATTACAAAAATAACCATAGACACATAATTTTCTTGGCAAACAATAAAACATCTATTGGTCTTAACACTAAAGACCCAACTTCCTGTCTATTCCATATTTCAAATTCATATTACTTATTGCCAATACACATTTTTTTCAAAATTAAACTTATTCTCAATAAATCTAATTTCTTCTATCTACCTAGCAACTATTACTGAAGTTCCTTGAATGCTGCAACAGAATTTAAACTACTATATTTATTTTTCAGATATTCTTTGAAAACCTCCTATTTAGAAACAAATTCCTGTTTTGATTTATTCCTTCTTTTTCTGATAAACCATCTAATTCGGCATATTCTGTCAGCTTTTGGATCCAATCTTGTATAGAGGGGATTTCATTACTCTTCCACTTTGCTGCGATCAAAACTCTTGCTGCCGCCGTCACATATAAAAAGATACGCTTCCTTTTTTGTGGAATATCCAAATCTGTTATTCCCAGGAGGTAGGCCTCTGGTTTTTTATTGAAAGAGATCTTTAGCATTTTTTGCAGTTCTGCATGTATACTCTCCCAGAATACCTTTATTTTCCTACATGTCCACCACATATGGTAGAATGTTCCTGAGTCTCTGCATCTCCAACAATTACTTGACACATTTTTATACATTTTTGAAAGTTTCCATGGTGTTAGATACCATCAATGTTGCATTTTTTGAAAGTTCTCTCTAATTGTGTAACAGTTTGTGAATTTTCAATTGATCTTCCATAAATTTTCCCATTGGGCCATGGTTATTGAATGGCCAAAATCCTGGGACCACCTCACCATTGCCACTGTTACCTCCTCCTCCTTGACTGTCCAGTCAAGGAGGAGTCGGTAAGTTTTGGAAAGAGATTTTCTTTTAGAATTTACAAGATCAGATTCGAATCGGGAAATATCTACTGAGAACCCCTTTTGTTTGTCAGATTTAAATTTTTCAAATAACTGATGGTATTGGAACCAGTCTGAAATGTGTTCTCTTATTTCCTCATTTTTTAAAAAAAAAATATTTGGTTATCTTCATTTTTTAGAAGTATTTTATATGTTGGCCAGCTTTCCTGAGTATTTTTTCCATTTTACTGCTATGGCTTCTACTGGAGAAGTCCACCACGGGACTTTAGGCTCCATCAGGTCTTTATATTTTTCCCATACAGCAAAGAGTGACTTTCTTATTATATGGTTGGTAAAATTTTTATGAATTTTCACTTTTCCATATATTAGGTAGGCGTGCCATCCCCAATGGTTGTCAAAACCTTCCAGGTCCAGGAGGTCCGGATCCTGCAATGTGCACCAATCTTTTAGCCAGGTGAAACAGGCTGCCTCGTAGTAAAGTTTTAGATCGGGTAGGGAAAAGCCTCCTCTCTCTTTTATGTCTATTAAGATCAGGTGTTTAATCCTAGGTTTCTTCCCTTCCCACAGAAATTTGGAAATTTCTCTTTGCCATATCTTGAGACAACCTGCTTCACCCAATATTGGAATCATTTGAAATAAAAAGATTAATTTTGGAAGCACATTCATCTTTATAATGGAAATCCTACCCAGAAATGTTAATTTTAGTTTACTCCAGGTTACCAATTTTTTTCTAATCTCTAGCCAAGTTTTGGTGTAATTATCGTGAAATAAGTTTATGTTCTTGGGGGTGATCCAAATACCTAAGTATTTCGCTTTTGAAGAGATTTTCAGGCCCAATATTTTTTCTAAGTCATCCTTTTCTTCTGTGGTTACATTTTTAACAACCATTTTTGTTTTTGTTATATTCAGCTTAAAGCCTGCCACTTCTCCAAATTCTTTAATCAGTTCCAGCACTCTTTTCAGACTTTCTTTAGGGTTTTCAGTCATAACAAGTAGATCGTCCGCAAAAGCTTTAATTTTATATGTTTTGTTTCCCAGAGTGATGCCTTTAACAAGCTGATCCCTTCTTATCTGATTGTTCAAGACTTCCATCACCAAGATAAATATCAGTGGAGACAGTGGGCAGCCCTGTCTGGTTCCCTTGTTTATTTTGCCCTCCTCAGTAATTCTTCCATTGATGATCAATTTTACATATTGTTCCGAATAGATGGCATTTATTCCTTTACAAATATTTTCTCCTAGTCCGATTTCTTCCATTATTTTTTTCATAAACTTCCAGGACACGTTATCAAAAGCTTTTTCAGCATCTACCAACATAATAGCTGCTGGTTTATCAATTTTAATATCCAAATATTCTAATACATTAATCACACATCTAATATTGGATGGCATAAATCGTCCGGGAGGAAATCCGGTTTGATCTTTATGAATTATCTCTTTCAGCACCATTTTTAATCTATTTGCAAGAATGTCTGCGTATATCTTGTAATCGTTATTTAGCAGTGCAATGGGTCTGTTATTGGCCATGTTTGAGGCATCTGTTCCCTGTTTATGGATAAGAGTAATAAAGCTGTCCTTCCAGGTTTTCGGAAGTTTTCCATTTGCCAAAATATTATTCATTAGGTCTTTCATGGGAAGAAATAATGCTTCTTCTAACTTTTTATAGTAATTAGCTGGAAGACCATCTGGGCCCGGTATCTTTCCTAATTTTGATCTCTGCATAGCTTGTTGCACCTCCATAGCTGTTATTGGTGAGTTCAATATTTCAGTTTTTTCCTTAGGTATTATTGGTAGTTTATTTTTGCCCAAATAATCAATTATTTTTTCTAGAGTCTCTGGACCTTCTTTATATAGTTTTCCGAAAAAACTAGCAAAGTTTTTACTAATTTCCTTCGGTTCTTGAATCCATTTGTCTTCAATTTTAATTTTATTGATAATTCTATCTTCCTTTTTCTTCTTTAATTGCCAGGCCAGAAGTTTACCAGGTTTATTTGCAAACTCAAAATTTCTGTCTCAACAATTTTTTCTTCCATTCTATCTCTTCATTTATTATCATGGAGAATTGCGTCTGTTAATTTTTTATACTTTGCTTAATTAGTTCATCATCTGGTTTTTGGAAAAGGATCCTTTCCTTTTTTCTAATTTCCTCCCAGATCTCCATTTTCTTCTTCTCCTTTATTTTCCTTTGGAATGCGTTTTGTTTTATAAAGAAGTCTCTTATGACGGCTTTACCCGCGTCCCAAACCGTCTCTAGATCTACTCCTTGATTTAAATTAAACTTAAAATATTCTTCTAAGATTTGCTTTGCCTTTTGTACAATTTTTTTCATCATTTAGCATAGTCTCATTAAGTTGCCACCTTTTAAGCTTTTCTTCTTTTCCTTTAAATTTAACCCAGACCGCGCTGTGATCAGAAATTGTCCTTGGATGGATTTCTGCTTTTGTAATATTATTTAATAAATCCTTTGTTGTCCAGATCGCGTCGTTTCGTTCCGCCGATTTATGTGGCTCTGAGTAATGTGTAAATTCTTTCTCTGTTGGATTCTTAAACCTCCAAGCGTCGAACAAATTCAGGAGTTCTATTAATTGGAAAAATGTAGTTGGGAGTTTGTTCTGCCTCTTTTCTTTCTTCTTTATTGTCCTGTCCATGTTTGGATTGACTACTCCATTAAAATCTCCTAATTTTTTCCCTTAAATATTCTATGACTTTTTCTTCTAGGAATTGATAGAATTCGGATTTTCTTTCATTTGGTGCATAAATTCCAATAACTATCACTATTCATTATTGATCTTAACCTCTATAATCACTGTTCGACCTTTTTCATCATTGTAAAGCAGTTTTGGCTCCAGCTGAGGTTTTACATAAATTACCACCCCTCTTTTTTTCTTTACTTGATGCAATAAACTCAAGCCCCAATCTCTTATTTATTAATACTCTTTTATGTTTTTCCGCTACATGAGTTTCTTGCAGACAGATTAGATCATATTTTTGCTTAACCAGAATATGTTCCACCTTGTCCTTTTTGATTTTTCATTTAAACCATTTACGTTCCAAGTAATAAATTTATAATCCATACTTTATTTCTTATGATACGTCAACGGGTTAAAAATTTTTTAAGAAATTACACATTCAAGGTCTCAGTATACATTTAATAAATTCCCTTCTTAGATCTGTCTCCTAACTCTCAACTGTTTGTTCAATATCCTCTGATTCTCACAACAATTGCCTTTTTCCTCCGAGGTCTTTCCGGTACTTTCTCCAGAACTTGTCTGCATCTAATGCCGACAAGCCAGGGTGGTGTAACATTTAAAGTGTTGGACTAGGACTTGGGAGAGAAGGGTTCTAAACCTAAGTCAGTCATGACACTCACTGGGTGGTCTTGGGCCAGTCAACATTTCTCAGCCTAACCTTCCTCACAGAGTGGTTTTGATAATAAAATGAGGATTGGGATAACCACATACACCAGTTTGAGATCCTTGGAATGAATGTGACTGTCAGGGAACTGCCATCGGAGCCAGAGGCGGAGGGAAGGCTCCAGAGGGATGCCGGAGAGGGTCCCAGTAGGGAGAGAGGCAGCCCATCCGCTGGGGAAGGAAATCAGTGTAGCACCAGCAGAGGAGGGGGCAGATGGGGGAATCGGAGAGAAGGCTCCAGGGCTCCTCACAGGAGACCAGCAGGGAGAGCACGGGTCCTCCAATGCCCACACCCTCCCTGCGCAGAAGACTTCTGCGCAGGGAGAGTAGGAGGAGACTGGGCGTCAAAGAACTTCTATGCTGGAAGAAGTTCAAGAAACGCCCACTGACGGATTCTGCCAGCGATTGAGACAGCCATGGATGGGTGGCTGTCCAGACAGAAAGGGTTCACCCAGGTAACCCAGCCAGGTGTGGCGCCAACTTACGCATGAGCAACCCCCTAGAACCATTACAGTGACATAGAAATGAAATGAATGGCTGGCTGGCTGCATTATTTTCTGTCTCAGATACATTCCAATCTGTAGGCAATTCTCCCTTTTGTCTTATTCATCATTGCTAGCCAAAAAATTATCTCAGGCAGTCCTTCACCTTGCAAACAGCTGTAAGCAGCATAGGTTACAATGTTGGCACATGGGGATTTGATAGGATGGAGGATTAAACTTTCCTTCCCCCACCTCTGTCCCCCTGATATGCTGGGTAGCAATGTGCCAAGGTCTAAAGCCCAAGTTCTCATGGCAGATGCATATCTTCCAAGTACTATTGCGATTGCATTCCAAATAAAAACTTTGGAGAGTTCACCTATCTCCGCCCTGTAGTGTCAGTTTTTAAAATGTGGAAGTTCCTTGTTTTGGTTCTCATTTTTTATGTACAGTGCTATTCACATTGGTTAACTAAATAAAAAAAATACTTTAAAAGATAGAAATCAATAGCTTACAATACAGGAAGATAGAAAGCTTCCGCATACCAAGGCAGACCATTGGTTCATTTAACTCAGTTAAATGGGGTGTACTGGGTGTTAGTGGAGGGGTAGTGCACCTTCTGGGATAGTTTGTCCACCTTTGGTCTCCACCCTGCACTCAGCTCTTGCTTGTGGCTCCGAAAAGCTGCCAGCGTGTGACAGTAACCACACCCCAGGAAATGGCTTTGACCTGCCACCTAAACCAAGTGAAGGTAGCTGATGGGTCTCAAACCCTTGATGAGTTAGGGACTCATCAAGGACAGGCTCAGGTGGATTGAGTGGAGAAGACCAATAGTGGGGCAAGAAGGCGGTTTCTTCATGTGCTGTAGAGGGGGCTCCTCAACCTGGGAAGGTAGCTCATCTAGAAGAAGGAAGATTGATCCTAAACCTCTACTGCCTTGTGGAATATCTTCAGAAGAAGAAAAGGCTAAGGAGCAGGCTACACAAGTCTAAAGTTGAGTCCCTAAGATGGTTGGATGGAGCCTAGTACACCTCCTTCTGGCAACTCCTGCAGCCAAGCCAGTTCTAAACATCTTGCTCTGCTCTCCTTTGGACCACATCAACAAGACTGAGAGAGGGGGTCTTGCCACCAGGGCAGCCCAGGACCTCCATACACACTACCCAGGCTTGTGCCCCAGAGAGGTCACTTCAGTGCTGCTAACACAATGGTTTGAATTCATCCCCAGAGGCACACCGATGGATGCCTACAACATCAACATCTACACAAGAGATGGAGAACTTGGGACCCTCCAAATGTTGTTGGGTTTCAATTCCCATCAGTCCCAGCTCCAAACCATATTTAGGGATGATGGGCCAGTAGATGAGCAACATTAGGAGGAACACAGGTTCATCTCTGGTTTACCTTGACTGGTTTTGTCTCTCCAGGGATTCAGATAGAGTCCTTCCCACTCCCAGCCATATCTGGAGATACACTTAAAACTTTTGCATGCTAAGCAGACACTCTACTATTGAGCTACAGCCCTTCCCCCAAAGAACATAGGAAACTGCCTTACATTGGTTCATCTAGCTCAGGAACTAACTGGCAGCTGCTCTCCAAGGTATCACATGGGGCTCTCTCTGTATCCTACCTGAAAATGCCAAGGATATAGTCCACGTTGATGTGAGATGGATATCCCCTTTCTGTTTTGCCCACTCCATCACCTGGATCCCATCTGGCAAGATGTCTCAAAGCTCTGGGATGAGAACAACACAGGTTGTATTGATCTAAAATATCAGCTTCACTCTCTTGTTGCATACCGTCTCCTACCACAGTATTAATTGCCAAGCCTCTGGCCCAGCATGTCATTTGTTATCCAAATATAGCCGCACAACAGACTGTCATGAGGGATCCATTTTTCATTAACTCGAGTGACCAATCCCTTGATAAGCTGCCTTCAAGCTTTGGGATGACGTTCAGTTAAACACTGTCTCGTAGATCGTAAATCATTGCCGTGTTATAGAAAAATATCCTTCTCAGAGCTGCGGGGAGTAAAGCTCTGGCTGAAGGTTTTTAATTGAATAAAACAAACACAGATGAAACCCTCTTTAGATACTCTCAAGCCATTTCTGCTGGATTATATTGAACTGAAGCCACAGAGGCCAAACTGAAGGAAGTGCATTGCATCATGTTTTCCCTCCTGTTTCCATTTCCCTTCCTGCAGAATGGAAGGGAACACCATTCTCCTACAGCAACACCATGAGGATATAAGATTAGCCCCTCAGCATCAGACCAAAAGCCTATCTCAAGTCCACTAATCTGTTTCTTATAGTGCCCAACCAGATGCCTCTGGAAAGCCCATAAACAGAACACAAAGGCAACAGTCCTTTCCAGACCCTCCAAGTGTCCCTATTTTCCCTGATTTAGAGAAGCCATCCAGGTTTCTGATTTGATCCTGAAATGTCCCACTTTTCTTTAATATGTCCCTATGTTCATTAGAGAAATGTTGGAGGGTACAGAGTTGGAAGGCAATTCTGTATAGAGAAGCTTTTTTATTGTTTAATTATGTTTTTATATATGTTGGAAGCTGCCCAGGGTAGCTGGGGCAACCCAATAAGTTGTGTGGGGTATAAATAGTAAAAATATCATTATGGAAAGGGAAAGGGACATTTCATCAGAAAAATGTTGGAGGGTATGCCTTTCTTGCTGACTTTCCCCAGCAACTGGTGTTCAGGGTCTTCTGCCTCTGATGCTGGAAGTAATTTGGCCATCATGAATAGCAGCTACTGATCTGCTCCATTAATTTGTGCAGTCTCCTGTTAAAGTCATGCAAGGGCTCTGTCTGATGTGGCTTTATGGAGTGGTAGAGCCACTGCTATGTCTAGAGTTCTACTGCTCACGGGGCAGGCTTAGGGACTGGCTGGATGAGGAGGAGTGATGGCAGCCAGCTGTGTGTTAAGATCCCCAGAAGCTTCCCAATAATAAAGACACAATCGACATGGAATTTAGTTTTAGGTTATTGGCATAATTTTGGTCACAACTCTATTGATTACAGATAGTGAGTGGTTTGTTTAGGCATTGGTTCCCGACTAGCTGCACCTGACCTCAGTAGGACAGCACTGATGACTGGGCCCCACCATATCGTCAGTACAGGTAACATCGTGGGGGAGCATTGGTACGGTCACGTGACTCAAGCTCACCCCAAAATGCTCCCAGGGGGCCCTACCCCTCCGAAAGGGGTTGGCAAAAGCATGGTGAGTCCCTGGATTCTTTAAACAGAATACCTGTTGTGCATTGGAGGGGCCAGGTTCTCTGACCTCCCCTCCAGACCACCTTGAACCAATGCCTAACTGCCAAACCTTACAAAGTTGTGATGATTTGCTACGCAGCAGGCGAAACCCAAGTTGCACCAGCCAATCAGCCAAATGGGAAAATTCCTACCAGGCCCCTGCCCCAACAGCAAATGACCCATGATGCCATAGCAAGGTTATAGAAAGACCCTAAATATAGGGAGGGTGGGTGGGTGATCTGGTGCACAAAGTGAAAAGAGGAAGCTCTACGCAACATGCAGCAATATATATAAAGGTCCCTCAGTTAACACACAAAAAATCCCATTGGCCAGATCTGCCCAGCAACCGAGGGACCACCAATTGGGTTGTTGTGATTACCCAATCACTCCCACCCACACAACAATGAGGTCAGTCCTGATGTTCTCATCACAACATTTGCCCTCTGTGAGGAGGACCTGATTTGCCAAGGAGGTGCCTGAGTGTCACTGGGAAAGAAGATTTTGAACCTGATTCAGACTGGTGGGACAGGGAGGAGCCATCGACAGAGGGATCCAGCAGGGAAGAGTTGCAGCCAGAGAGTATGGGTGCAGATTCTGACAGGGAAAGAGCAGGGGCTTTATCTTCTGCTCTGCAAGACAGTCCTGTTCTGGGCCCGTACCCTCCTGCTTTCACAACTCAAAAACAGAGGGCAGAAAAAAGAGCAAAGCAATTGAGGAGGGCTGAGTCACAGCAGAAGAATGCTGGGAGGGGAACATAAATGAGGGGAGATGGGGCTGGAAACCTAGCTCCTACAACTCACTTATCTAAACCATGTTTGTGTGTGCTGGCTCTCTGAGTGTTAGGCAATAAAAGTTAATTGCAATCAAGTCACTTCCCCGCTTCTGATTTACAGCATCAGACAATGGTCAGCAGGGCTATTCTGGCAGCCTGACACTGTGCTGGCATTCAGAGGGCACAGCAGCTGGATTGAAATTGGCCCAATGCTGTCACATAATGGCAGTGGAGCTGGATCAGCTCCTCCCCATCCCCAAAATGCCCCAGTAGTGATGCTCTAGTGGCTGGAATGAGGACCTCTGGCAGCACTCTGCAGGCAAAGGCCAGCTGGGCAGGGCAGAAGGACATCTCTGTCCAATCCAATCCCCCAGTCTGGCACAAAGCAGGTTTAGATTACACCCTAGGAAGGTGCAGGGGCATAGCATGGAAGGGGCAGAGGGGTCATGGCCCCAGGGGTGGATTTCCGAGGGGGTGTGTGTGTGTGAAATAGGCACCCGCATGCAAGTGCCCCCAGTGCAGTGCAGCCCAGTGCTCTTCTCCCAGTGTTGGCTGGCTGGGCTCCCCCCTGTGTGGATAGGCAGGCAGCGCAATGCAACCCTTCTTGGCTCCGGTGAGGGGCAGGGTCATTCTGGCAGTGTTAGCAGTGAGGACAGGCATGCCAAGGGGGGCTCCTTCACCCTCCGCACCCCCAAGTGCACAACCTCCAGAGCGCCTTCCCTCTTCCCTAGTACATGTGTGTCTTGAGCTCACATAACGCCACTTGGCCACCGCCTTCCCATATGTTGTAGAAATGGATTCCATAGTTTAACCAAAACACACTGTGAAGAAGTCATTCCCTTGGTTTGTTTGGAAACATCTAGAATCCTATTTCATTGAATGACTCCAGGTTTTAGCAGTAAAATCAGCAGCAGGTTGGAAACAACTCCTGTTTTGTATCCTTGTGCTTTTTATACTCACCATGGTATAGCCAGTTTCCAAAGGGCTGCGTTGTCCCATTTGAAAGGGCAGCATATCAGAGCACAAAAATAGGTTAGCTGGTGAACCTTCAGAGTAAAGTAAGGAGGGATAAATAACCAATGCCATAATGCTTACTTTCTCTTTCTCACCCAAGAGAAATAAACTAATTTGCATAATGATGCATTAAAATTGACCTCTACACAGTTTTTTTATTTACCGTATATTTATTTTAAAGGTTTAGATACCATTTGATTGTAAAAACAAACCCTCAAAGCAGTTTACAAAACAGATTTAGCATTACCTGATTCAAAGCCATCTATTTGGAATCGTCCTATTCATCTGAGCCACAATCCAGCTCTAAGCATGTTCCTATGAATCTGAATTCAGACGAAGAGACTTATTTATTTATTTAAAAGCATTTTTAAATTGCTAATTTTTTAAAAAAAATATTCAAGGAGTGTACAAAAATGCAAAGTGAAAAATAATAAAACAGTATGATAAAAGCAGAGATTACAACCTAAAAAATACTACCAGGGAGGGGAAAACAGATTAAAAGCAGGCATTCAGTAATAATAAATCAGTCTTATGGCATGGCTTATAATTGCTAATTTCATTTAGATGGCTATTAGGACACATGGGCTGCTTATATTAATTTATAAGTTCACATTTGAATTGATGGAATATTTTTACTGCCAATGTGAGCTGGCAATGTTCCTTCCTTCCTTCCTTCCTTCCTTCCTTCCTTCCTTCCTTCCTTCCTTCTTTCCACAATCTCTCTCTCTCTCTGTGTGTGTGTGTGTGTTTGTGTGTGTGTGTGTGTGTAAAAGATAAAAGGGATGTGTGTGGTGCTGTGGTCCAAACCACTGAGCCTCATGGGCTTGCCAATCAGAAAGTTGGTGGTTTGAATCCCTGCAACGGTGGTGAGCTCCCATTGCTCTGTCCCAGCTTCTGCCAACCTAGCAGTTTGAAAGCACACCAGTGCAAGTAGATAAATAGGTACCACTGTGGTGGGAAGATAAACAGCCTTTCTATGTGCTCTAGCTTCCATCACGGTGTTCTGTTGCACCAGAAGCAGCTTAGTCATGCTGACCACATGACCTGGAAAGCTATCTGTAGACAAGCAGGAGCTCCCTTGGCCTGAAAGCAGGATGAGTGCCACACCCTCATTTGACTTGACTTAACAACCCAGGGGTCCTTTACCTTTTACATATACACACTAATAGTAGTAGTAATAGTAGTAACAACAACAACAACTCCCATCATCCCTAATAATGGAGGCTGATCCATTTGGGCAAGTGGGACACTGCCCCACCAAACTTGGGGTGCTCACAGCAAGCCCCCACCTTCCAGCTCTCTTACTTAAAACCAATTCAGACTGGTAGCACTGCCTATCTGCTTCCTCCTCCTTAGTCTTAGCATTGTCTCTTGTAGAACTAAGCAGGGGGAAAGTTGGGGATAAAACTTGAATTAGTAGGCTCAGTCTGTCCTTGGCTCTGGCTCCAACTACTATTGGGCTCCCTGTCTTACCCCCTACCATTCCCAATGGCCACTAGCCACAACTGATCCCTAATCATTGGCTACACTAACTGGAGCTGATGTTCATATGCTATTTCTCGGTTTCTAAAATCTGAGTCACTCTGATAGTTCTTGGTTCATACTTTACTCTGAGCTGCTTTATTCAATCAGAAGAATGGTCTAAGAGATCATGGGGTCCTGAGGTGACACCATTCATGAACTCTGAAATGACCAAAATGTAACAGTGAGGTCTTCACCAGTGAATACAGAGTCACTTGGGAATGGAGTATGGCAATTAAATCTAAATTTTGTCTCAAATATGAGATTCTGAAATACTGCAGATGAGTGTTGACCTGGACCAGGTATAGTCAAATTAAAGGAGGGATATGTCCCCTTACCCTTTTGCTTCCTAGTCTTCAGAAACAATAGCTAGTTTTAGAAGGCTGGAGTGGGGATAATACTTCCTACTTCCAGTTTGGATATTTTCCAATGTAACTTCATTTCAACATGCATATTTCACTTCACTAAGTATACCTGAAGGAGCATCTACCCCATCATTCAGCCTGGACACTGAGGTCCAGCTTCGAGGGCCTTCTGATGGTTCCCTCACTCCGAGAAGTGAAATTACAGGGAACCAGGCAGAGGGCCTTCTCAGTAGTGGCACCTGCCTTGTGGAACACCCTCCCATCAAATGCCAAGGAAATAAACAACTATCTGACTTTTAGAAGAAATCTAAAGGCAGCCCTGTTTGGGGAAGTTTTTAATGTTTGATGTTTTATCGTGTTTTTAATATTCTGTTGGGAGCCACCCAGAGTGGCTGGGGAAACCAAGCCAGATGATGGGATGTGTGGAAAGATCAGAAGTATCCAGTATAATGGTTTAATTCACATAGAAGTTAAAAATGGTAGAATGTATATTTTAGAAGGTTTAGCATAGGTTTTTTCCATGAGCCTATATTGAAAGCAAGGAGAGCAGTTTGAGCTCTAACATGTGAGAGCTGTAACCTTAGATCATGTGAGAGGTATTGGGTTGCAAAATCTCCATTTTGAAGGGAGTTGGCTTTGAGTCTTTCCCCCCAAATTTAATGGAGTGAAGATGTAAAAAGGAGCTCTCCTGAAGGGAGAGCCAACAGCCTGGAGGCTTGGAGCAGGCTGGAGAGAAAGAGAGACCTTTGCTTTTAGGTCTATTTGGATCATTCCATATTTTTTTAAGATGCTGAGTCTGTGCTGGGCAGCACAAGAGATTGTACTGATATTTTGGATGTATCATTTGATGTACCGGTATTCTATTTTATTTTTAAGGGTTCTGTCAGTAAACGTTTGGACAATGATTTATTCCAAAAGGAGTCAATTCTTATGCTTCCAGTTGCTTCAAAGTGCAGAATATTAATATCTGCAACAAGAAGATGGTTCAGCCTTGCCTCATTTCACCTGGCTCAGTTTGCCTTCTAGTCAGCAAAGTGCTGCATTGATGCGTTCATTTGGAAGCATCTGCTTCTGGATTCCGAGCGGCCATAGATTCTTGCTTTTCTCCTCCTTGCTTCCTCCAAAGACAAATAAAAACCCCATCTGTCTTCCCTTTGCCATAATCAAAGCCTGTATCTCTGAGTGGGAAAAATGGAAGCCATGGCTGAGAACAGCGGTCTCCCTTCTGAAGTGCCATTCAGCAAGTAGAGAGAGCTATGGTTGGCTGTTGTGACAGCTTCTTTCTTGCATGATATACAAACAGTTTGCACAGGCACATCTCTGTGTAGATCACATGGGGGGTGGGGGGGGGTGGAGAGAAAGATCAATGGCAGGAATTTTCCAAAAGGAAAAGAAAGTCACAGGTTTGCTTCTCCCCTTTCTTAAGTGGCTCACCTGCCTGCTCAATCACCACCATCCGAACTTGCTTGGAACATCATGATTTCTGCTCTTCTTCCAGTGCACGTGCATGCATTTCAAGGCATGCTCTTCCCATTGCTGCCAAAACAAGCCGCCCTTTCATTCTCCAGTGGGGACACATGTGATTAGTAGCTTTGGCTAGAGACTCAGGGAACACAGCAGGTGATGTGTTGTGACAGATGCCTTTTGTGGCGGTGCTTGTTCAACACAATGCCCTGTCTGCCTGGCTGTGTTTTCTTGAATCTGCTTGCAGGATCTCAAGACCTAAGCAGAAGGCAAGGCTGGTGATGGGGGGAGGGGTGACAACAAAACCAGCAGGGCTGCACAGAGGACAGTTGCTAGCAGGAGCGCCAAGTGTGGAGGGCCATGGGGGCCAAGGCTCCCACAAAATTCTAAAACAGAGGGCTGTCCTCTCAACTTCTGTGGCAGCAGTGCATGGATGATGCTGAGCATGTGCAAGTAATGTCAGCACACTGACAGGTGTGCACATGTGACATCAGCACACCCCACGGCATGCATAAGTGATGTCAGCATGTCCTGCAGCATGTGCATGCAATGTCATCATGCCCCAGGGTTATGCACACATTGTAAGGCATGCACACACAGTGCACTGACATCACACAGCTCTGTGACCCCTTTATCGTGGGGGCAAGGTGACACACGTAATTGCTATTGTCCCTGCCAGCTCTTTCTGGGGAGGGCCATCATTGGGGAAGATCCATAAGCTTAGAGGTAGAGCTCATGCTTTGCATTAGGGGTGGACATGTCAGCCAATCTCCATTTTCTGTCAGTTTTGGATGTGCTCAACTGTATCTCATCTATTTCTGTGTGTGTGTGTGTGTGTGTGTGTGTGTGTGTAAAATACCAAAACATGTGTTTAAATTGTATGCATTGTTGTATGCCCTGTTGCTTAAAATACACATTTTGTACACATTTTACCCCAAATATGGATTTATGTGTGCTTTCTCCCTGAAAAACATATTTTATATGCATCTCCCCCATAAACTTCCCATAAATTCCCTCCATTTTTGAGGCGAAACCAAAATTTGCAGTTTTTTCACATTTATATACAGAACCAGTTTGATGCAGTGTTTAGACCAGGGTTCAAATCTTTGCTCAGCCCTGAAATTCACTGGGTGGTGAACTTGGGCCTGTCACAATTTCTCAGCCTAACCTGCCCCAAAGGGTTGTGAGGATAAAATAGGTGGGAAGAGAACCATGTATGCTGCCGAGCTTATTGGAGGAAAGGTGGAATATAAATGTGATAAATTTAAAAGAATTCTTGCTTGCAACCTTGCATAATATGCATACCTTTGCAAGCAATTTCTCCTAGTATAATGCACTTTTGCATGTTATTTGCACAAATGTATCTATTTTATGCAAACTTCATATGCAGTTTTGTGCATATTGTTGGGTTGGAGAACTATGCCACAAAATTTGGAGAAGCGCAGATTTCAAAGCATAGCTGTATTACGGGTTGATGTTCACATTAAATAGATTGAAGTTCACATTAAAAATGTGAGTTAAATGAATTTCTCCCCTGCTCCTACCTCAGAGGTATCTCTCATTTTAAATACTGACTGATTTGCTCCAAACCTTGAAATATATGAAGTAACAAAGAAAGAGGGATGAAATGACTAGAGCTGATAAGCCAGCCATGTACCTTTCCCACCTCTCATCCTCCCAACCCCTGGCCACCTCCTACTTTAAGGTTCAGCATATGCTGGGAACAAGCCCCCAGGGTGGATGAAAGCCAAGCATTCCTGTGCTTGTTGGCACCATGGAACAGATGGCAATAGTAAAATGAAGTGTGTTAATTAGTGCTATCATTTTGAATGGAAACATATTGCTTGTGGTGTGGCTTTTGTGAGCAGCCTGGCCCCCACAGAGTGAGTGTGAAGGTCCCTAACTAGTTGGGAGACAGGAGGAACTGGCTGGGGGATCAAAATGCAAGAGGGGGGCTTCTCAGGCTGAACACAGTCACAGAACCCCACCATACAAGAATGCAATGAGGTTGACTTCCAGACCTAAGGCAGATTCCTCCATCATCTTTTGTTTGGTGGGGAATGTGCCATAATAGACAAACAGCTGCAGTGGAATAGAATCCCATAGAGGGCTTCTTCCCAGAACATTCTCTGACACCTGAGACACATACTCCTAGGGATCAGTTAGACAGTGTCACTGAAGGAATGTGCAGCTAGAATAGGAAACCTTCCTGACAAGGACACAATGGCCAGCTAGTGAGCTGGGGTCAATTTGGAAGAAACTGCAGTTCAGCAATTCACTACCTGGGACAGCTTTATACAGATCTAGCAGTGGCTCTCCAAATGTTGTTTGCATCCAGTCCCCATCAGCACCAGCCAGTATGGACAATGGTAAGGGATGGTGGCAGTCCAGTAGCATCCAGTAGACCACAGGTTATCCATCTCAAGTCCACTGTTTAGGACAGGAGCTCTTCACCACCTGCTACCTGAGATGCTTTGTAACTGAAGTGACAAGGGACTGAATTCAGAACATGCAAAGCTGGTGCTTTACCACTGAGCTATAGCCCTTCCTACTGGAAAACACAATCTAAGCAGTGTTTTGGAGGTACTTCACTAACCCCCAGTGAGTAACTGTGCAGAAGCTCCAATATAACAACTAGAGAGACAGAAAGACAGCAACTTGCTTGAGGTAAAGCTCTGTATGCAGAAGACCTTCGCTGAATTAATCAGAATAGTCATGAGCAGCTCCTGCAAAAAAACATGATGATGATAATAATAATAATAATAATAATAATAATAATAATAATAATAATTCATGAAGTATATTACTCAAAGCAACCCGAGTAATGCATTCATCAGATTCTGCTCAATGAACTCTGGTGGCTTATTTCTGTTTTCTCATCTAATTTCCTCAACCGGAAGTCTGCCAAAAATGGTAAATGATGCTATTAAATAAAGGAGACCAAGGTGTCAGTGGGGCTGTAGCCAAATGGCTGAAGATTCTTGACAACACAGCCACTTAGCGGTAACTTAAGTCAAGGGCTGGTTTTGTTTCTGTGGTTTTTTTTAGTTTAGGAAGCGATGGGTTTTGATTGGACTGGGGAAATGGGGTGGAGAGATGTATTTGGCAAAAGGTGGGAATAGACTCAGAGGTGGCTTCATTAAGATGGATGGATGGGAGGTGGCAGCTCCTCTATGCTGAGCTATTCAAAGTGAAATGGGATAATTGCCACCGTTGCAACGAGGCTGATCAAGCTGAGAGAAACAAGGTTTAAATTGTACCAATCACTCCTAATCCGGCAGAGTTATTAACAGAGTTCTACCCTGGTGAGACTGCATCTGCTAACTTGAGATAATGATTTATATCACAATTTATGAAAGTTCCAATTTATCCTAATTCAATAAGTGAAGAGGCAGCAAGCTCTGGGGAGCCACAGATGCCGATTCAATCACGGCCTTTCTCCCCTACCTCCAATGACTTTCTCCAGCAAGGAGGAGGGGGAAGAAGCGGCACTTCCTTCACATTACACCTTTCCTCTTGGTAAACCCATGAACAACCAAGTATTTGGAAAAGGATGCATTTCTAGGGTTTGGATGTGGGTTGTTTTAGGGTAAATGTTTTGGCATAAGAACATAAGAACCATCCTGCTGAATCAGGTCACAGGCCCATTTAGTCCAGAATCCTGTTCTCACAGTGACCAACCAGATGCTTATGGGAATTATGCAAGCAGGAGCTGAGTGCAACAAGAAGAATGCAAATTTCAGCTAGTAGAAATGCTATTCAGCTTACATTATTTTTATGATTTTAGAATAAGGATGGGGAATCCATGGCTGTGTGTGCGATGAGGAACCTGTGGTGACTCTCCATCAGACCTGATCAACAGGCCTTAGCAAGGCTGATTGATAAGAATTGGGGTCCAACAACTTCTGGAGAGCCACAGGTTACGTATTCCTAGTTTTAGGATGTAAGGTTCATTATGTTGGATGTTAGCATCCAAAATGCACATGTAAAGGGTTGTAGAACCCTGTGATGTCATACACTTTGTGAAAGTTATTTCAGTTGGTTTAGTTATCAACAGTTTTATGAGTCTTAGCAGTCAGAGTGGCAGGAATGTTGTGTTGTGCTGCTGTCTGCCTCAAAGTCAGAGTATGTCAATTTGTAAATAGTTACAGGTAGATAGCCGTGTTGGTCTGCCGTAGTCGAAATAAAAGAAAAAAATTCCTTCCAGTAGCACCTTAGAGACCAACTAAGTTAGTTATTGGTATGAGCTTTCATGTGCATGCACACTTCTTCAGATACACTGAAACAAAAGTCACCTAGACCCTTATATATACTGAGAGGGTGGGGAGGGATATTACTCAGAAGGGAGGTGGGAATGAGTGATTGGCTGATAGGTGTGGTAAACCTGTTGAGGACTGTTAACGACTGCAATTGGTCTTACAGGAAAAAGCAAGGGGTGAGATGGCTAAAAATAGCTTTATCATGTATAATGAGATAAGAATCCAATGTCTCTATTCAGAGCAGGTCTCTCCATGGTTTTAAGTTTGGTAATAAGTTGCAATTCAGCAACTTCTCTTTCCAGTCTATTTCTGAAATTCTTCTGTAGTAAGACAGAATGTGCAGAATGTCCTGGGAGATTGAAGTTTTCTCCTACTGGTTCCTCTGTCTTGTGATTCCTGATATCAGATTTATGTCCATTTATCCTTTGGCGTAGGGTTTGGCCTGTTTGTTCAATATAGAGAGCTGAAGGGCACTCTTTCAATTTGTAAATGTTAGTTGGTCTGTAACAGTTTAATCTATGTAAAATACTTTAGCAACTAAAAGAAACATCCACCTGCATTGTATATGTATTTAATCTGAAACTTTACATGAGAGTGTCTTGCGTAGTTTATATAGGAGGGAAAAGAGAACTAAAGGGTCAAACAGCCTAGGGCTGCCTTCTGCATACTGTACTCTGCAGATGGGAACTACAGTCTAATTTCCACACACTATCCATTATGCATTGTCACATTTCTCCAAAATAAAGGAATTTGGGTAGTTTAGTCTGGAAAGGACTATAAGAGGTTCTTTGATAGCCCTTTGCAAATGGCTATCACATAAGTGAGAGAGAAAATTTGTTTTCGCTTACTCTGTAGGGAAGGTCTCAAACAAAAAAGCTAAAATTACAAGAAAAGAATGTTCATCAAAACAGTAGGATGATCTTTCTGATAGTACAAGCTGTTTAGACAGAGGAGCAATCTTTCTGTTCTGCTGACAGGAGTGTCAGCAGCTGGTGATTATTCTGCCATTTCCCTCCCAGGAACCCCCTCTAGATGTTTTGGATGATGACTTCTACCAGCCCCAGCTAGATTTTACTTGCTCATCTTACTTACATTTGGGATTTGTAATTGAGCAGTATATTCAAATGGGGTTTAGGAGTCCACCGCCTCCATCATTTTTGTGCTGTGTTGAATGTGGAAAACAAAACTGTATGTTATTGGTGTCGGAATGGAATGCTGATTTAAAGAAACAGGTACATTTTTCTGGAAGCAGAGACTGTCAAGGGAGAATAATAAAACCCAAGATGGCAGAAACACCGCTGAATGTCTCTTTGATTGTCGGTATTATGTAAAAATTACTAGACAAGCAGCTGATAGAATTAAGAGCTGGGATGTGTGGCATGTTAAAGGAGATTGGATCAGAGAAATATCAGACTGAAGAATCTACAGGACCTGTGGAAAAGGATGGTGATCCAGGACTGCTTGAACCTGAAAAAGTAAAGTCAAAATGCACAGCAGCAGATGTTGGAATGGAGTGGACATCAACATAGCTGTCTGGAGAATTTGATCAGACAAAGGATGCCATTGTGCTGGAAGAGAAACAACCAGAGATGGCAGAACACATAAATGATGCTGTTGTGCCACTGGAAGAAATGAATGGAATTATAACCAGAAACATTAATAAACAACTGTAGATGGCAAAGCTGAGAGAGAAATGCCCTTGTGTACAAGCTAATGTAAACACAGAAGAAGCTCCCAAAATTTTGGTGATCGACTTGGGAAAATAATTGAAAAAATGGGAGGAAAGTGACTTTTTCTTTTCTCTTTAAACCAGAATACAGAATCATGGCCAACAGCAAATCAGACTGGAATATATGGAATTGGGTATGAATCAATGAAGAGATAACAAATAATTATGGACTATCATACTGTTGGGATTTGTTTGAACCCTTGGAGAGAAACTCATCATACTGGATTGGAAAATGACTATGATTTAACGATAATAAAAATTGAAGAGCTTTGATTGGACTTTTTTTTGGGGGGGGAAGGGTGAATGCGAGAGGACTGGTAATGAAGATTGAAAAAATATCATCTAGCAGATGGAGAAATAGCTGGACAGTAGTACAGCCAGATGTTATCCTGGAGTGCATAGTCTGAATATTTTGAATAACTGTTACATACGTAATTGGCAGTCAGAGAACTGGAAGCCCTTCTTATTTCTTTTTCTTTAGTTCTTTTATATCTTGCTTTTCTATGACTTTCCTTTTTCATTATTTATATTTACATTTTGTTTTGTAATTTGAAGTTCTCTATCTTGGATTAAGGAAGATACACATAGGAAAGTGCTAGATCACTGGTAGGTAAACTAAGGCCTGGAGCCTGGATCCGGCCCAATCACCTTCAAATTCCGGCCTGCGGGAGGTCTGGGAATCAGTGTGTTTTACGTGAGTAGAATGTGCCCTTTTATTTAAAATGCATCTCTGGGTTATTTGTGGGGCACAGGAATTCATTCATTTCCCCCCAAAAAAATATAATCCGGCCCCCCACAAGGTGTGAGGGACAGTGTACCGGCCCCCTGCTGAAAAAGTTTGCTGACCCCTGTGCTAGATTGAAAGCCCCTGTGTGAGGGGCAGGGCGATCTCCCAGAGTGGGAGGCTAGGGGGAAGAGGAGGAAGCTCCCAAGTGAGAGCTGGGAAGGTTCACTCTTCTGTGTGTGGAATAAGGGTTAAGATTTCGTTTTAATAAATCTGATAGAGAGCTTTATAATTTCCTTTTATTCTTCTCTTATTTTCTTCTTCATTTCATTTCATTTCCCTATTCCTTCTTTTTATCTTTATTTTCTAGATTAGTGTGACTTTTATTGTATTTTAAGTTGAAAACTGTTAGTAAAAAAGTATTTAAAAAGCAAAGCTAAACATCTGAAGGGCACCAGGCTATCAAAGGCTGGACAAGAGAAATAAAGAATTGTTTGAAACAACTTTATTTTTGAGAACCTCTCAGGAAAAATTGTGAAACAACTTCTAGGTTTAGGGAATAACCTGGATCATGTGTCTTTAAGACAAGTTGTAAAAATTACCAACATCGTAATACTAAGGGAATCTCCAAATTAAAATATTATATAATTACATGGATTAGATGGTGCACTTTAATTCAATATAGTTGGATAGCAGTCAAATAGTAGAATTCTACACAAGCCATTTAAATATGTTTTAAAAATTATTTATTTAAGGTGAAAGCTTTTTATTTTTCTGTTATTAGCAGCATTGGCAGTGGAATCACACCACTGAACTAGTGTGCTGTTTTGCAAATGAATAAAAATAAAAATAATACAAACTTGTTTCATAATTTTTTTGTAAAATATTCCAAAGTACTGTTTCTCGTTCTACGCCACCATGATATGAGCAGGAAACAATTTCAGAAGCACAGAATCAACATCTAGGTGGAATCCTCCAGTGGAAGAGGATTTTGTTACTAATTTTTTTCTGTATCTATTCCCCCCCCCCCCCTCTGTAAGTTGCCCCAATGTCAGGAATGGGCAGGAGCCTGAGGAGTGGGCAGAGGAGACAGGATGGGAGGAGGGTGTTTTGGAAATGGGGCCAGTAATTTGTGGAGTTCTGTGCCACCTGTGCAGCATCTGCCAGTAGTGGATAAATGGGGTTAGAAGCAGGAGACCGGGTGACCAGAGACAGGGAGAAGGAAACAAGAGAAGAACTGTAGGATGTTCCAGGGCCACGAGAGCATGCAGAACTCCAAGAGAGAGTCATGTCTGTGGAATCCCGTAGGTCACCCCCTCAATTGTTGCCTGGTGTTTGAGCATATCATGTCAGCCAAGGAAGTCTGGAGTGGGTGGAGCTAGGCTGTTGCTCCAACCGTCCAAGATAGGACACAGGTCAGGTGAGAGGTTGCCTAGATAGCTAGTTAGTGGGGAGTGATGTTGTATATCACCTGCACATTGGGAAGTGATGTAACTGAGCACTTCACCAATAAAGAACTGGAAATCCAGTCACTTGTCCTGGTTGGTCTTGGTATGAATCTGAACACCCAGACACACAACTAAATACATTAAAAACCTAATTTGCTGGATTGGCAGAAGGGATTGTCAAACCCTCTGTGATATGCAGATATTGAGCCTAGTTTTGCAGAAGTCCAGAACAGTTCCTAAAGATGTAAAATAGGGATAGAAACTTGCTTGCAGGGGGTTGGACTCGATGGCCCTTGTGGTCTCTTCCAACTCTATGATTCTATGATTCTATGATTCTAGAAACAGAGTATTCTGACTTATACTATATATTGTGGCCAAAAACAAAGACAAAAGAAGCACCATCTTATGCTTTGACTATATCCTAACTGTTTAAATACAGTGGGACCTCAGGTTACATGCACTTCAGGTTACATACGCTTCAGGTTACAAACTCCACTAACCCAGAAATAGTACATTGGGTTAAGAACTTTGCTTCAGGATGAGAACAGAAATCGTGTGGTGGCAGCATGGCAGCAGTGGGAGGCCCCATTAGCTAAAGTGGTGCTTCAGGTTAAGAACAGTTTCAGGTTAAGTATGGACCTCCAAAACGAATTAAGTACTTAACCCGAGGTACCACTGTAATAGAATCACACAATCATAGAATTGTAGAGTTGGAAGTCGATCCCCTGCAATGCAGGAATCACACCTAAAGAATCCCTGACAGGTGGTCACCCAACCTTTGTTTAAAAACCTCCAACGAAGGAGAGTCCACAACTTTCCAAGGTAGTCAAAAAACTCTTACTGTCAGAAAGATCTTCCTAACGTTTAGTCAGAATCTCCTTTCTTGTCATTTGAATCCACTGGTTTAAGACCTATTCTCAGGAACAGCAGAATAGAGCACTACTATCCCTTCCCTTGATCTGGACACTACTTCTGTTAAAGCAGTCTACAATAGCACTGGCCTTGTGGGTTGCTGCATCACACTGCTGACTCAGAATCACATTTGCTACTCTGCTTGCTTTTATATCAGACCCTGGCCACCTCTGGAATGTAGCCCCTGAAAAGTTGTCTGCAGGGAACAGAGACATTGGCCTGCAAAGGTTTCTATGGTCCTGCCTTGGGATGTCAGACAGGAGTCTTTCCAAGACCTGCCTGCACATTTTTGAAGACAGGAGTGCCTGGTGTGCTCTGGTTCATGGGGTCATGAAGAGTCGGACACGACTAAATGACTAAACAGCAGCAACAACCTGCACATTTTATGGACTGAACTTGGAACCTTTTGCATGCCAATCAGCTGTACTGCCATACTACCAATGAGCTACAGCCCTGCATGGGACAGAGCCAAGGCCTTAGTATCTTCTTCAAGTTGAAAAAGCTTCACAGGCTCTCCCTCACTCTCAGATGCCTCCTTCCCTCCCTCCTCCTCCTCTCCCTTTCAATCCAAGTTTTGAAGTAATTGCTTTCAGCTCATCGTGTGCCAGATGTCACCACCGTTAGACATTCAATCTGTAACAATGAGGGAGACATTAAAAAAAAAACCCCACCAGTGACTATTAAATATTTATCAAGATTATCTTGCTGACCTTTATTTTTATAACTGTTTGCACACTCACAAGGTGCTGGCAAGAGAGATAGAGAGAGAAGGAAATAGCTTCAAATGCACCCACGCCTGTTTTCTGCTCACCATGGTCCCTTTTCCCTTTCCTCTTTCTGAATCCTCCTACTGTTGAGTATGGAAAAAATCCCACCAGGCTGACAACTTGGCAACATCAGAACAGGCTGTACACTAAATGGGAAAGAGCATTAATTACTACTATTACTTTTAGTGAGAACATATTGCAGTAGCAGAGGGAGGAGGCATCGTGTCAGAATTCTCTGTAGGCCTTGAAGAGGCAACATTGCGGTCAGCAAAGCAGGCAGAAGTTTCCTGCTTCTCCCAGATGTTTGGTTCCCCCCCCCCCTTGATGTGCCCTTGAAATAAAGTTCATCCTCCCACCCCATAGCAAAATCCTGCCGTGTTTAAATTGGGGCGATCTGCCTCTCTTCTCCGTGCATTAAGACTTAAAACTGAGAGAGAACTGGAGAGATTTAAGTTGACCCCTCCCCCTGCTTCTTTCTGGTTTGACCGTCATACCTAATTGAATTGCTTTCAGTCACTGCCAGACTTTGATGACTGCCTTAAGAATAAGGCTGGCAAAGTAACAGAGAATGACAGCTGTTTTTTGCAGCTGGTTCTAAACTATGGAACAGGTCAATGGGCAAAAATGAACTGGAGCTTGAAAACAAGGAAAGCATAAATTTAACTCTTGGCTGTGCACTGCCTGACAGGAAACTTGCAGTCTCTCTCTCTCTCTCTCTCTCACACACACACACAGACACACACACACACAAACACCAGTTGGTTAGGTCCCAGAGAGACCTGTGGATAAGAGCAGTGCTTTTCAGATGTGTTGCCAATACTCGCTTCCAGTAGCACTTCATGAAGGAGAAATTCAATTCAAGGCAAAAATTGTCTAATTCACACTTTCCAAAGCACAACCATTCCTTCAAAATTTGCACTTCTTTAATTTTTTCAATGCAGTTCTTCAGCAAGGCAATGTGCACAAGGGTAAAGTGTACACAAAAATACATATATACATGAAAACAACATATGAAAATGAATTATTTATGGGGAAATTGCTTTGCAAAAGAAAAGTGGACATGCTGGGAGGAATTTACATGAAAATGCTTTAATAAAAATAATTCACAAACTGACATGTAAATGTGAATTTAAGATTAGAAAAAATGAGTTACTGAGCCAGGGTGCGGGGCTGTGGGGAGCAGGGGGGGTCATGTTGGTGCTTCCCATTCATACAGTCCATTTCATTGGGATGTTTAAGGCTACACAGGCCTCATTTGATTTCTGTATGGTCTTAATGAGGGTTATTTACCTTAGAGTTTCTGGGGGCTTCTAGCTGGTTCTTCTTGCAGGTAGCATTCAATCATGTACCAGCAAATTCAGGTTGCACAATTGAAGTTGATCTGGTGTTCTTACCAACAAATCTTCTCTCACCTTCAAATCACATTTTCTGTCAAATGTGGTACACTGGAAAGTGTGAGATAAAATTTGCTTGATGCAACATCATTTTGACTGTGAGTCCTGAGACCATATTGGCTGTAAGTCCTGGAAGACATGTTCCATGTCTTGCAGGCTCTTTTCCTTCTTGCCTGGGAAGGTGGGTCCCTGACTGATTCTAGCTACAAAAGCTGATGCAAAAGTTGAGCAGACTATTGGGCTGAGGTACTGTTTGGTGGGTGGGAGGGAAGCATTCTTACATTTACTGGTATTAATTTTTGTATATTTATTTTAGATATTAAGATTTATGTGGAAATTGTTCAGTTTGGTTGTGTACTTTTTGATGTGTTTTATTTATTGTTTATGACTACTTTTGTTATGCTTGTAATTATGTAATTTGTTCATGTTACAAGCTGCCATGAGCATGGTTTTAACTATGGAAAGGTGGCATACAAATAAAATTATGTGTGTGTATGTATTCATATATCTATGTATTTAACCTCTCCTCAAAACAAATTGGAATGAATACTCATTAAATAGCTAGTGTCATCCAATGTCTCAAAATGGCACTGCAAAAACACACAACACATAAAACTGGGTGGTAGTGTGGAAGACAGTGGAGAATTGCAGTGAAAACTGGAAGAACAGTCAAAGTAGTGGCAATGGGCCCTTCAAGCATGCTGAGCTTTAGGTCTGCCTGACGATAAGGACTTAAGAACACAAGAAAGGGTCTGCTAGATCAGGCCAATGCCATCCTGTTCTCACAGTGGTAAGTCACATGTCCATGGAAAACCCAAAAGCAGAACCAGAGTGCAACAGCAATCTCCCTGCTCGTCAGTCTCAGTAACTGCTATTCCAAGGCATACTGTTTCTGGTAGTGGAGCTAGAACATTGCCATAATGGCTAATAGTCACTGATAAACTTATCCTCCATGGATGGTACCATCTTTCCCCGAAAGTAAGACATCCCCCGAAAATAAGACCTACTTCCAGTTTTGCCTCTCAATGTAATATAAGTCCCCCGAAGCTACCGTAAGGCGACTGACTCCTTTAGACCGTAGCGGTGGGCGCCGCCAGGCAGCTCACTGATTGGCCGCAGTGCAGCCGGAGCTGTTCAGGCAGTGCAAGGTCTCTTTAAATCAGAGAGCCCGCGCCACCGCCAGGACAAGCTCCCGCCTGCTGCTCGCTCTGCCCTGACGGAGTCTGGCTGACTCACAATTAGACAATAAATGTGTACCGTATTCTTCTTCATGGAAAAATAATACATCCCCTAGGGCATCTTTGGGAGCAAAAATTAATATAAGTCACTGTCGTATTTTCGGGGAAACAGGGTAGGATGACATCCTTTAAAGTCAGCTCAGGCCACTTGGGGACTTGAAGGGTGAGCTGTGGTCTTCCAAAAATCCTACAGCAAAGCAAATTATTTTCCTCCAAGCATTACAGGCATAGCACTGTGGCCATCCAAATACGTTTGCTAAATCTGAAGGGAGGTGAAGAACACACAGGATCTTTTAGCAATACCAGCTCCCTCCTACTTTGGAGAAGAGCTACAGCTTAGTGGTAAAGCATGTCTTGTGCATGCAGTAGGTCCCATGTTCTATTCTTGATATATCCAGGTATAGCTGTGGATGTAGATGACCTGAAACCTTGGAAAGCCCCTGCCAGCCAGTGCAGGTAATACTAAGTTAGATGGACAGTACAAGGCAGCATCCTATGCCCTTCCTTCCTTCCTTCCTTTCCTTTTTCCAATAATGTTTATTAAGTTTCTTGCAAATATAACACATACTGAAAAACAAATAAAAAATAAAATAAAAAGAGAAATGAAACAAATAAAGCAAATAACAACAAAAAATACAACAACAAACACATAAATACAATACAAATTAATAATTGATTAAACTTGCAACCTCATAAACATATTACTTGACTTCCTCTAATCCCTCCCATCTGAATTTCCTTGTAACTAAATGTAGCAGTTTTCCAATTCAAAAACAATATTCCAACAAGTCAAGTTTCTTAACTTTTCTTAACCTTCTAAATCTCATTTATTTAATTAAATCCTAATTTAATCCTAGGCCTAATTGATACTTTCAATCCTAGGCCTAATTTAATCCTAGGCCTAATTGATACTTTCAGGTAACTTCTAATTTTTAATGTTACAATATCTATTCAAATACTCTTTAAATTTCTTCCAATCTTCTTGATATTCCTCTTCTTTCTGGTCAGGATTCTTCCAGTGCAGTCAGCTAGCTCCTTGAAGTCCATCATCTTCTTCCACAGTTGGTAATTCTTGTGTTTTCCATTTCTTGGCTATTAAAATTCGAGCAGCAGTTGTGGCATACAAAAATAATTTAACATCTTTCTTGGGCAATTCCAAACCTATTATTCCAAGAAGAAAGGCCTCTGGTTTCTTAATAAATGTATATTTCAACATTTTTTTCAGTTCATTATAAATCTTCTCCCAGAAGTCTTTCACCTTGGGACAACTCCACCACATATGGAAAAAAGGTACCTTCTTTTTCTTTACATTTCCAACAAAGGTTAACACTGTTGCGATAAATCTTCGCTAGTTTTACGGGGATTTGCAGGACTGAAGAGAAAAAGCAAAAGGCTCCTCTGAATCAGAGGAGAGAGGCAACACTATTCTGGTTCTGAGGGTTCTGAAAATGGTCCTGACAGATCCTCCCCCAAGGATAGAACTGTAGCTTCATCCTCCTCTGAGTCAGTTACACAGTTCATGTTCTCTGGGTTGTATGCCATGACACTGGGACAGAAATCCCATGATAAATTTCTATCCTAAAGCCCATGTTGAATGGGCACTCCAGTGCACAGATCCTAAAACACAAGGAAAAATGGGATGCATACACACACTGTGTACAAGAATGTTGTATGCTGCAGAAGTGGTTAGTGGTGGGTTAGAGGGCTTGGGATATAGAGAAAATTTAGTAGTAGGGGGTCAGTTCAAAAAAGTTTGAGAAATGATGAGTTAGGTGTTTGGTGCAAATGTTAAACATAGTGGGCCTGACTCTTATTATTTGATGCAGCCATTTTTTCCTGTGCAGTGGCAGACCAGGAATCAGTAATCGAAAAAGGGCTGCTGCTGAAATCAATTGCAAAAGCCATTAAGCATATATATATATATATATATATATATATATATATATATATATATACAGCAAACTCTCCAGCTGACGCCATTCATTCCTTCTCCTCAACAGCTTGTTGTTCTATTGGCTCTGATTGTCTGGTTGGGACTCTATATCCGGAAGATCCATTGGCTGCACTCAGGCATGACAAAACCAGTCACCTGTTAAATTTAGATTTCTTGAATCTGCCAACAGCCTGACACGTTGATAAACAGCCGCGGTTTTTAGAAAAGGTTCGGAAAGCTCGCTCACTCTCCGTTAATTGCTTTGTGGTACTGAACCATAAAAACAGCATTGACTCAGTTCTGAGCAATCTCCCCATAACACAGGGGAATGGTGGCTCCTCGTAACAAGACGAAGGGCTCTCCATCACTCTCCAGACGGTGGGGTCAGCTGACCCTTTGAAAAACAAAGGCAGTTCAAATTTACTGCCAGCACAGCTGCTGTGTCAAGAGAAAGGAGGAGCAATGGCCACCAGGCCACTGTTAACAAAGAAATAGACTTTCCAGATGGTGACTACCAGTCCATCCCATGATCCATGAGAAAGAAGAGGTGACTACAGGAAGTATTCACTACATTTATGAGATAGTTAGAAGGCAGATTAGGCTTTTGAGAGGCCTTATGGAGTGATGGGGTGATGTAACTTAACAGGTAGAAACATAGAATCGTAGAGTTGGAAGAAGAGGAGTTTGGATTTGATATCCCGCTTTATCACTACCCTAAGGAGTCTCAAAGCGGCTAACATCCTCCTTTCCCTTCCTCCCCCACAACAAACACTCTGTGAGGTGAGTGGGGCTGAGAGACTTCAAAGAAGTGTGACTAGCCCAAGGTCACCCTGCAGCTGCATGTGGAGGAGCGGGGAAGCGAACCCAGTTCACCAGATTACGAGACTACCGCTCTTAACCGCTACACCACGCTGGCTCTGCTTTGGGAAGGGACCCAAAGGGTCATCTATTCAAACCTCCTGCAGGGAATCTCAGCTAAAGCATCCATGGCAGATAGCCATCCAACCTTTGTTTAAAATCCTTCAAGGAAGGAGAGTCCACAACTTCCCGAGGGAGACCATTCGCTGTCGAACAGCTCTTACTGTCAGAAAGTTTTTTCTGGTATGTTTAGTCTACTTCCTTGTAACCTGAAGCCATTGTTTTGAGTCCCACCCCCCCAGAGCAGGAGAAAATAAGCTTGTTCCTTCTTTCATGTGACCACCCTTCAGATATTTGAAGATGGCTATCATATCTCCTCTCAGTCTCCTCTTTGTCAGACTAAACATACCCAGCTTCTTCAACAACTCCTCTTAAGGCTTGGTTTCCAGACCCATGATTATCTTGGTTGTCCTCCTTTGCACATGTTCCAAATTGTCAACATCCTTCTTAAACTGTAGTGCCCAGAATTGGACACAATATTCCAGGTGTGGTCTAACCAAGGCATAATAGAGTGGTACTATTACTTCCTTGAAGGGACACAGATGGTGCTGTGGCCAAACCACTGAGCCTCTTGGGCTTGCGATCGAAAAGTTGGTAGTTCGAATCCGTGTGACAGGGTGAGCTCCCATTGCTGTGTCCCAGCTTCTGCCAACCTAGCAGTTTGAAAGCACACCAGTGCAAGTAGATAAATAGGTACTGCTGCAGCAGGAAGGTAAATGGTGTTTCCGTGTGTTCTGGCTTCTGTCACAGTGTTTCGTTGTGCCAGAAGTGATTTAGTCATGCTGACCACATGACCCAGAAAGCTGTCTGTGGACAAACACAGGCTCCCTCAGCCTGAAATGAGATGAGTGTCGCACTGCAAAACCACATTTGACTGGACTTAACTGTCCAGGGGTCATTTACCTTTTTAAAAATTTATTACATCCCTTGATCTAGATGCTATACTTATGTTGAAGCACCCTAGAATACTCATATTAAGCTTGTGGTCTACTATGACCCCTAGATCCTTTTCACATGTACTGCTAGTAAGCAAGGTGTCCCTCATCTTATATTTGTGCATCTGATTCTTCCTGCCTAAGTGCAGAACCTTACATTTGTCCCTATTGAGATTCATTTTATTAGCTTGTGCCTAATTCTCCAATCTGTTAAGGTCGTTTTGAATTCTGATTCTGTTTGGATAGGGAATGAGGGGGAAGTAGCTGGTGGTTCTAACCACACCTTTCTTGTCTGTTTGTCAATGAGGACAAGATTGAACTATACATGCAGAAGAATGAGATGGTCTAATCCAGAGCAGGAAGGGTAGGCCATATCACTTCATATTGTTGGCCCGGAAGGCCTGGGAACATGGAACACCATTCCCCTACCCACTCTATTATAATACCCTTCTGCAATTAAAAGTCAAACACACCAGAAAGTAATACTATAGCCTAGAACCAGAAGTCTGTCTGACCACCTCATTTTGTTGCATACTCTCCCAGTGTCCCTATTTTCCAGAGTCAGTCACAGAATTACGGAAGCCATCCCAGCTTCTGATTTGATAGTGGAATGTCCCTATTTCCAACACCAGTGAGCTCAGGGAGGGGGATGAGCTAGCGCTTGTCCTGAGCAGCAACATTTGTGGCAGTGGCAACTCTGAAGGAGCATCGCGTTGCCTCTACATGGCTGCTGCTGTTGGCCTCCTCCCATGGGCAGCTTGTAGCAGTTGCTAGAGAGCAGGTGAGGAGGAGGAGAGGCTGCCACCACCTGGGGGGGGGGGGGAGACCAAAAAATGGGGGGGGGGGTTTGAAGATTCTCAGTTGCGGAATGAAAAATGTCGATATTTTCATCTGACCAAAACTGCTGGGCATGTAGATTAAGTCTCAGAGCCTGGCTCGCTGATTTCTTCTGGAGATGGACCATGAGACTTGTTGCTTGTGAAGTCACAGAAGATGAGTGTGGAAACAATACAGTTTAATATTCTAATCCAGCTCGCTTGCATAGACAGTTGAAAAGTCTTGGGTTGATTAAGTTGGTCAGTCATGAAAATGTGCTGATGATAAAGCACAGCCTGAACCCAAATGGACTATTTATCAATGTGATACAGACTTTTTGCAAAAAGTGAACAAGTAACAAGGAGAGTGTACTTAGTGGCAATGCACTGATTCATTGCCCCTTAGGGAGTTTGCCAAAGTTACCTGCTATTCAACAAAGAGATTCAAACGCTTTGAAGGCAGTTCAAGGGAGGTCTGTTGCTCAGTTGTAAAACATCTGCTTTGCATGCAGAACACCCCAGGCTAAATCCCTGACATCTATAACTAGGGTTGGGATAGACCCCTGCCTGGAATCCTGGAGAGCCACCGCCAGCATACACTAGGAATGGGAACTTCCGGCCCTTTAAATGTCACAGCACAACAATCCCCACCAGCCTCATCCAACACGCCCAATGGAAGTTGAAGTCCATCATCATCTAGTGGTCCACAGGATTCCCACCCATGTTGTAGACACCAGTGAGCAAGAGGGACCAATAATATGCTTCACTATAAAGCAGAATCCTATGCACCTAGTGGTAGATAAACAATCAGACCAAGGTGAGAGATAGTAATAACAATTGGTTATTGTTAGGGTTGATGCGTACCTGAAAGCACATCACTCAGCATCTGATCACACCAAAACTTCCCACACATTGATTCACTGAGAGCAGGGGTGCCAATTTAAATAAAATATGGGGGGGCAAGTAAGCCTCATCCTGCATAATCAATCACAGAATGTGATGCACATATGCTATTTGAATGGCAATGCCCATGAGCTATTCAGCTGCAATTTTAACAGATGCAGGATTTGATTGCCTTAAGGGATGATGGTGTTGTCTCATATGTGCACTCCCAGTTGTTGATGATATTGTGGTACTGTAGTATCAGCCTGTGTTGTCCTGCCCAATATTTGTGAGTTAAAGGGTCACTCACTGGGTGCCGTTGACTGTATAGTAACTGAAATTATTCCTTCCTCACATACAGAGGAGTATTGACCATGTTGAAACAGGACTGCAACAGGCTTCTGCAACATATTACTGGTAGTTCTGTCTTCATACGATTTTCAGCAGATGATGCTCAGAAGGCACAAAATGCAAGGACCTTGCAGAAACTTCACAGAATGGTAGGACTGAGCATTTGCTGGGTCCCTTAAGTAGCCAAACAATGCACTGCATAGGACACTTTAGGAAGAGACTTTAGAAGACAATTCCCATTCTCCATGCCTCCTTCTTTTGTAGGTTAAGGAGGCCCAATGAGGATTCCCCAGCAGGCCCCACCCGATGCCAGGACAATATACAGCCCTTAATAATGCACTGGACTTACTACCCCAATTAAGAGCAAAAACATTTCAGCTTACCAATGCCTTATTTCTGCTCTTGCAAAAAGGATTGGTAACAGAAGCTGAAGTTTACTTAATTAATGCCTGAAATCTTAGTCTTCAGGCAGGATTTAAAAGTTGGTGAATTATTTTTATTGGTTGTTGTTTTTTTTAATTCTTGAAATAGAATGGATGTTTGGTTGTTCATATATGATGATAGTACTGAAAATAAATTGAACTTTAAAGTGGTAAAAAAATAACTTTGGGATAACTCAGATATTATATTGGTGGGGGCAAAGGGACCTCAGTCCCCCAGAGCTGGCTCCTATGATGGAGAGATTTCATGGTTCAATGGCAGAGCACATGCTTTGCATACAGAAAGTGTGGTATAATTAACCTCCTATAACCTACATTATAAAGTCAAATTGATGCATCAAGGGGTTAATACCATAGAGTAAGCTCTCCTGCAAGGCTTAGCTGGATCACTCCCCCTCACCTAGCAAAAAAAGAAGCTCAGTGTGTAAAGAGGTCTGAGCTGGTTGCTTCAAGTTTAGACTGCATGGCTCTTACAAGCCCTTATTGTGTTCTTATACCAATAATTTAGGAACTTTCATGACTATAACTAAGCCAAGTTTTACTGTCTGTGTTTTCTGACTGAAAAGCACATGAATCTGACCTTTGGAGAATTTGTAAGCTACGGTAACCATTTTTTAACTTACTAGATGTGTGGTCTTTTTCTATGTTGGGGGAAGAGGGAAGTTTTGGAACTGACAATGACATATTTTAAAGGCCCAACAGCCTGTATTTCCATGTTTTACCTTGCTGCATATTTTGTGATTTTTAAATCTCTGCTGGGGTTCTCTCACTAAAGAGTATTTGTCCCAAACTTGGATCTTGGCATTCAGGGAATTCTGTTTTTATATCTTCTTCTTCTCTCTCTCTCTCCCCCCCCCCCTTGCCATCAATAGCAATTCAGTGGGGAAGGGTCACCACACAGTGGTAATCTCATTTGCTTGCAGAAGGTTCCAGATTCAACTCCCAGTATTACCAGGATGAGCTGGGAATGTCCCCGGTCTATGCCCTTCAATGTCCTTAAGCATAAAAAGTTTGGTGGCCCCTGCCCTAGCTAGTGTGCTAATTTACTGCTTTAAAGGAGGAGTTATTGATTTGGTAAAATATATCACCACTCACTTGCAGTCTGAAACGGTACAGTCCATTTTATCTCCCTAGTATTCTGCCACTGCAATCCCAACTCATTCTAGTCCATGTGTAGTAGGGCAGGTTCTATTTAGGCAAATATGCCTTTCCTTTATCAATTCCATCTCTTGGGAAAAATCTTCCCTTTCCGTTCACCTCCTTGATTTCTGTCACCTCTTGGCACCAGAGTCTATAATTCTCCATCTCTCTCCACATTGATGGATAGGTTTTTAATCTCCCCTCTGTCCTCTCTGCCACTATGCCAGGTCAAAGACTGTTTAAAGGCCCTGGCAATTAAACCAGATAAATAAAATCACATTGCTTATAATTACTGGGGACAATTTGGTTTAATTAGATGTTAAGCTAGCTCGCCTCTCTTCTTTACAGACCCAGATAAATACCTGAACCTTACATTGGAAGGCGGTCACTTGGAAGCTGTTACGGCTTTGTTGCTCTTTGTGTAATTAATGACCATTAAAATCACTAATTAGGTCGTAAGTTTTAAATAAGTTGCTCTAATTATCACTGGGTGCACAGTGAACTGATTCACTGTGGACAAGGCCTTCAAAAGATGAAGAATGCCATTCAGCGGCTTTGAGGGTTATTTCAACTTCACTATTTGTAGGTCTGCAAAACAAGAGAGTCTGTGTTAGTAAGCTATTGCAGGGATGATTTGCACAGTTCCTGGGTGAGACACAGGAAGTAAGGCACTTAAACAGTGTCAAGAGGGGTAATGCAGTGTGCAAGGTAGAATTTAAATGCTGACTGAGGAAGGGGAGATAACTGAGGATTGCCAGTAGTCTTTGTGTCATTTCTCTAGCTCTTAGCTGGGGACAACAATGGCATAGCATGTGGCAGGGCCAGAGGGGCAGTTGCCCTGGGCACAAAATTGTGGCGGTGAAAAATATCAACACACGGTGCTGCCTCAATACAGCTGTGCACTTTTGTCACTGGGCTCCATTGAAAACAGCTTCTCCATGAGAACCAGGAAGTGACCTCTCCAGACAACAGAACAACTCTTCTTTTCTTATGTCTGCAGCAGCACTCTCCTGGGTGATGTGGGCGCCATTAGGCAGTTGAATGTCCATGCATACTCAGTCTGTTTTCCTCCCTTCCTCCCACCCACCACTTCCGCCCCGCCCCAGTGCTGACAACTCACACTGTGCTACAGTTTTGTGGCACTCTCTTAATGCTTGAATGAGAAAACATTGAGGAAGGATCATGGTGGTCCAACACCAACACCAGTTGGCTAATGGCACACACCCAGCACCCTCCTCTAGCTGAACATTGTAGCAAGCAAACAATATTTCAGGCAAGCTAATTTGTCATTACTAAACCTTCCATATGGCAAATGTTCATCAGAAATATTGCACATAGACTCCCTTGGAGAATTGAGGCCCAAGTTGCAACATCTAAATTAGTAGCTCTTCAGGAAGGACACACAAAAGCTGTTGGAAGAGCCACTTCATATTACTGGCACCATTATAATGATGGGTGAGAACAGCAGAGATGGCAGAGGGGAACAAGTATTCATAATTGGTTTAATTCACACTGCAATGGGAATGGCTATGTGTATTGGTGAAAGGGTTTGATTGGAAGACTCCACTGAAGCTAAATTAAAAGCAAAAAAAGGACCCCTGAACTTTTACCAAGTTGAGAATTAACCAATGTTGTTTTCTGCTAGCTAACTTGTGAGTGTTTAACCTCAGATCAGGTGATTAAGGTATGAATTGTAAATCATTATGACCCAAGATCTACCCACACTGGAAGACTGGCAGATGCAGCTGATAGACTATATGGAACTAGCCAAGATGACTGGCAGAATCCGAGACCTGGGAGAAGAGAAGGTTGAAGAAGACTGGAAGAAATTTAAGATTTATTTTAAAAAGCATTGTAATTTGGTTGAATGTTAAGAAGGATGCTAGATCATAAATAATTGACCACCACTAAATTAGATGGAATTAGGACGATAAGTAGATCGAGGAAAATATAAACCATTTGGAGA
The DNA here is from genome assembly GCF_951804945.1 of Podarcis cretensis. NCBI lineage: Eukaryota > Metazoa > Chordata > Lepidosauria > Squamata > Lacertidae > Podarcis > Podarcis cretensis. Next base: position 5,821,813 of record NC_137184.1, on the reverse strand, counting down.
ATGATTAGATTATGTTTAAAAGAATGGGACCTAGGAATATAAATAAGATGATAATTTGCTGGTTAAAATTTAAGACGATGTAAGTGGGAGCGGGAGATGTGAGGGAGTCCAAAGAGGTTTTGAAAATATGTCATGATATATGTTATATTGTTGATTATTTTTGCATTTGTATTTAAAAATTCTAATAAACATTTATAAAAAAAATGCATTGTAAATCATTATGAAGGAAGTTGCCTTTGGTCTTTGTTCTCAGACTCTATGGGAGTAAGAATGTAAATGAAGGTCTACAGGTAAATAGCCTCAGGTATGATGCAGGCTGGAATGCAGGCGGTGGGGAGAGACAGCCTTCTGCTTCTAGGTCTTGCATATTTCATATTTTGTAAGATGCTAAGCCTATGCCTTGGACTAGTATATGTCTTAAGGAACTGTTTGGATTATCATTTGATGTTTCTGTTTTGTTTAGAAGAAAGTGCTGCAAGTAAAGTTTTAATGACACTTACGGCAGTGGTGGAGTTTCAAGCTCCAGCACCAGGGGGTGGAGAGCAGGCAGGGATGGGGCTGGCACATGTCCCAGGGTGTGGCACGCTGCCTGCAGGGGTGTGGCGTGTGTCCTGCAGGGCGTGGTGCACCACCTGTGGGGCATGGCATCCAGCGCGGGTAGGGGGGCAGCTGCAATGGAACCCCCCCGGGATCGCACTGCTGGGGGCGGTGCGCTCCCCCACACTCCTCTTCCTGCACCAGTGATTTACGGGCCTTGACAATGTTTTATTTCTGAAAAGGACTCAGTTTTCATGCAACCAGTCTCTTCAAACTGCACAATATTAATATCTACATCAACAAGATGAATAGGTCATCATGGCAATGGAGGCCTGCATCCCATCCGGCCTTAACAGGAAACCAGAAGTGAAAGGGGACTAAAAGGACCACGTTCACTCATGGACAATTTTCTTTGGACAACATTCCAGTGGTGAGAGGGGTGAGAAGGAAAAGTGGCTGAAGCAATAGATGTGGCTCTTGCCTTTTTACAGTAGGCTACTTGTCAACAACGAGGGACATGGGTGGCGCTGTAGGTTAAACCACAGAGCCTAGTACTTGCTGATCAGAAGGTCGGTGGTTCGAATCCCCGTGATGGGGTGAGCTCCTGTTGCTCGGTCTCTGCTCCTGCCAACCTAGCAGTTTGAAAGCATGTCAAAGTGCAAGTAGATAAATAGGTACCACTCTGGCAGGACGGTAAACGGTGTTTCCGTGCACTGCTCTGGTTCAGGGGTCCCTTTACCTTTACTTGTCAACAACACACTTTTGAATTCAATACAGGATTCCATACACAAGTACACTTTTTGTGCTACTCAATTCTTGCAAGCAAGATACATTATCAGAGTGCAAAAAAACATTCCAGCCAGGCTAAAGAACTTGAGAAGGCTGTAAAGCAAAACTTGTAAGAGGTGTGGCCCTGGGGTGAGGGAGGGTAGCCTGACGATGGGCATGACCTGGCGATAGTCTTGGGGGCTTGATAGGAATACATAGGGAGCCATATTTGGCCCATAGAACTGAGGTTTCCCACCCACAAGCTAAGTAATGAAGGGTTGAAATTAAGCTGGCATCATGTGAGATGATGGTAGTCAACAAAGCTTTCTTGGGGGGAAACTGAAGAAACTGTCACTTCTGTCTCCATTTCCCTAAAGTAAATAAAGCAATCTGTATTGCAACGTATTGTGTGTCTTTGCCAGGACACACAGTCAGAACATCTTCTTCTATCTTGGGACCACTTCTGGTATTTCATTTTGGGAAGAAGCTGGCAGGAGGGAAGAGGGTTTTCAGAAAATCTCTCTGACCTTTCAAAGAGGTCCCTGTGAGCCAAAGATGTTTACAGGAGTGAAGAATTCAATTACTTGCTACGTGATACTGTTGCGAACTTAGGCTAGATCTCAACGCAGGGGAGAGAAAGATTGTTCCAGATAGATAATATAATTATATCATCACTTGGCTCCTGCATCAAGGCTCCCAGCTAGGATCAAAGCTGCTCTGACAATAGGGCAAATGATGAACTTGCACCATGGACAGTCCTAATGGAGTGTGGGTATGGGTGCATATCAGAAAATGGGGTATACTTCCAGGCTGCTGATGACCCTAATAACTAGGGATGTTGAACAACAGGAGTGGGAGTTTCTCCCACATTACTTTATGGTATGATGGGATTTTTAGTCCTAAACAAACAATGTATATCTATAGGATACCAGGTTTGGGAAAGCTGGTCTAGAACAGTGTGCAAATGACCTTCTGAAATTTTGCTCCATATTTGTAGGCATAAATTGGGGATGGGGCATTTCACCAAATTCCTCCAATGGAAGATGCCCCAGTAGCACAATGGGTCAGTGTGTTTTTCTGTTAACCAAGGAACTCAGGTTCCGCTGCAGGCAGGATTCCTGCATTACAGGGAGTTGGACTAGACCCTTGGGGTCCCTTCCAAATCTACAATTCTATGATTCTCCAGCAGTTGCTCATGGGCCAGGCTCACCATTAGCTATGGCAAAAAGCACAGATTCTTAATTTTTTTCCTGATTTCATCCGGTTCCTGCAAGTGCCAGCAGCAGCAGCAATTGTGCAGCCTGCCTGACCCCCAGTATGCATCCCCTCAACATTGCCTTGCACCTATCATCCTCCATGCACATCATGGTGAGGAATAATAAAATTGTGGAGAATATTCAAGGGACAATTCTGCACATTTAGTGTCAGGAAAGAAGTAAAGAAGAAAATTGCAGAAATTTTCTCAAGAGAAAAAGTATTATGACAAATTTTGGATCCATTCTATATTTAAAAAACTGCTCAGTTGTGTGGCCTGGTCGTGTAATTTTACAGCCATCTATTAAAGTTTTATCAAGAATAAAGGAGAAATATTAAACTAGACTTTTGAACATTCACTTGTAAAGCTTTGTCATTCATGTAGTTTCATGGTGATCAATGAAGAATTATAGGGAGTAAGGAACTACCAGTTCAGTCTGGATGTTGGCTGCACCTGCACAGAATCTTATTTTTTTATATCCTGAAATACAGCTCCCATAATTTAGGAATGGGGAACCTGTGTTCCTCCAGACGTTGTTGGACTTCTACTCTCATCATTCCTGACCATGGACCATGCTGCCTGGAATGATGGCAATGCTGGATGGAAGTTGGGGTCCACTGTATTATTTTGGACAGATAGCTGTATAAACCGCCTTGTGAACATTGTTGCTGAAAAGCAGTGTATGAACAGGAGGAGGAGGAGGAGGAGGAGGAGGAGGAGAAGGAGAAGCAGCAGCATTCAAGTCCAGCTTTATCAGATGCACAGATGTGTTCAGTGGTGTGCAGTGAAATTTTTCATAGGGGAACTGTTAGGGCCAGAGTTGCCAGGTTGCAAGGGCGATGGGGGGTGTTGTTGTTGTGACATTATGCATGTGAGCATCACACCTTCCTGCCTAAGCCAGGCAGAAGCTTCTCAGGCTTTGGGAAGGAGGCACCAGGGGAACATTTTAGGGACTAGCCTAGTCCCCCTAGTCCACTGACCACACGCCACTGGATGTGTTGTTTACAGAGGGAAGCAAAACACATTTTTAAAGACTACTCTTTTCTGCTCCGGCTGTCTGTAAGGATATATAGGTCAGTATATTTCTATTTTGGTCTGTTTCCCAGTCATAGTTCCCATCTATCCCATGTATACAATTTCTGCATCAGAAGCATGTTGTTGTTGTTGTTAAAAATAGTGCATGACCATGTTATGCTTGTATTTTTTAACCATATTTTTGGTCCATATTGTATGCATCTTGGGTTATATTTTGCATATATTTTATGGGAATCTATACATAAATGAAATGTAATGAATTAATATTCCATGCACATTTTTTTTTTGCAAATTTCTGTATTTTTTTTCATAGATGACCAGCTGCAAATTTCAAAGACGTGGTATCTGGCCAGTATCTCCATGCAGTGTTCTAGATGGTATTAATCTGTTTGGTCTACATCAATGAGCAGACAGAATGAAATTCATAATCATCCTCAGCCAGCTAGGACCTCAGATTGCTTCCTTGTGTCAGTGAACACTCTCCACAATTCCATGAAAGCTGGAGAGGTTGCATACATTGCTTGCCCTTGTTAGTTGGTCTGTCAGCTCTAGATCCATTTGGTGCAGTAGAGCAACCCATGTAATTACTCAACAAAAGTGCAATTGATTTTTTTTAAAAGGTGAAAGTAGTGCTCTGCAAAGGAAAGAATGACTCATCACTCATCCAGCCACCCAGCCACCCCTGTGATGGTCAGGAAGGACTGCCAGGTTTAGAAGGAGAAACATTTTCACTGGGAGGGTACAAAAATAGCCAGTGTGTTGGAATGGGGTCACTTTTTTCCACTTGCTATGCTCTTTTTGTGAGTCAGTCTATTTTAAAAGGGGACTGGTGTCAATGCCTGTGCAAAACTGAAGTAGTTCTTCATGCTCAGAAGAACAGTTTTGCAAGCAGTTAAAAAGTCAGTTCATATAAGCTTCCTCATTTCCTATCCCCCCCCCCCCAGCAATTTACAACTTGTGCCAAGATGATCTGAATTCAGCTCTTTCCTAGGGAAACACTTCCATTGAGGGCCTTGATACTCAAGTCATACAAATCCCTCCTCATCCTCTTGCTAACGAACACATAAGCTGGGACCTCCAGGGAAGGGAGAGATATTTAAGTAGTATCACTGGGGAAAGTGTTCACTTGTTTGCTTGCCATTCTGGGATTCTGAGGATTAGTGAAATTCATGGAGGTTTTCAGTGGGTACCATCCACAATGGCAATGTTCTGTCTCCACTGCTGGAGATAGTATGTTTCAAAATACCTGTAGGTGGGAATCATGTCAAAAGAGCACTGTTGTGTTCAGGTACTTTTATGGGCTTCTCATGGGTATCTGGTTGGCCGCCGTGAAAACCAGATGCTAGGCTAGATGGGCCCTTGTCCTGAAGCAGCCGGGCTCTTTCTGTGCCTTCATGTTCATGCAATTCAGACACCTCCGCTTGTGAAGAAGGTTCAAAGCAAGTTATAAGGCTGGGGAACTTGTCGTGGAGCAAGGAGACGTTGTGAAGTAACACACCCTGCACTTGCAAATAAACAAGGAATCAAACAAGCAAAAGGCTTTACCATGTTGTTTTTTAATGCAGTTTGGAAATTGTAGTCCAGCAATATCTGGAGGGCCACAAGTTGCCCATCCCAATGTTAGGGGGGAATGATCCATAAGCAATAAACAAAAGATTTTCTAGGATCAGACAGAATAGTATCTGATGGTGAGCAAGCTTTCAAAACTCAAAATGTTTGTAACATTTCTGTCAGTTCTAGATAAAAGTATTTCCCTACAGCTAGATGAGAATATAAAGACCACAAATGGCAAATTGTCAGTCACTGAACTGCCTTTGAAATGCATCTGGAAACGCAATTTGGTATCAAATAGGGATGGGGGAGTTGTAGCCTTCCAGATGTTATTGAACTCTTAACTCCCACCATCTCTGATCATTGGCTGTGCTGGCTGAGGCTGATGGGAGTTGGAGTCCCCCAACAATTGAAGTCTGTTATGGCCATGTACATTACGGCCTGCTCAATTCAATATGCCTTATTTCTATATGCAATTCAATATGCATAGGATTGGGGGGGGTACCTTGAAGGCATCCTCTGATTTCTCAGTTACATTTAGAGAATTCAATGAACTGAACAGTTACAAGGAAACAAGATGAGCAATTTTTATTCACTCATTTCATGAGAGCAAACAAATACAAGGTAAATTAAATTCCAGAGGAAGGAAGGCATATCAAATGAAAACAAATTTAGGGATTTTTTTGTTTCATTTTAAAAATGAATTAAAATAAATAATTTGGAGTCAAGGAACATCCTCAGAGGTAAGGTGAATGTAAACCAGTCTTAAGGATAAGTGAACATTCAAGTCTAATTTTGCAAAATTGGAATCCTTCATTCTTACTGAATCTCTGCAAATCAAATCCACCTCTGTGACTTTTCTGCTTGCTTCAAATGACTCATCCTGGTCTCCCATCAATGCACTCAATATATTTATTTTTTCAGAAACAAAGCATAACTATTTCCAGTAAATTCCCTTAATTAGTTAATGCTTGCAAAGTGCACTGATCAACTGCAGTGCGATATAATTGCAGAGTACTGCTAATATAATTGAGCTGAATTGTGTCGCTTCTTCAGCTTGCTTGAAGCTATGAGAAAATCACCTTTCAATATAAAGCTTTTAGCAGATGAGGGAATCAAGGGGGGAATAAAAACTTGAAAGGCCCCAGTCCTGATTACACTTATCCATATGTTGCATTGGCTTCACAACAGTCAGTTCATCACAGCAACTAATGAATCCCATGCCATATTCCCATAGCATTTCCATATATGTGATGTCCAGTTGATGTGATATATAGAATGTTTATCAAGATTTTAACTAGTGAAGAGTAAGATCCAGATTTATTTATTTTTAAATAGTACTGCTATTGTCTGTAAATAGTTTCCAAGACTGGGTGTAATGAGTGGGAAATGAGTTAATTAAATGAAATTAAACTCATGAAGTCTAAAGGTAGGATTGAGATGCTCCCCTTCCTGAGCCCTGGAGAGTCTTTGTCAGCCAGTGTAGAAAATACTGAGTTGATAAGACCAAGGGTCTGACCCTGTATATGGCATGGGAGCATGTGGTGCTGTGGTCTAAACCACTGAGCCTCTTGGTCTTGCTGATCAGAAAGTCGGTGGTTTGAACCTGTGTGACGAGTTGAGCTCCTGTTGCTCTGTCTCAGTTCCTGCCTACCTAGCAGTTCGAAAGCACACCAGTGCAAGTAAATAAATAGGTACTGCTGCGGTGGGAAGGTAAACGGTGTTTCCGTGTGCACTGGTTTCTGTCATGGTGTTCTGTTGCACCAGAAGTGCTTTAATTCATACTGACCACATGACCCAGAAATCTGTCTGTGGACAAACGCTGGCTCCTTCAGCCTGAAGCAAGATGAGCCCAGCATTCCATAGTCACCTTTGACAGGACTTTGCCATCCAGGGGTCCTTTACCTTTACTTTTTTTTACCTGGATATAGCACCTAATTGCTTTAATAGGGAATATGTATATAATCTTGCATGCAGATCATCGTGTCATGACCATGCATGTGTATAGAATCAAAGAATCATAGAATTGGAAGAGACCACAAAGGCCATCGAGTCCAACCCCCTGCCAAGCAGGAAACACCATCAGAGCACTCCTGACATATGGTTGTCAAGCCTCTGCTTAAAGACCTCCAAAGAAGGAGACTCCACCACACTCCTTGGCAGCAAATTCCACTGTCGAACAGCTCTTACTGTCAGGAAGTTCTTCCTAATGTTTAGGTGGAATCTTCTTTCTTGTAGTTTGGATCCATTGCTCCTATAAATCACTGTTTGAATACACTATGAGCTAGATCCAAGTTGCATTATACTTATAAATCACTGGGGTGTTTTTTTTGGGGGGGTTAAACTTTTTTTTATTCAAAATTAAAACAACTCATATTATCCAGAAACATATCATCCTTATTTGTTTCTCCATTTTTCCTCCTTTCCCCCACCCTCCCACACAAAACCCACCCACCCTCACCCCCGGCTTCCCTCAGTTCCAGTCTTTGATTTCTCTAAGAATGCTGTTTTCTGCATGTTACAAAGTTGTATAGATCCTCAAATTATTTAGCTGATTATCATCAATAAAAAAGTTTGTGGATGTTTATTCAAAGCCAGCCAAGGAGTCCAGTTCACTTTGTTGCATCTTCAAATACTTTGTAAAGGGTTCCCATTCATCTTTGAAGTCACAGTTATCCTTTCCCCATAGCTTATATGTCAATTTTGCCAGTTCTGCATAGTCCATCAATTTTTCTTGCAATGATTCTTTAGTTGGGGTTTCTTCAATCTTCCATTCTTGTGCTATTAGAACTCTCGTGGCCATTGTTGCATACATGAATAAGTTTTCAGCTTTTTTGGCAGATCTTTCCCTACAATCCCTATAAATCACTGTTTGAATACACTATGAGCTAGATCCAAGTTGCATTATACTTAAAAGTATAAAAAGTATATAAAAGTATAAAAAGAATTCAATGAGGTTGCTAATTTAAGTTCCACTATTTTAAATTACTCCACTGTAAGCTTGCCTAAGGGTGAAATTCAATCCCCACCCCACATCAGTGTGGCTTTGTTAAGTGGCAAGATTGAGATGGGATAGGGCCTGATACCACTGTGTGATGGCAATCAGACCAGATCAGAATCTAGCTCAGCCCCTTCTCTCCTTTGGAACATACCATTTCAAGGCTTTCTGATCTTGCTTGTTGGTCTCCTGCCCACCCATGCACCTGGGTGAGATTGGCACCAATGGAGTGATGAAACTACAACTAATCCAGAATGCGGCAGCTAGACTGGTGACTGGGGGCGGCCGCCGAGACCATATAACACCAGTCTTGAGAGACCTACATTGGCTCCCAGTACATTTCCGAGCACAATTCAAAGTGTTGGTGCTGACCTTTAAAGCCCTAAACGGCCTCGGTCCAGTATACCTGAAGGAGCGTCTCCACCCCCATCATTCTGCCCGGACGCTGAGGTCCAACGCCGAGGGCCTTCTGGCGGTTCCCTCATTGCGAGAAGCAAAGCTACAGGGAACCAGGCAGAGGGCCTTCTCGGTAGTGGCGCCCGCCCTGTGGAACGCCCTTCCAGCAGATGTCAAAGCAATAAACAACTACCTGACATTCAGAAGACATCTTAAGGCAGCCCTGTTCAGGGAAGTTTTTAACATATGATATTTTACTGTATTTTTGGTTTCTATGGAAGCCGCCCAGAGTGGCTGGGGAGGCCCAGCCAGATGGGCGTGGTATAAATAAATTATTATTATTATGAGGCAATCATGTCAGGTGGTGGAAGCCTCCAGGGTGGTGCCCCATTGGTGCCCTGCATCTCCTGCTGCCTCTGCCACTGGTGGAAAAATGGTGCTGACATCACTGCTGATTTCATGTGTGATTGTGCCAATTCCCAGCAAGGTCTCACCAAAACTGCACAAGAGCTTGCAAAGCGTGTGAGATCACACATGGTATCAGAACAATCTCTCCCAAAATCAGTGCCAGTGCCAGAGGTGTTAGGACTGGCAGTGCAGGCAGCATCAAGTCAGGGCAGCACTTCGCATTTGTGAGGCCAGCTTAGCCTTCAGAACTGAGAGGAGGGACATTCAGTTCACACCCACGCACCCCAAACCCAGGAATTTGAGGTGGGGGGGGTTGGATTGCTATATAAGTCTCAGTTCAACTCTATGCTTTACACATTTGTATATGTCATGGGTAGGCAAACTAAGGCCAGGGGGCTGGATCTGGCCCAATCACCTTCTAAATCCAGCCTGTGGACAGTCTGGGAATCAGCATGTTTTTACATGAGTAGGATGTATCCTTTTATTTAAAATGCATCTCTGGGTTATTTGTGGGGCAAAGGAATTCGTTCATCCCCCCCCCCCAAAAAAAAATAGTGTGCCCCCACACAAGGTCTGAGGGACAGTGGACTGGCCCCCTGGTGAAAAATTTTGCTGACCCCTGGTATATGTGTTGCTTACAGAACTGCCTAAACCAAAGTGAGCTCTGTAATGTGTATAACAAAAACAATCTCTATTTTTTCCTTTTAAAAAAGGGCTCCCATCCAGCTCCTTTTCTCTTAATTTTTTTAAAAACAAGACCCATCCTATTACAATGCTTTCAGCAGACCAGCAAGCCACAACAAGACCTTCAGATATTAGATGTACTCTTAGCCTATCAAATATTAGATATGCATAAATATTAGATATGTTTGGGGTAGTTTGGCTCCCGTAATGTTTATGCGAATGAACACAGCAAGACTTCACAATGGAATGGAAGCTGGTGGTGATGATGGAAAGAAAATCGAATTGCTTGCTTGCATTTGTGTTGGTTCTCTGCTGTTATCCCCCACAAGGATTCCTTCTGTTAGGCAAGCTGCAAATTTGAGTTTAAAAACCAACAGAGGTTGTTGAGGTTTTTGTTTTGCTTTGTTTTTTAAACTAAGAATGTGCAAGATCCTCTTGAGAGATTTCACTCCTCTCAGCAAAACTATTTTAACTTCTTAGCTACATCAAAACCCCAAGGTATACCTCCCCAAAATGCAAATTGTATACCAAATACAATGATGACTCTACATTTAAACACCTACATAAAGGTAGACTGGTCTGATCTTGAAAAATGGTGGTTGAAAGTAATAACGCAGAATACTCTTGGTACTTTAAACTTTGGGGGATTCTAAGTGGATTCCTCCTATATCACACCTTTTTTATTCTCCACCTTCCTTGCAGGGTTGTTTGTAAGGCAGAAGTAGGGAACCTGTGGCCCTTCAGATATTGCTAAACATATGAAGGGCCTCAGATTCCCCGCTTAGAATACCTCAAGTTTAAGTAAGACACCAAGAGAATTCTGGGTTATTACTCTTGGTCAACATTTTCCAAGATCAGGCCAAATGGACAAATTTGTCAATTTTGGCCTAAGTATATGTCCAAAGACATAGGCTTAAGGCAGGATTTGGAGAAAGGGATTGGCCTCTTATTGCAGTAATAATGGAGAATACTCTATTCCAAATGATTTTAACATGGAGGCATTCCTACCAAATATGAATAAATGAACCAAGCATTGAATAGTTATTCCAACATAAAAGGGAAAGGAAGGGATTAATTTTGGCTAGCCTGACTGACGTCCAGTGCTGTTGGAGGATGACCTTGAGCAAGGCCATCATTATGCACCTTCAGGCACTAGGCAAAAACATTAGTTTTTAACTAGGCCTTTGAATAATTGACATCCAATGCCCTTTTAAAATGTGTGTGGAGGTATTGGGTTGCTTTTGCTTTTATTTTGATTATGTATATTGTGTTTTTATATTGTTATTTTATCTTGTAAATTGCCCTGGGACCTATAGGAAGGAAGGAAGGAAGGAAGGAAGGAAGGAAGGAAGGAAGGAAGGAAGGAAGGACTCCTGTAAGCAAAGAGAGATGGTTTTGAGCAGGGGAATGGTCCAGATACCCTCCCATTTGTGATCTTCAATTGGGTGGCCTAAATCTGATTCCCCTACAATTTGAAGGCTTGCAGCGCACATGCACACACACCCTGACATCATGATCTAAAGATTGCTGAATATTAGGGGACTTCCTGTCTGGCTGCCATGGCGAATGCCTGTCCCCATACCAGTGGAGCCTTTCCGTGCGGCTAAACAAGGATAATGTGGGAGTAATTATCCTCCCAAGAAATCCCCAGGGCCGAGGGGTGAGGCTACTTCACCCACAGATCGTCTGATACCCGCCACCCATTCTGAAGGAATGCGGGGGGCAGGGGGTGCTGGGTGCAATGCACTGCACTGCACGTTTCAGCAACTCTCCAAAGCTTTCTCCATGAGCAGTGGACACCTGCTTTTTAAGATAAAATTCAGACTTAACTAACAGGCATGCTCTGAACTAGGGGAGATAACATACTCTGCTAATTGATTCAGCCACTGGGTGCCAAGGATTCAACCTGGAGAAAGACTTTCGTCATAACTGGAGTGGTATGTTGGGGGAGGTGAGCCTCCATTATTTTCTCTTGATATATTTTGCATTTGATGTTTCATTCGGCAAATCTCCCGCAAAGCACTGTCTGTTTGAATTATGCAAGTGGGACTGAAAGAGTATCTTGCTAATGTTATTATTATGGTTCAACTACAAAATTGACTGTGTGAAATTTTGACTATGATTCTGGCAATGACCCTTAATGGAATGACAAAAAGAATTTATGATGGGAGCTATGGTGTTTTTACTGAGGCATCAGCTTGTTAGCAGCTGGAACAAGATCACAGAAGGGAATTCTGGATATCTGCCTGGTGCTAATGGTGGAATGCAAGCTCTCTCTTGCATGTGATGCACGAAGAATTGCCTTTGTGTGTAGAAAGTGAGTGTCGAGGAGAATGCTGGATTACAACAGGGAAATAAAGAGGAAGAAAATTAAAATATTTCTCACAAAACTACAAAGGACTAACCTGCTTGTTAAATGAACTCAGAGGCTGTTAAAAATAAATGAAGGATCAACATCGGAAATGTTTATTGGGACTTTTTCGACTAATTAAGGAATGCAGTACAATATTAGATCATCACTCCCTGAACTTCAGAGCATTGGAAGTCACCCAAAGATATGTAATTTGGCATGATTATTCAGCTTTTTTGATTGTAGGATAATTTGGAATGTTTCAATGTGGTTTTTATTGGATTGTTAAAATGGAAAATTTAATAAATACCATTTTTAAAAATAAAATAAAGATTGCTGTATATTAGGGAAGCAGCACCCTTCAGGTCATATACTGGCTTGCTGCATAAGGACTCAAAGAAAGTAAGTGTACATATACCCTCTTCCCTACACTCCAAACAAAGTGCAAAAGCATGAGACTGAGCTACTTGAAACCAATATGAGTACCTTTTAATTTACCCTGCAATTTCTCCTCTGAGAAGCAGGTCATGGATTGTATAAATGCCTACATCCTCCCAACCCTTGAACTGTTGATATTTATGTGTGTGTCTGAAGGCTGGATGATCCAGGAACAGGACCAGTGGTGAAGGGTCAGGGGCCAGTGCTTTGCTCCCTGTTCTCCACATGATTAGTATTGATCTAGTAAATGGATTGTCTATTTTCCTTATCTCCTTCAAGGACAAAGGTAAGAAAGGGTGGCCTTTCATTGAAGGTGTGGAAGGGAACATCTTAAGTTGGACCCAAGGGTCCTCTGTTCTTCCCTTGAGCAATGGGTTCGAGAACTTGATTCTTGTACAGTACAACATTATGTTAGGCATTCCCATCCTTCCTTTTGTTCTATGTCCATAGAAAGTTTTGTTGCTTATCCTAGATTTTTTGCCTCCTGACACAAATGTGTACAGTTTGTTTTGCTATCTCTTTCACTGAAGAAGAGGGATGGGAATAGGCAAAACTTGAAAAAAATATAGAAGAACTTAGGTAACACTGACATTTTGACCACGGCTGTTCACCCAAGCCAGCTAAGGCTGAAATGTATCCATTTCCTAAGTTTTTGTTGAATGCCTTTGTCCCTCATAGTTTCTACGTCCCAGTTGTCTTGTGTCTGCAGTGAGGTTAATACCTAAGTACTTTAATCCTCCATGTGCTATGGCAAATGGAGAGTTAACTGGTAATCAGTCTTTTAGTGTTGTCTAAATTTATAGGAAGGGGCACAGATTTAGAGTAGTTATTTGCAGACTTCCGGTGCTTGCCACCATGGTGAACAGCAGCTCCCACGATAGTGGACGCCGGGCATGCAGCCAATTAAGGATAATTTGAGAGTAATTATCCTTGCAAGCTCCCCCCCCCCCCCAGGTCGGAGGGGTGAGCTTTCACTCGCATATCGTCTGGTACCTGCCGCCTGCTCCTACGGAATGCAGGGGGCAGGACGTATCTGCCTGCACTGCACGTAACGGAAACTCTCCAGTGCAGCCACCATGAGCAGAAGTCTTTCTGCTAAATGAAGCAGCCACTGAGTGCCAAGGTCTCAATCTGGAGAAGATTTTCATCATAATTGGATTTGTATGTTAGTGGAGAGGAGCCTTTGTTCTCTCTTTATATATTCACTATGTCGTTTTATGAATTGGCAACTCTTCACTGAAGAAAAATTAGCTACTAATGGAATGTAATTAATAATGGATTGCAAATATTAATGGAATGCAAGGGGGAATAAAAAAGAACTTTATAATGCTTATGGATTAATTGAAAGAATGGAACTGTGTGGAAACATTGGGATGTTTTGTGACAATACCCTCTAATGAGAACTTTGATTTATTATGGTGCTGGTGAGATATCAGCTTGTTATCGGACAGGAAGGAAATCAAAGAAAGTGCTGGAAGTCTGCCCGGAGTAATGGCCAGACACCAGACCTCTTTCGGTTTTCAGAAAAGCAAGATGGCAAGAAGCCATTACGCAGCAAAATTGAGTCCTTGGAGTGGGGGGCATGTCGAAAATGATTGAATACAACAAAAAAGGAAGGGTGAATGTTAAAAAAAGTCTTCCACACAGAAAGTTACAAGACTTAAACTCCTCTTGCAAAATAAAGGATATGGAATAGTTAAATACGAATGAAAGTCATCACAGCAGTGGCTGTTAAAATAAAGGAGCAACATCGGAACTGTATTATTTGGATTAAATAAAAGCATTGGAGCAGGCACAAGGAATAATAGCATCTTCCAAAAATCAGAACATAGGAAGTCATCCAAAATGTTTAAATTTGGAATCAGATAACTGGCTCTTTTAATTGTATTATGATTTGGTATTGTATTAATGTGGTTTATATTGGATTGTTATTAATGAAAAATTAATAAACATATTATTTTTTAAAAATAGAGTAGTTGATTTGCAATCCTGCTACCTTGTGATACATTTCTGTCACTTAAGTGCCTCAAGGACTGTTACTGGATTTTGTAAAAATAAGAGGGTGTCATCTGCAAACATATTTGCTTTGTGTACCTTATCCCACATGGTGACCCCCTCTATACTAGTGTCTTTGCATAGCTGGATGGCTAATATCTCTATGACCAATGCAAACAACAATGGTGACAAAGGATAGCCCTGATGCTTGCAGTGTAAGAGAGCTACAGCCTGAGCATTATAGCCACTGATTGAAATGATTGCCTTTGAATTGGAGTATTGTTCCTTACTGAGGTGCAAGAACTTCAATCTAAATTTTGATTTGGTTAGTAGTTTGTCAAAAACAGTGAAACAACTCTATCAAAAGCCTTATAGGTATCAAGAGAGAGTAGTTTGTCAGCTTTTTTCTTTCTATTCAACTCATGTATATGTTTAGTATCCTTTTTTAAATAAATAAATAAATTTTTATTAAGATTTTAAAGGTTACAAAAAGAAAAAAACAATACATATCCTCAAAAAACAGAAAAAAGGAAAAAGAAATACATAAAAAAACAAGCCAAACCTTTAACTCACTTATTTACATTCACTTATTTCCTTGACTTCCTCACGCCTCCCATTTTTGTATTCCAATTCAGTTAAATATTCCAGCAAATCCTTCCAACCTTGTTTTTATCCTAATAATTCATCTTAACATATTATAATTTTACCTTCTCTCTTTCACCAATTCGTTTTTGCTCAATCCTTTATATCCTTTCTACTGAAACCACATAATTCTTTTTCCCAACATCTTTCTAACATTCCTTAATTTTACAATATTTCTGAAGATAAACTTTAAACTTCTTCCACTCTTCTTCCACCAACTCTTCTCCTTGGTCTCGGATTCTGCCAGTCATCTCAGTCAGTTCCATATAGTCCATCAGCTTCATCTGCCATTCTTCCCGGGTGGGTAAATCTTGTGCGTTCCAACACTTTGCGATGAGTATTCTTGCTGCTGTTGTGGCGTACATAAAAAAAGTTCTATCTTCCTTTCGCACCAATTGGCCGACCATGCCCAAGAGAAAGGCCTCTGGTTTCTTCTGGAAGGTATATTTAAATACCTTTTTCATTTCATTATATATCATCTCCCAGAAGGTCTTAATCTTTGGGCATGTCCACCAAAGGTGAAAGAATGTACCTTCAACCTCTTTACATTTCCAACATTTATTATCGGGCAAATGATGGATTTTTGCAAGCTTGACTGGTGTGAAGTACCACCTGTATTTTTTTTAAAATGATATTTATTGAAGTTTCTAATAATACAAAAAAGAAAAAAGAAGACAAAAAAGGAAAAAAGAAAAACAGTCAACCTTAACAATCCTTTTTTTCCAATAACTTCTTTTCTGCGACTTCCCCTCACCTCCCCTTCTTGTATTCCTTATCCAGATATTTATTCAACAAGTTCTTGTTCTTAAATATTTAACCCTAATTTGTTATTATGTCTAATTCAACTTATATATCAAATTTTAACTTGTATACATTAATCATTATGCTTAAAGACTTTTTCTAAGGTCCTCCTGGGCTGTGTTCAGAAAGTGGTGGTGGGGGATGAGTGTTCAGACCCCTGGGCTCTCACTTGTGGGGTGCCTCAGGGTTCTGTCCTCTCCCCCATGCTTTTCAACATCTACATGCAGCCGCTGGGAGAGATCATCAGGGGGTTTGGGCTGGGTGTTCATCAGTATGCGGATGATACCCAGCTCTACCTCTCTTTCAAATCAGAACCAGTGAAGGCGGTGACGGTCCTGTGTGAGTGTCTGGAGGCGGTTGGAGGATGGATGGCGGCCAACAGATTGAGATTGAATCCTGACAAGACAGAAGTACTGTTTCTGGGGGACAGGAGGCGGGCAGGTGTGGAGGGCTCCCTGGTCCTGAATGGGGTAACTGTGCCCCTGAAGGACCAGGTGCGCAGCATGGGAGTCATTTTGGACTCACAGCTGTCCATGGAGGCACAGGTTAAATCCGTGTCCAGGGCAGCTGTGTACCAGCTCCATCTGGTACGCAGGCTGAGACCCTATCTGCCTGTGGACTGCCTCGCCAGAGTGGTGCATGCTCTGGTTATCTCCCGCTTGGACTACTGCAATGCACTCTACGTGGGGCTACCTTTGAAGGTGACCCGGAAACTACAACTAATCCAGAACGCAGCAGCCAGACTGGTGACAGGGAGCGGCCGCCGAGACCATATAACACCGGTCTTGAAAGACCTACATTGGCACCCAGTACGTTTCTGAGCACAATTCAAAGTGTTGGTGCTGACCTTTAAAGCCCTAAACGGCCTCGGTCCAGTATACCTGAAGGAGCATCTCCACCCCCATCGTTCTACCCGGACACTGAGGTCCAGCGCCGAGGGCCTTCTGGCGGTTCCCTCACTGCGAGAAGCCAAGTTACAGGGAACCAGGCAGAGGGCCTTCTTGGTAGTGGCGCCCTCCCTGTGGAATGCCCTCCCACCAGATGTCAAAGAGAACAACAACTACCAGACTTTTAGAAGACATCTGAAGGCAGCCCTGTTTAGGGATGCTTTTAATGTTTGATGTATCATAGTATTTTAATATTCTTTTGGAAGCCGCCCAGAGTGGCTGGGGTGGCCCAGCCAGATGGGTGGGGTATAAATAATAAATTATTATTATTATTATTATTATTATTATTATTATTATTATTACCCTGTTTCCCTTGCACGAATTCCCCGTTTTTACACTAATAGCAATACAAAAAAAGAAAAGAAAGAAACAATAGAAAAAATCAAAAACATACTTGTGCACCCTTCGGATTTCCAGATCCCGCCCTCCCCTTCCCGGTTTCAGTCCCCAAACCATTGTCCATTTGTCCTTATGCTATCAGCCTGGATTCCTCACATCAAAAGCCCTTAAATCTCTCTCAGTTCCTTTCTGCCGGTTTTTTTGAAAGTCCTCTGTAATAACCACCGAGTCTCGGAGGGGCTCTATCCCAAAAATGTCCATGTTCCATCCGGCCAGGCCTCCAGGTTTAAAGGTGGAGTTCAAAACTTGTTTCTTAATCTTTATAGGTCCAAATGTCCCAAATTCTTCAGCTCTCCACAAAGTGAGAACTTTCCATTCTTCCGTCTTCAGTTCAAACCAAATTTTCATCATCCAGTCCTCTTTTTCTTTTATATCCTTCTTGACAGGCCTCCGGTTCCCTTTTGCCTTCTGCAACATGTCAGCCCCTCCTTCCTGATGCTCCTGTTCAACAAATATCTCTTTCTGCACTTTTTCTTGTTCAGCTGCCTGGGCTGTAGACAAAACATGGCTCTGCTGTACCAATTTTCTCACGAGAAAAGCAACCTCTTCCAGATCAGCTAGTATTTTTCGACCTATTTCCATTCTTGTAGTGTCCCTGAATCCCCTCTAGAGGGATTCTGGTTATTAAGTATTCCTTACACTTCCAGCCCAAAAGTCCAGTTAGCTTGTTTCAATTCTTCTTTATTTTCAACAATTTCTCACTATATTGTAACAAATGTGGCCAGCAAAGGCATCAGAAACAAAGTTCTCTACTTTCCCCCACTTTGACAGCTAATTTGACAGCTGTCAAAGTCTTCTATGTCTCCTCAGCAGGCTCCTCTCACGGATCGCTCCTGGGTCTCGGGGGGGCACTTTAGCTCTCAAAGTTAGCTCTTATCCTCCAGCACAGTTACTTATACTGTCAATTCGTGCAATTAATAGTTTAATCCAATTAAAAAGGAGATATTCTCTCGACCTTAAATATATAGTCCTTGCTTCAGATTGTTTACAAGACTGGGGAGACGGACTTCCTCTTTGGTCTTCCCCGGTCGTGCCAAATTCAAAAGAGATTTTTTCTTTTATAAGTCCAATTTCCGTAAATACTCACGGGTTGTTGCTTTTAGTCCAAATGTTCATAGGAAAAAGTCAGCGCTCTCAGTCGAACGGCATGCAGCTTCGCTCGTCAGGGGAAGCAGAAGACTCACAGCACCACGCCGCTCCCGTCCCCCGCTCCACAGCCTTTAAAAAGGCTCCGTCGCGGGTCGGGGGGCGCAAAACGGTGCCCGTCGAGTCAGCATGTCCACGGGCTTCCGCGCCCGTGGTTTTTGAGGGTCCCCGCGTCGCCGGCGCGGCAGGACCCGACCCCTGTTGAGCAGATTCCCTCCGGAGCTCGGAGGGAATCCGCCATTCTGCTGTGACGCCAACCCGGAAGTCTCGTCAAGTACCACCTGTAAATCATTTTCATTATATTCTCTCTTAAGGCATTACATGCCGTAAACTTCATACCTGTGGTCCATAACTTTTCCCAGTCAGCCATCATAATATTATGTCCAACGTCTTGTGCCCATTTGATCATAGCAAATTTAACCATTTCATCCTGTGTGTTCCATTTCAACAGCAAATTATACATTCTTGACAAATTCTTAGTTTTAGGATCTAACAGTTCTGTTTCCAATTTTGATTTCTCCACCTGAAAACCAATTTTCTTACCCAAATTATAAGCCTCCATTATTTGGTAATAATGAAGCCAATCCCGTACTTTGTTTTTTAGTTTTTCAAAACTTTGCAGTTTTAATCTATCTCCTTCTTGTTCCAAAATTTCCCAATATTTCAGCCAATTTGCCTCCATATTGAGTTTTTTCAGAGCCTTAGCTTTCATTGGTGACAACCACCTTGGAGTTTTATTTTCAGGCAAGTCCTTGTATCTTATCCAAACATTAAATAGTGCTTTCCTGACAGTATGGTTTTTAAACGCTTTATGTGCTTTGACCTTATCATACCACAAGTATGCATCATGGGACATGAGGTGCTTCTTGCTGGCACGAACCCTGCTTGGTCTGGAATTATGTATTGAGATATAAAGATGTTTAGCCACCTGATCCTTATTGCTGTAAACAATTTCACATCTACATTAATGAGAGCTATTGGCCTATATGACTCAACTCTAGCAGGATCTTTCCCTGGTTTCCAAAGTAGCATCAGTTTTGAAGAACATCATATTTGTGGTACACATCCCCCTTCTAGGATTGAATTGTATAGTTCAGTCAGTCATGGGGCAAGCTCATTGTGAAAAACTTTAAAAAAACTCTCCTATAAAGTCATCCAATCCTAGTGACTTTCCAGATTTTAAATTCTTAATTGCCTTTCTCCTGAGAGATGGGTTGGTTTAGTTACTATCTGTGCTCATCTGACAGTGGCTGAAAATCTACCTCTGAAAGGTAATCATCTACTAATTTTTGAGGTGGGTAGTCAGATAAGTAGAGAGAAGCATAATATCCTGTGAGTAAGTTGCTGATCTCTGCTGTGTCATTGCATACTGTCCCTTCAGCATTGAAAATCCCAGTAATTAGATTTCTACTTCTACGTTTTTTGACAGCATTTGCTAGTAGTTGAGATGCTTTGTTGCCAAATTCATAATAAGTACTGAGCCATGTAAACTTTATAGGCCAACACTAGCACTTTAAATTGAGTGAGATTCAAAATAAAATACACAATAATATACTGATGGATTTTGATGAGGTTATAAATGATGTGAAAATGTGGGGAACTGAACTTACAACTGGGAAAATGAGAAATGGAAAGAAAACATAACTGAGAGGTTTGCTTACCTTATGATTTCCTCCAAATTTCTCTGTTGGTCTCTGGAGGATACTTCAGATTTCTCAAAACTCAGAACTTGACTTACAGGTGTATCTTTTTCATAAAGGTAGAGTAATGTGTAACCAAATTCTACCAGCAAGAGTGATACCCACCTCTTTGAAAGCTGCTGGCAGACCTAATATCCATCACCAGCGATCCACAAGCACTGATTATGTCCCTGATTTTTTTACATATAAATGCCTTTCAAGTTATAGAATGACCCTGCAATGTTCTCTGCAGCAGCCATTTGGATTTTGTTGTCAGGCGACTTAGTTCCACTCTGGCTCCCACATTTAAGCCGCTAAACAAATGAAAAGCCAAAATTGTCACATTTAAATAGAGTCTGCACATAATCACATTTCAGAATGGTCCTCTGATGCAGGAAGACCAAGTTATGAGCATTATAATATTGAATTTTAAATAATATATTACACAAAATAGCTTCCAATTTGATTTGGGAAGGGAATATATTTTCATGAATTATTGAATATCTGATTATTGTAGAACGCTCTTGCTATCAGGCATGGAACCTGTCATTCTCCTAAACCTGTGATATATGACTTTCATTATCAATATTTAAAGCAACATACAGTATGTAGGGCTGCTGAAACAAGAGATGTGGGCTGTACCTAATGTTAGAGAAGGCTCATTGGAATTAATGGGCATGACTAACGTAGGAATACTGTCAAGGGGTCTACTGAGTTGAACTTAGCTGGCTATAACCCATGGATTTATCGGCTGCGATGCCTATTAGACACCACCCTTTATTAAGAGGAATGGAGTGTAAAAGCAAATCTCATCTGTGTTCCAACTCTATGATCACACAAAGAACCAGTATAACTAATGGGTTGACTTCTTCTTCTACATTAGAAGCATGGAACCTCTGGCCTTATTTTTTCCTGCCAGGCCTCCACCATTTGACCCACAATGCCAATGTAGCCAAGCCATGTCCACCTGTTCTACACCTGTCAGGTGTAGGGCAGGCAAAGAAAGATGTGTCTGTATCAAAGGGATTTCTGTGCACTGTGCAAACCCCAATGATCAGGCAAATGTCAGCTCAGACAAAAATGGGTTACTTCACATAATTGTAACACTAGGGACTCAGCTATACAGCAGCAAATACAACATTTTGACTGTGTTGTAAAGTGCAGTATACAATTGTTACACCAGATGGCGATAGTGAGCCATAGCAAGTTCAATGCATTTTTCAAAGTGATTTTTTTAAAAGCATTTTAACAATGCTTTTAACATGTGTGTAGATTCCACCTAGGTGATTAAGAGATGGGCAACCTTGCCCAATTATCAGACTTGGTCCATGGAAAAAGATAATGTTCTGGCCCCACATCCAGCTCCTTATCCATATACTACATAACTATGCATCCATTGCTTGGCTTTTGGTCTCCCACTTGACAAATCTGAACAAATGTGTGAGGTCTCACAGGAAAAGGATGGAGGTAAGCATAATAAAGCTTGTGAGGCACTACACAACTTGTAAGTTACTGTACTGTACTGTTACCCACAGATCTCGGGGAGGTTGGGCCTACCTTTATTTCAGCAGCCTACCTTGATTTCAGCAAGGCATTTGACAAGGTGCCCCATGATATTCTTGTAAAGAAGCTGGTAAAATGCGGACTTGACTATGCTACCACTCAGTGGATTTGTAACTGGCTGACTGACCGAACCCAAAGGGTGCTCATCAATGGTTCCTCTTCATCCTGGAGAAGAGTGACTAGTGGGGTGCCACAGGGTTCTGTCTTGGGCCCAGTCTTATTCAACATCTTTATCAACGACTTGGATGATGGACTCAAGGGCATCCTGATCAAATTTGCAGATGACACCAAACTGGGAGGGGTGGCTAACACCCCAGAGGACAGGATCACACTTCAAAACGACCTTGACAGATTAGAGAACTGGGCTAAAACAAACAAGATGAATTTTAACAGGGAGAAATGTAAAGTATTGCACTTGGGCAAAAAAAATGAGAGGCACAAATACAAGATGGGTGACACCTGGCTTGAGAGCAGTACATGCAAAAAGGATCTAGGAGTCTTGGTTGACCACAAACTTGACATGAGCCAACAGTGTGACGTGGCAGCTAAAAAAGCCAATGCAATTCTGGGCTGCATCAATAGGAGTATAGCATCTAGATCAAGGGAAGTAATAGTGCCACTGTATGCTGCTCTGGTCAGACCTCACCTGGAGTACTGTGTCCAGTTATGGGCACCACAGTTCAAGAAGGACACTGACAAACTGGAACGTGTCCAGAGGAGGGCAACCAAAATGGTCAAAGGCCTGGAAACGATCCCTTATGAGGAACGGCTAAGGGAGCTGGGCATGTTTAGCCTGGAGAAGAGGAGGTTAAGGGGTGATATGATAGCCATGTTCAAATATATAAAAGGATGTCACATAGAGGAGGGAGAAAGGTTGTTTTCTGTTGCTCCAGAGAAGCAGACACAGAGCAATGGATCCAAACTACAAGAAAGAAGATTCCACCTAAACATTAGGAAGAACTTCCTGACAGTAAGAGCTGTTCGACAGTGGAATTTGCTGCCAAGGAGTGTGGTGGAGTCTCCTTCTTTGGAGGTCTTTAAGCAGAGGCTTGACAACCATATGTCAGGAGTGCTCTGATGGTGTTTCCTGCTTGGCAGGGGGTTGGACTCGATGGCCCTTGTGGTCTCTTCCAACTCTATGATTCTATGATTCTATGATTCTAGGTTCACAGCACAAAAGTACAACATAAAAAACACAACATAACAAAAATTAAAATAAACCAATAACCCCCCTCCCACAAAACATTTAAAAGGGCATTGGATGTCAATCTGCCAAAGGCCTCGGAGAAAACTAACATTTTCACCTGACATCTAAAGGTGTATAAGAAGGATGCCAGCTGAACCTCCCTGGGGGTAGGTATGATTACATTAGGTATATTAATTTCTGTGGATCTTCTCTGAACTGGACTTGGCTACTATCCAGTGGTCTATGCCTTATGACTAACATTAGATACAACATTTACCTTTTTACCTTTGTTGCTGTTGTTTAGTCGTTTAGTCATGTCCGACGCTTTGTGACCCCCTGGACCAGAGCACGCCAGGTACTCCTGTCTTCCACTGCCTCCCACAGTTTGGTCAAACTCATTTTAGTAGCTTCGAGAACACTGTCCAACCATCTCGTCCTCTGTCGTCCCCTTCTTCTTGTGCTCTCAATCTTTCCCAACATCAGGGTCTTTTCCAGGGAGTCTTCTCTTCTCATGAGGTGGCCAAAGTATTGGAGCCTCAGTGAGTGCTCAGGGCTGATTTCCTTCAGAATGGAGAGGTTTGATCTTCTTGCAGTCCATGGGACTCTCAAGAGTCTCCTCCAGCACCATAATTCAAAAGCATCAATTCTTCGGCGATCAGCCTTCTTTATGGTCCAGCTCTCACTTCCATACATCATTACTGGGAAAACCATAGCTTTAACTATACGGACCTTTGTTGGCAAGGTGATGTCTCTGCTTTTGAAGATGCTGTCTAGGTGTTTACCTTTACAACCCTCTAAATATGGGTTGCATTGAATATTTTGCATTTTCAGTTTTGGGACCAAAACAGATGTTTCTTGATGAGGTAGAAGTAGCCACCGGAACAGTAACACCCAAACTTCCTTGTGTGTACATTTTCCTTTTTGTAGTGCTCTAATATCCTGTGACATTTCATGATTTGGTGGCATGAAGATGTCATTAAGGACTATTGTGAGAGAATGGGATGCCATCTATATAACTAGTTGCATTTTGCTGAATTATGAAATTCTTTAAGGAAGGCATGAACAACTGAGAAGTGAAGTAATTTCCCCCTGGCAGTGTCAAAAATAAGGTAAGGTATTTGACCTCTGCCATTCAATGGATATGGCTTTCATTGCTTTCTTCCTTGGAATCCCAGAGGTACCTGGGCAAGGATACTTAAGAACTCAACTCAGAACAAAGGCACTTTTGTTTATGACACGCTGATGAGTTGGTTACTTTTCCTTTGTGTCTTATTATGTCACTGAATTGCCTTCAGTTGGAGAAAGGGCTATACACCAGTTGTGGAGCACCTTTTGAATGCAGAAGGTCTCTGTTCAATCCCTGACTTCTCCAGGTACAGCTAGGAGAGATCCCTGTGTGAAATCCTGGAGAGCTGTTGCCAGTCAGTGTAGACAGTGTAGCCAATGCTGAGCTAGATGGACCATTGTTCTGACTTGATGTAAGGCAGTTTCCTATGTTCTAGACATGCTGAATTGGAGAGGATATATATCTGATACATAAGCAAGTACAAAACACGATGCTCTTGCTACTGCTACCACCACTTCTCTTCTCCATACTCACCGCTATTACTGGGGATACCTGAGGAATTTCATACTCCATTTCTGAACTTCCTAGACTAAATAACATAAGAATAGCCCTGCTGGATCAGCCCAAAGGGCCATATAGTTGAGCCTCCTGTTTCTCATAGTGACCAAACAGATGTACACAAGTAAGACATGAACACAATAGCCCCATCCAGCTGCTCTTCCCCAGTGACTGCTATTTAGAGGTTTATGCTGCCTCTGATTCTAGAGGTAATATATAGCTGTAAACCATGAATGTGTATATTGAAATCTAGTTCTGCTTTGGATTTCACAAGTCTCTAAATCATGGAATTGATTCCTTTAGAAATTTACAATAATGAGATGATCCAAAGACTGCCTTTTGATTGCTCTCATCCTGTCATTTTGTGATGGCCATTCAATAGGCTAGACATCCTGGTTGTTGCTGTGTGCATTCATAATGGAGCCTTGAATGGTCATTGGACTGATGGTGTTTGATGCCATGTATTTCTGAGACACACTGCATGTTTGTGGGGGTACAATCAGGGGAATGTAAATTGAGTGATTAATGTGCATAATAACTAACTATTGTGTACATTCACTAGGTCTCATGGTGAACCTTCCATTAAGAGGTTTATATTCTTCAGGTGCAATGAAAATTCTCTGGTCAGTGTGCACAGTTTCCAAGAAATATGATTCTCTCTATTTTTATTTTCTTGTTCAGAAGTTTGCAATATTCCCCCTCCCTGGCTATTTCTGGCCCACTGCATAATCTTACATAGCTCTCAACATACTCTCCCACTGATTAGCCAAGTGGAAGAAAGAGCGGGGAGGGGGGTTTCCAGCTGAATATCAACTTTTGTCTGCACCACAACATCTTTTCACCACTCTCAGCTGTTCCTCAGCCACCTGAGCAACACAAGGGAGATTGCATGGAGAGAAAAGTTTTAAACCTCCGTCTGCTCCCCCTCTCATGATTTTGATGGAACTTGTCCCTGGTACTGCTCTTGAGCTTAGGAAAAAGCTTAATAGCAGCATGGGGCCAATCATCATAGGAATCACAGAGGAGGGAAGACTTAAGCATCTAGAGGAGGGTTACCCAGCAGGGAATGCATGGCTGAGAGAGAGAGTGTGTGTGAAGTGCTTCTAATCCATGGACTTCTAATTGAAGCCAGTCTGCCTCCTGCATCCATGGGAGACAACTCACAGTGCTCCTCTGAACAATTTCAACATGTATAGTACCTTGGGCTCCATGATGGAAGAAAGGGGGAAAGATCAATGTAGGAAAGAAAGTAAACAAATAAATAATTCCATCTATTCCCCATGTCTTCCATTTTCTCCCTCCAACAAATCACCCACCATGGTCACTGATCATGCACAGGCTTTAGAGTCCCCCTTTTTTTAGGGGAGGGTTTGATTGCTCCCCTTAGTCCCCCCCCCCAATTGCTTGCATTTTTTCAAGCCTAGTGATACCTCCCCCATATGTATGGGATGTGCCATTTTGGCTACATCAGTGATGGTGCTCATACTCTAAACATCAGAAATAGAGGGCCTGAGATATCCTTCATTCCAGATGGGTGACTCGCTACTGTGGAAATTGGTGTCACTGCTGACTGCCTCTCACAACACACTTCCCATTAAGCAAGTCTCTCATTGAATATGTGGCTGGAACATGTGCAAAAGGTTAAAGAAAACTTCTCCTGACCTACTCAATGGGGTGGGGGAGGAAGCATTGGTTGGAAAAAGGCTGTATAAACAGACCAGGCTACTTTGCTGCCTCTCATCTTTCCCATCCACCCCTTTTTTCTGCTGACTCCACACCTTTCCACTAAGTCGTCTTTTCTCCCTCACTGCTGATTGTATAGCTAAGTTCAAGAAAGTTTAAATGCATTGCAAAATGGCTTGGTTAATGACTCAGAAAACTGTGGAATGGGCAGGACAGAAACATAGAAAAGTAGTGCATTGCTTTCCTTCTGCATAAATTCTATGTCACCGCTTCAGCTCCCCGCTTCCCTCCAACCCTGCCCACTTCTCCATCCCTTACTTATACATCAAGTGGATTTATTTTATGACTAAGGTCAACTCTGCTGGCTTAATTTGGCTGATTTGCATAAACCCACCGAGAGCAAAGGGGGCTGCAGGGAGGGCTCCCTCTCTGTTGCAATTTTTCCAATAATTCATACTGTTAGCTGTGAGTGGCCTTTTGTGGAGGGGGGAGGGAGGTGGCAGCTTTCCAGCTGACATACTGTAATAATATGCACATAGGTTTAATGTTGAAAAATGCCAAGAGGTGGATTAATGGCATCACGTGGACTGGCAGCTGAGCCGATGCCGTACTCTGTGATATACCACACTGACCTGAAGCAGGAATGGAAAGTAGAAAGATTCACTTTTAAAAAGTGCATCCTTTCTGTGTTAACTCTTTGGATATGTGTGCCACTTCATAGATTTATAGAAATGTAGAGCTGGAAGGGACCCCAAGGGTCATCTAGTCCAACCCCCTGCAAAGCAGGAATCTCAGCTAAAGCATCCATGGCAGATGACCATCCAACCTTTGGTTAAGTCCTCCAAGGAATGGGAGTCTACAACCTCCTGAGGGAGACCATTCCACTGTCGAATAACTCTTGCTGTCAGAAAGTTGTGGCACCCCACTTGTCACTTTTTTTCCAGGATGACGAGGAACCATTAATGAGTATTCTTTAGATTCAGTCAGTCAACAATTCCAACTAACAGTTACCTTGTCCAACCCACATTTTACCAGCTTCCTCACGAGAATATCATGGGGGGCTTTGTCAAAAGCCTCACTTAAATTGAGATACACTACATCCACAGCATTTCCCTGATCCACCAAGTTTGTAATACCATAAAAAAAGAGAAAGAAATCGGATTGGTCTGGCATTGATTTATTTTTGAGAAACCCATGCTGGGTCTTAGTAATCACAGCATCCTTTTCTAAATGCTCACAGACCGACTGTTGAATTATCTGTTCTAGGAGCTTCCCTGGTATTGATGTCAAGCTCACCGGTTGGTAGTTACCTGGGTCTTCCTTTCCCCCACTTTTGAAGATGGGGACATTTGCACACCTCCAGTCTGTAGGGACTTTACCTGTTCTCCAATAATTCTCAAAGATAATAGACAAAGGCTCTGAAATTATACCTGCAAGCTCCTTTAGTTCCCTTGGGTGCAGCTCGTCAAGCCCTGGAGATGTGAATTCATTTTAAGTAGCTGGGTGTTCCCTTACTATCTCTTTTCCTGTCTTGGGCTGCGGCTCCCTCCTTACACCATTTATTCTGTTATCACCAGGCTGGGCATCACTTTCCTTTTGGGTGAAGACAGAGGCAAAATGGAAAAGTTTCATGTTTTCTCTGTCACCCAATAGCATTTCTCAGTGGTTCCCTGTAACTTCACTTCTTGCAGTTAGGGAACCAGCAGAAGACCCTCACAGGAGGACCTCAGTGTCCAAGCAGAATGATGGGGGCAGAGATGCTCCTTCAGGTATACTGGGCCAAGGCCGTTTAGGGTTTTAAAGGTCATCACCCACACTTTGAATTGTGCGTGATTTAAAAGGGAGGTAGAGCTGGCAGGAACCATTCTTATACGCTCTGTCTTTGAAAGTCTCCTTGGAGTGTTCTAAGGTCTGTAGCTGCTCTTGAGTCTTCTCCACTTGTTTACTGGAGCTTATCTGGATATAAAGGCAGGAACCCTATGGCTTGAGTACAGCCTACTCTCAGCTTGCCTTGTCTGGAGCAATGCGATTCCCTTTCTCTGAGATTGTCTCAATGGAAGGTAGCAAGTGGGTTATAATGATACTCATCCAAGATCAGGAGCCTTGGATCTGAAGAAGTTAGGTTGAGTGTAAAAAGACTCCTCCAAGCCCATCTCCTCCTGTCTCTTCCTCCTCCAGGGGTTGGTGGTGGCAGGAATTGTTCTGTGCACTGTATCTTTCACAGCCACCTTAGTGTGTCCTGCGGTATGCAAATGCTGTCCTCGTTTTTGCAGCTCCAGTGACAGTGTGACTTGTGGCTGTCCTATTTCTTTGTGTCAAATTCCTCCAGGGGCTAGTCTCTTGCAATAGACATTCTTCCTCCTCCCCAGGGGCAAACCACTGGTGTTGCTGTTCCATCACAGTCAACTCAGCTGTATTGAGAAACTCTGCATCTTGTCCTGTAGCTTGAAGTGTGGCTATGCATGCCTCAGGCTGCTGCACCTTCTCTTCCAGCAAGGCAACCAGTTTGCACTTGCTACATGTGTACTTTTGTACATTCTCTGGCAGAAAGAAAAACATGGCAGAGGTGTAACAGCTCCCTCGCCCTCCATATCTTTTGTTCCTTAGCACACCATGAAACTGTACTGTGGGAGACACAAGATCTACCCACCCGAGAAGAATGGCAGATCATAGAATCATAGAGTTGGAAGAGACCACAAGGGCCATCGAGTCCAACCCCCTGCCAAGCAGGAAACACCATCAGAGCACTCCTGACATATGGTTGTCAAGCCTCTGCTTAAAGACCTCCAAAGAAGGAGACTCCACCACACAGATGAAGGTGATGGACTACATGGAACTGGCGGAAATGACTGGCAGAATCCGAGACTAGGGAGAAGAGTCGGTGGAAGAAGATTGGAAGAAATTTAAAGATTATCTACAGAAATTAAGGAATGTTAGAAAGATGTTGGAATGAAGTTACATGGCTTTAGCAGAAATGTTATAAAGAATTAAGTATAATAGATTGTAATTGGATTAAAGGAAAAAATAATGTTAGAATTTGTTGTTAAATGATAGGACAGAAGTTTGAGGAAGATGGAAAGGATTTGCTGAAACAATTAATCGAAGTGGAATACAAAAAAAGGGAGGTGTGAGGAGGTCGCTGAAACAAGTAAAAGAAAGTTAATAACATTGAAAGTATAGGTTGTGTTTCTTTTTTCTTTATTTTAATTGTTTTTGTTTTATTTTTGTTATGTATATGTAATATTTTTGTTTTTGTATTGTATTGTATGGTTTTGTTATGTTTAATTCTTTTTCTTTTTCCTTTCTGTAACTTTCAAAACTTTAATAAATATTATTTTTTAAAAAAATGAAACTGTACTGTGGGTCTCCCCCTTCAAACTCCCCCACTAAATACCCTTGCAAATGCCCCTATTTGCAAGTTCTGTCCATGAGCTTTTGGTTGCAAGCTCCCAAAAGCTGAAATGAGCTAAATCTGACTGCTGCTGGCTGCTAACTATAAAACACACCACGCACATAGAAGAGAACTTACTTTCAAGTGTTATAATGTGTTATTGCATATAAGTATTGTATATGATGATCCTTGCTTGCTTTTCTGTTTATAATTGCAGTTATGGGCTAACACACAAATAAGTCAATTCCTACTGAACGAATGCTGTTAGGCTTTCTGGCAAGAGAGATCCAAGTCAACCCCCTTCCCCTTTGTGTGTTCTTAATAGCATTTTAAAGAACTGAGTATCCTTTAAACATTAATGATCAGGTTCATTTCTGGGCTATTAATGAGGGACTGAGAGAATTAATGGCACAAAACATTCCCCCTTCACTTTCAACCTCTCAACACCAGACAATCCTTCAATGAGGAAGCTTGGGCACACATTATGGTTACAAGTCAATATGCAGAAGGAAAGAAGTGAATTGATTTGAATGGTGTTTTTAAGCATCATTAGATGGAGAAGTTTTAGCCCTCTGGCTTCATGCCTTGAATCAGGGGGAAGTGGGGGGGGGGTTGCAGCTCTATGTACCTGGCTGCCCTTTAGAATAGTTGCATGGATAATGCAACAGTTCATCAGAGCCTTTACCTTCTACCATAACAGGAAATATCTGTCTTCCAATCTCTGGTCACTATGGGAGATTTGCTGTAATTAATGGGGGCTAAGAGAGAGAGCCTTGCTAGGGAATTCAAATCTTCAATTCTCCTTTCCCTTAATCACAATATATGCCAGGGGCTGCATCCTTTCATAATAGAAAGAAGTTTTTACGTAGCCTGAGCTTCTCATAAATCCACAAGTAAACCTGCCCCCTGCCCATCAAGCTATCTAGCACACAGGGAAAGGATGCATCTCCTGAAATCACTTCATAAATTTACTTCCACGTGCTGAACATTTCTGGTTTGGGTTTGAACTGTGGCAGAGTTTGAGGTTTAAGCCATGGCCAAGTCCAAGAACCACACCACAAACAACCAGTCTCACAAGTGGCACAGAAATAGCATTAAGATACCCAGATCAGTATCAGGGGACACATCAGGGGACGACAGAGGACGAGATGGTTGGACAGTGTTCTCGAAGCTACAAACATGAGTCTGACCAAATTGCGGGAGGCAGTGGAAGACAGGAGTGCCTGGCATGCTCTGGTCCAGGGGATCACGAAGAGTCGGACACGACTAAACGACTAAACAACAACAACACCCAGATCAGTTAGTGATTAATCTTTGAAGGGGGTTGATTTCAAGTTCCTGCAGAGCATGTGTTTTGCAAGGAAACAAAACAAGGAGTGAAGAAAATGCAGGCCAACAATACTAAGAATGCCAAGTAACCACCTTGACTCCAGATGGCAAAAGGGAGGGACTCACTTGGTAACTGACTAGCAGTTGTTTTCTTCTCTTCTTTTCACTCAAGGCATTTTGAATAAATAAAATTGAATGTTTTGTGTGGATTCAGATGTTATGTTTTTTTTTTTTTATGTCTGACCCTACACATAGCCTTAGATCTGGTGTTTGTGGATGTTTGTGGATGTGGGTGATCTGACACTAAGTTCCAGTGGAACAAAAGAAGTACCACTTCCTGGTACAACTAGATTTCTCCACGACCCTTCCCTTCCACAGGGAGGTGGGACCAATTTGAATGGTGCACCCCCAGCACTTAATGGATCTAAATGGCTTTAGGAAAGTGGTGGGGGTGTCTTATCCCATGCTGATAGCCTCTCATCTGATTTCCTGGTGGCTCACTGGAATATGCAGCTAACCAGGGCTATTGACTGTCTGGCTCCAAAGTACCCTCTCTGATTGCATGGAGCCCAGACAGTCTTGTGGTTTTCCCCAGCACTGAGGGTGATGAAACAATTGCTGACATTGCTAGAGCACTGGTGGTGAAAAACTTACTGTGAATCAGACTGAATATGGGTTAGAGCTCAATGTCGAGCCTACCAAGTGTCAATAGTGATGGCAAAGAGGACCTTCTTTGCTGCCTCTATTGCATCTGTGGAAAATAGTGCCATAGAATCATAGAATCTTAGAGTTGGAAAGGACCCAAGGGTCCTCTAGTCCAATCTTCTGCAATGCATGAATCTCAGCTAAAGTATCCATGTCAGATAGCCATATAACCACTGCTTAAAAACCTCCAAGGAAGCAGAGTCCACCACCTCTCGTGGGAACCTGTTCGTCTGCCAAACAGCTCTTCCTTTTGGAATGGAGACTCTTTCAGGTGCTTCACAGTCTAACAGAACCACCTTAGCCATTGGGGTCTGATAAGGACCCCAAGATCTCCTGCAATGATTTTTTGAAGTTTTTTGCAGATAAAATTGCCCAGACTGCATCATGGTAGCAGGGCTGGTGTGGGCGAGTGCCAGAGCTATGTCTAGCCAAGTTGTATAGCAGCCATGTCCAAGTTCCAGTAGGCTGTGAGCTAGTATCCAGTATCAAAAACCAGCAGTGATCTACCACACTCTCCCATTGTAATTCTTCAAATTAAACATTTTATATTTCGCTGGGGATACTCAGCCAGATGGACGGAGTATAAATAATAAATTATTATGATGATGATAAAAATAATAACAAATTATTACACCCCCACCAGCCCCCTCCCAGGCCCTTGGAGCGTGGGAAGCCAGTGCACCCTGAAATGTCCATTTCCCCCTTTACCAGACAAAGAGCTCTATGAGGAGGGGGACAGTGGCTTACTTTCAAGTAAACACAGCTAGGCTGGAGCTGGAAAGGTGGGGAAAGTTCAGCATCCATGCAGAACTAGGAGGGAGAAGGTGCTTTCTTTCCACAGGAACTGGCAGGGGAGGGAGGAGGGATGTCATTCTCTCTCTCATGTGCCTCCCTTCCCAGAGCTCCCTTTGCAGCACTGCAGCCTGTTCGGAGCCCGCGCGCCTCTCTGCCCTGGGGCTGTGTTTGCAGGGGAAGGAGTCAGGTGCCTTGCACCTTTCTGGAGCCAACCAGCTGGCTTGGCATCCGGCAAAGCTGGTGGCTGGAGCAGGGCACTTGAGGCAGCTGTGAGGTGGAGGCGGCACCAGCACCAGCCAGAGCACTTGCTGCAGCAGCTGTGAGCAAGCCTGGCTAAGCGGAGCCTCCACTGGCCATGCCACCTGCTGAATTGCTCCAGCAGCGACCCAGCGATCACCCAGCAGGTGGAGGCGACCTGATGCCTGGGTTGTGATCGACCAGAATCCATCATGCAATTGACGAGAAGATCGTGATTGATGCATTGGACATGTCAGTTGTATAGGATCAATTTCAACCTGTTACCTCTGAGGATGTGGGCAGGCTGCTTGGATGAGTGAAACCGACCACCTGTTTTCTTGATCCTTGCCCATCCTGGCTCATAAAGCAAGCCAGACAGGGCTGGGCAATGGCCTCTGTGAGGTGGTGAATGCTTCTCTCTGTGATGGAGTTTTCTCGGACTCCCTTAAAAAAGCTATCATCAAACATCCTTAGACCCAGACACTATAGCCAATTATTGCCTAGTTTCAAATATTCCGTTCCTGGGCAAAGTGATTGAGTGGGTGGTCACAGAACAACTTCAGACATGAGTGGAGGATGCAGAGTATTTGGACTCCTCCCAATTGGAAGTCTCATCATGGGACTAAAGCTGCCCTGGTCATGCTAGTTGATGACCAGGGACAGAAGTGAAAGCTATTTCCTGGTCCTGTTGGATCTCTCAGTGGCTTCTGATACTGTCAACCAGGGTATCCTCCTTGACCATCTTGGAGGGCTGGGAGATGCAGGCACTGTTATGCAGTGGTTCCGCTCCTTCCTCCTGGACCATGTGAGGGATGAGTGATCACTTGGGAGATCACTTGTGGGGTGCCTCAAGGCTCTGCCCTCTCCCCCATGCTTTTTAACTTCGATGTGAAACTGCTGCAGTAGATCAATAGGGGGGTTGGGCTAGGTGTTCACCAATATGCAGATTATACCCAGGTCTACCTTTTGTTTAAACTGGAACCAGTGATGAATGTCCTGTGTAGGTATCTTGAGGTAGCTGGGGGTGGATGGCCATTAAGAGATTGAGGCTGGATCCGAACAAGACAGAAATATTGTTTCTGAGGGACAGGGGGAGGGCAGGTGTTAGAGATTCCCTGGTCCTGAATTTGGTAGCTGTGTTCCAGGTGTGCAGCCTGGAAGTCATTTTGGAGTCACAGCTGTCCATGGAGGCACAAGTCAATTCTGTGTCCAGGACAGCTGTCTACCAGTTCCATCAGGTGCAATGGCTGAGACCCCACCTACCCTGTCTCACCAGACTGGTACATGCTCTAGTTATCTCTTGCTTGGACTACTGCAATGCACTCTACATGGGGCTACCTTTGAAGGTGATTCAGGAACTACAAATAATCCAGAACATGACTGTCAAACTGATGACTGGCAGCAGCTGCCAGGACCATAAAACACCAGTCCTAAAGGATCTACATTGTCTCCCAGTACATTTCTTAGCACAATTCAAAGTGTTGGTACTGGCCTTTAAAGCCCTAAACGTAGGATTGCCAATTTTGATGAGCAAAAAAAGGACACATTTACCAACCTCTACTTTTAACTACAGATCACTATGACGACTCTTATTTTAAATACCTTTACCATATGTAGGCTATAGAAGCTGTGATATAGTGCATATTTCCTTTAAGATAGCACAAAGAACCACCTTAGAATCTGCTAGCAAACACAAATTCAAGAGTTAAGAAATAACACTTAGTGGTCCACAAATTCTGGGCAGCTTTCCCAGCCAACCAGGTATCAGTGGTTGCCAGGAGCCTGACCCTCATCCAAGACCTTATTCCTATTCATGGGCTTAGCCTCTGAAACAAATGTTCTCAAGTAGCATTCCATGCTCTGTTTCTTTGGGTGGGGGTTATAGCATTAAAAACAAAATTAAAAATAATTTAATTAAATTATACATAGCTACGGCCCCCTTTTTCAGCTTGGAGGTTGAGAGAAGGCTGGGAGTTATTCTCAGTTATGATGGGAAAAAATATATGGATGCCCAATGTGATTGCAGAGATGGTTCCTTCCTGTCTCCAGCTTCAAGATGGAGGTCAGGAAGGCTTGTTTTGGCACTGTGGGTCCAACACTGAGATAGGCAGGGCTCATGTCTGCAAATGTGCTCTAGAAGCCTCCAAATCACAAGCCCTCACCAGCTCCAAGGATGAGAAGAAAGCTAGAGCTAATCATGCTTGCTGAAAAGAGCTTGTCTCCTCAGTAGCATTACTCAAGAGTGGGGCAATTGCAAAAAAAAGGGCACAGCAGAAAAGTTTACTAGATAAAGTCAGAGCAAGAACAAGTGGGGGTGGTGGGAGATTCCTGTTAAGGATTTATGACCTTCGAACCATAAAAAGGGGTCTGGCACACTTTCACTGCAAGTGCTAGGGGCCATAAATCAGCAGAGTGGCACACGTTATTCTGAAGTGCATAGGAGCTCTAGCCCATGGAGTAAAACAAACAATAGAGACAATAAAGTTCAACAAGTAATTGCTTTACTTGCTGGTCATAAACACGTAAATGGTTTCAGCTATATACACAGGCTTTCACCGCAGCCACTGGTGAAGGTACACTTAAAGTTCCAAGGTGCAAAATCTCTTTCTCTCCGTGTTGTCAGCTTGGAGAGATAAAACAGACTGAGAAAAAGATCACTGTGTTCTGCAGAAACTGTGCATGTCAAGAAAACAGTTTCCATAGAAAATGTCCTTGGATAGACAAAGCAATCAGCACTTTGCTGCTTCTTGAATCTTCTATCAATTTCTCGGAATGAATGAACATTTGCACTCACCCCAGCAAATCCTTCCTCTTCACACACAGTCCCTTCACTTGCTATAACTCCCACACCTAGCATTTTTCTCAGCAAACATAGAAACAGGGAAGGCAAACGGAAAGAGAGTGAGAGAAAAAATAAACTCCCCTTGTCCTCTTTTAACTGCTGCTCACCTGTGTCTTCTTGCAAACATTCCCAGTTCTGGCTGCTGTGGAAGCAACAGGAAACTCTGTCAGGTTTCTAATTTAAATTTCACACACACACCCATCCCAATGTGAGACGGCCCAAATCTCACAATGCTTACTGCTTCCCTTTTCTGGGTTGGTCAGTGGAGGAGGCAGGGAGCCTGAACCAGCTCCAGATGCATGCACCGGCAACTGGCAACGTTGCAAAAGTAACTATACACAGCCAGGTCAGGAAATCTCTGTGATTACACATATGGCGAAAGCTCGCTTGAGGTCCATGTGCTCTGCAAGAATAGAAAGCCTAGATATTTGCCAGATTTTAAAAATCCACCCAGACACAAATTTTATTCCCCCAAAAGAGGACGTGTTTGGGGGGAAATGGACATATGGCAAACCCTACCTAGTGGCTTTGGCTCTGCATACCTGAAGGAGTATCTCCACCACTATCATTTAGCCTGGACACTGAGATCTACTGGTTACAGGGAACCAAGCAGAGGGCCTTCTCGGTAGCCATACCAGTTCTGTGGAACGCCCTCTGATCAGATGTCAAGGAAATAAACAACTATCTGACTTTTAGAAGACATCTGAAGGCAGCCCTGTATAGGGAAGTTTTTAATGTTTGATGTCTTACTGTGCTTTAATTTGTTGGAAGCCGCCCCAAGTGGCTGGGGTAACCAAGTCAGATGAGTGGCATATAAATAAATGATGACAATGATGATGTGAAGAGCCCTGAGATCTGCAGGTATATGATGATACACAAATGTAATAAACAAACAAACAAACATGTGTGCTAAATATTGCCATCCATGTGCACATGTGGAACCTAAGAATCCCAGAGCTTCATCTGACTGAGGTTGACTCATCACCCCCAGCTTGGAAAACAACATAAACATGGACAGTTTGAACAATCTTAGAGAAACTTCCTTGTTCCCTTCCATGATGGAACCCATGCTATTGCTATTGTATAAAACTTACTGAAGCTAAGCTTAGGACCAAATCAAGTGTAAGGGCTACTTTATAACCACTGCTTTTTTGTTTTGTTTTTACTGTTACCACCTATATCTCTTACTTGCTTTATTACAATCCCTTTAATATAGGCTCGACTTTAGAAGTCTTTATCTAACTAAGTATTATGGTATCTCAGGGTCTGTCCCACCTACTTACCTAACTTGCTTTGAGCTTATAAGAGGAGTTCAGAGGAAGATACAGATTGGGCTCTGACCTGAACAGACCGAAGGAGTGCTAAGAGGACTACCCTACTTTCAGACAGAGGTGGTTTCAGGGTAGAGCAACTGGTTTGGTCTTAAATATTTGCACCAGCACTACAGGAGATGCTGCAGCAATGATGTACAACAGAATGCAAGAGGTGGGGGTGAGGGTCGCTGAATTTTAGCATTGCACAGGGTGCCACTCAAATTTGAGGGTTCAAAGTCCGCCACTGCTTCAGATTAATTTCCACAGCTAGGGAAAAAGGGATCAGAAAGAGAAGTGGTGTTGGCAGCTGGTTAAGAGATTTAAGAAGGATATGCATCTCAGTTTTTTTTCTCATAAAGGTGATGTGAAGTATGTATTTTGTTACAGGCTTTTGCTTTAATGCTGCCCCCCTCAAGTTTCCCCATTGCACTTGGGTTGTGGAAAAGAGAAAATCTTTTCACAAGATTTCTCCTTTGATGAAATGCCTGAAGCTTGTCTTAAACCAGGGATAGAAACATGGTGCCCTCCAAACTCCATCAGCCTAGGCCAGCATGGCCAACAGTCAGCAATGATGATGGGAGTTACAGTTCAACACTATCTGAAGGGCTTCATGTTGGCTATCCCTGGTCTAAACCAAGCACTAGGCATTTCAACATTGTGACCTCCAGATTTTATTGAATTCCAACCCCCATCTTCCCTGACCTTGGGCTATGCTGTCTGGGGCTGATGAGGGCTGGAGATCAACAACATCTGGAAGGCACAATGTTGGCTATCTCTGTTCTAAAACAACCTTCAGTTATTTCATCAAAGGAGCCAGAAAGTTTGGACTTTCTTGCAAAGCAAGCTGATGGTGGGTGACACCAGAGAACACTCGTTTCCCAAGTGTTCCTGCAGTCTGACAAAGGAAATCTCTCTGGCTTTTAAGCAAAGCCTTGACATTTATTTATTTATTTATTTATTCATTTATTTATTTATTATGAATGCTCATGTGGAAGAAGAGTCCAATTTTATTTGCTGGATCCCTTTTTTTCCTCAAGGGGGCTTCTTTTTGTTGAGGAGAGGCAGGCAGTTGATGGAGCAAAGTGTTTGAGTTGGATTTGAGTCGCATGCTGAACCTAGGGTTTTATTCCCTGGCTAAGCGCTGAGTGTGCCATCAATCCACCTCTTTTAGAAGCCTTGAGTTATTAATAAAGAGCCTGGTAATCTAACACCTGCTCTCAATCTTCCTTTTGGAGGGCATAAAAAGCCACAAGACCAGGCTCAGCAGTTTTCAGCTTCTCTAGCACTTGTTTTCTTGTTTTTTTAAAAAAATCTCTGCCACCCCACTTTCCCCCACCCTCCTGCTCACCTCTCACAATCTTAAGTGTTGATGCTTTATGCTTGGGGTTGGAAATGAAACGTGTTGTTATCATTGGGATAGTGTTTTTATCGCATAAATAATGAACCAAAGCAAGAGGAAATACTGGCACCAGTTGGAATTACTGCCTGGCCTGGGGTGAAAATAATCAATACACTCTCACTTACCAATCTCATCTGCATGTCGACTCCATCTCGTGGCCTGTCTCTCTACAAATTCATTTCATGGGAGGACCAATAAAGCATGTTACTGGCATTGATCTGGTTTATTCATAGCTAGGCATAGAAAATGCATCATCTGAAATTAATAGAAAGGCTTGTGTTTATAACTGTGAAAAAGTAGCCTGGTGCCAGAGCATTGTGAGTGAATGGGTGCATCACAAGGATATGGGAGAAAAAGATTAGGAAGACTGAGGAACTTTGTCCTGTGTGCATGTATGTGTGCATCTACACACCACACACACAGAAAGAGAGAGAGAGAGAGAGAGAGAGAGAGAGAGAGAACATTGTAAGAAAAACCACCTCTGGGTCAAACCAAAGGTCCATCTGGTCCAGTATCTTATTTTCCCATTGTGATCAGCCAGATCTGATCTGGATCTGACTTCTTTCCGCAGGGCCTGTAAGACAGAGTTGTTCCGCCTGGCCTTTGGCTTGGAGCCAATTTGATTCCCTCCTCTCTTTCTTTTTTCTTTTCCTTCTCTTCCTGCGATGAGGCTACATTTTAATATTTTAATGTTTCAATATTTTAATGTTGTATTTTAATTTTGTTTTTAAGTTGTAATCATTCAACTTGTTTTTATTATTGCTTGTTAGCCGCCCTGAGCCTGGCCTTGGCTGGGGAGGGCGGGGTATAAATAATAATAATAATAATAATAATAATAATAATAATAATAATAATAATAATTAGATGCCCCCTGAAAAGCCACAACCACTAGAAACCTTGATTTCACTGGCATCAGTGACTTATTTCTTTAGTGCTGATCTGTGTCTGACTCTGGCCCTAACACCTATATTAGAGCTTCTCTTCTTAATAATACATTCCAGCAGGGGGAAGCACCTTTTGTTTGGGACCAAAGACAAATAAGTCTTTGGGACCAAAGACAAATATGGCTATATCATAATGAATACCAAAGTGTTCTACAATATCTATATTAAAAATGCATTTAAAAATTAAAACCAGAGACCATTAACTAACTGTTATAGAAATATATTTTCTCAATTGCTTGCCTAAACTTGGTGGTCCACGAAAGTTTTCAGCAGGTGTTTAAAGGTTAAAACAGAAGACACTTGCTGAATCTCTAGTGACAGAGCATTCCACAGGCTTGAGCTGATGACAATAAAGGCTTGTTAATTGTCAAATGAGCCTCGCTAACTTGGAGGCAACCAGCGGCAGTCCTTCAGATGACCTTAATGATCAAGCCGGGTTATAAGGCAGTCCCTAAGGTACCCTGGACCTAAGTTGCTTAGGGCTTTGGAAATTAATGAAAGGACACTAAACCTGGCTCAATAGTAGACAGAAATACAGTGCATGTGTTTTAAGGAGCGTCTCCAGCTCCATCGTTCTGCCTGGACACTGAGGTCCAGTGCCGAGGGCCTTCTGGCGGTTCCCTCACTGTGAGACGCCAAGTTACAGGGAACCAGACAGAGGTCCTTCTCAGTAGTGGCACCCGCCCTGTGGAACGCCCTCCCACCAGATGTCAAAGAGAAAAACAACTACCAGACTTTTAGAAGACATCTGAAGGCAGCCCTGTTTAGGGAAGCTTTTAATGTTTAATAGACTATTGTATTTTAATATTTTGTTGAAAGCCGCCCAGAGTGGCTGGGGAAACCCAGCCAGATGGGTGGGGTATAAATAATAAATTATTATTATTATTATTATTATTATTATTATTATTATTATTAGGCCACATGTTGTTAGTCATGTGCTCCCATCATCCGTCCAGCTGCTACATTCTGCACAAGCTGGAACTTTTGAACAAAACGTAAGGACAGTCCCATACAGCACACATTACAATAATCCAGCATCAATTTACCATCAATTTAACACACACCTGCCAAGCAGGTTTTAAGAGGGACAGCCTCACTTTTTAAAGGCAACCTGGGCTCTGCCTTTATCCCAGGGCACCCCGATTTTTCATGGCAGGTGGGAAAGCACTGCAGCAGGTGGGGAGGGTGAGCCGTGAGGGCAAGGGTGAGCAGAGGAGGCAAAGGAGGTGAGCACATGCAACGGGTCCCCTCTTGGAAGTTCAAGAACTAGCCCTGTGCTTGTCTAGCAAAATGTGAATTTGTGATTTTGGCTGCAAATCCCACATATATAACATTGACATCTCATCATCATTTGTTTGGCTTTGATTACATCATTGCATTATAAAACCTGATTGGTTACACAGCATGGCATAGCCTTCTTTACCATTGGCTTCCAGATGTTTTGAACTATTGTCATGTATGAATGTTGGGCCCAAGGAAGATGGCGAATTCGCAAAGCATGATACACTGGCAGGCAAAGCGAGAAACTGGTTATATCAAGGAAAAATATATAACTGTGTCCAAAAGAACATTGGTTTTACTTAATGAAAGCAAAAAAAAACCCTGATGCAAAAATCCCCTGATAAAAACAGGATGGCACTGGCGATGAACAATAGTAATAAATATCCTCTGAAAAGAACAAAGACAAGGAGGAACTGGCGGTGGGCCACGGACAGATGATAAAGGCCTGAAAGACGTATGTATTTCTGAGGTACAACAGCAAAGGTGATGTAGTGGTCCAGAAGGAGAACAGGAGAGTGGTGGAAACTCAGTCAGCCCATAGATGCCAAGGGGGAAGACTATAAAAAGGGCAGTCTGCTTACCCTCAGTGTCACCGGGACCAGCACTACAACCAGACACCCACAGCTCTTATGTGAGGCTTGATCAACCCACGTGAAGGGCCTTGTGTGAGTATTTGTGTGAATGCTTGAGTGTTTGAACCTCTTGGTACTGTACCAATGTATTAATGTATACTTGACTATATGAAATAAATGTTACATGAAAGGTGTGTAAACCCAGATCTGGTCTCCGACGTGTCTTATTGAAAGTCCTATAGCATATGGGATATCACTTGTCTCTCCGGATTTCAAAAGAGCCAAGTTACCATGGTTTGGTGACACTATCACTCCCATCAAGCACATGGTATATTCTATCACGGATGACAGGAGTTGTTATCCAAAACACCTGGAGAGCACCAGGTTGAGGAAATCTGTATAGGGTATGGATGCTTTAGAAATAAAGTGGAAAGCATAGATATTTAAATTAATACATAAGAATGCCTGGTTGGGTAAGATCGCCTATCTCATGTGATCAATTCAGACAGGATGATTCAGTAATTGCTATGGGGAGGTAGGGTAGTAGTTAAGAGAAATAATGGCACTGAACAGGATTGGGAAATAAGAATATTTGCATAGCTTAATTTTCAGAGAATATTTGCACTCTGTTATTACATGTACATTCCATTCTACTTTAAGAAAATTCAGCATGCCTTATAATGGGAGCCTGGAATAATTCCATGCAGGCACTGACCAATCTGAGACAGAGTAGTAAGTTTGTGCCATCCAACCCTTGTGGGGACACTTTATTTCTCCAGGATCTGACCCAATATTTTGACCAGCTTCTGGCAGATTTGTTAAGTAATCAATTTTTAGTAAACAAAAAACCAAAACCAAAACAAGACAGTTATTTGACAAATATATATGAATAGGCTGTGAACCCACTGGGAGGAATTTCCATAGCACAAAACTGAGAGAAACTCTAAATATCCTCAGAATAATCAGGTGGATTGAAATCTTGCAATATTAACTTGATGGATGGAATCAGTTAAAAGCAAGTAAACTGTAAACTGAGTACAAAAAGCATTTAGCAACTGACAGCCCTGTTTCAGAAGGCAAAGCAGAAAAGGAACAGTGGAGTGCTTAGGCCAGCTACACAGAGGAAGGTCAGGCAGAATACAGTAGAAGCTGAAGGTATAATTTATTGGCCAAACAAAGCCAGTAAAGGAGTGGGGAGAAAAAAGCAAAGATGTCAGAAATCCTTACCTGAAGAAACAGATAACTATGAGAAATGCCATGCCAGTTTAAAATATGTTGTGGTTCCTGATTTGTTGGAATCACCTGTGCAACTAAAGCAGGAAAGGGAAAGACGCCATAACTGGAGAAAACAAAAATGACCATGAAGTTGACATCATGACTCTTAGACTGAGATTACCAAGTCTTGTCATGACTTAGTGTCAGGGACATGGCTGAAATGAAAGTCTGACCCTGGAGACGAAAGAGTGCAGGGGGGGGGGGGTTAGCTCAGAAAGAGCAGCACTCAAGACAGTTCACAAGCAGGGGGAGGAGAAGAGATAGACGACATTGAGGGGGTTGCTATGCAACCAGTAGAGAAGTAGCGTTCAGAGAAAATAAAAAAAAATCCTTCCAGTAGCATCTTAGAGACCAACTAAGTTTGTTATTGGTATGAGCTCTTGTGTACATGCACACTTCTTTGGTGTTCAGAGGACTCTTCGTTTGAGAGTGGGGGTGATTTCCACCCACCTTCTCCCCTAATCAGAAGAGCTGAAAGGGTTAAAATACAATGGAAGTGTAAAAGAGGAAGGACTTTGGTGCCCATTGTGTTGTGACAGGGGTGGGGACTCAGACTGACCAAATCATAGCTAATGGCGGCAGGCCTGGAACCGCTGGATGTAAATTGTAAATAAACGTGCATAAATGAGGAACATCACCTGACTGTGGGGCATGGAGGCCGCTTCCTGCAAGGCCCTTTCCACCTGGCCTAGGGGGCAGGGCCCACACTCACCAGCCCCACTGAAGAGGCTCCTCATGAGACTGGAGGAACATCGCCTGGCTGTGAGACATGGAGGCCGCTCCCTGCAAGGCCCTTTCCACTTGGCCTAGGGGGCTGGGCCCAGACTCACAAGCCCCACTGAAGAGGCTCCTCATGAGGCTGGAGGAACATCGCCCAGCTGTGGGGCATGGAGGCCGCTCCCTGCAAGGCCCTTTCCACTTGGCCTAGGGGGCTGGGCCCGCACTCACCAGCCCTACTATGTTAAATATGTATTCTGTAGTTGACCTCCTTTGTAATGTTTTATTTTGAAATCTTTTAAGATAACATGTTAGTCTTCTATTATGTACTATAATCAAACTGATATAACTTGTTTGTTCAAATTTTGGGTAATTTTCACCCCCAGATATCTAAAACTTTTCCTAGCTATTGGAATCTTCAACCTTGCTGTAAAAGTCTGTTGTAAATGAATGGGGTGGTGTATGAAAAAGCATGACCTCTAATTTCTTAAAAGTATCTTGCAATCCTGAGACCCTGGAGAACTGTTCCAACTCTGCACACTTTATATTGTCTGGCTCAGCAATGCCTACACCACCAGGGAACCTCCATGTGTGGACCAATTTGGGCCAGCCAGGTTGTTCTGCCCAAACCGGGCCCACCTGCCCCACACCTGACATCCGCTGTGCCCTGTGAAGAGCGGGACTGAGCTGCCTGAAGCTCAGCTGGTGGGTGATGAGTTCAATCCTTCCTGCTTGGCATCCATGAGAGAGTTCCCCATGGGACTTGGCCAAACCCTGCAGGAAGCAGGACTGAACACGCCCAGTGCTGCCACTCATCATCTGATGTTCAGGGAGGCCTGTCCTGTTTGCTTATTCTCTTCTCAAGCCCCTGGGGGCCAACTTTGAGAGATGGGTGGGACCATTCACCCACCCACAGGGCAGGGAGAGATAAAGTTCTTCCAAAACCAGGACACCAATGTGTCCCTGCCACCATTGTCTCCAGGGTTTCACAAACTGGCAATGGATCTCCAAAGCTCTGCTTAGAGATTGAATTTGGGACCCTTCTGGATGCAGAAAGTGTGTTTTAGCCACCAAACTACAGTTCGTCCCCAACAAGAAACCGCAGCTCTTCTTCTTCCCTTCCCTTCCCTTCCCTGTACTGGTAGCTGTCTATGTGCAATGCTGGGCACGGGTCTCCAGCGAGTGGGGAGGGAAAGGTGAGAGGGGGTGCCCACCCATGTAGATGAGAGCCAGATGGTCTTGCTAACAGCTCGGTAATCCACA
Source organism: Podarcis cretensis (assembly GCF_951804945.1). NCBI lineage: Eukaryota > Metazoa > Chordata > Lepidosauria > Squamata > Lacertidae > Podarcis > Podarcis cretensis. Next base: position 5,777,665 of record NC_137184.1, on the reverse strand, counting down.
TGGATGAGCAGGGAGAGGTGTGCCAGCCTCTGCCCAAACTGGGCTGCTGGCTTTGGCAAGGAGGGGGGCTGAGGAGGGGGCACCATCCGAAAGAAGCTTTTGGAGTTTTTTTAGGCCTTTCCTCAAGGGTTATTTTGTTCCCTCGGATGCCCCCTTTCTCCACTTTTGGGGCTTTGGTATTTTTTTCCTTATGGGGTTCTCATTTTGGGGGGTTAGGTATGCCTATCCCCTTTATGGCCAGGTCTCCACTATCTTTCTTCCCATGGGTGGGCGGGCTTTTTTGGAAATCCTCAGGGATAGGTTTCAGGGTTCTTCTCCATCTCAGGCATTCACCCAAGTCTGGAAGAAAAGAAATGGAAGTACAATCATTATTTTCAATGCAACTAGTTTGTCCATAATGCAGAGTCTTCATTTATTCCAATGTATTATATCCATATTTAGAGCTTTCCAACCCGTACTATTGGGACGCAGGTGGCGCTGTGGGTTAAAGCCTCAGTGCCTAGGACTTGCCGATCGAAAGGTCGGCGGTTCGAATCCCTGCGGTGGGGTGCGCTCCCGCTGCTCGGTCCCAGCACCTGCCAACCTAGCAGTTCGAAAGCACCTCCGGGTGCAAGTAGATAAATACAGACCGCTTACCAGCAGGAAGGTAAACGGCGTTTCCGTGTGCGGCTCTGGCTCACCAGAGCAGCGATGTCACGCTGGCCACGTGACTCGGAAGTGTCTCCGGACAGCGCTGGCCCCTGGCCTCTTAAGTGAGATGGGCGCACAACCCCAGAGTCTGTCAAGACTGGCCCGTACAGGCAGGGGTACCTTTACCTTTACCTTTAACCCGTACTATAATTAAACCGATACAACTTCTTTGTTCAAATTTTGGGTAATTTGCATCCCCCAGATATCTAAAACTTTTCCTAGATATTGGAATCTTCAACACTGCTGTAAAAGCCTGTTGTATATGAATGGGGTGGTGTATGAAAAAGCATTACCTCTGCTTTCTTAAAGGTTTCTTGCAATCCTGAGACCCTGGAGAACTGTTCCAACTCTGTACATAGTACTTTGCCTGCTGTGATAGGGTCAGAGGTGCATAAAATTATATCCTCTGCAAAGAGGCCTGAATTTTGTTCATTTCTGTTTGCAACCACTCCTGTACGAGGAGGTCCCAGGGTGGTTTGGGGTTCTACCTGCTGGAGGACCAGAAACATTTCCTTGTTTGTGGCTGATAGCATAGGGACAGGGCTCCCAATCTGGACAGTGAGGTTCCTCTATTCCAGTGGAATGGGGGCTAATGTTCCACGATGGTAGAGGCCCACCCTGGCTAAAGATTTAGGCCCTGGCTAAATCTTACACCTGCTAAGCTCACCTATTTCTATAATTCGATGACCAAGATTCATCTAAAGAGCAATTGCTATTCCAGGCTCACATGAGAGCAGAATCTAACCAAACTGCTTTTGGTTCTGAATCAATGTAGATCATTTATGGATATTTATGTATTTATCTACTGCTTTTCCTCCCAAACTGATATTTTGTGTTGTTGCTTCCTAGAAACTCTTGGTTCATAAGCTGCTTTGGACAAGTGCAATGTACATTGTTGTACAAAATGCAATGTAGATGGACAGTAGTACTGAAAATAAATATGTAATTTTGAAGAAGCCTCAGACTTTATTGGCACATCTAGTGAAAGATATATTCAAGACTAAGTCCCACTGAAGGCCATTAAATGGGCCTTAGTCATGGCTTATCTAAGCCCCATGGTGGGTACTGGGACCTTGACTAACTGGGGTGGCTTTTTAAAGGAATCTGCCTTTCTCCCTTTTCTCTTGCCATCTATCACAGCATCTACTTGCATGTATGTTACCATCTCTAAGTTGTCCAAAGATTTCATCCATTCCCCAGCTATAAATCCTTAACTTTCCAGCTGGCTTCTCTGTCTGCTTCATGGGACAATGAAGCAGAACAGGTGAACATCTAGATGGCACAATTTCCTACCTGCCATGTTGATAGGAATGCTGACACAAAAAACACAAATATCTAATATGATAGCACTCCTCACACTGCTTACTGAACAACATCCGGTAAGAAGTGGGCAATGGAATAGCGATGATACAAAGTTGTTTCTTGCTGTCTTTACGGTTAACCCTGCAGAATGTGAGGAAGGGGAGAGGAGAATATCAGAATCAGATGATGTCATCATGGAAGGTGGAAGAGCAGCCCAGGGGTGAGAAAAGGGTGATCAGTTCACCCTGGTTGACCATTCATCTTCACAAATGCTCCCTACACATTTTTAAACATAGTCATTTGAATTTTCCTCTGGAGTTTGTTACTATCTTCCATGGAGATGATGTTGGAGAAAGAGAATTGCACTCTGGAGATGGCCAGCCGAGAGGAAGTTGTAGGAAGTACTCAAACCATACGATTCCTGCCTTTGTAACTCTTTGTAACCCCACGATATCAAAATAAGCTCCAATAGACAAGAGGGGCAGGCTTTGGAAGACACAGCACATCAAATGATTCCTGCCCTCCCCAGAGGAGGAGGAGACGAGTGGTGGTGATAGGTGACACCTACTGAGGGGAACAGAGGCAGCAGTGGAGGAAACAGGAAGTCATGGGAGATGTGCTGTCTTCCAGATGCAAAGATTGACGATATGCCAGAGAAGTTGCCAAGTGTTATCAAGCCCACTGACCACTACCCCTTCCTTCAGATTCATGTGGGTACAAATGATACTGCCACACAGAGCCTTTAACATATAGCAAGGGGCTATGCGACTCTGGGCATGGAGCTGAAGAGCCTTGGGGCACAGGTGGTCTTTTCATCACTCCATGTTGAAGGTCATGGCCCAGGAAGAGAGAGGGACTGTGTTGTGAGGCATCCACTGCGAGTCCTGAACCCCACTCTGGATGCTATAAAGGCATCCAGGAGGACAAGGAACACAACTTTGAGGCAGTGTGGCATGACAAAAGCCACCTGAACAAATATTAGCTCCTCAACTAACCAACCAAGGTGTTTATCCCCTGAGTACTGCTAGGTTTATAAAATTGTCATCCCCAGCGATAAGAAATGTTGTTATCCTGGATGCCAAAAGAATATGAAGAAGTTAGAAGTAACTTATGACTCCGTGGCCCTCCTAAAATCACATGAGCTGTTTTGGTCTCAGAACCATTTGAGCATTTCAACTCTCGTCCTCTGTGGGAAGGAGTATTCCACATTTGGAATACTGTACAGTGCACAGTCCTGGCCTCTCTACGTCAAAACAGGTCTTTGAGATCTGGAAAAGGTGGAGAAAAGAAAAACCAAAATTATCAAAGGGTTGGTTGAGGTCCCTTATGAGGAAAGGTTGGGGCCTTTAAGTTTAGAAGGAAGGAGGCAGTCTTTCAGGTATTTGTCACATTCTGAGTCACAATGAGTCACATTCTGAGTCACAATGACCCTTGGTCACCTCTGTTGCCCTTCCTCTGGGCAAACCCACTATAAGAACATCAGAAGAGTCTGCTGGATCAGGCCAATGGGTTTAAAAGAAGATCAGACAAATTCATGGAGGAGAAGGCTGGCAAAAGCTGCTAGCCATAATGAGTTTTCTTTGCTTCTAAGGCCTAAAGTGGTAAATGCTTCTTAATTCCTGAAATCTGTGGTTTTATCACTTAAGTAGCATGCTGGGTGGGGAGAAAGAGGTCCCAGTTTCCCATTTTGCTCTGCAATTTTTGGTGAGATAGATGATAGATAGATAGATAGATAGAGATAGATCAATAGATTGATAGATCAATATAGATGATAGATGATAGATCGATGATAGATAGATAGATAGATAGATAGAGGTATATTCATATACCACCAACTCTACATGGTGATCAGAATATAAGCAAGTGCAAAATAATCACTAAAATGTTTGCCTGCTCAAAAGTAATTTAAACAGCTACACTTGGCATACAAAGGTTTGCAAGAGAGGCTAGACAACACCATGACTATGAGACCCTTCAAACCTAAAGCAGCTCAGGCACACTGTCAGGTGCCAACTGAGAGCTTTGATGAGCTTTTTAGGAGATTTGATGTAGGTCTGAGCCACATGGCAAACCCTTCTGATAATAGCAAGGTAGGCAAAAGGAAAAACAAAATAGCAGGATATGGATAAGCTTCAAAGGCTCTAGTAAAGCTAGCTTTACTTCCCAAAGAGGTAGCACTACCTAGCAGATCTACAGCAAGTTATCCACTTCCAGGACACCAGTACCTAGCTCTTCTCAGCTCTGCACAATTTCCTCTTGAGTCCTTCTCCTCTACCTGTTTTAAAAAGTAAAACTACATTTTTTTTTTTACAGATATGCTTCAGGAGAGACTTTTGTGAAGGTGCTAGTATGCTAAGGATTTCCTTCTGCATGCACTGAGTGACACCCTCTTCTCATACTATTGAACAATATTGAGCACAATAGTGTTCAAAGGTAACCTTGGAGGTCATCTAGTCAAACTAAGAGCAAGAGGTTTGCAGCTACAGCATCTCTGACTGTCCAAGGGTGGCTAATCTGTGGCTTTCCATATGTTGTTGGATTACAACTTCCATAATCCCATGGTAGCTAGGACTGATGGGAGCTGGAGTCTAGGGACATCTGGAGGCACACAGCTTAGCTTCCCTGGAGTATGTAGTGCAGTTGAATCACATAAATTAGAAAATAACATTATAGAAAACAGTAATAATCTTGGTGAGCAAAATACACGGTGTGGCACCTACAGCATTATACTACACAGCATTAGCCTTCATATGAGTAAAACTAAATTGGGGGGGGGGAATAGCTTCCAAACAGCTACTCATCTTCACGTTACCTGCACCCCTCTCCATGTCTATTGTACAAGAATGCAGAATGTATCATATCCTAAGAAGAAATCACAAGGTCTGCAAGAGAGGCTACACACTGGGCTGCCTTCCCCTCCTATAGAAGGAGCCCCATTCTCACCTTCTGGCTGGCTGGCTCCCTCCCTGACCTAGCTGTGCTCTGTGTCCAGGCAGAGAGGTGTATGCTGGTCAGCAGAACAGGCTCTGTGACCTCAGTGAGTAGCTAAGGGAGGCATTGTGAGCTCCTCATTCAGGGGCTGTTTAAAAGGCCAGGCAGGCACCCTACAAGCTAGCCATGGTGCAGCTATGTATATGTATATGTATATGTATATGTATATGTTATATGAGATATGCTATATGAAATGTGTCATATGATATAAGAGATTGTTAATAATGGTAAAGAAGAAGAAAAGAAGAAGAGGCTCCTCATGAGACCGGAGGAATATCGCCTGGCTGTGAGTATGAAGGCCGCACCCCGCAAGGCCCTTTCCACCTGGCCTAGGGGGCTGGGCCCACACTCACCAGCCCTACTATGTTAAATATGTATTCTGTAGTTGACCTCCTTTGTAATGTTTTATTTTGAAATCTTTAAGATCATATTTTATTTTTCTGTTATGTTGCTTTGACTGTATACCCTATACTTGACTTTCTTCAGATTGTTTTATTTATGTTTTATTGATTTAATATGCTGTAAACCGCTTTGAGATTTTTCCTAAAAATATAAAGCTGTATGGAAACAAAAAAAAGTGCCAACGACATTAATTCTTATCAGAGCTTGCTTGCCTTCCTGACTTACACTTAGGATAGTAAGAGTGGGGAAACTAGGCTGTTGACCAGGCTGCACATTAGTACTGTGCACAAAATTTGATTATTTAGAGGGACTTTGGCATTGAATGAGTTGGGTTCAGACAGCCACTCATTGTTATAGGTTGTGCTGGGTGGCACAGAGCAGCAGTCTGTGTCTTCCAGTGGATGGGACATCAGGCATGTTGGATGAAACCCCATGAAAAAGCCAAGACCTACTTCTGTTCATCAACTGCATCTTCCAGAAGAAGCTTGGCCCAACTTCTTCCCTTCCTTTGCTCCTGCCTGATACCTCTCCCACCCAGATTGCACTCACCACTCAACAGCTATTGAAAGCAGGGAGCAATCCTGTAGGGTGTGGTTGTGGCTCTGCTCCTGAAGGAAAGCCACACACACACAAAAAATCCCTCCAATCAACAGTTGTTGAGCAGAGAGAGTGTTCTAGAGGGAAGCAACCCCCAGTCTCAGTTGCAGAAGAAAAGAGATGCAAGATCTTCTCCCATCACTTCTCAACTATATGCTCAATTAGAGTTCTGAACCTCTAATTGCATATTAGCCCTGCACCTGACTTTATTCAGGGCTGGATCTGGGGCAGAGGGTGTCCTCAGGTCAACTCAGAGTAAGTCAACCTGATGTCCACCTCTGATTGGAGCCATGTGGGACATCGTATGTGTTTTGGGGTGGGTGGGTGTGCTGTCATGGTGCAAGCATGGACACAAGATGAAGCTTGGCCTCACAAGTTTTCTTCATTCACATTGATTTGCAGACACCTTAAACCTATACCCAACTTGCTCCCATTCTCTTCTTTTGCATTGCCAAAGGTAGATAAACACCTGAGTTTGAACCCAAATAAGTCATATTCAGAATCTATTTATTTTAACAGGTCTCCTCTAGTTGGATAACAATTCTTAGTTATACTCATGACGCTCCAGTCAGGGAGTCCCACTGTCATCAAGGCTGGAAAAAGCTCCAAAGAGTGGCAAAGTCTCTCTGCTATCCAGGATATGGAAGTATTCTCTGCAGCTGTCCATTCTATTGACTACTTTTGGAGCTCTTCCAGATCTTTGCCTTCAGGCAGACCTGTCTGTTGTCTCTGTTCCCTCCCACTCCCTGTTCTGAGGCCAGGCTGTTCCAGACTGTACAAGGAATGACAGTTGCACCCAAGAGGCTCCTTTTTACAGTCCTAATACAAAATGGCTTCTCCTGGCTTCTCCACTCATTTTCAAGTTCCTGAAAACACTTTTAAACAAAGAACAAAACACTTGCCAAGGGAAATCAATGAAGAATGCTCTAGACACAATTTCTAAAACAATAACCTTTTGCAGAGAACTTGAAAACACCAAAGCAAGAGGAAATGACAGCAAAAAAGAGAAAGAAAATGGCTGTGAAATCCAAAAATGTTGTTGTTGTTTATCATAGACCATGTCAAAGAGAATTAGTGCAGTGTGTGGTAGGGTCATTTAGAGGGCAGCTCACCCAGTGAATGCCAAGAGCATGTCTGCTCTTCCAACCACTTAAGGCAAGGCAATGACGGATAATTCCATTAAGGGAAGCCAAGACCCTGTTTGTGGAAGGCAAACAGCACTTAGCTGGTTTACATGTTCTGCATCTTTCCAATCTAGGAAGGAGGAAAAGACGGTCCAGAGAGCTTTTATCAGAACTGCTGGGACTGATTCATCCAACTCTTTCTGAAATAGAAGAGTCATCAGAAGATGGCACCTCCCATAAATGTTCTCATTGTAAAATGCTTCTTCTGGAAGGGTCTCCATGTTCCTAAATACATATAAGTTTCCATGATTTAGTAATTTAAGCACATTAAGAGCAAGTGTGGTGTAGTGGTTCAGAGCGGTAGTCTTGTAATCTGGTGAATTGGGTTTGCTTTCCTGCTCCTCCACATGCAGCTGCTGGGTGACCTTGGGCTAGTCACTCTTCTCTGAAGTCTCTCAGCCTCACTCACCTCACAGAGTGTTTGTTGTGGGGGAGCAAGGGAAAATGAGATTGTTAGCTGCTTTGAGACTCCTTAGGGTAGTGATAAAGTGGGCTATCAAATCCAAATCTGCTGGATTAGACCAATGGTTGATCTAGTTGCCTTATACCCAGACCATTGGTCCATCTAGCTCTGAATTCTGTACTCTGACTGTTCAGTGGTAGTCCAGGATTTCAGAGATAATTCTTTTCTGCCTATACCTGGAGATGTTTGGTTGTGGGGGTTTGGTTGTATTGGAGACCTTCTGCATTTAAAACAGATGCCCTACTACTGAACTATGGCCACTTTCCCCAAATGACCAAACAGTGGACAAACAGATATCCATGAGAAACTCCCAATCCCCCAACTCTCACATGAGGGAAAGAGCACTCTCCTATTTTCCCCAGCACCTGGTATTCAATAGCATCCTGCCCTTGTTTCTGAAGGCTGTACACAACCATCATGACTAAGAGAAATTGATAAATACATTCTCAATCAATTATTTCCTATTCCCTTTTTAAAGCCATCTAAGCTGATGGCCACCATCACATATTGTGGCAACAAGTTCCATAAATAAAAGTGAAATTCTATGCATGTTTGCTCAAAAATAAGCACCACTGAGTACAATGGGACTTACCCTGCCTCCCCCCCCCCCAATCAATATGTATAGAATTGCAACCTTGCAGTTATGCAAGGTGTGAATAAAAGTTTATTTTAGTCTTTCCTGGGTCTCATGCCAATCCTTGTATGAAAACTAAGATACAAAGGTGGGGATGTTCTCTCCTTGAGATGTCTGTTACCAGAGCATTTTGCTATTCTTTTTATTGATTTTGTACTTTCCCTGCAAGAGGCCTCAATTGTATTGGCATTCTGCCAACCTTTAAGATGCTCTCATTTACACCAACATTCCCTTAACCTCTCAGCTTGAGTATCCTTTTTAATTGCTGTACTGTTTTAATAGGATTCTTCTAGTATGTATTTTAATTATGTATAGAGAGAGAGAGAACAAAGCACTTTTATGTTTTGTAAGCTACTTAGAAGCATGGGAATTCCATTCCTGGCCCTTTCATGTGTTGGCAGAGTGCGCATAAGCCCACTCAACTCCACTTTGCCATGCCCTTGTTCACCATGCCCCAAATCCACCTTCACTGCTCTCTTCCAGCTCCAAAGGGACCTACATGTCAGTGGTCACTCATCAATTGGACACTTGCAAAACGGTATCTGCCTGTATTACAATACAAGTGATACTAAATGATAATGATGTCTCAGTTTTCTTATATCAGCGACTTCATCTTGGCTGTGAGTCATGGAAGACCTGTTCGCTGCCTTTTTTCACCTGGCCTGGGAGGGTGGGGCCCTGACTGACTCCACCTACAAAAGCTGAGACTTCTGAAAAGACTTGTGGGCTGGGGTACTGTAGGTGGAGGGATGTTGCGGGGGGGATTGTTGCTGTTATTGATATTAATTTTTGTATCTATTTTTATATCTTATGATTTATGTATTAATTGTTTGGTTCTGTTGTGTATTTTTTGATGTGTTTTATTGTTTTCAGCTACTTTGTTATGTTTGCAATTACAGTGGTACCTCGGGTTAAGAACATAATTCGTTCCAGAGGTCCGTTCTTAACCTGAAACGGTTCTTAACCTGAAGTGTGCTTACGCTAATGGGGCCTTCTGTTGCTGCTGGGGCACAATTTCTGTTCTTATCCTGGGGCAAAGTTCTTAACCTGGAGCAACCACTTCCTGGTTAGTGGAGTTTGTAACCTGAAGTGTCTGTAACCCGAAGCATCTGTAACCCGAGGTACCACTGTATGTAAAATCTTTTCATTCTATAAGCTGCCTTGAGCATGGATTTAACTATGGAAAGGCAGCTTATAAATAAAATAATGATGGTGGTTGTTATGTAGTGAAGTTTCACCCTGGGCCAGCAGGGGGATACTGTAGATAGTTTTCACTCAGGTCCACGTCAGTTATTTTAGGCGGGAAACTCTGGGTTGTTGCTGCTACAATGTTGACAGCCAGCTGCCTATAAAAGCGGGCCGGCTGAGCTGTTTGCCAGTCAGTTCTATTCCAGCTTACAAAATAAAGAGCTGCTTTAGAGAAATCGCTGTGTCGTCTGCTATGTCAACCCACAACTTAACACTGGCGACGAGGATGGGATGGATGGAAATCAGAGCACAGCCAGATGCGGCCAGCCTCTGAACTGAGCTGAATCACAGAGCTGAATCACAGAGCGAAATCACTGGACAGAACCAATTCAGAGCTGACTGTTCTGGCTAGAGCACTGTGTTCCATCCATCGCCCTTCACGCCATCGGAATCATGGCTTCACTTATGCCTCTACTGCCGTTTGCGCCAGCCTCTGAATCATGGGAAACCTACCTCGCTCGGTTCGACTGCTACCTCCAAGCCAACGAGCTGACAGAAGTATCAAAGGAGTGGAAGCGGGGCCTATTCCTCAGCCTCTGTGGGCCTGAGATGTTTGAGACGGCCCGAGCATTGGTTGCGCCTGAAGCAGTCCAGGCAACACCATGGGACACGATCCAAGAGAAGCTCCGCAACCACTACGCACCAAAGCCGTCTAAGATTGCTGCCCGCCATGCGTTCTACCACCGGAACCAGGCAGAGGGGGAGTCAATCAACAACTACACCACCGCCCTGCGACAGGCTGCAATGCATTGCGAGTTCCGAGACTTAGACAATGCCCTGATGGATCATCTAGCTGGGCTGGTGGAATAAAAGTTGGGCTATTTTGGGGCAGCTGCATCACCAGTTAGGGTACCACCAAAGGGGTTCACACCTTGGAGGGAGAGCAAGGACAAGGACTAGCTCCTTAACATCATCTGTTATGGTGTCAGCCTTGTCCTAATTATTTCAATTTGTTTAAAACTGATTTTAATTGGTGGGGTTTTTATTTTTGTTGCTGTGTAAGGGAAATAAAATATGTGTCTGGGAGGAGAGGAGTGGGGGAGAGGGGGGGACAATTGCAGTGAGGGGGGTATAGTGTGGGAGATGGGGCAGGCCAGATAAGTGGGTCCTGATCCAGCAGTTGAAGACCAGTAGTCTACAGGGAAAGGGGGCTGCAATCTCAGCAAGAGCCTAGGAGAAAGTGAGAGAATTATGTCCACAATGCCAGGTTAGCCCCTCCCTTTCTGGATTGGAGATCCTTTAAACCAGGTGTCAGCAAACTTTTTTTGCAGGGGGCCAGTCCATTGTCCCTCAGACCTTGTGGGTGGCTGGACTATTCTTTTTTTTGGGGGGGGGGATCTCCCCCACTGACTCTCCCCTCCCTTCTCCACAGCACCGGATGAGCCCCGGTGGCTGCTTACCTGTGCCTTGCGAGTGGCAGGGGCTGGCGGCGGCAGCAGCGGAGGGACAATGAGCAGTGCAAAAGGGCTGGTTCCAGAGAGGGGCTGCTTAAAATGGTGTTCAGCCAACCACGGCTGAACAAAGCCCAGCCCCCTTTTTTCCACTAGGCAGGGCAGGGAGAATCCAGGAGGAGGGAGGGAGGAGTCGCCGCCGCAGTGTGTGTGAGGGAGGGGGGGGGGGGGAATGGTGCAGCCCAAACGATCAGAATCCCCATGCCAATCCATGCAGCGATTCCTGGACCTTCCACGAGCCGGGTCCAGAAGGCAATTGGGCCGGATTCAGCCCCTAGGCCTTAGTTTGCCGCCCCTGCTTCAAACCCTTTCATTTATTCTGATTTATAACACTAGTTATAACATTATCCATATCATATCACACCAGTTGGTCTTTAAAGTCCTCCATTCAATCTGATTTACAGTGTGTATGTGTGTGTGCACGCGCACGCCGTATATACGCATGTGAACACACACACACACACACACACACACAGACATTGTGCCCTGAAAAACTATAGATGAAAAGTCAATGCTGGCGCCCTCAAGTGCCTTTGCAAAGTGAAATCTGAAATGCTCTATTCCTTTTAGCTTCATTCTTATGTCTTGCTGGGGATCGAGAGGGAAATGTGAATGTGTTACTCTTTGTATCACTTCCCGGGAGCTCATTTTGGGTATTAAAAGACAGCCTCTTGCAAATGCATTTAAATGGGAAGCTATCAACGGAGGTTGTGTGTGTTGGGGGGGGCGGGAGAGAGAAAGATTTTCCATTTTAAAATTGCAATCCTTCAGGGGGCGTTATTACTCTCCAAACTCCTGCTAATGTCTGCTGGAATTAGGCATTCTTACCAAGGTCACCAGCCCCCTTCTGTTTTTATAGGCAGGATTGCTTCATTGCCTCAGTGTTCCTGAAACCGAAATCTGGATTCTGTCAGCATTTCTTGCAAATGATGTTTTTGCTTCTCATTGGTGAGATCAGCTGGCAAGTGCTAACTGTTTATCGAGGCTCTTTAGAAACTGATTTACAATGATACAAATTCAAATAATATGCAAAAGTAAAATTAAAAAGTGTATCAATTAACATACAAAAGTAGAAGTGTGTCTTTCACTCCATTGAACATCTCCACAGAGGATTCATTAGCCTATGGAAGGGGGTGGGGGCAGAAACAGCATTAAGCAGGCAGAGCGAACAGCCTCTTTAGCAGGAGGGGGCAGTGGGGATGAAAACAAAGGTAGAATTCCTATTGGAGGTCCAAAACACAAACAAGGTTTATCGCATAGAAAGGTTGTTTTGAACACAGTGGGGGAATGCAAAAGACTTCTAAATGCTCTTTCGGAAAACTAATTTAGGCTTTGGGAAGACGTGGTGGGTATAAATGCTGGCTAAAGCAGGTGAGAAATCAGAAATGCCACGACTGCAGCGATTTTTCGTAAATCACTGCAACCCGTAACTTGCTTGAGACATGAGGTGAGTGCATTTCAATCCATGTTGTTCAAGCTGGTGTGCAAGTAGGCAGTCTCTGCTGTGGGTGCTATTGCTTGGAGCAATTGACAGCAACTATTGCCAGCCCACCACCCAGAAATGGAACATTTAGCTGGGCTGGTGGCATAAAATCTGAGCTGCTGCGAGGGTGGGCACACCACCAGTCAGGGTACCACCAAACGTGATGAGACTAAAGTGGCTCACCCCTTTGGAGGGGGCATCTTCAAGGGAGAGATGGTGGGCACGGACCACATCCTTAACATCATCTGCTATGGGGTTGGCCTTGCCCTAATTGTTTTTAATTGTTTTAAATTTGTTTGAGGTTCTTAAAATCTATTTTATTTTTTTAAAAAAATTCAGCGAAAATGGGAACTAAAAAGGAAGGCAACTTCCATTTTCTGGCAACCAGCCATTTTCTGGCAACTGCAAGGGAAATGTTTGTAACTGGCTAAAAGAAATAATATTGGACACTACCCTGGTGAGAATCTTTTTTTTAAAAAAATAACAGCACTGACTTTTACTTTGAACTTGGAATGTGCACTCTATCAGTCCTAGACTAGATGGATATATTTTATATTGGAGCTTGATAAAGGAGTATTGGCTCTCTGGTTTCATAGAATCATAGAATCATAGAGTTGGAAGAGACCACAAGGGCCATCGAGTCCAACCCCCTGCCAAGCAGGAAACACCATCAGAGCACTCCTGACATGTGGTTGTCAAGCCTCTGCTTAAAGACCTCCAAAGAAGGAGACTCCACCACACTCCTTGGCAGCAAATTCCACTGTCGAACAGCTCTTACTGTCAGGAAGTTCTTCCTAATGTTTAGGTGGAATCTTCTTTCTTGTAGTTTGGATCCATTGCTCCGTGTCCGCTTCTCTGGAGCAGCAGAAAACAACCTTTCTCTCTCCTCTATGTGACATCCTTTTATATATTTGAACATGGCTATCATATCACCCCTTAACCTCCTCTTCTCCAGGCTAAACATGCCCAGCTCCCTTAGCCGTTCCTCATAAGGCATCGTTTCCAGGCCTTTGACCATTTTGGTTGCCCCCCTCTGGACACATTCCAGTTTGTCAGTGTCCTTCTTGAACTGTGGTGCCCAGAAATGGACACAGTACTCCAGGTGAGGTCTGACCAGAGCAGAATACAGTGGCACTATTACTTCCCTTGATCTAGATCAGGGGTGCCCAAACATTTTTCAAAGAGGGCCAGATTTGATGGAAATGAACATGCATGAGGGCCGACCAAAGTTGAGCTTTTTTTTAGGATTGAAGAGCTTTTTGGGGGATGTCCCCCCCAAGGTTTATTGACCTTTTTAAAGGATTTGACAGCAATAAATGAATGAACTGCCACAGGGGTTTGATAAAACCGGCCGGAGGGCCGAATTGGGCCCCAAAGCAGATTTTGGATATGCCTGCCTTAAGAACTAGCACAAAATAACCCATATATAAAACACAGTACTTGTTGCTTCTTGTTATGTGTTACACACACACACACACACACACACACAAAACACGGTACTTGTTGGTTCTAGCTCCTGAAAGCTCTATCTTAAAAGACCTCCAACCCCTTTGCCACCATCTATTTCCCGAATTCTTCCGTTGTCCCCCTGTTGTTTTCTTTTTATAATATAGCATTCATCAAGAATACAAACAACAAGTAATGAATACCGGTCACCAGCTACAAAGCGAAATGAGGTGGAAAATAATAGCAGCATGCTAAAATTGTACTTTGGCTTCAGGATCAGTGCTACAAACTTTTCTGTTTGTTTGTTTTTTGGAGGGAGGGGAGGAAAGCTGCACCCTACTTTGCTAAATTCCAACTTATCCTCATGAGGGAGGTTATAATCCCACCGACACCAGCCCCATATTTTTTCCACCTCTCTGACTTCCCCCTCTCTTATATCTATATCTATATCAGGGGAGGCAGCCTCGCCTGCACAATAAGCGATAAAAGAAGGGCGCTGCTGCTGCTGGGCTTTTCTTCGCGGGCTTTCTGCTGGGGGGGGGCGGGCAAGGCGGAGAGCGCTCTGCACATGCTCAGGAGACCCCTTAGCCCACAATAAACATCCTCCCCTCCACGGACCCTGAGGAGGCAGCCCAGCCTCTCTTGGCGGCTCCCCACCTGTGCCGCTCCCGGACGAGGCTCCGCCGTTCTCCTCCATGGGCATTGCGCCGCCGCTTCCGACTCGCGCCGGGTTTTGAACGCCTTGCGGCGCTTCCGGCAGAGTGGGCGGGGGAGGGGTAAAAAAACCACGCACTTTCCAAATATCGCGAGATAAAAGCGGCGGCTTCGCGGGAAACTGCCGAGACAACAAATCCCTAGACTGGCGGCCGGCGGCGGCTTCACGGGCCACATGACAAGGTCTGGTGGGCCGGATTCGGCCCGCGGGCCTTGTGTTTGACACCCGTGATCTAGATGCTATACTCCTATTGATGCAGCCCAGAATTGCATTGGCTTTTCTAGCTGCCGCGTCACACTGTTGGCTCATGTCAAGTTTGTGGTCAACCAAGACTCCTAGATCCTTTTCACATGTACTGCTCTCAAGCATTAATAATACCTGGATCTTCACAATCTGACCCAAAGCTTATGCAACAGTAAACTATTTGGACCTTAAGCTGCTTCTGTGTAGTGAATGGTGCTGGGAGCAACTTCCACTGTGTGTGTATCTCACCTGAGATTCTCAACAAAACCCACAAGCAGGGCCTGAGTAGAGCACCAGTCTCCTCACTTGTGAATTCCCAGCAACTAGTACTCAGAGACATACTGCCTCTAACTGGTCATAGCCTTATCCTCAATTAATTTGTCTGATTCTCCTTTACACCCTTCAAAGTTGGAGATCATCACTACAACATGGGGAAGCTGATTCCATAGTTTAACCATGTGCTGTGTGGGTAAGTCATTTCTTTTGTCTGCCCCAAGTCTCTCAACCTTCAGCTTCATTGGATAGCCCCAATTTCTAATATTATGAGGGAGAAAACCTTCTCCACAGCCACACCATTTAGAAACCTATACCATATACCTCTTACCTGCCTTTCTGAAGAGACTGATATGGTGTGGTAACTCTCCTCATAGAGAAGTTGTGGCAACCCATTGATCACTTGGGTTGTCCTTCTCTGAATCAGATTTGCTCCTGTCATGCAGAAAATAAAGTGCCTGAACCATGTGACAAGAATCCCCAGGTTAAGTCTCTTGGTGATTTATAGATCATTTCCATTGTGGTACAGCTGAGTGTCATTGTACCTTCATTTTTCCACCTGGGTTTGTATGGACCTGCTTATGAGACTTCAGATGGAGTCACACAGTATTAAATGGTTGGTATTTTGGGGGGGAACATGAACCAAGAAGTAACATAGTGTGGACAATAGTTTGATACAGCATCCACCTGTTCCTTACACATTTGGGTACTATATTTTTAAAGTATGCCTGATTTGAAATGGGGCAAAATTCCAGCAGCATACAATCAACTTTTTCGATCATCTCCTGGAAAATGGTGATATGAAAAGAGAGGGATGAATATGTCACATTTGACTTCTCTCTAGGTTGCCGTTATTATACACAGAGTAGACTTATAGAAATTAATGAACGAATGCCCATTATTTTCTATGGGCCTACTAAAAGTATAATTAACATTGGGTGTAGCTCTGTTTCTCTTTCTTAATCTTAAATTCAGTTTGCTCCATTTCAGGTTCAATTTGTGATTAGAAACAAAAAAGCACAAACACCTGTATCCATTTTTGTACACATTTTTCTACTCCCCCCCCAATACATGCATTTTCTCCAAGCAATTCCCTTGAATATAATGAATTTGTACATTGTACATTTTTTTTCATGAATATACACATATTTATGTGGACTTTCCTCAGCAAATTTGTTTCTGCATGCATTTTGTTTTTTTTTGGGGGGGGGAATTAGACAACTATATTGCAAAAGTCAAAGAAGTTCAATTTTCAAAGGATAGTTGTCCTTTGGCTTGTGCTTTGATTTAGCCAGAATAATATTAAAATGGTCACCAGACAAATTTATTCCCCCATCCCTAGATTTGACTGGGCACAGCTTTCAGAAAATGCTTTTACTAGACTATAAATGAGTTGGGCCAGCGGGGCACAAATAAGTGAAATGGAAGTTTACAGGGACCCTGGATTGAAGGAATTGTCCGTGGTGCTGACCTAGGCCCTGAAATTCCGGAACTTGGGTCATTTGGTAGATAGCATGGGTTTTGCTTTTGCAAAATTCTGCTGAATGAATAGTCTCCGATGGACAGCTGAGAAAAGTAATTTTCTGCTCTGGACTTATGCAATTATGCATATTGCAATTTTTCTATTGGCTGCCAGAAGCTCATTTACTTGCTGAATCATAGTCTTGTGCCTTGAGATGGGGAAGTGAAAACTACAGAGAACTGAAGCACCTGGGATGGAATGAAGCACGTTGAGGCAATGGCACACAGCCCCATAAAGACTGTGAATTAAGGAATGCAATCTTTAAACAGTTTTCTGTCTCAGCTCTAGGAAGCACACCTAGAAACAACAGTGTTGTAGTTAAGGGGATATCAAACAAACACTTGCAAATCCAGAAAATGAATCGCAAATAGAGAAGATTTATTAAAGTACAACTCTACACATGCTTCCTTGGTATGACACAAGAGAAGCACCATGGATCAGGTGAATGGCCCATCTGGTCCAGCATACTGTTTTCGTAGTTGCCAACCATATATCTATAGGAAACAAAAAAGAAGAACCTGGGTGCTACACCACTCTCTCCATTTGTGATTCCCAGAAACAGGGATTCAGATATATACTACTACTCACAGTGAAAGTAGAACATAGCCATTGTGGCTAGTAGTGAAGTCCCAGGATGCTCAGTGAGGTTTACTCCTAAGTAAACAGGATTGCAGCCCACGGGAAAGGCTGCTTGGTAAAACATTAAAAGGAACATGTCTTCAAGTACCTACAGATCACCTGGCTAGGGGTGCATGGGATGATTAGTGCTGGCTGTATATGCACTGAATCTCATTCCTAAAATGGAGAAGTTATTTTGATGAGAAATGATGGGTGATCCATAATACACTTGAACATTCCAAGCAGAACAAAGTTAAACTTGGTGAATTTACAACAGCAGTTGTTGCCCTTCATCATTGTCAAAGAGGGATTAGGAACCTAGATCCCGCCTTGAAGATGATGCTTGGCTATATCTCCCATCTTTCCAGAACATTGACCATGCTGGCTGGAGCTGAGAGTCCAGCAGCATCTGGGGGACCACAGCTTCCTCTTCCTTGGTCAATGACAAGCCCTCTTTACAATACCCAAAATAAAGAATATGTTGAGAACAGGGAAGCCAGTCCAGTCATCAAGTAATAGTCACTGGAACTTCTTTCCTGTCCAGACTGCAGAGGAGTAGCCATCTTAGTCTGTCACAGCAAAAACAACAGAGTTTTATAGCTCCTTAAACAGAGCTAAATGATTAACGAAACAATCCAGACCTCCAATCTGCCATGCTGAAAGGATTTGGATAGAGAATGTGTCCCTCCTCCCAGCCTTGTTGGCTCTACCAGCCTGTTAATTATGTTAATTCCCACAACATAAAAGCTCACCCATTTAAGAAAACTCAACATTGGGGTGTGTGGGGAGGGGAGGGGTAACTTCAGCTTTTATAAACATTGCTGCTAAAATGAGCCTGTACAAACAATCCGCCTGCTTACCTGCCTTTCTTGCTGTGCTGGTACTTTTCCAAAAAAACTGTTGGCTCTGCTTCCCACCCTCCCTGCTTGCACTCTGCACAAAACAAATGATGCCAGAGTCTGACAGCTATAGGGACATCTCTTCTCCTTCACCAACCCCTCCATCTTTCTTCTCATACCTCAATAAAGAATATTGAAATGAGTGCTGTTTTGTTCTGAGCCACTGCTAGATAGGAATGTCTAAACTAGAAATTTGATTTTATCCAGTTAGGACTTGGACAAAATCAAAGTTCTCTCTCCTGCTACAGGTTTTATATTAGCACAATAAAGATAGGAAGTTTAAATGTTCAAATTATTGGGGAGGGGCACAATGAAATCCACAATCATACCCAGTAATTCTCCCCACATTTAGTCTCCAGTGCTCTTTTTAAAAACAGTAAGTAGCTAAAGGGGGCATCACAAAAAATGGGAGATCTGGGTGACCTCTGCCAACCCTCCAACAACACAAGCACTGGCAATATTTTATTGCCATCATCTGCTTTTGTGAATAGACACGGTACTGAAATTTTTACACATTTCAGTTTTGTATGGAAACATCCCAGATCTACTGTACTGCACCTGTAGGGGTGTTTAGCAGCATGGCTTTTCCTGTGGTAATACTTGCCAACAGAGAATTAATATCCCAGTTCCCTGAAAACTAATTGTTGGGACATTTTCCTGAACAGGTAAAACAGAGACACCTAATGTGGGCCCACTAGGAGTGCCACTTCATTTAATAGTATTTTATTTGGGGATGGGTGGGATAACCATAGATCAGTAGCATAGCACATGCTCTGTATGCAAAGGGTCCCATAATTGAAACCCTGTCAGTCTGTGCTGACCAAGCTTTCCCCAAAATGTCTTGGCCAAAGGCCTGGTGGAACAGCTCCGTCTTGCAGGCCCTGTGGAAAGATGTCAAGTCCCGCAGGGCCCTAGTCTCTTGTAACAGAGTGTTCCACCAGATCGGGGCCATGGCTGAAAAAGCCCTGGCTTTGGTTGAGGTCAGCCTAAGCTCCCGGTGGCCCAGGATCTCCAAGATGCTTTTATTTGAAGACCATAAGGTCCTCCATGGGACATACCAGGAGAGGCGTAGGTACGAGGGTCCTAGGCCATATAGGGCTTTAAAGATTAAAACCAGCATCTTAAACCTGATCCTGTACTCCACTGGGAGCCAGTGCAGCTGGTATAGCACCAGGTGAATGTGATCCCACGGTGAGGACCCCGTAAGGAGTCTCGCCGCGGCATTCTGCACCCTCTGGAGTTTCTGGGTCAGTCTCAAGGGCAGCCCCACGTAGAGTGAGTTACAATAATCAAGCCTGGAGGTGACCGTCATGTGGATCACAGTGGCTAGGCCAGGGCAGCTTCCTGTATTTCCAGAAAAAGCTAGAAGAGCAGTGAGGCACAGACTGTAGGAGGGAAGAGATTCTTTCATCTCTAGTTCTGAGTGATGGAAGGAGAAAGCAATGTAAATGGAAGGCAATTGCTTTGCAAGTAGTTATAGCATAACCCAAGTAATACAGTATTTATCACAGAAGTTGAATTGCATGGAAGGATTCCAAAAGGAGAACAAAATAGTGCAAACTACCTCCTGGGATCATTTTGCTTTTGCCCTAGGATAAGGTAAACTAATCTTCAGATAATAAATACTACACAATCATAATATATCCACAAGCCCATTGGCTGGCACAGATCCTAAAGACATTTACCTGGAAGTAAATTCCAGTGACATCAGTGGAATTTACTGAATGTAATGGCCTTTGGAGCCAAAATACAAAAATAAATAGAATGAAACTGAAACAAAGTGTTCACAAACAAAAACAAATGTGCTCAAGTCATTTGCTAACTTGACAAGTGCTATTCATTTCATAAAATGTTACATAACACCATCTAAGGTGAGGCAATTAATATTGATTTTAATATGCAATGAATTTTCTCTCCCTGCCTTCAGTCGACCTTCTGGGCACCATATGAAGTAAGTGGGTGTTTGCAGAAACCTCTGCAGCAGCAAAGGTTTGATAGGACTCAGGTGTTTGTGAGGGAGTTTGTGAATGGGAGTATTTGCATTGCAAGCTGTGTTCAGCTGGGATCCCTTTTGGACCTGACAGGATACGTCTTCAGAGCATTAGACCAAAACCCCATTTATATTCTAAATCTACTTCCAGCCCCCCTAACTACTGTGAATGTGCCAGTTTAAGGCTCTCGGCATGGTTACTGAGACATGAACAAGGTGATAAATTAGCACAGGAGATGCAAGTTTGCTGAGAAGCAGGTGTTTTGCATTAAAAACAAAACCCTCATAGAAGCAAGAACATACATTGACTTGAGGTAGCTCCAGGGTTGAGCAAGTGCTATTTGGTGGGTTCTTTGCTTGGTAGTGCCATTGGTTCCAGGATGCAGACATCCTCCCCATACACCAACACATAAAACAATGCCCTGAACGTGCACATGCACACACACATCTCAGAGTTTGAGTCACCTTCTGAAGCATTGTCAAAAACAAAGGTATGGGTCACTAAAAGCCAGTAAGAGCAGTAAAAGAGAGAGAGAGATCCTTAAAGACAGGTGTAAGTGGTGGGCTCAGATAACTGCCTGAGGATGCTTGACAGTAATGCTGGAACAGCAGAGACTGCTGCTGCTACCAGTCTGTTAAATTAAAGCTGCAGCTAGTTTTGTTTCAGGGGGTTGGGATGGATGACCCTTGGGGATATTTCTCAACTCTATAATTCTAAGCTAGTTTCTTAGAAATACTCAAGCCATTTAGGGGCTTCTAATCTCATATGCTGCATACCCACTGAGGAAAGAGGAGCAGTAGGCCCTCACCTTTTTAATGAATCAGCACAAAACCAAGCAGCCTGCAGAAGAAAGCCAGCTAAGGCCACTTTTGCAGTTTGAGCACACGAAACTAGATAAAGTTGTTACATTTGGATTTGTACATGGGATTTGCTTTGCTGAGCTGTTTAAAAGCAGTTTGGAAAATGATGAAAGCAATCCACCCAACTTCCTGATGTGAGCCAAAAGGTTGGGTTTTATTTAGCTAAATAAATTCTGATTTGAGCCTTGTCTTGAGTGTCTGTTTCCCTTCCTCTAGGAGGACATTGGATTCCATCCAGGGAAAGGACCAGGCATATATTTATCTAACAAGTCTGAAAGCACTCTTTTACTATTGCTTAAGCAGCAGTGGTGGCATGGAATGCTCACAAATAACCAAACCTCAGTAGTAAAAGTGTCAACACAAAGAGCTCAAGGAGAGAAGGGACAATGTGGTGGTGTTCAGATGGAGTATGCCATAGCATGCAGCAGCTAAATTCCCAGAGCGCTCATTGAATATTACGTGACATTCACATCAGCTCCTAATAACGTTGCTAATTTTGATGATATGAAGATCCAACTCCTCCCGAGGGATGTTGGGTAATTATGCCAAAAATGGAAATGGAAGCAGAAATTGCTACAATTCGTGTGTTTATTCAAAGTCAGGAATGGAAATCATGCAAACAAATATAAGCAGTATTTACTATCTTCTTCCTTTTGTGCCCAAATGTTACATAAATAATTACATAATTCTCTGCATTACACAGTTAATTTCATTGGTTTTGGCCATAACAAATAGCAAGACAAAGTAGGTTTTACTGTAGCTGAACTGCAGCAGCGTGGAGACTTGCTGTTGTTGGTGTTGTTGTTAATTGAATTTATATACTGCCTTATACCCAGAGGTCTCAGGGTATATTCAAAGAATAAAATCAAAATATAAAACCACAAAATATATAATCAAAATAAAAACAACAACCTAATAATGCCCCCCCCCCCATTCCTACAATCTCTCTCCTTTTAGAAGCTTCCTTGATTTAATTCACCATCCCAAGTGAGGCATCTAATCATAAGCTTGCATTTTTATTAAAGCTTATATGTTTAATCAGGGCTTCTATTTTAAAAAATGAGCTTAAAGATCTTCAAATGTTTCATGCCAGGCAGAAGACCAGCTGCCTAAGAACCTTGGCAATATGTTTTTCTCCTAGACAAGGGGGCCCCCTGATTTATAGCAGAAAACAATTCTCAAAGTCGTAAAAAGGGAATTACAGGCTGACAGCCAAGGTTACACTGACCCTACAAATTAAGGGTGGATAAATAGTAAAATGAGCCATATCTTCTTCCTAAGGTTAAAAAGGTCAAGAGCAGTGAAAAAGCAACTGGTCTGGCTGGCAGAAACAGAACATTTTTGGGAAGTCTTTTCTAAAGCTGTTTCTTTCTTAAACTAAGATCCTTTTAAGATTTCTTTTCCTTTTAAAAGGTTATTTATGTATTAAATATATTAGCTTAAATATAATTATGCAAAGGATTTAAGAAATGCTAGATTCTTATTTCATATAGTTGTAAGAGTTGTGACTATCCTGAAATTAAGTCAGCCACCAGCCCCCCTTGCCAGACAGGAGACGCCATCGAGCACTCCTGATATATGGTTGTCAGGCCTTTTGTTTAGAAACCTTCAGATGAAGGAGATCTCTCAATGTTGATGTGAACTCAAAATCCTTGACATATGTTTAAGATAAAAATTCAAGATTAACCATCTGTTTTGGAGGGCAATAGGGCAAGGAGGGCAAGAGGTGAGCTGGTAATTAAGATTCCTTGTTGAGACACATGTAAGATATATTACTACTTATTTGTCATTTATAGATAGAAGAATATATAGCTTTTTGATTTCCATAAAAGGGCAGAAGGAAATGGGTGTATCTTTTGTGATTGGTTCTAGCAAACAGCCAATAGGAATTTTAACCAGGCTGATTGGACAGAGGCAGCCACAGGAGGAGCAAGGGGGCTGGATTAAGGAAATATAAGTGCTGGCCAGAATGGCAGGAGGCCAGGCCAGAGCTTGGTAACCATATACCACTGTGCCTCATATTTATTTGTCTGACAAATAAATTATTATTTTAATTTCTCTATTGCTGCGTTGAATATTTCATTCCAGCTAAGCGTTAACCACAAGCAGGGTGCTACACAAGGTTTCCTTGGGCATTTTGTTCAGGGGGATGATAGCATGATCCCAGTACAAAATTACTCTTGGGGCCTAGCATCATCACCCATAATGATTCTGTGGAAAAGTCTGCCCCTTTTAGATTTCTAGTTTGGTGGAATCAATGCTATCTTTGATGAAGAGTGATACATATTTCTCTGTCCTTCCAACCGAGTTTATATCCAGAGATAAGCATGTCCCACTGCTTCTCTTCATTCTACCAGGTTTATGTTATGCTCACTGTATCAATGCTGTCTTCCCTCCAAGACTCCAGTTCACCTGTCTTGGCTTGGAGGCTTCTAACATTGGTATATAAACACTGGTATATTGTCTCTTAAGGGCCTTTGGTGCTTGTTTAGACTTGCCGTGCTTTGGTCTCTCTGAATTGTTCTCTTCTGCCCCAGAAGATACTTACTGGAGTGGCTTGCCAGTTCCTGCTTCAGGCAGATCACGTTTAGTCAAAACTCTCCACTATGACCTGTCCATCTTGGGTGGCCCTGCATGACATTGCTCATAGCTTCTCTGAGTTATTCAAACCCCTTCGCCACGACAAGGCAGTGATCCATGAAGGAGTATTGTATTACCAGATTAATAAACTTGCAATGTTGAATGTTAAGCTGCCTTCTTATCAACGAATTGCTTTGGGAAGTGCATATTAAGTTAGGTTCACATTAAATGCAAACCAATTTGCTCCTCCCATCCCTATTCCACAGTAAGGAGGCTGCTGTAGTCACATGACAAGCAAAAGTCCTCAGGGTCACTCTGATCACCTTACTGGAGATATAGCACAGATTTTCCACTGAGAAAGCTGACAAGCAGCAGAGGGCATGAAAATCATTTCCTGAATTAAGTGCTTCTTTTCTCAAACTTGTGAGAAGTGAGGAGACATTGCAGGTATGAATGAATTAAAACACAAGTGAGGCCTCACTGCAGGGAAGGGTTTATTAACAGGTCACTGCTGCTATGCTGGCACAACAGAGAACTGGTGCTAGGCTGGTGAAGTGTGACGTTTAATTAATGCTTCTGTGGCACTTAGCAAAAACCTGAGTGAAGAGCTAAACTCCATTAGATAAGGAGCAAGATGATATTTATATCCTCTGTGTTGGCCTGACAACACCTGTAGGTTTACTCATCAAGATGTGCCCAAGGGACATTTCCAGTGGTTTGAAATTGGGGCCAGTTGCACCCCTTCCTAACCAATCCACCCCAAGGCATTAGGAAATGTGAAATGTCAGGAAACTACTTATACCAAGTGAGATCATTGCTCCACCTAACTTAGCATTGTCTACAGCAGGCATGGCCAAACTTGGCCCTCCAGCTGTTTTGGGACTACAACTCCCATCATCCCTAGCTAACAGGACCAGTGGTCAGGGATGATGGGAACTGTAGTCCCAAAACAGCTGGAGGGCCAAGTTTGGCTATGCCTGGTCTATGGTGACTGGCAGTGGCTCTCCAGGGTTTCAGGCAGGAGTTTCCCCCAGCCCTACCAGGTGCCCTGGCCTTCACTGCCAAAGCTTTTGGCCTTGTTTCTGCCAAAGACTTCAGTGCTTAGATCAGAGTGGTTCATAAGCATGGCATTGTTACAAGATACAGCAAGATGATGAGATGCATGGCCAGGTGCGAACTAAGACCTGGATCCAACAAGGAACATGTTCCCTGCAACTTCCTTTTGAATAATAGAGTGAGCACAGCAATTACTATGACAAACAGTCAGAGTAAGCCAGATTGCACAAGCAATAAGCCCCTTCTCTGGATGGCTTGAGGTTACAAAGTCTGTTTGCTTCAGTGCACTCTAGGCAATGGAGGCAGAGTCAATGCCGGTGTCTGATTTCTTTTCAACAGCCTCCTTTTCCAAAGGAGGTGTGTTCCAGATAGCGGGAGGTTCTGGAGGTGGTTCTATATGGGAGGAATATGTCTAAGGATATCAGCAGAGCAGAACACTCTTTCCGATAGTCTACTGAGTCTCTTCCCCAGGATCCAGTCCATCCTTCTTCATGCTCTCAGCCCCTTCCATGGATAATGCTTGGGATTTCCCTGACTTTTCCCCACCCCACTAGGACCTTTCCCAGTGTCATGATGCTCCTATTCTCTGCACTCCTCCCATCCCTTTTTGGGATCAGACCATGCCACCTCCATTGGACTCATGATGCTAGGAGATGCCGGGGAATAAAGCTTTTGCATGTATTGCAGATGCTCCACCAGAGAGCTACAGTCCTTGTAGCACCAACCAATATTAAACTTTAATATTTTTATTGAAATTTCAATTATAAAGAAATAAAGTTATTCAAAGGGAAAAGGGGGAAAGTGAGGGGGGAAGAGATGAATATAACACACACACACACACACACATATGCAATGTAATATATTTCCATACATTCTTATATAAATTGATATAGTGTTCTTATCTTAACACATGTATAGATATTAATAGCCTACTAGGTTCTGTATAAACTCATTCCAAATGCTGTCATATTTATCCAAACAAAGTCTACATTTGTAAGCAGCCCATTCATAAGTTGCAAGTGTTGTCGTATTGTCAGTCCATTGATTAAAAGGAATTGTATATTTATTCTTCCAAGTCATCAGTATCAGTCTCTTGGCTACTATTAGAATCCATTTTCGTTGTCCCATTGTTAATTTGCAACCAATATTGAGTATCAGCACGGTCAGGCACCTGTCAAGCTCCCTCCCATGTGGTGTGTAGTACAAATTATGAAGCAAATCAGGGTTATTTGGGTGAACATTCACCAAACCCCAGTGTATTGTCTCAGTTATTTAACTGCTGTTGCGAGGCTACAGCTTGTGCCTGCTTGGGCAACTTCCCACCCTTGAATGATTTGATCAGTTTTTGAATATCGTGTCCGTTTATAGCCCATTTCATGACATTAATGCATACATGGTTTATGTCTTCATATAAGACAACACATCCGTATGCATGGATTTCTTCTCAACCAATGCATGCACACATAACTTACGAAGTTCCCTACACACAGACATAACGCCTTAACTCAGTGCTGGACACAAAAGTCAGTTTTGCCAACTTTCAGATGAACTGTTACTGTTCAGGATCCTAGCAACTCTATTCTCCCTCTCACCAAGCCCTTACCTTGCAATCAGCCTGTCAGAACCCAGATCCGTTTATGGGGTTCCTATCCTTGGGGTCTTTTCTAAAGGTTTTTTCAAAATGAAAAGAAAAGCTTGGTGTTTCTTCAAGTTTCAGACCACCTCCATGTTTGCGAGCAGTGCTAAATCTGCTAAACTTGCCTTGATGCTTTCTCAGCAGAGACCAAGATACCTTGTCAGGCATGGTTCCCTCTAGCATGCCAAGCCAGAGGACCTACTAACTGCATGTTCCTCATCTTATTTTGGACATGGCTGAAAAACCTTTTAAACATTCTCTTGCAGGCTTGAGCTCATTCTGAGGTCTAATGCACCCGGCCTTCTCCCTACAAGTGGTGGTTATTCGTGTATACTCTTCCTTCATGATTTGCCCTTTCTTCCATTTCTTAAGCATGCCATCTTAAATCTCAGCTCATCTGTAAGCTTCTTATTCAGCTGCACTGGTTTCTTTAGATGCCTCCCACAATTTTTTTCTTGTTTGATTTGTTTGCAATTATGCATTTGATATTTCACCTTTAAGAAACTCCCATGTATCTTGGACTCCCTTCTCTTTGAGTATTTCTGACCATGGGATCTCACCCAGTAGTTCATTAAGCTTTTTGAAATCAGCCTTTTTAAAGTAAAGTCCAAAGTGCAAGTCTGACTATGCTCAGCTTTCCTTTGCTTCTGTGTATGAATCCCAGAAGGACATGATCACTTCCTCTCAAGGTTCCCAGTACTTCCACCTCATCAGTCAGTTCATCCCTGTCAGTGAGAGCCAGGTTCTTGGAACATACCCCCTGTTGCTTCTTCTACCTTATGGGAAATGAAATTCTTAGTGAGGCAATTGGGGAATCTGCCTTCAAAGCTCCAAGCCATGGATCTCTTCTCCTGATCAGGTTCAGGCAACTCTTAGCAAACACATTCTCACCAACTGCTATAAGGTGCAATCCATATCTTAAGGAACATAACTCACAATGTGACATAGGAAATAAAAGGAATGATAATTGAGTAGACAGATAGTGACAGTTACCTCCTGAGCTCAGAATTCCCATAAGCATTGGTAATCACAGTGTGAACTTAGGAAAGAAAAATGAATGGCAGTTGAGTAGACATCCAGTGACAGGTACTTCCTAGTCCACACATTGCCATTTACTCCAGCTCTGGCATGTTCCCTTCTAGTGTTTGAAGCTGAGTACACATGTTAGCCACATTCTATAGGTAGACTGTAATTTCTCAAGAAATACTCCTGTTTGGTGTGTTTCTCCTCAAACCAGCTTCCATCCAATTAGAAAATGTATGTTGCAGTTCAGCTGAGGTGTGTACATTTCCAGGAGCTGTTGCACATGTGTACATGACCATTTCATTAAACATGAGTTCAGCATGGTGAAACAATTCAGGTAATCAAGGGCAAGGATGAAAATACTCCCTGATCCCTTCTCTGGTATGAACTGCAACATAAAAACTGACTTGAAACACAGCAGGGGGATGAGATGGGATGGGATGGATGATCTCACTGAGTTTCAAGTTGCTAATGTGTACATAGCCTATGTCTAGCAGCCAAAGCTTTTGCCTGGGTTGCTTCCCTGTTGTGGGACAGCAGCTGTGGTTCTTTTTTATTTTATTAAGATTTTCCTGGGTTACTAAAATACATACATCATCTCTATTTTCATATCATAAAACCCTTTCTACAGATGAGTCATTTTTGATGTGAGGTTAAGGGAGAAAAGAGGTGGGGAGAGATAGCAAGGTGAGATAGAAGGGGGGTAATAAACTTTCATTCTTTTGCATAGTGTATGTGTGAGATTTTTGTGTCAACATCATGTGGATAGGTTCTCTTCCTATTCATTTATTAGTTTTCATTGGCATTGAGAGAGGTTGTTGGGGGTCGGGCATGGTTACTTGCTTTCAGTTGACTGCAGTGAGGTAGGTGTGTAGCATTGTTGGGTCAAATTGGCTATATCAATTCATATGCTGTTGGTGAGTACTTGTTGTTGCCTTGTTGGGCTGTGTGTGTAATAAAGGGGAGCCACACCAGAGTGAAGGTGTCCTCTTTTATTTGCCCCTGTGTTAGCTTCAGTTTGTTGGTTAGCTTTTCTAGTAAGGCTGTTTCCCATACAGTGGTACCTCGGTTAAGTGCTTAATTCATTCCGGAGGTCCGTTCTTAACCTGAAACTGTTCTTAACCTGAAGCACCACTTTAGCTAATGAGGCCTCCCACTGCCACCGCACCTCCGGAGCACGATTTCTGTTCTCATCCTGAAGCAAAGGTCTTAACCCAAAGTACTATTTCTGGGTTAGCGGAGTCTGTAACCTGAAGCATCTGTAACCTGAGGTACCACTGTACAGTTCATTCCAGTGGTCCATCTTCATTCCTGACATGTCCCTATAGTGTCTGGCTATGGTGTTCCTGGCTACTCAGAGGAGGTAGGTTCTAAGCTTTTTGTAGTGTGAGTGTGTGCTACTGTCTTTGGAAATATTAAGCAGGGCTGGTTCTTTTTTTCTTTTTCTTTTTTTTAATTAAAATTTTTATTACATTTTCAGTTTACAGAAAAGAAAAAGAAGGACAAACCAGAAACAAGAAAGAAAGAAAAACAATCCAACTTTCAAAATACATTTTTAAGTTACTCACTGGACTTCCCCACATCTCCCTCACCCTGCGTTCTTTACAATAAACATATCAGCAAATTATTACCTTGTTTCGTATCTTATTTATATCTTTCAGAGTGTTTTACTTCTAAATTTAAAGTACCTTTTGTCAAATATTTATACCTTAAGATAATACATAAAATAACTTTAAATTTCAACTTTTTCTTACTTATAACTTAACTTTCTATTTTCCTAATCTAATTGCAGGAGCTAAAATTTCCAAGTCATGCAGATTCTTAACATTCATACAACTTATAATGTTTTTGTAAATAGTCCTTAAATTTCTTCCAGTCCTCTTCCATTGTCTCTTCTCCCAGATCTCGAATTCTGCCAGTCATTTCAGCCAGTTCCATATAGTCCATCAACTGCGTCTGCCACTCTTCCAGCGTGGGAAGGTCTTGTATCTTCCAATATTTTGCAATGAGTATTCTTGCTGCTGTAGTTGCATGCATAAAAAAAGTTCTATCCTTCTTTAACACCTTTTGGTCCACAATGCCCAGGAGGAAGGCCTCTGGTTTCTTAGGGAAGGTGTATCTAAACACCTTTTTTAACTCATTATAGATCATTTCCCAGAAGGCCTTCACTTTTGGACAAGTCCACCAAAGATGAAAGAATGTCCCTTCAGCCTCCTTACATTTCCAACATTTATTATCAGACCGATGATATATTTTTGCAAGTTTGACTGGGGTCATGTACCACCTATATATCATTTTCATAATATTTTCCTTCAGGGCATTACATGCCGTGAATTTCATTCCAGTGGTCCATAACCTTTCCCAGTCTTCTAACATAATGTTGTACCCAGTATCCTGAACCCATTTTATCATGGCTGATTTGACTATCTCATCCTGGGTGTTCCATTTAAGCAGCAAGTTATACATTCTCGAAAGCGCCTTGGTCTTAGGTTCTAACAGTTCTGTCTCTAATTTCGATTTTTCCACCTGGAATCCTATTTTTTTGTCTGACTTAAAAACCTCTTGAATTTGAGCATAATGAAACCAGTCTTGCACCCTATTCTTTAATTTTTCAAAGCTCTGCAGCCTCCAATTATCTCCAATTTTTTCTATTATTTCCCAGTATTTCGGCCATCCGGCCTCCATATTGGGGTTTTTTCGAACCTTGGCCTCCGCTGGTGATAACCACCTCGGGGTCTTACCTTCCAATAAGTCTTTGTATTTTGTCCAGACCATAAATATAGCTTTCCTGACAATATGGTTTTTAAACATTTTATGAACCTTTACCTTATCGTACCACAAATATGCATGCCATCCAAAAACATTATTATACCCTTCCAGATCTAGGACGTCAGTGTTCTCAAGGAGTAACCAATCTTTCATCCAGCAGAAAGCTGCAGCTTCATAATATAACCTTAAATCTGGCAGGGCAAACCCCCTCTCTCTTTTGCATCCGTTAATATTTTAAATTTTATTCGGGGCTTTTTCCCCTGCCAGACAAACCTAGAAATATCTTTCTGCCACTTCCCAAAACACTCCACTCTGTCCACGATCTGTAGGGTCTGAAACAAAAATAACATCTTCGGCAATACATTCATCTTTATAGCTGCAATTCGACCCAACAAGGAAAGTTTCAATCTTGACCAGATCTCTAAATCTTTCTTAATTTCTGACCAGCATTTTTCATAATTATCTTTAAATAGATTCAAATTTTTGGCAGACAAGTTTACCCCTAGGTATTTTACCTTTTTAACAACATTTAACTCTGTCTCTTTCTGAAACCCATCTATTTCCAAAGGTGTCAGATTTTTCTCCAAAACCTTGGTTTTTTGCTTGTTCAGTTTGAACCCCGCTACCCGACCAAATTCATAAATTAATTCTAACACTCTCTTCGTACTAGATTCTGGCTCCTGTAGTGTTAAAACCAAATCATCTGCAAAAGCTTTCAATTTAAATTGTTTCACTCCGACCTGTATTCCTTGTACCAACCGGTCTTCCCTAATCATGTTCAAAAGCACCTCCAGAACAGAAATAAATAACAGAGGGGATAGGGGGCAACCTTGTCGTGTTCCTTTTTCAATTTTAAATTCTTCTGTCACCACATTGTTTACTATCAGTTTAGCTTTCTGCTCTGAATAAATTGCCTCTATTCCATTTTCAAACCCCCGTCCCACTCCCATCCCTTCCAAATTTTTCTTCATAAACCTCCAAGAAATGTTATCAAAGGCCTTCTCCGCATCAACAAAAATTAACACTGATTTTGTATTAATGTTGGTTTGCAAAAGTTCCAAAATATCAATAATATTCCTAGTATTATCAGACAAATGTCTTCCTGGGAGAAAGCCTGCCTGGTCCTTGTGAATTACTTCATTTAATACTTTTTTAAATCTACTTGCCAAAATATCTGCAAAAATTTTGTAATCCACATTTAGGAGTGAGATGGGACGGTAGTTCTTAAGTTGAGTCTTTTCAGTTTCCACTTTAGGGATCAATGTGATGAAGGCTTCTTTCCACGATTCCGGTGCCTTCTTCCCCTCCAAAATCTGATTGCATACCTCCATTAATGGTTGTATCAAATAATCTTTCAATATCTTATAATACTTGGAGGTAAGCCCATCCGGACCTGGAGATTTGCCTAGTTGCATATTCTGGATGGCACCCTCTATTTCTTGTTGTGTTATTTTATGATTCAGGATTGTTCTCTTTTCCTGGGCAAGTTTTGGTAAACCATTTGTTTTCAAAAATTGGTCTATCTCCTTCTCCTCTTGTGGCCCTTGAGTATAGAGCTTTTTGAAATATCTCTGGAAACACTTCCTAATTTCTTCGGGTTTCTGGATATCTTTCCCTTCAATCTCTAGATTGGTGACTGTATTCAATTTTTGTCTCTTTTTCAATTGCCATGCTAATAGTTTCCCACACTTGTTAGCTGATTCAAATGATCTTTGTTTCATTTGTTTAATTTTCCACTCAACTTCTTGATTTATCAATTTCGCGTACTGTGCTTGGTAAAATTTAATTTCTCTCAAGATCTCCTTCGATTTTGGCTTAGATCTCAACTTTTTCTCTCCATCTCTTATCTTCTCTAAAATCTTATCTTTTTTCCCATTCCAGATTCTTTTCTTTATCGTGTTCTGTTGTATCAGAAACCCTCTCATAACTGCTTTGCTTGCATCCCAGATTGTTCTCCTTTCCACCGTAGTATTCAAATTTATTTCAAAATAATCTTTCAAGGTTTTTTGGGCCTTCTTCACAATCTCCTGATCTCTTAATAGGGTATCATTCATTTTCCATCTAAAGGAGCCGATTGGAGTAAGTCTTAATTCCATTTTCATAGCGTTATGGTCGGAGCAAGTTTTTGGGCAGATTTCCACTTTTCTAATCATAGGTGCCAGCCTTCTAGTTGTCCATATTTGGTCTATTCTTGTCCATGACAGATGAGCCTCAGAAAAGAAAGTTCCTTCTCTACCTAAGGGATTCTTAGTCCTCCAAATATCGATTAAGTCCATATTGTCAGTTAGTTCAAAAAAAGTTTTGGGTAGTCTGCCATCTTTTGTTAGACTTAGGTCTTGTGACTTATCCATATTTGTAGAGACCACTCCGTTCATATCTCCCATCATAATGATGTTGTTGTAGTCCAAATAGTCCAGGATTGTCTCATGCAGTTTCCTATAAAATTCTGATTTCCCCTCGTTCGGTGCATAAATTCCTAATAGCAAAAATTTTTCTCCTTGGGCCTGTATTTCAATAGCCAAAACTCTTCCTTGCTCATCTTTGAATAAAAATTTTGGTGACAGGCTCTCCTTTGCATAAATCACCACTCCTCTTTTCTTTACTTTATCCGATGAGATGAATTCTGGGCCTAATCTTTTATTAATCAAAACTTTTCTATGGAGCCTGGTCACATGTGTTTCCTGCAAGCAGATGATGTCCAATTGTTCTTTTTTCAATATATGAAAAATTCTTCTTCTTTTCTCTGGGGAATTTCCGCCATTTATATTCCAACTAAGAAGCTGCAGAGACATCCTGGGTCAATCTATTGGTCCTGTGGTGACGTCCCTTTCTTTTGGTCCTCTGGTCCCGAGGGTGTAGGTGCCAGTATAGGTGTAAGCGGTGGCGGTGGCCAGGCTCCTGTTGTCCCTTTCTGTAGATCCTCTTCGTGGTCGTTCAAGAACTTTTGTTGGTCTTCTGCTGTTCTAATTTTAACTTTCTTTCCTTTGAAATTAAAAGATAGTCCTTGAGGAAACTCCCACCTATAAGGAATTGAGTTGCCTCTCAGTAATTTTGCAAGTTCTATATACGTCGCTCTAAGATCCAAAAGCTGTTTTGATATGTCTCTGTAAATTTCAGCTCTGTTGCCGTGGATGTGAAGGCCTAATATTTTATCTCTCTCTTGCTTAGATCTTAAAATGATCAAACAGTCTCTGGGTTTATCCCTCCTCGTCACTCTTCCCAATCTGAAAGCAGTCACAATTTTAAAATCCTTATCCTCTTCAATACCCCAGAACTTTGAAAATTCTAATGTCAGATAACCAATCAGATCTTCCTGTTCAAGTTCTGGAATAGCTCTAAGTCTAAGATTGCTTTCCCAATTTCTCAGTTCAGTCATCGACCAGTAGGCCTGCTGTTCACTAATCTGTTTATGCAACGGCTTCACCTCCACCTTTAATACCTCAACTTTCAAGTTGGCTTCCTCTGCTTCTTGTTTGGCTTCCTCAGCCAGTTTGTGATTCTCTGCTGTTGCTTCTTGAAGATTCCCAATTGCTTGTGTGTGTTGAGCCACCTGGTCAGTCAGTCTATTTATTGAGGATGTGGCTTGATCAATTTTAGTCGAGTGTTCGTCCGCCTTTTTATTTGGAATTGCCAGTTGTTCTAGGATCTGATTTAAAACTTTTTCAGATCCTCCTGAAGCCATATCCCCTGTAGATGTCTGCTCAACAGCCCCTTTTTGTATTTCTAGAACAGCTGGGACAGATGATCTACGTGGTTGGGAAGTCAAAGTTGTTTGTACCAATTGTTTTGCCTTTATTTTAGCCAGCCTTGTTTTCCCTGCGTCACTCATTCCAATCCCGTCTGTGTATCAAGGTCAGACTGTATGTGTTCCCATGAGAGAGACAGTTCCAAAGTATAAACAACCAGGCAGCAGAGAATCAAAACAAAATATAGTTCCCAGAGAATTATAAATCCAAAGTCCTCTAGGGGGAGTAATAAAGTTCAACCGAAAGAAAGAGGTTTTTCCTTCTTTACAGTCCCAATAATCCAAAGAAGAAACAACTGAAGTTCTAAAAGGTCTTTTAGTTTCTTTTTAGCATTAAGCTTTTCCCAACTTGATACAAAGTCTCAGAGAGGGTGCAAGAAACAGTTTCCCTATTTCTTCTATGGTGTAAAGTTTACATGCAACACTTTCAACCTTAAAAACAATATCAACAGTTTGGCAGTTTGACAGTTCTTCTTTACCGTGGCAGCCCACGGATTTGGTTTCTTCAATTATTTATAAATCCCAAAGGAAGAAGGAAGATCCAGTCAGAAAATCAGCATAGATACTCCAAAATTGTCTCTTTTAATCCCTGCCAAAAGTTCAATAGTCTGCACGATAATCCAATCTTTTTTATAGTTCTTTCAAAGCGCTTCCCGCTTGTCAAACTTTGCTTTGATCTCTTTAGCACGGTCGGGAAACGGACTTCCTGGTTACATTTCCCGTTTTCAGCCAAATTAAATACTTTAGTCCCGATAATTTTTAAGTCCCCTTACTCACGGGTTGTAGTTGCAAATCTGATGTTCCAAGAAGAAAGGTCGGCGCTCATCAGCAGCAGCCGCGCGGCTTTGCTTCCCGCAGAAAGAGCGATGAACTCACAGCGCCGCTCCCCCTTTCACGTTCCGGAGCCCCTTACGGGGTTCCTTCTCCGTTTCTGGGGGGGCTTCTGGCGCCCGCCGAGTCCCACGGCCACGAGCTCACTCTGCCCGTGGTTTTTCTTGATGGGTCGCTGCTATGCCGCAGCGAACGACCCTTTTCTGCGGAGCCCCTCTTCAGAGCACGAAGAGGACCGCCATTGCTGTTTCGCGCCGCCTCCGGAAGTAATCAGGGCTGGTTCTGAGGTAGCTTCTAATACCTGTTTAGTTATTTTGTGTATATCTTATTGGTGTTATTTGGTTCATTGGCACTTAAATTTGGCCACAATAGGCTGGTAGAGCAGGCTGGGCGTGACTAATCTGCCCCTCACTACCAACTGGTTTGATAGGCAGGAAGGGCTTTTATCCTTCTTTTATTTCAATTTTTAATTTTTACTACACAAAATTAGCCAAAGATTAAAAGCATGAAGAAATATTATTACAGCAGGTTGAAATCAGGTGGATCCTCCAGGTGGGCAGAGGTTGGTTGGGGAGAAAGCCCTTTCAGGTCAAAGGTTAGGATTATTGCCAATGGAACAATTGCCCCATTTGTGGTCACCCAGGTTCTCTGTGGATTTCTAGACATTGTTCTCAGAACATATTCTGGAAGGGAGCGGGATGAAGTAGCATGACCTGGGAGTGTTTGCAGCAGGGTAATACTACAGAGAGCAGGTGTGTGTGTGTCTGTGTGTGTGTGTGATCCTAGGAAAATTAAAATGCTGTTTTAAATTCGAGCTTTGTCCTTTTTTTAAGAAAAGCACTCAGCTTGTGATGTAAAGAACAGCTTCTAAACTTAAAATGTTAAATGTTCAAATTATAGTTCATATACTTGGGGTTAGTGAAAAGCATTCCCGTGTGTGTGTGTGTGTGTGTGTGTGTGTGTTTATGTTTGTGTTCTGGAGTATGAGGAAATATCTGACCCCCTATGTTATTTGGTCAAAGATGTAGCTGGAAATGTGTCACCACCACCTAGTAAAACAAATAAAGATGGCCATAGCCATGCAAGTTTCTGGCTTCTGTCCCATAACAGAGAAGTAGACCAGGCAGCAGTTTGGGCTATGTACCCATTAGATGCTCGAAACACCATCTCTTTCCCTAGCTGTGTTTGAAATCACTTTCTTATGTTACTGTTCACACCAGAGAAGGGGAGGGGATGTTTTAAACTTGGACTTCATTACCTGATTAGTTTCACCATGCTGAACTCCTGTTCAATGATGTTCACATCTGCACATGTGCAACAGCTGGTGGAAATGTACACGCCTAACTGAATTGCAGTTTACATTTTCTAATTGGACAGAACTTGGCTTCAGAAATAGCACACCAATCAGAAGTATTTCTTAAGAAGTTACAGGCTAGGTATAGCTTGTAGCTAACATCATGTCCACTCAGCTTCAAACGCTAGCAGTGTGAATACACAGGAGCTGGAGTAAATGGCAATGTGTGGGCCAGGAAGCACCTTTCACTGGATGTCTACTCAACTGCCATGCAGGAGCTGGGAGTAAATGGCAATGTGTTGCTCATCCCCGCATTACACTTCAATGAATAATTACCCGGTCAGTTCGGTGTTGCAAACACAGCAAAAACAACATGGGAGGCAGCAGTTATGGGTTGCCTTCACTGATGGGAGAGATAATCATATATCACTGGTCAGCTGTGGCCTGCCTTAAGCCAAGCATCCCCTGGTAAATAAAGTGCTTACCTGCCACTGTCTGCCTGCTTCAATGGGTCAGAGTTTCACTTGACAAGTGAACTGACTTCACCCCCAAAGGTGCACTCCTCCATTGTCTCCCAAGACAGACAAATGCCAACCAACAAGTCCCTGGAGCATATCCCTGCTTCTCAGCTTGTAGCTGCATCCACTTTTGCAGAAGAACAGCTTAGTTTTTGAATACAAGTGTGAGGTTTCAATCCAGCCATAATTGGGTGGGTGATCTTCATGCTGGCTGCGGTAGAAGCATTTGTAGAAAAGACTCCAGAACTGAATGAGGGGTAGTTGATGGCAAAGCTTTCCTTAATGCTGAACAAATAGCCTTTTCCATCAGGACAGTTCATGTCCTTTGGATGAAAAGAAATACTTATTCTAGTCCTTTAAAATTTGCTTGATATTCTGATATTCTGTAAGCCTCCTTAAATGTGCTAATTGACATGGGCTGGAGACAGTTTGCAAGGTATTCTTGCCCAGCACTGAGAGAAGAGTTTGCTGGAGGTGGATAGTTGATTCTAGATAACACAGAGTTGACAACCTATGGCCCTCCAACTCCCATTATCCTGAGCTACTATAGCTAATGGCAGGAATGAGTACCTAAGTCTCAAAACAATCTATTACCCCCCCCAAAGCATCTAGATATAACTGAAGCCATATCTTTTTGTTGACTAGATCAGTAGTGCACTAAGCCCCACTTCCCCAGAAGAGCTGGCTGGTTATTCAAGTGCCCTAACCATATTTTGCAGATCTTTCAGGGTTTAGGGACACAGTGGTAGTGTGGAACTGTGGGAGAATCCTCCTACAACTCAATGGAAGTTGGGGATCCCATAGAAAGTATTGATGTTTCCACACCAAAGGGCAGAACTGCAACCTCATCCTCCTCTGAAAACTTGATCATTCAGTGCCGATCAACAGATCAAAATAATATTGGTTTGATCTTGAAAGAAAATTACAAAAATGTATTAGAGATAATTTGCAGGGTTTGTGTGTGAGAGAGATTTTGTTTGTTTAGGTGCCTTCTCCACAGGGTAGGTTGGCTGTGGCATGACATTAAGGAGACAGGCAGTGAATGAAGTTGAGTTCCACCCTTTCCATTGCTGGCTCCCAATTTTGGGAAGCTCCTGGACAAGATGCTTTTAGTGGAGCACCTGCTTCTCATCCTTGCTTCTGCCTTCATTTTCTATTTGCTTGCCCTCTCCCTCTGAGCCCAGTCCACACAATAGTCCAGAGAGATCATAAGGCAAATGGAGGAAAGTGCTCTCTCTCTCTCCACTCTGTTAACAGCTTGCATATTCAGAGAGGTCAGGTAGACAGGCAGTGTAAGTGAGGAGAAGAGCAGAATTGGGATCAGAAGGCTCTGGAGGCAACAACACTTAAATGCTCCTCAAAAAAGGATATTGAGAGTTGGAAAAGGTTCAGAAAAGGGCAACCAAAATAATAAAGGGGGTTGAACAATTCCCCTATTAGGAAAGGTTGAAATATTTGGGACTTCTTAATTTATAGGGGGGAAAGGGTAACTGGGGGTGCACATGACAGAGATGTATAACATTATACATGGTGTGGAGAAAGTGGATAGTGTTTCTCACTTTCTCATAATACTAGAAGAATGAGCCTGAATGGCGGGAATTTCAGGAGAGACAAATGGAAGACTGTCTTCACACAACACATAGTTAAGCGATGGAATATGTTCCCATAAGATGTAACAATGGCTACCAACTTGGCAAAGACAATAAGACACATTTTATGGAAGATAAAGCTGTGAGGACACAATCACTCTTTAAGTGGATTGTGCTTAAGTGAAACAGATGAGACAGAAGGGTAGGAGACTTATTCAGCAGTAGAGAAGCTACGACTTTCTTTAACAGAGATTCCTCATTTTACAAATAGTTACCGTAATAAAGTTTACCTTATATTCATGGACATCCTGGATTCTGCAAGTAATTAAACTAAGAATAGTACATAGGTCATCAATGCCTACTAGCCATGATGCCGATGTTCTACTTACACTATCATTGGCAGTGTGCTTCTCTATACCAGTTTCTGGGAATCATGAGCAGAGACAGTGTTGTTGTACTCATGTCCTCTTTGTGGGCTTCCCATAGGTGTCTGGTTGCCTACTGTGAGAAAGGGGTGCTGGACTATGCAATTCTGGGCTGCATCAATAGGAGTATAGCATCTAGATCAAGGGAAGTAATAGTGCCACTGTATTCTGCTCTGGTCAGACATCACCTGGAGTACTGTGTCCAGTTCTGGGCACCACAGTTCAAGAAGGACACTGACAAACTGGAACGTGTCCAGAGGAGGGCAACCAAAATGGTCAAAGGCCTGGAAACGATGCCTTATGAGGAACAGCTAAGGGAGCTGGGCATGTTTAGCCTGGAGAAGAGGAGGTTAAGGGGTGATATGATAGCCATGTTCAAATATATAAAAGGATGTCACATAGAGGAGGAAGAAAGGTTGTTTTCTGCTGCTCCAGAGAAGCGGACACGGAGCAATGGTTCCAAACTACAAGAAAAAAGATTCCACCTAAACATTAGGAAGAACTTCCTGACAGTAAGAGCTGTTCGACAGTGGAATTTGCTGCCAAGGAGTGTGGTGGAGTCTCCTTCTTTGGAGGTCTTTAAGCAGAGGCTTGACAACCACATGTCAGGAGTGCTCTGATGGTGTTTCCTGCTTGACAGGGGGTTGGACTCAATGGCCCTTGTGGTCTCTTCCAACTCTATGATTCTATGATTCTATGATTCTATGACTAGATGGGCCTTTGGCCTGATCTAACATGACTTTTCTTATGTCCACATGACAGTGGGCTTCCTGAAGTGGTGTGTGCCTCAGCAGCTTTCCAGCTACACCTACCCCCAACTGCCCTGTGTACTTTGCCTTGTGCCTTCATCTTGAAATACAGTGGTACCTTGGTTTATGAACTTAATCCATTCCGTAGGTCTGTTCTTAACCCGAAACCGTTCTTAACCTGAGGTGCGCTTTCACTAATGAGGCCTCCTGCTGCCACCGTGCCACCGCCGCACGTTCTCATCCTGAGGTACTACTTCCAGGTTAGCGGAGTTTGTAACCTGAGGTGTTTGTAACCCCAGGTGTATGTAACCCAAGGTACCACTGTACTATCACAGGCAAAGGAAGCAGTCCCACCCTGCATGATGGCTGGAGCTGTTTGTTGATATATTTTTGCTTTCTTTGAAAATACCAGATGTGGACCCCTGCCGGCAGATGAATACCTGACACCGGAACCAGCAATTCCACCCAGCTATGCGCCTTCACCAATCCTACAGCACCAACTCCCTAGCTATTATCAGCAACCAGCACTGATGAACTGTTCCTAACCTCCTATTTATGATTATTGTTTTTACACAAACAGCAGGTGGAGATGACAGGCCTAGTCAGTCTTGTGCAGAAAAGAGCAGGGGCCAATGGCTTAAATGATGATAGATGGGGAGACAAGGCAAGTGGGGGTAACTGACTATTCTTGTAGGGTGGGCAGGTGTCAGAAGGAGAAGCTGTTAGCACTGAAGTGCGTGGAGGAGTGCTGCATGCAGATTCAGTTTCGTATAATGTGTTGCAGTAGGAACATGTTTCTGATATCTTGAGGTATGATCATGTATCATATATTGGAGTAGGAACATGAGCGTGTAATGTAAGCTATGTACAGCCAGAGGAGTATCTAAAAATATACCACCTTTACATATGAAGGGGCCTTTTCTTGGTACAAAGGGGAATTTCACCCTCTCTCTCTATATTTTCTCAACTCTTCACTGCATTTCTGGGCTGCTGTTTTGATGGTTTAATCTTATATGTTTTTAAAGTATATTTTTGACTACGTGCTTTCATCCAATATGTGATTGTACAATCAGTGTGATGATGCCACGAAACCACAATTCCAATGCTTCCTGCCCTTGCTCTGAATTGCCTTTGTGACAATGCCACAGGACCAATCAGATTTGGCTATATCAAGATGTCATAATGCCAATCCAAAGCAAGAGCAATGCTTTCTGCTCTTATTCTGAATAGGTAAACACTTCCTACTTGTTTACAGACATGAAGGAAATTACTCAAAATCACATTGTTGATTTTAACAGGTGACAAAAAAACCCCACCCCTTTCTGGTCTGGCTCATCCTTGCAAGTGGTTATACCACCTTGCACACTGGTGGTATAACCCTGCCTCTGCACACTCAAGAGACATGCTGATGACAGAGCTGCACATTTGAACGAATTCAGTAACCATGGTGTAGAGCAGGGATCGGCAACCTAAGGCCTATGGCCCACAAGCGGCCCACGGGGTCATTTAACCAGCTCCTGAGCCACTGCTGAACAGAGCTGCTCACTTGGCAAGTCCCCGCACGTTGCACTAAACTAGTGCAGCATGGTGCGGGGACTTGCCACCATGTGTCTCGCCTGCACAGACACAGTCTCTGGAAATCGCAGGCACGTGTGTGATCCGGCCCATGGAGGGATCTCTGCTGGAGTGAACCAACCCCTGGTGTAGAGCCCTGGACTCCCTTCCTTCAAAGCAGCTGCTAGTCTTTTTCCTTCAAGGTTTTAGATGGCAAATCAAAATATTTATTATTGCTATTATTCTCAGGTATTTGCATCTTAATGATGCTGGGCATATTGTTTCGCCAGGTTTAGAGATATACTCATTTTAATGAACACTGTGGGATTTCCCCACCCCCCAATCAAGTCAGTAACCCATCTAGTCCAGCATTCTATTAATACAGAGGCCAAATTGTGTGGCGAGTTCCCGCCTCCCCCCAGTAGAAATGAAGACACATGACACCATTATTTAGGTTAATGGGCTAAAAATGGCCACAACTTTACTGGTTACAGTTAATGAGCGGTATTGGCTTAGGCATTGGTCCTAAGCGACTATCCAGCTTCAGCCAGCTTGCTTGAAGTCCAGGAAGGGTTAACCACCAGTAGGAGGAGTCCTGCTGATGCACATCAACTAGGAGCTCCCCCAGGGTCACCTCTCGGGGGCATGCCTTGGGCCCTCACCTCCATAGGTTTCAGACAGGGCCACGCCCCCCGGAATCCTTTATCGGACTACCCTTCAATATCTGGGGAGGTGATGGCACTTCCTCCCCTCTCTCATCTACATAACAATACCCTTACCTATGCCTAACCACCACTCAAGCAAAAGCTCGCCAATACCCTCAGACCTACAACCAATTCCTAATCCCAGACGATATATGTCAGCCAACCAAACATCATTTTCCACAATGGAAAGATACACGCCATCCTCTCGGTAGAGGGCCTCCTTGCTGAACTGGATATTGGGGTGGTCAATGACCAGCCCTCCCAATGCTGCCACTCTACGCGCCACAGAGCATTCCAGAATCTTTCTGGCCTTGTTTATTGCGATTGGGCACCAACAGTCCCTCCAGAACCACTTCTTGAGGAGCCATGACCAAAGTATGACAATGTTAGGGAATAAGGCAATCAACTCATCAAAGTCACTGTAAATGCTCCACATCAAGTCCACACCCTTCCGATAGGCCAAATTGTTTTCACCCAGCTGAATGACCAGGGCATTTGGCAGGCCTTCCAAAGCAGCTCTCGCCTTCACTGCTGGCATAAGCTCCACCCAGCGCATTCCCCTCTGTGCAATCCAGGAAACTTCAACGTCTGGAGGTAAATCCAGCCTGCACTCCAGGCCTCGGCTGATGGCACGGTTCCTAGCCCAGTGAATGATACTGTGGCCTATGATCCAAATGCACACACCCACACCTCCTGGAGGGAAAATAATGCAACAGGTTCTGGTCAGGCAAGGTGTATCCAGTCATAAATTCTTCCTAACATACCCTATATAAGCATCCAACTTCCATTGACCCATGTCCTTTATTCTTTCTGCTGAGAGACCTAAGTGCACCGCTGTAGTGGCTGCCCCAATATGAAAAGAGTGAGCTGCGAACTCTGCCGGGGGGACACCACAAGCCGCAATTGCCTTACGCATAACGCGTGTGAACTGATATCTAGCCAGCCGAGAGCCATCAGCATGTATTAAGAACGGCCCATGACATTTGGTCTTAAATACAGGAAACACCTTGTGTCCTTTAATGGGCATGGCCCCCTTTTTTGTGTTGCTATAAGCCGGATAAGGGCCCCTTTCCTCTGCTGATCTGTTTTAGAGCTCTGGACATGCAGGATTAAATCCGAGCAGGATAAAGGTCTTTCAAAAGGATTCCTCGAGCATTGTGATCTGACGGGCCATCACAAACAACCTTGCCAATGAACAGGGCGCCAAAGAAGGCAATGGAGTAAGCAGACAAAAATAAACGGGCCTCGTACTTTGACCAACATATATCTCTTAATTTTTTATGAATTTGGCATAGAATAGAGTAAGTTATGGGTCTCCTACTGTCACTGCTGGGTGGCTGTAGCCTGTGCCAACCCTCCAATGTCTTACGTACTAGGAAGTCCGCACAAGGGTCAGTGGAGTAGACAGCCTTACAGAAGAAGGAGATTGCAGCAGACTGTATGTTAAGAGTCTTTCCTGTGCGGCCCAAACTCCTCAAACGAGACAGGTACTGGAGCACTTCAGCCTTTGTGTGTGTGCGGGGGGGGGGGTGTCTAGCCTAGGGTTCCTTAACTTATTCTGAAATTCTAAAAAATCCAGCCAGGCTTTTTTATATGACTTAAGTATGGATGGGGCAACCGAAGCCAATACTCCCTTCATGACATCTCATTCCCAAGGCTCCAAAGGTGCTCCAAGAATGGCCGTGGCAATTGCTGAGCCTCTGGTGCTAACAAGCGGAAGTGGTCCATCTGAAAACGAGATTGAGCATCCGCGATGTCATTGTTAACTCCAGGTATGAACTTGGCAGAAAAATAAATGTTTAGTTCAAGGTACGACAGGACAAAGGACCGCAGTAGATTTGCTACCCCGGGGGGAGCATGATGGTTGTTTTGCCAGGACAGAAACGACCGCTTGATTGTCTGTCCAAAAAGACTCCTGGTGATTGCTAAACTCGTCCACCCACAAATGTATCGCAACTACAATCAGGGAAAATTCTAGGAAGGTGAGGTCATGCGTGATAGGCTTTCCCTGCCAGGCAGGGGGCCAACGCTGAGCACACCATTGCCCTTTAGAATAGACGCCAAACTCCAAGGAACCGGCCGCATCATACTGCACCTGAAAGTCTGCGCGAAGCGACCAGGAGACACCACCCTGCATGCGAATTTGAGGTGGCCTAGCAGCGATTGTATTTGTCTAAGGGTGACCTTCTTGAGAAGGAGTACCGTGTTTTTCGCTCCATAGGACACACATTTTTCCTCTTAAAAACTAAGGAGAAAAGTCTGTGCGTCCTATGGAGTGAATGTGTGGTCCTGCGGCTTCCCCCTCCAGCACCTCCAAGCTCAGGGCGTAGCGGAGAGGCTGCGTGCAGCCTGCCCGCTGTCCCATGAGCCGCTCTAGGGGGCCCGGCTGGGAAACCCCGGACTTCCCCATTCAGCCCGACGCAGCGGAGAGGCTGTGTGGGTGGCTGTGTGGGTGGCTGGGGAAACCCCGGGCTTCCCCATTCAGCCCGACGAGCTCAGGGCGCAGTGGAGAGGCTGCGTGGGCGGCTGGGGAAACCCCGGGCTTCCCCATTCAGCCCGACGAGCTCAGGGAGCAGCGGAGAGGCTGCGTGGGTGGCTGGGGAAACCCCGGGCTTCCCCATTCAGCCCGAAGAGCTCAGGGAGCAGCGGAGAGGCTACGTGGGCAGCTGGGGAAACCCCGGGCTTCCCCCT
Source organism: Podarcis cretensis (assembly GCF_951804945.1). Lineage (NCBI taxonomy): Eukaryota > Metazoa > Chordata > Lepidosauria > Squamata > Lacertidae > Podarcis > Podarcis cretensis. Next base: position 5,733,489 of record NC_137184.1, on the reverse strand, counting down.
TCAATCCTGAGGCCAGCTGTTTCCGCCCCTCCCCCAGCTGACTGTAATTCAAGCAAAGGGAGAGCCACTTGAACATGTGTAACCAGCTCTTACTCTGCTAGCTTTACAATGAGCCAAAAGGATGGGGACAGCCCCTTCCACCCTTCCCCCAGCTTACTGTGCCAGTAATTCCCAGCATTTCCTCCTTTTGCTCTGGTTCCACGAGGCAAGGCAGCTGCCCTCCACAGACACCCAGAAAGGTGAGATCTCCCTCTCTCTTCTTTCCTTCCTTCCCTCCCTCCCTCCCTCCCTCCCTCCCTCCCTCCCTCCCTCCCTCTTCCACCTTAAATAAAATATTGGGGGGGCAGTTAAGCCCCACCTCACATACCACAATTCAGCCTTTCTCAGCCTGTGGGTCCCCAGATGTTGAACTACAATTCCCATCGCCCCTAGGTAGCAAGGCCAGAGCTCAGGGAAGATGGGAGTTGAGGAATGAAAGGAGTTGTAGTCCAACAACATCTGGGGACCCACAGGTTGAGCTCTCCCTCTCCCTTCCTTCCCTCCCTCCCTCCCTTTTCCAATTTGAATAAAATATTGGGGGGCAGTTAAGCGATCAATGGTAAACATTGGAGATACTGTACTGTACATTACTGACAGTTCCTTAATCAGTGTATTTTCTTGCAGAAAACCTCCCCTATTCTGATAAGGATGATAAAGCAGAAAAGACTAGCATATAAGATTCCTTTTAAACTAGAGGTAGTAAAATATGCTAAGGAGCATGGAGACAGCAGCAGAGAGACATTTTGGACCACCTCCAACTGAAAAAATGATAAGACAGTGGAGGAAACAGAGGGATCAGCTTGAAAAAGCAGATAAAAGCAAGCACACTTTTCGTGGAAATGCTGCAAAGTGGCCACAGATGGACATTGCCATGAAAGAATGGATCACAAATCACCGGAATAATGGCTTCGCAGTCTCTACAAAAATGATAATATATGAAGCCAAACTTTTTTTCTTTTTTGCAATATCTGGCATTGCCTTTACAGATTTTTGATTTGGGGGGTCCCCTGAATTAAGTGAGAATGACACAGGAATTCTGAAACCGAGGGAAATCCTTTCCCACAGATATTTGCAGCTTGTTTGCTTGGGTACAGGTCAAGAAGGGTTTTTAGAGGCTGGAGCTTAATCGGTGAGAAGGCCAAATCAAGGGTCAAATTAATAGCGGTTTCTGGCTGGACCCTGGGGCACCCCTTGCACCCTCGTTGAAGTGCCCCCTGCCACCCCGAAAGGGCTGTTTTCCTTTGAAACATGCTGAAGGCGGGTGGCTGCATAGGCACTTTTCATGTTCATGTAAGTACTTACAGTTTGGCCTCATACAACCCCCCCCCCCCCCATTATACTCCCAGCACTGCCTTCGGCGTTTTGAATCAACTTTTCCGAATTTGGTTGGATCCTGAGGTTTCTTTTCCATATAAGGGCCCACATGTTCCATGCAATAATTCTGGTCCCTCAGGTCCCAGCGGGTGGTAGGCAGCAAGGAAGAATTCCTACAGAAATCTCCATCATACGTGAGACATATAAGCAATTAAATCATGGCATGCATGGGGTAAGCAGCGCAAACCACACCCATGAAGACCTGGAACCCATCCACCCAGTTCTCAAAAGTGCATTCTGCCCGAGGTGTCTTATACTTCTGTTTACTGTAGGAACGCTTCTTTCCCTCCTTTTCAAGAGATCTTTGTTGGTGGCAACAAAGTAAAGATGTCCACACAGACACCATTAAGGATCTTAGCACTTAGCTTGTAGGGCAGCGGCTGAAGAAGGAGCAAAAAGGGTTTTCTCCTGTGTGTGTTTCTTGTGGCTGATTAGCTGTTCTCCCTGTGCAAAGGTCAGAGGGGGCAGGGTTTCTGTTGAGGTAGGTGATTAGCTGTGGGAGGAGCTTATCAGAGCTTGTAGGGCAGCGGCGTGCGCCTGGTAGCGCACACAATTTGATCTATCTTTAGATTTAGGGGAGCTAGTCTCAAACGTTTGTTGGGGGAGACCTAGGTTTTTTTGGGGGGGAGTTACTTGTCCTGTCTGCACGCTTCTTATGATGGAGGACCACTGTAGCCAGCCCCAACGACACGTTCTCAAGATGGAGAGTGAGGGAACAGCTGCAGTTGCCTGCGGTTCCTGCACAATGTTTGCCATCTTGCCAAAGGTTGCAGGCAGCTTTACCTGCAGCAATTGCATGTTGATTGCCCTCTTAAAAGACAAAGTCCAGCAACTGGAGGAACGTGTGGCTACGCTCCAAAGAATTAGAGAGCTGGAGCTCTTCTTGGAAGCAACAGAGCACACCGTCTCCACCAAGGAAGAGACAGGGGACTCCCCTGAGAAGGAGGCTAGTTCACCAACACAGGAGCCAGATATATGGAGAAACGTGACTCAAAGAAGTAGGAGGCCCAGGGTTCGCTCTGATTGTTTAGAAATACACAATCGCTTTGAGGCCCTCTCCCCTAGAATGGAAGATGAAGAGCAGACTCCATTTGAGGATCTCTCCCTCGTTACAGTCGATCAGGTATATGAAGACGAGCAGCAAAGTCAGTCCTCAGGGAATGTGCAGGCGACCTTGGAACGGACAGATCACGGAAGAACCCCAACCAAACCTAAGAGGAGGCGTGTAGTGGTGATAGGGGATTCCCTACTGAGGGGAACAGAAGCAGTGATCTGTGGGCCTGACAAGATGTCTCGGGAAGTGTGCTGTCTCCCCGGGGCTAAGATCCAAGATGTAACTGAACGACTACAAGGAATCATACAACCCACTGACAAATACCCCTTCCTCTTGGTTCATGTGGGAACCAATGACACTGCAAGCAATAGCCTCCAGAAGATCAAAAGAGACTATGAGGCTCTGGGCAGGAAATTGAAGCAATTAAATGCACAAATTGTCATCTCATCTGTCCTCCCAGTTGAATGACGTGGCCCAGGGAGAGAGAAAAAAATAGTGGAAGTGAACAGCTGGCTTCGCAAATGGTGTAAACAGGAACGGTTTGGATTCTTAGATCACGGACTGCAGTTTCTTGAAGATGGACTTCTGGCAAGCGATGGGCTGCACCTCACAACGGTTGGGAGGAACGTTTTTGCCAAAAATCTCAGAAACCTCATCAGGAGGGCTTTAAACTGACTAATGTGGGGGAGGAAGACAGTGCTCCTGAAGGTAGGAGTCTATCAATTGATGAACATGATCATCCAAATGTCACAGACCAAATGGAGCAAACAGCACGCAGACCTAGTGGTGGGAGGAAAAAATCCTTAAATGAGAGACACGGGGGAATGATTAATGGACTTCAATGTCTGTACACAATGCGCAAAGCATGGGTAATAAACAAGATGAGCTTGAGTTCTTGGTACAGCAAACTAAATATGACATAATAGGCATCACTGAAACCTGGTGGGATAAGTCCTACGACTGGAATGTAATAATGGAGGGTTACAATCTATTTCAGAGAAACAGACCAGACGAGAAAGGAGGAAGAGTGGCATTATATGTCAGGGATGTGTATACCTGTGAAGAGATCCAAGATTTAGAACCTCAAAGCCAAAGTGAGAGCATTTGGGTCAAAATTAAGGGAGAGATGAATAACAGGGACCTCATTGTGGGAGTTTACTATAGATCCCCAAGCCAAACGGAGGACATAGATGATGCCTTCCTGGAACAGATGGCCAAGCATGCAAAAGGAAGGGAGATAGTAGTAATGGGGGACTTCAATTACCCGGATATTTGCTGGATGTCAAACTCAGCCAAGAGCATAAGGTCAAACAGATTCCTCACTGGCCTTGCAGACAACTTCGTTGTCCAGAAAGTGGGAGAAGCAACAAGAGGAACAGCCATTTTAGATCTGGTCCTAACCAATGTTGATGACCTGGTTAGTGGGGTAGAAGTGGAAGGATCATTAGGCGCGAGTGATCATGCTCTTCTGAAGTTTACTATACAGCGGAAAGGAGCAGCCAAGCATACTAGGACTCAATTTCTTGACTTTAAGAAAGCCGACTTCATAAAACTTAGGGAAGTGCTGGGTGAGATCCCATGGACAGTAATACTAAAAGGAAAGGGAGTTCATGATGGCTGGGAGTTTGTTAAGAGGGAGATAGTAAAAGCACAACTTCAGGCAATACCAATGAGACGGAAACATGGAAGGTGCCTAAAGAAGCCAGGGTGGCTATCTAAAGAACTTTTAACTGAGTTAAGATTAAAAAAGGATGTGTACAAAAAATGGAAAAGGGGGGAAATCACCAAAGAGGAATTCAAACAAATAGCCAGCACGTGTAGACACAAAGTCAGAAAAGCTAAAGCACAGAATGAACTCAGGCTTGCTAGAGAGGTTAAAAGCAACAAAAAAGGCTTTTATGGGTATGTTCGTAGCAAAAGGAAGAACAAAGAAACAGTGGGGTCACTCAGAGGAGAAGATGGTGAAATGCAAACAGGGGACACAGAAAGGGCTGAACTCCTCAATGCCTTCTTTGCCTCAGTCTTCTCCGATAAAGAAAACAATGCCCGACCTGAAGAATTTGGAGCAAATGATTCAGCAAAGGAAACACAGCCCAGAATAACTAAGGAGATAGTACAAGAATACTTGGCTAGTTTAGATGTATTCAAGTCTCCAGGGCCAGATGAACTGCATCCAAGAGTATTAAAAGAACTGGCAGATGTGATCTCAGAACCACTGGCAGTCATCTTTGAGAATTCCTGGAGAACAGGTGAAGTCCCGGCAGACTGGAGGAGGGCAAATGTTGTCCCTATTTTCAAAAAGGGGAAAAGAGAGGACCCAAATAATTACCACCCAGTCAGTCTGACATCAATACCAGGGAAGATTCTGGAGCAGATCATTAAGCAAACAGTTTGTGAGCACCTAGAAAGGAATACTGTGATCACCAATAGTCAGCATGGATTTCTGAAAAATAAGTCGTGTCAGACTAACCTGATCTCGTTTTTTGACAGAATTACAAGCCTGGTAGATGAAGGGAACGCAGTGGATGTAGCCTACCTTGATTTCAGCAAGGCATTTGACAAGGTGCCCCATGATATTCTTGTAAAGAAGCTGGTAAAATGCGGTCTTGACTATGCTACCACTCAGTGGATTTGTAACTGGCTGACTGACCGAACCCAAAGGGTGCTCATCAATGGTTCCTCTTCATCCTGGAGAAGAGTGACTAGTGGGGTGCCACAGGGTTCTGTCTTGGGCCCGGTCTTATTCAACATCTTTATCAATGACCTGGATGATGGACTCAAGGGCATCCTGATCAAATTTGCAGATGACACCAAACTGGGAGGGGTGGCTAACACCCCAGAGGACAGGATCACACTTCAAAACGACCTTGACAGATTAGAGAACTGGGCCAAAACAAACAAGATGAATTTTAATAGGGAGAAATGTAAAGTATTGCACTTGGGCAAAAAAAATGTGAAGGGACCTTCTTCCATCTTTGGTGGACCTGCCCAAAGATTAAAGCCTTCTGGGAGATGATTTATAATGAAATTAAGAAAGTGCTTAAGTGCACCTTTAACAAGAAACCAGAGGCATTTCTCTTGGGTATGGTCGGCCAGCTGGTGTCGAAGAGGGACAAGAATTTCTTTCTGTACGCCACTACGGCAGCAAGGATCCTTCTAGCAAAGTATTGGAAGACACAAGAGTTACCCACGCTGGAGGAATGGCAGGCGAAAGTGATTGACTTTATGGGACTGGCAGAAATGACTGGCAGAATCCGCGACCAAGAGAGAGAGACTGTGGAGGAAGATTGGAAGAAATTTAAGATGTATCTTAAGAATTATTATAAAACTGAGGAGTGTTAAAATGCTGAGGGGAAAGAAGACGTAGAATTGCAGCGATAATTGGGTTTAAATTTTAGGGTGGAGTAGAAAAAGAGGATGAATTTATATTTAATTGGGCAAGAAAGGTTGCTGAATAATGGTACTAAATTAAGGATGCAAAAAGGGGAAGGTATGGGGAAGTCCGGGAAAAGAGGGTTATGAAAATAAGGTTAAGAAAATATGAGTTTGTTGTTTGTTTGTTTTTATGTTGTTGTTTTTTGTTTGTGATAAAAAATTGGAAATTAATAAAAATCATTAAAAAAAAAATGAGAGGCACAAATACAAGATGGGTGACACCTGGCTTGAGAGCAGTACATGTGAAAAGGATCTAGGAGTCTTGGTTGACCACAAACTTGACATGAGCCAATAGTGTGACGCGGCAGCTAAAAAAGCCAATGCAATTCTGGGCTGCATCAATAGGAGTATAGCATCTAGATCAAGGGAAGTAATAGTGCCACTGTATTCTGCTCTGGTCAGACCTCACCTGGAGTACTGTGTCCAGTTCTGGGCACCACAGTTCAAGAAGGACACTGACAAACTGGAACGTGTCCAGAGGAGGGCAACCAAAATGGTCAAAGGCCTGGAAACGATGCCTTTTGAAGAACGGCTAAGGGATCTGGGCATGTTTAGCCTGGAGAAGAGGAGGTTAAGGGGTGATATGATAGCCATGTTCAAATATATAAAAGGATGTCACATAGAGGAGGGAGAAAGGTTGTTTTCTGCTGCTCCAGAGAAGCAGACACGGAGCAATGGTTCCAAACTACAAGAAAAAAGATTCCACCTAAACATTAGGAAGAACTTCCTGACAGTAAGAGCTGTTCGACAGTGGAATTTGCTGCCAAGGAGTGTGGTGGAGTCTCCTTCTTTGGAGGTCTTTAAGCAGAGGCTTGACAACCATATGTCAGGAGTGCTCTGATGGTGTTTCCTGCTTGGCAGGGGGTTGGACTCGATGGCCCTTGTGGTCTCTTCCAACTCTATGATTCTATGATCCTCTGGGAGAGATGATTTCCCAGAATAACATCAGTGGATAGATGAGTGGAAGTTTTCACGTCTTCCAGTAAGGCACCTGCTTTCCATTCCAGAGACCCTATAAATGTTTTATGATGGGAATTAGTCCTCCTCTCATGTACCCATAAAGGGAGCCCACAACTTTCCTCGCCCAGGCCCCAGTACCCATCCAATGGGGCATCGCTATCTGAATCTGATGAAGAAGTACCTGATTCATCCTTGGTGTTGGAATGCTTACTCCTTTTACTCTTCTTCACCACGTGCTTCTTCTTCGCCTTTCTCTTTCCCCCATGCTCCACACTGTTAACTGGAACCGGGTCAGTGGCCGTGGATGTTTCTTGTTGTCCTTGTACCTAATCCTCCGAAGAAGCACCAGATCCACCTTCTGTGGATGTAGGCTGAAGTGGTGGCTCCTGGAATATACTAGGAACATCTACGTCCTGCTGTGAAGAAGAACGGTTAGGTCTGCCATGGTGTACCCTACCACACACGGAAGCAGGTGCCAACTTTTTTTAACGCGAGGACTGAGAACGCATGAGGGGGGTGGTGGGCTGAACTACTGCCAGGTTGTGCAGCACCAAAACCTGAGGTACCGGGATGCTCCTGGTTGCTGGGGAGGGTGTCTGGGATGCAATCCTGGGTACTCAATACTGGTGTGGGGGCCCCAGCGCCCATTGGCATACACTGGAGATAAAATGTCTCAAAGGCAGAAAAGACCTGGGCTAAAACCTGAGGGTTGCAAGGCATACCAGGCATTTGAGCCCCCCCCCCCCCCGTGTGCCAGACCCACATCCATTAGGAGAGGGGGACTGTTGATTGCCCGGGACGCCATGCTACTTTACGCAGAACCCGCGACAATGCATGCAATTTGGGCGCAGGCCTAATTGGCGCACTATACTTAGAATTGATCCCTAGTTCAGTATTGCTAACACAGACCTAACTAAGCACAAGGGATCCCATTGGTCTAGCTTAGTATTGTTTGCACTGACTAAGGGACCTTATAGTTACAGCTATGCCAGTTCAGTATTGCTTCTGCAGCAACCCAAAACAGCTCAATCTAGTCCACAGGCGGAATTCTGATTACACACAATTTGGTAGTACCCCAAATAGCTGCCCGCTTGGAGTTGTGCTATTTTACAGTTTATTTATCTATCCACAAAATAGAGATGCCCTCATCAAAATGCCGCCCTAGATCCAAATCACCACTGCCAAATATATCTAAGTTATTTATTCATTTATTTATCCCCCCCAGCCTAAGATTTATATATTTATTTATCCCCACCCCAAGCCAATGTAATAACACCAAATTACATGCTGCCCTGGAGAGCACGCCTTGTTTGTACCTGTGCTCTACTTTTTATTACCATGAATTACGCCACAAACCCTTTAGATTCAAGGCACAAAGACACTTTAAATCCAGCTACCATGCATTTAAAAGTCAAATTCTTTATTTACCAGTTAAAGGTAAAGGTAAAGGTACCCCTGCCCGTACGGGCCAGTCTTGACAGACTCTGGGGTTGTGCGCCCATCTCACTTAAGAGGCCAGGGGCCAGCGCTGTCCGGAGACACTTCCGGGTCACGTGGCCAGCGTGACATCGCTGCTCTGGCGAGCCAGAGTCGCACACGGAAACAGCGTTTACCTTCCCGCTGGTAAGCGGTTCCTATTTATCTACTTGCACCCGGAGGTGCTTTCGAACTGCTAGGTTGGCAGGCGCTGGGACCGAGCAGCGGGAGCGCACCCCGCCGCAGGGATTCGAACCGCCGACCTTTCGATCGGCAAGTCCTAGGCACTGAGGCTTCAACCTTTAACGCCACCTGCGTCCCATTTACCAGTTAAGCACTCTAAATTACACCCATAAGGATATTCCGTTCAAGCAGTAAAAAGGACGTTCTATCCCCGCACGTATGCACTTTGTAAACAAGCCACTAGGCACTTTATGGCGCTGCGCAAGGCACTTCGATTATGGCAATGCACTGGTCACCTTAATCTCAGTAAAAGAATCAAACCACCCTCCGTTAAAACAGTGAACAGAAAAAATTGCCCCAGTAAAATGAACAATGTAACTACCCAACCTCCGACACAAAGTCATAGTTTGTGAGGCTGAAGAGTGCCTCACCTAAGATGGCCGCTGCCGCTCTGCCACGTGGTCTCTTTTAAGATGGTGGTGCCAGGCCACAGTAACCCAGGCAACCGTACACAGCTCTCCCTACCCAAACCACTGGTTTTTGCCCCTTTTTGGAAGCCTCCCCCACTCACACACACCAACCAGCAGGAGAAAACCCAAACCGTGACTCAGCCTTAATACGTTACCCCTGCCTTCAGTATGCGAAATTCCTCGTATGCCCCAAGACACTCCTAGGCTGCAGCGGGAAGGCGGCAAGGTCCCCAGCAGGAAAAGGGACTCTGGGCATTGGCAAGTGGCTGATTTAAATGGCGGGTATGAGCTTCGGCAGCAGCCGAAGCCGGTGGCGAGAGAAAAGATGCTGGAAAGGAAAAAGGGACCCCCCCCCCAGTGATTTCAGCTCAAATGGCTGTTTTAGACCCTGTTAAACAACCGCTGCGGAAGCAGGAATGATCCCAAAGCAGGACGCTGAGTGAAGAGAAGCCCCAATGATTTCAGCTCTGATATCAGCAGCCCTGCATTGGAGAAGCCCGCAGCTTGGGAGAGGGAAAGCCCTTGGGAAGAAGCAGATGCATTCCAGCCAGCAGCATCCTCCAGGAGAGCAAGCAGCAAGTGGGGCTGCTCCACGAGCACAAGGCTGGCGATGACACAAAGACCCAGCCAGGTGGAAAATTCCAAACGGCAAAGGGCAGCGAGCACGAACAGGAGCAGAGAAGAAACTGGAGCAGAGAAGCGGCCAAAGAGGGAGGATCCCCGGCCATGCCAGCGGTAAATAGCGCTGGCCACACACCCCAAACCAGCTGATTGGCTGGCCGGGGGATGACGCGGCCGGGGATTCCCTCAACGGTGCAGGGGCTGAGAACCAGCCTGCACACACGTGGAGGGGGCATGAAGCCCGCAACCCCACCTCCTCTCCAGCTCAGAAGTGGCTTAAACACATATGGCAAGCATGTAAGAAGGATCTGAGAGCAACAACACTCTCTCCTCCTTTGGATTCCATTAACTGCTGTTCTGAAGCAAAGGAGCCCACGGCAGCAAACACATAAGAAAATAAACAAAGCAAAACAAAAAAGTAAAGTAAAATAAAACAAACCTTTTGAAATCATCTAAAAACAATTCCAGTGCAGATTCAGTCTGGGAAAAACACAAATTAAGATGCTTGTTGAGAGAGAGATGAAGGTTTTCTTCTGATAGAATGATAGAATTGTAGAGTTGGAAGGGACATCAAGTGTCAACTAGTTCAGCGCCCCCCCCCCCATGCACAGCTAAATTATCCCTCGCTGATGACCATACAACTTTTGTTTAAAAACCACTAATGAAGGAGAGTCCACCACTTTCTGAGGGAGCCCATTCCACTGTCAAACAGCTCTTACCAAAAGAAAGTTATTTCCAATTTTTGGTTGGAATCTTCTTTCATGTAATTTGAACCAATTGGTTTGGGTCCTATCCTCTGGAGCAGCAGAAAACAAGCTTGCTCCATCTTCCTTGAGACAGCTGTTTAGATATTTGAAAATGGCTATCATATCACTTCTCAGTCTTCTCTTCTCCAGGCAAATATACCCAGCTCCCTCAACCATTCCTCATAAGGTTTGGTTTCCAGACCTGTTTTTTATATATATATATTGGTCACCCTTGCAGACACATTCCAACTGATCTTGGACCAGTTATTTCTCCAAGCCTAAACCTACCTCATAGGGTTGTTGTGGAGATAACAAAGGGAGAATCAGTTACAACCCCTTGAGCTCGTTGGAGGAAAGGTGGAATATAAATGGCATAAATAAATTAAAATGTTTAAATACTTGCAAGCAAATTCAGGCTATAATCATTTGCTGGAGGATCATATCCCTTCTCTCCTCTCTCTCACAAAATTCCTTTCTGCTCTGGCTTATTGTTTTCCTTTACTATTGCATGACATTTGCTTGTTTATATTTGGTGGTGGGAAAAACTGGGTAGGGGGCTGAATTGTTGATCAGCCTTTTGCTTATCTGAGATAGGAGAATACAAGGTGTGGGGGGCAGGGTTACTGTGATGGCTTATGTTCAGCTGTGCTATGCCAGTTGGCGGTGTGTGCTTGCAAAGCAGGTTTTAATATGAAAGTGGCAGGAGGTCTTCCCAGTCACTGCTTGCTCAGTCATTTTGTCTGCATTTGTAGCAGCTTGGAAAATCCATCAGCACTGTTTTCATGATAGATGCATACAAACACCAACCTCCTGCCCTCTGAAGGAGAAAGTGCCCGGCTATTGGTATAGGAGCAATTTCTTTTTAATTCATGCTTGGATTTCTCTGGAATTCTTGGAAATGGAGGATCTATCAGCTATCTAAAGGAGAACAGCCTACAGCAGAACAGAAATAACTAGTTCTCCATGCTAGGGCATGAAATGTAGACAGGATCTTCAAAAGAAGACTCAGAAACAGATGGTTCCTGAAGAGATATATTACGTTTGCCTCCTCCAGATGCCAAGGTGTTCAGGAGGGCTAACGTTAAAATTCACAGATCTGCACCAACCCCCACCCACCCCAATTTAAAACTATTGCTAGTGTCCAGAAGTGATGAAAAATAAAGCAGAAAATTGATTAGGTATAAGCATCTCCACAGATTAAGGGTACAATCCAAACCCTGGTCAATATCTAGCAGGGTTTAATTGAGTGGTGGGGCCACTACCGAACCTGCAGCCCTACCATGCACACCAATTGGAATGAAAGACTGTGATCAGGTACAGCGGCGGAGCAAGCCCATCGGGCACCCGGGGTGGCGCATGTGCCCTGTGCCCAGGGGCTGAGCCAGCTACCCATGGGAGCAGCGCAATGCCTCCGAGGAATCTACCTGCCTCCTCCCACTCAGCCGCCCTACAGCTGAGGGGGAGGCAATGGGTGGACTGTTAGGGGCAGTGCACAGCATGCGGGCGCTCAAGCCACCACATTACTCCCAGGAGAGATGCGTGGCTCGGGCGCACTGCAGGCCATGCAGTGAGTGCTACCCAGCAGTTTGTCACCCCCCTCAGTGGGGACACCTGGGGCAGACCAGACCTACCGCATCCCACTTGCTACACCCCTGGTCAGGTAGATTCCCATGCCAGCCTGAAACTGACAAAGCAATTGGAGACACATTGGGGTTAGACTCTTTTCTCTGATCTGTAGACTCAGATAGTTCTGCTAATACAAATGGACAATATAGCCCCCATACCTCAGCAAGGAGGACAAGAAAAATCACAAGAAGAATATGGGACTTTTGCTAGCTTAGTACTTCTACATAGAATTGACATGTTCCAAGAATGGAATAAAACAGTACAGCCTCTAAAAGATGAAGCAGCAGAAGCTTTAGCAACACTGGCAGACTTAATCCAAACAGCTAATAGGGCATTCAAAGTATTAAAAATAACACTGCATGTAAACAAATGGAATGAATGCAAGCAGAATTCAAACTGCAAGCAGTGGGCATTCAAGACAGAGAGATACATGTAAATCTGAGGACCTGCAAAATTTCAGAGGAATTTGGAGAAAAGAGCCTAACAATAGCATTTGCGGAATGGATGAATAGCACCTTCCCAACTAGGGGTGTAGTATGGGGAGCAGCTGCTGGGGCAGTCACCCCAGGTGCATTTTCCGGGGGGTGGGGAGAGCTGCTCCCTATCTGCACGGTGTCCTTCTCATGCTGCCCTGCCCAAGCCAGTTTGTGAGATTGGGAACTCAACAGATTCCAGCCTCACAAACCAGCGCAGGGTCCTGTGCTGCTTTGCGAGGCTGGGTTCATTCTAAAAATCCTCACAAAGTGGCTCAGGGCTGGTGTCTCTCTATTGGCATTGGAAATGAGGGCTGGGCTGGTGCATTGTGGGCTCCTTTTGCCCTCTTGAGCCCCCCCTGGCATGTGCATGCCCCCCAGGCACCATTAAAGCATGTTCCACCACTGTTCCCAACAGCAAACTTACAAATGCAAGACTGAATAGGCATGCTGAGCCTTACACCTGAAACCAAAGCAAGAAAGAGAACCCCCAAGACATCATAGTATGGTTCATATGCTTTTCTGTTAAAAAAATAAACTTATGCAGCTCTACCACTCTACCTATGTGGGAAAAGTCCTATTCTTTCAAGATTTGAGAGACTGGACATGCTGCAGTGAAGACTGGATTTTAAACCATACACAATGCTCTTACAAAATGCAGGAATATTATCACATAAGTGAGGGTTTTACTTCAGACTTTCCATGATGAAAAAACCATGATAGCTACCTCCCACACAGAGGCTAAAAAGGTCTTGAAACAACTTGAGGTCTCCACTGAAATGGGTATCAACCTGCTGCTCAATTGGTGGAGGATAGCATGGACGATGAAGATTCTGCACAAGCAGGATGGCAAGTTATTGTCAGATTATGGGAGCTCGCAAACAGAGCTCACAAACAGGGGTGAGGATTGCTGCAGGAGACTGAAGAGAGTGAGCTCTTTTGGAGTAAGGCTGCTTGCTTGCTTGCTTGCTTGCTTGCTTGAGCTGTTTAAAGGTTTGACAGATTGATAGCAGGCCTCAGGGAGTGACAGAGTGCTTTGCTAGAGAATTTATTACTTTTCTTGATTACATCTCTTTCATTGCAGGCCAGAGGGTGTATCTGATTGTGCTGCTGAAGCACAGGATCTGAGGGGGAGGAGTTACAGCTGAGAGGAAGCCAGGCTGAATGAGGAAGTGAGCTGAGGGAGGAGTTAGCAGACAGCAACAGTCAAACTTAGCTCACCACAGATTCTGAGCCAGTGTGGTGTAGTGGTTGAGAGTGGTAGACTCGTAATCTGGTGAACCGGGTTCGCGTCTCCACTCCTCCATATGCAGCTGCTGGGTGACCTTGGGCTAGTCACACTTCTTTGAAATCTCTCAGCCCCACTCACCTCACAGAGTTTGTTGTGGGGGAGGAAGGGAAAGGAGAATGTTAGCCGCTTTGAGACTCCTTCGGGCAGTGATAAAGCGGGATATCAAATCCGAACTCCTCCTCCTCCTAACCCCCAGAGGAATGTGACACACAGAAGTAGAATAGTTGCAAGCCACATTTTGTCAGAGTTGCAAAATTGCTTTCATGCTCTTACCTTGGGCACCAGTTCTTGGCCAGAGGAGCTAGGGCAGCAGTTGCCAACTTCAGAAGACACCAAGGTGGCTGTGGAACATACAGTGCATGGAATGATTCCTGCCACCCCCCAGAGGAGAAAGAAGACAGGTGGAGATGGACTTGAAGGACTCTTTTTCCATTTTTTATCTAACCCCTTCAAATCAAGAGGAGTGGAGAAGAAAGTTGATGGACTATGCAGAACTGGACAAATTGACAGGGAAGATTAGATATTTACAAGATCAAAAGTTTATCGAGGACTGGAAAAAGTTGGTGGACTATTGGGAAGGTATAAGTGATAGAGAAATAACGTTAGTGGCATTTAAAGAAGCTCTGTAAAAGTCAAAGAAATATTGCAAAAAAGAAAAACAGGTCTCAAATGGTTTTCGAAAGGCAATAGCGAATTTAAGAACTGTGTATTTAAAAATCAAATTTGGATGATTGTCAGAGAGGCTGAGGGAAGTCCAAAATTGGAAAATCTGTTAAAGTTGAAATTGTGATGTGTTATCTATTCTTTTTGTGGAAATTAATAAAAAATTATATTTTAAAAAAACCCCTTCAAATCAAAGGCTCCTGATTGTGGATGAGTGTGGTAATGATGTACTACCTTCCATGGAGAAGATACTAGGGAAAGGGAATTGCAGCCTGGAGATGTCAAGCTGAGAGAAAGGAGTAGGAAGTACTCAACCCATAAGGTTCCTGTCTTTGTAGCTTATCCTAACAATATCAAAATAAGCTCCAATTAACAAGAAGGGAAGACTCAAGAACAATGGATGCAGATCCCAGAACACTCCAAGCAGGCTTTGGAAGGCACAGCCCATAGAATGATTCTGCCACTCCCCAGAGGAGGAAGAGATGTGGAGGTGATAGGTGACTCCCTACTGAGGGAAACAGAGGCTGTAGTGTGACGAGGAAACAGGATGTCACAGGAGATGTGCTGTCTTCTGGGTGCAAGGATTGATGATGTGATAGAGAAGTTGCCAAGTCTTATAAAGCCCACTACAGCTTCCTTCTGATTCATGTGGATACAAATAATACTGTCACACACAGCCTGCAATGCATAGCAAAAGACGATGAGACCCTGGGCAGCGAGCTAAAGAGACTTGAGGCACAGGTAGTATTTTCATCACCCCTTTCTCTTGAAGATCATGGCCCAGGCAGAGAGGGGGAAATACTGGAGGCAAACCACTGGCTGTACAGGTGGTGTTGTCAGGAAGGATTTGGCTTCTTGGATCATGTTCTCCACTTTAAGGAAGGAGTTCTGGCAAGAGATAGGCTGCACCTCACAGCGGTTGGCAAGAATGTGTTTGCTAAGAGCCTCAAGAACCTGATCAGGAGAGCTTTAAACTAGATCTTCAGGGGGAGGGAGACAACATTACAAATGACAGAAGAATACCTGGCACTGGGGATAATAGCTTCATTGATACACAGGAAACAGGTGGTGCTCCAGAAACCTGCTAAAGGGCAAGAAACTATAGGAAGGAAGCAGCTGCTCAGAATGACTCATGGTTTGAATTGTGTCTACACAAATGCACAGAGTATGGGAAACAAGCAAGACAAATTGGAGCTTTTAGTAAAGGATGGCAAACTTGACCTGGCATTCATTACTGAATGTGATGGTATGAGACTCAGAACTGGAATGTAGGAATTGAGGGGTATAACCTGTTCGAAAGGAATAGACCAAAGAGGCAGGGAGCATCATTTGTAAAGGATATGTACACTTGTGAAGAAATCCATGCCCTGGAGCATGGAAAGCAGATTGAGAGTTTATAAGGTAAAAATTGTAGGCAAGAGAAATAACAGTGACCTTACTGTGGCTGCCTGCTATAGACTGGCAAGCCAGACTGAAAATTTGGATGATTCATTATTAGAGCAGATTACCAAACATTCAAAAAGGAGAGATATAGTAGTCATGGGGGACTTCAACTTCCCTGATATGTGTTGGCACTCAAACTCTGCCAAGAATACAGTATAAGGGCCGACAATTTTCTCCATTGCCTCACTGACAATTTCAATTCCAGGAGATGGAAGAAGCAACAAGGGGTTCGTCTATCTTGGAGCTGGTCCTCACCAATAGGGAGGAACTGATCGACAAAGTGGAAGTACTCAGAAACTTGAGAGGAAGTGATCATGTTCTCCTTAGTTTCATGATAGGCAATGGGAAACTGTGTGTAGTTGGACATGCACTCTGGACTTTAAGAAGACCAATTTCAAAAAGCTTAAGGAGCTGCTGGGTGTGATCCCATGGTTAGAAATACTCAAAGAGAAAGGAGTCCAAGAAGGATGGGAGTTTATAAAAGGAGAACTATTGAAGGCCCAAAAAAGAAGAAAGAGAAAAAGAAAGAAAAGTGGGAGGCATCTAGGGAAACCAGGTTGCTGCATAAGGAGCTTCAGATGAGCTGAGAGTTAGGAAGGGCATGTATAAGAAATTGAAGAAATGGGAAATCACAAAGGAGTATACACGAGTAGCCAACAGTTGTAAGGGGAACGTCAGGCTGGTTAAAGCTCAGAATGAGCTCAGACTTACGGGAGAGGTTAACAATAATAAAAAAAGGTTTCTTTGGTTATGTCCAAAGTAAGAGGAAGAACAAGGAAGTGGTGGGTCCTCTTTGTGGAGAGATGGGAAATGCTATTGGGTGACAGAGAGCAAGAGGAAATACTCAACACCTACTTTGCCTCTGTCTTCACCCAAAAGGAAAGTGATGCCCAACCTGGTGATAACAGTGGTACCTCGGGTTAAGTACTTAATTCGTTCCGGAGGTCTGTTCTTAACCTGAAATTGTTCTTAACCTGAAGCACCACTTTAGCTAATGGGGCCTCCTGCTGCTGCTGTGCTGCTGGAGCACGATTTCTGTTCTCATCCTGAAGCAGAGTTCTTAACCCGGGGTACTATTTCTGGGTTAGTGGAGTCTGTAACCTGAAGCATATATAACCCGAGGTACCACTGTAAATGATGTAAGGAGGGAGCTGCAGCCCAAGACAGGAAAAGAGGTAGTAAGGGAACACCTAAATACTTTATATGAATTCAAATCTCCAGGTCCTGATGAGCTGAATACAAGGGTACTTTCAGAACCTTTGTGCATGATCTTTGAGAAATCTTGCAGAACATGTGAGGTCCCTACAGACTGGAGGCAGGCAAATGTTGTCACCATCTTCAGATTGGGGGGCGGGGGGGGGGAGAAAGACCCAGGTAACTACCAACTGCTAAGCTTGAAATCTATACCAGGGAAGGTCCTTCTAGAAGAGACAATTCAACAGTTGGTCTGTGAGCATTTGGAAAAGGGTGCTGTGATTACTAAGACCCAGTATGGGTTTCTCAAAAATGTCATGCCAGACCAATTTTATTTTTTTGATTTTTTAAAAAATAATATTTATTACTTTTAAAGCTTACAAAAAAGAAAAGGAAGAAAGAAGACAAAAGAACAAAAAAGAACAAAAAAACAATACAATACATAAACAAAAACACAACGTTAACACATTAAACTAAACCAAACAAAACAAAAACAATTTAAAAACATACATCATACCTTTTCCATATTCTATCTTTCATTCCCTTGTATCATTGACCTCCTCTCACCTCCCTCTTTGTATTCCACTTCCATTAATTGTTTCAGCAATTCCTTTCCATCTTTCTCTATTTTCTATCATATAAATGTCTTAACATATTTTTAATCTTATTTCCATTAAAATTAGTATACTTATTTAAGCTTAACTCCTTATAGCATTTCAGCTAAAGGCATAAAATTTCCTTCCAACATTTTTCTCTCACTCATTAATTTTACAATATTTCTATATATAGACTTTAAATTTCCAGTCTTCTTCCACCATCTCCTCTCCCCAGTCTTGTTCTCTACCAGCCACTTCTGTCAACTCCATACAGTCCATCAACCTGGAGATCTTATGTCCGAGGCTCTTAACTCTTTTTCACGTCCCTTCTGCCAGTCTTCTTCATATTCTTTGATGCTAAAGAGCAGATCTCAGGGAAACTCCAATCCAACGATACTTTTATTCCTTCTCGACAGGTCAGCCAGATTTCCATAATTAAAACTAGGATCAGTAAAGTATTTCCGGGCATGTTTCAAAATTCCTCCAAATCCAAAGGCCCCCAGAACTCCAATCTCCTCCTGACCCAAGTCCATATTCCAAAAGTCAGTTAATCCCTGCATAGAGGGATCTTTCCAACTTTCCTTTTCTAGTCCAGGCCAGGCTCCAATCTTCAAAATCTGACTTTTTCTAGTCTCAGTCATAAAGGGCCTCAATTTGTAGTCCTCAATTTGCCTCTGCTAGGCTAAGGCTCCCCCTTGTATTACTTTAGGTTTGACAACAGCAACTTTCTCCTTCTCCTTTTCAGCAATCTGTCCTGTTGAAATAGATTCCTGTGCCAAATCCACAATAATTTCTGTATTGCTCACCTTTGGTTCCAAAATGTCAATTTTAGTAGTCATAGCATCCATCTTTTTATGAAGCTGTTCCAAAAGGTGACTTATCTTAGAAAATGCAGTCCATAAGGCTTCTCCTGTCGACATTCTTGAATATCCAAGGTCAATCTCTAGTTCTCACAGTTCTTATCAAGCAGCTGGAGATTTCCCAACTCCACTCTTGTAACAGTTTCAAAAGCTCGCTCTAGAGGGGAACAGTCTCCACTTGTATCAATCTTTTCCAACACAGATCAAAAAGTAAAGATAGTTTCAATTTTCAGATACTTTTCCTTCCTTTTAAACACAGAAGCGGACAATGGAAACAATATATTTCTCTTATTTAACTGACTGTCAACATCCGTTTTCTTCACTGTCAATGAACTCTCCCAAAACGTCAATCACTGGGAGCCCGTTCCCAGGTTCAGAGCAGTGGTAATTTAATTTTAATCACTCTCTCCTGCAGGATACACAGTCCAAAATTTCCCCCCTCTTCTCCTGCTTCCAAGGGGGGTCTAATAATTTCAATCGATGGAAGTTTAATCCTTTACATAAGGCTTTCCGAGACCTTAACTTGTAAGCTCTTTGCTTCAGTCTATTTACAAAAAGGGGAAGGCGGACTTCCTGTTTTGAACCTTCCCCGTTCGATGCCAAATTAAGATATTTAAAGATCCAATTTTCTGTTTTACTCACGGGTTGTTGTTTAAAATCCAATTGTCCACAAGAAAAAGTCAGCGCTCTCCGGCAACAGCAATGCGGCTTCACTCTGTGAAAGAAGCGGTCGATTCAAAGCACCGCGCCGCTCACCCCACGTCGCTCCGGATCCCCAAAACAGGGTTTCCCCGTGAGTAGGGGAGGCGCAAAAGGTGCCAGCCGAATCCCAGGTTCACAAGCTTCTTCCACCTGTGATTTCAATGGGTCTCCGCCTTCGCTGTGGCGGTTCAGACCAAACTTTTCACGGAGCAAGTTCCTCCCGATCGGAGGAGCTCCGCCATTGCCGGGGGTGCCAACCCAGAAGTCCCACATATATATTAAATAGAATTACCAACTTGTTGGATCAGGGAAATGCTGTGGACATAGTGTATCATTATTTCAGTAAGGCTTTTGACAAAGTCCCCCAAGATATTCTCATGAGGAAGCTTGTAAAATGTGTGTTGAACAAGGTAACTATTAGGTAGATTTGTAGCTGGTTGACTGACTGAACCCAAAGAATACTCATTAATGGTTCCTTGTCCTCCTGGGAAAAAGTGACAAGTGGGGTGCTGCAGGATTCTGTCCTGGGCCCACTGTTGTTCAATATCTTTATGGGCAACTTTAATGAATTGAGGGGATATTCATCAAATTTGCATATGACATGAAACTGGGAGGTGTAGCTAATGCCAAAGGGGACAGAATCAAAATTCAAAATGACCTTAACAAATTGGAGAACTTGGTGCAAGCTAATGAAATGGATTTCAATAGTGACAAATGTAGGCAGGGAGAACCGGATTCACAAATATAGAATGGAGGACACCTGGCTTGCTAGCAGGACATGTGAAAAGGATCTAGAAGTCTTAGTGGATCACAAGCTTAACACGAATCAATGGTGTGTTGAAACTAGCAAAGAAAAAAGATAATACTATTCTAGACAGCATCACAGAAGTATAGTGTTCAGATCAAGGGAAGTAATAGTACCACTCTATTCTGTTGTCAGGAATGAGCCAGCTCCAAGTGCAACTTTGCATCCAGCTGCTGAATACAGTCAGGAACAGAAAAGTTTGGAGTCGACGCCAGCTGAGCAGAGCACACAGCTGCCTGATCAACTCTCCCTGACCTTGGATGGCTGGTTGCCAAGGGAACAACTGAGAGTGGGCTGGAACACAGCCAAAGCTCTCAGGAAGCTCAAAAAGGCACGGACAGTCACAGACAGTTTTTTCAGAACAGGAAGAGGCTGTAGCTGACACAATAAGTCCGAGGCGGCGGCGAATAGGGGGGCTGCTAGACAGGAAGCAAAATAAGAGACGTAAGGGTCAAAAGTTCAATATCTTCTGCCGACACCGGAAGGTGTCTTAAGAAGGGTCATCTTGGAGCTATCTGTTTCTTTTTGCAATAAATCCACCATTTTCACTACCCACACTTACTGTGTTATCAAGCTGGGAACCTGGACTCCTAACATCTGTCTTGGTCAGACCATACCTGGAATACTGTGCCCAGTTCTGAGTGCCACAAGGATGTTGACAAGCCTGAATGTGTGCAGAAGAGGGCAACTAGGATGATCAAGGGTCTAGAAGCCGAACTTATGAGGAATTGTTGGAGGAGCTAGGTATGTTTAGCCTGGAAATGAAGTGACAGAGGAGATATGATAGCCATCTTCAAATATCTAAAGGGTTGTCACATGGAAGATGGAGCAAGCTTGTTTTTACCTGCACTGGAAGGTAGGACTTGAACGAATGGCTTCAATTTACAAGAAAGGAGGAAAAACTTAGAGCTGTTTGACAGTAGAACAATCTTCCTCGGAAGGTTGTGGACTCTCTTTCCCTGGAGGTTGTTAAACAGAGATTGGATGGCTGTCTGTCATGGATGCAGGGGGTTGGACTAGATGACCCTTGGGTCCCTTCCAAGATTCTATGATTCTAAATCAAGGGCAGGAAGAAACAATGCAGATGGTTCCCTCTCAATCTAAAATGGTGCTGAGACTCCACAGCCTTTCTTTTTGCTTCCTGGTGGTTTATTGATGAGAGAAGTGCTTCTTTTTTTCTTTTTTTCTTTTTGCACCATGGTCACTATCAGGTTAACCAACTCAGGCATCTTCTTGAATTTGTTTTCTAGTTTTTATACTAGTTTTTACATTCCCAGCGTGGGAGATGAGATGTGAGGTAGATATCCACTCTCGATTATGTTGGGACAAGAAGACAGTTTATAGTTATTGTTATTCTAATCTCGGAATATTTGGTACTTGGTTTTCTTCAACCATTTGATGCTGTTAATATCATTTTTATATTATGTCTAAACTAAAAGTGTCTAAACTTGGATTGTAAATGAACTAGGCAACTCTATTAAATGGGAAAGAGTTATTTTGGTTCATAGTAAATATTATCCTTATATTCCCCTTATTCAGGAGACACACCAAAGGAAAGCTAAGGGCCCGGATTTGAATGTCAAACCACTTCAGATAAAGGGTGTGTGTGCTGGTATAATTATTAGTGCACAGCCAAAGAGCAATGCTTCAAAATTTAGTTCTCAGATAAGACAGGTTTTTTTGTCAGGATCCCCTAAGACAGTGCATTGTTGTTAAAGAGACAATACTGCACATGGAACTCACTTTTGGCTCAGTCTACAGTCCTAGCAAAGGACAAGGCAGCTTTCTGAAATGTTTACCTTCATCTCCTACATCATTCCTTATAGGTAACCTAATAGTAAATCTTACGTTCTCAAATCATCTAGGTAGGTCTGGTAGCAGGGGGCAAGAAAAAGGTACATTACGGTACGCTGGTTTGACAGCCACGGACAGGAAGTCCCTACAGAGGGTGGTGAATACAGCACATGATATCATGGGCTGTCCCCAGAGTTTGCTAGATGACATCACAGGAGACCGCTGCCTCAGGAGAGTGAGGAAAATTCTTAGGGGTGACTCACCCTGGCCAGCACCTCTTTAATCTCCTACATTCGGGCAGGAGATACAGAAGTATAGTCAGCCACACCAACAGGTTAAAGAACAGTTTTTATCCGTGGACTGTTGGGCTGCTGAATTGAAAAAAATAGTGGTGCAATTGACTTCCGACAAGCACACAGAGTGTGAACAAGACTGAGTCTATTGGGGGGGGGGGCTCGTTTAATTTCACTGCACACAGGTGGTGTAGTGGCAATAAAGGTTTATTTTTATTTATTTTATTTATTATGAAACTCTAAACTTTGACTCCCTTTTACCTAAGTCTAAACTTATTGACTCTTGGAGGACCCAACATAGGGGAGAAAAATATTTCACTTTTTCTTCAGGGAGCCGCCTATCATATTTCCAAATTCATCATATCCTAATCCTAGAGGAGTAGACTAATAAATTCCTCCACTCCAAGAAGGCTTAAGACTGATGTCGGTCCATGCTCTCCTCATCACCATTAGCAGCTTAGATTCAACACCTTCTTCTACCCTATGCTGGAGCCTTAAGTGTTTTACTGACCAAATACATTGGTCAGGGAGAAAGTACAGATTTCTTAGATATTAAAGATATGGGAGAGCACTTCCCAGCATTAGTATGGAATACTCTGAAGGCAGTGGTGAGAGGACATTTTATAAGTGAAAGATCTAGATTAAATAAATAAATAAAAATTCATTCCTCACTTCTTGCAGGCATAAAATAATTTAGACTAAATATAAGATTACAGGAAGCCCAAAGTCCTAGGGTATGTAAAAAATTACTATGTAAATGAGCTGAATTTAAAATGCTAGCAATCCCTAAATTAGCTGGCTCACTTCAGCATTGGGCCCAAAAGTTTGTGAATTTGGCAACAAACATTATAAGATATTTGCAAACTTACTCAGGGGGAAAATGGAAACAAGTACTTTCCTTACAATTAAACAAAGGTTTTAAAAAATTGATCCTAATCAGATTTAACATCAATTCCAACACACCCACCCATAAAACTATACTGCTGAAACAATTTACATAGATGCCATTCAAAAATATTGAGATAGATTACTAGTGCCCCAGCCTTTAGTGAGGTGTCAGGGTAGAGTGCAATGGCTCTGATGGGATCAGTGATGAACCATGAAAACAATAGGTGGTAAAATGTGGGCAATGGTTCCAGATCTCAGGACTGCGATAGACATCTCATTGGAGCTAGGAGGAGGTGCCACAGATGTCTATGCAGATTTGGTTGTTACCACTGGCTGAATCAGGAATATGAGTGAGGAGATCCTTTGTATCTGCTTTGAGGATTTTTATCACTTCCAAATTCACTTCCTCATCTGGGTAGTCAAAGCTGATGCCTGATCTGATTGAGGTGCTATATTCTTCCACTGCAGATAGCCACTTGCCAGGCAGCAGGGTGCTGTGGTTGAAACATGGCCTGTCTGAAGCTGCCAGGACTGAGTGCCGGTCCTGAACTCCTCAATGCCTTCTTTGCCTCAGTCTTCTCCGATAAAGAAAACAATGCCCGACCTGAAGAATTTGGAGCAAATGATTCAGCAGAGGAAACACAGCCCAGAATAACTAAGGAGATAGTACAAGAATACTTGGCTAGTTTAGATGTATTCAAGTCTCCAGGGCCAGATGAACTGCATCCAAGAGTATTAAAAGAACTGGCAGATGTGAACTCAGAACCACTGGCAGTCATCTTTGAGAATTCCTGGAGAACAGGCGAAGTCCCGGCAGACTGGAGGAGGGCAAATGTTGTCCCTATTTTCAAAAAGGGGAAAAGAGAGGACCCAAATAATTACTGCCCAGTCAGTCTGACATCAATACCAGGGAAGATTCTGGAGCAGATCATTAAGCATACAGTCTGTGAGCACCTAGAAAGGAATGCTGTGATCACCAATAGTCAGCATGGAATTCTGAAAAATAAGTCATGTCAGACTAACCTGATCTCGTTTTTTGACAGAATTACAAGCCTGGTAGATGAAGGGAACGCAGTGGATGTAGCCTACCTTGATTTCAGCAAGGCATTTGACAAGGTGCCCCATGATATTCTTGTAAAGAAGCTGGTAAAATGCGGACTTGACTATGCTACCACTCAGTGGATTTGTAACTGGCTGACTGACCGAACCCAAAGGGTGCTCATCAATGGTTCCTCTTCATCCTGGAGAAGAGTGACTAGTGGGGTGCCACAGGGTTCTGTCTTGGGCCCGGTCTTATTCAACATCTTTATCAACGACTTGGATGATGGACTCAAGGGCATCCTGATCAAATTTGCAGATGACACCAAACTGGGAGGGGTGGCTAACACCCCAGAGGACAGGATCACACTTCAAAACTACCATGACATATTAGAGAACTGGGCCAAAACAAACAAGATGAACTTTAACAGGGAGAAATGTAAAGTATTGCACTTGGGCAAAAAAAATGAGAGGCACAAATACAAGATGGGTGACACCTGGCTTGAGAGCAGTACATGTAAAAAGGATCTAGGAGTCTTGGTTGACCACAAACTTGACATGAGCCAACAGTGTGACGCGGCAGCTAAAAAAGCCAATGCAATTCTGGGCTGCATCAATAGGAGTATAGCATCTAGATCAAGGGAAGTAATAGTGCCACTGTATTCTGCTCTGGTCAGACCTCACCTGGAGTACTGTGTCCAGTTCTGGGCACCACAGTTCAAGAAGGACACTGACAAACTGGAACGTGTCCAGAGGAGGGCAACCAAAATGGTCAAAGGCCTGGAAACGATGCCTTATGAGGAACGGCTAAGGGAGCTGGGCATGTTTAGCCTGGAGAAGAGGAGGTTAAGGGGTGATATGATAGCCATGTTCAAATATATAAAAGGATGTCACATAGAGGAGGGAGAAAGGTTGTTTTCTGCTGCTCCAGAGAAGCGGACACGGAGCAATGGTTCCAAACTACAAGAAAGAAGATTCCACCTAAACATTAGGAAGGACTTCCTGACAGTAAGAGCTGTTCGACAGTGGAATTTGCTGCCAAGGAGTGTGGTGGAGTCTCCTTCTTTGGAGGTCTTTAAGCAGAGGCTTGACAACCACATGTCAGGAGTGCTCTGATGGTGTTTCCTGCTTGGCAGGGGGTTGGACTCGATGGCCCTTGTGTTCTCTTCCAACTCTATGATTCTATTCTATGATTCCTCATTGAAAAGACTGATATGCAGATCAGTGACCAGATAGTCATATAGAAACTGCAGCTTGTACTCCTACTTTTCCACCTGATGTCTCTTCTTCATCTCTACCTCCACTTGGTTGCGGGCATGTTTCAACTTCACTTTCGGGACTGAATGCTCAGACACTGACTGGCGCAGCTTCTCCCTTGTTCCCTGCATGTCATGGTCTAGCCAGCAGCATCACTGGCACATCTCCTCAAGTCACTGGGCAATCTAGAGGCAGTCCAGTTCAATGCTGCTGTTGAACTCTATGAACCTGAAGAGCTGGTCCAGGCAGCCCATCAGCTGTGGGCACAGGAAATTCACCATGATGTTATTGGGGCATACAGACTCAAGTCAAGTGAATTTGGAAACACACTGACTGTTCACTGAACAGATTAAGTATATCACTTCCTTAGATAACAATTCGTACTGCTGCCATTCACACAAAGCATCCTCCACCATCTAAGCTAGAAGAAATAGTAACAGCGCAAACAACAACAATAAAACAACTATTAAAAACCTGAAACCACCCTAGTCTCCCAGCTTGAACAGATTTATGGGAGCTTTCTATAAAGCATTCCAAACTCAATTGGTACCTCTTCTTTCTAAGTTGTTCACAAGTATCTTTTTCTAGAGGGGAAGTCCCTAGCGCATGGAAACCAACAAATATTATAGTGCTTCATAAGCCATTAAAAAAACCTGTAACTAACCAACTCTTACTGACCTATTTTATTGATAAATGTGGATGCAAAAAATCCTGATAAAACAGACAGGCAAGCATGAATTGAACCAAATTACATTAACAAAGACCATATATTATTTATTCACCATAGATAAGTATATCATTATTCCCATCTGGCACATACTAAATATTATTCATGGCCTATGCCCAACCAAATTCTACTGAAATACTCTAAGTAGATGTCACTAAAGCTTTTGATTGATTTAACAAGCCTTTTTTGTTTGCTGCATTGACCAGATTCAGGGTATGATTCCCCCTTTGTCAATTTGATAAAAAGACCACATGATTCTACCCATGCAAACATACAGGTAAATTGAAGATACTTTGGGGGTTTTCCTCATCTGCCAGGGCACAAAGCAAAATTACCGTCCATCCCCTTGGCTTTTTGTTGTAGTCATGGAATCAATGGAAATAACAGTTTGTGGTAAATGATATATATTGAACTTCTTTTCAGATGACAATACAATGATAACACCATATCCTCAAATTTGAATTCTGGCCATCATGCAATAATAATCCCAATTTAACTCGGTATCTGGATTTAAAGTGAATTATGGTAAATCAGAATAGTTTTGCATTCAAACGCCTCCAGAATTAATACATGGTCTCCACAAATTCTCAGTTCTTAAACTGTGTAATATGCAAATTCATTTTTTACACACACACACACACACACACACACACACACATATATACATACAAAAGTCTCAAAGCTGGAATAAATTATAAACCAATAATCACAGACTTCAAAACTAACATGAGAATTTGGAAAAACCTATATATGACTTGAAGGGGTAATATTTCAACAGTTAAAATGTTACTTCAGAAAATTTTGCTTCTTTTTCAAACTATTCCTATCCAGACTGCACCATAATTAGGTGACAAAAGCTTATTATATAATTTATTCATTAAGATAACTGATCACAACTACACGCTATTGTATTATTTACCCCTATTGACAGAGGGATATCCCTGCTTAAATGGTATTATTGTGCATCTCATCTTAGAAATATTCGTTATATAATAAATGGACATGAAGAACTACATTTGTTAACCACAGAAATTAGATAATTGATATTTGTCCCTATTGAAATTCATTTTGTTAGCTTGGGCCCAGCTATCCAATTATTTTGAATTTTGATTCTGTCTTCTGTGGCATTAGCTACCCTTTCCAGTTTGGTGCCATCTGCAAATTTGATGAGCATCCCCTCAATTCTTTTATTCAAGTAGTTTATAAATACTTTGTTATAATGTCTTCCCCTCCTGCCCTTTACAAGGGGGAATTTTGTATTCAAGTAGCATGTTTGGCACAGTAAACTTTTAATTTTTGGATCTGTGTGTTCAGAGCTCACCTGACCTGATTGAATTTGGCAAGGGAGCTTGATGGGATCTGCTTTACCTTTGCTGTGTTATTTATTCAGTCATCTTTCCCTTGAGGAAAAGAGCTGGCCACCTGCCCCTTGTTGACAGATGCGCTCACTTTGGTTGGCTCACCAAGCTTGTCATGTGTCTTGTTAATGTTTGCTGCTTTCCACATTATGAGGTAGCATATGATTCACTGAAGCAAATGGAAAGTTGCTGCTGCTCACGGTGAGACAAATTCAGTGGGAGAGATTCATAGTGGTGAAATGTGAGCACGTTGGTGCTCATATCTGTCCTCTTCGTTTACACAACCCATTTGCATTGATGGTCCAGCGGAAGATGAACATAGAAACAGGAGGTTGCCTTATATGAAGTCAGAACCTTGGTCCTGATGGCAGCTTTTCACAGCCCTATATGGAGATAGGAAATTTAACCTGAAACCTTCTGTACACAAAGCAGATGCTCTACAACTGAGCTATTGCTCCACCCCAGGAGTAAAAGGAACCTGGACAGGAGAAAGCTAAGAGGCAATACAATAAGGGGCCAAACTGAAAAAGAACAATCAGAAATGCAGAAATGAACCTGAGCTAAGCCTACAAAGGAAGGTTGTTCAATGCAGCTTGAATTGAAGCAGGCCACACCTGCAAGGAAAGAGTGGAAGAAAATAGGAAAGAGTGGAAGAAAATAGGAACTTGCTCCTAATTCTTCACAGGGTAAATTGTTTGATGCCATAGAATGTTGTTGCACAGTCCACCTGTTAAAATGGCCCACAGGGGGTGGCAAAGTTTTAGAGCTAGCCCACCTGCTCAGTCCAGTTTCCCACCCTTGACAAAGGTGATGGAACCTGTTGCAATTGTACAGGTTCCCTACATGGTTTAGAACCTGAGAAGATGGGGATCTAAATTGTATGAAAAGCCTCCATGTGTAGAAAAAGCTGGGGGGTGGGTGGCTAGCTGGAAAGCTAAATAGAAGCATATTTCTGTATCTCCAATTGCCCTGGGACAAATTCTAAGCAGAGTGGATCCTACTGACATATAATCAAAAAGTTTTATACAGCCTCAGCAAGGAGATGATTCAAGAAATATGGGGACCAAAAAGGAAATCTGCAAGGTTAGTGCTTCAGAAAGAAATAGAGGGAGCTCTGTATGAGGCTTCATGAAGGCCCAAAAAGGCAAGAAAGCAGCTGCTGTAATGGAAGAGGCCAGAGAGTCAGATGATTACATTAATAAAATTAAGGTAGGCACTGGCCTTGGACAGGAGAGCAGCCCCAACTTCACTTGAGCAGAAATTTGGTATGTGCCTGATATTTCTAAAACATAAAATGATGCACACAATCTTGCTCTAACTAACCAGTCTGAGATCCAGCTCTTACAAATGACAGAAGATTTTGCTATGAAGTTGGAGGAACAATCAGACAGGGACAGGAGGAAAAAAATTCATCTAAGAGGCCTACCAGAAAATCAGGAAGGGGGGGGTGACTGCAAGAAAAACACTGGGGCCTAATTTGAGCATTAGAATGTCTGGCACCTGGTGGGCAGGACTTTGTGTTATGCTTTGGAATCAGCCCCTCCCTTCTGGTGTTCAGTTAAGATCAGTTAGAGAGACCAACTGTCATTCTTGCCTCATTAAGTCATTTTAGTTTCTCTCAGATGGTATGTTATTGTGTTACAATTTTCTTTATTATTAAAGTTTGTTTGACATGCTTACTTTGCTGAAAGAAAAGAAACACTGCTGGGGAAAGGTATGGAATGTCCTAAACTGGGTGAGTGAGGGGATATTCCCAGTTTGCCAGGAGGATTGATTATGTTAATCACCCCACCCTCCACAACAATAGGGTTATGGGCCCAGTCTGAAAAGAGAGAAAAACAATGACCATGTATATAAAAGCTGTGAAAGCCCTAGAGCCTTCTGTGCCTGTTCTTACTTCAAGTAACCATCCTTTATAGAAATTTCATTTTTTTAAATAATATTTATTACTTTTAAAGCTTACAAAAAAGAAAAGGAAGAAAGAAGACAAAAGAAACAAAAAAGAACAAAAAAGAGAAAAAACAATACAATACATAAACAATACAAAACACAACCTTAACACAATAAACTAAACCAAACCAAACAAAAACAATTTAAAAACATACATCATACCTTTTCCATATTCTATCTTTCATTCCCTTGTATCATTGACCTCCTCTCACCTCCCTCTTTGTATTCCACTTCCATTAATTGTTTCAGCAATTCCTTTCCATCTTTCTCTATTTTATATCATATAAATGTCTTAACATATTTTTAATCTTATTTCCATTAAAATTAGTATACTTATTTAAGCTTAACTCCTTATAGCATTTCAGCTAAAGCCATAAAATTTCCTTCCAACATTTTTCTATCACTCATTAATTTTACAATATTTCTATATATAGACTTTAAATTTCCAATCTTCTTCCACCATCTCCTCTCCCCAGTCTCGGACTCTACCAGCCACTTCTGTCAACTCCATCAACCTGGAGATCTTATGTCCGAGGCTCTTAACTCTTTTCCACGTCTCTTCTGCCAGTCTTCTTCATATTCTTTGATGCTGAAGAGCAGATCTTGGAGAAACTCCAATCCAACGATACTTTTATTCCCTCTCGACAGGTCAGCCAGATTTCCATAATTAAAACTAGGATCCATAAAGTATTTCCGGGCATGTTTCAAAATTCCTCCAAATCCAAAGGCCCCCAGAACTCCAATCTCCTCCTGACCCAAGTCCATATTCCAAAAGTCAGTTAATCCCTGCGTAGAGGGATCTTTCCAACTTTCCTTTTCTAGTCCAGGCCAGGCTCCAATCTTCAAAATCTGACTTTTCCTAGTCTCAGTCATAAAGGGCCTCAACTTGTAATCCTCAATTTGCCTCTGCTAGGCTAAGGCTCCCCCTTGTATTACTTTAGGTTCGACAACAGCAACTTTCTCCTTCTCCTTTTCAGCAATCTGTCCTGTTGAAATAGATTCCTGTGCCAAATCCTCAATAATTTCTGTATTGGTGCTCACCTTTGGTTCCAAAATGTCAATTTTAGTAGTCATAGCATCCATCTTTTTATGAAGCTGTTCCAACAAGTGGCTTATTTTAGAAAATGCAGTCCATAAGGCTTCTCCTGTCGACATTCTTGAATATCCAAGGTCAATCTCTAGTTCTCACAGTTCTTATCAAGCAGCTGGAGATTTCCCAGCTCCACTCTTGTAACAGTTTCAAAAGCTCGCTCTAGAGGGGAAAAGTCTCCACTTGTATCAATCTTTTCCAACACAGATCAAAAAGTAAAGATAGTTTCAATTTTCAGATACTTTTCCTTCCTTTTAAACGCAGAAGCAGACAATGGAAACAATATATTTCTCTTATTTAACTGACTGTCAACATCCGTTCTCTTCGCTGTCAATGAACTCTCCTGAAACGTCAATCACTGGGAGCCCGTTCCCAGGTTCAGAGCAGTGGTAATTTAATTTTAATCACTCTCTCCTGCAGGATACACAGTCCAAAATTTCCCCCCTCTTCTCCTGCTTCCAAGGGGGGTCTAATAATTTCAATCGATGGAAGTTTAATCCTTTACATAAGGCTTTCTGAGACCTTAACTTGTAAGCTCTTTGCTTCAGTCTATTTACAAAAGGGGAAGGCGGGCTTCCTGTTTTGAACCTTCCCCGTTCGATGCTAAATTAAGATATTTAAAGATCCAATTTTCTGTTTTACTCACGGGTTGTTGTTTAAAATCCAATTGTCCACAAGAAAAAGATAGCACTCTCCGGCAACAGCAATGCGGCTTCACTCTGTGAAAGAAGCGGTCGATTCAAAGCACCGCGCCGCTCACCCCACGTCGCTCCAGATCCCCAAACAGGGTTTCCCCGTGAGTAGGGAAGGCACAAAAGGTGCCAGCCGAATCCCAGGTTCACAAGCTTCTTCCGCCTATGATTTCAATGGGTCTCCGCCTTTGCCGTGGCGGTTCAGACCCAACTTTCCATGGAGCAAGTTCCTCCCGATCGGAGGAGCTCCGCCATTGCTGGGGGCACCAACCCAGAAGTCCCATCCTTTATAGAAATTTCAAATGGAGAATGAGCTAGAGAAGAAGTTGTGGGAAACAATTGAAAAATCTGCAGCAGCAGAAGAGGCAGAAAAAGTAAAGTGGGAAAAGCAGGACAGAAAGGCAAAGACAGTAATTTCAACTCTTGTGACAGTGATTTACACCACATAAGCAATTTTAAGACTGCCAAAGCGTTGTGGCAAGGTCTGAAGGAATTGTATGAGAGGAACACTCTGAATGAGAGACTGTAAAACTGTGGGTAAAACCTCAGCGCCTAGGACTTGCCAATTGTCAGGTCGGCGGTTCGAATCCCCGCGGTGGGGTGCGCTACCGTTGCTCGGTCCCAGCGCCTGCCAACCTAGCAGTTCGAAAGCACCCCCGGGTGCAAGTAGATAAATAGGGACCGCTTAATAGCGGGAAGGTAAACGGTGTTTCCGTGTGCTGTGCTGGCTCGCCAGATGCAGCTTGTCATGCTGGCCACGTGACCCGGAAGTGTCTGCGGACAGCGCTGGCTCCCGGCCTCTAGAGTGAGATGAGCGCACAACCCTAGAGTCTGTCAAGACTGGCCCGTACGGGCAGGGGTACCTTTACCTTTACTTACCTTGGTTTACAACCATAATCTGTTCTGGAGGTCTGGTTGTAACCCAAGGCGCACTTTCGCCAATGGGGCCTTCCCACCAAAATTGGTTGTAATCCAAAAAAAGGGATACGCACTTCCGGGTTTGACGTAGTTGTAATCCAAAACAGTTGTAATCCAAAGCGGTTGCAAACCAAGGTACCACTGTACATAGTTTTCAGTTTGGGTTGTTTGATTTCCAAGACAAGTCCAGCAGATAGTCCAGTGTTTAACAAAAGCCTGAATGAAGGCCCAAGTTTGCAAGCCGGGAAGGCTGTTCCAGGCTTTGTCACAGTTGCAAAACAATTTGCTGATTTCCCAGCACAGACATTACAACTATCCAGGACCGCCTAAAAATCCTCCCATTCAGTGTTAAAGGCCTGGGCTCAGCAGTAAAAAGAGCTTGAACTGACACAGAGAGCACCCAGACATAATTATGTTGCAGGAAACCCATCAAAGTAAATGCTCCAAATCACCATTACTAAAGGGTCAATGGCTCGGTGAGCAACTGTGTGCCCTTGCCTCTTCCAAAAGTAGGAGCATGGCTATCCCCTTCTCCAAGTATTGCCCATTTTGGATGAGAGACTCAATAGCAGACCCAAATGGCGGATTTAGTTTTGTTAGAGGCTCACTTGGTACTATGAATCTTACTCTGGCCTACACATAAGCACCAAATTCTGACCAACAGGCTTTTCTTAAGAACACTTTGCAAAGAAGGCTCAATTATAATTGGAGGGGACTTTAACTGCTGCCCTAATGACTCCATAGATTGCAGCTCTTTCTGTTCTTCAAGAAGCAGTCAGGACAACTGATTGCAGAGCATGATTGGCCACTGGGGCCTAGCAAACACTTAAATCCTACTGCACGTGAATTCTCATGTTTCTCTCACCAATTCAAAACATGGTCCAGGATCGATCTCCTATTAGTAACTCAAGATATTATGCAAAATGTGATTAGAGCTAATATTGGTGTCTTAACTCTGCCAGAACATGGCCCTGTCTCATTTTTTTTAGTTTTGATATACGCCCTCCAAGGTACCCAAAATGGTATTTTGATGCAAGCTTAATCACTGATAAGGTATCTAAAGACCGTTTATTAAAAGCACTAGAATATTATTTTAAGGAAAATAATTTACCACTATTGTACTGTGGGACACGAGAAAAACAGTCTTAAAGGGACACTGCATTAGTGAAGCCTCAAGAAGGAAAAAGGTATATGAATCTGAAATCAGTACTCTTACTGCTAGGATTAAAATATTGGAAAAGGAGTCACAGACCTCAAAATCCAAAAAATTAAGTCAGGCCCTGAAAAAAAAAAACTTGCTCTGAATTACAACCTATTGAGACTGAACGCATACATAAAGCAATGGCAAGAGTCAGGAGTGTTTATTATGAATTTGGTAACAAAACTTGTCATCTGTCAACTCATGCAGTCAAAAAGTGTAAATTAAAAAATCAGATTACTGGCATGCATGACGATTATGCAATGATACTTAGATAATTGATGAAATCTTCTGAAAATATTATACTTCTCTGACAATCCTTCACAATCCTCTATAGAAAAAGAAGAGTCTGGACTTGATATCCCATCTTTCACTCCCCTTAAGGAGTCTCAAAGCAGCTAACAATCTCCTTTCCCTTCCTCCCCCACAACAAACACTCTGTGAGGTGAGTGAGGCTGAGAGATTTCAGAGAAGTGTGACTGGCCCAAGGTCACCCAGCAGCTGCATGTGGAGGAGCAGGGAATCAAATGTGGTTCACCAGATTACAAGTCCACCACTCTTAACCACTACACACTCTCTCAACTGTGCCTTAAACCATTGTCTGAGGAGCACAGGGATCATCTGAATCAACGAATATCCCAAGAGAATGTATAGGATGCAATAAAAAGACTAAAATTGGGCAAATCACCAGGGCCAGATGGCTTCTCAGGAAAATACTATAAGGCAATGGCTCCCAATTAGCTAATTACTGAGGACCTCCTCCCCATTTCTCAAAAGCGAAGCCATGGACCCCCTACTTTTGAAATTTTTGATAACTCTGTAGTAGTTAACTCTGTATAGCAGTTTTTTGAACAGAATGTGAGGTAGCGCCTGATAAGTGAAGGATTTCAGATATACCAAAAAAAAAAAAAACCCAGACAATAACATTTGTGATATTACCATGCAAAAATGACAAAATTTTAATTGGGGGGAGCCAAGGGATGGAGCCACAGACCCCCTGGATGGATTCTGCGAATTCCCTAGGGGTCCCTGGACCCCTAATGGGGAACCACTGCTATAAGGTATTCAGAATGGAACTCTCACCCTGGTTAACTAGTCTATTTAATTCAATTTAGAAGAAGGGGAAATTCCCAAAAAATGGTGAACTTTAAAACTGACCTTATTTCTGAAACCAGGGAAAGATGCCACAAAGGTGGACTTGTATCGACCTATTGCTCTTATTAATGTTGATATGTAGCTTTATTAGACTTTACCGATTGGTGGGCTCTGCGTTGCTCCCGGTCGGGAGGAAGGAAGTCAAATGACACTGAGAGTTGGTTCAGAGGAAGAGTTCTTTATTCCTGCTCTCCGGAGCAGCAGAAAGGCACTTGCGTGGTCAGTCCACAGCAAGTCCAAAGAAATGAGAAATTTCATGCAGTATATATATCCCCCAGGCACCCTCTCCCTCCTTCCCCAGGAATCCAACCACGTCAGCCTATACACACAGGTTGACATCACATATGTTCCTGCTCTGGTATTCTTAACCATAAAAGAGTATTCCTTCCTGTACTTCTGACCATAAAAAGGTATTCCTGTTTCTACTCTTATCTTGGATCAAGAGGTCACCAATTCCAAGAACACACTCTGGCACTGTTCCTGGACTAGGTCTGTGCGTCAGGACGTAAGATAAGACCTAGACATGTCATCCCTACTCCACTGAAACAGCCAAGGTCATCCTTGCCGTCACGAACTGATAAAGGAGAGGGCTCTGAGCCCTTGTTTATACAGCCGGGTTTTTGTTTATACATTGACTCAGAGCTCAAGTTAATGGATTTTAGCTAAGGAAAAATAGGGATTTTGGTGCTCATTTCAAACTGCCTGCTTCAGTCAGTTTTGGGTGTGGGAAACCCATTCCTTCAGATGCAAAACTTTTCATGGCAGTAATAGTCAAAAGGATTAATATTTTTGTAAGACAATATATTTCAACTGACCAAACAGGTTTCATGAAAATATTTTTGATTCAGTGAGACAAATTCAAATTCTTAATGTAAATCATGAGCTCCACACACAAAACTCCCCTGGTGCTTTAATTTCTCTGGATGCCTTCAAGGCCTTTGACAGAATTCAATGGCCATTTTAAAAATCTTTAATAGCTAAATTACAATTTGGTAAGCAATTCCTTCATATCATTAATCAAATTTACTCACAGTCTAATGCCATCCTTAGATTAAATGGGTATATCACCAAACCCATACACCTCAATAGGGGCACCCGTCAAGGCTGCCTGCTGTCGCCGCTGCTTTTTGCAGTGTGATAGAGGTGCTTGCCATTCAATTGTGGGTAGATGCAACACTTGAAGGTGTGAAAATTAGAAATATTGAGCAGAAAATAAATAGGTTTGCTGATGACACTCTGGTTATTCTCCAAGACCCTCTTAATGCACTCCAGCCACTCAAAAAACAATTGAATGCATTTCATGCAGTTGCAGGACTGGAGATAAATTATGCAAAATCTGCTGTTCTTCCAATTAACCTACCCACAATGATTCATGAGTAACTAATACCACAACCAGAATTTAGCATTGCTCATGGTGGGTTTAGCTATATTGGCATCAATTTATTCCCTCATCTCTGCTTAAAGAATCACAACGAAAGCTAATTCTATTTGTTTCATCTGGGAAAAGATCTAGATTATTTAGGCATAGATCTAAGGGAGGTCTCAGAATGCCAAATCTAGGACTCTTATTCTGCAGCATTTCAGATTAAATCTCTGATCCCCTTGATTAGGGGACAATATGACATTCCATGGGTGCTGATCAAGGCCCCTCTTTCTTCACCATCTGTAAGGACATTTCCTTTCCTAAAACAATCCCAGACTGAGTGGGATAAGATTCAAAACTCTTTATTAAAGGCAGTGCTTATGACATGGAGCTATTGAGACTGAGTTCTGGTTCCGAAACCCTCACCATTGACTCCACTGTTGAACCCTCTATTATTCCGACAGGAGGATAAATATGGACAATTTTAAAAAATTGAGGAGAAAGGCATCAATTAGGTAAGAGAGCTTCTGCCTAGAGGCAAAGCAATTTCTAAGCATGAGCTCACGGAGAAACTGGATGATGCCTAGTTAACCTGGTTTCAATCTATACAATTGTGCACATTAGCAAGATACTTGGAACTCAAGGGGGAGGGGCTTCATTCTCCTATGTCATTTGAGCCTCTCTGTAACAAATCAAGATATGAAATAAAATGAGCTGCATCTTTCATTTATAGCAGGCACATCCAACCTCAAATAAGCTGCGATCTACCAACAAGTATCAAAAACTGGCAGTGATCTACCACTCTCCGAAGTCATTAAGTAACTAAACAAGTGAGAAAAGTCAAACTATATTTTTATATTAGTTTGCACAGATCTGAGGAGCCAGCTTCTCTCTCTCTCTCTCTCTCTCTCTCTCTCTCTCTCTCTCTCTCACACACACACACACACACAGAGCATCCTCACTCTCTTCCTCCACCTCAGTCTTTCTGCTTCTGGAGCTTTTGGTTTCAAGTCCAATCATGTTATTGCCCCCCCCTCCTAAGTCAGTACCCTTTGGGAACACCCCCACACATATCCCAGCCCTGCCTTAGGGCACCACGTCCCCCTCACCCCACTGCTGGTGCTCTAAGCTCCCCCCCCACACACACCCAGAGTGCAGTGCAGAGCAGGTGTCAGGGAAGGAAGGCAAGTCAGCTTCCTCGGCTGGAGGAAGAGGAGGAGGAGGAGCTCAGACTTGCATGAGACTGGACTGGCTGCATCCCAAGCTGCAAAGAAAGGCTTTTCTTTCTCAGCCTGCGATCGACGAAAATCAGTCAGTGATCCCCAAGTCGATTGCTATCGACATGTTGGACATGCCTTATTTATAGCATTCTTTTAGAACAATATGCTGGTGATACAGGAGGCCTCCATACAGTATGGGGAAAAGACTAAGGGATCATAACTGCAGATAATAAATGGCAATCAATTTGGCACAACCCATCCCTATGAACCATCTCTGCTCACTGGCAGGAGACTTCTCTTAAAATTATATTTTACTGGCACTAGACTGCATCATGTCTAGCCAACATAAACACTAGCATCTCTCCCCTATGCTGGAAAGGCTACAGGGAGTTAGACTCACATTTTCATGCATGGTAGAGTTGCACAATGATATACTTTTGGAAAAAGGTGTTTCACATTATTTCCAAAATTATGCAGCAATTTCTTTCACCCAATTCGCCTCTTGCCTTGTTATCATTAGACTCAAATTTAAACGGTAACCTTAAATGCAGAGATTTGGTATTTTTTATTATTAGCAGCAGCCTGATTAACAATAGCCCGATACTGGAAACAACATATAGTAATCCCCACTGAAATCTGGGTAAATAACATTTGGAGTGTGGCTCTATCATAACGCCTTACTTGTCACAGAAGGGTAATTAAAGGCACTTCAATAATAGACACTTTTGGCACTTCCATTCTTTTCCTTTATAAATGTGACAGAATATACTTTTATTCCATCCACAACACAAAAATCAAGGATACTTGAATTGATAATGCATAAATAAACATATTTCTTGTGTACTGTGTACTGCATATGAAACTTAATGCACCACTGGACAATTTACAGTAGTTATATCTTGTTCTTGTATTTACATAAAAACCAATAAAAATTATTTGGAAAAGGGATAACATAATGTTTGAAGACTGGGAAAGGTTGTGGAGGAAAGGGGTTAAGTTCACTGCATGATCGGTGTTAAAGGAAAATATTATGAAAATGATGTATAGAAGGTACTTAACTCTTGTAAAATTAGCAAAGATTTATCACAATAGTGATCTATGTTGGAAGTGTAAAGAAAAAGAAGGTACCTTTTATCATATGTGGTGGAGCTGCCCCAAGGTGAAAGACTTCTGGGAGAAGATTTATAATGAATTGAAAAAAATGTTGAAATATATGTTTATTAAGAAACCAGAGGCCTTCCTTCTTGGAATAATAGGTCTGGAATTGCTCAAGAAAGATGTTAGATTGTTTTTGTATGCCACAACTGCTGCTAGGATTTTGTTAGCCAAGAACTGGAAAACACAAGAAGTGCCAACAGCAGAGGAATTGCAGATGAAGATGATGGACTTTTGGGAGCTAGCCAACCTGACTGGAGGAGTCCGCGACCAGAAGGAGGAGGAGTACCAGGAAGAATGGATGAAATTTAAAGAATATTTAGCTAAATATGCTAAGATAATTTAAATAGAAATACTTGCAAATACCAGATTGGCTTAGGACTTAAATATGTGATTCTGTATAATAATATGTTTAAAGTTTATATGAAAAGTAAGAAAGAAGTTAATTGACTAAGTAAATTTTATGAGAAATTAGTTTTGGAAAACTGTTACAATGATATACATTGAAACTCAGCCAGGGGGATTTGAGGAAGTCACCTAACAGTGTTAATAATAGTGGAATAATTACAGTTAGGATTTATGTGCGTTTGTTTGTTTATAAATTTGGAAAATCCATAAAAAAAATTTTTTGGGGGAAATTATTTGGAAAAAAGGTTCACTGCTGACGTCATGATTCATGGTGCTAAGTTCAGGCAGGGGAAACCTAGGATTTATGAGGTAAAATTCCTCGCAATGCTCCCCAGTAGGTTCTGGGGAGTTCACTGCATCCCACTGTGCTGCTTAAGCCCATGTCTGTCAATCTGAAAGGCAGAGCAGGTGTGACCTGGGAATGTGTCCCTGCAATGGATGAACCTCCCTCACTGGCATGATTTGTGATTGGTTCCTCACTAATTTAGAAGGTTGGTGTTAATCATGAGGCGCTCCTGAAATGACGTATGATAAGAGGCTGCAATCAATCAGTTGCCGAAAGGACTGGGTTTGGCTCTTTGAAGGTATTTGAATGATTTTCTGAAGCTTGAAAATCCTTACAACAGCCAGGAAGTAAGGGGGAGGACAAGGTGCTTTGTGTTTTCATATGGTTTCCAAAGGGCCCCCCCATCCTCCCCTGCAAAATGAGAGACATGTGTAGCCATGGCTATGTTATTCTGTCTGGCACCGAGGAAGAAGAGTGGGGAGGCTTTTGATTTATGCTCAACAAGGAATTTAACAAGGTTTTATTATGCCCTCCTCCCTTGACTGAGGTTGAATGGACTTTATTTAAAACTATCTTTGGACTGGACCAGAAGTGTGAGGGGGCAATGCAGAGTAAGATGAACGGCTGCTAATTAAATCTGGCAAGAGGCTGTATTTGAGAAAAAAGACATTGTCTTTAGCTGTGTGCTGAGGAAGAACTCCAGAGTGGAATTTTAATGGCGGAGATTGGACATGTTATCTGGGAGTTATTTATAGTTGCATCCTGTACACAAGCTGGTGAACAGCAGAAGGAATGGAATGTGAATTGACCTTGCAAGCACTGCAGGGAACTAAACAAAAGAAGATAGCAATTAACTCTCTCAATACACCAGATCTGAGGACAACGTTTATGAAGGACTACAAACATGAAATTATTATTATTAATAATCAAATTTATACCCAGGGGTCTCAGGGTGGTTCACAGAATAAATTGATTTTATATTTATAAGAATTGACAAAGGTATGTAAGGACAGAATAATAGTCAGCTGCGAGAATTGACTAACATCAAGTGAAGGATCAAGTGGATATTAAA
Organism: Podarcis cretensis; assembly: GCF_951804945.1. Taxonomy (NCBI): domain Eukaryota; kingdom Metazoa; phylum Chordata; class Lepidosauria; order Squamata; family Lacertidae; genus Podarcis; species Podarcis cretensis. Next base: position 5,693,616 of record NC_137184.1, on the reverse strand, counting down.
GAAGAGATGAAGCAGCTACTGTAGGAAGTGATGGACATATGTTTGCAACAGGAGCAGGAAACCTGATTATTATTTTTTAAAAGAAATTGTATTAAAGTAATTTGGTCTGATCTGTAATAATTTGGAAAACGAATAAAAAATAAATAAAAATTATTTGGAAAAAGAAGGGCTTCCCACTTCAGGGGTAGAAGTAGAATGCTTGTGATCGACTTCCCTCATCATGTGAGGGATTTGAACAGCCAAATAGGGTTCTAGTTAGTCTGGTCTTCAAGGTGAGTGTAATGCATCACAGCGTGAACTCACCATATATTAAATTAGAAATAGGTAACTAGAATCCAGGAACTGAATGTAGACCTACAGGCCTCTATATATGGCCCTTGGAACTCTAATCAGGCTACCCACCTCACTGGCTTTGCTCCATACCCTCTGCTAGTAAGTTCACCTAGCTGGAATGTGCCCTTGAACCGTGTCAGTGTTTGTAGAAAAAGAAAAAAAAGGAAAGGGTTCTGACCTCCCTTTGTCACCTCAGCCTAGTCCTCAGACCCTTGTCAGCATAAAAGAGTCCACGAGAAAAGTATCCTTGCAGAGTTTTATTCTTAAAAGTCTTTCTGCAAAAGCGACTGACCAACTATACACACAACACTACCAGCTTTCACTAACCAACCAACCAACCCAACCCAACCCAACCACAAACTAACATTTCTCACTCTATATTTACAACCCGGTGCAGGCCGCTGACTCATGCTGACCCAGGTTTTTTAAGCATTAAAGAAACAGCGGCCATTTTAGCCGTGACATACCGTCTTCAAGGTGAGTGTAATGCATCACAGCGTGAACTCACCGTATCTTAAATCAGAAATAGGCAACTAGGATCCAGGAACTGAATGTCGACCTACAGGCCTCTATATATGGCCCTTGGAACTCTAATCAGGCTACCCACCTCACTGGCTCTGCTCTATAACCTCTGCTAGTAAGTTCACCTAGCTGGAATGTGCCCTTGAACTGTAATAATGCCTCTTGTTTGCATGGGTGGAGATGTGTGTGTGTGGCCACACTTGACACCGGTGTGCAGCCCCGCAAGGGGAATGTGGTTGCTTGACTGAATAAGGTTCCCCTGCATAAGAAATATCTGGAATAAGAATAATCCAGTGATTTGTGACTAAAATATTAATTTTTCATCCTACTCAAACTGCAGTAATTTTGGGTGGGTGTATTTGTGTGTCAGGTATAGCCATCATGGGCCAGACTAGTCTGTGAATCCAAGTGTTCTTTTCAGATGCAGTTACTTATCAGATGCGGTCGCTTTATCTCTCATGTATGGAGAGAAGGTGCCGTGTTTTCAATCTTCAATCTTCAACATTTCCTTGTTTTTTTCCTGCATTCCATTGAGAACAAAATATTTGCACTGCGCGCCTGATGATTCCTGAGCAGTGTCTGACAATGGGATAATTCTTCTCTCGCTATTCAAGCATAAGCTCTTTCAGCAATGCTGAAATCTGTATTCCATTAAGGATGTCAGAATAAAAACCTACACGACTGCACAGCTTCTCCACCTGTTCCTTTCTTGTCCATCAGCTGCTGAGCAAGCGTGACCTTGTTTTCATTAGGACAGAACACCTTGAGAATGAACAGGAGCTGTTGGGTGGAGATGCATAGAGGAGAGGACAAGGAATTCATTAGCTAGCCCGGGCTCCAGGCTTTCCCCTCCAGAGATCTTCCTAGCCATAATTAGGGATGCTTGAGGAATTTGATCTTTTCAAATTCCAAATGTAAACTGAAACCAATCCATAGCTCTTAGACTAGTGTGTGTATTGCAATGATTTCATATTTCCCTCTCAGTGTTGTAGTGCAGTACTTCGCTAAAAAACTGCACATTTTATAATGCATCTTTTGAAGGAAAACACATGAAAAATCCATATTTAAAGATGGATTTTGGGATGGATCTTTAAAAAAAGAATGAAGATGACTGTGGCGGCAGAATTGAACAGGATATATTTATGAGGGTGTGTATGCAAAAGTAGCATGGCCTGGGAATAAGCATACTTGTCAATCTAAGATCCTAATTTCACAATGCAAATCAGTGGGATAAGCAGGGGAGGGGAACCTGTTTTAGCCAGAGGGCTTCATTTTCTTCTGGGCAGCTATCCAAAATGTGCATGCCAGTGGTGAGTGGGTGCCAAAGGCAAAAATGAGTGGATACAAGTGTATAGCAGACAAGTTTCTATGTACAGTGGTACCTCGTTTTAAGAACCAATCACAAAAGATACACCCATTTCCTCTTGCCCTTTTATGGGAATCAAAAAGCTATATATTCTTCTATCTATAAATGACAAATAAGTAGTAATATATCTTACATGTGTCTCAACAAGGAATCTTAATTACCAGCTCACCTCTTGCCCTCCTTGCTCTATTGCCTTCCAAAACAGATGGTTAATCTTGAATTTTTATCTTAAACATATGTCAAGGATTTTGAGTTCACATCAACATTGAGAGATCTCCTTCATTTGAAGGTTTCTAAACAAAAGGCCTGACAACCATATATCAGGAGTGCTTGATGGCGTCTCCTGTCTGACAGGAGGTTGGGCTGGTGGCTGACTTAATTTCAGGATAGTTACAACTCTTACAACTATATGAAATAAGAATCTAGCATTTCTTAAATCCTTTGCATAATTATATTTAAGCTAATATATTTAATACATAAATAACCTTTTAAAAGGAAAAGAAATCTTAAAAGGATCTTAGTTTAAGAAAGAAACAGCTTTAGAAAAGACTTCCCAAAAATGCTCCCTTTCTGCCAGCTAGACCAGTTGCTTTTTCACTGCTCTTGACCTTTTTAACCTTAGGAAGAAGATATGGCTCATTTTACTATTTATCAACCCTTAATTTGTAGGGTCAGTGTAACCTTGGCTGTCAGCCTGTAATTCCCTTTTTACGACTTTGAGAATTGTTTTCTGCTATAAATCAGGGGGCCCCCTTGTCTAGGAGAAAAACATTGCCAAGGTTCTTAGGCAGCTGGTCTTCTGCCTGGCATAAAACATTTGAAAATCTTTAAGCTTTTTAAGATACAGGCCCTGATCAAAAATATAAGCTTTGATAAAAATGCAGGCTTATGATTAGATGCTTCAAAAGAACACATTCCAGTCAGGCAAAAAGCACTCAAGGAGGGTATAAAGCAGGGTAGGTGAGGCATGTTTAATCGCCAGATATAGAAACCTAGAGGACTGCATTTGGGGCCCAGGCCTGAGGTTCTTTATTCCTGGGATATGCCAAAATGCCTCTGTTCCTCCCTCAACCAAAAACATTCTGAGAGCCAGGAACTCTGTGAAATGTAGCATTTTCAATTTTTACTGCAGGTACTTTGGGAACTGTTACATTCTAGAACTCCACGTGCTTAGGCTGGTGCTGTGCATGTTCACAACAGTGTCTCAGATATAAGGAGTCATGGTGCATACAATTCCCAGAGCACCCCCAAAGTACACTTCCCAGGGCTCTGGTGCCTAGGACACTGCTGTTGCATCATTCAAGGCACCAGGGAGCATTATGCACAGAGCAAGTTTGTATTCCAAGTCAGACCAGTGCTAACCTTAGCAAATCACTCATTTTCTGTGTTCAGCAGTGCATGATGCTGGACGTGGCTGTTTTCCTGAATGCATATCGCAGGAGAAAATGTGCAGTGTGAAATATGTGTGCAAAGCCTCTTAGAGTCTGTCTGCAATCTAGTTCAGCCCCCATGTAGTGAATTTCTGCATTAGAGTCTGCTCCCAGGAGCATCCACCAACTTTTGAGACAGCCAAGCCAATTTCACCAATTTCTAAGGAAATTTCAGACACACTGAGTTAAAAGCAGCCCACTGAGCAGATTTCAGGGAAGGATCAGGGGGCATTTGCATTTAAAAAATAGAGATGTTATCATGGCGAATTAATGTCCTTTGATATAAATCTTGGCAGTGAGAGTGGGGGAGATAGGTGCAGCTCCTCATTATCTTACAGAGGTTGTGGGGTCAAACTGGGACAAGGAGAAGTGATTTATGTGTTCTCTTTTGTCGGAGAGATGAGAATATGTAAAGGAAATAATGACTTGCAAAGACCATTAGAGAAACTCTCTCAGGATCTCACAAAGGCCGAATCTGCACTGGGTCTCCCTTTCCTTTTCAGATCAACATCCCTGACTCTCATTTTTTTCCCCTTCAACCCAGAATCTTCTCTCTTTCTTTCTTTTTCCCTCCCTCCTTTTTTTCATGCATCTTGCACAACTTTGGCCCTCCCCTGCAGTCTCCTCTGGGGCACGGCTGGCAATTAACATTCAAGGGTTATGGCAGCCTAGAAGTAGAAGACAGGCTTCTTATCCTGGAGAAACAATCCTTTCCAAACTGAATGGCTGGAGACAGAATGATTGCTCAGATATTTTCTTTTCAGAGTTTTGGCCACACTGTGTGGCAATTCTGTAGCCAAACATAGCACAGAGGTGTGGAATCTGTGGCCCACCAGATGTGTTTGGAGTCCAACTCTCATCGGCCCCAGCCAGAATGGCCAATGGCAGACACACCGAATTTTCCCCAACATTGGGGAGCCTGTCACATTGTATGATGTCACACGCACACCTCCACCCACCTGGCCAGGCCAACTGAGCCCACCCCACCCCCACCCACCCACCAACAACTGCCTTACCTTTGTGAAAGTGACACACTGGGGCAAAGATGCTTTGTCCTGCCATGTCCCTGCCAGGTCAGAAAGAGATAGAGACAAAAAGAAAGAAAAAAAGGGGGGAGCAATTACAACTTAAGAGATGCTGAGGAAATCGTAAATGAAGCAGAGGTCTTTAAACTTTAGGCAGAGTTAACAGAGCGCAAGTGGACATTAAGGAAACAATTCAAATGCTTTCCTTCCTCACAAAGGTTTGCATCAGTGCAGCTCTCTGACACCCAACCTCATTATTTTAATTACAGTGTTGTAGAAATCAGAGTGTGTCAGTAGCAAAAAGATGCAGAATGGTGGGTGGAGATTGAAAGCATAAGGAAGAATTCAAGCATATCACGTTGTTCAATCTTAGGTCCGCAGTGGTGTTCTTAGGCAGGAGCAGCCAATATTGCACCCTTCAGAGCTACAAAGCCCATCAAGGCAAGCCAATATGGCCAATGGTCAGGGACTGTGGGAATTGTAGTTCACCAACATCTGGAGGGTAGCAAATTGCCTGGCTCTTAGAGATGAGGATTTGGCAGTTTTAAACTCCAAAAATAGGAACAGCTCACCATATCTTTTTTGTCCAAACTGCTACATAGGATGGCTATCATGGACACTCCAGGAAACACCATGGCATTGGAAAACTACAGAGAGCTCTTGTTAAATCACTCACAAACATGCAGTTGAGCTTGGAAAACATGGAAAGATTGAGAACTGTGGTTCTTTTTCTTTTTAAAATGTAGAAAATTAGGTGAGAGCTGACTTTCAGCTCAGATGAGAAGCACGGACCATTGATTGTAGTCAATGACTGGGTGGTTGACCACCTGGGAACCACCTGGGTCAGTGGCATTTATTTGGATATTTTAACAGATTTATTGAGGGAATTCTTAACTGCAGATTTTTAATTGATTTATATGACGCCCCAGATAAATTATTTATGAAGGTGTCTGAGAGTACACATAAATTAATAAATAATGCCACCTGCCATCGTAACTTGGATCTCAGACATCAGAATAGAGCACATATTCACATCGGGATAGATGACATATGTCAGTTTCAGTTCCTCTCCACTTCTCATTTTTCCAATCTTAAGCTCAGTCTGCCATATATTTCTGCAATAGTATGCATATAAAATAAAATAAAAAAGTCCACACCAAGCTTAATCAGCATATGCATTTTGGCTAATATATCCTCCCCCAACTTTGTTCTTTTTTGTTGCAAACAACTTCCCTAATGTCGTTTTAAAATGCTATCTTCAAAAAGATAGAATACATGTTTTCCTTTCCTATACATTTTCCCCCACTCCTTTTTTTGGAAAGACAAAATTCAGAGACTTGTGATATTTTTAAGGATAGCTCAGTTCACACATTTTTTTCAGGAAGTGCAAATTAGGTAGGTTCATATCCAGATACAAACTGAACTGAATTTGTCCCTCATCCCTACATACAAATGCTTATGGCAATGACAGGATATCCAGCACTTTACTCATCCTTTATATAACCAACTGTGCAGGACAGGGCCTCCTCCAAGATCACCACATCACCAAGAGGTCTGATCCATACAGTGTAGGAATCAGGCCTTTAGTGTTGTGGCACCTGCCCTTTGGAACTTTTCCATCACGTTCCAAGCAGGTGCCATCTCTATTTGTCTTTTACAAATAGACAAATTGTTTTAAAGATCACTGCGAAATTGCTTTGGGGTATATTATGAGAAGTGATTCATAAACAAAGCCATATATATATTCATCTGGAAGACTTCTCCAGTGCCATTGTTCAACTGCTGTCTTGCTGAAATTCTCTACAAGCAATGTCAACAGCCACCTAAGTTTTCAGATGTGGCAAGGTTACTTGTCAGGAGATTCATTTCCTTAGGACCATTACTTGATGGATTATAGCCATTAATAACCTTCATGTTGGAAAAGAATAGCTGCTGATCAGCCGAGCAACACACATTGCTCTTCTGCCTGCAGAGTCCTAACATGGCTGAATGGAGCAGATATCATGGATGGGTAAAGAAGAGAGCTTGAAGGTGATGGTTGTATGGTTTGCATCTGCACTTGTTAGACCTAGCCCTCTGTCAAGATAGCTGGCATTTTGTCCCAAATGCTGCTCCCAATGGGCTGAGAAGACAGGTGCCTTTCAAAAACTAATCTTCCTCCAACTTGCAGAAGTGATTTTACCTTTGTTTTTAGCATGACTGTTTTAGGTGATGCTTGCCTTGTACCCTTGCATTTTGGGCAATTTATCCTAAAGTGTTTGAAAGGTCAGTTGGCTAAAAACCTACCTACAATACTTGCTCCCTTGATGAATGCAGGAGATCAAGAAAGTCTACAAATGTTCAACACTCTGTGCTGAGATTTAGAAATAAGAAACAAGAAACAACTCAGGTTTTCTGATGCATTGCTTTTACTGCAGAAAGTTGTCTCTGAAGCCCAGAGTTAATGGGGAAATTCAGATGCTAAATGGTGACTGGAGCTGGTCTAACAAATGTTGAGGGTACAAGGTAGAAAGCCAATTCATTTTTAAAGGCAAACCTACCCAATTTGTGTTTTCTGAAACAATATGCAAACTGAAACATAGCCATCCTTTGAAATTCGCACTTCTCTGAATTTTCAAAATGCAGCTATTTAGCCAAATAATGTGCACAAAAATGAATGTTTGTGAGTATGTGAAACACAAAGACCCCTGAGATTGCCTGGAGTCCCATAGGGTTGCCTTGCTTTCAGATTTTTTTGATTTTTTTTTAACCCAGTGAGCTTGTCACTCTAACTCTTCTCATCCTTGCCACTAACTGGCCAGCCCCAGAAACATTGCTTTTTTTTCTTCCTTTCCTTAGCCAACCTATTTCCTACTTCTCCACCATCCTTTAATTCTAAATTATATTCCAGAAACTTGGAAGATCTCAAGGGGCCAAAAAATGTGGTTGTATCACGCTATATTAGAAGCAAAAAAACTTGTTTTGGTGAATTGGAAGAGTTGCAAAAACATTCCACTGAGCATATGGATTGATAATATAGACAGATTAGCTACATACGAAAGAATTGCTTGTCAGCGCAAAATAAGAATGGATAAATACGAAAATGCGAAGAAATTTGGAATGAATATCTAAGTGACAAGGTGGATAACAGTGGAAAATAGAGGGGAGAGAGAGTGGTGATAAACAAGGGATAGGCATAGGGATATTACTGTATTTAAATTTGAGTTGTCAATTTGTGTTATTATTGTTATTATGGTTTTTTGTTATACGTGTCTTTTTGGTTTGGTGTTTATATTGATTGGAAAAGTGAATAATTTTTTTAAAAGAATGTTTGTGAGTATGTGTGAAAATAGCATACAAAAATGCAATATATTTGGGAAATTATTTTGCAAAAATATTTCTATTAGGCAAAATTGCATATCAAAATTTATTGGGAGAAATTCACATGAAAATGCAGAAAAAGTTATTTCTTTAAAAATAAAAAAAACACTAGTGCCAGGTTGGGGAAAGTTTATTTTAAAAATAAAATTAAAAAATGAGGTATTTCATCAGATAGAAAATACCAGTGGAGCAAAAAAATATATATATCCATATATATAAGGTCAGTCATCCCAATGTCGATTTTATTTTGGTTTAGTTCATGTTAAGTGCAATTATCTAATTCACACTATCTCCTTGCAAGATATGATCTGCCAGTGGCCAGAGGGGGAATGCACGCTGCCAGACTCCCTCATTTAAAAACACTTGACAACATATCAAAGGCACCTAATTTGAAGAAATGCAAGTATAATTAGTGGTGGGCCCAGTCAGAGAAAACTGGAGGAGAATAGATTGGGGCCTACTTTGGAGGCTGATCAGCCATTTCGTAATGCCTTCTCAAACATCTGTGTGACTCGGAGAGTTGTTCTTTTACTACATAGCAAATTTCAGTTCTAGGGAGACAAAGAGAAAATGATATGTCTCAAGATATGGCACCTGTGACACAACAGGCCCTTCTGTCAATATTCCTTGCCAAAATAATGTTCTCTGTTTATTTCCTAATGGCTATTATGCCATCGTTGGGATGGAACTGATGGAACTATTTGGCTTCCACATCCACTTCGTCTCCTTATGCTGATATAGACCAATCCTATGTAGCCTGGTCAGTGTATGCTGAGAATAGCTTACTCCCAACCAATGCTAGGGATATACTGGTCCCAGGGTATGGTTTGAAGGCACATGAAGCTACCACCTTGATGAAGCTAAGCAGGCCTGGTCCTGGCAGGAAGCACCTGTTAACCAAATGCATGTGCTGCCTTGAGTTCCTTCTGTTTGTTGGTTCCCTTATGAGGCCTCTCTTTTTCTGGGCAGCATTCACACTGGCCCTTTTGGCTCTCTGAGGGTGAGCGAATATGTCACAGCTTCAAAACCAACTCCTCACCATGGCTTTGTGGATGTCAGCTGTACAGATTCAGAGTTCATGTGCTTTTCAGAGACTGACCAATGCGATAGGGGCACTAGGATCTTATTCCAATTTTCCCATGTCCACTCTGGGACATGCATGGTTTTTCTGAGCTTTTGGCTTACTGTAGGCAGACAGCTGTTCATTCACCAGGATGGATCATGGCTGATCAGGTGGCTGGGTGCTAAGAGCAGCCATGGGGAGCTTTGGACTATCCCCTAAAGTGTATGGACTCAGTTTTTTCACATTGGAGCTGTTACTTCTGCTGCTTCCCGGGGGTTAGTGATGAGCTGATAATGACTGTGAGGCGTTGGTGACTGGGTGCATTTCAGGGTCATGTCCATCTTTCTTTGGGAGCACACTACTGTCAGTAATTCTGCTTAATTTTCAGGCTACAAGCAGGTGGGATGATCAGGCACCATACAGTGCTCTGGGTGGAACAGCATGCTGTGGTCTCACCAGCTATGCCTTCTGCCTTGGGTGCATGCTTTCTTGGGCACTGGTGGAGGAAGAGGGGGGGCGGGGGGAGCACACCGCCCCAGGCAGCGTAATCCCGGTGGGGTGCCATCATGGCTGCCCCCCGCCCATGCTGGGTGCCACGCCCCTGGGACGCGCACCACGCCCCAGCCTGCTCTCTGCACCCCAGTGCCAGAGCATGAAGCTCTACCACTGTTCCTGGGCACATGTTTTCCTGGATTTCCAGACTGCGATGCCGTGGTGCGATTTTAGACTAGTGCTTTCCAAATACACTCAGTACTTCTGCTCACTTGACATGCTGGTCATTCATCTGGCTGAAAGCAACCTGTGTACACAAAAGGCTGTTGGTTTAGAGTGGATCTGTGATGGACAGCAGAGCCAGACTAGCGTCTGGTGATGCAGTTCCTCTGAAACTCCACCAGAGTGCTGGAGCCTCTCATTCATTGGCTACAGAGTCAGCTGGCCACAGTGGGGAGAGGAACAGCACTTTAGGGGGAAGAATAAAAGGAGCAGTTTCTGAGAGAAAGAGATAGGGCTGGATTTAAGATGAGAGATAGGGGTGGATTTGAGAAGAGGAATTGGATTTGACTTGAGATTTTAAACAGGTTTCGGGTTGGGAGATAGGGGGTGAGATAGGGAGAACTAGTTCTGAGTTACACATTGAGGAGACTATACATAGCGAGAGGACAGAGCCTTACAGCTTGGGTAGAGAGACCAGATTGAGGGTCTGGGATATTGATTTATTTTATTCATAAAATTTATACTCCACTTGCTTGCAAACACAAACACATCCCTAGAGCTGGCACCTTATGGAAACATCTCCATTTTAAATTGCAACTACAGCACACAAGTAGTTTGTGGCCTTGGCCTATCAGTATTTTGGGTCCTTAATATAGTCCTGATTGTGGCTTCCAGGAAAGAAACAGTTTCCTAGCTAGCTATGGTTCCAACCTGCAACCCTGTTATTTTAGTACCATTTATTATGCATGCCATGTTGGCTAGGAGAGGGCCATCAAAGCCCCAGTTCCTAATGTCTGCAGCTTTAATTTCCTGCTGCCTTCTCCTGCCCCAAGTGAAACATCATGTTCCTTGTGATAATGCAACTTAAGGTCATCCTTTGCCTTCAGCCATAGGCATGCAAATTCTCCCTGACTAATGAGGCAATCTCAAAGGGCTGTCCCCCCACCCCCCCTCCGCCTTAGAAAATACTATTTCATATTGAAATCCCTCCTGACAGGTGGGATGGTGCCATTTTCCCTCAGGGCTCCTGACCTGGACCAGAAATGCAGCAGTAACCAGTTTGGTTTTCAGGCAAAAAACAAGAGAGTGCAGAAAGACTGTCAATCAGCTTGTCCGACTCATTCTTTTGGTTCTTAGACATTCTGTTTCTTCAAAGCAGCCCTTGCCAACCTGGCAGCCTCTAGATGTTTTGGCTAAAACTCTCATAAGTCCCGCCACCACAGCTGTAATTCCTTGGGCTGATGGGTGTTGTATTACAAAACATCTACAGGATGCCAGGTTACTGAAGATTGTGTAATGACAGGGGTAGCCAACACAGTCCTCACAGGCAACCATGTGCTCACTACTATTTCCTTTGGAACCCGCGGAATATTATCACCTGAAAAATATGCAGAATGCATGAGAGAATGTTTGCTTGTTTCTGTCTGCAGTGACTCTGCCTCTCCTACATTGAGCAACACTTCCCTTCAAAGATGCTCGCATTTCATTATATGACAGGACTCAACACCCACAACCTCCCTCCCTTCTGTTATGACAAAACACCAACACCCTCCCTACCTTCTCTCCTGAAGAGTAGAGATGTCCAAAGAGCTTTCCTTGGTGAGCAGCCACAGTGACCCATTGTTGGAGGAGAGCATAGCCACACCATTTTGTGATCTTGTCTCTTCTTCTGTTCTCTTAGATGTGGCAGTCATTTTGGGTTATGACAGCCTCCCCCCCCCCCAAGACATGTGTCCATGACACTTTCTCCATGTGTGCCTACTGGAAGTTGGTGATTCCTGCTATAGGGTGATCTTCCACCACTGCTACAGGGTACAGTGGGGGGTGGAGGTTTACTTTCTTTGTAAATGCTGTACTCTTTGGCTTCACCATATTTGAAACTCTCAGGTTCACACATCTGTGTGAAGTGTATGAAAGGCAACATCTTTGGAATTAGTAGTTATCTTCTGGGGTTGTAAGCATGCATGAGGTCTGTCCTGAGACACCATCTTAGGTGGTGTGAGATACCTGAGTTTGACAGCATGCTAGGAAGGAACAAACTCTATTCAGCATTAAGAAGCAGTTCCTCTTTTGATAGGATGAATTTCTGGAAGATCCAACTCATCTGCCAGGATGCAATTTGTCAGCATAAAGGTAAAGGTACCCCTGCCCGTACGGGCCAGTCTTGGCAGACTCTGGGGTTGTGCGCCCATCTCACTTAAGAGGCCAGGGGCCAGCGCTGTCCGGAGACACTTCCGGGTCACGTGGCCAGCGTGACATCGCTGCTCTGGCGAGCCAGAGCCGCACACGGAAACGCCGTTTACCTTCCCGCTGGTAAGCGGTCCCTATTTATCTACTTGCACCCGGAGGTGCTTTCGAACTGCTAGGTTGGCAGGCGCTGGGACCGAGCAGCGGGAGCGCATCCCGCCGCAGGGATTCGAACCACCGACCTTTCGATCGGCAAGCCCTAGGTGCTGAGGCTTTAACCCACAGCGCCACCTGCGTCCGCATAGGGACTCTCAAATGCCACTGGATGTAACATCTCTGATGGGAAGGGATGTGCAAATTGGCAAGGTGGCCACTCTTTGTTTCTGGAAGCACCACTAGAGGATGATCTGAGGTTTGGAGGGGAGTGGGGAGATCGTGAATTGATCAGACAAATAACTTTTCAGAGATATAGTGGGGGAATTCAGCTGTGAGGGATTTGGAATATAAACTCCCATCATTCTGAAGTCCATGTTCCATTATGAATTGGGCCTCACTTTACTCTAGATTTGAACTCTGCTTGAAATGAGTTCTAGTGTGTGGGGGGAGGGAGAAAATATACATTAGCAAAATTGGAAATAAAAATGGAGGAACAGAGCATTGAATATGTATCAATGGCTATCAGTCACAATGGTTAGGTTCTACCTCCGCTTATCTGACAAATTCCTCTAATTACCTGTTCCTGGAAATCACAATTAAAGAGAGTGCTTTTATGTTCAAGTCCTGTTTGTCATATTCATAAGACTGGCCACTGTGAGAACAGGATGCTGCACTAGACGTGCCTTGGGCAGGATTCAGCAGCCTTCTTCAAATGCCATGAGGAGTATTGGATGGATTGGTTCCACTTTGGGAAGAAGAATATGTCCTTTGGAACTTCAGTATGGAATCACAGAACTGTAGAATTGGAAAGGACCCCAAGGGCCATCGAGTTCAACCCCCTGCAATGCAGGAATCACAATGAAATGAACCCTGAAATTCAGATGAGGATGATTTTTGGAATCATTTGTCATTCCTATGAAAGCTCTGGCCATAGGGCGATAGCTCCATGTACTTATTCATTTTCTGACAACCAGAGCAGCCTCAAAATGTCTTCTTCCATTTGCTTTTAGATTCCCAATCTGCTTCATCCAGACATATGCCTTTCAGCTTTCTCTGGGTAGATTGAGGGTGGGGGTGAGGTATACAGTTCACCACTTCCTGATCAGTTGTGGTTCTCTCCCACTTCTCCCTCCCAGCTGAAGGGGATCCATCAAGATAATTTCCCATCATTAGATGTGAAGTGTTTTGAATTTGAAATGCCTTTTCACTTAGAAAAAAATTGATGCCTATAACGTGTAATGCACTCACAGTTTGCGATATTGCCTGACAGCTCAAAGTACATTACTGGTAGCTAATCCTGGCAGCTGAGATCCATTAAAAGGTAGGTAGTATCTGATAGGGGACGCAGGTGGCGCTGTGGGTTAAAGCCTCAGCGCCTAGGACTTGCCGATCGAAAGGTCGGCGGTTCGAATCCCTGCGGCGGGGTGCGCTCCCGCTGCTCGGTCCCAGCGCCTGCCAACCTAGCAGTTCGAAAGCACCTCCGGGTGCAAGTAGATAAATAGGGACCGCTTACCAGCGGGAAGGTAAACGGCGTTTCCGTGTGCGGCTCTGGCTCGCCAGAGCAGCGATGTCACGCTGGCCACGTGACCCGGAAGTGTCTCAGGACAGCGCTGGCCCCTGGCCTCTTAAGTGAGATGGGCGCACAACCCCAGAGTCTGTCAAGACTGGCCCGTATGGGCAGGGGTACCTTTACCTTTACCTTTAGTATCTGTTAATACAGCCATATTGTTTTGGTCACTGTGCCGATACATATGGCTGTGTGGAGCAATATATGTATGTGAGGGTACAAGTCCCCCTTTCCCAGTTATTTTTAAATTACCTAATTTATGGAAGGTATCTGTGGAGGCTGATCCATCAGGGTGAATGGGGCAATAGCCACTAACCTGAGTCTGCCCTCAGCAAGCTCCCAACTGCCTGCCTTCTTGCTTACAACCCGTTCAGAGGATGACAGTGTCATGAATCCCATGGAAGTGTCATGGGGTGGGTGGGTGGTCTAATCCTAGGAGGAAATGGGAAGAGCTTAGAAAGCTGGAGCTAGATGACCGTGAGGAGGATCCTGGTGGGGTGAGGGAAGGTGTCAGTAGGACCCTAACAAGTGTCAGAACCAAGGAAGGAACAAGTAGTTTCAAAGATGGAGAACTGGATCCCAGGAAGGGACCAAGCTGATAAGCAGAGGAGTGTTTCGTTCCAATGTCACTGACCACCCCAAGTTAGATCCCTCCACCCATGGAACTACCCCTGGTGTTCCCTGTCAGCAGTGAGACTCCTTCTGAAGAGTAAATTAAATGTTAACCTAGTGCCACTTTCCTCTCCTAGGACATGGAGCTAACAGCACCGTTGTAAACAGACCTCATGAGCTGAATTCACCTGGAGGGGTGCCATTTGCTCATCCAGTCTTGTAACATTTGTCACACTAAAGCTATGCCTACCCCACCCATCAAAAGGAAGATGCAGGGAGTGTGCCACTTATGGATCAATGTCTTAGCTTGTACCTAGCTATGTATCTTATCCTCTTGCACACTTGCTGTACCTTGTAATTGTGTCTTGCTGTCAGGGACCGACTGGACAAAAAGGAGTGGTGGGAGGCACCAGCCAGTGATCTCCCAAGGGAAACCCTGAAGAGGAAGACTCAGAGCTAGGGAATTGGTGATGCTGGATGCTGAAGAGGCTACATGGTTTAGTGAGCAAGGAGAGCCTGTGACAGTTCAGACTCCAAGTTCAGTTCAGACTCCAAGGCTGAAGCATGGTGTGTGGGTGGGTGGGTGGGTGTCAAGAAACTGCTGAAGAATTCAGGGAATCTCCCTCTCCTGCTGCGACAAGCTCCCCTCCCCCTTGCTCTCCATAAATGCCCAGAATAATAAGAGCAGGCCAGGAGTGCACATATGCAGTTTGAGACTGCTTGGGAAACATCCAGGAGAGGAGGAGCCTTAGAAAGGATGGAAGGCAGAGACCTTCAGTCCTGGCAACTGCCCCATAGGTGCAAGACCTGCTGGGAAGTGTTGCTGAGTTGTATGTAGTTTCCTTGAATAAAGAGTTAACTTCACTGACAACAGAGCTCTGCTTCTTTCATGCTGAACTGCATCTGAGTCCAGCCCTGCCACTTCTTTATGTACCACTCTGATTTATGCTTTAAAGCCTTTGGCAGAAGCTGAGCTGGGAGTTCAAGTTCTTTGCCTGGCAACAAGGGCCAGGACAGGCATTGTGTGTCAGGTTCCTTGCATTTTGTCTCAGTGTTGCCCTTGTAAAACTCTGTGGGAAGGAGGGTGAGAACAAAGCTAGGATTGGTTGGATTTGTCTGTCATTGGCTCTGGCTCCACTTATGGTTGACCTCCCTGCCTTCTGCTATACCAGTCCCAACGGACATCAGCCACCACTGGAAGATATGGGACAGAACTGTCCCATTTTAAGCGAGATATCCTGGATTGACAGAAACCATCCCAGTTTCTGATTCCAATCCCAGATGTCCTGTTTTGGCTCCTGGGCTCTGGCACCACCAGAGTGTGAGACCAAAGTAAAGGCATCTATTTGTCCCACCCTGTGGTGCAAATCAGTTGGCTTGCACAAGAGCATGGGACCACAAATTGAAGCAAAACCCACATTTGCCTCTGTGTGTCACCACTTTTCTCCTTCCATTGTGGCAGTTCTGGACGCTGGCTTCTGGAAGTATGCACCAACAGCAGCAGCTTCAACAGATGCCACGCTGGCAAATTCAGCAGAAATTGTTCCTGCAGTAGTGGCTTTGGCAAAGGCTCCATTGGTGGTGGTAGTGGTGGAGGCCACAGAGGAGGAGATTGTGCCAGGGGTGGTGGCTTCGGCAGAGTCCATGGTGGCACTTTCACTGGAGGCCATGTTGGCAGAGGAGGCAGGCAAAGGTACGAGGTGTCTTGCAGTTACGAGGTGGAGTCTTTGCTACCATCTTTAGCTGTGGTACATACAACAAAGGAATGAACTGAGTCCATTGTGGTTAGATTAACCTATAATAGCATAGATTACTATAAAAGGTAAAGGTACCCCTGCCCGTACGGGCCAGTCGTGACTGACTCTGGGGTTGCGTGCTCATCTCGCTTAAGAGGCCGGGAGCCAGCGTTGTCCGAAGACACTTACGGGTCACGTGGCCAGCGTGACGAAGCTGCTCTGGCGAGCCAGCACCAGTGCAGCGCACGGAAACACCGTTTACCTTCCGGCTATAAAGCGGTACCTATTTATCTACTTGCACTTAGGGGTGCTTTGGAACAGCTAGGTGGGCAGGAGCTGGGACCGAATGACGGGAGCTCACCCCGCCGCAGGGATTCGAACCGCCGACCATACGATCGGCAAGTCCTAGGCACTGAGGTTTTACCCACAGCACCACCCGCGTCCCTCAGTTCATTCCTTTGTTGTGGTACATACAACAAAGGAATGAACTGAGTCCATTGTGGTTAGATGAACCTATAATAGCATAGATTACTATAGTAGTATAAAATTATGTGCATGTCCAAGCAAAGGTTCAGCTTCTTAGTAATATAAAATTACACCAAACAGACCTGAAATCAAAGGTCTTTCTCTCCTCATACAGACTCCATTAACCTGCATTCCAGCCTGAGGCTGTTTCCGCCCAAAGAGACCCATTTGTACACCTTTCTTCTACAGTGACTTGAGGACAAAGACAACTCCCTCAAGATGGCAGGCGATGAGGCAGGAGTGACTCTGGAGCAGCCACACCTTTCCCTGAGTGCCTTATAAGTAAATAAGTTGACACCTCTGTCACCAGAAGTCATCAGCAGGCAAGCTACAATTAATATAGGTACAATTGACCATGTAGCTTATGGAAAGTCCATAGTAGTAAAATCTATTTCTGAAGTTCATACCGTTGATTCAAAAATGAACTGGAGAGAAATATTACTATCAAGCTGGGCTATGCCAAAGCTAAGATTTACGAACGTCATGATCCAGGTTGTTCTCAACCAGAATGTTACCAATCCTGTGGGAGCAGTATACCTGACAAATTCCCAACAGATATTTCTGGGACCAAAGGGAATTTTAAACTAGTTAGGCATGTCTCTTTCGTGGATTGTCCTGGCCATGATATCTTGATGGCTGCTATGTTAAACGGAGCAGCTGTCATGGACACAGCTCTGCTGTTAATAACTGGCAATGAGTCATATCCTCAGCCACAGACCTAAGAACACTTAGCTGCTATGGAGATCATGAAACTGAAATACATTCTAATTCTACAGAAAAAGATTGATTTGGTAAAAGAAAGCCAGGCCAAGGAGCAGTGTGAGCAAATTCTAGCTTTTGAACAGGGTACCAGTGCAGAAGGAGCTCCAATTATTCCAGTCTTGGCGCAGCTGAAATACAACATTAAAGTTGTTTTCTAGCTGGGTATGTTTAGCCTGGGAAAGAGGAGACTGAGAGGAGATCTTCGAATATATCAAGGGCTATCAAATGGAGGAGGGAAAAAGCTTGTTTTCTCATGCTGTGGAGAGTAAGGCTCAAATGTGGCTTCACATTACAAGAAAGGAGATTCCAAATAAACATCAGGAAGAACTTTCTGACAGTAGGAGCTGTTCAGCAGTGGAACTGTCTCCCTTGGGAATTTGTGGGCTCTCATTCCTTGGAGGTTTTTAAGCAGCGGTTGGGTGATCATCTGTCATTGATGCTTTAGCTGAGATTCCTGCATTGCAGGAGGTTTGGGGACCTTTTCAACTCTACAATTCTATGATTCTCTTCTATGACATCAAGAACTGAAGGCTCATTTGTTTCTGCAATGCATGAACAAGTGATGTGTTGCATTGGGGTCAGACAAACAAATTCCAAGGAGAAACATGATGGACTTCTTGTGCATCCTCAGGGAGATACTGGAGGTTGTGAAGCAGGGCCAATGATCCAGATACATCCTCTCCCTTGACCAGGCCAAGGCCTTCAATTCTGTAAGGCATGAATACCTGTGGGAAGTCTCCACCATTCCTCCTATGCCCAGTCCCTGACACTTCTTGACTGCAAAGTGATGGAAGGGAGGAGAAGGCATTGACCCCACCTGGAACCACCAGAAGCAGGTAGCAGTTGTGTGGGGTCAATTCCACAGCCACCTGAAGCATGCCTGAAGGTGGATGATGGCATGGGGTGTGTTGGCTGAGGCCTTCCAGGTGATCTCAGTTGTAGGGCTGAACCAGCCGTACAGTTTCTCTACAGAGGCACCAAGTGGGATCACCTTACTCAAGATCACTGCCAGGAGCTTCTATGCAAGAATATCATGGGGGACACAGTGGTGTGATCTAGGAAAAGTCCTGAGGTCCATAAAGAGAGGCCTGGAAGACTGGACCCCCCACCCCACCTGGCCTATGGATGAAATGAACAAGATCAAATAAACTTATGAATTAACATATGTGAAACTGACAATAGATTTTGTTCAAACTTTGACACAGTCATAGTAGACTCACTTACGCACATGAATTTCATTGTGTCTACTCTGTGTAGAACTGGGATGCAACACACTGACTGATTCATTCATCCCTAATTGGAAAGAGCACTACACTCAGGGCCACCCCAAGACTTTTTGGTACCTGCGGCAAACCACAAAATTGTGCATTCCTTCCCTGCCAGGAAAGAAGGGGTGAATAAAGATCTACATCAGGAACAAGGTGGGGAATAAATATCTACATCAAGATCTGCTGCCCCTGTGGATCCTGCCATCCAAGGAAGTTGCCTTACTTTGCCTCTTGGGCAGGCCAGCCATGTCTACACTTGTATGGATTTATGGATATACATTACTTGAATACCAGGGGAAATCCTGGCCCATTCAAGGTGCCCTGTGACCTTTCTTGTAGGAATGCATTGGACTGAAACTTAACCTATCCACTGGCTTTGCTATTTTCCAAATATTCCAAAAACCCAGCTCAAAAATGTGCTAAAATCTATTTGGGTGTTTTGAGAAAAAATACATAATTAAGTGCAGTTTTCTATGCTGACTTTTTAAAAATAATAATTAAAAAGGCAGATTACTGTGGAAACGGGTTGGAACAGGCATGGGTGAACATATGTGAAAGTGATCTGGATTGGAAAGAGACTGATTCTCCCTTCCCTATGAGGAGTATTTTGGAAGCAGCTCTAGTTCCTGGTTCCTGGTACTGGTACTGGTACTGGTTTCTATTGGCACGTCTGCCTGTAGCATGGCTCTGCCGCTCTCTTTCTCTATTGGCTCCTTTAGTTCCCTCATTTTCTTCATCTCCCTAAGCTATAAAGATGCTTGCTGACTTCGTGTGTCTTGAAACTTGCAATTTCCCACTGCATTTGTTGCCATGGCTACAAAAATAAAATAAAAAGACCCCCAAAGTGGAAAATGTGTGGAATCAGCCTCTTTGATTTGTGTTTTGCCTGGGCAGAGTCAGACTCCAGGGCTGTTTTAGAAGCTAAGGCTATAATGGACTCTTATATTTTCCCCGTGAGAGCTTTGGAGAGCTCTTGCCAAGCCCCCCGACTACTTCTCCCAAGCACTGTCCGCTGCAAACCTCCCCCCCCCCCGACATCTATCCAAGGCTTTCATCTCAACAAGATGTTCTTTAAGGCGGGCGGTGCTGGCAACACATTTATTTGTCTTGATGGGGATATGATGACCGTCGGGAGCAGATGCCAGGCTCCTAAATCTGAGACAACAGTGCAGGGCGTGCTTATCCGGCACAACGCTCTACCTGCATCATTCTCCCAGCAACTGATCCATCAGCAAAGATGATGGAATGTTGACCACGGCCTGATCTCCACTCTGCACCCCCCTGCCCTCCCCACCCCCCTTTTCCAATCACTGTGATGAAAGGACCAGCAGCCCTTAAATGAAAACTTTACGGTGAGGAGCGGCTGACACTTTTTCATTATGAAGATACATGGGGTGGCTGGTAGCTAATGAATGTCAGTGCTCAAAAGGATAATCTCTGCTTCTCTCTGATACAATTTAACATCGTATTTCCCTAATTTGAGCCTGATTTAGTCACGGGGGTATTTGGAAGCCTCTTCTATGGTACCGATAGTTAATTAAACAGATGTTGCAGAGGGAATCATTAATTTTAGTACCACAGATGGGAGCGGAATGACTTTGTGAAGTTAATGTTTCAGCAAAACAATGGGCTTCTGTCATCAGTTGGTATAAACCAAGTAAATTAAGAGGAGAACCAGTGGAAGAATGGGAGGGGGAAGCTTTGTGAGTCTATGAGTTTTTCATTCCAGGAATACAGCTTATATTTCAGTTAATCATATGCTATGGCAGTAAAGCGGTTGAGGTAGAGAGACAAAATGGCAGGGAGGTCATGTGACCTTGGAACTGGTGTTGAGTAGGAAATAGAACAGGGGTGGGAGCCTCAGGACTGGATATTGAATATGACCTTCTGGGCCTCTCTATCTGGTCCTCATAACTCTCCCCAGGCCACACTCTTCCACTGGCTCTGCTTTGCACCCTCTGTGTGTGTTTTTGCCTGGCTGGAATGTGTCATTCAGCTCTGATAATGCCTCCTGTTTTTCTAGATGGAAAATAGGTTGTATCTGCACTTAGATGTATCAATTAACTTACTGTACAAAAGCAACATTTACATTTGTTGTTTCTCTAATTTTTGTGTCTGGACATGGCCACTGTTGTCAGAAAATGGCCCTCAGAAGACTGTCCAGAACATAATATGGCCCTCTGGTTGGAAAAAAATATTCTGCATCCGTGAAGCAGAAAGGTGAATTTGAACATAGGAAACTGAGGCTCTTATCAATAATGATGATGATGATGATGATGATATTGATAGATCACTTCACAGCACAAAGCCAGAGAAGTAGTGTGAACAGTAAAAACAAATACAGATACAGTGGACGCTCAGGTTGCGAACGTGATCTGTGTGGGATGCCCATTCGCAACCCGCAGCATTCACAACCCGCACGGGTTGCAATTTGGCACTTCTGCGCATGCGTGACCGCCAAAACCCGGAAGTAACCCGTTCTGGTACTTCCGGGTTTCAGCGATCTGTAACCCAAAAAAACTCAACCTGAAGCACCTGTAATCCGAGGCATGACTGTACACAAATTCTAAAGACCATAACAAACTCTAAAACACCAAAATCACCCACACAAACTCTAAAAACAATGAAACAATCACATCATATAAAATTTGCTCCTTCCTAAATGACTGGGTTACACCTCAGGAAAAGCCTTCCTAAACAAAGGTATCTTCTGTATGCACCTAAACATCATCATGCAAGGGGCCATACTAGGCACTTTACCAGTAGTGGTAAAGAATGTGCTATCAGTAAACCAAGGGTTAATATTTGGAGGAGGGACAATCTGCCTTCTTGTGGAGTGCAAGAAGAAGCTTGAGGTAAAGGTTCTATTGTTTCCTGGGGCCTTGGTATAATACACCCAGAATAAACATGTTGTTTCCATAAGTACTGGAGTAAGTCTTTTTAGTAGCGGCTAAATAACAATCTTAAAACTGGTAATTTAAATTTGTTTCAGTATTTTAACTTTTGTATGTTTGAAAGTATGGCTATGATCTTTTTCTTGATTTTAATGTTTTATCCTTTGTAAACCATTTTGTGTTTTGGTTGTTGTTTTTTTTGCAATCAAGTGGTGTATAAATTTTATGAAACTAATCCAACTCTTAGGTATTGCTGGAACGGTGTGTGGCTGCCCCATGTGGTGAGTGACTGAACTGCAGGTGGCAGCTTCTCAGTTCCTGGACTGATTTTCATCCGATCATTGATTCTTCTGAGCAGGAATGAACATAAAAGGACTTCCTGTTCCAGTTGAGCCTTGCTTGAACAACAAGGAATTTCAGAGCGATGGCTTATTCATGCATCTTTTGTCTTGACTGAGCCCAATCTCCTGGTTTGCTTTTTGGCCTGGCTTTCTCTTCGGTTCTAATACCTGCTTGGCTTCCTGCCTCCTAGTTCATGTGTTCCAACACCCTACTAATCAAAATCAGGACAATCAATTTTGGTCCACTGCTCTGGTGCAAGCCAGCTGATCCACGACAGAGCTAAGAACAAAAAATGAGTGTCCTTTGGTTCTGCACTCTGGCACAAACCAGCTGACTTGCACAAGCTGGACCAAAATATGGGGCATTCTGGGATCTAATCAGAAGCTGTGATGGCTTCTGTAATTCCAGGATATCCTGCTCAATTTGGGATGGTTGAGTGGCAGGCTAGTTTTTCTTTTCAGTCCTGACTTGCTCTCTGGTTTTGATATCTGGCTTTCCTCTCAGCCCTGCCTTCTAGTTTTATCACTCCTGTCTTTCTCTTGAACCCTGACCACTGGCTGGCTTCTGCAACCTGTCCTACACAGTTAGCTGCATGATTCAGCCCTGACTGTATTGTAGGTGTGGCCAACATACTGTCATCCAGATATGGTTAGACTTCAGCTCCCATATAACCCCAGCCATCAGGGATTATGGGAGGTGTAGTCCACCATCATCTGGAGCACAAAAGATTTGGCTACACTTTCTGTGTTACGTCACCACACCTGTTCAATGGACACTTCCAGCTATTAACTCTTCTCTGTTGTATAGATTGCTGACAAGATAGCATGTGAGGATTTTGTATAGCACTGCAGTAGAAAGTGCTGCATTATTATCTCAACCTAACTTACCTCTCACAGGGCTGCTGTGAGGGTAATAAGGGACATCCTGTATCTATGGAAGATAGCAGAATTCAAAAAATATAATAAAAGGAGCTTAAAGTTCTGATTTTAAGAAGGGTACCTGAAAACTGGTAACCAATTTTTTTTTTAACACAAGCTAATGATTTCTAGTACTTTAGGCATTTTGTTATAGAATTTGCTTTCTTAATCTTTATTGATATAGTTTGGAGCTCTTGTCATAATCTTTTTCTGCATTTCAGCATTAATCTTGAGCTCTGGCACCAAAACCTAGAATCTAGTTGAGTTACTGTTGCCTCGTGCTCCTTGGATATACTTTCCCCCTAGATAGCAAATACTATCAGGGGCATGCAAAAAAACCTGATTATGACATATGCAAAGTCAGATGATTGGTCTAGCTAGCTAGCCCACCCAGCATTGTTTGCTCTGATTAGTTGCAATTCCTCAAATTCTTTAGCAGAAATCTTTTCCCACCCTTCAGTTTGATATTCCTTATTAACCAGAGAGACTGAGGATTGAACATGAGACATTCTGCTTGAAAATCATATCTCTATCATTGCACATTGATCTTCCCTGTCAGTCAGACCATTGGTCCATTTAGCCCAACACAGTGGTACCTCGGGTTAAGAACTTAATTCGTTCCGGAGGTCCGTTCTTAACCTGAAACTGTTCTTAACCTGAGACACTACTTTAGCTAATGGGGCCTCCCGCCGCTGCCGCGCCGCCGGAGCACAATTTCTGTTCTCATCCTGA
Organism: Podarcis cretensis; assembly: GCF_951804945.1. Lineage (NCBI taxonomy): Eukaryota > Metazoa > Chordata > Lepidosauria > Squamata > Lacertidae > Podarcis > Podarcis cretensis. The sequence goes on along the minus strand of NC_137184.1, from coordinate 5,670,105 downwards.
AGTAAAGTTCTTAACCCGAGGTACTATTTCTGGGTTAGCAGAGTCTGTAACCTGAAGCATCAGTAACCTGAAGTGTCTGTAACCCGAGGTACCACTGTATTGCCCACTACAGAGGAAGCCAATGTGGTCCCTTTCAGATGTTGCTATCATTGGGATTGCTGGCTTGGGCTGGTGGAAGCTATACTTCAACAATATCCTGAAGAACCGTGCTGATGACCTCTGGGTTTACTGTGACTGGCAGAGGGTCTTCATATATAAAACAGATAACTTTCTCTACCTCAGCAAACCATGCTATCACTTTTTTTCTCCTTACAAAAAGAAACATGCTTTTAGTCCAACAAAAAGTTATGCAAGCCATGCATCCATTTCAAATGAGGAACAGCTGAGTCATGTTCTTTCCTCCTCACGTATCTCTCCATCTATATATTCTCCTAATCACTTTCCCCATTCATCTATTAATTCTTCTTGCAGGAACCATTGGAGTATTTGTTTGTTTGTTTGTTTGGAGAATGTCAAATAGTTTCAGTGCCCAGACAATAATTATGCTCTTGGCAGTTCCTACAGCAGATAAATCTTTCATGAAGCATCTTCTGTCCTTTTCATAAACAACACATTTATTCTGTAGATTCAACAAGGCAAGAGAAAAGAAAATTATGAAATGGCAGCCAGGATGATCAGCAGCCTGTAGCAACACCCCATAAGGAAGCATTGAAATATTTGTGGATTCTTAATTTAGAAAAGGGGATATGGTAGAGTTTTATAAACTTATGCATGAGATGCATTTTGTGGAGAAAGTGAAGTTTTTCTCCCTCTATTATAACACTAGGGCCACATCCACACCTTATGCTTTAAACTCTACTATACCACTTTAACAGTTATGGTTCCCACAGATTTCTGGGGCTTTATGAGACCCTATTCCTCTTACAGAGCTACAAATCACATAGTGTTTTAACAACCAGTTACGTGGGGCTACCTTTGAAGGTGACCCAGAAACTACAACTAATCCAGAATGTGGCGGCTAGACTGGTGACTGGGGGCAGCCACCGAGACCATATAGCACCGGCCCTGAAAGACCTACATTGGCTTCCAATATGTTTCCGAGCACAATTCAAAGTGTTGGTGCTGACTTTAAAGCCCTAAACGGCCTTGGCCCAGTATACCTGAAGGACCGTCTCCACCCCCAACATTCTGCCCAGACACTGAGGTCCAGTGCCAAGGGCCTTCTGGCAGTTCCCTCACTGCGAGAAGCAAAGCTACAGGGAACCAGGCAGAGGGCCTTTTCGGTAGTGGCGCCTGCCATGTGGAACGCCCTCCCATCAGATGTCAAAGAGATAAACAACCACCTGACATTTAGAAGACATCTGAAGGCAGCCCTGTTCAGTTTTTAATGTGTGACATTTTAATGTATTTTTAATCTTTGTTGGAAGCCAACCAGAGTGGCTGGGGAAGCCCAGCCAGATGGGCGGGGTACAAATAATAAATTTATTATTATTATTATTATTATTATTATTATTATTATTATTATTACCAGTGCTTTTTCCCAGGGAACTTTGTTTAAAGTCATGATACTGCCTTAAATGTCTAGTCCAAATGGAGCCTAATTTAGTGGAGGGCAACTTCTAGCCCCTCCAGGCCTTCCAATTTGACCTACAAGGCCTTTTGGGGAAAGCCCACCTGCCCTACCCCTGACATTAGGTAAAGTTGCAGCTGGGCTAAATGGTGGTTGCTTTACAAACTCCAGCTTTTATCATTCTTTGGAGGAAACCATGAGTGTTACAGTAGTATCATAGTGCTTTAAATGAATGATGCAGATGTGACCTAGAACTCAGGATCATCCATAGAAGCTGAACAATGGGAGAGAACATGGAAGAAAAAGGACTTGTTCATGCAGCTCATAGTTAAACTATGACATTACTACCACAGTAGAAATGGCCACCAACTAGATTTCTTTAGTAGGGTATTCAGCAAATTAATGGAGAAATAGGTGTCCCATGGCTATTAAACCTGTGGCATGTGCATGGTCACTGTGGGAAACAGAATGCTGAACTAAATACAGTGGTACCTCGAGTTAAGAACTTAATTCGTTCTGGAGGTCCGTTCTTAACCTGTGGTACCACTTTAGCTAATGGGGCCTCCCGCTGCCACTGTGCTGCCGCTGCACAATTTCTGTTCTCATCCTGAAGCAAAGTTCTTAACCTGAGGTAGCATTTCTGGGTTAGTGGAGTTTGTAACCTGAAGCGTCTGTAACCTGAGGTACCACTGTAGACCTTTGGTCTGATCCACCAGTGGTCAGATAATGCTTTAAAGGAAAATGAATTTCAGCCCTGAACAGGAAATCCTGATCTTCTTAGCATGGATGAAAGCATTCAGACCTCACCTGGAGTACTGTGTCCAGTTCTGGGCACCACAGTTCAAGAAGGACACTGACAAACTGGAACGTGTCCAGAGGAGGGCAACCAAAATGGTCAAAGGCCTGGAAATGATGCCTTATGAGGAACGGCTAAGGGAGCTGGGCATGTTTAGCCTGGAGAAGAGGAGGTTAAGGGGTGATATGATAGCCATGTTCAAATATATAAAAGGATGTCACATAGAGGAGGGAGAAAGGTTGTTTTCTGCTGCTCCAGAGAAGCGGACACGGAGCAATGGTTCCAAACTACAAGAAAGAAGATTCCACCTAAACATTAGGAAGAACTTCCTGACAGTAAGAGCTGTTTGACAGTGGAATTTGCTGCCAAGGAGTGTGGTGGAGTCTCCTTCTTTGGAGGTCTTTAAGCAGAGGCTTGACAACCATATGTCAGGAGTGCTCTGATGGTGTTTCCTGCTTGGCAGGGGGTTGGACTCGATGGCCCTTGTGGTCTCTTCCAACTCTATGATTCTATGATTCTATGATTCTATGATTCATTCCTCCACTACTGTCTGGATAGACAGGCTGAGTAACCAAAGTATGACAGAGTTGGATACCAGATTGTCCTCTCACACATGTGGGTGCCCTCAGGTGTTAGAGCTTTAATCTCAGGAGGTATAAGCCTTTTGGTGGGGGCAACCAAAAGGTGCATCACAGTTCACTCAAACAAAGCACAAATAATCAGTGTGGATTCAAAACATGAACCAGAGGCAAGGTCGGGTAACAGCTCAAAGTCAATATCAGAAGGAGTTCAGGTTAGGCACAATGTAGCAAGGAGGAGATACTAGAATCAGGAACCAGGGAACAAGGGCTGTTGCATAGAAGAGGGAACAAGTTTGTTTTCTTGTGCTTGGAGGGTAGAACTCGAACGAGTGGCTTCAAGTTACAAGAAAGATTCTGACTAAACATCAGGAAAAAAATTCTGACAGCAAGCACTGTTTGACAGTGGACTGGTCTTCCTCATAAGATTATAGACTCTCCTTCCTTGGAGGTTTTAAAGCAGAGGTTGGATGACCATCTGTCATTGATGCTTTGGGGGGGGGGGGGGTTCGGTTCCTTGTGGTCCCTTCCAACTCTACATTTCTATGATTCTATAATAAACCTGAGATCTGTGTTGTTTCCAGAAACTGAAAGAATCAAAAGGGGATGCCTCCTAGACCACACCCTAATCACAACATCTAGATGTTCCAGTGATTTCTTAGTCACAATGATAACCCTTACTCATAAGCTACATGATGACTAGGTCCAGACCTATTTGCACCAGGTTTCTCAAGGACTAGGGGAGAGACTCCACCACCACTTCTTACAGCCACAAGGGTTCTTCAGCAGATCTGTCTACAGCGGGGGCCCTCAGTACTGTTTCCAGGGGACAGTTTTGCTCCTCAGGTCTTTGACCTGTGTGTTGTCTGGTTCATCCTCTAAGAAATCTGTATGTGGTTCCAGATCAGGGCTAGGCAAGACATTGCCTCAATCAAGCTACAGAGAGAGATAGTGCAGAGAACCAAGCAATCATAAGGGGGGACGGGGAACACTTGAATTAGAGGTAGGAATCAAATCATGTTCATTGTAGTCTTATAAAGCAGTAACTAAGGGGTTAACAGCAAATCAAAGGAGTGCCTTATTCTCCCATAATTTGAGCACTGGACTGAGATTAGTAAAGTGGCTAAACCATATGATTATTTATCATAAGTGATGCCAATGGAGCTGGGTATAAGGGGCGGAGGGGACTTCACCTCCCCCAATATTTTTGGTCAGGGGCAGTGCCCCCAATATTTAGGGGGCTGCCACCCCACTCCCACCACCAGGTGCCGTCCACACACCCCAGTCCCAGCCTCCACCAGGCAGTCCAGGAGCTGGGTGGGGGCTGGGATGAGTGAAGCAAAGATCAACCACACTCATCCTAGCCTCTACCCGGGAGCCCAGGAGCTGGGCAGTGGCTGGTGATCTTTACTTTACTTGTCCCAGCCACAGCTGGCAGCCCAAGAGCTAGGCAGGGGCTTGGACAAGCAAGCATGGAGATCTCCCTCCGCACATCCTGCCCCTGCACGGCGACATCACATGAAGTGTCATGTGACATGTCACATGACCGCACCCTGTCAATGTGTGTGTGTGTGGGGGGGCAAGTTAGCTCCCCTGAGTGGTGCTATGCAGATATAACAGCAGCCTGATGTTTTAATGTGTCAACTATTCCCTTGCTGGTCTCTAGTGCTTCAAGCTTGTTATCTTTAGTCAATTGATTTGCGTTTGGTGTTATCTCTTCTCTCTGGATGTGTACCTTTATCTTTTACTCCCACCTTGTAAATCAGGCCCTCACCCAACAGACTCTTGTGATTAAACATCTAACATTTTTACATTCTTTTTTCTTGCATTTCTAGGTTCCTCTCTATGTAAGTATAGACCATAATCCATTAATTCATTCATAGGGCTGTGTGGTGTATTTTCCTCAGTGATATCACTGACGGTCTTAACTGCCTTGTTTGAAGTACAAATGGCTGCAGCTTGTAATAAGCTCAGTGGAAGACGGGGGCAGATTCACTATGAAACTAATGAAGTTTAAGATTCAGGGCACCTAATCCCAGAGAGGCCCCAGAAGTGACTTTAGTCATGCATGTGTATTTTCCTAATTTTCATTCCCCCCCCCCAATAACTAAAAAACCTATACGACATAGGAATTTTTTATTCACAACAGTGACATTGATATGTGAGCTAATCCAGTACAGCAATTTTAATCAAAATCTAAGATGTAGTAGTTAATTTAAAAAGAATATATGTGGTGATCTGTCGTGGAACAACCCCAATGAAGAAAATAACAGTGGTTACCTATACCTCATTGCTGGTTGCGAAGGCCCCCCCCCCAACAGTTCAAGTTTCAGGGCTCAAAAAATATGGGTTCGCTACTGATGGTAGAACATCTGCACCAACATAGAGAAGGTTCTGCGCTCAATCCCTCATGACTCCACGTAACACCAGGAAAAGCCCCTGCCTGAACCCAGGAGAGTCACTACTAGTCGGAGCAGAAAATATTGAGATACCTGGGACAAAGACCTAACTCAGTATAAAAGAGCTTATTCTGTTTCTATGATCATCATCTCTCTCTCTCTCTCTCTCTCTCTCTCTCTCTCTCTCTCTCTCTCTTTCTCTCATTCCCCACAATGGTTTGGAATGTAAATCTGATGCTTTGGGTTTAGCATTCAATAATAATAATAATAGTAATAATAATAATTTTTTATTTGTACCCCGCCCTCCCCAGCCAAAGCCAGGCTCAGGGTGGCTAACATCATAAAACTAACACAGTATACAAATAAGATAAGAACATAAAAACAGGCAATCAATTAATTAAAATACATCTTAAAATTAGTTCAGAGCAAATTAAAATCTGGACGGGTGGCAGTCCACGGGTAAAATTGAGAGTGGTTAATATTCTCCAGAGCCAAATGTTACTACTGGTCTTATAAAGGACCTGTGAGCGGGCTAGGAGGCCTTTTTAATGCTTGTTCTTATACAGAAAGAAAAGAATCAGACTGAACTCTGACCAAAGGCCTGGCAGAACAGCTCCATCTTGCAGGCCCTGCGGAAAGATGTCAAATCCTGCAGGGCCCTGGTCTCTTGTGAGAGAGCGTTCCACCAGGCTGGGGCCATGGCCGAAAAAGCCCTGGCTCTGGTCAGGGAGCCAGTGTGGTGTAGTGGTTAAGAGCGGTAGTCTTGTAATCTGGGGAACCGGGTTTGAGTCTCCGCTCCTCCACATGCAGCTGCTGCGTGACCTTGGGCCAGTCACACTTCTGTGAAGTCTCTCAGCCCCACTCACCTCACAGAGTGTTTGTTGTGGGGGAGGAAGGGAAAGGAGAATGTTAGCCGCTTTGAGACTCCTGAAGGGGAGTGAAAGGCGGGATATCAAATCCAAACTACTACTACTACTACTCTTCTTCTTCTTCTTCTTCTTCTTCTTCTTCTTCTTCTTCTTCTTCTTCTTCTTCTTCTTCTGGTCGAGGCCAGTCTAATCTCCCTGGGGCCTGGGATGTTTAGGGTATTATTATTTGCAGACCTTAAGGTCCTCAGTGGGGCATACCAGGAGAGGCGGTTCAGTAGGTACGAGGTGATTAGGCTGCTTTGAAGGTGCATGCACAAAGGCTATTCAATGTTAGGTCCTTATTACTGATGCAGCTCTTCTTGATCCATATGAAACTGCAAAACCAGTACTTGATATGATTCATGCTGACTTCTCATGCTCAGAATACCATTTAACCTTTCAAGCTGAAGAAGACCTACTTGGACAGACAGTGCTTTAAAAAGGACAAACAACATGTCAGAATGAATAATAGTCAACAAATACACAACTCCAAGTTTTACAAATATGTGAGAATCCATAAAACACATTTTATAAATGCAAAGATTAAAAACAGCCAGCCATGCTATAATAACTGCTTTGGCAATGGCACTTCATCCAGCCTCACTTGCACCTGCAAAATCTGCACTAGAGGGTTCCCTGGCCTTCCAAGACAGATTTTAGGAACCTGCAGAGCTGTTAGGGAGAATGAGAATCCCTGTTGCATGAGTGGACACCTACACATACTGTATCTTTATCTTTGTAGTTATAAAAAAGAACACACAGAGCTGCTTTATACTTGAGTCAGACCTTGCTTCATCTAGCTCAGTATTGTCTACACTTCCTGCCAGCAACTCTCCAGGATTTCAAGCAGGAACTATTTCGTAGCCCTACCCTGAGATGCCAAGGACTGAACCTGGGACCTTCAGCATGAAAAGTGGACGCTTTGAGCTATGGTCCTTTTCACTAATTATCATCTACCATACCTTGTTTTTCCTTTTTGGGTTTGATTTCCCTTTGGTTTCTTTCTGACTTGGAAATGGTGGTTGATTTGCAATATAGCCTAACATTGTGAGCTAGACAGATTTCTATTGTCAAACCAGTGAAGTGTGAATTAACCCCAGGCATCCCAATCTCCAAATTCTCTTCTCTAGTGAATAAACAGTAACCAAGACCTTAAAGAAGCCCATCAAAGCAGACCTTGAGATCCATCCACTATTCACAATCTCATCCATGCAATGTTGCAGTCATTTTAATCCCCACATCCTGTCACTAGCTGGTAGAGTCTGCTTCTGCAAAAAGTAATTGATTCTCTTCCCCCATTTACAGCTCTAATTAAACACACACTGAATTAAACTCGAATTCATGGGAAACAATTAGCTCACTCTTTTGTCTCCCTTGTCTATAATATGAGGCAGCCAGGTGTCACGTTCTACAAATCTCCATCAATGGTTCTTTGTGGAAGGAAATTAGCTTTGAAGAAGTCTTCTGCAGTATCTAAAGCTCTGAATTTCTTGGGCAGTGGTGTGCCATTAGAACAGAGATGCATACTAAAGAGATTAAAACACAACTTCCCATCAGAATACCAAGCGTATCTAATGTTACTCATCCTCAGGGTAAACCTATTGAAATTAATGGATGCAGCCAATATAGGTACATTAATTCCAGTGAGCTTACTTTGAGTAGAACTTAATAGGATACAGCTCCAAGATTTGAGAGTTGGGCACAGTGAAGTTAAGGTGAGTATCTTTATTCCCCCTTTTTAACAAAATAGCTTTATATGCATAGAAAGTTAGAAATCTAATAATTGCCTTCCTAGATTACACCAAGCGTGAGGGAGAGTAGGCATGTGAGAGAAATTACCTAACTAATTTATGCTTCCCCAAACAATATCCAAGTCAAAACATAGCAAGTCTCTGAAATTCATAACTTCTCTGAATTTTGCAAAGCAGTTGTGCATCCAATCAGTGTGCACAAAAAACATATATTAGCAAAAAACAATGTAAAAATGCATTACATTAGGGGGGAAATGCTTTGCAAAAATCAATATACAGTATTAGGTTAAATAACATACAAAATGTTTGTTTGTTTGTTTGTTTGTTTGTTTGTTTAGTCGTGTCGGACTCTTCGTGACCCCATGGACCAGAGCATGGCATTAAAATTTTATACATTTTAATGTATAAAAATATTTATACATTAGATAAAATTCACACCAATATGTTTCATTTCCCCCTTCTCTTTTTTTAAAAGCAAACCAATGCAGAAATGTGAAGAACTGAATTTAAGATCAGGGAGATGAGAAACTAAAATTGGCAAGTTCATCCATCCTTACCAGACAGATAGGGCTGCAACAAGCTAAACTGCAGGAATCACATAAAATCTGTAAATTATATGTGATCTTTGTTTCATCTAAACGGTTTCTACTCCTTTTCCAGGCGGCAAAACTGCATCATGTTATTGTTGATTAACCTTGTTTCACCCAGACCCCAACTTGCCTTTCTTAAAAGGGAGCAAAAATGCATCTTGCTAGGATTGACTGACCTTTGCTTCCAAATCTGTGTACTACATATTGCAGAGGGGGGCATTAAGTAAATAATAATAATAATAATTAATATTCAAATCAAAGTGAAAATCTTTGTTCACTCATTTCATCAATTTGGGAAACATTTCCCTGGCTTTCCCTGAGTTGATGTAATAAATGATGTCATTTATCCAAAGGGCTCAAGATGGCATGGGGGGCCTGCTGGGGCAATGGCCCTGAGCGCATTTTTCTAGGGGGTGCTGGCAGGGTGGTGTGAGGAGGATGCAGCAGGACAGGTTTGCACCCTTCAAATCAGATAGACTGGAAGGGTTCATGTCTGCCCTGTTGCAAAGCGAGGATGAGGCAGGGATTGAAGGACTCATGGCTGTTGCATCCTTCTCATGCTGCCATCCCTGAGCCATTCTGAACCTAGCAAAGCAGATCAGGGCTGGCACTGCATCAGTGGTGAGGGCTGGGCTGGCATGCCCTGTGCCCCCCAACACGCACGTGTGTCCACACCCTGGGTGTCATAATGACACACTTCACTGCTAGCTAGGAGAGACCCCTACCTGAAATTCTGAAGAACCACTGCCATTCAGTGTAGCCAATGCTGAGTTATGTGTATCAGTGGTATATGGCGTATTGGTCTCAGTATAAGGCAGCTCTATTGAGTGCAATGTGACTTAGAATTAGGGCTCAAGAGATCCAATGAAGTTCTACTCAGAGTATACCCACTGAAATGAATAAGCCTATGTTAACCATTGCTATTTATTTCATTGGGTCTACTTCAAGTAGGACTAATATTGTATGCTACTCAGTGTCTGTTGGATGGTTTGACTCGACTCTCCAGCATTTCAAATGTTTATGTCTGGATTGACGTTTTGAAAGCGGATGTACCTTCAGTCATCACTTCCTTCCCTGGAAGCATGATTCCATGTGCCACTCAGAATTCAAGCTACTGTTGGAGATCTGTCTCCCCATCATCCAGCCATCTGAAATTACAGCTCATTTTCTCATAAAAAGGGGAACTCTTCAAGACAAACTCCTGGGTAGAGATGACTGAAGTAGGTCAATTAATACAGTGCTCTAAAGAGCCTGCATCTGTCTCTTCCTCTTCATCACCATTAGCAAAGGCAGCTGCCTCCATCTCCATCCCTTAATTTAAAGTTCTTGGAACGGAAGTTCAAAAAAAAAAAAAAAAAAGCCTTGCTCTGGTTTGGCAGCTGGAAGAATCGATGCTGCTGAGGTCCTTGAAAACAGACAGCTGGCTGACAGTGGCAAAGGATGATTCGTCAGTAGGAACAAAATTGTTGTGGCATTGAACAGAGGGAGGCAGCCTTCCACAGAGACAGCAACATCAGGGTCCTAGAGGAGATGGATATCTGGGTGTGCAGAGCCGGGAATAAGCAGAGCTTTGCCAAATGAACAATTCTTGCACTGTAGCAGTTTCTGGGAATTGCGGGTGTGGAGAATACAGTTGCACCCAGGTTCTGCTTGCAGGCTTCTGAAAGATGCATTTGATTGGACACTGTGAGAAGGAGATGCTGGACTAGGTGGGTCTTTAACCAGCAGAGCTCTTCATAAGTTCTTATGTCCAGGTCCACTCAGCAGAATGGACCCCAAATGCAGCAATTTTGGTGCAGTGAATCCCACCACTAACCACCAATTAATAAAGTAGCAGATTCACCCCGTTGCCTCCAATTAAATATAGTGCACCCACCACATAGTACAACAATCTTATGGTGGTCTTGTGTGAGGGAAAACTTTGTGATTACGAGTTTTAGACAGAAGCTGAACAAACAAGAAACATTTTATTTACAAAAAGAAGTTTGTGAAACAAAGTTGGGTCAGGAGATGTGTTCTTTCAGGTTTAAGTTAACTTATTACCTGAACTAAATATAAAGATGTTATGGACTTAAACATAGCAGTATATCATTCTTAAACTTCAGTTGCTAAAAATCAGTTGTTACACTTTAGGTAGATGTTGAGGTTTCTATAATGGGTGGTAAAATGCTTAACTCAGTTTCTGTTACTTCAGTCTTGTTCCCTTAGTTATGACAGGTGTTACAGTTAAATACTTTTGACACAGCACAACTTCCTTCACAGCTTAATACAGTGGTAACTCTAGTTATGAACTTAATTCATTCCGGAGGTCCGTTCTTAACCTGAAACTGTTCTTAACTAGAGGCGTGCTTTTGCTAATGGGGCCTTTTGCTGCTGCTGCACCACTGGCACACAATTTCCATTTTCATCCTGGGGCAAAGTTCTCAACTTGAGGTAACTCTTCCAGGTTAGCGGAGTTTGTAAACTGAAGCATTTGTAACTCGAGGTACCACTGTACTTTGGTTCAGGAGCGAGGGGCACTTTTCATCAGTTACCCACTCTCTTAGCAATCTCACACCTGAGGTATTCCATTTGGTATAACAAACCCATGGGATCCCCTCACCCCTTGTTACTGGCTTGGGAGTCTTCTTTACCTAGAAGATCTCCCCCTCCCCCCCCCCCCCGGCTAGAATGAGACCCAGGGAGTCTGTATTTCCACAGCTTCTCCCTCTCCTGGCTCAGACTCAGCCCTCCAGGTACCTCCTGTCTATATCCTTTCCCCAGACACTCAAGCTGCTCTTCCCATCTAAGCTGCTAGGCTCCTTCCTCTTGCTATAGTGAGGATGTTCAACTCAAATCAGAACCAGTTCTCCCTCCATCAAATCTCATCCTAATCCCTATCTCCCATCTCACATCAAGCCCTACCTCTCAACCTGAACCCTATCTCTCAACTCCTAAAACTGCCAAAAGTCACTGTAGTATCCTCCTAGCTTCACTGTCAACTTGTTCTAGAATCTGCCCCAACTTGGCAGAACAGTTTGACCCAATGTTAAAAGTTAGCAACTCTAATTGTATAGAAGGGAGTGTATGTTTTGTTTAAATGTCCCATCGTAGCATGGTCAGTATACTGAATGCTGGTATACATTATGGGGGGGGGTATTTCTAGTGGTTTTTCAAAAAAAGAAAATAAACAAAAGGAGTCTATTTTATCGTCTAATGCCTCTAAGAGCAGCAAACCGTCTCATGTCACGCTTAGAAACCAACACCATGACATGAAGTTTCAGAGAGCAGAAATAACAATGGACAAATTTTCCCTTCACATGCTCCTTCTTACATTGTTTCCTAAGAACAAAAGATACTTCCTCATAGCGAATCAGGCCATTGGCTCATCTTGCTCAGCATTGTCTACACTGATTGGCAGTAACTCTCCAGAATTTTAGGCAGGAGGTTTTTCCCAGTCCTATGTGGAGACACCATGGATTGAACCTGGAATATTCTGCACTCAAAGCAGACACTCTACCATTGAGCTAAGGCTATTTCCTCCTGCCAAGCCATTTCCCCAGAACTAAGATTCATCTTAATCCAAGCCAAATTAATTTGACCTTTGTGCTCCTCTCCTTTCCATTCCAACTGTCCACCATTCCACAATCTCCTGTGTACAGGGAGGTGGTGAATCTTCCTTAAAACAAACAAACAAACAAATAAAGCAAGGCCAACAAAATCTGTAATTAAAAAAAGAGAAATCTTACTAAGTCTTCACTGCTTCCATATAGTGGAAGCTGAGCCAAATGTTTGTTTAATTTGTTTGTTCATTCAATCTTATAAATGTATCAGCAGGCATCTTTACGGCATGCTCAGGGCACAGAACATGCAGTTTTCATTGCAATAAGATGGTGAACTCCAAAGAACAGGTAATAAAGCTGTATTGCACTTATGCACACTTCCTCTTGTCCTGCTGCTTTTCCCTGGGGGGAAGCTGCTGTTTAATGTTCAGGTGGAGCAAATGGCAATTTGGGTATTCCTGGATTGCCGTTTGTTCTTATCTATCACTAAAGAGTGGGTTTTCCCTTGGAAAGGCATGAAACAAGGAGAAAACTGTTCATACCAGTGCATAGAAAGTGCAGGTCAAGCAGAAAACTGCTTGAACCCGTACTTTTTGGCACAGAACAAGTGGACGTGTGGATGAGTGCTCACCTTTGCAAGTACATCATAATAGGTCACAGTCAATTGCAGAGATGGGGAACCACTTGCCCTCCAGAAATTGTCAGATTCCAGCTCCCATTCAGCACAGTCAGCATGATCCAAGATCGTCCCTGACCATTGGAAGTTGATGGTGGTAGTAGGTGTCCAATAACACCTGGGAGGCCATCAGTGCTCTATCCCTGGTTTATTAGAACAAATAAGGGTTAGGTTTTATCAACTTACACATCACTTCCCATTGTTGGCATCTTTCGGTCTTGAGAGACAATGGAGTTTGCATCTGCATCAGAAAGTTAGACTGCTGTGTTAGCAGCACCAAAGTGACCTTCTGAGGTGCAAGCCTAGGCAGTGTGTATAGAGGTCCTGCGCTGCCTAGACAAAAAGAACCACCAGAAGGCCCTCCGAGTTGGACTGAATGATGGGGATGGAGATGCTCCTTGAGGAATACTGGGCCGAGGTCGTTTAGGGGTTTAAAGGTCAGCACCAACACTCTGAGTTGTGCCCAGAAAAGTACTGGGAGCAATTGTAGGTCTTTCAGGACCAGTGTTATATGATCTTGCTGGCCACTCCCAGTCACCAGTCGAGTTGCTGCATTCTGGATTAGTTGTAGTTTCCGAGTCAACTTCAAAGGTAGCCACATGTAGAGTGCATTGCAGTAGTCCAAGTGGGAGATAACCATAGCATGCACCACTCTGGCAAGACAGCTGTGGGCATATAGGGTCTCAGCCTGCATACCAAATGGAGCTGGTAGACAGCTGCCCTGGACACAGAATTGACCTGCGCCTCCATGGACAGCTGTGAGTCCAAAATTACTCCCATGCTGCACACCTGGTTCTTCAGGGGCACAGTTATCCCATTCAGGACGAGGGAGTCCCCCACACCTGCCCACCTCCTGTCCCCCAAAAAACTGTACATCGGTCTTGTCAGGATTCAACCTCAATCCATTAGCTGCCATCCATCCTCCAACCACCTCCAGGCACTCACAAAGGACATTCACTGCCTTCACTGGTTCTGATTTAAAAGTGAGGTAGAGCTGGGTATCAAATGCATACTATTGAACACCCAGCCCAAACTCCTTGATGAGCTCTCCCAGGGTCTTCATATAGATGTTAAAAAGCATGGGGGAGAGGCACCCCATAAGTGAGAGCCCAGGGGACTGAACACTCATTCCCCAACACCACTTTCTGGACATGACTCAAGAGGAAGGAGAGGAACCATTGTATAACAGCACCCCCAGCTCCTTTAAGTGGTCCAGAAGAATGTCACAGTCAATGGTATCAATCAATCAATTTCCTTTATTCGACCGATAGTCAGAAATAAAACACAGAAATAAAACACAATACAGAATTATAAACTAAAACATCATAGAGGTACATGAATAAGGTAGGGCCACAGTACTAAACCTCTCACAGATAACCCACATCAAGGTATTCAATTGTATGTTTCCGACGCTTGAGTGCCAGGAAAAGGAATTTAGCCACTGACAAAGTTGTTTTCCTAGAAGACTTATTTAGCAGGTATGCTGTCTGCTTTCCTCTTTGTTGGGGACTAAGCTGGGGTAAGTATGGGGTTATAAGATACTGTCTTAAATCGTTGTAGAAGGGACAGCTCAGTAAAATGTGCTCTGTGGATTCTACCTCACCAACGCACCATGGCATAATCTCTGGTCATATGGGACTCCTCCATATTTTCCCTTCAGAACCGCCGAGTCAAGAACATTCAATGGTATCAAAGGCCGCTGAGCGATCCAACATGACCAGGAAACAGCTTTCACTTTTGTCCCTAGCCCGCCAGAGATCATTGACCAGCACGACCAAGGCAGTTTCAGTCCCATGGTGAGGCCTGAATCCCGACTAGGAGGGATCCAAATGTTCTGCATCCTCCAGGTGTGCCTGGAGTTGTTCAGCAAACACTTCCTCAATAACCTTGCACAAGAAAGGAAGATTTGAGACTGGGTAATAGCTGGCCGTATTAGCCGGGTTATTATAAGTTATTTTAAGAAGCAGTTTAATAACCACCTCTTTAAATGAGTCTGGGAAGGCTCCCTCACAGAGGGAAGCATTCATCATTCCAGGGAGTCCATCGCCCAGCCCTTCCTGGCTCACTTTTATGAGGCAGGATGGGCAAGTATCAAGGAGAGAGGTAGCTGGTTTCACTTGTCCAAGCAGCCTGTCCACATCCTTGGAGGTAACAGATTAGAATTGATCCCATGCAACTTGACCAGATAGGACTCTAGCACTCTCCCACCCCGGCCCTGCTACCATAGTGGAGTCTACGTCCTTCTGAATCTGAGTGACTTTATCTGCAAAAAACTTTGCAAAATTGTTGCAAGAGATATTGGGGTCCTCACCAGGCCCCAATGGTGGAGGTGGTTCTGTTAAATTGTGAACCACCTGAAAGAGTCTCCTGCTGATGTTTTCTGCATATGCAATAGAGGCGGCAAAGAAGGTCCTCTTCGCTGTCGTTATCACCACTTGGTAGGTTCAACATTGAGCTCTAACCCATGTCTGGTCCAATTCAGAATGAGTTTTTTTGCCACCGGCACACTAGCCATTCTCAGTGATTATTTCATCACCTTCAGCTCTGGGGAAAACCACAGGGCTGTCCAGGCTCCATGCAATCAGAGAGGGTGCCAGACAGTTGATAATCCTTCCGGTCAAGACCAGACCCAGAGGCAGGGATAGTCTTCAAACAATGACTAAACCTGCCTCCTCGGTAATGAGATGGTCTGTTCCTAGTGTAACTCCTCCTCCTACCTGTGATCACTGAGATCAGGTGTCCTTAAGAGGAACGTGCTATCAAAAATGTTTTTATTTCAAATGGTTCCAATGATCAGCAATATGGGATGCTTCAAGGAGTATCAAAGAGATATTATGAGATTTGTGTGGCAGGGGAAGAAACCAATAATAAAAGCGGGAACCTGCCCTGCCCTTCAGATGTTCTGCAGTTCCTGTCATCCCAGACTACTGGGAATGCAGGCTGGAGCTGATGGGATTTAAATTCCCACACCTTCTAGAGGGGCACAGGCTCCTCTGCCCTGCAAATAGCCCTGCAAAGAAGACCAGGTAGAAAAGGGGCTGGATTCAGGTGGAGGATACATCATCTGAGGGTCCCCAAAAGTTTAAACAACAAGCGAATGTTGGTTTATTACTTTCAGTCGTCATTGTCAAAAGATCAGTGTTGCTGCCAAAGAACATACGGTCGAAGCCTTCAGAAAATATTAAACTGTTCCCTTTATTGCCATCTTTTATTACTCTGATCTTTTCAACATGCTGTTTGGTTCTATCATTCGCTTGTGATTAGACACTTATATTGTATTCAGATTCAGTCTAATTTTCATATGAATGTTTATGTGAACTCATAACACACTTAAGACACATATTATTGTCAGTTAAATAAAGCACAGATTTGAGCTTCAGTATTTCATTAAAACAGATTGGATAAATTACAACCTTCTCCTTACAATTATGCACTGTTCACTTTACTTCAGGACTTAGGGTACTGAGCACCACCCCTCGGTAAACTGTTACTTTACTACCCAAGTGGAAAAACAGGCAGTACAGAAGTAAACAGGGTGAGGAGGAATAATATTTATCAAACCAATGGGCTGCAACCAGCTAAATTTGACTCAGAGCAGACCTGAAATTAATGTACCAAAGTCACAGACCAATCCAAACTATAGGAAGCCAGCACAATTTATGTCAGGGTAACTTGCCCTCTTGCAAACTAGTTTCAGGAATGGGGTAAATGCTGGCTGAACTGACCCAAGGCCTGGCCGAGGGGGGCGGGTCTTTAAAATAGAGTTTGACTTATACCACCATTTACCCTAGGAAAAATTCCTCTGGGTTGATAGGTCACATGACAAAGCAGAATGCATATTCTCCAGCATTCCTCAGATGAAAATAGGGACTTTTCTCATTCCCCCCACAACTGACCCACCTCAACACCCCCCCGAAGGAGCATTTCTTTTTTCCTCCCCCCCCCAATAAATTTTTATTGTTTTCTTTACACACTTAATCATACAATACATTACTCAAACTATAACCCTTTTTGTTCTGCCAAGCTTGTGACTTCCTCCCTTCCCTTCAGCTGGTAAAGGTAAAGGGACCCCTGACCATTAGGTCCAGTCGTGGCTGACTCTGGGGTTGCGACGCTCATCTCACTTTATTGGCTGAGGGAGCCAGCGTACAGCTTCCAGGTCATGTGGCCAGCATGACTAAGCCGCTTCTGGCAAACCAGAGCAGTACACGGAAACACCATTTACCTTCCCTCCGGAGCGGTACCTATTTATCTACTTGCACTTGACATGGTTTCGAACTGCTAGGTTGGCAGGAGCAGGGACCGAGCAACGGGAGCTCACCCCGTTGTGGGGATTCGAACCGCCAACCTTCTGATCGGCAAACCCTAGGCTCTGTGGTTTAACTCACAGCGCCACCAAGTCCCGAGTCTTCAGCTGGTATCCCTTTTCAAATCCAATCGCACATTTTAACTCTTTACATCTTATCTATGTTGTAGGAGTTACTTCAATCCTGCTAGTGTCTTTAAGTTTTTACAGTTATCATTTAAGTAATCAATAAATTTATACCAATTTTCCTGGAATCTCTGTTCGTCCTGGTCCCAAATCCTGCAGGTCAGTTTGGCTAACTCCGCAAAGTTCATCATTTTTGCCTGCCACTCCACAATAGTAGGAACCGAAGGAGCATTTCTTTTCAGAAGAATGAGTGCCCCAACCACTACACTAACAGGACACACACACACACCCAT
This sequence comes from Podarcis cretensis, assembly GCF_951804945.1. Lineage (NCBI taxonomy): Eukaryota > Metazoa > Chordata > Lepidosauria > Squamata > Lacertidae > Podarcis > Podarcis cretensis. Next base: position 5,652,570 of record NC_137184.1, on the reverse strand, counting down.
CTTGAGAACATCCCTTAATCCTTATTTTATTTTATTCTTTGATAGATTTTTTACAAAGAGAAACACACACACACCCCAATAAATACATTTTAGAAAGGGGCAAGATTAGTTACAGACAGACAAAGCATTTAAAAAAAGAAAATCCTTGTGCTTTGCTCCACTCTGCCTTTCTTCACATCCTGGGCAGCCCTGCCCTCTGCCTGCACCTCAGAACTGGCACATTTTGCAGGGCTGGGCCTTGGTGGCAGCAGACTCTTCTCTTTGTGCATTCTGTAGCAGTTGCTACAAGTTGCCCAAAGGATGAGGCCTGCAGTGGACATGGAGAGGACACGGAGCGGCAACTGCATGCTCCCTAGCAGCTGCAGCTGCCCAGGACAAGTGCCAGCTCACCCTCCTTCCTGAACTCAGCAGTGGTAGCACTGATGGAGGTAATAGGGACATTCCAGGGTCAAATCAGAAGCCAGCATGAGTTTTGTAATTTGAGGACTGTCCCTGGAAAACTGGGACACTTGGAGGTTATATGATGGAAGGCATCACCATCTGACCCATCCCACCCCCCACCTCCGTTTCCAGGATTTATGCTGGTTTTGGCAGAGCCCTGGCTGAGCTGGGATAGAGCACTTTAGCCAACGTAGCCCCGGCTGAGCCCAGGTTCAGCCAGAGATCTGCCTATTCCAAACTCTACCAGTCCAGGCATATCATTGGTTTGGCTCCCTCCCTCAGTCATTTCCATTCATTTGAATGGGCCGACTCTGCTGAAGAAGGTATTTAAGTATACCTTTACTAAGAAACCTGAGGCCTTCCTTCTGGGTATTGTCGACCAGAAGGTGTTAAAGAAGGACCGAACATTTTTTATGTATGCAACAACGGCAGCAAGGATACTTATCGCCAAGAATTGGAAAACTCAAGATCTACCCACACTGGAAGAGTGGCAGATGCAGCTGATGGACTATATGCAACTGGCCGAGATGACTGGTAGAATCCGTGACCTGGGAGAAGAGAGGGTCGAGGAGGACTGGAGGAAATTCAAGATTTATTTACAAAAATATTGTAATTTGATTGAATGCTAAGAAGGATGCTAGATCACAAATAATTGCCTACCATTGAATTAGATCTGATTTTGACGATAAGTGAGATTAAGGAAAATATAAACTTTTTGGAGAATTGCTAGATTTTATTTAAATGAGTGGAGATAAGATTGTAAATAAGTGGGTAATTTGCCTGAAAAATTTCTTTTTTTGTAATGATGTAAGTGGGAGCGGGAGATGCGAGGGAGTCTAAAGAAGCGACAAAATTATGTTATGATATAAGCAATGTTGTTTAATAATTACGCATTTGTATTCAAAAATTTTTAATAAATCTGCATTAAAAAAAAAAATGAATGGGCCGACTCTGAGTATGACTAATGATGGATGCATGTAACACCCCTGCTGAAAAAGCAACACTGGTCGCCAAGTTATTTATAAATTTTTCAAATTTCTTAATACCCAACCGTTCACCACAAGGTCCCAGGGTGGGTTGCAACAATATAATATGCACTTATAAAACAAGTGAAACTATTACAATTATTTTTTAAAAAAAACCAGTAAAACACACAAAACCATTATAATAACCAGAACAATACTAATTCAGGAAAAGCAGTGGGTCCCACAAAATATCTTAACTGTCAAAGACTTGGGTAAAGAGATAGATCTTCAGCATATGGTGAAAGCACAGGCAACAAAGATGCTAGAAGCCCCTTTGTGAGGGACATGCCATAATTTAGGGCAGTGTTTCTGAAATCTGGGTCCCCAGTGATTGTTGAACTATAACTCACATCAACCTTAGCAAGCAGGACCAGTAGTCAGGGAACACCATCCTTTGCCAATATAGACCAGCCCAGCTACTGAAATCTCAGAATGAGGCCAGACTGGTTCTGCCAAAGCTTGCAGAAATACATGTGGTGGTAGGGTTGCCATATTTCAAAAGTGACAATCTGGACACAAAAATTGTTGGCAAGGTAGTTGGCTTTTTTATTTTTGGCCAAAGTTGTTAATATTTTGTTTGAGATTCTGCAAGAAAAAGCTTAAGATTTGAGCTATTTTTAAGGAAATTCGGCAAAATCTACAGTTCCAACATGGGTTGTCATATGGCCAGATTTTCCCATTCATTTAAGCTATTTCCACTCAGACTCTGTTTCTGAGGGCTGAGGGAATTTCTGAACATACAGCAGCCCTATGTGGTGGAAAACAGGGAGCTGGCCTTCTCTGTTGTAAGTGTCTAGTTCATGAAAATATCTTCACTGGAAAGAAGGCTGGAACCAGTCTTGAGTTTTCTGTGCATTCTGAATGTATATTGATTCAACCAGGTCTTTGTGGGTCAACAATAACTGACCTTGAGAGCTGTTCTGGTTGCTGAATTTATGGCTGCATTTTAATTTTGATTTATTGTAACATGTGCCTATTCATTTTTCATTTTGTGCACTGTTTATCTTTTAAAGTTGTAAACCACCTTGGGATTGGTATAGAGTAGAAAAATAAAATATATATATAAATAACATCTGGAAGGTGATAGTTTCCCCATCCCTGATATTCTGCTCTCTTCAGACTTGGTCACACCTTACAATGAACACAGGGCACAGCTGTCCCTATAGAGGTACAAGTGTTAAATTATTCATAGCATGGAGGAAATGGATAGAGAATATCTGCTCCCCTGGGACTCCAGGTGGACAGCTGTTGCCTCATGGGGCAGCTGCAGTGGGTCCAGGGAGACTGCCATCTTTTGGTGCGACTGGGCTCTTAGGTAAGGCTGGGTAGTGCCCACCTAGCCAATCAGAGGCAGGGGGTTAAGGGCTGTGATTAGCCCTCCCCTAGCCTGTTTAAGGGTGTGGCCAGGTGCAGGCCATCCTGTTGGCAGATCATCCTAGGATTTTCCATCCAGCAAGTCTTTAGGGGCCTATCTGCCTACAGACCATGCTATGGTTTATTAGGTCACTGTATTTGGGGCCAAGGCAGAATTTTCTCCTGTAAGCAAATTGGCTGGGTTGCAGGTTTTTGCTTACCTCATAGCAATTGTCACTACTCTGGTGGATAAGGCATTGCGCTGGATCCTTAGTCACAGGGGCACCCCATTGGAGGGGTCCAGGACGGGTGACTCTGTCCAGGAGTCCACTGGGGGACCGATGGGCCAATACACCTCTCCCAATGGTGGCATGTGCAGGGTTGTAGAATCCATTCCATGTTGGGAGTTACTCCCCAGCATAAGTTTGACCCCACCAGGTTCCTAGCAGGTAGCCAAATCTACTCTTTCCTGTAATCAATAAAGCTGTGGCCTAATTCAACCCAATACTAGTCTCCTGCATCATTCTTGTGGCTCTCCCTTCACCTACAGTGGTCAGTATACACCTATGCGGCAAAGGTTTTCTCTTTCTATCATAACACTAGAACTCACGGACAACCAAATGAAGCTGAGCATTGGAAGATTCAGGACAGAGGAAAGGAAGTCCTTCACACAGCACACAGTTGAAACTATGGAACTTTCTCCCACAGGAGATAATGGTGGCCACCAACATGAATGGCTTTAAAAGAAGATTAGACTAACAATTAGATTAAATGAAGGAAAGGGCTATCGGTGGCTACTAGTCATGATGACTATATTCTTCCTCCAAAGTCAAATGCAGTGACACTTCTGAATACTTGCTGCTGAGAGCCATAGAATGGGAGAGTGTGATCTTGTGCTTGAATCCTGCTTGTTGGTTTCCCACAGGCATCTGACTGGCTACTGGATGATGAAGCAGATGGGGCATGGCCTGATCCAGGAGGCTCTTATATTATTATGAGTGAGTGTACACTGGTACAGCTTAATTATTGTGAACAAAGCTACATGGACTGTACATGGACTCATTGAACATTATATGTGACTAACTGTACAAGTGTATAGCTCAACTCTCTGGGCACACATGTACACAGACTGTACACTTGTTGAGTATAACCCCTTTAATCCCTGCTTTCATCCGATAATGTTAAACATGTTCCATCCACACCCACTATTCATGCCTCTTCAGACACTTAATTTATCTTTGTGCTTTGGGCAGCCCACAGACCTGGACAGCCATCCATTTCCTTGTGACCTTTCTCATGATGTCTTTGTGTCACTGGTAAATATTCTGTCATACTTTATGGTGCCAAAGCTCTCCACAGCACACACACACACACACACACACACACACACACACACACCAGCTAATTTTACAGTGTTGCTAACCCCCTTCCTATTAACTCTTTTAAACCCCAGCAGAAGCAAACACCACTAATTTATGCCTTGCTTTCCCCTTTTTTAATCCCCAACATATTTCTTATTTTAATGCCCCATCTCTTCCACATCAATATTCTTTTAGCATGGGTAAGTGAAAAACAACCCCCAAAGAGTAAGTATTTTATCTGGCCTTTTGAAAAAGACTTGCACCCACCCACCCACCCACACCCACATACTGTTTGTTACACCAGGAAGAAAGAGTGGTGTGCCACTGCAGAGGTGCTTTATAGCAAATGCTGGGTGTTGGCTTGTCAGTGTCACTGCTGGTGGGATATTTACAGTCTGTTGGCTCGTGAATATCATAAAGTCAACCCATGTTCTCATCAGGCTAAATTACTAGGCTAAGCTAATATGACTCTTTAATACACCACTAATTTATCAGGGCAGTGCTGCCATTTACTTTATGAAGCTATATTCATAAAGCACATCAATGTGTCCCGCAAAAAAGGGGGAAATAAATAGAATGAGAAACAAATAGCACCGTGTTTAACAAACCATTTAGGCAATGACGGTAAAAGAGGGTCATAAATCCCCCCACTGAATGTTTTAGTCACTTTCAGAAGTCACAAGTCAGAAACAGGCAGTGTTGTGTGTTTCCAGGGCAGGGTGAGAAACCTACAGCCCTGCAGAGGTTGCTGGACTCTCTTTAGCCACAGTCAGTAGATCAGCAGTGGTGGGAGTTGGATTCAAGCCATACCTGGAAAGCCACAGGTTGCTCATCCTTCTCCCAAAGGGATGGTCCAATGTCCTTCTCAAAAAAGATATTTAAATTGTGACTGGAAGCCTTGCAGGGGTCAGCAAACTTTTTCCGCAGGGGGCCGGTTCACTGTCCCTCAGACCTTGTGAGGGGCCGGACTAGATTTTTTTGGGGGGAAATCCCCCACAACTCTCCCCTCCCTTCTCCACAGCACTGGACAAGCCCTAGTGGCTGCTTACCTATGCCTTGTGAGTGGCAGGGGGTGGCAGTAGTGGTGGCAGAGGGACGATGAGCGGCATTAAAGGGCTGGCCCCAGAAAGGGGCTGCCCTGCTTTAAATGGTGCTCAGCCAACTGTGGCTCAACAAAGCCCAGCCCCCTTCCTCCTCTAGGCAGGGCGGGGAGAAGCCAGGAAGAGGGAGGGAGGAGGCGCCACTGCGGTGTTTGTGAGGGAGGGGGGAATGGTGCAGCCCAAATGATTAGAATCCCCACACCAATCCACACAGTGACTCCTGGACCGTCCATGCGCCAGATCCAGAAGGCAATAGGGCCGGATCTGGCCCCCAGGCCTTAGTTTGCCAACCCATGCCTTAGGGACATCACAAGTGTGATTGGAATGCTCAAGGAAGGAAGGAAGGAAGACCAGACCACAGCTCCTGTCATTCCCAGCCAGCATTGTACAATGACATTAGGGTCAATGGAGGCACTGCCCCACCAATCTCATCCATTACTGCTGCACCAAATTAATTCTTTCCTCTGTCACTTGCCTGCCTTCAAACTTACAACCAAAGCATGGGGTGAAACTGGTTGTCAGCTTCGTCCTCCTTAATCTCAATGTTCACCTTGTAGAACTCTGTAGGGTGGAAGATGGGGCAAAACTAGAATTAGTTGGCTGTCTGTCATGAGCTCCAGCTTTTCCTGCTGTTGGCTTCCTACCTTACATCCCACCAGTTTTAACAGCCGCTAGCAACGACTGGTCACTGGTAAGGAAAAAGGGGAATAAGGGGACTTATAGACTGGAAACATCTGGAGAGCCTCATGTTCACCACCTCTGTATTGTTATAGATTTGGGGTAAACCCTAGAAATTAATAAATGCCAGGGTTTTGATTAATTGGGATATGAGTTAAAGTGCAGAACTGTGGGAGATAGGGAATTCCAGGAATTCCTAGGCTGGTTTATGCAAAGAACAAACCTGTTAACATGACAAAAAGGTGTTGATGGACCATTGGAGAGAGGAATCCTTTAGCCTGGGGAGTGAGCTGTTCGAGCTGTTACCAATGTCATGGGGTATGAGTTTGAGGGGATAGGAAAAGGGAGTTTTTGAGCAAGGGTTGTTAGAAGAGAGGAGGAAGAGGAGCAGGGATCCTTCTTTGGATGGTGCTGGCTACAGGCTGCTTATGCTGCTGCCTTGTGAAATGACCACGCTGTGAGATCTAGACTCCCTCCATGCAGACTGAAGGTGTAACAAGCTGAATAAACCATATTTCTTAAAGCATGACGGTTTTCTGCTCTCCAAAGGGACACAGACCCTGTGAATGTGCCTGGGACCCCATGGGTTCTTACCACCACTTTGCAGAGAGAGGGGCAGGCACCCAACTTTTGTAACAGTATTAATACTTTCTATTATAGGCACTTGAAAGTACTGTAGAGCTGGGGAAAGATTGGGAAAGGGAAACAAAAATGATCAGGGGGTGGAGCACGTCCCCTATGCAGAAAAGGCAAGTAAGTGGGGCATAAAATTATTCATTGTGTGGGGAGAAAATGGGTGAGAAAAGGTTTTTCTCCTTCTTTCACAATACCAGAACTTGGAGCTATTCAGCAAGGCTAGATGTTTGAAGATAGGCAAAAGAAAGTACTTATTAACACAGTGCATAGTTAAACTATGGAACTTGCTCTCTCAAGATGCCATGAAGGCCATCAATTTAGATGGCTAAAAGAGAATTAGACTAATTCACAGAGAACAAGGCTAGCACTGACTACTAGCCACCCTGGCTGTGTTCTACTTCCACCGTTGAAAGCAATATATCTGAACAACAGTTGCTGGAATTACAAGCAATGAGAGTGCCATTGCATTCGTGTCTTGCTTGTGAGCATCTCATAGGCATCTGGTTGGACATGGGGAAACAGGAAGCTAGATTAAATGAACCTTTGGCATGATCCAGCAGGGCTTTTCTTATGTTCTTATGTTCACAGTAGAATTTGCAACTTCCCTGGTTAGATCCCAATACCCAGAACCTAAGGGGCCACCCAACAGATCCCTGCAGTGCAAGCAATGCAGAAAATTTGATAATTTTGTCCTCTAAAAGCTTTTGGTTTCTTTTGACAGGTCTGGAGTGTTTAAAGATGGGAAAGTGAAGGAGATAAATAGATTATTGATCGAACAGGCTTGTAATTCCTTAGTGAATTGGATTTAGCTGCTTCACTGAGATCAGGCCTCTGCCATAAATCTCTCAGTGAATCAATGGTGATGGGGGAACATCTTGTGGGAAAGATGCCCATGTTGCTATGGATACCATGGGGGTGAGGGAATGGGAGCCTAGCTGGGGGTAGAGGAAGGAAGAAGTGAGTAAATAAATGAACAATACAGTTTTTGGTCCAGTGGCTCAAGTAAGTAAATAATTATTCCAATTGCTTCAGAGTTTGACTCAAGAGCATGTCCTTGTGATATGGATGTATCAAAGCCACTTGCTTTTCCATGCCATGCTAATGGAGGGTATTGTCATCAACACTGCAATTAATTGTCTTGGTATGAATCAGTGGAGCGAGGTTAGTCAATATGGTCCTTCAGCTACAACCTTCATCACCCCCAAACAGCTTGGTCAATGGATAGGGATGATGGAAGTCATTAGATGTCCTTGGTGCAGAGAAAGGATAGTCAGCAAGGTGCCCTCCAAATGTTGTTTGATTAATACTCCCATAAGCCCTACCAGCTTGGCCAGTGATCAGGGATGATAGAGGTTGAAGTCGTACAACATATGGAGGGTGCCGCCTATCAATCACCTGGTGTCATAGTTTCATCAGGTGATGCTGTGCTTTGAAACCCTGAATATTAGGACTCCAGAGTGCAGCACAGGGCTGTTTGAAAGCCTGATTTCTGAGTTTAAAGGAGAAGTACAGGAGGATGGCAACCCACCAGTCAGAAACATGTAGATCTGGCTTGGGCTCTGGGAAGGAAATTAGTCATAAAAGACCTAACCAAGCCAAACAGGAAATAGCAGTGGTGGCTGGTGGCCCCTGGGGCTGGTAGGGCAGAAGGCATGACACCCAACAGTAGGTGGAGCTATAGGCAATGGCAGAAATAGTTTTCTCCCTATCCACCTTTCTGTTGAGTTCTACAAGGGGAATACTGAAACTATAGAGGTGGAAGCTGACAGCACTGGACTGGCTGTAAGTAACGAGGCAGGCAAGTGGGGAATGGCTGGCTAAAGGAAGACTGAAATTGGTGGGCCAGTGCCCCATTCAACTTACTGGACTAGTCCCTCTGCATTTGAGTCTAGCCCCTAATCATGCAAATGAGGGGAACACCTAAAATGTCATATCACCCTGTGAGATGTGACAACCCTAACAGCATCACTCTTATTTTATTTTGTTAGAGCTGTAACATGTTTCAAGGGTAACCTTTCCATAACTCCAGAGGTCAAGGCATAATGTGGGCTGCAAGACCTTGCATTGGTGTCTGACAAATTAAAAGTATGCAAGCCAAGCACAGATCAGCAGGGACTTGAGAGAGGGGTAGAGGACATTTGTCAGCTTACAGAGCGGCCTGTCTCATTAGTAGCAAGGATGTTTGCTTTGGATCCCATGTTTAGAAATGTCAGCAGGGGGCTAATGGCTGGGAAATGGCTGTGCCTGGGTGAAGATGAAGCACTAGGGGAAGTTTATCCCATCATTCAGTGGAAGTTAAGCCAGCCTGGTGCCTCTCCTAACTGGATCATAACTTTTCAAGTCGAGCCATTTCCATTTCCCACAGTCATTCTGGCAGGGGATTGAATTTACTCCCTGCTGATTCAGTTCCAAGCAGAGAGAGAGAGAGAGAGAGAGAGAGAGAGAGAGAGAGAGAGAGAGAGAGAGATGTGCAGAGGTGGATTCATGGATGATTTGTGGCCTGAGGTTTCCAGAAGTAAGGAGATGCCTTCAATTGATGGTGGACAGGTATTCTTGTGGGATATCTTACAACTCGGGAGGAAGATGCTGAAGACAACAATAATGGTTGAGCAAATCAGAGAGGGAGGGAACTGTTCACAAAATCATTTCCCCCTTCATGAAAAGCCCTTGCTCACATTTCAGCAATCTTCACCATTCCAAAGAGGGGTAAAAGTGTATACCTCTTCTATCATCATCCTGGTGGCTGTTGGATGTCACCTATCATTCCCCAACCCACTTAGGAATTTAGGGGGAAATTTCTATTCCAGGACCACATTCTGTCACAGGGAATCTTTGGAGAGTGGGGTGTAATTTGGCAGGAGTTAAATGGAGTTAGAAGCAAAAGTGAGTGGAGCTGGAAGCAATAGAGGGGGGAGAGCAATGTATATGCCTTATAATTTTGTACCATAGACTATATTCCAGACATATGAAAGCTGAGGACTCTCCAGACATATACATTGCTCCAGGCACTCAAAAGCAGTCAGGCAAAAGCAGAATGTGACCAGTGAGAGCTTTGGGTATAGGAGAAGGGGTAGCCTATAAAAATTTAAAATCACAATACTATAATCTCTCTCTTTCTCTCTCTCACACACACACACATTCAGCTATAGAAATATAAAACACAGGAAACACTTTAAGAAGACTTCCTTAAAATCCAATGAAATTCCCATAAGACCCAATCAGCCAATTTCAGTTTCTCAGTTTCTCACTTTTCCCAAGCTTCAATTCAGTTCTTCACATTTCCACAGCAATTTCCTCCTCCTCTTCCTCCTCCTCCTCCTCCTCCTCCTCCTCCTCCTCCTCCTCCTCTTCTTCCATCCTCATGAAAATTTGTGAGTATTTGAGTGCATTTTTGTATTAAGATTCTTCTTGACCCTTCTCCATCATGGCTCAAAAAAGTGAGCTAGATATGACTGGGCAATGGTCTCTGTGGGATCAGATCATGAGTTGCTTTCCCCTCGGTGGGACCTTGCCAGAAATGCTTAAAGAAGCAGTTATCAAACTGCTTTAGACCCAGTTAAAATGGCCAATTATCATGCAGCCTCAAACCTTCCATTCCTGGGCAAGGTGGTCAATCAGGTGGCCACAGAACAACTCCAGGCATGCCTGAAGGATGCAGACTGTTTGTACCCCTTCCAACTGAGTTTCAAGCCCTATCATGGGACTGAAACTGCATTGGTTGCACTGGTTGATGATCTTGGGCAGGCTAGGGACAGAGGTGAAAGCTGTTTCCTGGTTCTGCTGGATTTCTCGCCGGCTTTTGATACCATCAGCCATGGTATCCTTCTGGACCATCTAGGGGGGTTGGGAGCAGGAGGCACTGTTATGCAGTGGTTCTGCTCCTTCCTCGTGGACCATGTCCAGAAAGTGGTGTTGGGGAATGAATGTTCAGACCCTGGGCACTCACTTGTGGGGTGCCTCAGGGCTCCGTTCTCTCCCCCATGCTTTTTGACATCTATATGAAGCTGCTGGGAGAGATCATGAGGGGGGTTGGGTTGGGTGTTCATCAGTATGTGGATGATATCCAGCTCTACCTCTCTTTTAAATAAGAATCAGTGAAGGTGGTGAATGTCCTGTGTGAGTGTCTGGAGGCAATTGGAGGATGGATGGCAGCTAACAGATTGAGGTTGAATCCTGACAATAAAGAAGTACTGCTTGGGGAAAACAGGGTGTTTTATTGCTTTCACCTCTTGGCATAAATCAAACGCCCAACATACTTCTTAAACGTGCCTCTTGTATGTGGGAGTTGCCCTGATGGATAACACTCAAGACACAGGAACAGTTCAGGCAATTAGCTCTTTATTGCTGGCATTAAGTGTAGCTGTTGCTATATATACAGAATAGTTCATTTAGGCTACTGGTCCCAGCAGCTGAACATCTCATACAGCTTACGGCAGCATATAGCATCAGCCCATAGCAGCAGCAGTTGTAGGAAGGTAAAAAGCTAAATAGTAAAGGATCCCTGGATGTTAAGTCCAGTCATAGGTGACTGTGGGGTGCAGGGTTCATCTTGCTTCAGGCTGAGGGAGTCAGTGTTTGTCCACAGACAGCTTTCCAGGTCATGTGGCCAGCATGACTAAACTGCTGCTAGCACAATGGGACACAGTGACAAGTGCCGGAGTGCACAGACAAGCTGTTTATTTTCCCGCCACAGCTGTACCTATTTATCTACTTGCACTGATATACTTTCAAACTGCTAGGTTGGCAGAAGCTGGGGCAGAGCAACTGGAGCTCACCACTGTCACAAGGATATGAACCGCCAACCTGATCGGCAAGCCCAAGAGGCTCAGTGGTTTAGTGAGAGAGACTAACACACACTCTCTTGTTGACTCTTATTCTAGCTGTTTCTCCAGCTATTTCTCTAGCTGTTTCTCTAGCTGTAAGAGAAACTACAGACCAGCCTTTTAAAGGCTATAAGTTCCTGACCCTGTGCTAAGGAAACTAATTAACTCATGATCCTTATCTCACACCTGTGTAAGCAATTCAGCTTCTCTGGTCAGTTTCTGGAACATTCTCCACTTTCCATCAACAGAAACTCACTCAGTTTTCTGCAAAACGAGTGATCAATCTCCCAACAGGGTGGGTATGGGTGATTCCCTGGTCCTGAATGGGGTTACTCTGCCGCTGAAAGACCAGGTATGTAGCCTTGGAGTCATTTTGGACTCACAGCTGCCCATGGCGGCACCAGTCAGTTCTATGTCCAGGGCAGTTGTCTACCAGCTCCATGTGGTACACCGGCTTTTTACTACCTGTGCATTGTCTTGCCAGGGTGGTACATGCTCTGGTTCTCTCCCACTTGGACTACTGCAATGCACTCTGTGCACCTTTGAAGGTGACTCAGAAACTACAATTAATCCAAAACGAAGCAGCTAGACTGGTGCCTGGAAGTGGCTGCCAGGACCATATGACACTGGTCCTAAAGGATCTTCACTGGCTCCCAGTGTATTTCCAAGGACAATTCAAAGTAATAATAATAATAATAATAATAATAATAATAATAATTTATATTACACCCATCTGGGTGGCTTCCAACAAAATATTAAAAATACAATAAAACATCAAACATTAAAAACTTCCCTAACAGGGTTGCCTTCAGGTGTCTGTCCTGATCTTTAAAGCCCTAAACAGCCTCAGTCCTGAAGGAGTGTCTCCACCCCCATTGTCCAGCCTGAATACTGAGGGCCAGCTCCGACAGCCTTCTGGCGGTTCCCTCATTGCAAGAGGTGAGGTTACAGGGAACCAGGTAGAGGGCCTTTTCTGTAGTCACACCCACCCTGTGGAACACCCTCCCAGCAGATGACAAACAGATAAACAGCTATGTGATTAAATATATATACATATATATCTAAAGGCAGCCCTGTTCAGGTAAGTTTTAGTATTTGATGTATTGTGTTTTTACTGGGATACTTTTTTTTTGGGGGGGGGGGGGTGGAAGTCACCAAAGTTACTAGATTAACCCTTTCAGATTGGCAGCATATAAATAAGTTGTTGTTGTTGTTGTTGTTAGATATAACTTTTGCAATAAATTTTGTAAATGCATTTTCACATGTCATTTTGCCTAATAAATGGAAGAGGGCTTGTTAATTCAATATCTACTAGTAAAACCAGATCCTTGGTTATCCTTATGATGCATTTGTAAGCTATTTAACATGTGCTGGAATAATAATAATAATAATAATAATAATAATAATAATAATAATAATAATCCCAAGCAAGCTGTTATCTTGATTCAGGCTCCAGGTGATAAATTACCTAAGTTGCCATTCAGAAGTTTCATGCTGTGGTCTCCCTTTGAAGTTCCTTTGCTCAAGAATCACATCTTGAGGGTCATCAGCAGACCAGAAAGAGCTGCACTTCAGCAGTGGAGCATCTGCTTTGCACATAAAACATTCTAGGTTCAACCCCTGGCTTGGTTAGAAAACTGTATTGTGAATTTCAAGGGATGGGTGTTTTTGTTTTTTTTCCTGTTTGCATGTTGATTTGTGTACAAATTGGGTAGTTTCTCATTAAAATGTAAACAAATCTGGTTATTCCTCCATCCCCATTGGAAGATAATACTTAGCAGGCAAAAGCCTGTTGGAGGAAAATGTCTTTAGGAATCACATGAAAGAAAGACAGCCAAAGAGGGGACTACGATTCCTAGAGCAAAGTATTTCTGAATATTGGTGCATTCACTGAAAATGCCCTGTAGCACCTTAGAGACCAACTACGGTAAGTTTATTCTTGGTATAAGCTTTTGTGTGCATGCATACTTCTTCAGATATGAAGAAATGTGCATGCACACAAAAGCTTATACCAAGAACAAACTTAGTTGGTCTCTAAGGTGCTACTGGACATATGAAAGTGCTTCATCGACAATGCCTCCATCATAGATGGGATGCTGAAAAGCATGTCATCTACTGATTTTAGGAGGTGGACAGAATGACATAGGAAAGCACTGTATAATCACCTATGCTTGAGAAGGATTCTTGGGATTTTTTTTTTAATCCCCACAAAAAAACCATGTCAACTGGTAGCCACCAAGATGTCCTCTGCTTGCTGCCACAGCAAGAGCTGGGAGTAGTGTTGAAAAATGTTTCCCTTGTTACTTCCCCATCCAGGCAAAGTGCCTTCTGGTGGACTCACTCCATTGACAATGGTTTCTGACACATTACCTACTAGGTCTTAGGAAGCATGGAGAATGTGAATGTTGGCTACATCCAGTTGCATGCTCTTGCCCAGAGTTTTGGGGCAGAAATGAGGCAGGCAGGTGGTAGTTAGCAGACCCCCATAGCTGCCCACACTGACTAGAAGCAGGTCTCTGGGGTTTCAGGCTGCGTACACTCCCAACCCTTGATGAAGATGCCAGGGATTGAAGCTTGGACTTTCTGGACTCAATCAGAAGAAGAAGAGTTTGGATTTGATATCCTGCTTTATCACTACCCGAAGGAGTCTCAAAGGGGCTAACATTCTCCTTTCCCTTCCAACCCCACAAAAACCACTCTGTGAGGTGAGTGAGGCTGAGAGACTTCAGAGAAGTGTGACTAGCCCAAGGTCACCCAGCAGCTGCATGGGGAGGAGCGGAGATGCGAACCCGGTTCACCAGATTATGAGTCTACCACTCTTAACCACTACACCATGCTGGTTCTCTGGCTTTTCCCCAAAAAGGGGAAAGTTGCGTCACTGAGCTATGGCTTTTCCCCAAAAAGGATGCTGGACTCATAGTATCCCTACAAGATACTAGGCTCATCCAGACTTCCTTTTGTGCAATACTTTCCAGGCACAAGACCACACTTTAAAGCTCTGTGTCTGAGCAGGTTTTTTGTTTTTTACCCCAGTGCTTTCCCCAAGAAAACCTGTGTTTTACTGCAGAATTGGAGCAAATGGTGATCTGTGGAAAACCCCAATTACCGTTTGCTCTAGTTCAGCAGTAAACTGTGTGTTTTCCTGGGAGAAGTGCCAGGACAAAAGTGGTAGTAGTAGTAGAAGTAGAAGAAGAAGCAGCAGCAGCAGCAGCAGCAGCAGCCTGGACACAGGGCTTTAAAGCCCAGATCTGTGTCTAGAAACATAGTACAAAAGGCAGCCTCGATGAGCCCAATGAGCGGTATTTCTTTCCCCTTTTTGCTCTCTTTCTCCCCTTTAAATAATGTTGTTTGAGCTGATTTCAACCATGCAATTCATATATATATATATATATATATATATATATATATATATATGCAGTTTATTTTTAGATCTGAAATGGCATACTGAGAGTGATGCTGTCTCTTTGCCCAGCTCTGGAAAGGGGGAGGGGGGTTGCAAAGTGTGGATTCGACAAGGACTGTTTTGAAATTAAGCCACTGGTAAAGATTGAGGTCAAAACACATCTGTCTGTTGGAACAGACTGAAGTTTTAGACACATGTCTATTTTCAGTGGATTAGAACAGATAGAATACCCTGCAATGGAATGTTTCTGGGAACCTAAATAGCTGAGAGGCAGGGGCAGGCCTGTGGTTCAAATTTGGATAACATTTCCATATGCCAGTGTATAGATGCATCAGTGAGGCTGGACATTTCATCACTCAGTAAGCAATGTAAAATAAAAATAAGAATTCCTGGTAGTGAAAGTTTTCACAAAAAGACATGTAGAATGATCAGCTATTAAAGAATGAGAGGAGAAATTATGAGAATTGCTGTTTATGGAAATTGACAGATTATCAGAGATTCAAAGAACAAAAAATGCATGATAGCTTTCAAAAAGATTAATAAATATGCTGAGTATTGTGAAAGAAAATGCTTGGTGTCAGAAGCAAATTATCAATTAAAGGTAAAGGGACCCCTGACCGTTAGGTCCAGTTGCAGATGACTCTGGGGTTGCAGCGCTCATCTTGCTTTACTGGTCGAGGGAGCTGGCATACAACTTTTGGGTCATGTGGCCAGCATGACTAAGCCGCTTCTGGTGAACCAGAGCAGCACACAGAAACGCCGTTTACCTTCCACTGGAGCGGGATTATTAATTATCAATTAATAATGCATTAATTGCATTAATTGTGTTATAAATGGGCTGTCCTGAGGGACTGACACACTGAATACTCCTTGATCCAAGGGTCTCATGGGGGTATAGGCTGAAATGTGAGTTCCAATTTCCACTTATCACTAAGATCAAGTGAAGCTTAGTGAAGCTTTAGCCAATTCCACTCTTCCCCAGGCAATTCTGCACACATCATGTCTGAATAAAAGTCTTTCTCAAGGCCTTATTTCTGTACTTGCTCTTTACTAGGGTCATCTCCTGAGACAGCTGGCATGCCCAGAATTCAGTCTGGTCCCAGTGTCCCAGGTGGGATGAGGTTAAGGCCCAGAGCTAGCCTGAGGCAGGTTGAGGCCACTGCCTCAGGCAGCAGAAGCCTCCCAGGTGGTGACAATTTTGGGCAAGATGGTGTCCATTTTGGGTGAGATCTCACCTGAAATCTAATGAGATCTTTCACTTTCTCTAGGCTTTTGGGTAGTTAGGGATTCTTTTACTTTGTAGAACCAAGGTGTGTGTACGTAGTGATTGATTTGTGCTGTCCACATATTTGTAACCTCACTGTCTAACACAATACCCATATACTCTATTCCCGACCCCCTACTTTTTCATGTGACAATTCTTTATCAGGCATAAGGTTAAATATATAAACACATTTTAAGTGGATATATGTCCTGACTTAGAATAATAGAATTAATAGAGTAGTACCCCAAGGATCATCTAGTCCAACCCCATTCAGAAGGTTCCTTTCCTCTCAAGAATGTATATTGGGTGCACACAGTGGACACATGTGTGGGTTCAGGTGTACATCTTGTAATATCTTAAAATACTGATTTGTTAACACAGTTTAAAACTTTTTGTTTGAGCTGGGAACTGCAGCAGAACAGCTGAGTAACAAAACAGATATCTAAGAAAATGCTCCTAACCACCCTCTGTCAATTGTAGAGGTGTGTGATTAGGATGACATGTAGATATCTCCCCACTTGCTTCAGCTAGTAGAGAGGTGCACCTTTGGTGGTGATGTTGGAGGACAGAGAGTGAGTGTAGTAGCAAATGTTTGCGGTGTAGGGCTATTTTCTATAAAACATATCTCAATCCTCCATCCAGGTCTTGAACATCTAGCAATGAAATTCAGCTTGCCTAGAATGCATCTGTACAATGTAGTGTCAGAAAATGCTTCACCAGTATCATCTTCCTGGAAACCTGTTACCATTGGTGTGTCCACAGGATTTGCATCAACCAAATTCAGCCTGGTCAATACATCAGCAATTTTCTGAGATTGGTGTACCAAAAAAATCACCTGCCTGGTTTCTTTCTACTTCCAGAGAAAGATAGTTGGATACCTCACCAAGATCCTTCATGTCAAAGTGCTTTCACAGCTGAGCTAGGGTGCTTTGATACAAAGCCTGATGCTTCGGGGGGGGGGGAGAAAGAGAAGAAGATAATCAACAAAGCATACATAATACAATTTGTTGACCCTCTCATCTTTGACAAACACACATGGATCAGCTGTGCCTTGATGAAAACCTAGAGAAAACAATGTCTCTGTTAGTTTTGTGTTCCAACACCTGGCACTCTGCTTGAGACCATATAGGGATTTCTGTAGCTTACAGACCATTCCCTTCTGTACCTGCACTCCATCAGGTGGAAGCATGTAAATCTCCTCCCCCAGAACCCCATACAAAAAGCTGTGTTCACGTCGTGATGTGAAACATGAAACTTCTGCAGAAATCTTTAGCATAAGCCTAATGCTCTCATACTTGACGGTGGGTGAGTAGGTCTCATGGTAGTCCTGTCCTGGTACCTGTGAAAAACCTCTTGCGACCAATCTGGCTTTGTGTCTTACTACCTTGCCATTTTGGTCTGTCTTGGTCTTAAAGGCCCACTTGCTGTCAACCAGCTTCATCCCTGGTACTATTGGAACCAGCTCCCAGGTCTTGTTCCTTTCTAAGGAATCAAGATCAGATGGCCTTTAGCCATGGCTCTGCATCCTTCGAGGTTAACTCCTGGACCTCTTGGAAGCTTGAAGGTTCCCACAACTTCTCTGAGGTACTAACAACAGCTGCTGCTGTTTTAACAAACTCATCAGCATACCTTTTTGGAGGTTTGCCCTTTGTGGCCCTTTCAGATCTGTGTACTAGATGCAAGTCTTCAGCACTCATCTCCTCTTTCTTAGGAGAATGGTGGCCAATGGTGAACAGTGGTTCTTCCAATTCAGTGTCAGACCCATCAGATGGTCAGAGTGAGGCCTTCGTACTCTTGTAGTCTGCTGTGTCATCACTGAACTGGAATCCAAACTCTGATCATCATCCTCAGCTTCCTCTGCTTCTTCAGCATCAGGGTGACTCTGGAAAATCCCCACATTCCCCCCCCCACTTAGCATTGTATTGAACAATCCTGGTAAACCATACTGCCTTTGTGTCAGTCATTAGCACTTTGTATGCAACTTTTTCGTACCCCACAAATATGCCATGCGCACCATGCTGCACTGTGGAGTATGGACCCACATGTCAGAACCAAAGATTCTCATGTGCTTGACATATGGCTTCTTACCAAACATCTTTTCATAGGAAGTACAGCCTATTGGTGCAGAATACCTTCTGTTGTACGGGTGGTGCTGTGGGTAAAACCTCAGTGCCTAGGACTTGCTGATCGCAAGGTCGGCAGTTCGAATCCCCTTGGCGGGGTGAGCTCCCGTCATTCGGTCCCAGCTCCTGCCCACCTAGCAGTTCGAAAGCACCCCTAAATGCAAGTAGATAAATAGGTACCGCTTTATAGCAGGAAGGTAAACGGCATTTCCGTGTGCTGCGCTGGTGCTGGCTCGCCAGCTGCAGCTTCGTCATGCTGGCCACGTGACCCGGAAGTGTCTTCGGACAGCGCCGGCTCACGGCCTCTTGAGCGAGATGAGCGCACAACCCTAGAGTCAGACACGACTGGCCCGTACGGGTGGGGGGTACCTTTACCTTTACCTTCTGTTGTGACAATAAACAAAACAATTCAGCGATTCAGCCCAATACTCTTCAGGAAGATTGGCATCATGCAACAAGGTTTTTAGGCCTTGTAGCAAAGTCTGGTGTACTCCTTTGCAAAGTCCATTCTGCCATGGAGATCTTGGACTTGCAAGGTCATGCTGAATCCCCTCAGTCAGAAAAGCCTCTGAGAAGTGAATTCCCCTCCACAGTCAGTAAACAAACACTGCAGTTGCTTCCCATGGACATTTTGCAACCAAGCACAGAATTCCTTGAACCTAGGAAATGCTTCTTATTTCTGCTTGAGCATGAACAAATGAATGTACCTGGAAAAAGCATCAGTCAATACCATGAAGTACCTTGCCCCACCTAGAGAGGGTGCAAGCGGACCAACAATGTCTGCTTGGACAACCTGGTAGATGCCTGCCTGCCAGAAACCTTGCCCTTTGGTGCAACCCTCACCTTGTGCTCTGCACAGGACTTACACTTCATGTAAAACCTGCAGGGTTTAATGGTTAAACCTTGAACCATCTCTGGCATCTTGATCAGTGCTTGCCATCCCATATGACTGAACCGCCTGTGGTGGGAATGTATGCAATCTAAATGAAGAATTTTGTTAATATTCATAACACAACAAGATTCATTAATTTGCACATTGACATCAACATCATCATAAGTTATCAAGAACAAACCATTTACATAATCTGCATGTAAAATGTCTTCGTTGATCTTCCTTATGAAGCAAACTCCCTTCTTGAAGGAAATGTCAAAGTCTTGCTCTGTCAGCTGAGAAACACTAAGCAAGTTATCAGCTGAATCAGGGACAAACAGTACTCTGCTGACTGTAGTATTCAAGCTCTGAAGCAGACCTGTGACATGTAACAATCTCACAAATTTTTAACTTAAGGTGGAATGGAATTTTCCAACAGATACAACTCATGTGCTCCTTGAATGCCCTTTTTATATTGATCTTAGAAACAACTATATTCACCCATTGTTAAGATCACAGAAGGAAAAGACTTTTTTTTGCTGTCTGATGCAGAGACGTGTCCATCCTTCAGAATATCTATAAATTTCTTGCTAAGGCTCTACAAATCCGTGCTATTAAACTTAAAGGGAGTATGTGAAATGATTTATCCTTTAAAAGTTAAGGAGCAGAAATGTAAATCTCTGTTGTTATTATTTTCATTTTCATGTGTATAAAGGCTGTCTGCTAAAACACAATAAACTGATTTGACTTGAATCCCCTGGTTCCGAGTCTTCTTCCACTTGGGAGTTTCCTTGGGGGGGGGTCCTCATCTGTTGTCTCCCACAGCTCCTCTGCATCCACCCAGTCCATGACAGGGAGGAGGAATTCCAGCGGTCATATAGATAGACCTAGAGGGCCACCTGTGCCTGAGGTTTCCCTCCCCTACTCTGTGATAGCCCATGCTAATTCTCTTTCTGTGTCTCTACCAATGCATTGAGGTGGGTGGGACATTGGTAGAGTCCCAAGGGCTGGATAAGGAGGACTGGAGGGTGGGGATACATGTCACCCCTGGACCTGAGGCTCCCCAGCCCTGTTTCACTGACTTTACTCACTCCAGCTGATAAGGGAGTACTAGAGGACAGCAGTTGGAGTGGGAGGAGGAAGGTTAGCCTATCTTTTTACAAAATATTACACTGACCATTAACAAAGAAGTGATACTGACATAAAAATCCTAGCATGTTTAAGCTATTTCATGTTGTTTCATTTTTAGCAGATAAAGAAAACACACACACATAATGAAGATGCTGGCAGCATCAGCGGTAATAATAAAATAAACCATAAACAAAAAGGATATAGCAATTTCTGTTCTCTAAATTGTTTCCAATAATGTATATGGATGAATATTTTCTTGTGTCTTATTACACCAATACATAACAAAACTGCTTCATTTTTCAATGAATAAATTACCAACTTGCCTGCCTTCGCTCACTCTTACAATATTAGTCATTTTTATCATATGGTCCAATTTCCTTGGACTCTCCAACCTTCTGATGTAGGGATAAACAAAAGTAAAATTCCATTCTGGTTGCTTCTAAAATTTTACTTTTGACTATATGTGCACAAACTTGTTATTACAAACAGAAGCTTATGGAAAGCTTGACCTATTGCTCGATATCCAAAAAACCAAAATGATGCACCAACAAGCACAAAACAACCCCTCTGCAGTGCCACAAATCCAACTTAATGGTGTAATGTTGGAGAATGTTGACTTTTCCTATCTGGGCAGTTATTTTTTCACAAGGGCTGACATCAATGCCGAAATCTTGAGCTCTGGGAGCGCACCTTTCTCCCAATTGAAGAACAGAATGTTTGAGAACCAGGATGTTCACAGGGAAACCAAAATCCCCATTTACAAAGCTATTGTACTACAAACTTTACTGTATACTTGTGAAACATGGACCACTTATAAATGCCATCTCCAACTCCTCAAAAGATTCCATCAATGATGTCTCCAAAAAATGCCAGTGTACTGGAAGAAGCAAAAATCACCAATGTTGAAGCAATGGTTCTTCAACATCAACTTTGTTGGACTGGTCTTGGTGTTTGGATGCCTGATTATCGTCTTTCAAAGCAACTACTCTATTCACAACTTAAGAATGGAAAGTTGGTGGACAAAAAAGAGGCTTAAAGATGCTCTGAAGACAAACTTTTAAAATGTAGTGTCAGCACGGATAACTGGGAAACACTGGCCTGTGAGTGTTCCAATTGGAGAACAGCGTTTACCAAAGGTGACATGGACTTTGAAGAAGCACGAACTCAGAGGGAAAAGGAGAAGCGAGCTAAGAGGAAGGTCCATTTGGCAAACCCTTACTGTGATCAACTCCTGCCTGGAAACCTATGTCCCCACTGTGGAAAGATGTGTGTATCCAGAATTGGCCTCCACAGTCGATTACGGATTCACTGTTAAAACCGTTTACATGGATGACACTCTTACTCAGCTAGTAATCACAGAAGGAGTAGGGATAAACATTTCATCACCACTAACCCCAATTGTAACCTATTGTTACATGAACAACTTTTAATAAATGTGTTGTTAATTCAATGTCTACTGGTGAATCCAGATCCTGAGTGTATCCACATAATATCACATTGGTAAGCTATTTAACATGTGGTGGGCTTCAGGTGATAAATTACCTAAGTTGCCATTCGGCAGTTTCATGCTGTGGTCTCCCTCTGAAGTTCCTTTGCTCCAGAATCACTACAGTACAGCAGTATGATGTCTAAGAGGTTGTAATGAAATTCTGATAAGTATCTTGTTCAAGCACAGAGACAGACTCTGAACTATCTCCTAACCATTAGCTCTCATCAGCAGACCAGAAAGAGCTGCACTTCAGCAGTGGAGCATCTGCCTTGCGCAGAAAAAGTTCAAGGCTCAGCCCTGAGCATCTCCAGGTGCAACTGTGAAACTGCTCTGCCTGAAATCCTGGAAAGCCATCGCCAGCCATGTAGACAATACTGAGCTAGGGGGACCAATGTGTACAGCAGCTCATAATGTTATTAGGTTCTGTTCTGGGCTCTTAATGTGATCTGCCTAGCACAGGGGTTGCTGGCTTGTCTCCATAATATTGCATTAAAGTCTCCTTTTGAAGTGATTAAAAACCTCAAAAAAGGACAACGAAATAACTCCCCAGATACTGTATTATAAGAGATACTAATGAAAACCCCAAAACATCAAAATCCATGTGAATAAATGAAATAAAGGGCACGTCAACGCCTGCATTTGCCCCGCCGCTTTCCCACAGGGAAACCATTAATAGAACATCAATTGGGTTTTCTGTAGATTGCTGTTGGTTCCGATTCAGTGATAAAGAGCTTGCTTTTCAGGTGAAAGCTATGGGGCAAATGCAAAAACGCTTGGACCTGTGCCTAGAAAGCACAGGAAAAGTGGAGAACTGCCCTGGCCCATGCTTTCTAGGCACAGGAGAAGTGGATGTGTGGACAAGCCCACAGTCTCTCGATCCACTTCGTAAAATGAGGGCAATGCACTGCTCAAACCACATAAATGAACTCCCACTTCCCAGAAGCCTTCACAGCTGCTATTTATGCCAGATCTGCCTCCCAATCTATACATCTCCTCCTCCTCCTCCTCTTGCAGTGCCAACCCCACCAGCCTTAACAGCGCAGTTCAGGGGGACTGCATAAAAACTGAGGCGAGTGTCCTTATTTGAACCCTAGGCTCTCCTTTCTTCAGCACACTGCCTGCAATTCTAATTGGCTTACTGGGAGTGGTGTTCATTAACGGCTGTTGCCTTTTCCTTGATTGGCATTTAGTGTGACAGATGACTGGATTTTAAGAACGTTAAGGATACAGTAAGTGCTTTGAGAGTGGGTTTTTTGTTTTGTTTTTAAAATCAAGCAGTGTATAAATTTTATGAAATAAATAAACAAATCATTGGGTTAAGCACACCTTTTAACATAGGCATGTTCTTGGGGTGGGCGGGGGAGGGGTTGTGGCCTGCCATATGCACTCTGGTGAACATAGAGCAGTGGGTTGGTGGTGCACATGATAGGTTCACACACACACAAGGCTCCTTTAGGATGGAGTTCTTTTCCTCCTCTCCTTTGCTTTGGAGCAGGCAACAGCTGCTGTAAACATGTCCAGGGGATTGGGGAGATGTGCCCCTAGCAGAATCATCCATATTCCACCTGCCCAATCTTTCATAATTTGGTTGAATTGGGTTGTTAAATATAACAGTTTATCTCTAATGCTATGATCTCTTGAGTCTTCTTTGTGGGTTTGTGTGCAGTGCATATGTAACAAAAAATGATGTGCAAAAATGCATGCTATAAGGCACCAGCACTCATAAAAATGTGTGGCTTAAGCACACACAAACATGTGTATATTAGGGAAATACAAATACAAACATGTGTATATTAGGGAAATATGTGCACAAAAGTCCTGAGAATTTTTCATGAGTTAAAAGAAAATCCCAAACTGATACACGAATGGGAACTTAAGGCTGAAAAAAAGGAGAATCTGAAATTGACAGATTTGTCCATTTCTGGCAAACACAAAACACCAGCCAGCCACTTCCTCTTCAGGATAATCTCCCCAAATAGCAAATGTCGCTGACTGTGTTTTTACTTGTAGCAGAACTTTATCCAAGACTGCAGGATAGCCTCATGGAAACTGAGATTTGTCTATCCCAAGTTGGCAGATGGAGGGGGAATTCTTTGAACAAAAAATGCTAAGTTTATTTGTGAACCTCCTTTTGAAAAGAGTTCAGAAAACATGAGTTGGTGCAAAATAGCACAGCTAGACAAGCACCTGTTGTTTTTGTCTTTGTCTTTGTTGTTGTTGTTGCTGTTTTGTTGTTTCCATCAGGTCACTTTGTTACTGTAGTTTCTCTCTGGGACTGACAAAAGGCCCAACAAATTATTTTACCCATTTCCCCTTCAATACAGCAATTTCACTTAGATTTAAGTGATAGGGGGATTTCTCCCTTTCCTTTTCCCCCTAAATTAAAACCATACTTTAAGTTAACTGAAATAACTCATTCTGTGACGCCAACAATAGGAATGGAAGAAAATAATGAAAGAAAAGCCTTCAACCACTGCAGATTTAACACTTTTCTGAAGCAAACTTGGGAACAATTTTTCTTCAGAAATTGTTTGCAGTTTGCCACCAGCTGAACAGAATTTCAATGTGGACAATCCAATGTCCATTAGCCAAATTGTAGCAAAGTCTTCAGGACCTATTACTTCCCTATTTTCAAAAGAGACTAACATTTGACCATCTCTGTCAGTATCCTGGTAAGTGCCAAGCTCTGTTTGAAAATGTGGCTTTTCTGTATTATTATTCTGTGTTAACTATGTGCCTTTCAACTCCTGTCTACATTTTTTTTTCTGGGAGCAGAAGGTGGGATTTCACTGGTGAGACCACTTATACCTGTAAGTACGTTTTGCAAGATTTGTGCAATCTTTACTTTTACAGCTGAGATGCAATTTGTCAGGCCTGGAGATGTGTGGAATCACAGGGAACATTGCAGGTGGAATAGGATCTGAAGAAACTGACTTATGTCAATTCACATTGGTCCACTTAGTAGCTCTTCAGAGTTTCTGACTTTCTTAGATACCAGGGATTGAACCTGTGAACCTGAAGATGCTAGTAGCTGAACCCATGACCTGCATGCAGATCAGATGCTCTACCATTCCCAATCTAGGTCAGTTTCTAAACTTTTTGCATTCAGTTGTGCAGGACTGGGGACAGGTGCATTGAGTTGTGCCCAACATTGGGGGCTGTGTCACGTGTGCGTGATGTCACATGCATGATGCCCCCCAACCCAGCCAGACCCACTCAGCCTACCATCCACCGGGAACATTTTCTGGAGGGGGCAATCAGGCTGGCTCCAGCATGTGAGGGGGCTGCCAAGGAAATGGAAATGGAATCCCAGCCCCCAACTGGGACAATGTTGGTAGTTTGGGTCCTGGTGGCTGTAACAACCCCCCTCCCCCAAAGAAAAGTCTAGCAGCTCCTACAGGACAACAGGCAAGATGACCTCTACTACCATAAACAGGCAAAAGGTTTTGTTGCTGCAATCAGCCTCATATAATAGAGTTGTGGCCAGACTCCAAGACCACCCCAAGCTCATCTCTTACATATTGGCTAGAAATGACAGCCATTGTGAAAAGACTGCTGAAAAGTAGATCAAACCTTTTAAAAGATGCATAATTGCTGAAAGTAAAGATCATCTTCTGCTGGGGGGCTAGGAGGGGGGGCTGTACTGGTAAAGGCAACTGTCTAGACAATGACAGCAAGCTCTGAAAGAGGGAGAGGGGAGCGCCCAGCAGCATTCCAAGACCCCTGGGAACAAGCACTCTGAGGCAGAGCCAAAGTGCTTTTGAGTCTGCCTTATCCTTGTTAATAGCACATGCCAAGTGCTTGCCAGCCTAAGCTTAAATCTCAAGGAGGGGGAGATAATCACCAGAGGAAAGGCTGTAGTGCCAGAGAGTTTGCTAGGACAATCAGCAAGCAAACAATCCTAGAACAGATTTATGTAATCTTCCAGGACTCCCAAACAAAAGGCAGCTGGGGAAGATCAATAGCCAGGACTAGAAAGCCAGTTCTTCTTGTGGTCAGCTTTGCTTGATCATCACCTAGGGAGAGCTGGTCTGCTCCTGGGACTGAGTCTCCAAAAGTGTCCTTGTATTGCTATAGAACTTTCTGGAGGTCTAGCTTGTAGTAGGTTCCACAGTGAGTTAGTAAGTGGTCATTTGGAGGAAGGACCTTAGAGTGGGGAACATAGCAAACAACTGAAATCTATGCTAGCAAACCTTTTATTTTTTATTTATAATTTTAAACATTTTTTATTAAAGATTTCTTGGTTTACAAAAGTATGTGCAATGTCCTTTTTCAAGTTACTTTTCTACAGATCAATTTCATTTGTTGAGACATTAGGGTTACATTAGGAAGAAAAATGGGGAAGAGGTGGCCATGGTGAGTAGGGGTGGGGTTGGGTGGCGATGTTTCTATTTTACTTAATGTATGTGTCGGGTTCTGTGTCAGCGTCGCTTGCGCAGGTTCTCTTTACTATTTGCTTGTGTTCCTTTGGTGGTGAGAGAGGTTGGGGTTGGCGTAGGGTGTGGCTGTTTGTGATTGGCTGTGATGAACTTTGTTTTCATGTGTGAGTGGCAGCAAACCTTTTAAGATCTGTTGAGAACTGCTAATATCTACCACTGCCTCTTGTGGTGAGGTGTGAATTGCCAGTATATACAGCGAAGTGGGGAACAAATCCAGGGAGTTGACTGCACACACGCACACACACACACACCAGTCTGTCTATCACCTCGATGAATGAGGCTAAATTGGAGGGAGTTTGAGCCAAAAATGAGCTCTCCCTGCACTCAAAGAAACTCATATAGACCTCCAAGAGCCCTTTGCTGGTTAAGAAGGAAAGGGGCTCAAGACCAAGGTATAGTGAAGCAAAGTGGTCAGTGGACCGGATCTTTATTAAAGTACTGTTGCAACATGGTCCCCCCCTTCCCATTTCTGTGATAGGCAGAAGAGAACCCTGAACAAACGTAAGTTACAGGTTTTGTACCCTTGGTGGCAGTGTTACATTTCCCATGCCCACCCTCCCTTTGTGTCAGACCTACATCATGTACAGGTAAGAAAGGTAAGTCATGGATTGCCTGGGGCTAATGGGTTATGGGGCTGGGTGGGTTGTAATAATTGCCCCCTATAGGCATGTTAAGAGATAAGTCCAGCCCTTATGATTGAGTTAACTTGTCCACACTTCTATCCCAGGTGCACGGAACAGAGAATAACTGGTGGCAGCAATTAACAATAGGGCTTCAGGCTTTTTACACTTGCAGGAGATAAGCATGCTGACAATTGGAATGCAATTGGATAGATACAGAGCAAATCCAGTCCCACCCAAGGAAACACAGTTTACATAAAGAAAGAAGTTACAATTTCCATAAGATATTCACTAAGTGCTAAGAAACGCACACAGCCTTGAAACCTCTTGGGGCTTTGAGAGACCATTTTAGAATCTGAAATGCATGCAATCTTGAAATAAAGCTTTCTTTTATTGCACAACATGGGTGGGCTGCTTCTTTATCTGATGACAATAGTGCGAAATTACCAGGGACAGTGGCGACCCTGCAGGCGTATGAGATTTTCTGCTTTTTCAGTGGACGGACCTTGTTACACGGTTCCCTTGCAGCCTGCTCAGGGCTGTGTGAAAAGAAGTGAAGTGGGGTTTCAGTCCATGAAAGGTGGGGATAAATGGGTCTTGGGATATTCAGGTGACAAATTCCTATAGCACCCCCAATCCATTCCACTGTCCCCAGGCCACACCACTCACCCCCTGTTCTGGACCCTCCTCTGTGCCTTTAGTCTGCTTATAAGGTGTCCTTGAAATGTGATAATGCCTCCTGCTTGCCTAGGTAGAGGGTTGAGGTATTTAGATGTATAGAAACCTCTGACTTCTACATGCTGGAATTTGGTGCTGTGGTCTTAACTACAGAGCCTAGGGCTTGCTGATCAGAAGGTCGGCGGTTTGAATCCCCGCGACGGGGTGAGCTCCCGTTGTTCGGTCCTAACTCCTGCCCACCTAGCAGTTCGAAAGCACGTCAAAGTGCAAGTAGGTAAATAGGTACCACTCCAGCGGGAAGGTAAACAGTGTTTCCGTGTGCTGCTCTGGTTCACCAGAAGCAGCTTAGTCATGCTGGCCACATGACCCAGAAGCTGTCTGCAAACAAATGTTGGCGCCCTCAGCCAGTAAAGCGAGATGAGCGCCGCAACCCCAGAGTCACCCGTGACTGGACTTAACAGTCAGTGGTCCCTTTACCTTTACCTAGGTAGGACTTGCTTCCATGGTTCCACCATAAGCATGCAGCCCCTAGAACAGTGGTGTAGCAACCTGCCGGTACCTGGGGCAGATTAAAGTTTTTAGGAAGTCAAAATTGATTAGCTTTTTTTAGAGCAGCCACCAGTTTCAGAGATGGGGGATGGGAATTGGCTCTGAACCCCTGTAGCTGAGGAACCTGCGACACCTGCAAGCTCCTCTGCCACCCAGAAACAAAACCCCCAATGTACAGCAGGCAACACTGCAGACCCCCCCCCCCCCTGCAGAACACCATGGCACCCGGTGCGGACCACCGCCCCCCCCCCCAGCT
The DNA here is from genome assembly GCF_951804945.1 of Podarcis cretensis. Taxonomy (NCBI): domain Eukaryota; kingdom Metazoa; phylum Chordata; class Lepidosauria; order Squamata; family Lacertidae; genus Podarcis; species Podarcis cretensis. The sequence continues at coordinate 5,624,330 of NC_137184.1, read as the reverse complement.
ACCTACGCTACTGCCCTAGAAGGCTGCCCATGAAGCAATGTGGCCTGCAGTGTGAAAAGATTCCTCACTCTTTGTATATAAGAGAAGGCTGGACACCTGTTTTCCCCACCCCCAGCACACTGGTTTTTGCTCTGCAATAAATAAACTAAATAAGCAGCAAAACACTACATTATATAAAAAAAATCTGGATCCTGCAACTTGCTTATTTCATGCCAGGCACCCAGAAAGTATTTCTGCCAGTTATGGGAAACACAGCCAGCGATGGCAGTGGCATCACATAGTTCACCTGGCATTCATCAGCTGCCTTCCACAACAGATGGCAGGCTGGGGGCAAGATGAGTTCTGGCTCCAGGCTTGAGACCCCTGCCAGTTATATTAGTGGCAGATGCAGGGGAGAAAGAGTGGGGGAGGGGAGCGAAAGAGCACTGCAGGCTTCTCCTTTTAGCCAGAGATAATTAGTTTGCATAGGCAGCAAAGGTGCTTGTGTCTGGACAGTCAAACAAAAAGGGGATTAAGCCAGATTGCCTCTAATCAAGCGGTTGGCTAAACAAAGTCTCCTAAGCCTGACTGGCTATCCTGTATCATTCTCCCTGACTTCTCAGGGCTGCATGCTGCTCTGATATTCATGTAGGGATACTGGTAGCAGGCCTGCAGCTGCTCTGTTCTGGCTTTTCTTATTTGTCCAGATCACTGAGTGCAGCTTAGGTCTTCTTTGCCCCGACTGAAGAATGAGCTATGGACTGAAAGGAAAACGCTGAGGAGTCTGACCTTGTATTCCGTGATCCCAGGATATTTGTCTTGAAAGTCAATGCTAGTGTCTTTGCTTAAGGGGTGGAGAACTTTTTCCACACGAAGTGCTGCATTTTTTTTAGGGGGTGGGCACAGGTCTGCAGTGCATGGGGATTTATTCCTTTGGGAGGCAACCTGTGACTTCAGTCAGTGAGCTCACACTGGAGCCTTGAATCCCCCTCAACTGACCTCCTCCCACTTCGCTCGCTGCCGAAGCAGTTACGAGAGCTGGGTCCCGGCAGGAGCAAAGAATGGATTCTGCTGGACCCCTTCGAAGCCCTTCTCTTCTGCAGGGTTTTTTAAGGGGGGTGCCTAGTCCTGGCAGCCTCCCCTCATTGCTCATTGACCCCCAAAGCATTCGTCTTTAGCAGGACGAATCACTGGGCACCACCATTCCTCTCTGCAATAAACCAGGAAGTCTTGCAATTTTTTCTAGGGGGTGGGCACAGATCTGTGGTGCATGGGGACAGATGCAAAAGTCAGTGGAGCAATTAGTGCCAATGTTACCTTTTTACAGTAGACAAGTTCTCTCTCACACACACCTTTCTCTCCTCCATGCAGGAAGCAAGAGGCTTGATCAGAGTTCATAGTCACGTTCCAGCCAGGTAAAAATTCTCCAGGAGGATGCAAAGTGGAGGCAGTGAGGGGTGTGATCTGGAGAGAGGGGGTGTGACTGAAAAGGAGACTAGTCTGGGGAGAGTCAGAGAGGTCTGGGGGCATGCACTGTGTGCCAGGGCCTGAGGTTCCTCATCCCTGCCTTATGCAGTAGCAGCAACCACAGCAGAAAGAGGCATGAGACACCAGGTTGGATTACTTTAGGACCCAAATATAGACAAATCTGCCCGTTTCAGTCTATTTCAGCTTCTCATTTTGTACATTTAAGTACATTTCAGCACAATTTCGTGTCAGCTTCCATTTCATTAAAAAAAATATCCCCATGAAAATTTGTTAGCATTCAAGTGTGCATTTCTCTGAATATCCACATTTTTATATGCATGTTTGCCTAGCACATACATTTATTTGTTATTTTCATTAATGTTTTCACTTTTATGTATACTTTCCCCCAATGCACACTTTGGAGGATTGCAAATTTTTATTATTATTATTATTATTATTATTATTATTTCTTGGCTGAAGACTGCATTACAAAATTCAGAGAAATGTGAATTGGGAAGGATGACTATAAGTCAGATTGCATATTGGCTCAGGAAATGCAAATTTGATAGATTTGCATTAAAATGTCATCCTAACCACAGCTATACTGCATTATAAAATGTGTAGTTTGCTTTGCAGATAATCCTTAGTCGATTAATAATTCAAAGAAACAATAAGTAGGAAATAACTAGTCATAGCTCAGTATTAGAACATCTACTTTACAAGCAGAAGGTCCCAAAGTCAATCCCTGGTATCTTCAGGTAGGTCTGGCAATGTCCCCTACATGAAATTCTGGAGCTAGTCAAGATAAGCAATGCTGAACTAGACAGGTTAATGATCTGACTCAGTATAACGCAGTTTACCATTATACTGTGAAACAACTAAAGCCCGAGATACACAAATATTTACCATAAAGAACCCAGTTGGCCTGCAATTACTGAGAACAGCATAGAAAACTTTAGGAGCAATGATAAAAACTGCCTGTGACCCAACAGCACAAATAGTGCAAGGGATTTGCTCACTGCTTATACTGATTTCTTCTTGCAAAACATCTTCTCCTGTGCTTGTAATGCAAGGTCTAGCAGTCCCTGCAGGCAAAGAAACTCCTTTCAGCGCCCCTGGAGCCAATCAACCTACACCTCACTCCCATAGCAAAAATGCCTTCAGGGGCACCCACAGTCTCTCCCTCTCCCCTTCCCTTGGACAGATGTGTCCAGATTGCAGTTAGTGACTTGTTACCCATTTACAATTCCAGGTGCACAAAGCAATTCAAAACTGATTAGGACAATGACTGACCCTTGATCAAAGAAAGTGGATTGACCATGTGAATGTTAACCAGTCAATTAATGAAATCATCTTTTCCACTGCCATAGATCTGCATAGGAACAAACCAATCATTCTCAAGGGAGGGGGGCATTTTTCTTTTTAGATGATGCATGCATGTCTCACAGCAGAGGTGGTTTTCTCAGGGTGAAACTCATCCATTCCGCTCCAGGTGTGTTCACCCCTGCAATTTCCCCAAATACAGGAAACTTGGCTGCACATCCACACAAAAATTGAATGTCCCATGCCTTAAAAGAATTCAAGTGACCCCGTTTCATTGCTTCTTCTGGCTTTGCATGTGTTCAAGGCAAACGTTAGGCTTCTCAGTGTAATTTAGAGTCAAGAAATTGAAATAAAGAGATTATCCCATCATTGCTTGCTGGTCAGGGAGAAAAAAAAAATGACTGCACCTGGTACTCACGGGGTTGGAGAGAATAGCAAAAGCAGAAAATAAAACAAGCCAACCAACCACCAAACAAAGAAAGAAAGTAATCGAGCAGCTTTTCATCTGGTGTATTATCTCTAGTATTTTCGCTATTTTGGTCAAATAAGTATCTCATTTTTATATTTAAATAATTGCAGGTGTTCCATGTAACTACTGTCCCCCATCCTTATCTAAACCCCTATCTTGTTCCTGGAATATGTGGCAAGTTGTTAAGTTTCCGAGTGGTTCTCCACCACATATACACAATGCCGTTCTTCTGACCAGCCCATATCACAGCAAGGCATACTGGTGGTTGCAGCACCAAATATAACTCCAAGTAAACAACTTGCTCTGATGAGGGTTAGAAGTGAGGTTGTATGAATCTCTTCCTGAAGCCTACCTTTCCCAAACTTCACCCACTTGACCTGAAGCCTATTTGTTTTTAAAGGGCCAACCCTGTGGCCTGAAAATGAGCACTTCTTTGCTGTTCGGTAGCCTTCCATTTGGTTTAATCTCTGCAGATAGGCATGATATCATGGAAAACATTTGATTCCTCAGGTGACTCAGGCTTGGGAAATGACATTTGTGATGGCCCCAGCTCAGTCTGTGGGCTACAGACCATCAGCCATGAGTTCTGTGGGCTCCAAAGTATCAGTCTTAGGCTCTGTGGAATATGAGAAGCCCCATTAATTTCAGTGGATATACTCTGAGTAAAACTTAGTTGAATACAACCCAACAATACATAAATTCTCCAAGGAAGCTTGGAAATGCCAAGCCATTTCTGAATTTAGCTAAGTGGTGTTTAGTTACTAAGTGGTGTTTAGTTAATTCATGATGCAATTCACAAATTCCACTCCTTGTGAACGCAGGTTAGCACTTTTAATTTATATTGTAATGAAAATTAGAAACTTCTGTCATATAATGGAGAAATAGAGGACAGTCCTAGAATTTTAAAATTGATAGTTTGCAAATATGGACAATACCTGCCTTATTTGCATTCCATTATACTGTGCTGTTCTTGGGTGAGAATATAATTTTTTAGCACCTCTTGCTAATTCTTCTCTAGAAGGCCTTTTCTTTTTTGTAAAACACACACATGAAACAATTTACAGTATATTTCATAACCAAAAGAAGCTGAGGAGGGTCTATTTGAGGTAATTGACTAGAATGGGAGCAACAGTTGTTACATTCCTAAAAAGAGACCATTATTTATTTATTTATTTTGGGGGGTTAAAGCATGAATTTTGAATTAGTCAATAAACAGTTGGGAAGGAAATGGATGGAAATGCCAGCAGAGTTCATTTCAAAGATATGTGTGCAGATGGCTGGCTGAAGTTACTAATACCCTTCTCTCATACAAAAATCCCATTGAGAATTGGGGGTGGGGAGGTCTTTATGGCTAGGGGACCGTAGCAAAACATAGCATGACCTCCTGGGATATTAGGGATGGAAGATATAAGTACCAGTGAAAAAACTTTATAACTGTAATTACCCCAAGGTCATCTAGCAGTGATCAAAGTTCAGAGGCAACAGAGGCACCTGCTATAGAGTCAAAACTACCTCGGGGCTCTTAGCCCGCCAGAGCAAGGGGGCAGGGGCAGATGGTGGGGGCATGTGATGAAATGGGACAATGTATCTGGATCATCTGAACTAGATCAGCAAGCGTTTCTAACTTTCAGTTGTCTAACAATTGCTGTTTAACAATATGTAGTAATGCTTCTAGTCGAGAACACCAAATGGCGGACGATGCCGGTGCTGCGGGAGGGGCAGGAGGAGCTGGAGCAGCTGCAGGTGCAGGAGCTGCTGCCAGGGGAGGCTTCCGAGGAGGCTTTGGCAGTGGAGGCCGAGGGCATGGTAGAGGCCATGGCAGGGGACGTGGCCGAGGGCGTGGAGCTCGGGGCAAAGCTGAAGACAAAGAATGGATTCCAGTCACCAAACTTGGTCGCCTAGTAAAGGACATGAAAATCAAGTCTCTGGAGGAGATTTACCTTTTCTCCCTTCCAATCAAGGAGTCTGAAATCATTGACTTTTTCCTGGGCTCATCCTTGAAGGATGAGGTTTTGAAGATCATGCCTGTTCAGAAACAAACCCGGGCTGGTCAGCGCACCAGGTTCAAGGCCTTTGTGGCGATTGGTGACTACAACGGTCACGTTGCTCTTGGGGTCAAGTGCTCCAAGGAAGTTGCCACCGCCATCCGTGGGGCCATCATTCTTGCGAAGCTGTCCATTGTGCCCATGAGGAGAGGCTACTGGGGGAACAAGATCGGCAAGCCGCACACTGTACCTTGCAAGGTAACAGGTCGGTGTGGCTCTGTACTTGTGCGTCTCATCCCTGCGCCACGTGGTACTGGAATTGTGTCTGCCCCAGTTCCCAAGAAATTGCTGATGATGGCTGGTATTGACGACTGTTACACATCAGCGAGGGGCTGCACTGCCACCTTGGGCAACTTTGCCAAGGCCACCTTTGATGCCATCTCAAAGACCTATAGTTACCTTACCCCTGATCTGTGGAAAGAGACTGTGTTCACCAAGTCACCTTATCAGAAGTTCACTGATCATCTTGCAAAGACTCATGCTACAAGAGTGTCTGTGCAGAGGAGCCAAGCAGCTGCTGTGGCAACTACCTAAAAGATGTACTTTAAATTTAAAATAAAGTGACCAAGAGTGATTTTTAAACCAAAAAAACAACAACAAACCAATATGTAGTAATGGCCACTAACTTGGATGGCTTTAAAAGATGATTAGACAAAGGCATCTGACCACTGTGAGAACAGGAATTGGATGGGGCTTTGCCCTCATCCAGCAACAGGCTTTCCTGATGCTCTGATTCTATCACAATTTTGTAGAGCAAGTCTGAGTTCCCTGGGTTTGATATCCAATAAACCTCCAGGAAAGCTTTATTTACTTTGGACAGTCTATGGAGCACAGCCTCTCCAAAGACTTGAAGGATATGTAGGAACCATCAGGGAGGAAACAGGGCTTGATTGTTTATTTTCCAATATTAATTGACTGCTTTTCACTATAGATGGTCATGAAGAAGTTTCCACAAAAATTAATAAGGCAATCCATCAGCTTGGATTGCATAGCACAACTTACAAAAAATGCTTGCTGAAATAGAAAGCTCTTTTTCAAGTGCCTGAATTTCAACAAGGAGAGGGCCTGTCTAATCTCACCCAAGAGGGAGTTCCTGAGACCCATGGCCACAATACAGCATGTGTGGTGGATCTAGCCATACATCTGAGCCACAGAAGACCATTAGCAGAGAATCTGCAGAAGATCTTGGTATTCAGGAGGGAATAAAAAGAATCGGGCACTCCTTAAAATAAACTGAAGTTCTTTAAGGGTCTTGTAAATTGATACCAGACCGATTTGGTCCTGTAACATATGGACAATCAATGCAAAACTTTAATCACTGGAGTTACCGGTATGTACTGCTGGCAAACTGTCCCAACAACAGTCTAGCCACAACACTTGCTAAACAAGTCCTCAGCTGATGTGATCATGGCCTTGATGTGATCATGTCCTCAGCTGATGTGATCAGTCTGGGTGGATTTTTTGAATTTGCCAAAATGTACAGGTTTTTGCAAACAGAGCCAGGAAGTGTGTGTGAGTATCACTTTTTAAGTTTTCCTATCTCTATGGACATGCTGCTCTCTGTACAAAGACTTGCTTTGCAAGCAGAGCCAGTTTTGAAATGATTCTGCTTGAAGGAATAGGAAAAAATGATTTAAAAAAAATACATACTAGAATGGGAGATGAAATATGAAATGGTTAAATTGGCAATGATACAATGGACTAGAGATTTAGGATATAATATAGAAATGAACACATGGGAAAAGCTGTGGAAAGTGGACATGAAATTCACTGATTGTCATGCTTTAAAAGAGAACTATATGAAAATAATGTATAGATGATATTTAACATCTGATAAATTGTCTAAAAGGTATAAGAAGGTTCCTAATAACTGCTGAAAGTGTAAACAAGTAAATGTTTCTTCCTTTCATACGTGGTGGACTTGTAAGAAAGGGGGGGAGTTTTGGGAAATGATGTATGATGAGATAAAAAAATATGTTTAAAGTGGTTTTACAAAATAATAATAATAATGAAGCTTTTCTTCCAGGGATTATAGGGACAGATGTTCCTAAAAATATGGTTAAGTTGTTTAAGTATATGGCTACAGCAGCTAGGATTCTTTATGCACAAAAATAGAAAGATGAAGAAGTTCCCACCAAAAAAGAATGGATAAGTAAAGTGATGAACTATGCAGGATCAGCAAAGTTAACAGCTAAAATAAGAGAATGCATGGAATGCGAGGGCTGGCAAAGGCAGGGGATGCAGAAGCACTTTGTCTGCTGCAACCCCCTGACTCCGTTTCTGGAAGCAGAGGTTACCCTATTAATTGTATTTTTAAATTGGCTTTAAAGTAATGGCACATGATAAAAGATAATGCAACCACATACTGTGGGACATTCAGCTGCATAGATCTAAAGGTTTGAACTGAGATAAGATTTTATTTGGTGCGAGAGATTCAGGGGAGAGGGGAGCCCACCATTTGTTTATTCTAAGCTTCTCTTTATATTTATGATTAGGCAACTCTCTCTGGAATACAAGAAAAAAGTATTTATGAGTGAAGAAAGAAGAAATTGGAGTAATACTGAGATTAATAAGAAATAATAGACTGCATGTTTTGAAATGAAGAAAGGAGAAGGAGGGGGAAGCTCAAAATTATTCCCTTCCCCTCCACTTAAAATACTGGACAAGAAAAAAAAGAGACTGAGATTTGTTTGTGTTAAGATAAAGACTAATTGGTCATTAATCTCAGCTGTAAGGATGAAAAGAATGTGGGCTGTGAATATTGCAGAGATATCAGGAGCTGAAAAGGAGTGAAAAGGAGCATTAAATCTCCAGAACGTTCAGAAATAGCCCACTCTTTCCTAGGTTGATAGCAATGATCTGCAACACAGCGGAGACAGATATATTTTTTGCAGGCATTTGGCTGTTCGGAGACATCAAAGCAAAGGATTGAGAGATAAGACCCAGTCGTGGAGGAAGGGGCTTTGGTACCCAGGGTGGTGGGGGCGTGGCACAATGGATGGGGGGTGGCACATTGCACGCGGGGGCGTGGCACATCGCACATGTGAGCGTCCCAATGGGGCAGCGCCTCAAGAGGGAACTAACTGCCCATGGCGATGTCATCCCCCCAAGCTGGCAACCACGGAGAACTGCCCCCCTTCCTCCGCCACTGATAAGACCTTCAAGAAACTTTGAGATTCAGTTCCGCCTTAAGGCAGGATGGGAGACAGCATCAGCCAGGAAGTGAAAGAGAAAATACCATATATGGACAGAGGGAATTTGCATATACATAAGAAGAAGAAGAAGAGTTTGGATTTGATATCCCGCCTTTCACTCCCCTTCAGGAGTCTCAAAGCGGCTAACATTCTCCTTTCCTTTCCTCCCCCACAACAAACACTCTGTGAGGTGAGTGGGGCTGAGAGACTTCAGAGAAGTGTGACTGGCCCAAGGTCACCCAGCAGCTGCATGTGGAGGAGCGGAGACGCGAACCCCGTTCACCAGATTACGAGACTACCGCTCTTAATCACTACACCACACTTAACTACACTACACCACTACACCACATAACAGCTCTCATGCGCAGGACAGAACAAAGATAATAGAATCCCTCACTTGAAGTTATATAAATTTATATAATATAACAACATAGTTGTGTGTGGAGGGGAACCTTTCCCCCATGATTTGGCCCCCATGGGAAACTCAACAAACATACTGTTCCTGAAACTGGGTGTGGAGAATGCAGCTGAATTGGACATGGTTATGGGCAGCCTGAGGAAGCTCTATTCACATTCGGCCTGCCCATAAAAAGCAAGGCAAGAGTGAAAGACTAGGGTGATGTCTTTGGTTTCCAGGAAGTTTTCTTGTTATAACACTTTTATGGGTAAGCTGGGAGTTTGTTTGGACCCTGGGTGAGAACCTGGAGGCTAAGAGGTGTGTCAGAAGGAAAATGAATTTATATTGATTTTTATATATGGTAACTTTGTATTTATATAACATTATTATATGTAACTGTATTTTTGTAATACTTTGTTTAAGTTGTTTCATTTTCTATACACTTAGAGATATTTTTAATATATTAAGCAATACAGTGCTACCTCATGTTATGGACAGGATCCATTCTGGAGGCCCGTCCTTAATGTGAAAAGCCCGCAACTCAAAGTGCTGTGTCTGCACAGGCGCATGGCTCAATTTGACGCTTCTGCGCATTTGTGAGCCATGAAACCTGGAAGTAACCCATTCCAGTACTTCTGGGTTGCCTTGAGATGCAAGATGAAAACACGCAACCTGAAGCGGATGTAACATGAGGTATGACTGTAGAAGAATTAAATCAGAAATCAGAAACCATCAGCTTAGTCAGATCTAGGTTCAACAACTTCCAAAAGGAGAGAAAACCTATTGAAGATAACGAACTAACTCATCCTGGGTTTCTTCATGCTGATTAACATTTATGAATGTTGAATCATTTTGAATCCCTGTAGTAGAGCCAAATTCACCTCTGGAATGTAACAAGGGGGAGAGGGACACCAAAGCATGCTTATCTTAAACCTAGTTCTCATTGAGGTGGTAAACCTGTTCTTGGTGTATACTATGTTTGACTTTAGATGCGGATTCACACAGCAGAATGTTGTTCCATTGGAAATAAATAAATCCATTGCAGATAAAAAAAACTAGCATGTCAAGACTAGAACCCTTTGCCTTGGACTGCTAGGTTTCTGAGTGCTAGGGATTTGGTGTCTATGTCTATGGAAGAGCATTGAATGATGTTAGTACTCAGTGACATTCTAAAAGTCACAACTTTGCCACCTGTGTGAGAACTAGACCTGCAAATCAATACTGAAACACTCTGGGTTTGAAACACAGCAGCTGTTGAGCAATCAGGCCTCAAAGTGAGTGGTTCACGGCCAGCAGTGAAAAACATTTTTATCAAATGACAAACTTATCAGAGAGAGTGATGGCTTGCTTGACACTTCATTGCATGAGCTGTATTTCAGAAAGAACTATGCAGCAGTGGTCAGGAAGACTTCTACCTCCTTGTCTGTTTCGCCTTATTGATATATGCGTACTAGTTAATTTTTCTTATTCTGCAGCTCTGTACATCAAAGGTCCGTGATTCAGACTAATATAATTTCAGGCTAGGTGGGATTTTATCAAGATGTGAAGTGAAATATACTGAATATTCTTTTCTAACCAATTTCATAGTCATGTCATTTTATTGCAGTAGAAATATGGTGCATGGTTTTTTAAAATCAACAACAGCAAACAAACAAACAAACAAACAAACATGAACCAGCAATTTGCTGGGTACATTGGTGAGAAGTTTGGGAAGTGAATCCTGAGCACACACAAAGTACCCCAGTTTCCAAAAGAATAATTAGTGGAGAAGGCAGCTCTCCAGGATTGGCTGGACACCAAGGAGTGCTGGCTGGATTCTGATGAGTGGGCACTGAGAGAAGAGGGGTTGGAGACTGACTTGGAATAAGGGAATCTGTGAAGTGGGGAACATGTAACAGCTGGGAGACAAGAGTCAGAGGAAGGAAAAGCTACAGGATTGGATAGTGATGAACAAGTGCAGGAGAAGGGAGAGGAGTCAGGATGGTGTATAGTCAAGGGCTTCTACACCTTCTCCTCCTGCCTCCACCTCTGCTGCTCCACTGTCTCCAAGGTCCAGAAGAGGGTTGAAGAGGGAGGAGACACTTCCGGTCGGCACCAGCGATTAATGGCGGACTTCTCCCAGAGCTCCGAGGGAAGTCTACTCCACGGGTTCGGGTCCTGCCACTACGGCGAAGCGGGGACCCTCAGAAATCACAGGCAGTGAAGCCTGTGAACAAGGAGGCTCGGCGGGTACCGTTGTGTTCTCTCCAAACTGTGAAGGAGCCTTTTTAAAGGCTTCGGAACGGTTGCGGGGGGAGCGCGGTACTGAGAGTCGCAACCCAGTCCGTGGAGCGAAGCCGCATCGCCATTATCGGACAGCGCTGATTTCTTCCGGCAAATTGGATTTAAAAGCAACTACTCGTGAGTAGGATTAAAAGCTTAAATTGGACTTAAATTTTGAATAAATTTGGAATACCGTCACGGGAAAGGTACAAAAAGGAAGTCTGCCTTTCCACGCTGTAGATATAACAAAGCAAAGAGACTGCTAAATTGTAACCTTTGGAGATCGTACTTGAACAAGAGCAAATCCATTGCTAAAAGCAAGATTTAACCCCCCATTTAGCGGGCAGGAGCGGTGGGGGAGAACTTTTATTGAACTAAATACCTGCATGAAAGGAGAGAAGGAAAATATATCCACTGTTTTTACATCCTGGGGAAGGTCTGCCTTGAAAGGGGAAAAGACTTGTCAACTGTTAATAACTTTGTGAACTTTGTTGAAAGATACAGTATTTGAGGACTATCTTCCAGACTGCTACATATCTGTAACTGTTTAGAAAAGAGCTGGAACTGGGGCTTCTTTTCCTTTATGAAGAGTTGGGGGGGATTTTGAAAGAATATATCTGTTTTAAAAACTGTGAAACTAAGTTGGGAATTCCCCCCTCTAGAGGAGACTTTGTTACTTTTTGAAACAACTAAGCTGCTAGAAGCTGAGCCACTGGAAATTTCCTATTGAAAACAAACCTCTAGGCGTGAGATCGACCTTGGCTGGGCATGATAGTGGCATGGCAGATGGTAAAGGAAAGATAGAGCTGGTTCAGGAGAAAAGCCTCAGATCTGGCAGACAATACAAGATTGACACTTCACAACAAAGAAGGGCCTCAGTGACAGGAGCAGCTGCGACCTCGCAAATAAAATCAAAAACTATGTCATCAGAAGACGCATTGACAAAGGCACTGGGAAAAATAAATGAATCTTTGGAACTTCTTACGAGACAAGGGATTGATACAAGTAGACAAGTTGCAGAAACAAATAAAAATGTAGCTGAGATCTCAGCAAAACTTGATTTGAACACTTCAAGTATAAAAGAATTGGGAGCACAAGTTAATGCTAATGCTCAGAATATTGGGAAACTTTTAGAAGAATCAGCTACTACCCGAAAGATTGCAGAGGAGGCAAAGGAAATTGCAACTGCAACACAAGGGAAAATACCACCGGTTGTTAAGAAACTGATAGACCTACAAAAGAAAGAATGGAACTTAAGATTGAGATTTGTACCAGAAAGTGAACAGGATAACTTGGTGGACTTTCTTACAAAAGAATTTTCTGAATTTTGGCAAGAGGGCCTGGAGGATGAGAAAGTTAAGATTGTGAGTGCATTTAGACTTGGAATAAGACAAAAAAAGAACAAGGCAAGAGACTGTTTGATTACTTTGAGATCAAAGGAAGAAAGAGACAAAATTTTAAACCTGCACTACCAAAAAACACTGGAAATTGAAGATTCTTTCGTGGAGATTTTTAAAGATATACCTAAGCCTATTTTGGATGCAAGAGGAGAATATAGAGATCTGGTTATACTACTGAAAAAAAGTAGAATCTTCTTTAGGTGGGAATTCCCCCAAGGCCTTTCTTTCAAATATAGAGGAAAGAAAATAAGAATAAAGACACCGAGTGATAAAGACAAATTTTTGAGAGACCACAAAGAAGACCTGTTGAAGGAAGTGGAGGCCAGAGAGGAACCAATATCACCAGGAAAAGGAATACTGGACATAGCAAACTTATCGTTTGGATTGCAGCTACCGACAGAAGAGGAACAACGATTGGGAGCAGTAGGAGGAGTAAGTAAATAACCCCATCATGGCCTTGCAACTTCTGAGTTGGAATTGCAATGGTTTGAACGTACCTCGGAAGAGGAAGAACGTTTTTCATATATTAAAGAAACAACAATTGGACTTGATTTGTTTACAAGAGACACATGTGATGAGAGCACATAGAAAATTACTTATTAATAAAAAATTAGGACAAGAATTTATTTCATCTGACAGAGTGAAAAAAAGAGGAGTCGTCATATATGTAAAGGATAGACTGATGCCGAAACTGATATTCAAGGATGAACAAGGAAGATATCTGGCAATCGAAATTCAAGTTCAAGGACAGAAACTTTTGACTGTAGGAATTTATGCACCGAACGAAGGTAAATCTGAATTCTTTAAGAAGTTGCATGAGACTTTGTTGGACTATTTGGACCTTAATGTAATTTTGATGGGAGATATGAATGGAGTAAAAGGTAAAGGTACCCCTGCCCGTACGGGCCAGTCTTGACAGACTCTGGGGTTGTGCGCCCATCTCACTTAAGAGGCCAGGGGCCAGCGCTGTCCGCAGACACTTCCGGGTCACGTGGCCAGCGTGACATCACTGCTCTGGCCAGTGCCAGAGCCAGAGCCGCACACGGAAACGCCGTTTACCTTCCCGCTGGTAAGCGGTCCCTATTTATCTACTTGCACCCGGAGGTGCTTTCGAACTGCTAGGTTGGCAGGCGCTGGGACCGAGCAGCGGGAGCGCACCCCGCCGCAGGGATTCGAACCGCCGACCTTTCGATCGGCAAGCCCTAGGCGCTGAGGCTTTAACCCACAGTGCCACCTGCGTCCCTACCATGAATGGAGTAGTTTCTACAAATATGGACAAAGCACAAAGACAAGTGATTTCTAAAGATGGAAGACTACCAAAAACTTTTTTTGAAATGACTGACAATATGGACTTGGTTGATATTTGGAGAACAAAAAACCCTCTCGAGAGAGGGGGAACCTTCTTTTCTGAAGCCAAAATGACTTGGACTAGAATCGACCAAATATGGGTTACTAGAGGACTGGCACCAAAGATAAAAAAGTGGTAATCTGCCCAAAAACATGCTCCGACCATAATGCCGTGAAGATGGAGATGAACCAAACAACAGCTGGCACCTTCAGATGGAGGATGAATGACACCTTATTCAGAGATAAAGAATTCTGCAAAAAGGCCCAAAAAACATTGAGAGACTATTTTGAGATTAATATGAGGACCAATGTTGAAAAAAGAGTAATCTGGGATGCAAGCAAAGCCGTTATGAGAGGTTTCTTGATACAACAAAATGCAATAAAAAAGAGAAGCCAAAATGCAAAAAAGGACAAAATTTTGGAGAAGATAAAAGAAGGAGAAAAGAAATTAAGATCAAAACCAAAGTCTCAGGAGATTCTGAGAGAAATTGTTGTTGTTGTTGTTGTTTAGTCGTTTAGTCGTGTCCGACTCTTCGTGACCCCATGGACCAGAGCACGCCAGGCACTTCTGTCTTCCACTGCCTCCCGCAGTTTGGTCAGACTCATGTTTGTAGCTTCGAAAACACTATCCAACCATCTCGTCCTCTGTCGTCCCCTTCTCCTTGTGCCCTCCATCTTTCCCAACATCAGGGTCTTTTCCAGGGAGTCTTCTCTTCTCATGAGGTGGCCAAAGTATTGGAGCCTCAGCTTCACGATCTGTCCTTCCAGTGAGCACTCAGGGCTGATTTCCTTAAGAATGGATCGGTTTGATCTTCTTGCAGTCCATGGGACTCTCAAGAGTCTCCTCCAGCACCATAATTCAAAAGAATCAATTCTTCGGCGATCTGCCTTCTTTATGGTCCAGCTCTCACTTCCATACATCACTACTGGGAAAACCATAGCTTTTACTATACAGACCTTTGTTGGCAAGGTGATGTCTCTACTTTTTAAGATGCTATCTAGGTTTGTCATTGCTTTCCTCCCAAGAAGCAGGCGTCTCTTAATTTCGTGGCTGCTGTCGCCATCTACGGTGATCATGGAGCCCAAGAAAGTAAAATCTCTCACTGCCTCCATTTCTTCTCCTTCTATTTGCCAGGAGGTGATGGGACCAGTGGCCATGATCTTCGTTTTTTTGATGTTGAGCTTCAGACCATATTTTGCGCTCTCCTCTTTCACCCTCAACAAAAGCTTCTTTAATTCCTCCTCACTTTCTGCCATCAAGGTTGTGTCATCTGCATATCTGAGGTTGTTGATATTTCTTCCGGCAATCTTAATTCCGGCTTCGGATTCATCCAGCCCAGCCTTTCGCATGATGAATTCTGCATATAAGTTAAATAAGCAGGGAGACAATATACAGCCTTGTCGTACTCCTTTCCCAATTTTGAACCAATCAGTTGTTCCATATCCAGTTCTAACTGTAGCTTCTTGTCCCACATAGAGATTTCTCAGGAGACAGATGAGGTGATCAGGCACTCCCATTTCTTTAAGAGCTTGCCATAGTTTGCTGTGGTCGACACAGTCAAAGGCTTTTGCATAGTCAATGAAGCAGAAGTAGATGTCTTTCTGGAACTCTCTAGCTTTCTCCATAATCCAGCGCATGTTTGCAATTTGGTCTCTGGTTCCTCTGCCTCTTCTAAATCCAGCTTGCACTTCTGGGAGTTCTCGGTCCACATACTGCTTGAGCCTTCCTTGTAGAATTTTAAGCATAACCTTGCTAGCATGTGAAATGAGTGAAATTGTGTGGTAGTTGGAGCATTCTTTGGCACTGCCCTTCTTTGGGATTGGGATGTAGACTGATCTTCTCCAATCCTCTGGCCACTGCTGAGTTTTCCAAACTTGCTGGCATATTGAGTGTAGCACCTTAACAGCATCATCTTTTAAAATTTTAAATAGTTCAGCTGGAATACCATCACTTCCACTGGCCTTGTTATTTGCAGTGCTTTCTAAGGCCCATTTGACTTCACTGAGAGAAATTAAATTATACCAAATCCAGTATATGGAACTGATGAATCAAGAAATAGAATGGAAAATTAAACAAATGAGACAGAAGACTTTCGAATCAGCAGATAAATGTGGTAAATTTTTGGCTTGGCAATTGAAGAAGAGACAAAAACTAAATACAGTGACAAATTTAGAAGTGGATGGAAAAAACATCTATAATCCAATTGAGATTAGAAGCTGCTTCCAGAGATACTTTAAGCAATTATATGCACAAGGGCCACAAAAAGACTTGGAGATAGAACAATTTTTGGAGAAAAATGGATTGAAGGAAATTTCAAGTGAAGGTAAAATATTTCTGAATCAGAAAATAACTGAACAAGAAATAGAAGGTGCCATCCAAAACATGCAACTGGGCAAATCTCCGGGGCCTGATGGATTGACTTCCAAATACTATAAATCTTTAAAGGAATGGATAATACAACCCTTGAAGGAAGTCTGCAACGAAATTCTTGAGGGGGAAAAAGCACCTGATACGTGGAAAGAGGCCTATATCACGCTTATACCAAAAACAGAGGCTGAAAAGACCCAACTTAAGAACTACCGCCCAATTTCCTTACTAAATGTGGATTACAAAATCTTTGCTGACATTTTAGCTAAGAGATTGAAAAAAGTTTTGGTGGGGGAGATTCACAGGGATCAAGCGGGCTTTCTCCCAAGAACACATCTATCAAATAACGTAAGGAATATAATAGACATTTTGGAAATGTTAGAAGTTAATATAAATACAAAAGCTGTTTTGATATTTGTTGACGCGGAGAAAGCCTTTGACAATATTTCTTGGACCTTTATGAAGAAGAATCTCCAGGGGATGGGGGTAGGTCAAGGGTTTGAAAACGGTATAGGCGCAATATATTCTGAACAAAAAGCTAAACTTATAGTGAATAATGTGATTACGGAAGAACTCAAGATAGAAAAAGGGACACGTCAGGGGTGCCCAATTTCCCCACTACTTTTTATTTCGGTCCTGGAAGTTTTGCTGAACATGATAAGAAAGGACCAGCTGGTTAAAGGGGTTCAGGTCAGAGCGAGACAATATAAACTGAGAGCATTTGCAGATGACTTGGTACTTACATTACAAGAGCCAGAATCTAGTACTAAAAGGGTTTCGGAACTAATTCAAGAATTTGGCCAAGTGGCAGGATTTAAACTGAACAAGTCAAAAACTAAGGTATTAGAGAAAAATTTAACAGTTACTGAGAAAGAGAGGTTTCAGAATGAGACAGGTTTAACTGTGGGTAAGAGTGTAAAATATTTGGGGATCAATATGACAGCTAAAAATATGAACTTATTCAAAGACAATTATGAGAAATGTTGGAAACAAGTGAAAAAAGATTTAGAAATTTGGTCAAATTTGAAGCTTTCCTTGTCTGGTCGAATAGCAGTTATAAAGATGAATGTATTGCCTAGAATGTTGTTTCTGTTCCAAACATTGCAAATCGTGGATAAGATGGAATGTTTCAAGGGTTGGCAGCAAGATATTTCTAAATTTATCTGGCAGGGCAAAAAACCCAGAATAAAATTTAAGATTTTAACTGATGTAAAGGAAAGGGGGGGATTTGCCCTGCCAGACTTGAAACTTTATTACGAATCAGCAGCTTTCTGCTGGTTAAAAGATTGGCTGCTTCTTGAGAACACAGATATTTTAGATTTGGAAGGTTTTAATAACTTTTTTGGGTGGCATGCGTATTTGTGGTATGACAAGGTTAAAGCTCATAAAGGTTTTAAAAACCATATTGTCAGGAAAGCATTGTATAATGTTTGGATTAAATACAAAGATTTGTTGAAGAACAAAACTCCAAGGTGGCTGTCACCAGTGGAGGCAAAAGCAGTGAAAAGGCTTAATATGGAGTCTAAATGGCCGAAATATTGGGAACTCTTAGAACAGGAGGGTAGTAATTTTAAATTGCAGAGCTTTGAGAAACTAAAAGATAAAGTGCGAGATTGGCTTCACTACTATCAAATATTGGAGGTCTATAAGTTGGATAGGAAAATTGGCTTTCAGGTGGAAAAATCAAAACTGGAAACAGAATTGTTAGAATCTAAAACTAAGAATTTGTCAAAAATGTATAACTTGCTGCTGAAATGGAATACACAGGATGAAACGGTTAAATCAGCTATGATTAAGTGGGCACAAGATATCGGACATAACGTTATGTTTGCTGACTGGGAAAGGTTGTGGACCACCGGTATGAAATTTACGGCATGTAACGCCTTGAGAGAGAATATTATGAAAATGATGTATAGGTGGTACATGACCCCAGTCAAGCTTGCAAAAATTTACCACTTATCAGTTAATAAATGTTGGAAATGTAAAGAAAATGAAGGCACATTCTTTCACCTTTGGTGGACATGCCCGAGGATCAAGGCTTTCTGGGAAATGATATATAATGAAATGAAAAAGGTATTTAAATATACCTTCTTGAAGAAACCAGAGGCCTTTCTCCTGGGTATGGTTAGCCATGTGGTGTTAAAGAAGGACAGAACTTTTTTTATGTATGCCACAACAGCAGCAAGGATACTTATTGCAAAGTATTGGAAGACACCAGATCTACCCACTCTGGAAGAATGGCAGATGAAGATGATAGACTACATGGGACTGGCAGAGATGACTGGCAGAATCCGAGACCAGGAGAAAGAGACAGTGGAAGAAGATTGGAAGAAATTTAAAGACTATCTTAATAAATACTATAAAATTAATGAAGGCTAGAATGATATGGGTTTAAAAACTATGTGATTTTCAGGGGTGTTGATTAAGGAAAAAGAACAGAATTATCAAAAACTATGGGAAACAAGGGAATGGATTTGCTGATTAGATAATGAAATTAGAATACAGAAGGGGGAGGTATGAGGAGGTAGGGGAAGTTAGGTTTAAGAAAATAAGGTTTGAAATTATACTTGTTTTTTGTTTTTTGTCTGTGTATGTTTTTATTGTTGTTTGTGTTTATATGTTTTTATTGGAAACTCTAATAAATATTATCTTAAAAAAAAAAAAAGAAGAAGAGGGAGGAGACAGTGCCGGATTACAAAATAGGCAACAACGGATCAAAATAATATTGGGTTGATCTTGAACAAAAATTATAATCAAGTTCAATGTTACCCACTAGAGTGTGCACATGAGAGGGCTCCCAAGATTTCGATTGCCTAGGGGCCTCCACAGGGATTAATCTGGCACTGGGGGGAGCAGAGGGTTACACACAGGTGGAGTCTTCATCTGCTTGTGTGCAGCTTGGAAGCAGGAGATACATAAACTGAGGTTGGGGGCAGGACCTTTCTGTTGCAGCAACTGTCTAACTGGGTGCACACCTAGCAGTAGCTGAGATGCATGGAACTGATAGACATGCCTTTTCCTAACTTGTAAGTGTACTTTTGACAATAAAGAGTCAATCCGTTAGCCACCATCCATCTTCCAACTGCCTCCAGACACTCACAAAGGACATTCACAGCCTTCATTCTCCTTTGGTAGCTGAAACAGCCCTCCCTTTGAGTAAGCCCCAAATCATAAAGAGTTAATTCATCACACTGGGCATTTCAGTGCCTTGACAGCATCCTAGAGTACACATGCAAGGGCTGAGGAGACCACACACAACTGAGAGTGCTCTGCTCTGATGCCACCTCAGTTGCCCCACCTGTAGATGTCTCCCCCCCTCCCCCCAGCTCCAGAGCACCCTCCAGAGCTATGAGCACCTTGGTAGAGCTCAGTTTGGCACTGTTGGACCCCTGGATATCCAAATACCCTTTGTATCTTTTGGGGGCTACACATCACCTTCATGTTTCCCCCAGAAACTCCTACAGCCATGGATCACTCTGTCTGAGTCGAATCCACCATCTGCCATCATCTGCAGTAACCCAGAAATTCTATCACGGTAGCCCGGAAAACCTGTGCTGAAAGTCAGCTCTCACCTAACTTTCTATACTTAAAAAAAGAAGAAAAAAGAACCACAGTTCTCCATCTCTCCATATTTTCCAAACCCCACTGCATGTTTGAATGATTTAACAAAAGCCTCCCAGCTTTCTGTAGTTTCCCCTTTTTTTAAAAAAAATATTTATTAATTTTATTAAGTAGTACAAGAATGTCAAAGAAAAGAAATAAAAGACAAATTTCAAACATATGCATATAAACATAATTATTTACATATTGCAAAACAATGTTTAGAAAAAAAAGAAAAGAGAAAAAGAAAAGTTAGGAAACAGAAAAATATTTACCATAAACAATAATTTCACATGTCTACTTACACACAAATATGTATTTCCATGTTACAAAATACAAATCTTGATTAAAATACTTTAAAAGACTTCCACCACCTACACCACACATCTTTGATGTAGGGGTCAGATGGGATTACCATGAGGAATTATAAAATATACATCAAGCCATCGTGTCCAGGATGAAAGCATTGTGTTGACTAGGTTTGATAATGTGATAGGAGTTTTATGGTCTTAGATATATGGTAATGTTCATAACCGCACATACATAGGTCAGCACAGGAAGACCAACCTGGAACCATTTTGATTCCTAAACTGACCAAATGTTTTCTCTGCAAGGTCAAACTGGAAAAGTCTCCCCATTGTCTCTTTCCTCTTTCCTCACAAATCCTGTCTTAAGGACACATTTAAGATATGAATACAGGAAATAAGTATTTTACCACTACAAAAGACTGGCCAGGCTCCCCAGGCAATCCAATCAAGTAACTTGCCAGACAGGAGATAAACTGTGACAGGAGAAAAACAACATTTAAATTTATGTGATGTAGGTGGGATGTATGTGAGGGGTGGTCTTAGGTTACACCCCTTCTGTGATGTATGCATAATGTTTCTGGGGGTGGTCTTGATCTAGAGAATGGGAATTTCAAAAGTCTTTATAAGCCCTTGCACAGCATTTTTGTGGGGCCTCTTCCTCTCCTGCGTGTGAGGGGAGCACCCTGTTGCAACAGATCAATAAAGATCAAGCTTACTAGCTGCTTTGCTTCTCAATATTCTCTGGTTGGCCTCTGTTATTTTCTCCTACCAATAGGGAACCTATGTAAGGACTCTATATGGGCTATTGGATACCCCATAAGGGAAAAGGGCATATTTTTTATTTACAACAATATATTGACGATAATTTCTGATTAAATCCCATAAGACACTACATTCATGCCCTTTTCATGCCCTTTTGACTCTACTGCCCATTTCTCTCTCCTCACGTCACTTACACAGCAGTACACAGCAGTTGCTTCGCCAGGCAGGCATCCTGGGCCATAAATGATAGTGGGCAAGTTCTTTGATGTAGTTTCTTATATATAATCTTAAAATGTTAATCTTAGGGCCAGGAAACAGATCTCACATTAAGGGGATAATGGTCACTGTCCTCCTTGCCATCCTTCTTATCATATGCATTGCTTGTTTATTACCTCCGGGGTTGCCAGATGCTCTTCTTTGTAGTTCTGTAGTTCTGTAGTTCTGTAGTTCTTTGTAGTTCTGTTCTTTGTTTACCCCAGAAATATTTGTGCTTAATTAGTTTTAGTAGTTTAACTTTGTCCCCACTTGAGGTTTGTTTGAATGCTCAGAAGAAATCTGATTGGTTCTTACGAACACTCTGTAAAAAGCGTTTTTGTGAATAAAAACAGCCTGGGCCAGGGGGCTGGGGGACTCGGACAAGCACAGAGAGACACAATTATACGCACCCTTCCCAGAGTCTTGCTGGTTCAAGTCTCTGTGTGTATTCTTATTAATCAGAGTTCAATCCTTCCTTTACTTTGCAAATGCAACATTTTATAGCTAGTTCGCCTTAACCTCTGTTCTTCATATCCTTCCTATAAGTTTTCCCCTAATCTATTTTCCATAATCTATCTTTATATTCTTCACAAAGTTAGTCTAAACACAACCAATTTTTTTGTGGTTGAGCCCTGGTTATGCAAATATTCATTTAAACAATCCCACTGTTTCTGCACCATAGTTTTAGGTTTTCACCTTATTAAGTCCATCAGCTCTCTGTAGTTTTCCAATGCCATAGTTTTTCCTGGATAGATAACCACCCTACTTGTCTGCCCATCCTACACGTCATTTGGTAACTAGAAGGTGTACACTATAGGGAGACGTCTTGCCCACATATTGCTGCTTGGAGGAGGTGGGAGCCCTTCCTCACATATTGTTGATCCAATTATGGGAGGATATTTCATCCAATAGACTGAAATCAATATACTTATCAGCATCACAAAAGACCTGGGTTGGGTTTATATCAATGACACCAACATATTGATGTTGATAGTCTGTGCTCCTTGAGCATCCCATTTAGAGGGGGGCTCACCACCCTAACAGGGTGGACAGGGCTTGCAGGAAGGTTAATTGCCTCATTAAAGGCCATGTTTTGGGTTATGATGGAACTTATCCACTTTGATCTCCCTCATCTGTTTCACAATGATGCTGTGCGTCTTTGTATGGCAGGATGCAAGCTCTTCCTTGAGGATCTGTAAAAAGCTCTTTTTGAGCTTCTGTTTGTTTTGAGGAGGAGGTGTACTAGCTAGAGCTAATCACCTCCAGTGGCTGTTGGTTAGGGCAAGAAAGTCAGGGTAAGAGCTAAAGCTGACATAGGCAAACGCAGCCCTCCAGATGTTTTGGGACTACAACTCCCACATCCCTGAACACTGGTCCTGTTAGCTAGGGATGATGGGAGTTGTAGTCCCAAAACACCTGGAGGGCCGAGTTTGCCTATGCCTGAGTTAAGGGGTAATAAAATGAGGCAGTGTTGGGTTATGGGCACTCTTCATCGCCTTTCATTCTGTGTGAGTAATTGGGGGTGCTCTTATTCTTGGCGTGTATCCTGTGGTGAATGCTGAATTGGGGGTACCACACTGCACATCCCAAGACCAGATTCCAATGGTATTCAGAACAAGGAGGCTCTTCCAATCCATTCTTCCAATACCACAGGTGAACCGTGTCAACCTTCTCAGGTCTTATGTTTTATTGATTGATGCCCCAATCATTCGAATGCTCTGTTGCAAAATACCTTTAAAGGGTTTCCAATACAATTGTTTCTTAACAAATGTTAAAATAAAAGCAAATTCTATTTAAAGAGAAAGAGAAAAAACACACGTGCAGGTTGGGCTTGTGATTACTGAATAGGATATCTGTGTAAGGGACACTGCAAAAAACCTGTTAAGACCTTTCCCCAGCATTTATTTTAAAGCAGGGCTGGAGAATTTTTTTTAATTCCAAGAGGCACATTCCCTCTTGGGAAACTTTCCAGGGGCCACAGGCCAGTGGTGGGAGAGCCCAGAGGCAAAAGTGAGGGGAGCATCAGATGTAACTCTTATCTTTGTACAGTTTGTACAAATATTTCTACAAGCAAGTCATTATTACAGTTCACAAAGGGGGACAGGGGGCGGGCTGGTGTGGAGGACTCCCTGGTCCTGAATAGGGTAATTGTGCCCCTGAAGGACCAGGTGCGCAGCCTGGGAGTCATTTTGGACTCACAGCTGTCCATGGAGGCGCAGGCCAATTCTGTATCCAGGGCAGCTGTCTACCAACTCCACCTGGTACGCAGGCTGAGACCCTACCTGCCTGCGAGCTGTCTCGCCAGAGTGGTGCATGCTCTAGTTATCTCCCGCTTGGACTACTGCAATGCGCTCTACGTGGGGCTACCTTTGAAGGTGACTCGGAAACTACAACTAATCCAGAATGCGGCAGCTAGACTGGTGACTGGGGGCGGCCGCCGAGACCACATAACACCGGTCTTGAAAGACCTACATTGGCTCCCAGTACGTTTCCGAGCACAATTCAAAGTGCTGGTGTTGACCTTTAAAGCCCTAAACGGCCTCGGCCCAGTATACCTGAAGGAGCGTCTCCACCTCCATCGTTCTGCCCGGACGCTGAGGTCCAGTGCCGAGGGCCTTCTGGCGGTTCCCTCATTGCGAGAAGCAAAGCTACAGGGAACCAGGCAGAGGGCCTTCTCGGTTGTGGCGCCTGCCCTGTGGAACGCCCTCCCATCAGATGTCAAAGCAATAAATAACTACCTGACATTCAGAAGACATCTTAAGGCAGCCCTGTTCAGGGAAGTTTTTAATCTGTGATATTTTAGTGTATTTTTGGTTTTTATGGAAGCCGCCCAGAGTGGCTGGGGAGACCCAGCCAGATGGGCGGGGTACAAATAATAAATTATTATTATTATTATTATTATTATTATTATTATTATTCTAGCTTGGAATAATTATCATTCAGTGGCAAACTCACATGTCTCATACTTCCCAAAACAATATGTAAACTGAACCCAAGATGTCATCTAGGGTCCTTCTGTGCTTTTCTGAATTTGCAGTGCATCTCTTCAGCCCTGTAATGTGTACAAAATTGCAAATACTAGGGTAAAGTGTGCAGACAAATGCATATATTGGTGAACGTAGCATACAAAAAATGAATTATGTTGTGAAAATTCCTTTGCAAAGTTGCTTACAAAAATGTGAAAGTTGGGATATATTTTTCACTAGAACGTGTATGAATTTTCATGAGAACTTTTGTTTTTTAATGCAAAGTGTTGTAGAAATATGCAGAACTGAACTAAGTTTGCCGGAATGAAAAATAGAGAGAAACTGAAATTGGCAAATTTGCCCATCCCTAATTGAGGGGTGTAGGTTGGGGTTAGTGGGGTGTCCTCAGAAGTGAGGAGAGTCTAGAGGGCATTATTGAAAGGCCTGGAATGCCACCCCCCCCATTTTAAAGTCAAAAATAATGCAACACAAATCCCTCACTAGCACTGAGTCCCCTCTTTCTTTCTAGAAGCCTAAATGTTTTTTGAAGTGATGTGGTATGGTATAGGACTTCCGAAAATGGCTCCCATGTTAATGGTTAGGTGGGACAGCTGATATTTTATTTGGGGGGCAGGATTAACTCACAGTGTTGGCACCAAATGTAAACCACTGTAATAAGTTCAGTAGCTGTGGCTTTAAACTCATAAGTTGAATCTAGCCCATAATCAGTGATACCTTTACCATCCAAGCCACCAGTCTGGACCCCTCCATCATGTTTTTTCTCAGTCTCTGGCTTCATCAAATCCTTGTTCACTTGTTTTCACTTTTAAGCAAATTATATATCACCCCTTTGCAGCTTTTTTGGTTGTGGATCCTTTCATCTCTCATCGTAATGTTCAGTAATGGTTTTTCTATTTGCTTTGCCTTTTCACTGGCTTTCCCTTTTGAAAGCAAGATCTGACCTTTCCTTTTGTATTCTCTGCTAGCTGAAAAACATGTTGTTCATGAATTTAATTGACATATATATATATATTCACAGAGTTTGGCAACTTTATTTATATGTGAATGCATACATGCATTTTTATTTGCTTGGTTTCCTGCTCTAATTCCTGCATCTTTTGGGAAG
Source organism: Podarcis cretensis (assembly GCF_951804945.1). Classification (NCBI taxonomy): domain Eukaryota; kingdom Metazoa; phylum Chordata; class Lepidosauria; order Squamata; family Lacertidae; genus Podarcis; species Podarcis cretensis. Next base: position 5,599,062 of record NC_137184.1, on the reverse strand, counting down.
CAAAAAATTTGCTGTGCCTGTTTCCAGTTATTATTGAATCCTTGAGCATTTCAGTGGAAAACAGAGCATAGGGGATCCATCCAACTAAGTTATGTTCAGAAAAGATCCATTGAAATTAATGGACCTAGTTTAATCATACCATTAATTCTAATAAGTCTACTCTGAGCAGGATTACAATTGGCTGCAACCCTTAGTCATGTTTCTTCATTTCAATGGGTCCACGCTGAGTAGTGGTGGCCAAATCTGCCAGTTGCAGTTTCTCTGTTTCTCTTTCTTTCAGTGTTAAGTTCTCCATATCACTTTCCTTTTTTTAAAAAAAAAAAAAGCTCCTCATGAAAAATCACCAGCATTTTAGTGCAAATGTCTCCTAATACACATATTTTTGCATGCAGTTTTCCCCAATATACATATTTTTTGAAAGTATTCCCCCCCCCCAATATAATACATTTTTGTATCTTTGGTAATAAATACAGTCCCTGAATTTTGCAATGCAATTCTCAGCAGCTGTTATTGATCAAGATGTGCACTGAGAGAAATATACATCTGAATTTTATTATAAGGAGAAATCTGTATTAAAACGGACGTATTTTAGTGTATATATAGGAATGATTTTTATAAAGCAAATAAAGTAATTTCACTTTAATGTGAAAACAGGACTAAATTATACATAGCACATGGGTTTGCAACAAAATGTTTCAGTGCAGAATGCAACAGCTCTATTCCATTCTCTCTCCCCTTGGGGTTCACACTTCCCTCCCTCCCAAAAGCCATTCTGTGGCCTCATTGGATGCTTTTAGAGATCCCTAGGGTTTTTTCTCATAAAGTTTTTTTGTACTATTGTGCAGGACTACGTAAGCAGTGGGTTGTGCCCAAGGCTAGTCCTACTAACAGTAGACCCCTGAAAATAATGGCTATAAGTCACTTGGATCCTTTGGACTTCATTGCTTGCAGTGCGGCAGGCTTAATCCACTCTGGAGACTTTCCTGTGTCTGTAAATTCTATCTACTTTGGCCAAAAGGAGGAAATGTTGCAGTCATTTAAAAACTCTCCATTACAGTGAACGGGGGAACACAGAGATAAATTTTACACATAGTGGTCCAGAAAGCCACTTCCGACATCAGGAAGAGGTGGTGTTGTGGGCTTCATGCGATCAGGGGAATCCTCGGGCTGCATCATCCCCTGAGCGAGCCAATCGGCTGGCTGAGGGTGTGTGGCTTGCCTCATTTAAGGCAGGCACAGCCCTGGGATCTCCCTCTTTGGTCCGCACAGCTGATGTGGTTTCCCACCCACCCGCCCCTTAAGGTTCCCCTTCTGATCTTGCTATGGACCTTGGTTGGTCACCGTTAAGGGGCCTGGTAGGATTTTTTCCCACTTGGCAAATTGGCACTGGCCATTTGGTTTTTCACCTACCTTGTAGCAAATCGTCACAACTCCATTTGGTTTTGGCGGTTAGGCATTGGTAGGGGTATTGTTATGTAGATGTGTTGGGGGGAGGAGCACCATCACGTCCCCCAAATATTGAAGGGTGGTCCGGTAAAGGATTCCGGGGGGCATGGCCTCGTCCGAAGCCTATGGAGGCCAGGGCCTAAAGCGTGCCCCTGAGCAGTGACCCCGGGGGAGTGTGCATCAGCAGGGCTCCCCCTGCTGGTGTTAACCCTTCCCGGTCTTCAAGCAAACTGGCTGAAGCCGGATAGTTGGATAGGACCAATGCCTAAGCCAATACCGCTCTTACCTGTAACCAATAAAGTTGTGGCCAATTTTTTATTTTTTAAAAAATAATTTTTATTAACTGGCCAATCACATCAAATTAAATCACATCACATAAATTCCGAATTACAAAGCCAAATTTTAAATTTTGTTGGGGGGACCCATACTTCAAGATTCAAAGGGGGATTCTAATCATCTTCTTGCTACTGTGTTAATGTCCAAATCAGTCCCAATCAGTCCAAACAGAGTTCATAATTCTATCCAGTCTTATCTTGCTGTTTCCACATCATATCTTGTTCATATAATTTCTCTTTTTTCTTTATGATCTCTTCTGATAGGCTCCTTAAGCCGATAAACACAAATATAATAATCCTGTGTGAATTTCCCGTTCTTGCAATCCAAGTCCAGATGGTTTCCATATATCATCTCCTTCATAGATAACATCGCTCTTTCCATCATAATCTTGCAAAACTGTCGCTCTTAAGTCCCACTGAGGAGTTAATCCACAATATATAAACAGCTTTGTTTCTCTCTTTCTCCTCCCAGACTCAAGACCTCTGACAGTGCTTCCCAAAATGGCGACGGCATTTTTAACTGCGTCATTCTAAAACTCTTATACTTTCCAGATTCGTCTTGAAACATTGCTTTGGTTCAAAAGTTTATCTCCACACAGCCTTCAATCCACAGCTTAAGTCCTTAAAACGACATTTCTGACTCATTAGGGGAGGGGATTCTTGTTTAATCACATAAAAAAAGAGGAAAGTTTTTTTCCCCTCCCCCTTCAGTCATTTGCCATACCGTATCTTGACGTATCTTCTCATATTTTATTCTTGTCTTGTTTTATCAGAGATCTCTTCTGTCAGCAGTCTTTACTCCCCCTCCTTCCTTGAAGTATGTGCAATTCTTCTCGTCCAAATTGTTTCTTTTGAAGTTCTTGCAGCTAGTGGCGCGAATCAGAGATGGCGGAATCCCACAGGAGGGCTTTGTGCCTAGTGCCCCCATCCCCACAATTTCAGGGGTGGTATAGGGCACAGCAGGCAAGGGCCGTCGTCCCCCACAATCCGGGGGGGGGGGGGTTAAGGAGGCTAATTACCCCCATCACAGCCTCCAAATTACCTCGTGTGGGTCGGAGAGATGTTATTGTCAGCCATCTTCCGATGCGCTCCCTAGTGCCCCCCCTAAAGTTGTGGCCAATTTTAGCCCATTAACCTAAAACAATGGTGTCTTGTGTCTTTATTCATTCTGGGGGAGGTGGGAACTCGCCACACAACCCAAATTACACAATGAAGTGGAGAGAGCATAGAGTATCTTATGTGGCAGGTCATAATTTTTTTAAAAAAGGTCCATGCACACTCACACTATAAGCCACAGTCTGTATGTGAAATGATCCTGTTTAAAGAAAACAAAGGCTGTAGGTTTAGGAATCACTCTCCCTTAATACAACTTTTCTCAGGCATCCCTCACAATAGCATTGACTTTAGCGACTACTTTCAATTTTGCCTGGGTGAGTCCTAATGTCTTCATAGCACTTTTTATATGGATCCCAAATCCAATATATTTAATCCAATCAAATATTCAACAAGATGACAGCTTCACTATGCATTCTCATTATATCCTTCCCATCAGGTCTTTTTTGCTTACCCTTCCATTCTGGTCTCTATATTGGCATGTCAGTATTTTTAGATAGTTCACTGGGAAATTTACAGTGCACATTCAAGTCAAGAAATAATATTCTACAACGCCATGGCTCTGTTCTTAAATAAGACGTTCATGACTTTCCCTTCAGGCACATACATTAGTATTGCAATGCAACCCTCCCATTCAGGTTTATTTTTAACTTCTCTCTGCCCATGTAATCTCCGATACTTTAGGGGGGGAAATAGCACTATATCAAAAGCAGATATTAAACTCAAGCGGTTGGCAAATGGTTTAAAGCAAGCACTCAGCTTCAGGGGAAAAAAACAACCCTAGAGGTTTCTTTTGTAAAGTTCCACCTTGGCTATTCACTCCAATGTAGCATTTTGGAATTTAATTATTTCTTTATTTATTTGTAACGTGGAGTTGTTTCATTCTGACAGGTATGAGGTGGCCTCTCACCAGTTTGCTTCCTTGAAGCGGAGCTTCTGGGAGCATTGTGTCCTGAAGCAACAGTGAGATTTCATCTAGTTCAACAGTGTCACACCATTTTTAGCTTTGTGTTTCATCAAATGCTCATGAACTTTTTTCAGCAAAACATTTTGAAGAGTGCAAAAGAGTTCACAGAAAAATAGACCTTGTGCTGTTTTGCATGCTTCTTCATAGCTATGACCTCCCCCCCAAAAAATTAATATAGCCCTTGTTGCAAATGTACAGAGATCTGCGGATATAGGTACAACATTAAAGGGACTCTTACCTATGTAATTCCAGCCAACCAGGTATCCTGTCATGAAAGTGATGAAGCCATGCAACACTGTAGCCATTAAATTTGGCTATGTGAGCATAGAAAGTCAAAGAAAGCTTTAACGCCCCCCTTTCTGATTTGAAAATCGGTATGCTAATGCTTTTTTTTGGGGGGGGGGATAAAATAAAACCTAAAACTTCCTGTGAACGCTTTACTATTTTTTTGAATTCACTCATGAAAGTTAAAATTTGGATGCACTTCCTTAAGTGGAGAGAGTCATTATGTCTGGTCTCTACTTTAGCTCAGTGCAACTTTAACTATACTGCCAAACCTATAAGGCAGGCACGACCAACAGGTAGATCACAATCTACTGGTAGATCACGGGGTGTTCCTGGTAGATCCTGGTCGATCTCTGGTCCCTCAGGGACCTCCTCCCCCCCCAAAAAAAAATGATCAACAACTTTTTGCTTCCTAGCCAAAAAAGTGGACCATCAGATTAAGTTCCACTATCGGTGGTAACAAGAGGCCCCATTAGCTAAAGTGGTACTTCAGGTTAAGAACAGTTTCAGGTTAAGAACAGACCTCCAGAACAAATTAAGTTCTTAACCCGAGGTACCACTGTACTTGCTATTTTGTCAGTGTTGTGGTCTAAAACTGAAAGTGTAAACAGGGAAGATGCAGAGTCAAACACTGTGGACACCTTCATCCATTAGCTGCATTGTACACTTCCTGTTAATATGACATTAAAGAAGAAGTATCCCATTCCTATCCTTTGTACAAAAGGGACTCAAGGGGAGACAATGGAGATGGACAAATTCCATCAGATTCATATCCACAACAGGCTTCCTCACTGGAGCCTGGCTCTGGTGTGCGAGGGAGCTGCTGGGGCAGCTTTTTCACACCTGGCCACAGCAGCTCCACTCCTGGGTCAAGCCTGACCTGGGGGCTGAGTGCAAGAGAGTTGGTGGCAATGTTGCTTTCCCCTCCTCTGCTGGACTGTGCATACGAGGGAAATGCCTTGACAGCTTCATCGCACACATCCACAGCTCCGCTTCTGGGTCAGATCTGACCTGGGGGGTGGAGGGAAGAAGAAGATTCCACAGCAGTGATGCTGCCCCTTTCCTCTCCTCAGCTGGGCTGCGGCTGCAAGTGTGCCCCCCCAAGCTCCTTTGCAAAGTGAGCCACAGCAGGCTTCCTCGGTGCCCTGCCCCATCAGGGGCATGGCCTGTGTGCTAGTACGCTAAGCTCTGCCACTGGGTGTAACCAGAGTGATCTGGGGCTAGAGGTGCCAACTTGTGAGGAAGATGGTGGTGATGTGCATGTGACGTCTCACATGAACTTCAAACATCGCATCAGATCAGAGGAGCCAGGAACACAGTGGCAGCACAGCTTCAATGGCCAGTGGAAGGGGAGGAGGAGCCGTGGCCATTGAAGCTGTAGTGCCACCGCATTTCTGGCTCTTCTGACCCAATGCATTTTTTTCTGAACATTGAAGAAAAGCCCCCCCCCCAAAAAAAAAATATTGGTGAGGCCCAAACAAATATTGCGGAGGCCCAAAAGAGCTGGTGCTCCTCTCTGGGGCTGTTGAAAGGGGGGCCAATATGGCAGTGAGGAGAGCAGGCAGGGAGATGCACAGGCATGTAGTTAGGAGAGAAAGGAAAGAAGATGTGTAGAGACCATCCATTTGCAGCATGGGACTTCATTTCCCTGAGTCCCCGATCCATGCTCCAGGAATTAATGCAGCAGCTATAAAGCTCTCACCGCCATTATTTTTGTTTGCTTACTTTGCAGCCATCTGCTGCAACATTTGTTGGTCCTGACCTTTAAAGTCCTAAACAGCCTCGGTCCTGTATACCTGAAGGAGTGTCTCCACCCCCATCATTCAGCCTGGACACTGAGATCCAGCACCGGGGGCCTTCTGGCAGTTCCCTCATTGCGAGAAGTGAGGTTACAGGGAACCAGGCAGAGGGCCTTCTCGGTAGTGGCACCCACCCTGTGGAATGTCCTCCCTTCAGATGTGAAGGAAATAACAGCTATCTTATCTTTAAAAGACATCTGCAGGCAGCCCTGTTTAGGGAAGTTTTTAATACTTAATGCTGTATTGTTTTTAACACTTGACTGGGAGCCGCCCAGAGTAGCTGGGGAAACTCATCCAGATGGGTGGGGTATAAATAAATTATTATTATTATTATTATTATTATTATTATTATTATTATTATTATCCAGTTTTGAAGTTACCAATACCTGAACTATGATGGTCAAGCTCTCTCAGCCCAGGAATGCACGTAAATGTTACACCAGCTGCACCTGGTAAAAGACACAGAAGCACTGCCAGATTATGAGTCTGATCCTTCAGGTACAGTGCAACTTTGTCCAGGGCAGGAAGTTGGCCTCATGCACAAGAACCATCAATGCACAATGCCTACATTTTGCCAGGATTTAAGCTCTGCTTATTTCCCCCCATCCAACCTACCACTATAACTAGGCACTACTCCAGGGCCTTTCTTGATTCAGTTGTTATGGATAAACAGAGCTGAATGGATGACCACTGAACCCAAAACCCTAACAAAACAAAAACCCAACCACAAACTCTTGCTAGCTGGGATAGAAGATCAGACAGAGGTCAGGATCATGCCACCCCCCCTCCTTCCTCACTCCCCCTGTACGTTCCATCACCTCATCTAGCTCAGTTCCCAATGAATGCAGTTTGACAGCCCCCACACCCTCACTAGTTAAAAAGAGAATCTAAGACAAAGGTGAGGAGCTTTCTTTCAGCCCAAAAGCTGCATTTCCTCTTGGGCAGCTTTCTGAGGGCTACGTGCCAATGGTGAGTGGGGCCAGACATAAAAGTGTGCAGGGCTATGGATGCACATGCTACCTTTGTACAGTAAACTAGTTTCTACAGCCCTCTCACACTTGTCTCTATCCTTCCTCCAGACAAGCAAGAGGCCTTATTAAACACAGTCCAGCCAGGCAGAAACACAAAAGGAAGAGGGGAAGGGTAAAATAGGATCAAGGGGTATAATCTCAGGAGAATCCAAAGGACACATAGTGAGTGCCACACCCTTGGATCCAGGGGCCTACTGGACTCTTCCAACTCTATGATTTGAGGAGTGGACTTTGGACTTAACTTCCAGTGTCCTTGGGTGGTAGAAGTCACATTTACTCACTTCCTGATTCAACCCTTTCACCTTCCAACTTAATGCAGGCACCCCATCACTCCCCTCCCCTGCAACCACCATAAATGGCTTGCTCAAGACAATCATCCATGGTAGTGGCTAATAATAAATAAGCCTCATGATACCTTGCATGAGCTATTTCTAAGAGCGTGTTGGTTTCCATTTGTCTATACTTTAAGTATTTCCTGAGTCTAAATCATTGCTTTTCCACAGCCCTTAGGGATACCTTGAGCATGAAAGACACTATTAAAAAACAGCAAGAAAACCTCTTTCAATCCTATTCTATTCTAAAACAGCATTTTAAAGTCCTTTTATCACAGAATGAGGCAGACATCGAATTGTGCCCTGGAACACCAATTTAAAGTTTTCATCAAAGAACCCAACACTGTGTGTTTGGTATATTTTAACATAATTCAAGAGCACTAAAAGCATACTTTAGGGGGAGAAGACAGGAGCTGTGTGTGAGAGAGAGATGTTGTAGCATATTCCACCCCCCACCTCTATTTGAGTTTCAGTACAGATTGGTCTGAGATCTTATGAAGAAGACAAAGGAAAGAGATAGAACTAACAAAGCCTGTCTTGGGTTGTTTGAACTTAGCAAAATAAGAGCTTGTTGCAGTTGTTTTGGTTCAGAAAGGTCCCTCCCACATCTCCCCCATAATGTGTGAGGCCAGCCAAATACCTGAAGAACAAAAGAAGCAGAAAAAACCTTATAGGGCTTAATGGTCTCAAGACCAAACCTGGATAATTGAACAATACATGATTGCAAGGAAGGAAGGATGCAGGGGAACTGTTGTCTGAACTGCTGTTGCAGCAAACAGCCAAAATATAGCACCAGAACTCATCAAATACTTATAATATTCCTCTGATTATTATCCCAAAAGACACATATTTTCAAAAGCACTAGTGCCCAGCCTCTGCCTTGTGCCAAAGATAGGGGGATCTGGGGTGTCCAAAAATTGCACATTCTGATATGATATGAACTCACCTGATCTATGTCCCCCATAGGCAATTTGGAATGAAGCTATTCTTCGGGTTCTGAGATTTGATGCATGAACAGAGCACTCACAACAACAACAACAACAACAACAACAACAACAACAACAACAACAATTTATTCTCAGCCCTTTAGCATAAGGTCCAAGGGCATGTTGTAACAACTTTAACATACAATACTGACAAAAAGCTTTAAAACAAATTAGTCACAAGACTAGGGTGTGTCCTTAAAAAGTATTCATCACAGGTGTTTATTTAGCATATGATAGAAACCACATAATGAGGATGCCACATGTACCTGTGGGAGAAGGAATTCCACAGCAGAATGCATTGCCCCAGGCCGCCGCCACCCTAGACTTTTTAACTTATGAGAGGATCTGTAGGCAAGGCGGAGGTTTTTCAAATATCTGGGACTCAAGTTCACTTTGCGCTTTAAATGATCTGACTGTATGGGAGAGGGAGGCATATCTAAAGCCTTGCCAGGATTGAACTAACAAATAGGAAATTTGTGGTTATGGTTATTCCCCCTCCCAATGGTAAAGTCAAAATCTTCCTTCTATGCACACCTGATGAGTGGAAGACTTTGGGCTTTACATTTTTAGTGGCACCCTCTGCAACACCAAAACTCAGCCCCCGCCCACCTCTCATGTTCCATTGCAAGATCACACTGAACTCTGGGTGATACCTCACCCAAAATGGACATAATCTTGCCCCAAATCAGTGCCTCTAGTCACAGCCCTTCTCTGCCAATAATGGAGGTGGCTGGGGCACCTGAGGGCATTCTGTCTGGAGGGCTTCCACAGCCTGAGGCAGTGGCCTCACCTTGCCTAAGGCTGGGCCAGTTCTGCATTGCCCTCCTCTATATAAAAACCCTCCAGGTATTTGAAGAGTGCTTTCATGACCCTGGAGCATCAGTCATGATCTCACTTTGGGTAACAACTTTGACATTTTCCCCAGGAAATTGAAAATATGAGACTCTCCCTTTTTCTTCTCTTTCCCTCTCTATTCCCAGAAGGTTTCAGTCTTCTTTTTTTTTTAATGGACCCTCCTTCCCCGTGGATGTATACATGCAATGGAGCCAATCTACATATAGTCTTCTTCTGAATGAAAATACCAAATAATTGACTAGGAGTTCTTTCCCTTCATCTTTCTTTTTTTCAGGTTAAGGTAGTGGGAGAGCCTCCTTTCAGCTGCCATTATCCAATCTATGAAAGCTGAGCTGAGAGAGAAATGTTGTGAGGTGAGCAAGGGTAAGACAGCTAAACAAGAAAGAAAATGGTCCATCTGAGGGGGAGAAATTGGCCAACGAGACACTTTGGATTCCAGACTGGCTCTCTCCGCCCCCCGCTCTCCCTCTCTCTCCCTGTCTGCCTCTCTCTCCACCCCCCCCCCCCCGTTAAAAAAGAAGGGTTGTGCAGGTTAGTAATGATTGAGTTAGGCCTGCAGGCCTGGCACTGCAGCTGGAGCAACATTTTATTCTGCATCAGCAGAGAAATATGACATTTATCACTTTGGAAAGAGCTGTGCCACTTTCCTAACCAAGACCAAATTTGAGAATCCTTCTATTGAGGATCTGAGAGCCAGAGGAAAGAGAGCTTAATGTCTTCCAGGGGTTGAGTAGGGGCAGCGGTATTCAGGTGCTAGAAACTGGCACCTGTGCCATGGGTTGAGCAAATCCCAGAGGGATTGGGATGGATAAATCGGACATTTGGATTCTTTAAGTTCTTTACTTTTTTACAATTTGTCACATTTCTGCACCAGCATTTTTTAAAAGTCTTCATGCAAATTTGTTCTTATTTCAGAGCACCCCCCCCTCATATAATGTAGTTTTTGTATGTTACTTTCACTGATATGTGTATTTTTGTGACGCTTTCCCCTAGTATAAGTATTCATATGCATATTGTTTGGTTAGAACTGCATCATGCAAATTTCTAAGTATGGCTGTGTTTCAGTTCACATATTGCTTTGGGAAATATGAATTTAGTCTGCATTAAAAAGCAAATTGAACCAAATTTCTCTCCCACCTCTTCAGAGGGAAAGTCTTGTTAAGTAGGTTACAGTGAGACAGAGCGGGGGAAGGAGAGGAGAGAGAGTGAGTCTTATAGCACCTTAAAAACTCTTTCAAAAAATAGCATAAGCTTTGGTTGTAAGACAGACCTCAGATGACTTATGACAGGTTAAGCCATTTGTAACAGAAAACTGAATCCTCCAGAAAGTTCCAGAGGAAACCCGTTTTGTATCCGATGACCAGTGAAGCAAGTTCTGTGAACAAGTGTATTCTATTTCCAGGGGGTTGTTCTGAGGGACTGTATTTACCTTGGAGCCTGTGTCTGAAGGCTCCCAGGTTTTGCTGGCCTTGGTGACAGTCATGAGTTCCTGATGAAATACAGCTGCCAAGTAACCACAAGGACGTCATGAAGGCTGGAGAGCAAAAAGGATTTAAAACTATTTGACTGAGAGATAAGACAAACACAAATGTGCATGTAAAGCCATCTGTCTGCCTCTGTCCCTGCCTGCTTTACTACTATAATCAACACTAAATGAACAGAAATTAATTCAGTATATGTACATGGCCTATGGGCTGTATCTATCTTTCTTTACTTCTGACCTTTCTGTTTCATCCTGTTTTATTTATATATACAGTAGATTTTTTTTTATATAATGAAAGGCTGACAATTGGAAGAACTACCCTTGTTTTGGACGCGGGTGGTGCTGTGGGTTAAACCACAGAGCCTAGGACTTGCTGATCAGAAGGTCAGCGGTTCAATTCCCTGTGATGGGGTGAGCTCCCGTTGCTCGGTCTCAGCTCCTGCCAACCTAGCAATTCAAAAGCACGTCAAAGTGCAAGTAGATAAATAGGTACCACTGCAGCGGGAAGGTAAACGGCATTTCCATGCGCTGCTCTGGTTCGCCAGAAGCGGCTTAGTCATGCTGGCCACATGACCCGGAAGCTGTACGCCAGCTCCCTCGGCCAATAAAGCGAGATGAACGCTGCAACCCCAGAGCTGGCCACAACTGGACCTAATGGTCAGGGGTCCTCCCTTTACCTTTACCCTTGTTTTGGGTTTGTATTTTGGTCGATTGTTTGTTATTTAGATGTGTTTTGCAGAATGACACCCCAACTGGTAGACCTGAGTAAATATTAGTGATTCTTGCTTTATTGGGGACCTATGTAGGGTTGCCATACTTCAGATTTTCCCGGACACGTCCTCGTTTTCAGGCCTAAAATGCCACACAAAATGTCCAGGGGTTTTTGCATGGCATTCCCAGCCTTTTCCAACAGGGTCGGTTGCGGCAGAGAGAGGACTTGGCCAGCCAGGCCACCTCCATCTGCACTGGGAGGCCCTGGGGCCTGGTAGGTGCAACAAGTGAGGCACCTCTGGTGGAGCTTCAAGGGCATGGCTAAGGTGGGCATGGCTAAGGTGGTGAGGTGAGGCAGGACCATCCATGAGCGAGCAGGCAGAGTCCTGGCTTCTCCACTGGTGGTGGCTGCCAATGCCATCCATTGTAGTGACTGAATGCCATGCACCAGATTCAAGACCAAGGTGGGCAGAGCCCTCCAGGAGCACATCTCTCACTCGGGGCAGCAGAGCCCTGTGGAAGCCCTATGAGGGGCCATGGGGAGGGTGCAGGGCAGAGCCTACCGCTTCCAACATGCCCCCAGGAGCCCCGGTGGGGCCAAGAGCGGTTGGGGGGGCACAGCTGAGGCTGGCCAAGGAGGGTGCCACTGGACAGGTGTCCATGCCTGTGACGTTCCTCCAGGAGGGTCGCTTCAAAATCTGCAAAGCAGCTTGCAGTCCTTGAGGCAAAACTGAGATGGAAGGGTCAGGGAAGAGCACAGCTGAGCTGGGCTGCAACAACCTGGCTGCTCTGGGGAGAAATGGAGGCCAGATTATAAAGGGACCTTGGTGCCCCTTCATTTCTGGCTAAATGGGGCCCCCATCGCTGCAGGACCTGGTGAGTGGGCTGCTTCTTCCCTCACTCCTAAACCCCACCAGATCCACGAGGGAGCGGAGAGAAAGGCGGCCTTTCTCCCTCCCTCCCCTGCCATTTGTGGGCAACACTGAGGCAGGAACCAGGTTTATGAGGAGAGAGAGAAAGAGAGAGAGAAGCAGTGAAGAAGAAGCATGAGGTGCCACCAACACCTCTCAGGAGGTGGGGAAGAGGCAGAGAGAAGGCACACATGCTCCTTTGCTTGGTGCGTTTCCTAAGCTTGGCCACCGGACTTGCCACATGCCTCTGCTGCCCAGCCTCCCTCCTTCCCTGCCAGCTCTCCTATTCCACCAGCTGCCTGGGCAAGACCCGGGAGGAGGGCAGTGCCAGGAGCATGTCTGGTGTGTGGGTCAAGAAGAAGAGTTTGAGGTGTCTCTGTCCACTTTGCTTGGGTCATGGTGCACATAGCCTGAGGCCTGAGGCTCACGAAGCATAATGGCCACTGGCAGGAAGTAACAAATAAATAATAAATAAACAAATAAACAAACAAATACTGGCAGGAGATAACAAACAAACAAAGGGGGTGTTTGTGGGTGAGTGGGTGTCCTCCTTTTTGCTCTTCAAAATATGGCATCTCGAAGTTCCAGCATAAAAGCTTTTTGCCCACATACAATAATAGAATCACAGAATTAGAAAGTGAGAAGTGATCCCAAAGGTCTAGATTCAGCAAAAGCTTATGCTATAAAAAGAAACAAACATGTTGGTCTTTAGGTTTCCACGGCACTTTTTGCAGAGAGAGAGAGAGAAAGAGAGAGAGAGAGAGAGAGAGAGAGAGAGAGAGAGAGAGATGGATGGATAAGATAGCAATACCATGGAGGAAGGTAGGTTGAGGTTTCCTTCATGTATTTGCATTAATATGGGAGACCACATCCCAACGCATCATCACCATCCACAGCCTGAAATGCAACAGCCACAGAAAATGCAACTGGATTCCACTTAATGTAGAAACTGATCCTTTGTGACCATAAAAACTGTTGTATATAGGGGTCTGCACACATGCACACATGCACACATGACACACACCTGCAATAAAGCATGCTGTTCCTCGAGCACCTGCTTTTATCATTGTGACACCAGTTCTCTGGGATTGCATGTCAAGGCCCTAAGACCCCACAGTTCCTTAGGGAGATGAATAACCACACATGGACAATAACAGTTTAAGTTTTGGCTTGAATAACGCCACAACTTTATTGGTTACAGAAGAGAATGGTTTGGCATAGGCATTGGGTAAAGCCATTGCTAGTCCACTCCAGCCAGTGCTGGAAGTGCATCTAAAGGTAAACCACATATTGGGGGGATGCCCTATGACCTACATCAAATAGGGGTGCCCCCTGCAAGGCCCCCGTTGGAGGAGTGGTATGGCCCCCGTCTCTGCCTGGAGGTCAGACAGACGCCACTCCTCCTGGATGTAACTGATTTGTAGAAAAGACTTTACAACCAGAAAAAAAGAAACAATGCAGGTGCTTTTGTAAATCAAGAATTTTTTTAATAAAAAATATTTTAAAACAAACAAACAGGATACCCTTTTCCCAAGGAGGGGCAGGCAGAGGCTACAACCGCCCCTCCAGCCATCATCATCAAAATGTTTATTCGGCTTTACGCCCATCATGAAACTCAACACAACAAAAACAAATCAAATAAAACAGCGGACTCGTACAGCCAAGATCTAGACTTACTCCATGCCTAACCACCTTACAAAGGTCTGCCAATTGCTATGAGGTAGGCGAAAGCCAGATAGCCGGTGCCAATTTGCCAAATGGAAAAATTCCTGCCTGGCCCCGAAAAACGACAGCCAACTTGGTCCATAGCAAGGTCATAACACCAGAGAAGCATTCAAATTAAGGGAGGGTGAGAGGGAGATTGTGAAAAAACAGGGCAGAGCGCTAGGCAGACCGCAATTTAATGACCCTTGGTAGCAGGCCCAAGCATCCCAATTGCTTTGCTAGGCCCACCACCAGGGGAATGCCTGACCAAAGCCTGCCGGCAAAGGCCAATTAGCCAGCTGCTTGTTGATCCAGCCTGCCATTTGCTGGATCACTTGCATGGCCCAGGGCCTGGCCACAACACTGCCCACCAAGGAAGGTGAACAGACTTCTCAAAGAACTGTAGCAAGCCCCAATATTGCTAGGTTATTGACATTGGTTGAAAGCTTGTCTTTTTCTAAGAAGCCTTCCTAAATTAGTTTGTTTTATATCTGTTTTATAATTTTAATTCTTGTTTTTATAAGGATCTGTATTACTGTTTTATATTTTAATTCTGTGCACTGCTCAGGTATCCCTGATTCCATATTGGTTTATAAATTCTGATTCTAAAACCTTGTTATCTATCCCAATGTGGTGTGAAAATAAGGGTGGCTTTCTGTACAGAAAAGTATCCCCATTTTCCTCTGCGAAATGTTGGAGGCTATAAAATAAACAAACAAAAGACATTTATTCTGGCCAAGGCTGGCTCTGGGTTTGATATCTCTCTCTCTCTCTCTCTCTCTCTCTCACACACACACACACACACACAGAGAGAGAGAGAGAGAGAGAGAGAGAGACACCACACACACACACACACACACACACACACACACACACACACACAAACCACAAAGAGAGAGAGAGAGAGCATCAGTGAAGTGGGCTTCTTTGGCAACAGGCCCTGGATCATGGAAACCACTTGGAAGTTACAATCTGGGCAGGAACCGTTCAGGTACCGTATTTTTCGCCCCATAGGGCACACCGGCCCACAGGGCGCACTTAGTTTTTGGGGGGCGGAATAAAGGGGGGGAAATTATTTTTCCCCCAGGCACCGACCCCAGCCCCCAGAACAGGCTGCTATCCGCAAGCCTAGGGAGCCCGGCGGGAAGTCATGCCAGTCTCCCCAGGCTTGCGGATATCTGCCCGAAGCCCGGGGCGTGCTCTGCTGCACTCCCCGGATTTCGAGCTGCAGGCTGCTGTCCGCAAGCCTTGGGAGCCCAGCGGGAACTCCCACGGGCTCCCAAGGCTTGCAGATAGCTTCCTGAAGCCTGGAGAGCAAGAGGGGTTGTTGCGCACCGACCCCTCTCGCTCTCCGGGCTTAGGCGAAAGCCTGCATTCGCCCCATAGGACGCACACACATTTCCCCTTCATTTTGTAGGTCTACCCGATGTGGTGAATAACTGAACTGCCGATGGTAGCCTTCTCTGTGAAGGCCCTTCTGCACTATCTCCACCCTCCCAAGCCCACCACTGAATACTTCTAGTCTTCCTTTCCTTGCTGAGGCTTGATTGAGCAAGGTCTTCCCGACCACTCTTGCATTCCTGCATCTTCTGTATCCTTTCTTCCTGATTTCCAGCTTTACTCCTCAAACCTGTCTCTTCTTGGCTTGTTCACACTTCCATTTGTCCCATGCCTACAAAGCATAGGTCTGAGAGGTTTTCCACTTGTTCTGTGCATCTAGGCATGGGTCTAAGTGATTTTCTGTTTGCCCCATTGCTTTCCCTGGGGAAACCCACTCTTTACCACCAAATCAGAGCAAGTGTCATTCTGCAGAATGCCCAATTGACATTTGCTCTGATTCAGTGGTTTTCCTTGGGGGGAAGAGGTGGGACAAGCAGAAGTGTGGACTGTAAGAAAAATACTGTGGCCTAATTTGAATAGTAGAGTGTTTGGTGTCTGGTGGGCGGGGCTTGTGTGTTCTGCTCCAGAATCAGCCCCTCCCTTCAGTGTCTGTTCAGTGAAGAGTGCCAGCTAAGAGGGACCAACTGCCTCTTCTTATCTCTTGCCTCAGACTTGCCTCATGTACCGTCATAGCTCGGGTTAAAGTAGCTTCGGGATGAATATTTTTGGGTTGCGCTCCATGGCGACCCGGAAGTAACGAAGTGCATTACTTCCGGGTTTCACGCAAGCGCAGACGCTCAAAATGATCACAACCCGCAGATGCGTGGACGTGGGTTGCGTTTGCTTCAGGATGCGAACAGGGCTCCAGAATGGATCCCGTTCACATTCAGAGGTACCACTGTATTTAGTTTCTCTCATTATGCTATTTTGTTATTACAGTTTTCTATATTATTAAAGCTTAGTTTACATTTACGTGAGTCACTTATTTTTCTCAAAGAAAAAGAAACTCTGCTGAGGAAAGGTGTGGAATGTCTTAAACTGCTTGAGTGAGGGGATGTTCCCAGTTTGCCAGGAGTGGTTTTGTTAATCACCCTGCCACACACACACCTCCACAACATGGACGAGCCCTCAGTTGTGTGCCTAAATGATATTGAGCATCAGAACAACTTGGCCACAATAAGGAAATTTTGCCCATGGTGTGACTATTTTCCACCTTCCCATTTCGACTCTCTGGCACCCTATCTGCGTAACCTAGCAATTCTAAAATATAGACGTGCTTTTACTCTCGCAAAATTGAATGTATTGCCCTCGGCTGTACTTGAGGGACAATTCCAACAGATTCCACTCAAAAAACACATATCCCTGTGGAGATGGCAGTACCGAATCGGTGGTGTGTGCCCTTCTGGGTTGCATTTTTTATAAAGACTTGAGGAATGAGATTATCACTCCTATTTTATTGTCCATTCCAGGTCACCCAACCACTGCCATGGTGTCCTTTCTCTTGGCAGATCAAGATGAGCAGGTGACAGCAAAAGTTGCAAGGTTTTTAGCTGGGGCAATCAGAATAAGATCCACTATTTGACTTGATTCAAAACCCTAAAATATATTTTATATAATTGGCTTTTTATTTCTATTCTTTGTATATTGTATTGTTGTTTTATTGCTATAGCCAATGGCTGATGCAAATAAAGATTCATTCATTCATTTCCTCAGCTGAACTGAACTGACAGTTGAATCTCCCTTCAACATTGGCATGCATCTAGACAGCTTTGTCCACTATACAAGGGGACTTGCTGAGGGGGCACTGGGCTGGCTACATGGTACACACAGCCCTTTCCTTCAACACCTTGGCAATGCTTGCTCACTGATCTGTCAGGGTCCTATTCACTTCCCATTCAAAGAAATGCTGCAAGTTCCAGCAATGGCAGTGTGTGTCCAGTGAGCTGAATCATGCATATAAACACAAGTCACCTACTGGAATAAGTGGCCTGGGATTGGCTTCATTTCTACCTACTTTCTGTCTCTGCCTACTGTTGCTGTCTAGGATACACTGAAAAAGGAGACTAGACATAGGAAGTTGCAGTATACCATGTCAGACCATTAGTCCATCTAGCACAGTATGTTCTGTGTTGACTGGTAGTAGCTCTGTGGGGTTTCAGACAAGGGCCTCTCCCAATCCTACCTGAAGTGGGAGCATCATGCAAAGCAGATGCTCCACCACTGAGCTATGGTCCTTCCCAAGGAATCTGAGTCTGTAATCATACATTGCTGCTGTATGCATCATGGTTCAGGAGGGTGAGAATGACATTGGTAGGGTTGCCATACATCCAGATTTTCCCAGACGTATCCTTTCCCCCAAAAGTAAAATAACCATCCAGGCGAATTTTAAATATTTTGCAAAGTATTCAGGATTTTATTTTTTGTACCACTATTACGAGGGCCCCTCTAGGACTCATGGTGGTGAGGCCTTGCACGGCCTTCCAGGGGCTGCTCTAGGTCTTGTGTTGGTTTCGGTGGCCACCAGGCCTGGGACAGCCTTCGGGGGGGGGGGCGCTCTAGGCCTTGTGCTGTCTCTGGTGACTGCCAGGCCTGGCGTGGTCTTTCAGAGGCCACGTTAGGCTTCGTGCCCCTTCCGTCTGGAAACACAGCATCTGGTGAGCAGGAGGCCAAAGACAGCAAAGTTTAGAGAGGGAAGGGAAGGAGGGGGTGAGCAGGCAGGCAAGGAAGTGGTCAATGGCAGGGAGGGAGGGAACTATGGAGATGCAGAATGGTGCCCCCCCCCCCCGAATAATTCTCACAAAATGTTAGAGGGTATGAAATTTTCATTTTTAATTACCATTATTAACTATTTCAATACACCTGCACACACACGATTAATACAGTGGTACCTCGGGTTACAAACACTTCGGATTGCAGACTCCGCTAAGCCAGAAATAGTACCTCGGGTTAATAACTTTACCTCAGGGTGAGAACAGAAATTGTGTGGTGGCTGCATGGCAGCAGCAGGAGGCCCCATTAGCTAAAGTGTTACCTCAGGTTAAGAATGGTTTCAGGTTAAGAACAGACCTCCAGAAAGAATTAAGTTCTTAACCAGAGGTACCACTGTACTGCTTTATTTCCTCCCCCCTCGGTCCGCCTACAAATTTGTCCTCTTTTTTGCTCTTCAGAATATGGCAACGCTACACAGTAGGGACTGGGGAATTTGCTGGTGCCGCCTCTCACATAGTCTACCTGATGCAGTAATGAATGCTTCTGTCAATTTATTAGGAAAAAAACACCTCTCCACAGTTTGGTTTTTGTCAGCCCATGAACGTTGCTTTCCTTTCTACCATGTCCTTATATACATTTCCTTTCCCTTTTTTCATCCCACTACCCAGTGCAAACTCCCAAACCAATCCCTTCCCATCTTTCCTCAGACATATGTTGGTAAATCATTTAAGTGAGTCTTGCCCCTGTCAGCTGTTGAAGAAGAGGAGACATAACTGCACCAGACAGCACTGCGGCTTCAAGGTCTGTGCTAGAAAGCATTTCAAAATCCCCACAGTTCAAGGGAAAGACAGGGAACCACTGACCATGAAATATCAGGCCAGAAAAGGAAGTGAATCTCCCTATCATGGAGTTCAAAGATATTCCAGGTGTATATGAGATCTGAGCACCTTGGTGGCTGCGAAGCCCGGCGTGCTAAGGAGGAAAGAAAATCGGAGGCTGCAATTAAGTGATTATGCAAATCCAAATGGGAATTGTGCTTTAATGTGTTTTCCATTCTTAGTGTGACATGATTATGTGAGACATGCTGGAGACTCCAAGTTGCAGGAAGCAGCAACGCTGATCTAGGGAATGCCCATGTGGGAATCACTTAAATCAGTCACTGGGTGTCACTCTTGAGCTACAGAAATGCCAATGGAGGATCATTGATGGTTTTCGTCCTTTTGAAATGTCTTGATGGTGGTCACAACTGGAAGGACCCCGTCGATCTGGATTTCTCCACCTTGAAGTGTAATGGTTGGATTTGATAGCTTTTTCTGTGCATGGCAGAGTAGACATCAACATCTGGGCATACACTGAATAGTTCAACAGGAAAGAACCTTGGAAGCTATCATGCACTGAGTTACACCATTGGTTCATCTAGATTCGTTTTTCTATACTGACCAGCACCAGATCTCAAGAGCCTCAAACAGGAGTCAGTCTCAGTGCTACCTGGAAATGCTGGGGTTTGAACTTGGCACCTTCTGCATGCAAAGCAGATATTCTACACAGAGCTACAGACCCTCCTTGATCTAGTAGAGCCATCGATCTCAGAAGGCAGACCCAGTGCCTCATAACTGGTGTTACTGCACCTCATAGAAACAGTGTTTGTTTCTGGGGGTACTCAAGGCTATGCAGTACCAGCACCTTCCCCCTCCAACCCCCAATGTTAAAAGTGTGGCACTCAGGTCTTTTCTTTGAGGAAAAATATATATCCAGTACTGTGCACCCTTGAGTAAACCCAGAGAAAAAGCACGTGGCACATACTGTAACAACTTTATGGTGAGCACCAGTGCCTTTTTTCTATATTAAAAAAAGCACTGGAAAGAAAAACAGGTTGTTGGGAAAGTGACATAAGAATGCAGCTGGATCAGACTAAAAATCTGAAGGCAGCCCTGTTCAGGGAAGTTTTTAATATTTAATGCTGTACTGTTTTTAACACTTGATTGGGAGCCACCCAGAGCGGCTGGGGAAACTCAGCCAGATGGATGGGGTATAAATAATAAATTATTTATTATTATTATTATTATTATTATTATTATTATTATTATTATTATAAAAATCAATCTGGACCGGCAATCTGCTCTCAGAGTGGCCAATCTGATGTCTATGAGGAGCCCAAACCATTACATGATTTCAGCAATCCACTCACTGGTGGACAGAAGGCTAGCTTAGGGGGCACTGGACAGGTTGCATGGTTCCCACACCCCTGTCCACTCTCCGCCCCTTAGAAGCTGCTGCTTGAGACACCTGCCTCATTCTCACTCTGCCTTATGGTAGGACTGTCACCCCGCCCCCAATGATTCCCAGCAACTGATATTCAGTATCATACATCCTCTAATCCTCTAATTAGAAGAGTCGAATACTCTTCCAAATTTGCAGCCATTGCTACATTTTGTGGCAGTAAATTCCATAGTTTAACTAAGTACTATGTGAAGAAGTCCTTCCTTTTGTGTGGTCTCCCAGCATTCATCTTCACTTTGTAGACCATGACAGCCCTGAGTCATCTCCAGGGAAGTACAAACACACACACACTCATTGGGGGTACTGAATTTTACTGGATCTGACCTGGGTCAATTTGGCAGACAACTGATGTGGACACAAATCAAGCTAATGTTTAAATAGGGTTTTTTAATTAAACATATGATTGGGAGAGAGTAAGGCAAATGAAGGAGGAGGTAGTGTGTATCCCTCACCTGGCCTCATTGCAAGCAGGAGGGTTTTGTCCTGCTAGGTGCTGCTTCCCCAGCACATTCCCTATAGAGGAGGTGGCACTTGGAACAATTGTCTGTCCTTCTTTCTACCCAACATGCTGCCCTCTGAGAGCCCCAGAACTCTCCTGGTGGCTTGATCTAAGAAGGGCAGTCTGAGACTTCCTCCACTGGCAAATCAAAGATCCCCTAATCTGCCTGATTCAGGATGGGATCTAGTGAAATCTGGTGCACAGTCCAGTGATAACACTTCAACTTGGTAGTTCAATCTAGCAAGAGTGTTTGTAAGTTTATAAGTTACTATGGTAAGGAGGAGAACAGGTGAGAAACTGATGATTTACAGAGATGTGGCCAAGCAAACACCTATTCCCCCCAGTCTCTTTAGGGTGCATGGTGCTCCTTTGCAAGAAATGGGTTTTCAAGAGAATTTGAAGGAGGGGTGTATGTGATTTGGATGTGATCGGATTGTGGTTGTGGGGAATAAGAGCATGTGACCAGAAATCTAGCAGAAACCCACCTGGCCCCCCAAATAATCACTGTTGTTCGTTGTGCTTCTGATTACTTTCCACCGATTCTTCACTCTCTAGGGCTGGCCCTATCATTAGGTAGAGTGAGGCAGCTGGCTCAGGCAGCAGATCCTGGCATGGCAGCACTCCTCTGGTTATTTCCGTTCAGTAGAGGCTGCTCCATTAGAGAAAATTTAGCACTGTCCCACCAACCCCAGTCAGCCCTCAACCACCCCCAAATACCAACTTCTTACTTAAAAGCAGACAAGGGTTTGCTCTGCCTTTTTATGGACCCTGTTTCCATCTACTGCCTTTGGGCTCCCTGTATTATGCCCTGCCAGTCCCAATGAACAATAGTCATCACTATTCTTCCTGTGTCCCCTAACTGAGACTTCTCTGCACTTCCAAACCTAGACAGCTGTCCTTGGGCATGATGAAGGATGCTGCCCCTTCACTAGTGTTGAAGTAAGGTTTGATTGCCAGTCCTGTCAGAATCTGGAGGCAGGGACGGAGCTACCTGCCCTGGCACCCGGAACGGTGCAGGGGTGGGGCTAGCTGCCCACACAGCAAGCATCCTTAGGTGCCCACCGCCCACACAATGAGTGTGTGTGAGGGGCACTGCTAGCCGTCTGTGTGGTGAGCATCCCTAGCCACCTGCTGCTCACACGGCAAGCATCCGGAGGGGTGCCACTAGCCGCCCATGGCATCATCATTCCTGGTGGCCTGCAGCCCATATGGCGAGTGTCCGGGGCGCCGCCCTGCAGCAAATGGGGGTGGTGCAGCGATGTCACCCGCCCTCACGGCTGACACCCGGTGCGCACCACACCTCCAGCACCCACCTTCCTCTGCCAAGTGTCTGGAGGATCATTTTGTCCTTTGCAGCCAGCAGGACTGAAGCCAGCAGGACTGAATGCTTGGCTCATCAGCTGGTGAGTGGAGGGAACAATCCTGCTGAGAACAGCTTCACCAGTGCCTCCAATGTGGGGAAACATTCTGGCAGAAAGGATCCCTCCACTCCCGTGAGTCAGCTTCGACAGGTAGGCAGAACTGTTTATACACCTGACAGCAACATGACCCCAGATGATTGACTGGTTGGTGGTCCTGCTCACTCACTGGTTGAAGTTGGCCCATGGGGGTGGGGAGAGATACAAAATCTGTCCCACCAGGCCAAAGATGTTCCCCATCCCTGCCTTATATCCAGCTGATTACTGAACTCCGCAGGAAAGGACCTCCTGCAGATACCTTCTTATCAGGACATCTGGTCCATATGATTATTATTATTAGAACTACTACTATTATTTTTAAAATTTCTATACTGTGCTGCATCTTCAGATCATGGGTTTGTGTGTGTTACACTATAACTGTAGGATTTGGTCCTTTACTTCCTTTGGAACTTCCTCTCATTACAGATCAGACCAGTGACTTCACTGTTTCCCTTTCAGTGATGTCCTTTCTTTTTCAACAAGCCATTTAAGTCAAGATTTTTTTAAAAATCGCAATCTGTATCTCCTATATATAGTTTTATTGTTGATGTTTTTATTGCTAAATCACTTTGTAATGTTTTACTGAGCCCCATGTCGGGTAAAAGAATTAGTTGAGATTCCTGCATTGCAGGCGGTTGGACGAGATGACCCTTGTGGTCCTTTCCAACTTTACAGTTCTATGATTCTTCTGAAAATGAGTCATAAATGGAATAAATAAAATTAATAAAACATAAAGCCTGCAACAGAAAACAACATGAGTAACAAAGGGTCTATAAAGCATTAATGTTGTTACAAACGCCCAACACCTGTGTCCCTTTGTAGGATAGAAATAGGGTTTATTTGCCTATTTACACTATGGTTACCAGACATCCCCGTTTCTTGTCCCCGAACAAAATCTGTCCCCAGACAAAATCTGTCCCCGGAATGTCCCTGGATTTCATTTAATGTCCTCAGATTTATATTTTAAATGTTGTAGATTTATTAGTAGGGAATGAATGTTGCATGATTGGTTCAATGGCACAAGACACATCATATGGGGACTTCCAGGAAGGCAAAATGGTGGGCGCCATGGCAGCGAGCAGCTCCTGAAGCCAGCCAGAGCCAACTGCGCTACCAGGCTGGCTCCGGGCTGCTGAGACTGCTGCTGCAGCTGCTGAGGGGGAACAGGGGATGCCCAATGCATCAACTGGGAGAACTGCTGACACCCCCCCCCCCGACATGACCTAAATCGAGCCAGGAGTGAGAGCACCCGGCCATCTGGCCGACTGCCCAGCAGCACTCTGGGGCCAGGAAAACCCCAGAGCCAATGCAGGGAGAAGGAGGAGAGGAGAAGAAGGGAGAGAAAGAGGAAGGAGAAAAAAGACGGGAGCCCTGACCTTGCCACGCCGCTGCCACTGAGGAGGAGAGGTAGGAAGCACCGGGAGGGCAAGAACATGTGGCCGAGCCCAGACCCGACCCAAGCCTACTCCACAGTGGCTAGCACTTCAAGAGAGCAGGACGGGGCCCAGAGGAAGGCCGCACGACAGAGGAGACTACAGAAGAGAAGATATTCTTTTTTCTTTCTTAAAAACTTCAGTTTCAACAAAAAAAACGTGTCCCCGGATTCTTTGAAAAAATCTGGTAACCTTAATTTACACCTGTTAAGTTCAAGGACATCAGGACACCCATGCGTTGCAAACAGGCCTCGCAGCACCCGGATGACGGCTTCGGTAGTGGTGGAGGGCATCAGGGCGACCTCCAGCCATTTGGAATAGGCCCGAAAAATCCTTGAAGGCAATCCGGAACCGGCCAACGCCTACCTCGTTTCCCTGGTAGTCTCTCAGGTGTACGCGGTGAGAGTCGAGTTGCCTTTTGGACACTCTGGGTACCAGTCTTTTGATGGTGCTCCATGACACGATGGACAGGGCAGACCCGGTGTCGATCTCCATGTCACATGGAGCTCCTTCAATGAGCACCGTGACGTTCAGCTTGCATCGCATAGGCGAGTCGGTTTGGCCAATCGTGGTTCCAGACGGGCAGCGGCAGTTGGTGAGAGCGAAACAACTTTCCTTGGCAGACTGGAGTGAAGACTTGGACTTGCGAGTCGATGAAGGGGGGGTGTCAGACGGAGCCGATCGGCAGACCTTAGCGATGTGGCCCCTTCTGGAACACTTCCTACAGATGGCGTCTCTGAATCGACACTTGGCACGGGAATTGTTGCCTCCGCAGCCGGCACATTCCGGTTGGCCCTTGGACTTCTGTTGGAACTTCCTGCGCTCCCGCTTTGTCTGGTGCACGTCATCGTCTTCACTGGAGGATGCCTCATCACTGCTGGCCTCTTCATGATGCACCGGAACTGGCTCCCTAGCAAGACGCGGGCTGCTGGACTTGCGGATCTCCTGGGCGGAGCGTTCAGCAGCTTCTGAGGCCACAGCCTCCTCAATGGCTTTCTGTAGCGTGAGGTCTGGCTTGGCGAGGAGACGCCGTTGCAGATGGATGTCCCAGACCCCGCAGACGATTCGATCCATCAGGGCATCGTCTAAGTCTCGGAACTCACAGTGCATTGCAGCCTGTCGCAGGGCGGTGGTGTAGTTGTTGATTTACTCCCCCTCTGCCTGGTTCCGGTGGTAGAACGCATGGCGGGCAGCAATCTTGGACAGCTTTGGTGCGTAGTGGTTGCGGAGCTTCTCTTGGATCGTGTCCCATGGTGTTGCCTGGACTGCTTCAGGCACAACCAATGCTCGGGCCGTCTCAAACACCTCAGGCCCACAGAGGCTGAGGAATAGGCCCCGCTTCCGATCCTTTGATACTGCTGTCAGCTCGTTGGCTTGGAGGTAGCAGTCGAACCGAGCGAGGTAGGAGTCCCATGATTCAGAGGCTGGCGCAAACGGCGGTAGAGGCACAAGTGAAGCCATGATTCCGATGCCGGCGTGAAGGGCGATGGATGGAACACAGTGCTCTTAGCCAGAACAGTCAGCTCTGAATTGGTTCTGCCCAGTGATTTCACCCAGTGATTTCGCTCTGTGATTCAGCTCAGTGATTCAGCTCAGTTCAGAGGCTGGCCGCATCTGGCTGTGCTCTGATGTCCATCGATCCCATCCTCGTCGCCAGCGTTAAGTTGTGGGTTGACATAGCAGACGACACAGCGATTTCTCCAAGTAGCTCTTTATTTTGTAAGCTGGAATAGAACTGACTGCAAACAGCTCAGCCGGCCTGCTTTTATAGGCAGCCGGCTGTCAACATTGTAGCAACAACAGCCCAGCGTTTCCCGCCTAAAATAACTGACGTGGACCTGAGTGAAAACTATCTACAGACCTGAGTGAAAACTATATACAGTATCCCCCTGCTGGCCCAGGGTGAAACTTCACTACATAACAACACCCTTAGTCTGTATATATATACTAATATATAGTGACCCACAGTAGTTCTTCCTCCCAAAAGCCCCTTGCCAACCCTGCAGAGCTGTTACCCTGGCAGCCTTCCAAATCTCCAGTCTCCAGTCTTCTATCACTTGGTGCTAGAAGTGCCACTGTCTTGTTAATGACCCACAATGGCTCTCTTAACAAGCTTGGCTCTTCACCTGGTGCTGAAAAGAGCACAACATAGGTTCCAGGTAGCCATTCTGCAGTGGACAGACTCCCTGACGAACTTTACAGCAACTCTGTGGGGTAGACCCAACTGAGAGAAAGAAAAAGAGAGCAACTGAGAGAATTCCAAGTGCACTCAGTGAACTTCATAGAATTTGAATTCAGGTCTTTATATTTCTTACTTTCTTTCTTTATATTTCTTACTTTCTTACCACTATACTACATTGGCTATGGTAGGGATAAGGGTGAAATTCAATTCTTTTCACATTTTTGTATTAATCTCTAATATGCATTTTCTAAAACTAATAAGGGAACCAAAATGTATCTATCCTTGAAAATAGGCCCTTGTCTGAATTTTGTGGTGCATGAAAATGCTCATGCAAAAAAAAAATGTGTATGTTAGAAGAAATGCACACTTAAATGCTGCTGAATATTATTGAGGACTTAAAAAAAAAATGAAAACTGATGTAGCAAGATGAACTTAAGAATGGCTAAATGAGTGACAGAGAGAAACTGAAATGATTAGGTTCAATAATACCTGCTCTGCGGTCAATGTGGGAGTAAAATGGTAACTGAATTTGTGGCTTGTAGTGAATGAATTTAGACTGCAGATAAAACTTTCATATTGCTGCTACTGCTGCTACAGAGCTGGGCTCTAATTTCACATGCTAACTTTCTATAAGCAGGCAGTACATTTGTATGGAAGAGCCGTGTTGTTGTTGTTTAGTCGTTTAGTCGTGTCCGACTCTTCGTGACCCCATGGACCAGAGCACGCCAGGCACTTCTGTCTTCCACTGCCTCCTGCAGTTTGGTCAGACTCATGTTTGTAGCTTCTAGAACACTGTCCAACCATCTCGTCCTCTGTCGTCCCCTTCTCCTTGTGCCCTCAATCTTTCCCGACATCAGGGTCTTTTCCAGGGAGTCTTCTCTTCTCATGAGGTGGCCAAAGTATTGGAGCCTCAGCTTCAGGATCTGTCCTTCCAGTGAGCACTCAGGGCTAGTTTCCTTAAGAATGGATGCGTTTGATCTTCTTGCAGTCCATGGGACTCTCAAGAGTCTCCTCCAGCACCATAATTCAAAAGCATCAATTCTTCGGTGATCAGCCTTCTTTATGGTTCAGCTCTCACTTCCATACATCACTACTGGGAAAACCATGGCTTTAACTATATGGACCTTTGTTGGCAAGGTGATGTCTCTGCTTTTTAAGATGCTGTCTAGGTTTGCCATCGCCTTTCTCCCAAGGAACAGGTGTCTTTTAATTTCGTGACTGCTGTCACCATCTGCAGTGATCATGGAGCCCAAGAAAGCTCTCACTGCCTCCATTTCTTCCCCTTCTATTTGCCAGGAGGTGATGGGCCCAGTGGCCATGATCTTTGTTTTTTTGATGTTGAGCTTCAGACCATATTTTGCGCTCTCCTCTTTCACCCACATTAAAAGGTTCTTTAATTCCTCCTCACTTTCTGCCATCAAGGTTGTGTCATCTGCATATCTGAGGTTGTTGATATTTCTTCCCGCAATCTTAATTCCGGTTTGGGATTCATCCAGCCCAGCCTTTCGCATGATGAATTCTGCATATAAGTTAAATAAGCAGGGAGACAATATACAGCCTTGCCGTATATATGGAAGAGCCTACTATCATGAAAAACCCCAACTGCTACATTTTATTTTTTACTGTCCTTGGCAAAATATGGCATCATTTTTTCAGTACCAGCATTGAATAAGACAACTGTTAAGAACTTTCCTAAACATTTTCATTTTTTCTGTTGGAAGATCTGATATCTGGTGTCAATTCCATAAGATTTCAAATGGCTTTTCTTTCCCTTTAAACTTCTGGTGTACACACACATTTGCCCCATGATTATAGAACTGTGCCCCCCACCCCACTTTGGCTAGAAGTTCACTAAAAAAATTTAAGACCTTGGGGATCACTTAAGGGCCCCAGACCAGATGACCTATGCTCCCTTAAACCGCAGTCTGAAATCCCAGTTGGGGACTGGTGATGTTCCTTGGATTACTAACCAAGATTAATTGAGCTCATAGGGATTTTAGCAAACATTCTTTCTCTTTCTCTTTCTGTCTCCTCCTGAGAGTTGCTAGTCCTTATGAGAAATCAAAACTAGTTAACACAGTCCCAAATACCCCATTAGAAATAATGAACCAGCAGTGCCATGCTGAATTTTCCTCTACTCTCCTATAAGGAAAGGAGAAATTGAGGACCAAACTAAGCAATCATAAGCAATAAGGATTTCACTATCATTTGGACAACAATACAGAGTGGAATCACATTGGTGCTCATAAATTAGTAAAGCAATGTAACCACAGTCAAAATCATGCATCATTATTAATAGCAGAATGAATATATTCACATTGCCACCAGAGCTTCACAAGCTGGAGGGTAACAGGTCAGAGAATGCCATATAATTACAGATTAAATCCTTCAGCCTAATGCCAGAATGCAGATACCTCAGAAGGGCTAGATGTTCCTATTGACAGCCCTGATCTTCCACACCATACAAAGGACAATAGATCCCTGTATGTTTCTTTTGGTGATGGGTAGGTGCCTTTCAACTTGCAATCAGTTTGATTTAGATTTAGTATGCAGTAGTATGGTCCTTGGAAACATGCCAGTGCCCATGGGATAGGACAAGTGCCTTTTTTCTGATGGTACTAAGTGGTACACACAGAGGCGTAGGAAGGTCAGGTGGTACCCGGTGCAGAAAATTTCTTGTCACCACCCCCCACATTGTGTGGTTTGTTGTTGTTGTTGTTGTTGCCTGCAAAAATGGTTGTACGTTACAGTGGTACCTCGGATTACATACGCTTCAGGTTACAGATTCTACTAACCCATAAATAGTACCTCGGGTTAAGAACTTTGCTTCAGGATGAGAATGGAAATTGTGTTCCAGCAGCGCAGCAGCAGCAGGAGGCCCCATTAGCTAAAGTGGTGCTTCAGGTTAAGAACTGTATCAGGTTAAGAACAGACCTCTGGAACGAATTAAGTACTTAACCCGAGGTACCACTGTATTTCATATTTTCTTACAAAGGAATGTGGATTCTGAGCCTCTGATAACAAGTCGGTGACTGTGGGCAGATACTTAAATCTACAGGATGGATTGTGTTTTGGCTTGTGTTATTTTATTTATATTTATTGTTCATTTATTTAATAAGATTTATTTTAAAAAAACACCTGAAAAGTGGTTTACCAAAACAAAAAAACCACCACAGCAGTAAAATCAAGAAAAATTAACAATCCTACTTTAAAACATACAAAAGCTAAAATATTAAGATTAAAATTACTTGAACTTCCTAAGCATCTGTAGGTATGCTTGCCTAAAGAAGAATGCTTTTAGCAGGTGCCCGAAAAGAGTCTAGCAAAGGCACGTGCTTTGTTGCAATAGGCGGGGAGTTCCAAAGTGAAGGTGCTGCTCCACTGAATTGAAATTTCAGCCTTCACAACATAGGAAAACGGCTAAGTAAGCAGCTATTTTCGTGGAGGAGGGCCAAGATATTAACTGATATGCATGAAATTTCATATATAGCTATATAATCCCTAGTGTAGTAAGATAAGACATTTGGAGCAGGCTTTTAAAAAAAATAATAATAAGTTTTTTTATGAACCGCCCTATTAGGGCAGCAATTGTTCCTTGATGATTTGTCACCCCCCTCTATGATGGCACCCAGGGCGGCACCCCACTTCCTATGTCCCTGGGTACACAGTACTGGCACTCCCCCCCCCCCCAAAAAAAAATCTTGTGTGGCTTCCAGCTACAAAACCTAGTCAGCCTTATGCACTGTCTCCCCCTCCCTCTCTGAAAACCTTGCACTTTCTGCAGCTGCTGCTCTCCAGGGCGGCCCTGGAGCCCATGGAAATCCAGGGCTCCAACTCGTCCTTGCTCTCGTAGTCTGGTCAAGGGCTGCAGGCATTTCCTGGGACTTTTCACCACTGAGATGATCACAAAAGCTGCTGCTCAGGGCCAAGGCCAGTGTGAAAGGAAAGATGAGGACACCGAGCAGCCACAGAGGTTGTCACTAGTGTGGGAAGGCAAATCCGGGGAGTGGAGGAGACCCAAAGCCTGCTGGGCTAGCATGAAAGTGTGTCAAGCAGCAGTCAAAGCATTTCATTCCCTCCCATGCAGTAGCAATGACTGCCGCTGGCTAGGAGTTTACACTGTTTTGAAATGTGGTTAAAGACTATTCTCTCGCTCCATGAGTCATCCCTACCTTCTCTGTGTTGGCTCTGTCACCTCATTAAGTAACGGGAGAGAGGGCCGTTTCAGGTGTCTTAGTAATGCCGAGAGCATCGTCTCTCATCTCTTTCGCCCCAGAAGCTTACTTCATGATAAAGATCTACTGCTGATCTACTGGAGTTTTTAAATTAGTTTTTATTGAAGATTTCCTTCAATAAACAACAAAACAAACAAATAAACAAGGAAAAGTACATAGAACATCTCCACTTTTGGTAACTTCCCTCTAAATTGTCTGAAGGCATAATCTGAAACTGCAAAGCCAGAAGTGCTTCACTAAATGAACTAACTGGTAAATCATATAGGTAATTCTCAAATCCATGTGATAATTTAAGAAAACACAGCTGTGGAGAGAACAATGATTTCTGGATGGCCTGTAGATTTTGTTGAGCATAGAAAGCCCTAAGCTTATTTTTTTTATATATCTTCAAGTCAGAGCTGGGGACCAGTTCGTAACAACTTGGGAAATTATATCAAAAGCTAACATTTGCTCTTCACAGTTTACTACCCAAGCATTTTCCCTATGTGATTGTAGCTGATCCATAAAACATTTTTAGGGATTCTAAAATCTTCCATATTAAGAAGTTTAATATAATACATAAACAAAACCATTAAAATATAAGACTACTGGCATAATTCCAGGCTCTGCTCTAATACTAACTGCTGGATAAGGTGGGTAGACCTTTTTGTTTTGAATAGTTTTCAATTGACTTATCCTAGCCGAACCCAAAATTTCTCCTCCATAAGTAGATTATGGGAGCACTTTAGCAATATATATTTTCGGGGCAGGAGCTATCGTATCTCCACTTTTAGTTCTAGTAAACCTGAAACCTACTTGTGAGGAACTTGACATCTTCAAAGCAAAGGCAGTCATAAGATGGGACCAAGTACCAGTGTCAGAAAACCAAAACCCCTAGGTAATTAAAGTTATTCAATTATTTGCCAATCCAGGAACCATTTATATTTAGAAGACTGTGCCCCAAACACTACAACTTTTGCCTTAGTATTATTTACACTCAAATATTCATTATGGCAAATTATCCCCATTTTTTTTTTTAATCACATCATATCTACTTGTGTTTGTGAAAACAGAACCCTTTCATCATATAGCGAAATTGGTATTTTAAGGGATAAAACTGAAACAGAAAGGTATTCTGATTATTTGAGTTCCATTATCACAATGTTTACATATATATTGTTACAAAAGTCAGGTGCCTGCCCCTCTCTCTGCCAAGAGCCCATGGGATTCCAGGCACTCTTACAGGGTCTGTAGTCCATTGGAGAATTGAGACATGGAGGAGACTGTCCTTGGCTTTAAGAAATATGGTTTATTCACATATTTACACCTTCAATCTGCATGGAGGGAGTCCAGATCTTGCAGCACGGTCATTTCAAGAGGGGTTTGTTCCCCACAGCAATGCAGCACTCAGGTCCACATCCTCCTGTTCCTAAGAACTAAGCCTCCTCTATTCAGTTGCATTTTAATGATCAGTTCTTCTGATGCCTTGAAGTACAGTGGTGCCCCGCAAGACGAATGCCTCGCAAGACGGAAAACTCGCTAGACGAAAGAGTTTTCCGTTTTGGAGGTGCTTCACAAAACGAATTTCCTATGGGCTTGCTTCGCAAGACGAAAATGTCTTGCGAGTTCCTGCGGGTTTTCTTCCCTCCCCCCCCCTTTTTCTAAGCCGCTAAGCCATTTATCCGCTTATCCGCTAAGCTGATAAGCCGCTAAAAGCTGCTAAACCGCTAATAGTGCTAATCCGCTAAGCCATCAATGGGCTTGCTTCGCAAGACGAAAAAACCGCTAGACGAAGAGAATCGTGGAACGGATTCTTTTCGTCTTGCGAGGCACCACTGTACTAATGATTAATCCCCCCAGGAGTTCCCCTGTTCATCAACACTTGTTGATGGACTAGAATTTAAGACTGGTACACACTTAGGACATTTACATAAGTTAATTCAGTGCTTTTTTCTGGGGGTACACAGGGGTATGCATACCCCTAAACATTTTGTGAATCTTTGTACTTTTGTCCATTTACTATATTTATTTTTCCCAATTTGAACTATAAAATGGTGTTTTTCTTTAGAAAAAACAACCACCACTGGGCTAATTAACTCTTCACATGCTAATTGCTGATTCTCAGAAGTAGGTACTCACTTTCCAGTACACATGGATCTTGATTACATTCTCGAAGTCTGACACATAATCTAGGGTTGCCATATTTCAAAAACTGAAAGAGTCATGACACAAAAGTTGTTAAGTTTTTTGTTTCGTTTTTAGTTTTGCCCAAAGTTTTTTGAGTAGTGTTGGAGCTGTTTTTAAGGAAATTCGCCAAAATATACACTTCCAATGTGGGTTGCCATATGATTTCCCCGGACATTTAAGCAATTTTCTACCGGGCGCTGTTTCAGATGGCCGAATTCCAGACGTATGGCAACCCTAACACAATATTTACTCATAAACACTAATTTAACACCCAAACCCCTTGTATAGCTCCATTTCTAATACACATTGAGACTTATAACATAGTCCACGAATAGCATACAAGTTCTAATTAAATCCTAAAATTCACTAAACCTAAATATTTAGTACCACAGATCTATTGCATCATTAATCAAAAGGGTAGCTATTAAGCAACCTTATCATACCCCCTTTGATGTTGGAATTGGGGCTGATAGCTGGCCATTCAGTCCTACTCTTACTCCCATATATGTTTCAGAGCATAGTATTCTGATAAGTGTAAATCAACATCAGTCCTTGTTTGAATTCCAAAGTTTTATCCACAGCCTTTCACAGTTCATCCTATCAAATGCTGCTGTAAGATCTACAAAAGATATATATATATGTGTATGTATCAATGACCAAGCTGAATATAGACATTTCCTAGGCCTATTGCCAAACTTATTAATATGACAGTTTAAAACATAACATTGATTGATACTGCTTCTTTCCTGCCTAAAACCTGCCTGATCTTCTGCAATGGTATTATTGGATTCAATCCAATATTCCAGTTTTATCAGTGGATACCACACATACAATTTAGATGCCAGATCCAGCAGGCTTAGAGGCCTGTAATAACTGGAATGGTTTATTGAGTTTATATTTACATCTAGTACTGCTAGATTTGCTCAGCTACTACTTCAATTTCTGAATGAGCTCATCTTATTTATCCAATACCTTGGACTTCTCCCTCAACAATTCATTCTCCATTTGATCACATAATGACCGAGGAGGATATTTTCTATTCTGCATTGTGTATTGAATTCTCATATGAGCCGATGCTGGCCACTTTGGATGTATGTCAAGGTTTGTTTAGCTTCTAAGGCAATTAATGTACTAATATGATGCTGCTCTAACAATAATGGTTGGTTACCACTTTCTCCCCCCCCCCAAAAAAAAGTTCTTAAAATAAGGGACGGGTGCGGGTGGCGCTGTGGGTTAAACCACAGAGCCTAGGACTTGCCGATAAGAAGGTCGGCGGTTCGAATCCCCGTGACGGGGTGAGCTCCCATTGCTTGGTCCCTGCTCCTGCCAACCTAGCAGTTCGAAAGCACGTCAAAGTGCAAGTAGATAAATAGGTATCGCTCTGGTGGGAAGGTAAATGGCCTTTCCGTGTGCTGCTCTGGTTCACCAGAAGAAGCTTAGTCATGCTGGCCACATGACCTGGAAGCTGTACGCTGGCTCCCTCGGCCAATAAAGCGAGATGAGCGCTGCAACCCCAGAGTCGGCCCTCCAGTGAAGGACAGTCTGCTTTATTGCTATTAAATATAATCAAGTATATTTTTTCAACCACTGCAGAGGCAGAATGCTCTTCTCCAGTAGTGCATGGAATAAGGAAGGTATTTTCTTCCAGGCAATTCCTTCTGAACTTTCACGTTTCAACTAAATAATTTCAGCTGCCATTTCCAACTTTGTTCAAAGCTGTTTCCTTCCCTGGAAATCACCAATATCCACAAAACCAAGCCGAGAGATATTGAGTGAAATGGCTAAACTAAAATTGTCCTTGCATGTGTACAAATACAAACACAATACTTTAACAGCAGCAACAAGTTGTGACTTTGGGAATTTGGATCAAATTTATGTCCTTTTAAACAGAGTGCTGTATTCTTGTGCTATATCCTTATCTTTGTCCATATGTTTCTGGGTACTTCACCCCTTCAAATCTGTCCATTCCAAGGCCTCAATCAATCTTAATCTAGCCTTATGAGTACACATAGGAGCCAACTCCTAGGGCTGAGGTCCCTCATTTTGTGATCAATTATGTGGTACGGAGCTTACCTGGACCCTGCCCCCCCCCATTTTATTCAAGTTGACACCCTTGTTACTACATGTTGTCCTAATCCATAATTCCTACTTGTGTTCAATTGCACAGGGAGTTTATTCCTAAGAGGAGTTACCTTTGATCTCTAGCCAGAGGGGGCATGGGATTGTAGAAAGCAGAGAAATGTAAATTAATTTTAATTTTTGTACTATTTTAATTTCATAGGTAAAACAGTAAGGAGGCAGTATTTTCCCCAGTTGCTCAGTAAAACAACAGCCTTGCTTCTGCTTTCCAGTGCTGTTCTTCAGCAGCGAAACCACTGGGATAACTAACAAGATTTTAAAATGGTATGGAGTAAGTTTTATTTTTATTAATAATTTGTATTAAAATTATTAATTTAACACTACACTTTTATTTAACCTCCCTCCCCAGTGAAAAACATATTAGTCTGTCTGCATATAGGATCTGTGCCTGTTGACCATCACCATCACCACAATCCTTCTACTCCTTCCTTACAAGAAACTCAAAGCTACAGTCCTGGACCCACTTACGTGGGAGTAATCCCAATTAAACACAAAAATGACTTACTTCAGATTCTGTTGTATTGTAAATTATCTATACATTGTACTCTTGCTGGGCTTCAGTTACGTATTGTGCAGTAAGAATTCAGGTGGAAAAAATCACATGATTAAGTGCTCCCCTGTGGCAAAACTCCCAGCACATAGAAAACTAGCTTATAAGGGAGATGGTCAAGAGATCACCAGAGGCGTTTCCTATGGGTACTCTGGTCTCAACTAGCAGGGTTGACCCAATACATTTTGGCACTTGAGGCTTACCACAAAATTGTGCCCCACTTGCTGCCAGGGAAGAAGGGTTGAGTGAAAATCTACATCAGGAACAAGGAGGGAAATAAAAATCTACATTAGGATTTGCTGTCTCTGTGGTTCCTGCCACCTGAGGCAGTTACGTCACCTTGTGTCATGTGTGGGCATGCCCTGCCAATTAGCAGTAGGGAAAATTTGTCAGTTCTGGTGGGCCTCAGTTTCTGACTTCGCCAGTCTTAAGTTTAGTTTTCCACATTTCCATTTCTGTTTGCATTTTATAAAAAGCTCTTATGTAAATTTACCAGCGACTGTTTCTTAGTGTACATATTTTTGCATTTTTGTCAGCACCTTTTCCCTGATGTATTTTTGTACATTCTTTTCATGAATATATGCATTTTTGTAGACATTGTTTGCCTGGAGTACCGCACTGCAAAATTTGGAGTAGTGTGAATTTCAAAAGATAGCTTGCTTTGGTTAATGTAATGTTTCACAAAGTGCAAGATGGATAGGGTCACCTGAACTGATTTCCTCCCTCGTGGTCAAGTCTGCTATAATACATCGGGCAACAGAAATAGAACATAACATAGAGCTGAGTGTTTGAGAAAAATTGTGGAAAAGAGATTTAAAATTTACAGCTTGTTATATTGAAAGAAAATGTTATGAAGATGATATATAGGTGGTACCTAACACCAAATAAATTAGCAAAAATGTATAAATCACCTGCTGGAAGTGTCAAGAAGCAGAGGGTACTTTTTATCATATGTGATGGACATGTAAATTTGCGAAGAATTTCTGGGAGATGATATATAATGAAATGAAAAAAAATGTTTGAGAAAACTTTTAGAAAAAGACCAGAAACCTTCTTATTAGGAATATTAGGAATACAGGTTTCTACAAATCAAAATAATTTATTTCTCTATGCAATTACAGCAGCCCAAATGGTATATACTCAGAAATGGAAGCAGCAGATGAAATTGATGAAACATGTAGAATTAGCAAATTTAATATAATAAGACATCAGGAAAACAGAGTATTTAAGGAAGAGTGGGAAAAGTGTGCAGAATATCTGAAGAATTATGTCAAACAGGTTAAAACATTAGCAGGATTAATATAAATTCAGCAGTTTAAAATATTGGATACAGGGGAAAGGGAGAAATATGAATATATTGATAAATTACAGTCAGCTTAATAGATGAATAAATGGAACCATGGAAGGGGGAAAGGGAAGTCAAAATTGAATGTATGGATATATGCAATGAAATGTGAATTATGCTAATGGAAAATTTGTAAATCAAAGAAAAAAGGGGGGAGAATTTCTCCCTCATTCCTGTTCCCAAGTCTGAAAGGGGTTTCAGTGTTGAAACTATCACTTTGAATTGAGCCTGGAAATTGACCAGCAGCCAGTGCAATAAAGACATCATATGTTTATTATCAGCATAATTATTCCCAGCAGGGATTCAACTTGGTTGTAACAGCTTTATGCACAGTTTGGGTGACCAAGAATGAAAAGAACACATGAAAGAATGGCAGACATTTGCTGCTGAGGGATGAGAAATCAGCAGTTTGCAAATGGGATGCCTCCTGAAAAGATAATCACCCTGGAGTTATTTTTATTTGACTGCTACCAGAAACTGCCTGGCTTTGCTCATGAACTGTAAGAAACCAAAACAATCAGAGCAGTTTTGAAAGATTCAGTGCACCATCTTGATTCAAATTGGTGTTCAGTGGTGTCCAAACACAAACAAGATTGGCCCAAGTCATCACTTTCCAAAGGCTGCTCCTCTGTCAGGTTTGGTTTTGGAAGCACCAGGTTCTCTTCTGAAGAGAAATCCTCCAGGGAGGGCATGACTGTTATAATGATATCTTAAGAGGTCTCTAAATTAGTACAATTTGGAAAGATTCAGTTTTAAATCTTTGATTGAAAATGGTGCCCCAAAGTATTCAAACATAAGCCAAAACCTGTTCCACAGTCTTAGGAACTTTCAAAACAAATTTTGTGTCAATATTCTAAGAGATACCCAAATCAGGATAGTTTGGAGATATTTGGTCTGCCATATTGACTCAGAATAGTATCTCCAATGGTATCTAAACATCAACCAAAATGTTCCTTGAGCCCAGAACACACCATGCGAAATTTAGTTGAAATCAAAGTCGTTTTTAATGGTACAGTCTATTGTCATGATTCAAAATGGTGTTTCGTGGTATCCAAACATAGATGAGAACATGCTCTTAGAGCTTTGGAACCATTGTGCCAAATTAGGTGAGAATATCTTAAGAGGTGTCTGAATGAATAGAGATCAGACAGACAGACAAGCTACTTTCCAATTTGGTGCATAATTCTCAAACTGCATTGCAGAAAGTCATGCAAAGAGATGAGAGAGGACAGGCAGTGGAACTTGGAGCTCCTCTGATGTCAGATAACCATTCTCATAATGTGTGTAAGATGGCTTTCAACTCCAGCTGACTCAGCTGTCACCCAAACAATGCTCTGGAGGAAGATAAAACTTCTGAGTCTCCATGGACTTCCTTCCTTCCCTTCGTCTTTTCCAAGACACACTTAATGCTCACATTGATTCTGTTACATCTTTTGGAGACTAGGGGCACACCAATACATCACAGCAAGGGCTATTCAGTTACATGGTGCTGGAACAGGCACCTGCCAAATGGGAATATCTTTTTGGACTTGTACAGGTGCTTGATCACCAATTACAGGAACGATTTATGACCTAAGAGGGACACACTCCTTTCAAGGGATGGGATTTTTTTTAGAGTGACTCCTTGTAAAAGAGTGTCGGAGCACCAACCCAAATTGGGGGGGGGGGATTACACTTGCAGTCAAACAATTTGATACATTTTGTTTGTTACAGGGTGCCTAGATGAGCACCACTTTGAAATGCAGGTGAGAAAATCACATGAACAAATGCCCCCCTATGGCAAAACTTAATGTATGCAGAAAACAAGAGTATAAGGTAGGGGTAGTGAAAATGGGAGCCAAATGCCTCCCAGTCCTTTCTGTCTGACCCTTGTAACTGTCACCAGGCTATATACCCCTATCCCTGAGCCATACACTTCACTAGCCCTGCTTTGCACTCTGAGTATTTATGCATGGCTAGAATGTGTGAGGGGACGCAGGTGGCGCTGTGGGTTAAAGCCTCAGCGCCTAGGGCTTGCCGATCGAAAGGTCGGCGGTTCGAATCCCTGCGGCGGGGTGCGCTCCCGCTGCTCGGTCCCAGCGCCTGCCAACCTAGCAGTTCCAAAGCACCTCCGGGTGCAAGTAGATAAATAGGGACCGCTTACCAGCGGGAAGGTAAACGGCGTTTCCGTGTGCGGCTCTGGCTCTGGCTCTGGCTCTGGCTCTGGCCAGAGCAGCGATGTCACGCTGGCCACGTGACCCGGAAGTGTCTCCGGACAGCGCTGGCCCCTGGCCTCTTAAGTGAGATGGGCGCACAACCCCAGAGTCTGTCAAGACTGGCCCGTACGGGCAGGGGTACCTTTACCTTTACTAGAATGTGTGAATTCTGGTTATGCCTTTCACTTGCCTGGACGGAGACTGCGAAAGGGCAGGTGTAGAAACTAACCTGCTGTACAACGGAGAAATTTGCATTTGTTTCTCCACACAGTTTTGCCTCTGGCCCTGCCCACCATTGGCATGTGGCCCCAGAAGGTTGCCTAACAGGGAAATCTGTCCCTGGGGTGAAAAGCCTACCTACCTACCAAGTGAAAAGTCACCTTGATATTAAGAGTAAGCTGGCAGTAAATCACACAGTGCAAGCTGGAGTTAACTCTTTTTTAAGCAAGAACATGATCTCCCCAGACTGGGTGAGTATCAAGCCTAATAAGCACAGCAGCTCATCACCAGTACATCTAGCTCAGTGGCTGAGACTGAAAGTCCCCACCTCCCAACAGCCTTTTAAGTCCCCTCCTCTCCAGGATTTTTGCCAAGCATTCAGAAACTGCACCTGTGTGAAGCCAACCTATCCTCCACCATCCTCCTGCCTCTGCTGGTTCTGGGAGACTAGCAGGGAGGGGGACCTTCTCACAGCAGGAGGGGGAGACACCCATGACTCTTCATCAGCCTGACTCATCTCTGCCTCTTAGCCTCCCTCCCTCCCTCCCTCCCTCCCCTCTCCTGCTTCAGTTTCTGCCTCTGATTCTGGACCTCTGTCACAGACTCCCTAGCTCATTAAGCCCTGTTACCTGTTCAGCTTCCAATGTTTTCTCCACCCAGTCTTCTTCCTTTGATCACTCATTGTCTCACCACCACTCCCCGGGCTCTTAGCTTTCTTCTCTTGGGTATTCTATAATTGGTTCCTCCCAACATTCCTCTGCATTCCACAACTCCATGCTCCCCACCTGCCAGTCCCAAGAACAGTTTATACCAAGGGTACCAAACATGGACTCCACACTCCATATGTTGTTGGTTGCAACTCCAGGGATTGTTGCCATGGATAAAGGGAGTCCACAACATCTGGAAGGTACCATGTTGTCAATCCCTGAATTATGGAGTTAACCACATCTTTTGGATTGTTCCCAGACCAGGGGTCTACCTTTTGGTCTTCCATATGTTTTAGATTACAATCCCCATCTGCCCTAGGTAGCTTGAGAGTTTGACCTGGGAGGAGGGCAGTTGAAGCCCAGCAACATCTGGAGAACAACAAGACCTCATCCATCAGCCAAATTGTCATGGTCCAGTTTACGGGCAGTCAAAGTCCCGGCTGAGGATGTCAGGACCAGGGGCAAGACAGCGGGGTGGGAGCAGGAACGGGAGTCTGGAAGCCAGGAGTCCGGAAGCTAAGGGTCAGGAAACCAGGAGTCAAGAAGCCTAGGGTCCGAGGATCAGGAAGCAGGGAGTCAAGAAGCCAAGAGCAGCAAGGCAGGAAGCGTGTTGCTGTGGCAAAAAGCCAAAGGGAAATGCTCACCTTATATCCCTTCCCGGCTCTGGCCACTAGGTGCTGTGCGTTACCAATCGGCCTTGCCTCTTCAGAACAAACTTAGGAAAGCCCCAGTCCTGCGAAGCCCTACTGGTCACAGGGCCTGACTCTTGCATGCACTCCTGACACAAATAAAGACAAGCCACCAGCCATTATTTAAGCAAAAACACCAGCAACAGAAGAGCAGCTTGGCTCCAATTGGACATAAGTGCCTCCATAGAGCTAATAAGGTGCTCACCAGATCAGAATGGACTAAATCTCCTAAGAGGCCCTGCCAACATAGTCAGGGATGATGGGAGCCCAGCAATATCCATAGGGTGCAGCTTCATTCTGATCATAGCTGTTAACTTACAGATTTGAAAATAAGGGACCAGCAGCCAAAATGAGGGACCTGCAGCCTCACCTGTTCCAGGCACTCCAGTCTTCCTGTCCTCCTGCAGTCTGGTCAAACTCATGCTGGGTAGCTTCGAGAACACTGTCCAACCAACTTTGTAACCAGAGGTTCAACTGAATAGAATCTGAATCACATGCACCACAAGGCCTATGCAGCCTCAACTTAAGATGGCTCCCCGGCCTGGCTTTGCACTGCAAAGTTTGCAGCAGCACGTGCAACAAAATGGCGTCCAACATTCAAAAAACCTCTCAGCTTGCATTAACTAGCCACACACAAGGCATGCAAGCTCCACTCCCCAGTCGTTCTTAGACTTCTTATTGGGTGAGCAACACAGCCAAGCAACACAGTTGGAGTCTCCCTCCTCCCTGGCCGGCAGGAAGGGAAGGAGAGGAGCTGCTTCCTTTGAAATTTAAGGTACATAATTTAAGAGACATTTAAGGGACATCCATCAATAAGGGACAGCAGCGGGACATGGTGCTGGAATAAGGGACTGTCCCTTCAAATAAGGGACACTTGACAGCTATAATTCTGATCTGGAAGAAGTGGTCTTCCTTGACCTTTTCCTTCCCTTCTAACTTTGCCAACACACCAAAGAAGAGTCAAGACAAATAAATACTTGGGAAACAGATTGTATTTATCTAACACACAAAATTAACCAAATTAAATTTGTCTGGGCAGGTGATTTGTAATTCCATCCACCCCCACCCCCAAATCTCTAGAGCCCGTTTACAGCCAAACACTGTGATCACACAACCCTCCCTGCAGTGTGTGCCTTGGGTGTGAACCTGACAGGCACCACATTCACCCAAGTATGCCTACCAGGCCAAAAGCTAATAGTGCCCCAGGTATTCAATCAACCATTTATTAAATCCTCTCACCTGCCCAGGCTAATTACCAAATGAGCCAAATTAAGAGGGGGGAAGCCCCTCTCAAAACACAATGCCCCACAGTGTGGAATAGACAAAAAAGAGGAGTCACAAGGCCAATCAGGAGCTCCCCAGAAAATTCCTACGCAGCTGTCAATAGAACAACTAGCAAAGCCCACATTGTGAAAGGGCAGGAGGACAGGTGCCAACCAAAGAAGAGAAGACTGTGGGGTGGAGCCAGCTTAAATAGCCTGAACTCTGCCTCTTACCTCATTAGCCATCAATCCCATATGCCACAGTACATTCCACTCCAACCTGAACCACCTCTCCTCTTCTTTTGTGGTGGAGGGTGTAGCCAATTCACTCTCCCTGTGCATGTCTACTTGGCGTGAGCCACTTTAAAAGACACTATCAGAAAAACAGGATGAAATGGGTTATAAACAAATAGTTGGCAGGAAAAGAAAAGAAAAGAAAATAGAAATAATTTCTGAATGCCAAGATCCAAGTTTGGGGCAAGTACTCTTTGGTGAGAGAACTCCAGCAGAGATTTCAGTCACAAAATATGTAGCAAAGTAAAATGTGGAAATATAGGCTGTTAGGTCTTTAAGAAATGTCCTCTCAAGTTCCTTCCAAAGTTTCCAGTGGTGTGGGAAGAGGGGTGCGGTGGGTGCGGGCCGCACCGGGTGTCATCAGCAAGGTTTCTTTTTTTTCTTTTTTACAAAATGGCAAAAATATGTGTTTTTAATATAAAATGGGGGAGCTCACGTCACTTTTTTTGAAAAAATATTATTTAAAACGAGTTTAATAACTTCGTCTGAAAATTAATTAACCTCAACAAGTCAACATAATATGTATTGAAACTTTTTAGTTCAGTCAACAACGAAACTCGGCTGAACTCGACGCTGTGTAGCGGAGAGCGTATGGATAAGGGTGTTTCTTTCCACTGATTTGCCGAAGTCTGTCTCTGCAGTTTGTACTTGAGCAAGACGTAAACAAACGGGGACTCATCATCACTCAACCTACAACCAATCCTATCCGCTGTCATGCCAGTCAGTCACCCCACATCATTCTGTTGAGTAAAGGTAAAGGGACCCCTGACCATAAGGTCCAGTCATGGACGACTCTGGGGTTGCGGCACTCATCTCACTTTATTGGCCGAGGGAGCCGGCGTAGAGCTTCCGAGTCATATGGCCAGCATGACTAAGCCGCTTCTGGCAAACCAGAGCAGTGCATGGAAACGCGGTTTACCTTCCCACCGGAGTGGTACCTATTTATCTACTTGCACTTTGACATGCTTTTGAACTGCTAGGTGGGCAGGAGCAGGGATCAAGCAACGGAAGCTCACCCCGTCGCGGGGATTCAAACCGCTGACCTTCTGATCCGCAAGTCCTAGGCTCTGTGGTTTAACCCACAGCACCACCCGCGTCCCTTCTCTTGAGTTAGTTGTGCATTATTACTGAAGCTTATAAGTGCCGTGCTAATTTTATTTTTGTTACATTTTTAGTTCATTGATTCATTGTGGTTATCCTCTTTTCTATGATATTGAGTTTGGTAAGTAACGTAAACGTTATGATGCATGCTATTTGTTTGTATTTGTACATTAAGCCAAAGCTGCAAAATAGCAAAATTAAGTAAAAAAAAATAAATCCATTCATATGAAATTCCCATCATGAAAAAATGGTTTTAAATGCTTATGCTCACAATGTTACCGGTAAGTAAATAAACCAGAAAATAACACTTGCAACTGTATCTTATTTTTCCTTCTTTTAATATTTTCAGTGGGTGGGGTGGGGTGGGGAAGTGACAATAAACTTTCTGCACCAGGTACCACCTGACCTTGCTACGCCACTAAAAGTTTCCCCTTTTCCCCACCATAGGAAAAGACCACACGTTCGGGAAGATAAAAAATTGTTTATTTACAAACGCTTCAAAGGTCTGGTTCATGTGCTTTTCCATACACCAGTCAAAAAAGTTGCACAGGCAGTAAAAGCTTGGCTTAGTTACAAGCAGTAAAAAGTTCCTAGTTTATTGGTGTTAGAAACTCAAGCGAGGCTGTTGAGAGCCATGGGTCTAAGATGGGGCAACCAGCTGAAGCCTCTTCACATGTGGAGCTTCTTGGGTAGATGGGTGGGAGGAACAATAAGCTTGATTACCTATTTCCTCCCAAGGTAAGGAGAAGTGTCATAGCTAAGCTTGGCAGGACAACTTACTTACATTAAGGAGTGTTAACTCCTTAAATGCATTAATTAGGCTTAAGCATGTTTGTTGTATGAGGCTGGTTATCCTTCGCAAATTAAGTAAAATGATCCCACATGCATGTGAACACAGCTATTCATTGAAATCTGTACTTTTCAAAATTTTGTGATGCAGTTCTTCAATAAAAGGTGGACAAAAATGCATACGTCAGGGGAAAATACAGAATAATGCAGATATTAGCAACATACTGTAATGCATCATTTTAGGGGAAATCAATTGCAAAAATAAATATGTCAGCCCAAACTGGGGAGAAACTGAAATACACAGATTTGTCCATTCCTAGATTGCCTCTTCTCTCCTCAAAGAAGGTGCATCTTTGCCACACCCCAACTTCCACCTTGAAGAAGACTCCAGATGGTAGATCTCATAGGAGGAGTTGAGGATGACTATGTGGTCTGGGTGGATAAGCAGGCTTTCAAAGCCCACTCCTCTTATACCTTTGCTCAATGCAGTACTCTCTCCCCCTCTCCAGTATATACCGTACATCTACTAATCACCTTTGGAGTGGCTAAGTAGGAATTTTAGGTGAGCCCCTGAATAAATCTTAGGGGAGTGCCTTTTTCACATTCCATGTTGCTGGGAGTATTCTGCAGGAGTGGCCATTTTAACTGGTTTAATTGGCCTTCAGTCTGGCCAGGAAATGGATTTTTTTTACATCCTGTGGGATAGATACCTGTGCCATTATTCGGTTAAGTGTACCGTTGGGGTGACCAATGCTGGATTAAGTTTGGGGATCATAGGGGGGTGTCTCCCAAGTCTTCTTCATGGATGTGCTAGCCACGCTCTCTCTCACTCCCCCACCTACAAGCAACATTGCTGTCTGTGCATTACAAGTCTTTGCAGGCTTTGCATTACAAACCTTCACTGCATTAACAAAAAAATGGTTGTGTGTAATGGGCCCTGACTTGCTATTCAAAAGGTGTACAGCTATTTGGCAACACAGAAGCAGTGTGGCTGTGGATTACTCAGGATTCTAGTGGTGTACACCAACTGGTCACTCAGTATTCTGGTGGGCAAGACTGAATTACTCAGTATTC
This sequence comes from Podarcis cretensis, assembly GCF_951804945.1. NCBI lineage: Eukaryota > Metazoa > Chordata > Lepidosauria > Squamata > Lacertidae > Podarcis > Podarcis cretensis. The sequence continues at coordinate 5,554,399 of NC_137184.1, read as the reverse complement.
TAGGGTTGCACTGTGTCCCTGGTGCACTAACACTGGGAAGCTGTAGGTTGCACTCAATATTCTTGGACTGCACCGTAGGTCTTCAGGGCCGTAGCACTGTAGATGGATTTTTGCAAGGATGAGAATGTTTCAATATTTGCATACCTGTCCTTAAGAAAGGGCAAAGCTTATAACATTAATTCTGAGCCAGAAACAGAAAGGAAAGAGAAATTTCAGAGATGGGGAAATTATAATAACAAAAGAACATAGAAAGAGAAGGAAGGAGATCTAGGAGAAGACATTATCTCTGTTATTTTCCAGGTGTGTTTTGCTGGAATTAGGAATGTTATCGACAGGACCACTTCCACATTTTCTCCAGGTACAGCTGTCCCAATTTTTGATGTGGAGCTCTTCATCAATGAAGGCAGATCAATACCCCTTGTTGGGCCAGTCTAGCTCTAGCTAAGAGTTCTGTTGGGCTCAGGTCCTGGTTGTCGGCTTTCCGTGGGCATCTAGTTGCTCACTATGAGGACAAGATATTGTACTGGATGAGCCTTTGGCCTGCTCCAGTAAGGTCCTTCTTATGTTATTATATTTATTTTAAGTTGCCTCTGATCTTCTCAAGTACAGCATCACTGATAGGACAGTGGGCACTTTAACTGGTCTTCGAGTCTTAGCAAATACCCAACTTTGCCAGCTTCTGCTTCCAGCCATGTAGACGACACTCTCTAATATATTCTGGGCTGAGATGATTTACACATTTGAAGAATAACTTTTAACTGTGCAAAAGTATATGAGGTCAAGAGTCAAGGCGACAGAAAACACTTCATCTTGCAGAAGGCACAGTTCATCAGTCACTTCAGCAAGTGACCTACTCAAAAAGCTTTTAACATTCAAAATATATATATTAATAATCAGCACAGGGGTTGCAGCCTATTGTAATGATCCAGGAACTTTCTACCATGCTTTCTCTGCCTGCTGAATTATTTTGAAATTTAAAATGCCCAGTTCTGCCTTTTTTGAATGCATCATGTACATTTCCTTTGGGACAAGGACAGGGAGAGGTTAAAGTAAGACCTATGGATGAGAAGATTTCCTCCCTGCACCATTCTTTTATTATTCCTCTGATTTTCTTTGCCCTTCAACCTACTCCTCTTGCGTTCATATTTAATTATAAGAGTTTCTGAAATTAATTCCTAACTGGAGCTGGTTCTGTTTGTCACAGCTTTCAGTTCCTTTAGTTCATTTGTATATCTCCCAGGCCACACTGTGTGTGTGTGTGTTTATTTTGTTTATTAAATTTATATCCCACCTTTTCACCAAACAACTCAAAATGGTGTACATGTCCTCCCTCTCCTTATTCTATCCTCGCAACAACCCTATGAGGTTGATTAGGCTGAGATATAGTGGCTGGCCAAAGGTCAGCCAGTCAGCTTCATGGCTGAGTGGAGATTTGAACCCTGGTATTTCAGGTTCTGGTCTGACATGCTAACCACTATACCACACTGGCTCCACTGATGTACCATTTCTCATTGATAAAACACTGCAAAAAATAATCAATATTAATACAACCATCCATCAAGATTCATTTTGTGCAGTGTTTACTGATCAGCACGTGTCTGCATGCCACAATGAGGATATTTAGGTTCACTCCACTCTCATTTTGGCCTCTGTGGATTTTGGTGACCACCTCCCCCTGCTCCTGGAACAGCTGTTTATCTTTGGGAGGCAAGGAAGCTTTGCTATTAATATTATTTTGCCAATATATTAGTCCATTTAGCAGGGTCTCCCAACCTTATTGATCTGGTGGTGGGCGGAATCAGTGCTTTTTTTCAAGAAAAATAGGCGCCGGTACTTGCCATGAAGTTATTACAGTAAGTGCCACACTTTTTAACAAACAAACAAACAAACAAACAAACAAACAAACAAATGTGTCTGTACTGTGTACCCTTGAGTATCACCTGGAAAAAAAGCACTAGGTAGAATACACACAGTGGTGAGAACCATATAGAATTTAATATAATCCTGTTCCGGGAGTGCCAACTTAGCCCCACAACAGTGGGTGCCTGGGGCCATGGGTGTCATGTAGGTTGCATAGCCCTGGCAACAAAATTTGTGGGTGCCTGGCCCCTTCATGGGGAATTTTGTGGGTGCTCAGACACCCAGTGCCCCAGGGAGTTGGCGCCTATATCCTGTTCTCCCAATGGCTAACCAGATGTCTCTAGGAAGCTCACAAGCAATACATGAGCACAATAGCAGCTTTCCCCACTTGTACTTCCCAGCAACTGGTATTCAGTAGCATACCATTGCTGGCAGTGGCGATAGTACATAACTCCTGTGGTTAGTAGCCATTGATAGCCTTATATCCCATGAATTTGTATAATCGTCTTTTCAGAGCCATCCAAGTTAATGGTATAGCAACATCCCTTAGGAGCAAATTCCATAGTTTATGTGTTATGTGAAGACCTATTTTATTTTGCCTGTCCTGAATCTTCCAACAGTCAGCTTCATTGCATGACCCCCAGTTCCAGTGTTATGTAAGAAGGGGACAAGTGGTCACAAATCAATTGAAGGAACCATAAGCTGTAGATGTGAGTGGTATCTCTCTTATTTAGCAAAGGCTGTGAGATTGAGGCAGTGATTCAAGAACCTCCCTGACCTCATTCTACAAGGACTGTCTGGCTTTGCTTTGTGGAATGTAACTGACTTGCAAATCCTAAAAGTAAGGATATTCAAGACCCTCTCTGTGGAGAGTTTCCATGGATATCTGAGACAATGAGGCAAATCAATCTTGTTTGTTATAACCAGAACATTAAATGTAGCAGCTTTCCAAAAAACTTCCTTGCCCTAATCTGGGGACTTCTGCATTAATGCACATAAGACTTTATACTTGCACAAATTCACTTGCTTTGACTCCAGAGCTTTGTCAAAGCAGGAAACCTTTCTCTGGCTGCTTATGAATGCCTCACCACACTTCTCAGTAGCATATTATGACTCCCCCCACCCCAAATCAAATCTAAAAGCATAACTGAGTGGAATTAAATTAATGCTGTCTGGTAACGTCAGCCTCGCCTGAGTAGTGCGGCAGGCTTAGCTTTTAAACCTCTCTCTCTCTCCAGCCTTTCTGAGCTTAAAGTTGGCTGTTGTACTGGTGTGGCTGGTGGAAAGGGTGGGTGTGGGGAGGCAGATGAAGGACAAGGGCCTGTGTATGGGAGCAGGAGGAATTACTAAGCAAGACCTAGGGTCAAGGGTGGAGAACATTTTTCAGCATGAGGGCCACATTTGCTTCAGGGCAACCTTCTGAGGGCCACAGGCTGGTGGTGACTGGGAGAGGCACATTTGACCCAGGAGTCTGAGATTTCTCACCTCTGACCAAGGGGTTTATGGCTGTGAATATGGTAAAAATACCATATTCACAGCCATAAACCCCCTAGGTTAGAGGTGAGAAACCTCAAGCCCATGAATCAAGAACATAAGAAAAGATTGCTGGACCAGGCAGTGAAATACCTAGTTCAAGATCTTGTTCTCACAGTGGCTAACCAGACGCCCCAATGGGAAAACGCACAAGCAGGACCTAGGCAGAAGAGCTCTCTTGTGGTTTCTAGCAGCAGCTATTCAGACGCATTGCTGCCTCCAACTGTGGAGGCAGAGAATAGCCATCATAGTTGGTAGCTACTGATAGCACTGTGGGACGCAGGTGGCGCTGTGGGTTAAACCACAGAGCCTAGGGCTTGCCGATCAGAAGGTTGGCGGTTCAAATCCCCGCGACGGGGTGAGCTCCTGTTGCTCGGTCCCTGCTCCTGCCCACCTAGCAGTTCGAAAGCACATCAAAGTGCAAGTAGATAAATAGGTACCACTCCGGCAGGAAGGTAAACGGCGTTTCCGTGCGCTGCTCTGGTTCGCCAGAAGTGGCTTAGTCATGCTGGCCACATGAACCGGAAGCTGTACGCCGGCTCCCTCGGCCAATAAAGCGAGATGAGCGCCGCAACCCCAGAGTCGGCCACGACTGGACCTAATAGTCAGGGGTCCCTTTACCTTTACCTTTACTGATAGCTCTCTCCTCCATGAATTTGTCTAACCCTCTGTTAAATCCATTCAAACTCACCTCCTGTGGGAGTGAGTTCCATATTTCAACTATGCGCTGTCAGATAACTTCTGACAAAGTGGATTCCAGACCATGAAAGCTGATTTGAAGTTTTAAAGAGGGCAAGGAATCCTCTAGCGAATACCATCATCCATCAGTGGGCCTTGGTGGTCAGCTGTCACTAAGCATTCTTTATATTTCCCACAATACTCAGAACAATACTAGGTCAATATGGGAAATTGAAAGGATAGATACATCCTACCAAGTGGTGTTAGTTGGAGGGAAGCATGAAGAGCAGGTATCAGCAGTTGGCCCTGTGAGGGTCCTGTAGCCCTGCCAGCTGCCCCCAGCCACAATCATATTTATTAATCTTTAACATGCTGCAGGACACTTACTTCTCTCCCTCTCTTCCTTGTACTGTGTATCTTGTGTGAATTTTCTCAGCAGTTCACAGGAAGGAGAAAAGAAATGGAGGGGGAAAGAACAACTACAGACTGAGTCAGCTGCCCCCCTGGGTGTTCGCTCGCTGTAGCATGAGAAATATTAATGCTAAGCAGATCTGTGTGCTGCAGGAAAGACAGGAGGAAGTGAGCAGATTACCCTGTCTTAAGGATATTATATCCACTGCAACTTCCAAGCACACAGAGAGATAGAGAGGAAACATTTCAGCGGGTTGTGGGGCTTTTTTTGTGTGTGGTCTCTTATCTTCTTATAGTCATATTCATTTTTTATATATTTTTAATAAGTTGCTGCAGTTTAAATCAATCTGTCAAATTCTACTCTGTTTGTTAGGGTAAAAAAAATGCAACTTTTTTTCTGAATGAAGAAAAAAACCAAGGAAAAACTTTGGTTAAACTCCCTTCTTGTTGCATGTAATCAAATCACCTTGTCTATACCTCCCCAACCCCACTTGGAGGTTGGAGCCTGTCAGTGGGGGATTCACTTCCAGGCTTAAGACTTGGCAGGCGCTGATGCTCTTTCAACTGTTGTCTAAAGGGATTACAAGCTTTCGTAAAGCTTGCACTAATATGTCAGGGAAAGCAGTGGTGGGGTTGCGCTTTCCCAAACAAGCTTTTCCTGCTGAAAAGGCACAGCAATGATAACAGATGAATAATAATTTTATTTATATTGCATTCATTCTGCCCAATTTTTGCTAGAGTCTCTTTACATAGAAACATTCAATAAAAAGATACCACACACACACAAAAGCAACCAAGCTAGCTTTTACAATGACTTTGAAAAATAACAGGAGAAAAACTACTTTGGGGAGGGGGAGATAATAGATTCTTAATTGCTTTTGAAATAATAATGCAAAAGGCTTTATACACTTTTCTGAAGGTGATCCCGGATGGAACATTGGAGATATATCTGCATCTACAGAATACCTATGTATAAGAGCAGCATAAAAATATAAGAGTGCTACATCAGGCCAAAGGGGACGCGAGTGGCGATGTGAGTTAAACCACTGAGCCTTGGGCTTGCCGATCAGAAGGTTGGCGGTTCGAATCCCCGCGATGGGGTGAGCTCCCGTTGTTCGGTCCCTGCTCCTGCCAACCTAGCAGTTCAAAAGCACATCAAAGTGCAAGTAGATAAATAGGGAAGGTAAACAACGTTTCCGTGTGCTGCTCTGGTTCGCCAGAAGCAGCTTAATCATGCTGGCCACATGACCCGGAAGCTGTCTGCGGACAAACTCTGACTCCCTCAGCCTATAGAGTGAGATGAGCGCCGCAACCCCAGAGTCGGTCACGACTGGACCTAATGGTCAGGGGTCCCTTTACCTTTACATTAAGCCAAAGCTTGTCTCATCCAGCGTCATGTTCTCACAGTGGCTGACCAGATGCTTATGGGAAACTGGCAAAAATGATCCAAGCACAGAAGCACTCTCTAATTCTGTGGCTTCCAGCAACATATTTAGAAGCATTATTGCCTCTTACCATGCATACATAGCTAGTAGCCATTTATACCCTTATCCTCTACAAATTTGTCCAATCCTGTTTTAAAGCCATCCATACTGATGGCAATCACTGCCATCAGTGTAGGAGTTCCATAGTTTGACTATGCATTGTGTGAAGCCAATGTAGTGTCTTCTAGACATTATTAGACTCAAACTCCCATCAGCCCTAGCTAGCATGTCCAGTGATCAGGAATTATGGGAGTTGTTGTCTAGAGGGCACCATATTGATTACACCTGATATAACCACCAGAGCAGGGCTGGCTAAGCTGTGGCTCTTCATATGTTGATGCTCCACAACTCCCTTCAGCCCTGATAATCAGCCAGGTAGGGTTGATGAGAGCTGAAGTCCAATCTTAATTATAATAATAGTAATAATTTATTATTTATACCCTGCCCATCTGGCTGAGTTTCCCCAGCCACTCTGGGTGGCTCCCAATCGAGTGTTAAAAACAATACAGCATTAAATATTTAAAACTTCCCTAAACAGGGCTGCCTTTAGATGTCTTTTAAAAATAAGATAGCTGCTTATTTCCTTGGCATCTGATGGGAGGGCATTCCACAGGGTGGGTGCCACTACTGAGAAGGCCCTCTGCCTGGTTCCCTGTAACCTCGCTTCTCACAATGAGGGAACTGCCAGAAGGCCCTCGGTGCTGGATCTCAGAGTCTGTGCTGAACGATGGGAGTGGAGATGCTCCTTCAGGTATATAGGACTTAACAGAGAATCAGGTATCTCTGACTCTGCAGTAAGCCAAATGCAGCCTTTAGAAACAAGATATACCAGCCTTCTCCAATCTCTCCTGATGATTTGGATAGCAACTTCCATACATCCCAGACTGCATGGCCATGACGTAGTATCCAATGTGGCGATACTGACTGGGGCTGATGAGAGTTGTTTTTTGAAGGTGATTGGAGAAGGCATAAGAATTATGTGCAGGAGTGATTGCTGGGCCCAATCACTTAAAACTGGAGGTTTCTTCTTCTTTGATTGTTCCTATATGTTAAATAAGCATCCCTGAAGATGGGACTGTATCTCATCAGGGAGAATGCAAGTGTAGAAACTCTCTCCCTGACATACCAGTTTTCCAGTACAGCTCAAAGCATTTGGAATTACCTTTAAAGTCCTAAATGACATGCGTTCAGGATACCTGTAGGAGCTCCTGCTCTCATGCCACCCTGCTTACTCCCTAAGGGTTGTAGCTAATGTTAGTCCTATTCACAGTAGACCCATTGATGCTAATAGACAGCACAAAGTTAGGGACCTTAATTTCAATGGGTCAACTCGGAATTAGTTGAAGACAACCTTGAGATCAGAAGGAGAGAGCCTTCTATTTGCCCCACTTAGGGTGTTGGAGATGAGTGTAGTGTAGTGTAGTGTAGTGTAGTGTAGTGTAGTGTAGTGTAGTGTATCGGGGTCTATCAAAATAATTGGGATTTTAAATTGCTGTGAACCAGCCTGAGTGAGAGAGAAATTTTGAAATAAAACAATATACATGAAAATATTTATGGGGTGGGGAATGATCATGAAAAATGCTAGTCTGTTTACTGCCCACCTCATCCTGATCTGCTGCTACTTTGGTTCTGTCCTAATCACAGCCAATCAGAGACCATGTTGCAAATGTGTGATTGACCATGTTAGAATCAGCTACACATGGAGGGCAAACAAAGCTAACTGTGGAGAGCAAATATGCTTCTTTTTCTTCTTCTTGAGCATGTCATATGCGTAATGGTGACAGCCATTCCCAGTGAGCACCTCTGCATCTTATTATCCCAATGCAAATCTCAGGACAATGTTTCTCAAAAAGATGGCACTAGCTTTCATGTGCACCTAGTTATCATTAGCAGATTGTGCAAATAAATAAATCCATCAACAACCCACAAAACCATCTTCTGGTCCAGTTGCTGCCCCAGAAGTATATTGGTAAAAATGCTTGGAGCATGAGGTCTTGGACCGCTGGGAAAGACTTCTTTCATTTAGAATAGATAATGTGTGGTGGGGCACCTTGGCTTATTATTGCTATGTAGTGATCCAAAAGCAGAGGTATGATGAAAAGAGAAGGAAGAGAGGTTTTGTGTCTTCATGGGACCAAAATAACAGCCTAAGGAACAAGAAAGCCACTCTCTTCTCCACTAATATATTTCCTCTGCGTTCCATCCTCTTTTCTGGCAACCGTAAACAGTATTCGTCATCCACAATGGGCTACTTTTCATTATAAAACTGATGCAGAAACTACATTTTTATTTCACATACATCAGTGACACCAGAGGAATGAGCAGGCAAGTGCAGGGGGGGGGAGATGTATGGGGAGGGTGACAGAGGGACCCGGTACAAGCTTTGCATGTGGAATCTTAGGGATCATTCATAAGTCTGGTCTCCATGACAGAAGATGGCCTAATGGCTCATTAATTCCCACTGAGCCAATGATGATGTATCATACCCTTTCAATCTGCAACTAAGCAATCCATTAAAAAAAAACAAAAAACTAATTTGCACATGGTTTAATGCATTCATTAAACTCTTAGCAAATTAACAGTATGGGGGAAAACAATAACTGGATACCCAGCCCAACTTTCCATTTGGTCAACGATGACTTTGAGACTACAAACATGAAGAATCAAATGAGAGAAACTAAATTAAGGTTACCAGACGTCTCCGTTTCCTGGGGACAGTCCTTGGATTTCCAAATCAGTCACCACACAAAATCCATTGAAGTTGAAAAGTGTCCCCGGATTCATTGAAAAAAATCTGGTAACCTTAAACTAAATACAACAACATGAAGCAAATTTGAGGCAAGAAACAAGAAGAGGCAGTTGCTCCCTCTTAACTGACACTCAACTGAACAGACACTGAAGGGAGGGGCTGATTCCGGAGCAGAACACACAAGCCCCGCCCACCAGATACCAAACACTCTGCTATTCAAATTAGGCCCCAGTGGTTTTTTTTGTGTGTGTTTTTTACAGATATAACATCATTCCAGCAAAGCATTCTTTGTGACAATAATGGCAGCTGCTTGTTCTGATGAGTTCTCTCATCTCTATGAAGAAAGATGACTTCACTTATAAAGTAGTTTAATGAAAATGCTGACTGATCCCATTTCGGTTCAAAAAATAGGTTACTAAAAGTATTTACCCAAAATAATTCATCCCAGTTCTAGACTTTATTAACCCGGAAATATCAACCCAAGCTTCAAAATTCTCTGTTTATGCTACGTACAGGCCATTTGCAGGATAAAATTATCGGTAGCTACAATCCACAATGGCTATGTTTTCCTTCCACTTATAGGTAGGTAGCCATGTTGGTCTGCCGTAGCAGAAACAAAATAAAAAAATTCCTTCCAGTAGCACCTTAGAGACCAACTAAGTTTGTTATCAATATGAGCTTTCGTGTGCATGCACACTTCTTCTCCTTCTCCTTCCACTGTTTACCCCTGAATATTAATGATTTTTACATTCAGAGGTAGTGATGGCAAACCAATATGGGTGGCCTTAAAAGAGAATTAGACAAACTCTTTCATAGAGGGTAAGGCTATCAATGGCTGCTAACCTCTATGCTCTGCCTTCACTGTTGGAGGCACTATGCCTCTGAATATCAGTTGCAGGGAATCACAAAGTGAGAGAATTTGCACTCAGGGCTTCCCATAGGCATATTGTATGTAGGAAGAGGTTGTTGAACTAGATAGGCTTTGGCCTAATCTAACCTTCTTAGGGACACGAGTGGTGCTGTGGGTTAAACCACAGAGCCTAGGACTTGCCGATCAGAAGGTCGGCGGTTCAAATCCCCGCAATGGGGTTAGCTCCCATTGCTTAGTCCCTGTTCCTGCCAACCTAGCAGTTCGAAAGCATGTCAAAGTGCAAGTCGATAAATAGGTACCGCTCCTGCAGGAAGGTAAACGGTGTTTCCGTGTGCTGCTCTGGTTCGCCAGAAGCGGCTTAGTCATGCTGGCCACATGACCCAGAAGCCGTACGTCGGCTCCCTCGGCCAACAACCCCAGAGTTGGCCATGACTGGACCTAATGGTCAGGGGTCCCTTTACTTTTACCTAACGTTCTTCTTCTGTTCTTCATATAAACAGCTAGTGTAACTATTCCCTAACAGGCTGTGTGTTTTCATGCATGCTTTTAGAACCAATACGTTATATAAATTTTAAAAAGGAAAAGAAAAGAAAAACATATCTCTCTTTGAGCCCATGCCAAAAGCATCTTCAACAGATCCTTGATTGAGCTTTGATTTTTAGGAAGGCATGGTGAGCTTAACAATCAATTTCTCAAAGGTCTGAGGCATCATAAATACATACTGCATATATGTTTGTGCTCACCCACAATGCCATTACAAGAATCAGCTTTCATAGATCCAACAACTCATTTAATTAATATGTTTTGTTTTTTAATATTCTAAACCATCCTGAGATCCTCAGATAAAGGGTGGTGTGGAAATTTAACAAAGAAATAAAAATAAAATAAATGTTTCTGAAATCAGCAATATCTGAACCAGGAGTATGAAACATACTCCTGCTTCTTGATGGTTTCATTAACAGGTGGAGATCCTCTTCCTCTATAAGAGATCATATATAGAAGTACAGAATCATAAAGCTGGTCTTGTAGGCCCAATTTCATGCTCAACATAGGAAATCCATAGCTAGGGTTTCTCCCACAGATGGTTTCTGCTTAAAGACCTCCATAAAGGGAGAGTCTACCACCTCATAGGTAAATGGTTCCATTGTCCAACTCTTGTTAGCATCAATAAGTGTCTTCTAAAGTTGAGCTGATGTCTGCCCTCCTGAAACTTAAGCCCATGAGAAATAGTTCTCTCCTATGGAACCATAGAAGCTGTTGCTTTGTCTCTGGTCCTGTTCACTACTCACTAGCATGTGGCCCTGGAAGATTGCCCACAAATGATAGGTAGCTGCTTTATAGCAAGTCAGACTCTTGGTCCACCTAGCTCAGTACTGTATTGGTGGGGCTAGTCGCATAAATAGGGGGAGGAGCCAGCAGTAGCCAGGTAGTTGGCTCAGGAGCTTCTCCCACCCCCCACCCACCCACCCACCCAACCCTCCCTTTGTTTAATGTTTCTTGTTTACAGGTTAACCCTTTTCTTCCTGTTTAGTGGGCACTGCTTGACTGGCTGCTGTTGAAGAGCCGGGAAGAAATTTTCCTGCATTGGCAGGTTTTGTCATCCCCATAGCAATTTGTCACAACTTTGGTGGTTTAAGGCTTTGAGCAGACTCCTTTAGCCTTTTCTCCCCTAAAATGGGGAGGGGGCAGTTTAAAGTGGTGACTCACCCCCCTGCAGCGGCGATTCCAGGGTCCTCCTCTTAAAGGGGTTATATGTATGGGTGTCATTGGCCATACAGTCGTACCTTGGGTTGAATGTGCTTCGGGATGAGCGCGTTTGAGTTGTGCTCCGCGGCAACCCGGAAGTAACAGAGCGTGTTACTTCCGGGTTTCGCCGCTCACGCATGCACAGATGCTCAAAATGATTTCACACGCATGCGCGGAAGCGGCAAAATGCAACCCGCACATGCGCAGACGTGCTGTTGCGTCTTACGTTCTGTTCAGGATGTGAATGGGGCTCCGGAACGGATCCCGTTCACATCCCGAGGTACCACTGTACACTGAAAGCTTGTCAGTGAACTTACCCTGTGTGCGGATATATGGGGTGAGCTGCCTACCTACACATACTGTACATCTTGCAGAGCACCCCCATATCCCATTTACCCTGATGAGCCCCATTTCCCCCGGGAGGAAATCCAATGCCTAAGCCAAAGTCTTTCTACATTTGAGAGTTTAATAAAGCTGTGGCCAAATTTTAATTCCATAACACGTTGTCATGAGTCATTATTCATTTCTGGGGGCTGGGGTGGTCGCCGCCTGGTCACACAATGCATTCTTGCCCACGTGAAGTTTTAAACCCTCCCCCTGTCACCTGGAGAGGGCCAGGGAAACCTGGAAAATTCAGGTCAGCTCTGAACAGTTTGATAACCCTAGGGGATGGGCAATGGGTGTGTATTGGTGCGCAGACAGGTGTGCAGGTCTAATTAGACCCATGGGATAGAAGTTCCCCACTGCTGCTCTAAGAGAGAATGTGTCCCAATACAAACATATACCTCAAACTTGCTGATACACAGACAGAACAAAGTTGGCGAAAGACCATATCTTCACTAAGCTACCCAGGCTCTTGTTTGGCCAGTGCAGAGAACCAGCTGGACCTACACAATCATTAAAGAGAGAAGCGAAGCTGAAGATATTTTCTCTTCACTGGAAATTATCCAATCACTCTGTCTTTTAGGACTTTGTTGTAGCCAGGAGCCTTTTCTTTGGAGTGTTATAGTCTTCAAGAAATAGAGTCACAGACAGCCTCAGGGCTCCCTAGCTAAAATTGCTTCCATTTAGGGCTATTTATCAGCAGTTCCACACCATTTTTCAGCCACTCTTTTCAATAGTTCCAGGGCATGCAAATGCTTAGCCAGTTGGAAAGGGCACCGGCCAGTAGCACAGAACAAATGCATAGGGAGAAAGGATTGAAGTGCACTAGCCTGGGTTGCTATGGGTCTCTTCCTTTCTTCCTTTCTTCCTTTCTAAAACGGCATCCATTTATTTTGCTCCTACCAGCTACATATAGAAAGGAAAGACAATAAGCATTGGTGGCTTGGACTTATATGGTCCCAAATGAATAGTCTGGATTGTACTCTAAGAGTTCAAGTCAGTCCATTTATGTGTCTGTATTCTAGTCTGCAGTCAAGTTGCATATACTTCATGCTCAAAGGTCTGACCTCAGTGAGGAGGAAGCTGGGCAAGAGAGAATGGGAATTCATCAAAACAAGAGCCAGTGATGACAATTCAGCTTCATTTTCATTTCAGGATATGATTTAGTAGCATCCAGTTAACACATACAGTGGTACCTCGGGTTACATACGTTTCAGGTTACATACGCTTCAGGTTACAGACTCCGCTAACCCAGAAATAGTGCTTCAGGTTAAGAACTTTGCTTCAGGATGAGAACAGAAATCATGCTCCAGCGGTGCAGCGGCAGCAGGAGGCCCCATTAGCTAAAGTGGTGCTTCAGGTTAAGAACAGTTTCAGGTTAAGTACTTAACCTGAGGTACCACTGTACTGTATGAGGAGAGAAAATGGTGGATTAGGGATAGAGGGGAATTTCATTTGATCTGAATTTTGAAGTGAATTAGACTAAATGCTCTTCCATCCCTCTGTTTGCCCTGCTGAATTGGACCAAATAGCAATTGGGTTTTCCATGGATTTCTATTTCTTCTGATTCAGCTGTAAAGAGTGGGTTTTTCAGGGGAAAGCTGTGAGACAAATGTAAAACTGCTTGGACCCACGCCTAGAAAGTGCAGGACAAGCAGAAAACCACTTGGACCCATGCTTTCTAGGCACGGAGTAAGTAGAAGTGTTGACAAGCCCCAATTCTCACTTCTGTGGACTAATACATGAATTACAACGCTATCACCTTTATGATACAACACTCCTCCAAATTTTGCAATGCAGTTCTTAGCTCACAAAATGTGTATAAACATATCTTAGGAGGAGATTGAGAACTGCATACTTCGGAGGCCAATGCAATACAAAAAGTGCATGCATAATGCATATTTTAGGGGGATATAGAGACTGTTCAAGTGCAGCCCCCCATGTTTCTGTATCATTTTTAAACGCATAAATGGAATAAATATTAAACATATTCAAAACCAATATGGACTGGAAATAGATGGATCTGTTCATCTCTCATAATAATTTGGTGGGTTAAGGATGGCTTGAGGAGCGTAAAGGTAAAGGTAAAGGTACCCCTGCCCGTACAGGCCAGTCTTGACAGACTCTAGGGTTGTGCGCTCATCTCACTCTAGAGGCCGGGAGCCAGCGCTGTCCGCAGACACTTCCGGGTCACGTGGCCAGTGTGACGAAGCTACTCTGGCGAGCCAGAGCCGCACACGGAAACGCTGTTTACCTTCCCGCTAGTAAGCGGTCCCTATTTATCTACTTGCACCCGAGGGTGCTTTCGAACTGCTAGGTTGGCAGGCGCTGGGACCGAGCAACGGGAGCGCACCCCGCCACGGGGATTCGAACCACCGACCATGCAATCGGCAAGTCCTAGGCGCTGAGGTTTTACCCACAGCGCCAAACGCGTCCCCTTTGAGGAGGATAGGAATCCTCTAATCCAGTGGCAGCAGTAGGCGATGCATTTCTTGGAAGCTGGATCTGCTGCTCCTGTGAATTCTGCCACCTGAGGTGGTTGCCTCACCTTGCCTCATGGATGGGTCAGCCCTGTGGGAGAGCCCAGAAAAACCATGCAACATAGAAAGATACAAAACTGCCTTGCACCAGGCAGATCAATCAGTCCATCTAACACAGTTATTGTTTACACTGTCTGGCAGTGGCTCTCCAGGATTTCTGAGGAGTGCCCTTTGGTGCCTGGCACCCACTGTGGCTGGTAGGACAAAAATCAAGGAAGCCAGGGAGAGGTGGAGCTAGAACCAATGACAGGCAGCAGGAGACTCAGGAGGTAGAAGCTAACAGGCAGTGCCACCCCACTTCCTGAACAGGTTGTAGGTAAGAAGGCAGGGAAGTGGGAGTCAGTTGAGGGGAGATTGCAGCTGGTGGTAAAAGGTAAAGGTAAAGGGACCCCTGACCATTAGGTCCAGTCGTGACCGACTCTGGGGTTGCAGCGCTCATCTTGCTTTATTGGCCGAGGGAGCCGGTGTACAGCTTCTGGGTCATGTGGCCAGCATGACTAAACCGCTTCTGGTGAACCAGAGCAGTGCACAGAAACACCGTTTACCTTCCTGCCGGAGTGGTACCTATTTATCTACTTGCACTTTGATGTGCTTTTGAACTGCTAGATGGGCAGGAGCTGGAACCGAGCAATGGGAGCTCATCCCGTTGCAGGGATTCAAACCACCAACTTTCTGATCGGCAAGTTCTAGGCTCTGTGGTTTAACCCACAGTGCCACCCGTGTCCCGCATTTGGTGGTACAGTGCCCCATTTGTCCCAGTGAATGAGCCTTCACTGGGAATGCCTCAGCCTGCCTTTCACTGCTCCATAAAGAAGTTTCTGTTCACATTTTATAAACCCAGTCCCCAAATCAGAAGCAATTTGGGAAGTGCTGAAAAGAGGAATGTGAAATGGAAGTGAAGGATTTGAAAGGTCACTATCTGGCAGACAACTGTACTCCTAAAGTGGCTGAGTTTTTTTCCTCTAAAGACCCTTAAATATAGCTTCTCCCAATACTCCTTTCCATGACAGAGGGGATTTAGAAAAAGAGGCAGTGAGCTTTGAGTGGATCATAATGTCTCAGCATTTTTTTTTAAAAAAGGAAGCTTTGAAGAGAGTTTGGGAAGTGAAATGGATTAATTTTAGTGCAGGGAGCGAATTCTGGTTTATTTTGATTTTGTTGTTTACTATCAAGAGCAGATCCTGAAGTATGCAACAGGTTTTAAAATAGGTTGCAACATGGAGTTTTGTTGTTTAGAATTCCAGTCCCACTATTCCATTCCCTGTCCCAATTTTTGAACCCACCCCCATGGGCCTCAATAGTCAGTTCCTGTTGGGATATTTCAGTTCCATCCCACCAAAACTTATGAGTGGTCATGCTCCAGTGAGTGCCCAGTGGGACCCAGTCCAAGAAGGTAGAAGTCTCTCACAAGAGTACTCACCAACACAGACAGGGTTTCACATGCAGCAGAGCCCAAACAAACTAAGGTCCAACACAGGGAATCAATCTAGTTCCAAAGAAGATCCAGAAGCTGGTCAGGAAACAGTTCATGGTCAACTTCACAAGGAGTTCAGCTAGATCACCACACCAAAGAGGGAAAACAAGGAGCCAGAGACCTGTGTTCTTTTCAGCAACCAGAAGGCTCGAGAGGCAACGCCTAATAAGCTGTAGTCGCCTAGACCATGCCCCAGCTGCAACTGTAGGCAGTATGGGAGTATCAGGTAGGGATAGAAGGATCTGCTCATTTCTGTCCTCTGAGCTTTTCTTTTTTTCAAGCTTAAATTCAGGTCTCCAAAGTTTGTAGAAATTTGCATTCTTAAAAAAAGTTCTCATGAAAACTTATTAGCATTTTAGTGTGGATTTATCTTAATGAACACCTTTTTATAAGACTAAGGTGCACATTTTTGCAAACAATTTCCCTTAATATAATAAACTTTTATGTTATTTTCACTAATGTTTTCATTTTCATGCACAGCTTCCCCTAATATTTGCATTTTCGTAAACATTGGTTGGAGAAATGCATCACAAAATTCACTGCAAACTTTTAATGGAACTGGTTCCCACTAGACTCCATCCATTCCTCAAGGTAATCAAGCTATGGGATGTCTGGTTTGTCTTGGAGGATTCAGTGTCTACAACAAGGTCAAGACTAGGAATGGTGTGAGTTTTATTGGTAAAACCAATTGGTGTTTTGCAACTTTCTGACTAGTTGCAGGAACTTAGCAAAACCTAGCAGAGTACAAGAAGAAGCCACGGAAGCAATTGGCAATTTGGCTGCAGACAGGATAGACGAAGCAGGAACCAGGAACATGTAGTTAGGTATTTATTATATGCAGTGGACTATTTACAGGAACAGAACACAGATCTTTTGCTATCTCTTTCATACACGACTCACAACTCCTACACTGACACACAGAACTCTGAACCTCTGAACTCAGAACACTGAACTACTGAACATTCCAGTTAGTAGGCCATTAATTATCACTCCCTTGAGAGAGCTTGACCAATCAGGGAGCTGTCTCCATGTTTCTGTTATCACCAGGCAGACTTACTCCTTCATATGACCTTCTGGCTGCCTGCCAAAACTTAATTGACTCTGTGTGAGTAGCTGCACGTACACAGTTTCCCAACAAGTTCCCCAAAATATTTTTGTACTTTTCTCAGCCATGTGGTCTACCCCTGTCCCAAAGACTGCCTCTTTTTTGTGCTTGAGTGGTGCTGTTTTGGCTACACTGAATCATAAAATTTTAGAGTTGGAAGGGACCATGGGGGTCATCTAGTCCAACCCCTTGCAATGCAGGAATCTCATCTAGATCATACATGACAGATGGTTTTCCAACTCCTGCTTAAAAACTAACCAACAACACTCCCAGCTTCAGTGCTGATAATAAGAGGGAATGATTTGTTGGTACAAGACTATGGATGAATGGGTCTTCTTCCTACTCATAAGGATGGATGGATCAGTTTATTTCTGTCCCATGCCAATGTTTCATGTTGCCATTCTTAACTCCATCCTGTCCCATTTCTGCATTAATCTGCATTTTTTTAAAAAAACTAAACAAACATCATATTTAAACACATACATTTTATCACAAAATATATTTTTCCTAAAGTTTATCTCAATGTATGCATTTCTAAAAATATCTAACCTTAAAGCATGCCTTTTTAAATGCACTTTTGTGGATAGTTTTAATCAAGAAGCGTATCACAAAATTTGGAGATGTATGAAATCAAAAGACTAATTACATTCTGATGCGCACGTTAGTCCGAGAGGTGTAGATGAAGGTCATATTGCACTGGAATTCACAGAAATTGAATTCCTCAAGCATTCCTAAATAGTACTCTCCCCCCTCTCCTCCTTCTGATGGCGCCCTTCTCTAATTTCTGGATGAACAAGGAAGAGGGAGTAGATCATGTGGAAAGAAGCAAGGTAACTAAGCATGGAATGTGTATGGCAGAATGAAACATACGTAAAGAAAAATGCAGGTTGTTTCCTAGCTGTTAACCTGTTTGGACTCTAGTTCATTTAATTAGCAACAGAAGCATGAGATGACAGGCTTGGCAGAGAATAGTAAATGTCTGGGTGTTGTGGGGAAATAATACTCCAGCTGGTAACCTCATTGCTGACTATCATCTGGGGAACCATTTCTGCACTGCTAGATTTAGAGATGAAGCCAAGTGTCAATTCCCCTGTTGTTTAGTTTCATCAGACTGGAGTGACCTGACTGGGAGGAAGAGCAGGGTGGTCTAATCCTCTTTTAAGTTCATCCATGTTACTGGTCTTCACTACTTCTTGTAGGAGCAGATCCCATAGTTTAACCAAGTAAATAATGTTTATTGTTATTTTCAAAGTAAGATTCAGAAAGAATACCTCCTGAAACAAAATCTTTCCATTGCACATTGGGGGTGGGGGTGGGATTGACAGGTCTTGACATTGGGATTGACATTGCCTGCTTGCAATTTTAGGCCCTGAAATGGCTTGTGTTAGAAGCTCAAAAGATCAGGCAGCTGAGTAGTGCATCCATAAGGTAGAAGAAGTGATGGCCAATCTGTCCATGTTGGTTTCTTCTGATTTCTTGTTTTTCCAACCTTAAGTTCAATTCTCCACTTCACCCTGGCACATATGGTTTTACAGTGGTACCTCGGGTTAAGAACTTAATTCATTCTGGAGGTCTGTTCTTAACCTGAAACTGTTCTTAACCTGAGGTACCACTTTAGCTAATGGGGCCTCCCACTGCCGCCTCGCAATTTCTGTTCTCATCCTGAAGCAAAGTTCTTAACCTGAGGCAGTGGCGTAGCGTGGGGGTGCAGGGGGGGCCGGCCACACCGGGCGCAACATCTGGGGGTTAGGGTTAGGGTGCGCAAATCCATGGGCTAAGGGGCGCAAATCCACGGGTTAGGGGGCACAAATTACTTGCCTTGCCCCGGGTGCTGACAACCCACGCTACGCCACTGACCTGAGGTACTATTTATGGGCTAGCAGAGTCTGTAACCTGAAGCGTCTGTAACCTGAGGTACCACTGTATACACATTATTTGGCCGGAAAACTGCATTTCAAATTTGGCAGGATGGCTGAGTTTTAGGTCTTGTATTGCTCCAGAAAGTGCAAAGTATGTAGGTTCACCTATAAATACAATCTGAATCAAATCCTCCCCCCCCCCTACATTCCTATGCATGAAGAATATTGGGAGCAGACTTTCCAGGGGATTAGCACTTCAGCAACAGGCACGTGTTGAGATGAAGCAACATGTCTTTATTTACCAAGAAGATTTGTGATGTTCGGTGGTAAGTAGCAGCAAGCAAAAAAGCTTTTCCTGGAACTGGAGCAGTTCTCTCCTCCCTCCCTCTCTCTACTGCATGGCTCTTCCATTTAATTCCTTCAAATCTGTCGTAATCAGACCGGGTTTTCGCCCATCAGCAGAGAGAATGACGGAAAGAGTGAACAGAAACATCTTGAGTTACTCCACTACTCTCTGATTTCCAAGCATTGCATCAAACTGGCATGAAGCCCCCTGGGAGGAGAAATTTACTATAAGTCATGTCAGGTCCAAGCACATTAGGCTTATGGATATGATAGGCTGAATACTGAAATTACCATTTGCACAAATGATCTTGCCATTCCTACAGGCCTACTGTGTCCCTTTAATACCCCAATCTTTCAATTATGAAGCAGAGATCAGTCAGGGCACTTTGGTAACCGGCTTTTTCATTTGTCTTTTCTTCATACACTTGTATTACTATTCTCATTCCCTTCTCCTCCTCCTCCTCTTTGCCAGCTCTGGGAACAATATGTTAAGACCCCGCTTTCTGCTGCATACACAAATGGGATAGGCATGTGAATGACAGTCCCATTGTATCAGTCAGTGGTTCCTGGTGCCCATTCAGACTGGTTGGGCAGAAGGCAAGGACACACAACAGGAGATGGATTGAGAGCCAAAGACAGGCACAGCCAACTAATTCTGGTTTAGTCCCCCCCACCGACCTACCCCGGCGATGTATTCTACAAAGGTCATGCTGAGTCTAAGAAGGAGAAAAGTGGCAAGCAGTGACACTTACTGGAAAGGGTTGTAAATAGGGTTGCCACCTTTGTTCTGGTAAAATACAGGACCAGGCCAGGTCATGTGGTTGGGTGGCAATTTATTTTTTCATCTGGTGTTGAAGTGACTTCAAAGCAACCCATTACAATCTACTGCAACCCGCCCCCCCCCCTCTCTCACACACACACTTGTAAAACTGTTTGTGCTTGGCTACCTAGAGCTTAAATACATGACCTTTCACATACCCTTTCAAACACATGTATTTGGAAAGGTTCCCTAACTTGGCAGAGAGGGAGAGAGAAGACCTGAAATACAGGACAAAACTGTATCAATATGGGACTAGCATTTTAAATTGGAATACTGGACAATCCTGTATTGTACAGGACAGGTGGCAACCCTAGAAGGTAGGCAGATGTGGAGACCAGCAGATTCAAGTGGGCAGGGCAGACTCTACCGATATCAGGTCTGGCCCTTGCTGAGTGACCTTGGGCTGGTGTTCTCCCTCTCTTCCTGCTTCTTCCATCTCAGTCTACATGCTAAAAAGACCCTTGATATATTCAAGTGGAGAATCTCCACCTTGCTTTCTTTTCCAGTTTGGTGACTTAGATTTGGTGATGGGACCTGCCATCATATATTCCACCCCCTTGCCCCAGTTGCATCCACTGACTTTTCTTCCTTACATTAACATGAGATCTCACAACTCAGTGGGCTATCTGTCATTCCTGTGGCTTGACACATCCGGGTAATCTATGCACACCCAAAACCTGTCATGCATCAATATTTACTAATGGAGCTTCTTGTATGCAGAGGCTGTTTTTGCAATAGAACAGAAAATGAAGAAAGTTCCATGACCTCAGCCAGGCAGCAAACAGAAATCACAGTTATCAAGCATCCTGCATGAAGCTTGGGGTGGAAATAGAAGAAACGATTTAGGGAAACGAAAAGAAGAGATCAGAACGGAAGACAGGCAATATCATTGTTTTCAGTCCAAATAGACCACACAAAGACAGGGAGCTGAGTCAGATCATTACCTATGCTGACCAGCAGCAGTTTCCAGAGTTCCAAACAGAGGACATAAGAACAGCATGGTGGATGAGGCAATGGCCAAGCTAGTCAAACAGACTGTTCTCACAGTGGCCACCTACAAGCAGGACCTGAGTGCAATGTCACTCTTCCTTCTTGTGGGTTTGAGCAACTGATATACAGAAACATTGCTGACTCTGACCATGGAGGCAAATCAGAGTCATCATTATTGGCCATTGTTGGACTTCTCCTCCATGAATCTGTCCAATACTCTTTTAAAGCCATCCAACTTGGTGGTCATCATTGCCTCCTGTGGGAGCAAGTTCCACAGTTCAGCTATGTGAAGGGCTTCCCTTTGTTTGTCCTGAATCTTGCAAGACGTAGCTTCTTTGAATGGCCCCAGTGGATTATAGTATTATGAGAGAGGCAATTTGTGGAAAGAAGGCCAAGGGGCAGGAGAACGAACAGATGCTATGATTCAAATGGTCTTTTGAGACTGTGCTGTGAGCAGAGGGGAAGAGAAAGCTGCTTTCAAGCAATGTTGGGGGAACCTAATGTTTGCTTTTTTGCAAAGTTTAGGCTCTATAATTTTCAGGGCAAAAGAGATTCCTCCAAGTTCTATTCCGTGTAGAGCACATAGGAATGCAGGGACAGAAGAAGCTGTCTGCCAACATTCAGCTTCACTGAATGTCCCTGAGTTCCTGTGTTACGACAGAGGGAGAAAAACTTTCATGTAGCCTCACCCCCTTACCATGCCCCTTCTTACTTGTCTTTTCTGTAAACTAAAAAGTCCCAAATGCTACTTTCCCAGACCTACTTGGAGATGCTTGGGGACTGATCTTGGGACCTTCTTTCTGCAACAAAGATGACTTGTCATTGATCCACATACCTTCCATTTAAAATTGCCACTTCCCCTCCATAAAAAATCCTCCAAACAACAAGGATGCTACCTTATACCATCTGGTTTAGGAACATTTACCTAACCCATCCCACCTCCAAATAAATAAGTTGACAATTAACTGTGCGAATTCCCACCCATTGCAGTAATTCATTCAAAAGATGTACAGTCTTTCATAGAAGCCTGTAGAGGCAAGCTTGGGCACTTCTCCTTTGGAACGGCACCCCCTACACTTCCTCCTCTTTAATTCTCACCTTGAGAACTTGGCTTCACTGCCACTGTCTTGAGTGAGCTGTTGCCTATAAAAAGCATGTGCTGGTTAATCTCAAAGGTGCTGCAGCACCTATTATCTTTACAGATGGGGAGCCGAACTTGGCTGCGCCTCTGGAATCACAAGGATTGAAGTTTCTGGGTTGTTATCATGGTGCTTGCCATACTGTAAATTTTCTTACTTGACTTTTCTTTTTTAAAAAAACAACAACAACAGCAACAACTTTGGGTCAGAGGATATATGTATGAATCTGATTTCCTCCATTAAAGGAAGCAATCAAAACTTCGGAGGACTTTCACAAAGGGTAATCTAATCCAGAAGAGGAGTAAGGACAGGAGGAGAAATAGGCACTCAAACATAGCAGCATCACAGAATCCTGTTATGATTTCAGTAGGGAATCCCCCACCCCATTTTAAGCCCATAGTGGATTTGATGAGAACCTCATTTCAGTGAAATTCTCCTGTGCTGTACATCTCTATTTTTCCATTTCATTTTCTCACCTCTTTTTCTTTCCATTCCATTACACATTGCCTTTCTGTCCTCAACCACATGCCCCCCCCCCCGCATCTTGGTTGATCCATTTTCTCCTTGGCCTCCAAGCCATTCTGAGTGCAGAAAAAGGAAAGGGGGAGGCACTCCACACCTAATCTCTTTTCTCTACTGGATAGCTAATAGCACTGTCATTTGCTTTTCAGCCATGAAGTTGCTGTCTGACTCAGAATTGGGGTTTGCAGCAATGGTGAGAAACAGGATGCAGAATGGGAGAGAAATAGCCAAGACTACTCACATTGCTATGGCCTTCTTGCAATGTGTGGTGGGGTGACAACCCCATACAGAGGGCCTGAAAGCTGTGGCTGCCACACAGTCTGAGAAAGTCTACCATGTTGAGCATGTGTAAACATTCCCATTGTTCACTAGGAATCTCCATTTTTTCCACAATGAATGAAAACATTGAAGGGTCCATCTGGTTTAATAGTCTTTCATTCTGGAACAGTAACATAGCATTTGCTCTCATTGAGCCATTCTCAATGAGGAGATCTGCTGTGCCTTATTGTTGACATCTGTCTGTCTCAGGAGACAATAGAAGAGTGTGCCTTTGAGGGTGAAGTCAAATTCAAACTTACAACACCTGCTTTAGCTGTAGGGACTTTACACCAATCAGGTTGAGCTTATAACACACAACTGCTGTCCTAGGCAGCGTGTTTTGAGGTCCTGGGCTGCCCAGACAACAAAGTCCTCCTCTTGGCCTTACTGATGTTGTCAAAAGGAAAAGAAAGCAGTACATTTGGCACCAACCTGGCTGCAGGCACTGGCGTATGAAGGGGGGGCGGGGGGCGTGCCGCACCGGGTACCTTTAGGGGGAAGGGTGCTATTGTGGCCGCACCCCTGGGACGCGCAACCCCACGCTGTGCACCACATCCTCTCGGGCAACCCACCCCACCCCTCAGGACTCGCGCCAGCCCGCCACCCCATCTGTTCTCCACCCCGGGGACTGCAGCATGTTGCTCTGCTACTGGCTGCAGGAGTTGCTGGAAGAAGAGGTACAAGATGCCATCCAACCACCTTTGGCATTCCAGATTTGTGTAGGGTGTAGGGTTTTCTTCTCCCTAAGATGTACCATATCTTTTCTTCTCCCTAAGATGTACCATAATTCTGGCTTCTAAACCCACAAGGAACATTTTTCTTCTCCCTAAGATGTACCATAATTCTGGCTTCTAAACCCACAAGGAACATTTTTTTCCCACCTCAAAAGTTTCCAAATGGGCCCTTTTCATGGGAGAGGAGTGGTTCTGTGAAAGTGGGGGTGGTGACTTTTCAGTTTTATTGCACAACCTCCCACTTTCCTGTACTGTGGCTTCATCAACCTTTATCTCACAGCCACAGGGCCATTTCAAGGACTTTGTCAAGTATTTCAGATCACTGCAAGCAACCACACCCCTTTAAGTATCTTTGCTTCATTTCCTTAAACACTTCATTGGCTCTGAAGTTTATCAAGAGCATCTGTTAGCAATCTGGAGCAGAGCAGTAATGATGCAATTAGTGGCACGTTTGTGGAGCATGGCTGACAGCAATCCCATGACTGGAGAAGAAGCTTGTACATGGCATGTTTGGCAGCCTATATAGGTGTTATGACCTTACTGAGTCCAGCACATGAGAGGTAGAAAGAGACCCAGCTCTTTAATTGATTTACCTTCTGAACCACTCTGAACAGTCAAGTTGATTATTTTTTGTCTCTCAAAACAGTCCAGAAGAATGAACTGGTCTTTATTGCCCCAATGACATATATAGTTTCATTACTTGCTGCTAACAATGAACCAATGTTTAAGATTGAAGTTGCTTTTCACCACAGAATAAGATTACCACTCATTGAGCCTATCTCCTCAGATATGTGCTCTGTAGATCTTCTGGCAAATATTGGGTGGCCACTAGGACACACAATATTGACTCCCTGCTAAGAGAAATAGTGAGTATATTACACCACCTAGTTTTGCTTGTTTCTAACAAGGACTTAGCCTCTGGGAATCAAATTAACCATAACTATCCCTTAGTCCCAGTAGCAGCTGAAACCATCTGTCAGGAATGAGCCAGCTCCCAGTGAAGGTTTGCAGCCAATGAAAGAAAGCAGCTGGGAACAGAGAGACTTAACTTTGATGCAGGATGAACAGCAGCTAATGCCGACTCCCCCACCCCTTGGAATGCCGGGTGATAAGGGAACAGCTGAGAGCGGGTTGGAACCCAGCCAAAGT
The DNA here is from genome assembly GCF_951804945.1 of Podarcis cretensis. Classification (NCBI taxonomy): domain Eukaryota; kingdom Metazoa; phylum Chordata; class Lepidosauria; order Squamata; family Lacertidae; genus Podarcis; species Podarcis cretensis. The sequence continues at coordinate 5,529,688 of NC_137184.1, read as the reverse complement.
TCTCGGGAAATTCAAACTGGCACGAACAGAGACAGAAGTAGTTTGTCAGAAAGGGAGGAGTGAGGAGCTGATCCAATCCCTCCTCAGAATCAGCTAAGGGGAAGGCTGTTAGACCGGAAACAAGGCAAGGGACGTAAGACATGGAAGTTCTCTACCTTCTGTAGAAACCGGAAGAAGTCTTCAGAAGGGTCATCTTGATTGATGATTTTGGAGGCTGTGTTAGAGCCGTCCGGAGCTATCTGTTTGTTTTGACAATAAATCATCCTTTTTTATTAACTATGCTTACTGGAACTATGCTTACTGTGTTAGCAAGTGGGAACCTGGACTCTTGACATACACTGATGCTAAGCTATTTAAACCTCCTGTAGGTTATTCCGCTAAAGAATACAGAAAACAACCTACTATTTATTTCATTCTTTCATTCATTCTTTTCCATCTCTCTCTCTCTCCCCCCCCCCCCCCCGCCTCTCTCTCTTTCTCTCTGGCTTAGAATTATGTTAAAGTTCTAGATTAGCCCCCCTCCCCCCCACCGCTTTTATCCACAGGCAACTGGAAGTTTTTCAAGTTCATGGTTTCAGTATCCTTAGGCTTAGCTGCTGTGGGACAGGTACTGAAAAAGAACAATCGGGAGATTAAAGCCTGCTCTGGATTGTTCCTGGACAAGCAGGGCTTGCTCACAGTGCAGCTAGCAAGTCTCACTGGGATGGTCTGAATTACCTAGTGCAGTTGACAAGGTTCACTCTCAGTGCCAAACAGCTGGGTGGTGCAAAGATTGATCCCAATTGAAATTCTCACTTGACGTCATAATAGTGCCAGGTGATTGACAAGTGAGCAACCACACTCACCTGTCAATGTTGGCTTGTGGGCCTGGGGGAGGTAAGGTTCCAGTTCTCCATCCCAGCTGAAGTTTTCCCCACTTTGCCTCTGATATCACCCACCACTGTTACACACACCCTGGGAAGGAACATAGACTTTGTACTCAAAAAGGCTCCCCATCATTGAATACTCAACACACACACACACACACACACACACACACACACACAAATACACAAATATATATTGTTAGAGGTTTGTGGGTGCTAAATGTCTGGGCTCGGTAAACACTAGCATTTAATTAGCACTTGTCTGTTAAAATGGGATGTCAGGCCTGTTTGTCTTAAGTTAAAATCATAGAGCTGTAGAATTGGACAGGATCATGAAGCTCATCTAGTTCACCCCATGCAATGCAGAAATCTTTTTGCCCAACATTAGGCTCGAACTCACAATCCTGAGATTACGAGTCTCATGCTCTACCAACTAAGCTATCCATTTGTGCATTTGACCTGTGTACTAGATGCTCCTAATAATTTAATTAGCATGTGGGAAAGCTAATTATGTTGGGCAAATTTCCTAAGTTGTGTGTTAGGCACTTCTTAATCCTGGTAAATCAACATGAGTTTAAAGGTAATGGAGTCATCCTAATTTCTTTTGAGGTATTGGCCATTAGCGCATCGAAAGGGTGGAGCCTCTCCAGGAGTTAGAAAAGGCAGAGACAATTAAAGCTTAGGGGGGAACAGTGTGATGCAAACTGACAGGAGAAAAATAGGGCTTTTTGCTGGTGGGATTGCAAGGCTGCAGTGCAGAGTGGAATACAAACCTCTTGGAAAGTGATCCTGCAAAACCTCTCCATCCTAGGCTCAGGTTGTATATATGTGTAAATAAACTGTATATCACAAGGACACCACAGTCTCCACTGTGCCTCATTGTCCAAAAGAAAACACAGACCCTGGTAAGCATACTTGTTGCCCCTGGAATCTTGCACTGCTTGGAGACTGGGGTGGCATGTAGCAATATGTAAAAGTACTACACATTTCTTCACATGTAATGACATTATTTTCCCTTGACTTCTCTGATGTGCTCATAATGAGAGCAGTTAGACCCTTTATGACCAGGGAAATTACATATTATTTCATTTCATTCTTCGTGAAATTTCCATCACCTTATTTCCAGTTCCTCCCTGTTACAGTTAGCGTCTCTGCTGTTTTACTTGCCTATTCATTCTCGCTTGTGTAGCAGGCCTTGTGAAGAGGTATCAGTGGAGGTGGGGAGGGGGGAACATTCATAATGGGTAAATGAAATGGCTCTATTTGCAAGAGGTGCTTTTCTTGTCTCATTTAAATGCAAGCAGTTTGTCCCTGACAGCTGAATGTGGAGAAAAGAAACGACAGAAATTCCAGCGCAATGCCGCCATGCGGAGTCTCAAAAGCTTGAAAATGTTACAGGCAGCCTACTCCTGATCTGGCCTCTCCTGTGAAAAGGAGCACTTGAAAGAAATAAGTGAAACTTGGTTGCTTGAGCAAAAATCCCTAGTCCCTTGCTGTGGAGAGATATTAAGTTGATATGGAGGAGTCATTTATTCAGGTCACATTTTTCATGCAAATCTTCCCAAATTGTGCTTCCTGAACCAATAAAGTGAACTAAAGTTCACTCATCTCCAAAATGTGTGATGTAGGTCTTCAACCAAATGGTATGTGAAAAATGCAAATGTTAATAAACAGAATGTACATAGCTCCATCACATTAGGGAAATATGTTTGCGGGCATGAATATATTTGTCCAAATTGCATACAAAAGGACATATATTAGGATCATCAGCTATTTTAGCTGTTTTTGTTGTATGCTTGTAAATAACCTTGACAAATATGAAGGTGATTTATAAATTAATAATCACATTTTTAAAAATGTGCAGAATGTGTACTGACTTCTGTGCAGATTATTTTAAAAAGAAAACAAATTGGTTATGTGTAAAATGGGGCAAACTGAACCTTGAAGCATGAAAAAAAAGAGAAATGTAGAAAATCTGAAACAGATTTGTACACCCCTAGATGCCACTGAAATTTGGGGAGGTGAAGCTTGAAATATGAATTTACTGGCAGTTGAATTTTGATTGTTTTGCAGGTTGAGTTTCCTTCCTCTGGAATTCATATTCCATTCATCCTCTAAGTGTTTTAATAGTAAATTTTCAATTAGGAACAAATATTTATCTTACCTATCTTATCTATATTTATCTTACCTAAAAAAAAAAAATGTCAGGTTTAAAAATATTCAGAAAAGGGCAACTAAAATGAACAAGTGGGTGGGCATGAAATAAAAAAACCCAATGTGCAATAAAATGCTGTTTAGAATTACTATTAAGTTTAAGTCTCACAAAAAAAAGCCAGTATCTTCATATGTCTCCTTTTTCTGCTGATGTTGATACATATTCAGGGTGAAGAGTGCAGATCCTTAATTCAGGACTGCAGCTCCCATTATCCTTTACCATTGGCTGTCCTGGTTGAGGCTGATGGAAACTGGAGTCCATCAACATAAAAAGGATCCATTTTGCTGCCCCTGTTGCATACATGATCCACATTTCAGGGCCTGATGGATAGTTCCAAACAGTGGATGAGACTGCCGTTCTATAAAGCATGCACATCTTTCCAATACTAAACAGAAATACTTTGTGAATGTATATGTCGATTTGGGGCCCATATGGCAAGCATGCCCCAGACTAGGTACCCCAAGGCTGTAGATGGCACACACTCAGAAGCTGAAAAGAGACATGGGAATAAAATTTGAGAGATGGCCCTTTTGAAGGATTTTGCTGCACCCTCCCCCATTTAATTGACCAATCACATGAATTATAAATCCTACAACATAATGTAACCATAGCAAACAGCCACATCTGAGCAACTGAGGGCCTGGCTCCAAGCCCAGGAGCAGGATACCGACATACAATAGTCATTGTTTAGATCTGGATTTGCTGGGGAACACTATGCTATGCACTGTTGCCTCACAGCTTCCAGTCATTTTCATGGACTTATGCAATGATTCCCTGCTGTTTGCTGGTGATGCTAATCTGGTTTCACTGCAGGCTCAAGAGAGGAACTAAAAATCAAATCAATCATTATATTTGTACTCCTTTCCCCACTCTTCTTTGGAACTCTAGTTGGCCCACACAGGTCTCCAGCACATATCTCATTCAGGAACTGCTTTTAATGCCTTCATATCATGCCACTGAATTGAGTGGTCCTCCAGTTGAGGGATGGATTGTGATGGGCAAGTAACATGTCATCATAAATCCAAGGGATAGCCAAATAATCCCACCAGAACCTAACATAATATGAAGTGTGAAGATAGGTTAAGATAGATAGCCAGTTCTTAAGGTTGAAAACAAATGAAGTTTCACCTGAATTAGACCTGGTGACCTCATCCAGTAGACCAATACCAATACCAGGGGTGTGCACCAGCTCCATGTATAGCCCAAATTATTGTGATGTAGGGGAGATCTGAGTCAGACTGCATTATTAACAAGAAGGCTTAAGTCAGATCAGACACAAATTAAGCTTCCATGTCAGTCTAGTCCATTCAGAAAACAGACAACCTGTCCCTGAGAAATAAAATCAAGCTGGAACACCCAGAAATCAAGATGAAAGAGAACAGAGAGCTGGGGGATTCTTCATTTTGACCAGCAATATATTGTTTTCCCAGGGCACTCCAATTACAGTGATTTGGGAGCGGGACTAAATACTGTGTTATTTTTCATCAGGATCTATGCCTTTCCACATGTAAGCCTATTGTATCTCCCAAAATCCATGAGGGGTGGCAGAAGCCCATTGCTCACCCATTATTCTTGAGGTAACAGAATAATTTGTGGGGAAGATAACATTTCTCCTACCTCAGTATTTATTGAGAACAAGGAATTATTTTCTCTCACCACTAGTCTTCCCCAATGCAAGTCAAATGAGAGATCTCTCTCTCCCAGGGAGAAGTCTGTTGGAGGGGCAGAAGCCCACCCACACCAATGATCCTTAAGGTAACAGGTACCTGGGTGGGGGGTGGGGAAGGGTGGCATCTTCCCCACCCCAGGGTTTACTGGGGATTCATACCTTTTTCAACTTCCCCTCCCTATTATTCTTATGGCACCCATTGTGTTATTGGAGAAGAACCACTACAACCATCATTCCCCTCATTAGGGGTGACCATGCCTACAAATTTCATCCATTTCTCAAAGAAAGTGAAGATTGTAGACATTCCCTTTGTTTTGTTTACTACCACTACTAGTACAATAATATAAATTACAATAATAATGGTAAAAGTTTAAAAATGTCCTGAGCCAAAACAAAACAAAAATACAACCTCTGGTAAATCTACCTACAATTTGGCTGTTTTAAATCCACTCTGGAGAAACCGCTGTGCCTGCATAATTCATCCACTTCTGTTCTGTGGAAAGGGGAAAAAATAGCTGTATTTAGATTCCTCATTATAGTGAATTGGGTGTGTTGAGAGATCCATTTTAACCAAACTGCTTTTTGTTCATTCAAAGTATGGCTTAAGCAATAAACCCTGTTATAGTCTTTGCTGCCCAGTCAGATCCAGTTATCAGGTTGGGAGGGTGGAACCAGGTCCTTACCTAAGTCCTGAGTGGGAAACCTTTTTCAGCCAGAGTGTCACCTACCCTTCCGGACAATCATCCAGGGGCCACATGCCAGTGGTGGGCAGGGCCAGATGCAAATGTGGGTGGGTAGAGCAATAAATGTGAATATCATCTTTGTACAGTCAACTAGGTTCTGCACACACTCACACATCCTTCTCTGTCTGCCATCCAGGCAAGCAAGAAGCAATATCAGAGTTCACGAACACATTTGAGAAGGGTGTTTATGGGAAAAGGGTGTGGCCTGGTGAGAGTCATGAAGGCAAGATAGTGTGTCTGAAGGGGCTGCATTTGGCTGCTGGGTCTGCAATTTGTCACCCCTGTTCTAAACTAAAGAAAGCCAAAAAGCAATCACTCCTAAATTCTCCAAATACTTAAAGCTTTTACTCACAAGGAAATCACTTCCAGTTCATTGCCTTTTTCAACTTGTCCCAGTTGCTAGTCCTGAGTGAGCATATTATAGCTACCCTATATTCTTTGTACAATGACTCTCAAGGTGAATTATAGCTCTGCCCTCTGATACGCTGCTGGGTCATCACTCAAGAACACAACTTGCACTTATGCCAACGGAAATAGATTTTGCCCAGCAGGTAATTAATTTCCTCTGAGCAGTTTCTCACACCCAAAATTGGTCACCGTCTGCTCAATTAGTGGAGGCTTTTCACAAAGGGGAACATAATATGAATCATGGGGATTTCAACTCTGCTACAAAATGCCTGAAACAGTAACCAAGAAGGCATCAAATTGCTATTTGGTGTTGATGACAGCTCACAGATTCTAGATAATATTGAAAAATACAGAATCCTGTGAATCTCAAGGTTTGATAGCCGCTATCATATTTCCCAAAGATAAACTCTTTGTTTAGGAAATGTCTTTGGGTTCAATAACACCCAGAATATCCTTGCAGAAAATGCAATTGCAAATTAATGAAATTTGGAATTCCAGATTTAGAAATATACCATCATGCCTACTTATTGTTAAGTATCAAATATTTGAAACCTGTGGTTGGTCATAACTTCCCGACCTGAGCAACTTTAGAACACACTTTTCTTCTTCTTTGGTGATCATTTGTAGCCGAGTAAGATTGTCTTCCGTGAACACAGTCTTAACAGTGAGTCCATAAGTGACAGTGGATGCCAATTCTGGACATATCTGTCAAGCGTCCCTTATTTGGTGGGACAGTCCCTTATCCCAGCGCCATGTCCAGCTGCTGTCCCTTATTGATGATGTCCCTTAAATTTCCTGGGTTTCAAAGGAAGCAGCTCCTCTCCCTCCCTCCCTGCCAGCCAGGGAGGAGGGAGGCTCCAGCTGTGTTGCTTGGCTGCGTTGCTCACCCATATGAAGTCTAAGAACGGCCGGGGGGGGGTGTGTGGAAGAAGAAGAGTTTGGATTTGATATCCCGCTTTATCACTACCTGAGGGAGTCTCAAAGCGGCTAACATTCTCCTTTCCCTTCCTCCTCCACAACAAACACTCTGTGAGGTGAGTGGGGCTGAGAGACTCCAGAGAAGTGTGACTAGCCCAAGGTCACCCAGCAGCTGCATGTGGAGGAGTGGAGACGCGAACCTGGTTCCTCAGATTACGAGTCCACCACTCTTAACCACTACCCCACACTGGCTCTCCAAGGCATAGCGCTTGCATGCCTTGTGCTGATCAAATTGGCTGTGTTGCCTGGGGACTCGCCTTTGCTCAGTGCTTCCCACGGAGAGGTGACGTGGTTTTCTTGAGGATTGAGGCTTCGTTTGGCTGCTGGCTGGGCTTTCTGCCTTTGGCTCAGAGGGGCTCAGAAGTTGAACATACCTGTGTCCACAAAATCCCTTATTTTGGCTTCTGAGCCCTTATTTTTGAGGCTGCTGGTCCCTTATTTTCAAATCTGTAAGTTGACAGCTATGATTCTGGATCCACATGTTCTTCCACAGTGAGGACATAGGTTTCTGGGTGGGAGTTGATCACAGTGAGGGTTTGCCAAACGTGTCTTCCTCTTAGCATGTTTCTCCCTTTTGTCCTGAGTTCTAGCGTCTTCAAAGTCCATAACACCTTTGGTAAAGGCTGTTCTCCAACTGGAGTGCTCACAGGCCAGCGTTTCCCAGTTGCTGATGTTTAACCAACATTTTTCTTAGATTTGCCTTGAGAGAGTCTTTAAACCTCTTTTGTTGACCACCAGCATTATGTTTCCCATTTTTAAGTTTGGAATAGAGTAGTTACTTTGGAAGACCATAACCAGACATCCAAACATGACGAGTCCAACGAATTTGATGTTGAAGAATTGTTGCTTTGACATTGACGATCTTTGCTTCTTTCAGTACACAGGGGTTAGTTCACCTGTCTTCCCAAGTGATTTGTAGAATTTTTCAGAGACACCATTGTGGAATCATTCAAGGAGTTGGAGATGGTGTTTATAAGTGGTCCATGTTCCACAAGCGTACAGTAAGGTTGGTAGTACAATAGGTTTGTAAACAAGCATTTCAATTTCCCTGCAAATGTCCCAGTCCTCAAACATTCTGCATTTCAGTTGGAGAAAGCTGCATTCACAGAGCTCAAGCGATGCTGGATTTTGTCATCAATGTCGGCCATTGTGTTGGCTGGAGAATATTAGGATCAAAATACTTGAAAATTCAGGTGACTCTTGAAACAAGTCTGTTAGAAGGATATGGAGTATATTGTCTAATAAAAATAAATCTGATCCATTTTCACATGCTAAACTCACTATGTAGGGAGATCCTATTTTAAAAAATTGGGTGAAAGATAGTAACATGGAAAAAATGGATGGAGGCAGGGGTATTGACTTTGGACATAGCTGTCAACGTTTCCCTTTTTTTAAGGGAAATTCCTTTATTCCGAATAGGATTCCTCGCAAGAAAAGGGAAAAGTTGACAGCTATGACTTTGGACCAACTGATAGATGAGGAAGATGAATTTTATATGTATGCTGCTTCAAGAGAAAAATATCACCTATCAGGTGCAGCCCAGTGGCAATATCTGCAGCTACAACATCTTCTAATAAATTTGTTTGGACTGGCAGCTTTTTCAGATTCTGAGACACTTGAGACATTGAAACAGTTGGATAATTTGTTTGAAACCAAAAAGGCAGTTATCATTTTTTATAGATATTTATTATCAATAAATAAGTTTGAATGGGATTAACTGCTCAAACCATCCCTTGCACTGTTCTGATATTTTGGGGCTTCTTATATTTATCTTGCATAGAAAGATGCATTATATCATTTCAGCCTACCTGCACCTCTAGTCCAAAATTGTCTACTGTGGCTATGACATTCCAGGGGCTCAGGTGGACAGAAATATTTCCCATCACCTTCTGACTGGAGATGCCAGGCATCAGGGGCACTGACTTAAGCCCCAGAATCTGGGTGCCTAGCATGCGTGTGCACCACATTACATGATATCATGATGTCATGTCATGTCAATGCCTGCATGCGCCCTATCACCATGGGGGTGACTGGGCGCTTTATGAGAGGGGGCTGGAGGTGGGAAGCAGGGCTGGATAAAACTGCCCATAACTTCTGGTTTGTGGTGCTGTTTGCAGAAAACAAGCAAGCTCTCAAGGGCACAAATGGAAGGTGTTTCTTTTTCACTGCTCAGACTGGAGTCTATCCTCGTCTGTGCTTTCTGGGAGCCAGGAATGGGGAGAGGGGGGGAAGGAGACTCTGGCAATGTTAGTGCATGCTTCCTCCACCCCTTTGCTCCAACAGCCTCTGCCTCGCCTGCTTTTCCAGCTGCAAAGTTGCCAGTTTCCTCATCCCTGCAAGAAGCTTACACATGTTTCCGAGCTAGAATATGCCGGTCCCTGTCCCACCCCAGCTGCTCAGCTCTATCCCGAATGCCCTTCTCTGAAGCTGTGATCACCCCATAAGGGAGGTGGCACCCAGGGCCCCAGAGAGTTGGGGCCTATTCCAGGGAAGACACCCAGAATGTTCTGGGCTGTATGCTGTTTTCTGTGTCTGCTAATACAAGGGCTCTTCCACTAGCAGAAGGGTTAGCTTAAATGTTGCACAGTAGGGGAATCCAATGCAATAGCCTAACTAGAGGAAACTCTTGCACAACAGATTGTGTCATATATTGAACAACAACAGGCTCATCCATCTGTTGTGCTTCAGCTTTTTAAAAAAGTTAAGGGACCCCTGACCGTTAGGTCCAGTCGTGACCGACTCTGGGGTTGCGGTGCTCATCTCGCTTTATTGGCCAAGGGAGCTGGCGTTTGTCCACGGACAGCTTCCGGGTCATGTGGCCAGCATGACTAATCCGCTTCTGGCAAACCAGCTTTAAAGGGTGGATTTTCATGGTGAAAGCTCTGCAGAAAAAAAAAGAGCGCTCAGACAAGAAGCCTTAAAATATGAATCTGTGCAGGGTCAAAGGTGGCTGTGGATGAGCCCAAAGTTACCACCAACCTGCAACAGCCTTCCACTGGCATTAAACATGTTGTCAGCAAACCAAGTGATTTTATCTTAGCCCTGAATTGGATACAACCCTCTGTGTACAAGACCCAATCCATCCCACTGAGCTATAATTCATATCTGAATGTGGTTTCTCTTTGTGGGATACGGCCTCCTATAATAAAGAATCAGGCTTTAGACTTCATCTTGATCTTCATGGCACAGAGTAGGCAATAAAGTTTGTGGGTCTTCTGCACCCCTTTCTAGTAGGATTTGGATTTTTGCACAAAATAATATAATAGGCAGTAGGAGGTGGGGAAGGGATAGGAAAAGCCAGCAAGTAGTAAATTAGTTTATTGTCTTTGTAGATGCTGAATCCCCTTAGGGGATCCCCAGCAAGACTGTTGCTTTTTTTTATTGGAGTTCTGTATTGGAGTTATAAACCCCTTTAAATGAGTTGAGATCATTAGGGAAGCTCGGCTGATCACTGATGAAAAAATATAACAATTAAAACAAAGCCCAGGAAGAGGGGAAAGAAGGGAGATGGAGCATGGGCGCATTAGAGCCAGAAAGCGAACAAGATATTAACACTTAATAACAAATACTAATAATGGCACAGTATCAGGTCCTAATTAAAAGTTTCTGAAAAAGGGAGTGGGAAAGAGAAGAATTAATCTGGAGCATTTGTCAGGAACAGCTTCTGATGGGGATTAAGGAGACCATTTTGGCTACAGGAATAAAAGGCAGGAAGACACCACCAGGGGCATGGGAAGGGGGGTGCGGGCTGCCCTGGGTGTCATCCTTCAGGAGGGGTGACAAAATGGCACACCGTGGGGGGGGGCACTTACTGCGGGGCCTGGCCTGCAGCACGCCTGGGCCACTCATCTCTCCTGGGAGTGATGCAGTGGCTCAGGCCCTGCACTGCCCAAAACGGATCACTGTGGCACCCCCATGGGCAGCTCGCCCCACCCCCACTGCACCGGGTGCCGGAGCAGCTAGCTATGCCCCCTGGTCACCACCAACAGATAGAAGACGCCATAGCAATGTGGGGAGGTCAGAGTGATAGAATAGGGCTGTGCTGGTAGGTTCAGAAGGAGAAGTTTTATTTGATTTAAGCCAGGGGTGGACAGAGTCCCTTTTTTCAGCCCAAGGGCCACATTCCTACACAAGGAACCCTATGGGAGCCACATTCCAACAGTAGGTAGGACCAGAGGCACAAGACACACAAATGTAGGGGCTTTAAGAAACTCTAATCTGTCATGGACTCCCTCCGCTTTGCATATTTCTGACCATATGATCTCACCCAGTAATTTCTTACTTTACATGTGTTGATGTGTACATCTATGCATCTTCCCATCTTGCACACAGGCAAGCAAAAGGCATCCTGTTGAAGGACACATTTCAGCTAGGCAAAAGCACTCAAAAGAGGGCACAGATCAGGGCTGATAAGAGGTATCCTTGGTTTGTAGGTGTAGTCCAGTGAGAGTCCAGTGAGAGTAGGTGTATGACCAGATAGACAAACCTGGAGGGCTATAAGGCTTTAGGCCCCTGGCTTTAGATTCCCCATCTGGGCTAAGGTTAGGAAAGTGTTGGTCAATGCCAACAGCTTAGCCCTGGTGCTAAGCTCTAGGGTGTGCCAGTTCTTGCATTACTGTGTTGTCACAACCAGCCCATACCTGTTTCAAATTGATAGGAAAGCTTCACGGTCACAAAACATTGGACAAACTTTGTCCAGTCTTCAACTGAAGGGGTGACTAACTCCCAGTCTTAGTGTTTGATCTGGCACTCCAAGCAAATATTTTCCAACACCCCCCCCCCAAAAAAAAAAGCAACACTTTTGAGAGCAGTGGTAAAAAAGAAGGGAGTTAAGGGAGGAGTAAAGTAAATACAACACTGGGGGTAGATGCTTAAACCTCTCTGCCCAGCCCAGCAGCTCAACGAAGATGAAAACCACTCATTTCCTAGTCATTATATCAATTATTTGATGACTGACAAAGCAGAAATAACACCCTTCAGCTGATCTGCATGGATCAGCTGGCCCTTGACACCAAAGATACTTGTTTTTAGGAGCTACCCTATTCTTTTGACTGCAAATTCTTTGGATTCATTTTAATAATGTATATTTATGTTGCAGTAATTTTTTATTCCAGGAAATGCGCCAATATCTTGTTAATTGGTGCAGTGAGTGGTCTTCAGCACAGCACACAAGAATGACTATTTATGCATCATTGAGACCACAAAGTCCATGATATGGTACGTTTATGAAGGCTATTGTTGTGAGTTAGGGAAAAGAAAGATTTTAATATTAAATTCATTGGTGTGAGGCAAGTGTGTGTGTGTGTGTGTGTGTGTGTGTGTGTTTGAGGGGCCATTGCTGTGGGCACAGTTTACTGGGGGGGCACATAATGGTGCCCTGCCCCATTGTGAGCTGTGGCCTCCTTCTCAGTGCTCTCCAGCTGGCATGCATCCTGGCCCTTGCTTGCAGGAAGGGTGCCATGAGCTGTTGCATCCTTCTCAGCCCCCCCACTTGGAGGGTGCCAAGGGGCATGCAACCCACTTTGCAGCAGTGGGCAGGGGTAGTCTGGCAGTGCCCCCCCTGCCCCCATGGTGTTCCTTGTGTGTGCCCTTGTGTATGCACCTGCCTATGCCGGGCGCAAGCGAGAAACACTACGCCACTGCTGTGAGGGCTTGTTGCACATACCACACGTGTATATCAACTTACACAATGCAAACAACAACTTACTGCAATCAGAAACCCCTTACCCAGACTTGATGAAAATGTACTGGAACTACACAAAAGATTTTGCAGGGGATGTTCAGGGTTGATGGCATCCCTTCTGTGCCATCAGCAGGCCTAAGTATTCAAATCTTTCCCCTTTTCTTCTTTTCCTTTTTGCACATCTCTGAAGGCAATGCCAAATTTTAATTATTGTTGCTTTTTGCTCTTTGTTATCTTAATTAACTTTGACTTGCTGACTCTTCTGAGGGAAATGAGGGCTTGACCTGACTCCTGTATTGCACTTTGGAAAGATAGCAGGAAATACGGTCATTTCAGACAGGGCCTGTTTGGAACCACTGGCAGCCAGAGAGCTTTGCCCAAGCCATTAATCTTCAGTGCGCTGATGTGGAAGACTGAGAAGGATAAAGTAAAGGGGAGGGGAGTCCTTTTGGGACAAAACACAAGACTTCAGTGAACAACAGCTATAAATGCCCACCAATGCTTTTTGACTTTGGAATACATCTCACTGGCCTGCAATGGATTAAATGATTAAATGGAGCCAGGAAGTCTTAGGAGGAAAGATATTTAGATCCCTTCTATTTGTTTTAGTTTTGCATTTGAAAAAAAAGGGGGGGGGAGACTATGCTTTCCCCTCTCAGTTAGGACAGTCTTCCCCAACCTGGTGCCCTCCAGATGTTTGGGGATAAAAACCCCACCACCCCTCAACCCTTGGCCATGCTATCTGGGGCTGGTGAGAATTATAGTCCAACAAGATTTAGGCACCAGGTTGCAAAAGGGCTGATGTAGGAAATAGCTTTTTGCATGAGGAAAAAGGAGATAAGCAGGCAAGACACAAAGGCATGGGTGTAAACTAGGGTCATGTTATTAGTCACAATAAGATCATAAGATCTTATGATCAACATGGAGGGGTGGATCAGAAATGGCCTTGGTCTTGATATACACCTGGAAAAAGCAGAAACAAGAAACAAAAACCGGCTGCTCTTTTGTTTCCTCCCATTAGTGTGAAGGACATACAAAAGGCCAAATGATGAGAGATTGAAAATATGTCAATTCTACCTTCTGGCTTGGCCAGCACAAGCAAGCAGGGATTAGAAGAGTAGATTTTTCTACTATGCATTTTCCCCACTGCCACCATCACTTTAGGATTGCTCTGGAAATAAATGGCAAGAGTGTTAGGATGACCTTCTGAAGGACTTTCTGTTCTGCTTTCCCTGTCTCAGCATCAGATGTGCTTCTGCCATAGATAGCTCTGTGAATTTGACCCCAGGGCTGTGTCTGACAGTACAAAACTTCTCCTTCCAAGCTCACTCCCTTCCCAATGTGACATATTTGCAGTGAGAAGCCTGGAAGGAAGAGTATATATTTACAACTTTATAACGTGCATTCTTTTGCTATCCATTAATTTTACAGAATAAGTCTGCAACCTAAGGAAGACTTTTCTGAGAGGAAGACCCATTGAACACAGAAGATAATAACTCTGGGTAAACATGTATAGGACTGTATTGCAATACAGTATATATATTTCCTTTTTAAAAACAATTTTATTGAAGCTTTTTAATATATTGAGTACTAAAATCCAAACTCATTTATAAAAAGATAATAAAAAGCAATATATGGGGTTGCCATATGTTGAAGAGCGAAAAAGAGGGTGCTATGACAACTCTCATTTTAAATACCCCTACTATATGTATTTTGTCTCCCTGCTTATTTAACTTATATGCAGAATTCATCATGCGAAAGGCTGGGCTGGATGAATCCCTAGCCGGAATTAAGATTGCCGGAAGAAATATCAACAACCTCAGATATGCAGATGACACAACCTTGATGGCAGAAAGTGAGGAGGAATTAAAGAACCTTTTATTGAGGGTGAAAGAGGAGAGTGCAAAATATGGTCTGAAGCTCAACATCAAAAAAACGAAGATCATGGCTACTGGTCCCATCACCTCCTGGCAAATAGAAGGGGAAGAAATGGAGGCAGTGAGAGATTTTACTTTCTTGGGCTCCATGATCACTGCAGATGGTGACAGCAGCCACGAAATTAAAAGACGCCTGCTTCTTGGGAGAAGGGCAATGACAGGCCTAGATAGCATCTTGAGAAGTAGAGACATCACCTTGCCAACAAAGGTCCGTATAGTTAAAGCTATGGTTTTCCCAGTAGTGATGTATGGAAGTGAGAGCTGGACCATAAAGAAGGCTGATCGCCGAAGAATTGATGCTTTTGAATTATGGTGCTGGAGGAGACTCTTGAGAGTCCCATGGACTGCAAGAAGATCAAACCGATCCATTCTGAAGGAAATCAGCCCTGAGTGCTCACTGGAAGGACAGATTGTGAAGCTGAGGCTCCAGTACTTTGGCCACCTCATGAGAAGAGAAGACTCCCTGGAGAAGACCCTGATGCTGGGAAAGATGGAGGGCACAAGGAGAAGGGGGCGACAGAGGACGAGATGGTTGGATAGTGTTTTCGAGGTTACCAGCATGAGTCTGACCAAGCTGCGGGGGGCAGTGGAGGACAGGAGTGCCTGGCGTTCTCTGGTCCATGGGGTCACGAAGAGTCGGACACGACTAAACGTCTAAACAACAACAACAACATATGTAGGCAATAGAAGCTGTGATAATTGCTGAGGGGGAGCAGGAGAAGAGAAGAAAGAGGAAAGCAAGTATTCAACCACAATGTCTTATCCAGAAAGTGTAGTCAGAGATATTTTGGCAAATTTAAAAAATCCACCCAGACAGAAATTTTACCCCTGAAAAAAAAAGATGATATGTCCTGGAAAAAGAGGACACATGGCAACCCTAATATATCAAAAAGGAAGAAGAAGAGAAAGAAAATATAAAATAGAATACTCATGATGCTTACAAAACACGATTATGTAAAAAAGAGAAAGAAATAAAAAAGAGGAAAAATAACTAAAAGAATAGAAAAGTATAGAAAAATAGATTAAAAGAACTCCCATCACCCTATCTGACAATTATCTGTAGCAACAATTATTCAAAATGTTTAACATATGCACTTCAGAATGATTTTTCCCTTCCCCAAATTTCCTTCCCAAGTCCAGCCAGTCACTCTGACAGCACAATATGACTATTCTAATGCAGACCCTCCAAGTGTTCCTATTTTTCAGGGACATCCTTGATTTGATTCCAGGATGTCATACTTTTCCTTAGGATGTCCCTATTTTCATTGGAGAAATGTTGGAGGGTATGGAGTTATCTGACCCCTGAGCTGTATGAAGGCAATCCTGTATAGAGAAGTCTTGTTTAATGTTTTATTATTATTTTTATATATGTTGGAAGCTGCCCAGAGTGATTGAAGCAACCCAGTAAGATGTGTGGGGTATAAATTGTAAAATTATCATTATGGAATGGGATGTCCCTGTTTTCATCAGAGAAATGGTGGAGGGCATGCTAATGTCCTTCTAGTAATCCAAATTGATATTTCTCCAGTTTCTATATAAAATACTTTTAAAGTTCCACCAAGTTTCAGTCAAGTCACCGTCTAAATTTGTGGCCAATTTATATTCATCCAGTTCTCCTTTGTTGTGGTTCCTTCCCCCTACCCTTGATTCTTCCATTGTGAGTGAAGAAACACTTAGTTCCACTGCCTTATCTGGCATCTCCTCCAGATCATTTTCCTCATAGGAGACAGTAGCTTGAGTTGCAGTATATCACCATCTGCTGGTTGTGCATTTTTCTCTGAAGTGAATTCCCATACTACCTCAACACAACCTTTTAGCCCTTTCATAGATCCATTTACCACTCCTTCCAATTTGTCATCTATAGAGTGCACTCCTTCTGTTGTTCATGCTGGTTGTACATTTTTCGTTCTAGGGAATTCCCGCACACCTCAGTAGAATCTTCTAGCACATTGGTTCCCAATTAGCTAAGTACTGAGAACCCCCTATTTTTCAAAAGCCAAGCCACAGACACCCCCCCCCCCACTTTTGAAAATGTTGATAACTCTGTGGTAATTACCTGTGCAAAGCAATTTTTTGAAGAAAATGTGGGGCAGCCCCTACTAAGCAATGGATTTTAGGAATACTAAAAAATAGACCTTAAAATTTGTGATATTACCACAAAAATGACAAAGATTTAATGGGGGAGGGATGAATGTAATTTTATTAATGTATAGCACAAGTGAACAAATTACGACATGTCTAGCAGCCACTAAACCTAAATAATATTTATTTATTTATATACTACCCATCTGGCTGGATTGCCCCAGCCACTCTGGATAGCTCCAAACAAAATGTTAAAAACACACTAAACCTACATGTGTTGGGAGAAATCATGTTTCCTTTTGTCCCAAATAATCCCTTACACATCCAGTTCAATATTTCCTATTTTTATTCTCAAATCTGATTCAACATCAAGCCAATTTCTATGCTTGTTCTTCATAAAACAAAATGTTGAAATGTTTGTCCACAAATATATGTGGAACAAAAGGGAACTAGGTGTTTCACCTAACTTCTTATTGGTCCATTCTACTTTATTTGAAAAATGATTTCAATGAACCATCACATGTCTTCTCAACAAGTGCATATTGCTCTTCCACAGTTAAGAGTTGTTAGATGTACATCACCACATCCAAAAGGATTCCTTATCCATGAGTTTTCAGGATTTAGAGTAAGGAAATAATCTCTGAAGCTTGTTGCTAAATCATGCAGGTACTCAGTGACATAATGTTTCACTTCTGGTATCAATTCTTTGTCAGTGGCCTCCAAAAATATCTCCAGAGTTGAGATGTTAGGCTACAACCTTCTATCTACTCGGCTTGCCCATAACCATATTTTTTTTTAATCACTGCCTCAATCTTATCTTCATTGTAAAAAATATTCACATCACTGCCTTGAAGGCTTGTGTTGAGAATGTTCAAGTATGTGAAAACATCTGCTACGCAGGCTACCATACACAACCATGCAAAGTTGTTCAGCTGATCTCATGGAAATTTTGAACCTGTCAGAAAAAGTTGTACTTCATCATGTAACTCAAAGAGGTACAGTATTTACTCAGAGTGAAGTTTTTATTCTTGCTGATTATCCAATAGGAACAGCCAACTTTTTAATTTATTAGGATTCTGCCATACGTCACTTTCCTCCTACCCCCAAATGTAGCCACATAGCTTCTCACAGAAAACAAGAAAACAAAACACTCACGGGCTGCCTTTTGCACTAAACTAAACCATCAGAGGGTGAGCTGTTGTGCTAATCATAGTGGCAATTTGCTTAGCTATTTCCCCTGCTGGACTTCCAAGATGAGACATGAATCTGAAAACTCCAGTTGTGTTACCTAGAGTTCTATGAAGGGGGAAAAAAAGGAGAAATAAATACAACCAATATGGTACAAAATATTTCCAGTGCCCTCTAATTATTGTCATTACACTGTCATGGGGGGGGTGTAACTCAGTGGCAGAGCATTTGCTTTGTTTACAATATGTGCCAGGTTCAATCCCCAACATCTCCTGGTAGAGTTGGGGGAAGCTGCTTCCTGAAACTCCAGAATGTTACTGAGAGGTCTCATAGACATCATTTTGCTAGATGTTCCAATGGTTTATAGCAGCTTCCTATACCTCCCCCCCCCCAACTTAGGGTTCCATCGGAGGCTCATGAGAAGCAGCACCCTGCAGAATTGAACTCCCTTGAGAGCCAGTGTGGTGTAGTGGTTAAGAGCGGTGGACTCGTAATCTGGTGAACCGGTTTCGATTCCCCACTCCTCCACATGCAGCTGCTGGGTGACCTTGGGCCAGTCACACTTCTCTGAAGTCTCTCAGCCTCACTTACCTCACAGAGTGTTTGTTGTGGGTGAGGAAGGGAAATGAGATTGTTAACTGCTTTGAGACTCCTTAGGGTAGTGATGAAGAGGGATTATCAAATCCAAACTACTACTACTACTACTACTCTTCTTCTTCTTCTTCTTCTTCTTCTTCTTCTTCTTCTTCTTCTTCTTCTTCTTCTTCTTCTTCGCCTTCACCTTCGCCTTCGCCTTCGCCTTCTTCTTCCATGTTCTCCTGACTGTATGTTTCATTAGGGCTTAAAATTCCAAATGAAACATTATCCCACCCTGGAATTGCCTTGAGAGTAGATCTGGGGCAAGTTTCCCCCCCCCCCCCGTTGGCTTGGGGAAGGGTGGGGGAGGCGGTGTATAGCTATACAAAACATAGTCTGTCAAGTACCATGGGAAACTCACAATGTGTGGTGCTGAATAGGACTTATAATGGCCACTTCAGAAGCATGCTAAAGTCTTCAGAGGCCCTAGGAATCTCCCATTAGACTTGCCCCACTCCCCTGGAGCTGTCTATTTTTTTAAAGGACCATTGCCCTATCCTGTAACTACTGGCTCCAACATCATGGAGGCAGTGAAGAATGAACTGGAGAGGTGTCCTCTGAACCAAAGGAATCTGATGCCCATTCCTTTATCTGTTCTGCTCTGGATCTGGCTGGTGGGGCACATTTGTGGCTTATGTGGCTAAGAGAGGAAGCACCTGTGAGGCACCTGTTGGCATGTTCAAATGTGGGGTGATGAGGAGGAGGGCTGATATTAGGACCCTGTTTAAGTGATTGCCCGCCACCCTCAGTCTGTTCCCCAATGGTGGCACCCTAACTCACAGTCTCATAGTGTGACAGGGTGGTTGACTTTTGAATCACAGCATGCCAATACACCAAATGCTGACAATATGCTTAACCTGGGGGACCAGGGTTCAAATCCCTACTTGGCCATGAAACTCACTGGGTGGCTTTGAGTTAGTAACACACATTCAGCATAGCCTACCTTGAGGAAATGTTGTGATGATAAAATGCAGAAGGGAAGAGCAACAAAGAAAGAAACAAATTCATCAACCAAGTAAGTGGCACTCACTAAACAGTACAGAGTAGGCAAAAAGGGCACCACATGGACAATCAGCGATTCCTCCCCCCCCCCCCAAAGTTCCTACTTGGCCCCTTCTGAGGGCCACATGCCAGTGGTGAGTAGAACGAAAGTGAAAAGTGGGCAGAGCAACTCATGTATTTTTTGTATTTGTACAGTAGCCTAGTTTTCACAGACATGCTTGCACACAAACACCCCAACTCTCTGTTCTCCATCTAGAGAAGCAAGCGGCATTATAAGAGCACATGGACACCTTCCAGACAGGGAAGATGACTTTCAGCGTGAAGCTGATGCAATGATGGGTGCAGCCTGGGGATAATTACACGGGCCAGATAAAGAGGTTTCGAGGCTTGTATTTGCCCCCCACCCCTTAGCTGAAGTCTGCCATCCCTACAGATGGGGATTGATTTTGGGGTGCAGGTGGAGGAAGCTCTGGTCTCAATATGCCACAACACAAGGACTCCACTACAGGAATTAGATTAGATTTGAAGGAATATTCCATCTTTCTTTCTCCCCCGCCCCTCTGACTCCAGCCTCCATCTACACGTGCTATTAAAAAACAGACATTAGTACAGGAAAGGGAGGGGAGTCATAATTTTTTGACTTCAGGCTTCAGGTGTGCAAATGTCAAAGCCCAGCATTGATGGACCTCTTATCTGATTCCTGGGCTCACTAGCTAAGGCAGCCTTCAGCAAGTTGAGGAGATGGGGTGGAATATGACAGGGTAGATGATCTGTCAGAAACAGGCCTGGACTAATTTGTTCAGATCCATTGAGAAAGCTGTCAGTCACTGAACCATTTTCAAGGCGCAGTTTAACTTAATTCCAGCTAATACGCAGAAATCTTCCTAATGACAGGCTGTCAAGGGGACAGGGGAATATGGAGACAGGAAGCAAAGGAACCATGGAATAATCTAGGCACACACAGCCTCTCTCTGCCCCATATATTTCAGAAAGGCAGGTTTGGGATAACTTTGACAAGTAATGCCAAAACACATTTATGGGCACAAACTCAGGTTGGTTGGGGGTTTTGTGACTGGACAACACCCTTGACTCATAGAAGAAACAAAGTAGGGTAGGGAGATAAGATCCAGGCTGTTCTTGAGGTTGGCCTGGAAGCTGCAGCAAGTGCAAAATGCAGCTGCTCAACTGCTCACTGCAGCAGACTATCATTGCCAGGCTACCCTGCTGCTGCTGAAAGTATTGCACAGATGGCCATTTAGCTACCAACATACGTTTAGAATGCTGGTGTATAAACCCCTATACAGCTAAGGACCAGGATACCTAAAAGATCACCCTGTAAACTCAATTGACCACTGATGGCAAGGGCCTCTTGCAGACTCCATCTCATCACCAGGAGGTCTGTTCTGTACGTTATAAGAATTGGGCCATTAATGTAGGAGCCCTTAACCATTGGAATTCCATTTCATTGTGTATTAGACATCCACCATTTCATACCCTCCACTATTTCTCCGATGAAAATAGGGACGTCCTATTCTATCATCATCATCATCATCATCATCATCATCATTTTACTATTTATAGCCCACCCATCTGACTGAGTTGCCCCAGCCACTCTGGGTGGCTTCCAACATATATAAAAACATTAACAAACTTTCCTACACAAGACTGCCTTCAGATGGTTCAGGAGTCACATAGCTCCATACCCTTCAACATTTCTTTGATGAAAATAGGAGCATCCTAAGATAAAGTGGAACATTCTGGGATCAAATCAGAAATGGGGATGGCTTCCGTAATTCCAGGACTGTCCCTGGAAAATAGGGACACTGGAAGGGTCTGCATTTCTCTTGACGTATTGGTATCTGTTGAAGACCTTCCTTTTTCAACAACCTTTTAAGTGGAGGTATTTATCCCACACTATATCTGTATGGGATTGGGGGGGGGGAGTGCTTTTAAAATGTTTGTATTAGAATCAAAGAGCTATTTATTCCAACCCCCTGCAAAGCAGGAATATTGTTTTTATATATGGAATTGTTTTTAATTGTTTTATCTATGGAGCTAGATTTATGGTTTAGCACCCTCCTCTAGGACAAATAAGGAGAACTAATTTTAGCCCAAGAACCACTTTGTCCTCCACATTCCTGAGGCCACATCCATGGTGGGCCATATCCAGAGGCAAAGGTAGGAAGCAACAACTGAAAATGTTAACATTGTACACAAGGCAAATTTCTATATACACTCTCACCACCCATCCAAATGCTATCAAGGCAATCAAAATAGGTGATCAGAGTAAAATGGCACATCCCAAGCAAAGCACTCCAAAGAGGGTGTAAAGCAATACTGGTGCAGGATATGGCTTGGGAGGGTGCATGACCTGAGGAGAGTCCTGGGGGTCAGGAAGAGAGACCTAGATAATCACTTTTGGTCCCTGGTTTTCAGGTCTTGCACTGCACATTTGTGGCAAGCAGGCTTCTGGTGCTTCTATAAGAAAAATCCCACAAACTCAAGGCCAGTTAGAGGTGTGGCTTGGGAAGGCTTCTGAGGGCCAGATAGAGAGGCCTGGAGGGCCACATTCATCCCTCTCACCAGCCGGAGGTCCCCCACCATGGTCTCACCACAAGGACAACCAGATATTTGGTCTTACATCCAGCTACAGTGCCCACCTGGGTATTTGGTGCAGCATCATGCCAGTCTTGAAGGTTGGGGAGGGGGGATTGCTGCAGTTTATAGAGATTCTCTCTTTCTCTCTCCAGGCTCTCTGTTCAGTCAGAGGGCAATCTAGAGTGTGTGTTCCTGGCATTGACCAATCAGGACAGATAAGAGATCTTGTTGGTTTACCATCTGCCTCACTGCCCAGAAGTCTCCCTGACAGAGGTTACTGAGTGTTGAGGACTCCCAGAATGTTGGTTCTGGGGGACTTCAACATCCATGCCGAGGCAGCTGTCTCTGGGGTGGCTCAGGACTTCATGGCTGCCATGAGAACCATGGGGCTGTCCCATAATCTCACTGGCCCAATGCATGTGGTAGGCCACACTTTGAACCTTGGTTTTTCGACTGGACAGGAAGAGGGGGATCTGAAAGTGGGGGGCATTGACACCAGTCCCTTGTCATGGCCAGATCACTTCCTGTTAAGATTTAGGCTTTCAGCACCTTTTCCCCTCCACAGAGGGAGGGGAGCCTCAGAGGCTAATGGATCCAGTGGGATTCCATATGGTTTTGAGGAATTTTCTGACTGATATGACTGGCACTCCTGTAGAAGCCCTGGCCAACCTCTGGAACAACCAAATGTCTCTGGCCATTGACATGATCGCTCCTGAGTGCCCTCTCCTGCTTTGTGGAGTCTGTTTGGCTCCTTGGTATACTCCAGAGTTTAGGGTGATGAAACAAGCCAGAATGTAAGTGGAGGAAAAATCTGACTGAATGCAATCAAGCACTGGTGAGGGCTCATCATTGAGCCTACCTAGTGGCAGTGAAGGCTGAAAAGAAGGACTACATTGCTGCCTCCATAGTATCCTCATTGTACTGTCTGGCAGAGCTTTTCTGGGTACTGCAGGGTCTGTTACAGTTTTGCCCATAAGATATGGCAGAACCTTGTTTGCAAAGCATTTGAGGATAAAATTGCTTGCATCCATTGGGATCCTGCTGCCGCTGTTAAAGCAGATGAATCTCAAGGGGTTTCCAGAGCGCAGTCTAGTCCTGTTGTGTTCAGTTAGTAAAGCTTGAGGCTGCTCAGAATATTATTGATGCTGCACACTACCTCTGCCAGAGAAAAAACTCACAAGAATTTTTCCTGGCGCCCTCTCAAATCTGAAGCTTACCCTTGTGGGGAAGAGAGCTCATAAGCATATGGGTGGTAATGTATGATGGGGTATTGGGAGCATGCTCCTTTGCTCTCCTCATCATCTGCCATGCGACCAAGGTCACATACATGGTCTACACACTCCATTTCTTCAGAGGGACCTCCACATATTCATTGACTGCCATAGGCATTTGGCTCCTGATCTTTTAATTTGTTGCAACATACTGGCCTCAGCAGCTCAGAACTGACTTTAAGTATCATCATCATCCTCATCAGTTTATTTCCATATTACTTCCACCAAGGCAATCAGAAGAATAATTATATATGCCAAGTTATCTAAATAAAAACCTCCCTCCTCCCTCCCTGTTTTTCTCTTCTCTAAGTAATTTGAAATCCATCAACTGAGCTTCCTCAGCACCCAAGGGGAAAGTCAAGATGACCTTCCCAGAGAAACCTGCAACTCAGGTGCAATTGGGAGTTTGCCCTGAAGATCTGTCCCATGAGAGATTTCAGATTTATTTCCCATCCGTAGCAATTTTGGGAAAGTTCAATATCCCCTCCCTGCTCTTGGCTGTTTCTCCTCACAGGTGCCCTGCAAAACAGTCTCTCAGCAAATTTGTCCCCATGGATTTCTCTCTCTCTCTCCACCTGGCTTCTTCTGACAGTCTGTCTGAAGGGTGACCTTCAAGGCCAGTGTTGCCATCTCTTAGAATGGAAGCAGGAATGCATAGAGGATGAGGAATATCCCTATTTATTATTATTATTATTATTATTATTATTATTATTATTATTATTATTAATTTCTTAATTTATATACCACATAATTGACAAAGCAGCTTCTAAGTATGATTATTAAGTAGAATTATCAATACTTTGCACCAGATCTGGCTGAATATTGGGACCTGAACCTGAATTGAATTAGCCCATTTCATGTTATCTTTTTTAAAAAAATGCTTTATTGAATCCAAAAAGAAAACAGTTAACAAAAGAATAATACACATTACTAAAAGATAAAATACTTTCATACATTGCTTCTATAGTGGCTTCCAATCACCCCATCGTGGGCCTAAGCATAGCTGTCAACACTTCACTTTTTTAAAGGGAAATTCCCTTATTCTGAATAGGATTCCTTGCAAGAAAAGGGAAAAGTTGACAGCTATGGTCCTAAGTAGTTTTACCATATCATACTTATCTTTATCAGTCAAAACAAATACCAATTTTCTTAAATTCCTAAGATTTTCTACTTTCCTACAGAAGTCATTCCAGACCTGCCAACGAGTTCAGGTTTTTACAATGCTCCCTGAGATATTTTCTGTACATGTCCCATTCTCTCATAAACGTTTGTTCTGTGTGGTCCCTTAATTTTTCTGTCATCCTTGCTAATTCTGTGTATTCTAATAGTTTTGATTGCTACTCCAGTTTAGTCAGAGTTGAATCTCCCTTCCAATTTCTGGCTATTAGAATTCTTGCTGCAACTGTAGCATACAGAAACATCTTCCTCACATTTTTTGTGCCCATTATACCCAAAAGGAAGGCTTAAGGTGTTTTTTTTTGGGGGGGGGGTTGCAAAGGAGATCTTAAATATCTTTTTGAGGTCATTGTATACTGTTTTCCCAAATTCCTTTACTTTTCTACAATTCCACCGCATATGTAACATTGTGCCTTCTGCCTCCCCACATCTCCAGCAACTGCCCATTTCAAGTTATCATAGGATTCAGCTGGATTCAGTTGAGGCAGACCCTGCTTGCCCCTGACTGAATTGGTTCCATATGGTTCCATATGACATAGAATCATAGAATTGTAGAGTGGAAAGAGATCTTCCCAAGGGCCATCTGGTTCAACCCCCTGAAACATAGGGATCACAACTATAGCATCCCTGACAGATGGCCACCAAACCTCTGCTTTGAAACCTCCAATGAAGAAGGAGAAGGAGAAGGAGAAGGAGAAGGAGGAGGAGGAGGAGAAGGAGGAGGAGGAGGAGGAGGAGGAGGAGGAGGAGGAGGAGGAGGAGGAGAAGAAGAAGAAGAAGAAGAAGAAGAAGAAGAAGAAGAAGAAGAAGTTGTTATTTATAACCCGCCCATCCTGGGCGGCTCCCAACAGATTAAAAACAGACTAAAACATCAAAAATTAAAAAATTCCCTAAACAGGGCTGCCTTCAGATGTCTTCTGAAAGTCATAGTAGCTTATTTCCTTGACATCTGATGGGAGGGCATTCCACAGGGAGGGTGCCACTACCGAGAAGGCCCTCTTCCAGGTTCCCTGTAACCTTGCTTTTCGCAGTGAGGGAACCACCAGAATGCCCTTGGTGCTGGACCTCAGTATCCAGCTGAATGATGGTGGTGGAGACGCTCTGTCAGATATACTGGGCCAAGGGTGTTTAGGGCTTTAAAGGTCAGCACCAACACTTTGAATTGTGCTCGGAACCTTACAGGGAGCCAATGTAGGTCTTTCAGGACCAGTGTTATATGGTCTCGGCAGCCACTCCCAGTCACCAGTCTAGTTGCCGCATTCTGGATTAGTTGCAGTTTCCAGGCCACCTTCAAAGGTAACCCCATGTAGAGCGCATTGCAGTAGTCCAAGCGGGCGATAACTAGAGCATTCACCACTCTGGCAAGACAGTCTGTGGACAGTTAGGATCTCAGCCTGCATACCAGATGGAGTGGGTAGACAGCTGCCCTGGACACAGAATTGACCTATGCCTCCATGGAGTCCAAAATGACTCCCAGGCTGCATACCTGGTTCTTCAGGGGCACAGTTACCCCATTTCTCTCTCTCTCTCTCTCTCTCTCTCTCTCACACACACACACACACACACACACTGTAATGGTTGAATTAAATAATTTTTTTATTTTTTTAATATTTTGCTGTTAGTCCATCTGGGCCTGGCATTTTTTCTATTTCTGCTTGTTTTATAGCACTTGTTACTTCTGATATATCAGTTGGTGCATTTAAAATATTCAACTTTTCATTTGGAATTTTTGGCAATTTATTTTGTCATATATATCTTTGAATTTATATTTTATTTTCTGGTCCAGATTGATATAGGTCTGAAAAGTATTTGGTAAATTGTCTTCTAACCTCTGGCACTCTCCTGCCCCGGCCCTGCTCCCACGGTGGAGTCTACCTCTTTCTGAATCTGAGTGACTATCTGCAAAAACATTTGCAAAATCATTGTAGGAGATCTTGGGGTCCTTACCAGGCCCTGATGACACAGGTGGTTCCGCTAAATTGTGAACCACCTGAAAGAGTCTCCTGCTGCTGATTTCTGCAGATACGATAGAGGTGGTGAAGAAAGTCCTCTTTGCTGTCGCTATTGCCACTTGGTAGGCTTGACGTTGAGCTCTAACCCATGTCCGTTCAGATTCAGAGAGAGCTTTCCACCACCAGTGCTCTAATCATCTCAGTGATTGTTTCATCACCCTCAGCTTTGGGGAAAACCATGGGGCTGTCTGGGCTCCATGCAATTGGAGAGGGCGCTTTGGAGCCAGGCAGTCGATAGCCCTGTTTAACTCCACATTCCAGCGGACCACTAGGGAATCAGCTGAAAGGCCATCAACTTGGGATAAAACATCCCCTACCACTTGGAAACCATTTGGATCCCTTAAGTGGTGGGGGTAGACCATCCGAATTGGTCCCACCTCACTGCAGAGGGAAAGGGTTGCAGAGAAGTCCAGTTGCACCACCATCTCTTGAGGGAGTCATTTCCACTGATGAACAGTTCTTGCCGACATAAAGTTCTTCCTAATGTTTTAGTCAGAATCTCCTTTCTTGTAATTTGATCCCACTGGTTTGAGTCCTACCCTCTGGAACAGACCCTGGTCAGCTCACATGTTGGTGTGCATGTGTGTGTGTGTGTGTGTGTGTGTATGTTTGTGTGTGTGTGCACACGCACACATACGCAACCCTAAAGCTCACTAATTATACTATCCATTTAAAAATAACATTTCTTTCCTTTCCTTCTTTGAATTCCTGGGCAGAAAATCAAACAGAGATGTGTGACTGGAATGCAACATCGCTCCACCCACTTTTGTCTTTGGCCCCTCCTACCACTGCCATGTAGCTCTCAGAATGTTCCCATGAGGGAACTGTACAACAAATGACATATAAGAATGCTCCATTCTTATTTAGTGGTAAGTGCAGGGGACCAGTCATGTGCCACAACTGAGACCACATATGTGGTTTGTCTCCTAGCACAAGTGATTAAACTACTGCCACATGATACAGTATTGGGTCACTAGTTTAGATGGATTTCAAATTCATGGAGAATAGCATGGCTATTGGCCATGATGACAGCTGATGATGACAAAATGGAAGCTCTCGGATCAGAGGCAGTATACCTCTAAATACCAGTTGCTGTGAGGACAGAGAGGAGTTATTGTCTTCATGATCTGCTTCTGGGATTTTGAAGGCACCTTTCTTGGAAACTTGACATTGAACCAAGCTGGGATAGCTCAGTTGGTAGAGCGTGGGTTTGAGCCACAGGTTGAGCAAAAGATTCCTTCATTGAAGGGGGTTAGACTAGATGATCATTGCATCCCCTTCCAACTCTATGATTCTATGACTAGATGAACGCTTAGCCTGCTCTGACAAACCTTTTCTTATGTGAAGTTCTGGGCACCAAAGTTTAAGAAGGATATCAACAAGCTGAAACATTTCTGGAGTCAAATTCGAAGATGGTGAAGGGCCTGGAAACAAAGTCCTTTGAGGAATGATTGGAAGAGTTAACATGAAGAAGAGTGAATCATAGCCAGCATGGAGAAGAGTTATCAGAGCCAAATATTTGAAGAGCTTTCGCATACATGATGGGGCAGATTTGTTCTCTGTTGCTTCTTAGAAACATAGGATGGGATGAGATCCATGCACATAATGGGCCTTCCCCTTCTCGTTCCCCCATGCCCTTTAAATCTGTTCCAGAGTGTTAGCGCCAAATTGAATTGAATTTGAACCTGGGACCTTCTGTATGTGATGAAGCTGCTCTACTGCTGAACTAAGGCTCTTCCCCATGGTAGGACCCAAAACAGTGGGTTCAAATTGCAAGAGAAGTGGGGTTTTAGACTAAACAGGGAGAATTTCCTGATGTCAGTAAAATTGACTATCTTGAATGGTGATGGGCTCTGCTTCACTGGAGATTTTTAAGTGAAATCTAGATAACCACTTATTGGGGTGTTGTAGAAGTGGTTTTCCTTCAATGGCAGAGAGCTGGACAACTTGAGATCCTTTCCATTTTTGGAAAAATAATAATAAAATGATGTGCATGAATGTGCATTGAACCAACATTTAGTGGCTTGCTTTGGAGCAAATTACTGGAAATCTTTTGTTGTCATGTAGCATCACTATCTTTTATCCCCCTTATCAGTGTGGCATCTCTATTAGCCAAAAAGATCCAGGGAGCTTCTTACATATCTTTTGTGACCCACAAGAGCTATAGTTGTGCCACTTCCTCATTTGCAGCCTTTGGGGGGGGGGCAGCAGAAAAGGTACTTCTACCTGTCAGGCATGGGGAGAAGTTCTCAAAAGAGCACAAAAGCCCTACTGGTCAGAAACTCCAACATTCCATCAGGAGCCTAACAAGAAAGCTGATGAGTGTAAGGCCAATAATTTTTCGTTGTTATAAATAATAATATCTAAAACCAAAAATGTAAAGCACATGCCCCAGACCTGCTTTTGTGATCACAGCATTTCCTCCACCAACATCCCTCCCTTCTCCTCCAATTGCTTTGTGGATAAAAAAGAAAAGAAAAGAGGAAATATAATCATACAGAAATAGAAGTTGAATGGATACCCGCAGGGGTTGTATTTTTAGCAGCTCATCCGTTGGAAGAGAAGAAGCCCAGAGGTTGCAGGCTCTAATTATGAAGCTGGCTATGTGGAAAGCGGGACAATAGGATGTCTGTGTGTGTGTGTGTGTGTGTGTGTGTGTGTGTGTGAAGATTTTCAGGCAACACAAAGATATACCTACTTAGGGATGTTTGAGGAATTAGAGCCATCTTCAAGTGTTACATTTACAGGCAAGTATACAGAGAAGGACCTGCAATGGGGTCCAGCATACCAGCGCCATGGTGACCCTTATTTGCCCACGGAACCTCCTTCATGTATTTTAGAACCCTGATTCCCAAGGGTTCTAGGATGTGTGAGGAGACTCCATGAGTACCAAAGACTTTCTGCTTCAGAAGAGTCCAATCCACACCCAGGATAGTGGCAGGGGGAGGATCTGCCATGCACATTCCCACTGCTTCCTCATGTTTTCCCATAATCATAAATGAAGTGGGCTTAGATCAAGAGTGGAAAACATCAAATCTGTAGGTTGAATGCTGCTCCCTAGCCTCTCTGTCTGGCCCTTGGGACTCTTCCCAAGCCACATTCCACCCCGATCACATCCCTTCTCCCCAGGCCACACACCTCACCAGCCCTGCTTTTGCATCCTTCTTGAGTGTTTTTGCCTGGCTCTGATAATACCAGAGGACAGAGGAATTCACAAGAGTTTGCAAAAGCAAACCTAATGTGCAAAGGCAAAATTAACCCTCATTGC
This sequence comes from Podarcis cretensis, assembly GCF_951804945.1. Lineage (NCBI taxonomy): Eukaryota > Metazoa > Chordata > Lepidosauria > Squamata > Lacertidae > Podarcis > Podarcis cretensis. Next base: position 5,499,956 of record NC_137184.1, on the reverse strand, counting down.
TCCAAATACTTTTGCCTCTAGCCCCACCCAACACTGCCAGGTGGCCCTTAGAAGGTTGCCCAAAAGGGAGTCTGGCACTTGTGCTGAAAATGTATCTGTACTCCACTCACACAATGACCAAGAACTCCAGAATGCATTGACGTGACTCAGTGGCACAGGAGAAGTTGCCCTGGGCACAAAATTGTTAAGGGCGTAAAGTTTCAACACTGGGTGCTGCTTCAATACAACTGTGTGCTTCCATCTCTGGGCTCCATTGAAAACAGCTTCTCCAGGCATACTATGAAGTGACCTCTCCAGACAATGGAATACCTCTTATTTTCTCATCTCTGCACCTGCAATCTCCTGGTGACATGGACACCCTTATGCAGCATATGTACTCCATCCATTTCCCTTGAGCTACCCACCACCCACCACCCTCCGCACAGCCCTGGGCACTAGCAACCCACTCTATGCCACCCACTCTATAGATTTTACACTTCTATAAAGTTTGAAATGTACTTCTTAGCTCGCTCCCACCCTCTTTCTCTCTGTGCATTTGCAATGCATATGTTGAGATAAGATACATTTAGAAATTTGTCTTTTCCAAGAAAATGCATTTAGAAACGCATATTCTGTGAGGAAATATGTTCAAAAATGCATATTTATATTATGGTTGTGCACATATTGCCAGAGTATCCGATTCTTCTTCTAACTGGAGATTTCAGAGACTGAAGCAGAGTAAGATTGGAGAGGTGATTTCAACTCAACGGATTCTGTCTGAGAACCTGTGGGGCCAAGAAGAAAACGCAGACCCAGTCTTTTAAAAAACACACACCAAAAAAAACACCACACAGCACCTCAGGCATCTGAAGATGATTCCATCTCTGAAAACACCACAGAAAACGCACATTTTATGTAAACATTAAAATGCATCGCCTGCCAGGTCCAGAGTCATTTCTCTCTTAAATCTCTCCTTTATTGCTTTATTATGGGGGGAAAGTCTCATAAAACAGCTCTTGGTAGATGTTATAATGCCGCGTGGCAGCTGCGGCGAATGAGGCGCAGGAGCGAGGAGTTTGTGCAATAGGACATGTTAAGTGTGAGTTATAATATGTCAGGGGCCCCATGTTAATGATCAGAAGGACCTCTTCCAGCTCCCTTTAAGGTTAATCAAGTCGGCATTTGTGTCAGGTGTAATGTCTAATTAAAATGATGGAAGGGGCGCAAATGCCTTCTGGCAGAGGAGGCAAATGGCATGGAGATGCGTCGCTGGTGCCATATTGGTTTAGAAAATCAATAAGACGAGCTCATTTTATCCCCGTGTATCTGCACGTTTGCCATTCAATGGCTCATTTGAAAAGATGCCAACTGGCTTACTGGGAGGTTTACATGCAACCCTATTAAAAGGGCCAGCTGCATCAGAATCATCCAGGGAAAGGCAGTAAAGGCAGCATGATGGGGGGGGGGGAATGCAACTCCGATTTGAGCCTGGCTTGACCAAAACTCAAGACTGGTAGCTAGAGCCAGCATTGAAATGTCTGTTCATTGTGATATTTCCTTGAGGAGCTCTAACATAGCCAGCTTTCGTTAGCATAGAATCATGGAATTTTAGAGCTGAAAGCAAAGGAGCCTGGTCCCTAAGGATGAATGGGGCACTACCCCACCACTGTGCTTCCTGCTTACAGCCTGTCCAGCGGGTTACACTAACTGTACCTTTTCCCTTCGTAACCCCACTGTTGCTGCATTTGATGGCAATCGGTTTCCTCCTAACTATGAATCTATGCATTATGTTTGAGCCATCACACACTGTAAAAACATACTTCCAGAAAAATAACAGACTATAGCACATATTTAGAGCTCATTTTTATTTTATTTGCCTCGGGGGGGGGCACATTTTCAGCCCCCTTAACTTGGAAAATCATGGGAGCAAAGTGACAAAACATACAGACCTTTTCCTGCTGTTTTCATTGGGAAGTCACAGGGGAATAGAAGCAGGCACGTGCAGAAAAGGTTGGGAACAGCATCATTGTCCAATGACACCTGCTGGTGTGAATGAAATTTAGCATGAGACACCATTGTATTGGTCAAAAAGCCACAGTTCCACAATACAACAGGTAATGTAGTGTGAGAGGATTATTCGAAAATGTGGCAGAAGTGCTAGCACTACAATTGGGAATTCTAACAATATTCCCCACATCAGAATGCACTCTTTGTAGAACTTACCATGGAAGAGGATAGAGGTGAGGAGGGGGAGTGCACTAGAATTAGTTGACCTCACCTTTTGTTGGCTCTGGCTCCATCTACATTGGCCTCCCTACCTTCTGTCTTAATTGTTCCAAGGGTCAACAGCCACCACTGGGTGAAAGGGGTCCTGAAGACCATCTGTTCCAACCCCTACATCAATGCAGGAGTCTTGCTTCACTGACAGATGGCTGCTCAGCTTCTGCTTAGGTAAAAAGGTAAAAGTAAAGGTACCCCTGCCCGTACGGGCCAGTCTTGACAGACTCTGGGGTTGTGCGCCCATCTCACTTAAGAGGCCAGGGGCCACCGCTGTCCGGAGACACTTCCGGGTCACGTGGCCAGCGTGACAAAGCTGCATCTGGCGAGCCAGAGCCGCACACAGAAACGCCGTTTACCTTCCCGCTGGTAAGCGGTCCCTATTTATCTACTTGCACCCGGAGGTGCTTTCGAACTGCTAGGTTGGCAGGCGCTGGGACTGAGCAGCGGGAGCGCACCCCGCCGCAGGGATTCGAACCGCCGACCTTTCGATCGGCAAGCCCTAGGTGCTGAGGCTTTAACCCACAGCGCCACCTGCGTCAATGCAGGAGTCTTGCTTCACTGACAGATGGCTGCTCAGCTTCTGCTTAGATTCCTCCAAAAGCAGGATCTTAAGAGATTAACAGCTTTTCTAGGTTTTCTTCATTCCAACCCCCACTTCCCACCCACCTGCCAATGGGTTCTAATGAGCCTGCACATTGGTGAATCACCACATGCACACATATAATCTTACTGGGAAATGGAATGTTTGATCATTTCTTTTTCTGATGGAGTTACAAGCTTGGTGGATCAGGGGAATGCTGTGGACATAATGTAACTTGATTTCAGTAAGGCTTTTGATAAAGTCCCCCATAATATTCTCCTGAGGAAGCTGGTAAAATATGGGTTGGACGAGGTAACTGTTAGGTGGATTTGTAGCTGGTTGACTGATCGAACCCAAAGAGTACTCATTAATGGTTCCTCGTCATCCAGGGAAAAGGTGACAAGTTGGGTGTCACAGAGTTCTGTCCCAGGCCTATTGTTATTCAACATCTTTATAAATGACTTGGATGAAGAAATTGAGGGGATGCTCATAAAATTTACAGATGACACCAAACTGGGAGGGGTAGCTAATGCCACAGAAGTCAGAATCAGAATCCAAAATGACCTTAACAGATTGGAGAACTGGGTGCAAGCTAACACAGCTAACCTGTGTTGCCAGCCATGGCAGAGCTCTGTGGAGGGAGAAACCAGCAAACCAGCTGAGCTTGCTTGAAGGCAGAGTCCGTATACAAAGTCCAGTCCAGTCTTAAGGTCAGGAGTATCTCAGTTCATGTAGTCAGACGATCAAGAAAGCCAAGGATCCAAGGTCATGAGAAGCAAGAAGCAGCAAGGTCTGGCCAGGAACGGCAAATGTTGTTTCTCACAACTGACTGAGGCTGGAACCCTGCTTAAGAAATCTGGAGCCAGCTGGTTGTCATCAGGAGCAAGAAGGCTGATCAGCAGCAAGTGGAGTCACATCGCCTTCTACTCCTTCAGGCTACAGCTCAGCAGGTGAAGCTGACTCCTGGCCTATGACACTAACAAAACGAATTTTAGTAGGGACAAATGTAAGGTTCTACACTTAGGCAGGAAGAACCAGCTGCATAAAATAGAGGACACGTGTTTTGCCAGCAGTACATGTGAAAAGTATCTTGGGGCCTTAATAGACCACAAGCTTAACATGAGTCAACATTGTGATGCAGCAGCAAACGAAACTAATGCTATTCTAGGCTGTAGCAACAGAAATATAATGTCCAGATCAAGGGAAGTAATAGCAGCACTCTATTCTGCCTTGGTCATGCCACACCTGGAATACTGTGTCCAGTTCTGGGCACCACAATTTAAGAAAGATGTTGACAAGCTGCAAATTGTGCAGAGGAGGGCAACCAAGATGATCAAGAGTCTAGAAACCAAGCCTTATGAAGAATGGAGGAGGTATGGAGTAGAGCTGGGTATGTTTAGCATGGGAAAGAGGAGGCTGAGAGGAGATATGACAGCTTTCTTCAAATATCTTAAGGGTTGTAACTTGGAAGAGGGAAAATGCCTTTTTTCTCTCCTGCTCTGGAGGGGAGGACTTGAACCAATGGCTTTAAGTTACAGGAATTGAGATTTTGACTAAACATTTGGAAAAACTTTCAGACAGTAAGAGCTGTTTGGTGCTGGAACAGACTCCCACAAGAGGTGGTGGACTCTCCTTCTTTGGAGGTTTTAAGCAGAGATTGGATGGCCATCTGTCATGGATGCTTTAGCTGAGATCCCTGCTTTGTGGGTGGTCAGACTAGATGACCCTTGGATCCCTTCCACCTCTAAGATTCTATGATTCTACTCTCACATAATAGCCTCTGTCATAGCATTTGGGATGGGAGCCAGGACTTTTATTGTATTACAATTTGAATACTATAGAATTCCAATTGTAACATGATAATATATGGTATGAGAAATAAAAGAAGCAATAAAAATACAATTAAAAATCAATATGAATATTTAATATGATGGATGTGCCATCTCCTGTCTTCAGCCATAAATCCACAGAAATACCGCAGACCACATTTTGAGAACTCCTGGTCTGTGTAATTGCAATTCAGTTAAATGCATATTTTCTCATTGCCTTCACTTCCAGAGGAGAGCACAAGGACAGCCTAGCATCTGGCAAGTTATGTAAGTAAATCCATTTGGTCTGTGTTTCTGATCTCAAACCCTGTCCTTATTTTTATCTGTTAACCCCATTTCTCAGACAGCAGGTGGGAAACGTCATCTACCAATAGGGATTCTATTCCAATTTTTCTCCTACTAAAATTCAGAGGTGAATTTGTGGCTCTGCCATTGAACTTAGACCCCACAGCATCCATTGTTAGATATGGGTAGATTTTCATGAAGTGTTGTTGCCAGTTTTGTGCAGGAGGGGCATATGAACACAAACACTCAACTAGCATCCTGTTTCCCACAGTGGTCAACCAGATGTTCCCAGGAAATCTAGTCATCAGGGCATGAAGGCAACTGCCCTCTCCAGTTGTTGTTCCCCAAAGGATTCCTCATGAGGAAGAGTTTGCTGAATCAGGTCAAAGGCTCATCTAGCCTAACATCCTGTTCTTATAGAAGCTCAACCAAATACTTATGGGAAGCTAGGTGGAAAAATCAAAATTGGAAACAGAATTGTTAGATCCCAAAACTAAGAATTTGTCAAGAATGTATAACTTGCTGTTGAAATGGAACACTCAGGATGAAATGGTGAAATCTGTTATGATCAAATGGGCACAAGATCTGGGACATAACATTATGATGGCTGACTGGGAACAGTTATGGACCACAGGTATGAAGTTTACGGCATGTAATGCCTTAAGAGAGAATATTATGAAAATGATATACAGGTGGTACATGACGCCAGTCAAGCTCGCAAAAAATTATCATTTGCCCGATAATAAATGTTGGAAATGCAAAGAGGTTGAAGGTACATTCTTTCACCTTTGGTGGACATGCCCAAAGATTATTATTTTTTAAAATATATATATATAATATTTATTAAAATTTCCAATAAAAACATACAAAAACAAAACAACTACAATAAAAAACAAACACAAACAAAAGACAAGTATAATTTTAAAACTTATTTTCTCAACCTAATTTCCCCAACTTCCTCATACCTCACCGTTTTGTATTCTAGTTTCATTATCCCATCAGCAACTCCATTCCCTTATTTCCCCAAAGTTTTTTACAAATTCCATTCCTTTTCTTACTCTAATGTCTCTGAAAACCACAATGTTTTTAAATCCATGTCAATCTAATATTCTTTAATCTTGTAATGTTTGTTAAGATAGTCCTTAAATTTCTTCCAATCTTCTTCCACTGTCTCTTTCTCCTGGTCTCGGATTCTGCCCGTCATCTCTGCGAGTCCCATGTAGTCTGCCATCTTCATCTGCCATTCTTCCAGAGTGGGTAGGTCTGATGTCTTCCAATACTTTGCAATAAGGATCCTTGCTGCTGTTGTTGCATATAAAAACAAAGTTCTGTCCTTCTTTAACACCACATGGCTGACCATACCCAGGAGAAAGGCCTCTGGTTTCTTCAAGAAAGTGTATTTAAACATCTTTTTCATTTCATTATATATCATTTCCCAGAAAGCCTTTATCCTTGGGCACGTCCACCAGAGGTGAAAAAATGAACCTTCATTTTCTTTACACTTCCAACATTTGTTATCTGACAAGTGGTAAATTTTTGCAAGCTTGACTGGGGTCATGTACCACCTATAGATCATTTTCATAATATTTTCTCTCAAGGCGTTACACGCCGTAAATTTCATTCCGGTGGTCCACAACCTTTCCCAGTCAGCAAACATAATGTTATGACCAATATCTTGCGCCCACTTGATCATAGCTGATTTAACTGTTTCATCCTGCGTATTCCATTTCAGCAGCAAGTTATACATTTTTGATAAATTCTTAGTATTGGGTTCTAACAATTCTGTTTCCAATTTAGATTTCTCCACCTGGAAGCCAATTTTCTTATCTATCTTATAGACCTCCATTATTTGGTAATAGTGAAGCCAATCTCTCACTTTATCCTTTAATTTCTCAAAGCTCTGCAATTTAAAATTACTACCCTCCTGTTCTAAGAGTTCCCAATAATTCGGCCATATACATTCCATATTAAGTTTTTTCACAGCTTTTGCCTCCATTGGTGAAAGCCACCTTGGAGTTTTGTTCTCCAGTAGGTCTTTATATCTGATCCACACATTGTACAATGCTTTCCTGACAATATGATTTTTAAAGCCTTTATGAACCTTAACTTTGTCATACCACAAATATGCATGCCACCCAAAGAAGTTATTAAAACCTTCTAAATCTAAAATGTCTGTGTTCTTAAGGAGCAGCCAATCCTTCAACCAGCAAAAAGCTGCTGATTCATAGTAAAGTTTCAAGTCTGGCAGGGCAAATCCCCCCCTTTCCTTTGCATCAGTTAAAATCTTAAATTTTATTCTGGGTTTTTTGCCCTGCCAGATAAATTTAGATATATCTCGCTGCCATCCCCTAAAACACTCCATCTTGTCAACAATTTGTAGTGTTTGAAACAGAAATAACATTCTAGGCAATACATTCATCTTAATAGCTACTATTCGACCAGACAAAGAAAGCTTCAAGTTTGACCAAATTTCTAAGTCTTTTTTCACTTGGTTCCAACATTTCTCATAATTGTCTTTAAATAAATTCAAATTTTTAGCTGTCATATTAATCCCCAAATATTTTACATTCTTAACCACAGTTAAACCTGTTTCATCCTGAAACCTCTCCTTTTCTCTTACTGTTAGATTTTTCTCTAATACCTTAGTCTTTAATTTATTTAATTTAAATCCTGCCACTTGGCCAAACTCTTGAATTAATTCCAAAACCCTTTTCGTACTAGATTCCGGCTCTTGCAATGTAAGTACCAAATCATCTGCAAATGCTCTCAATTTATATTGTCTCGCTCCGACCTGAACCCCTTTAACCCGCTGGTCTTTTCTTATCATGTTCAGCAACACCTCCAGGACCGAAATAAAAAGTAGTGGGGAAATTGGGCACCCCTGACGTGTCCCTTTTTCTATCCTAAGTTCTTCTGTAATAATATTATTTACAATTAGCTTTGCTTTTTGTTCAGAATAAATTGTGCCTATACCGTTTTCAAAACCTTGGCCTACCCCCATCCCATGGAGATTCTTCTTCATAAAGGTCCAAGAAATATTGTCAAATGCTTTCTCCGCGTCCACAAATATCAAAACAGCTTTTGTATTTATATTTACTTCTAGCATTTCCAAAATGTCTATTATATTCCTTACATTATCTGATAAGTGTCTTCTCGGGATGAAGCCCGCTTGATCCCCATGAATCTCCCCCATCAAAACTTTTTTCAGTCTCTTAGCTAAAATGACAGCAAAAATTTTGTAATCCACATTTAGTAAAGATATTGGGCGGTAGTTCTTCAATTGAGTCTTTTCAGTCTCTGTCTTCGGTATAAGCGTGATATAAGCCTCTTTCCACATATCAGGTGCCTTTCCCCCCTCAATTACATACTTCCTTCAGTGGTTGTATTAGCCATTCTTTTAAAGCCTTGTAGTATTTGGAAGTCAATCCATCAGGTCCCGGAGATTTGCCTAGTTTCATGTTTTGAATGGCATCTTCTATTCTTGTTCAGTTATTTTCTGATTCAGAAGCACTTTGTCTTGACATGAGATTTCCTTCATCCCATTTTTCTTCAAGAATTGTTCTATATCAATCTCTTTTTCTGGCCCTTGTGCATACAATTGTTTAAAATATCTCTGGAAGCAGCTTCTGATTTCAGTTGGATTGTTAATGTTCTTTCCATCCACTTCTAAATTTGTCACTGTATTTAGTTTTTGTCTCTTTTTCAATTGCCAAGCCAAAAATTTCCCGCATTTATCAGCAGATTCAAACATTTTCTGTCTCATTTGTTTAATTTTCCATTCTATTTCTTGGTTCATCAGTTCCATGTATTGAATTTGGTATAATTTAATTTCTCTCAAAATCTCCTGAGGCTTTGGTTTTGATCTCAATTTCTTTTCTCCTTCTTTAATTTTTTCTAAGATCTTATCTTTTTTCTCGTTTTGGCTTTTCTTCTTTATTGCATTCTGTTGTATCAAGAAACCTCTCATGACCGCTTTGCTTGCATCCCAGATTACTCTTTTATCCACATTTGTCCTCATGTTGATTTCAAAATAGTCTCTTAATGTTTTTTGGGCCTTTTTACAAAATTCTTTATCTCTAAATAATGAGTCATTCATCCTCCATCTGAATGTGCCAGCTGTTGTTTGATTCATCTCCATCTTCACGGCATTATGGTCGGAGCAAGTCTTTGGGCAGATTTCCACTTTTTTTATCTTCGATGCCAGTCCTCTAGTAACCCATATTTGGTCAATTCTAGTCCAGATCATTTTGGCTTCAGAAAAAAAGGTTCCTTCTCTTTCAAGAGGATTTTTTAATCTCCAAATGTCAACTAAATCCATATTGTCAGTCATTTCAAAAAATGTTTTTGGTAACCTTCCGTCTTTAGAAATTACTTGTCGGACATGCCCAAAGATTAAGACCTTCTGGGAGACGATCTATAATGAAGTGAAAAAGGTATTTAAATATACCTTCCAGAAGAAACCAGAGGCCTTTCTCTTGGGCATGGTCGGCCAATTGGTGCGAAAGGAGGATAGAACTTTTTTTTATGTACGCCACAACAGCAGCAAGAATACTCATTGCAAAGTATTGGAAGACACAAGATCTACCCACCCGGGAAGAATGGCAGACGAAGGTGATGGAGTACATGGAACTGGCTGAGATGACTGGCAGAAAAAATTCAAAGTTTATCTTCAAAAATATTGCAAAATTAAGGATTGCTAGAAAGATGTTGGGAAAAGAAAATTATGTGGTTTTAGTAGAAATGACATAAAGGATTAAGTTAAAATGAGTTGGTGAAAGAGAGAATGTAAAATTATAGTATATTAAGACAAATTATTAAGATAAAAATAAGGTTGGAAGGATTTGCTGAAATAACAAATTGAATTAGAATATAAAAATGGGAGGCGTGAGGAGGTCAAGGAAATAAGTGAATGTAAGAAAGTGATGTACAGGTTTGACTTGTTTTTTATCTTTTTTCTTCTGTTTTCTGGTTTTTGATGATTTTTAAAAATATATATGTATTGTTTTTTCTTTTTTTCTTTGATTGTTATTATTTTCTCTTTTTTTCTGTAATCTTTAAAATCTTAATAAAAATTTATTTTTTTAAAAAAAATACTTATGGGAAGCCCACAAACATGATCTGAGTGCAGCAGTGCACTCCCTTTTGTAATTCCTTTAAAAAAAAAATATTTATTAAAATTTTTAAGGGTTACAAAAAGCAAAAGTAAAAGTAATAACACCATATTAAACAAAAACAAAACAACACATCACAATAAGAAAAAAACAAACAAACAACAAACAAACAAAAAACAAAAAACACAACTAATCTTCCCAACTTATCTTTCATTTGCTTGTTTCCTTGACCTCCTCACACCTCCCTTTTTTGTATTCTAATTCGATTAACTATTTCAGCAAATCCTTTCCATCTTTTCCAATTTTTCTTCTGTAATTTATCTCAATATAATGTAACTTTACTTTCCCTCCTTTCACCATTTTTTTAACCTTATTTTAACATTAAAACTAAAATACTTGTATATGCTTAACTCCTTATAACATTTCTGCTAAATCCATAAAATATCAATCCACCATTTTTCTATCACTCATTAATTTTGCGATATTTCTATATATAAACTTTAAATTTTCCAATCTTCTTCCATCAACTCCTCTCCCTGGTTTCGGATTCTGCCAGTCCTTTCCGTCAATTCCATATAGTCCATCAACCTGGAGATCTTATGTCCAAGGCTCTTAACTCTTTTCCAGGTCCCTTCTGCAGATCTTCTTCATATTCTTTAATGCTAGAGAGCAAATCTCGAGAGAGCTGCATCCTAACATTACTTTTATTCCTTCTGGACAGTTCAGCCAAATTTCCATAGTTGAAGCTAGGGTCTATACAGTGTTTCAGGACGTATTTCAAGATTCCTCCAAATCCAAAGGCCCCCAAAACTTCAATCTCCTTCAAATCCAAGTCCATGTCCCAAAAGTCAATTAATCCCTGGATAGAGAGATCTTTCCAACTTTCCTTCTTCAGTCCAAGCTGGGATCCAATCCTCAAAATCTGGCTTTTTCTAGATTCAATCATAAAAGGCCTCAATTTATAGTCCTCAATTTGCTTCTGTAGAACTAAGGATCCCACTTGTGTTATTTTAGGTTCAAAAACAACGACCTTCTCCTTTTCCTCCACCATTTGTTCTGCCAAGGTAGGTTCCTGTGCCAGGTCCTGAATTATTTCTGTGTTGGTGCTCGCTTTTTGTCTGATATTAGTCACTTTCTGTTCCAAATTATCAATTTTAAAAGTCATGTCATCCATCTTTTTATGAATCTCTTCCAGCAAATAGTTTGTCTTACATATGGACTTCCGGAGGCAGCGCGAACGGCAATGGCGGTCCTCTTCCTTTTGTGAAGAGGAAGCTCCGTGGGAAACGGGTCGTCCGCTACGGCGAAGCGGAGACCCACGTCGGAAACCCACAGGCAGCAAAAGCCTGTGGTCTCAGGACCCGGCGGGCGCCAGAAGCAACCCCTGAAACATTGAAGGAACCCCGTAAGGGGCTCCGGAGCGGGGAGGGGGTAGCGGCGCTGTGGGTCGTTTTGCAAGCTACGGAGTGAAGCCGCGCTGCTGCTGCCGGTGAGCGCTGACCTCTTTTCCTGAAACTTCTGATTTGGAAAAGCAACAATCCGTGAGTAAAGAGGACTTTACAAAATTTGAGACTAAAAATTATTGAATTTGGCTGAAAGCGGAGCGACGTAAAACAGGAAGTCCGTCTTCCGCTGTCACTGAACTTCAAAGCAAAGAGCTGGAGGAGTGGAGGCAAAGAAAGAATTTTTAACTTAATCGATCTGAGCAACCGCTGAACTTTTTTGTAAGCAAAATAAGGACTTTAAGCACTTGATTTTATGTTCTTTACTTGCATCGTGATACCTTTCTTCTATCGGAAATATAATTTGAGTAAGAAACCCAGGTTCTGGAGCTGCCTGAGTAACTGAGCTGTCAGTCTGCAGATTTGGTTACTTTGAATTAAAAATTGCAACAATCTGAGGGAGTTTGGACTTGCTACTTTGAAGCATCATTTGAAATACCAGTTTGCACTGTTTGAAACAATGTGGCTGTTAATACTAACTGTGCTTAAAACCTGCTATTGAAGGTTCCGGGACTTTAAACTTGATTTTAGCAATTTTACCAGAATTGATCTCTTCCCTAAAGACATTTTATGCTCCCCCTAGAGGATTCGGGATTTACAGCAGTGACATTATTTTACTTTCCTTTCCCGGCCTCCTGTTTGACTGTTACTATCTGGGCTGTTGTTTTCTCATGGGAACAACTCAGCTTGACCTTGACTTTTAGATAACTCTGGAATGAGTGGCGCAAGAAAAAAGGGACCAAAAACTAGACAAACAACTTTAACAACTTTAACCACAGCCTCTCAGGCACGCAGATCATCTGTACCTACTTTGCCTTCAGAAGAAAAAGCTGCTTCTCGGCCACAAGCAGGGGAGGGAGAAACTGAGCAATTACAATTGGAAGATATGGCCTCAGGAGCAACTGCTTCTATTTTAGAGAAAATCTACGAAAAACTGGAATCTTTGGACAAGAGAGTAGAATCTCTGGATAAGAAAGCTGATGAGCAAACAGCTAAAATTGATCAAAACACAGAATGTTTAAATAGATTAACTGGACAAGTATCACAGAACGTACAAGCAATTGGAGAACTGACGGAGGCCACGGCAGAAAATCGGAAATTGGCTGAGGATACTAGCCAAAGACTGGGAAATTTGGAACAAGAGGTAAGACCACTCAGCAAACAAGTAGGTGAACACCAGACCTACCTTTCCATGATAGAACTGCGGAACCGGGAGAGTAACCTTAGGATAAGGTCGATACCAGAAGCGGAAGAAGGCAACTTAGCTGAGTTCCTGACTAAAGAGTTTTCCAAGTTTTGGAATTTAGAGGAAAAGGACTTTAAAATCGTATCAGCCTTCAGGCTTGGAAGACTTGTAAAGAAAGAGAAGCCCAGAGACTGTTTGATAACATTGAGATCAAAGGAGGAAAGGGATAAGATTTTGGGCCTACACTACGGAAAGTCACTGGACATTTCGGATAGAAGAATTGAAATTTACAAGGACATCCCTAAACAACTGTTGGATCTCAGATCTGACTATCTTGAACTGGTCAAATTGTTGAGGAGCAACTCAATTATCTTCATGTGGGAATTTCCCCAAGGAGTATCTTTCACTTTTAGAGAGAAGAAGGTTAAAATCAGAACATTGGAAGACAGAGATAAATTTTTGACCGCATACGGAGAGGACCTTCAAAAGGGAATTGAATTACCCTCTGGGCCTGGAGCACCAGCTGTACCTGCACCCTCGGAACCTGAAGATCTAGTGAACAAGACACCACCCCCAGGAAAATAATCAGACTAATTCAGGATGTCTCTGCAACTCTTGAGTTGGAATATAAATGGTTGTAACATCCCGGAAAAAAGGAGGAAAATTTTTCACATATTAAAAAAGGAACAATTGGATATCATTTGCCTACAAGAAACACATGTGACTAGGCTCCACAGAAAAGTGTTAATAAACAAAAGACTTGGCCAGGAATTTATATCTTCGGACAGAGTAAAGAAGAGAGGTGTGGTGATATATGCAAAAGAGAGCCTGCCACCCAAATTCTTATTTAAAGATGAACATGGAAGAATTTTAGCAATTGAGATACAACATCAAGGAGAGAAGATTTTGTTATTAGGAATCTATGCACCAAATGAAGGGAAATCGGAATTTTACAAGAAGTTGCATGAGACAATGCTGGATTATCTGAACTATGACAACATCATTATGATGGGAGATATGAACGGGGTCGTATCACTAACATGGATAAGTCACAAAGCCAAAATGTTACAAAGGACGGCAGACTACCAAAGACTTTTTTTGAAATGACAGACAATATGGACTTAATTGACATTTGGAGAACGAAGAACCCCTTGGGAAGAGAGGGAACATTTTTCTCTGAAGCCCAGCTGACTTGGACAAGAATCGACCAAATATGGATAACTAGAGGTCTGGCACCCAAGGTCAGAAAGGTGGAAATCTGCCCAAAGACCTGCTCCGACCATAATGCAACGAAGATGGACATGACACTACTACCAACCGGCTCCTTTAGATGGAAGATGAATGACAATTTGTTTAGAGATCAGGAGATTGTTGAGAATGCCCAAAAAGCCTTGAAGGACTATTTTGAGATAAACATGAACACTACGGTGGAAAAAAGAACTATCTGGGACGCAAGTAAGGCTGTAATGAGGGGGTTCTTGATACAACAGAATGCTGTAAAGAAAAGGATACAAAATGAGAGGAAAGACAAGATATTGGAGAAAATCAAAGAATTGGAGAAGAAGTTAAGATCAAATCCGAAGTCACAGCTGACCCTGAGAGAAATCAAACTTCATCAAGCACAATATTCTAAATTGATAAACCAGGAAATAGAGTGGAAGATTAAATTAATGAAACAAAAAACGTTTGAATCGGCGAATAAATGTGGGAAACTGCTAGCTTGGCAGTTGAAGAGGAGACAAAAACTAAATACAGTCACAAATTTAGAAATTGAAGGAAGAAATATTCAGAACCCTGTGGAGATCAGAAAGTGCTTCCAGAGATATTTCAAAAGATTATATACTCAAGGGCTGCAAGATGAAGTTGAGATTAAACAATTTTTGGGAAAAAATGGACTAACAAAATTGTCACAAGAAAATAGATCAATCCTGAATTGCAAAATAACACGACAAGAGATTGAACAAGCCATTCAGAACATGCAATTGGGCAAATCCCCAGGGCCAGATGGGCTGACCTCCAAGTACTACAAGACATTAAAAGACTATCTGATACAACCATTGATGGAGGTCAGCAATGAAATTATGGAGGGGAAGAAGGCGCCGGAATCGTGGAAAGAAGCTTTTATCACATTGATACCAAAATCGGAAGCTGAAAAGACACAACTTAAGAACTATCGTCCCATCTCCCTTTTAAATGTGGATTATAAAATATTTGCAGACGTTTTGGCAAGTAGATTCAAAAAAGTATTAAATGAAGTAATTCATAAAGACCAGGCAGGCTTTCTCCCAGGTAGACACCTGTTTGCTAACACAAGGAATATCATTGACATTTTGGAACTTTTGCAAACAGACATAAATACAAAAGCAGTGTTAATTTTTATAGATGCGGAGAAGGCCTTTGACAATATCTCTTGGAAATTTATGAAGGGAAATTTAAAAGAAATGGGAGTGGGACGGGGTTTTGAGAATGGGATTGATGCAATATATTCAGAACAAAAAGCTAAATTGATAGTTAACAATGTGGTTACAGAAGAGTTTAAAATTGAAAAAGGAACACGACAAGGCTGCCCCATTTCCCCTCTGCTATTTATTTCGGTTCTGGAGGTGCTCTTGAATATGATCAGAGGGGACCGGTTGGTGGAAGGAATCCAGGTCGGAGCGAAACAATACAAACTTAAAGCTTTTGCAGATGACCTAGTCTTGACCCTGCAGGAGCCAGAATCTAGTACGAAAAGAGTGTTACAATTGATTCAAGACTTTGGTCGGGTGGCGGGATTTAAATTAAACAAACAGAAAACTAAGGTGCTGGGAAAAAATTTGACAGATACAGAGTCAGAACGGTTTCAGAGAGAGACAGAACTAACTGTGGTTAAAAAAGTAAAGTACCTAGGGGTAAACATAACAGCAAAAAATCTGAGTCTTTTTAAGGATAACTATGAAAAATGTTGGTCTGAAATTAAAAGAGACTTAGACAGTTGGACAAAATTGAAACTTTCCTTGTTAGGCCGAATTGCTGCTATTAAGATGAATGTATTGCCAAAAATGTTGTTTTTGTTTCAAACACTACAGATTGTGGACAAGACGGAGTGCTTCCGGAAGTGGCAGAGAGACATCTCTAAGTTTGTCTGGCAGGGCAAAAAGCCCAGAATTAAGTTTAAGATATTAACTGATGCAAAAGAAAGAGGGGGCTTTGCCCTGCCAGACCTAAAGTTGTACTATGAGGCCGCAGCTTTCTTCTGGCTAAAAGACTGGCTACTTCTCGAGGACACTGACGTTCTGGATCTGGAAGGTTTTAACAATGCTTTTGGTTGGCATGCATACTTATGGTATGACAAGGTTAAGATCAATAAGGCCTTTAAGAATCATATTGTCAGAAAAGCAGTGTTTAATGTCTGGACAAAATATAAAGACTTATTGGAAAATAAAACTCCAAGGTAGCTTTCACCGCTGGAAGCTAAGGCCCGAAAAAGACCCAATATGGAGGCCAAATGGCCAAAATATTGGGAAATACTAGAAAAAGATGGAGACAATTGGAAATTGCAGAGTTTGGAGAAAATGAAGGATAAAGTGCGAGACTGGTTACACTACGCTCAGATTAAAGAAGTTTTTAAAAATGACAAAAAGTTAGGGTTCCAGGTGGAGAAATCGAAGTTGGAAACAGAACTGTTAGAGCCTAAGACTAAGGTACTCTCAAGAATGTATAACTTGCTGTTAAAATGGAATACACAAGACGAAATGGTTAAATCGGCTATGATAAAGTGGGCACAGGACATTGGGCACAACATTATGTTTGAGGACTGGGAAAGGTTGTGGACCATTGCGTTGAACTTCACTGCATGTAATGCTTTGAAGGAAAATGTAATGAAAATGATATATAGATGGTACATGACCCCAGTTAAACTTGCCAAAATATACCATTTGTCTGATAATAAATGTTGGAAATGTAAAGAAAATGAAGGAACATTCTTTCACCTCTGGTGGACTTGCCCTAGAGTGAAGGCTTTCTGGGAAATGATATATAATGAGCTGAAAAAGGTATTTAAGTATACCTTCACTAAGAAACCAGAGGCCTTCCTTCTGGGTATTGTCGGCCAGAAGGTGTTAAGGAAGGACCGAACATTTTTTATGTATGCAACAACAGCAGCAAGGATACTTATCGCTAAGCACTGGAAAACCCAAGATCTACCCACACTGGAAGAGTGGCAGATGCAGCTGATAGACTATATGGAACTAACCGAGATGACCGGCAGAATCCGAGACCTGGGAGAAGAGAAAGTTGAAGAAGACTGGAAGAAATTTAAGATTTATTTTAAAAAGCATTGTAATTTGGTTGAATGTTAAGAAGGATGCTAGATCATAATTAATTGAGCACCACTAAACTAGATGGAATTAGGATGACAAGTGAGATTGAGGAAAAAACATAAACCTTTGGGAGAAATATTAGATTATATTTTAAATGAATGGGATACAAGAATGTAAACAAGATGATAAATTGCGGGTAAGAATTGACAATGATGCAAGTGGGAGCGGGAGACGTGAGGGAGTCCAATGAAGCTAAGAAAATATGTTATGATATATGTTTCATTGTTTTTTATTTCTGCATTTATGTTTAAAAATTTATATATATATATATATATATATATATATATATATATATATATATATATATATATAAATAGTTTGTCTTACATAATGCAGTCAAAATAACTTCTCCTATCAACATTTTGAATGGTCCAAGGTCAATCTCTGGTTCTCAGAATCCTTATCTTGCAGCTGGAGACCTCCCAGTTACACTCCTATAACAATTTCAAAGGCTCCCTCTAGAGGGAAACAGTCTCCACTTGTATCAGTTCTTTTAAGCACAACTCAGGCAATAATCATAGTTTCGATTTTCAGTTACTTTTTCCTCCATTTTAAATGCAGAAGAGGACAATGGAAACAGTATCTTGCTCTTATTTTAGCTAGCTGTCAAATCCGTTCTGTCAATAAACTTTCCCCAAGCGTCATCTGGCAGCCCGTTCCCAGGTTCAGAGCTGTGGTAATTTGATTTTCCCCTCACTCCTGCAGGCTTACTAAGTTCAAAATTTTCCCCCTCTTCACCTGCTTCCAAGGGGTTTTTGTATTTTTAACCGATGGAGATTTAATCCTTTATCAAAAGCTTTCAAAGACTTTAGCTTGTAACGTCTTTGCTTCAGTCTATTTACAAAAGCGGAAGGCGGACTTCCTGTTTATGACCTTCCCACTTCGGCGCCAAATTAAGGTACTTAAAGATCCAATTTTCCGTTCTACTCACGGGTAGTTGTTTAAAATCCAATTGTCCACAGGAAAAGGTCAGCGCTCTCCAGCAACAGCAATGCGGCTTCACTCCGTGAAAGAAGCAGTCGATTCAAAGCACCGCGCCGCTCACCCCACGTCGCTCCGGATCCCCAAAACAGGGTTTCCCCACGAGTAGGGGAGGCGCAAAAGGTGCCAGCCGAATCCCAGGTTCACAGGCTTCTTCCGCCTGTGATTTCAGTGGGTCTCCGCCTTCGCCGTGGCGGTCAGACCCTGTTTTTCACGGAGTAAGTTCCTCCCGATCGGAGGAGCTCAGCCATTGCCGGAGGCGCCAACCCGGAAGTCCTCCCTTTTGCAATTCCTAGCAACATGCTTCAGAGGCAATCCGAAGCATGTTGGACTAATGGTTTGGCTCAGCATGTGGAGGTTTCCTATGTCCTAAGTAAACTGTCCCAATGGGAGTTCTTGTAGTCCATAAGAACATGAGCATAATCTTGCTGGATGGGTCCAATGGCCCATTTAGTCCACAATCTGTTTCTTACTGTGGCCAAGCATATGCCCATAGGATGCCTGTAAGCGGAACCTGAGTTCCGTAAGCATAATCTTGCTGCCTCCAACTTGCTGCCTCCAACAGAGGATCACCAGTAGTAGCCACTACATTTATGAATTTGCTGAACAACCTTTTAAAGCTCATCCAAGCTGGTGGCCATCACCATATCTCATAGCAATGAATCCAAGAGTTTAAATATGTTCTCTGTGAGAAAGTTATTCCCTGTATCTTATAAGGCAGGGGTAGCCAACTCCCAAGAGACTGCAATCTATGAACTTTATTTAGGAGGAGAAACCCTGTTTTGGGGGGTTCAGGTCAAAGTTGTAGAGCTTTTTTTTAGGGAGGAGGAAGGCCCTTTTTGGGGGGGGTGCAGGGTAAAACTGTTGAACTTTTTTTAGGGGAGCTTTTTTGGGGGGAGCCAGTGATCTACCAGTTATCTACCGGTAGAGATCACAATCCACCTGTTGGACATGCCTGTTATAAGGCATGCATAAAAAGTACTTAGAAAGGTGACATGGCTAGGTGATGTGATGATGTAATTCATGTGCATGGAATACAAGGAGCTTCCAGAAATTTTGCTGCATAAGGTGAAACAGAAAATGATTCCCTACCTCACCACATCAAATTACAAGTCTAATCAATGTATTGTGCCACCCAAGGCTAAATATTCCACAAACAGCTCTCCCTCTCCCTGGCAGTCAAAATGCAATAATAAAAAGTTAATTCACAATGTTATGCCTTTTCATCAACTACCTTCCTCTACTCAGTGTTAGGACTGGCCCTGGCATATGTGACTAGATCTCCCAACCATTCTAGACACCATTTCACATTTTGGAGGGACTTTCTAGAATTTGGTATCTGATGCCTGGGCACGTACATTGAAATCTAACTGATGTGCTTATTTTCTGCATGCTTCTGATCAGGTATGGGGACTCTCTGACTCTCCAGGTGTTGTTGGACGGCAATGTCCGTTGACCATGTTGGCTGTGACTTATGGGAGTTGGAGTCCAAGGGCACCTAGAGATGCAACAGAACACCCAGCTCCTGTTTAGGCATTGGGCAACATGTCTTGGGCTACAGGTTCATCTTGACCGACTACTGGTGACTTTCTGTCTTTTCATTTGCATAATTTTTTCCACTGAATAGTACAAGAAGATCACTCCATGCTAAGGAAACTGAAGTGGGAAAGAGAAGAAATATAAGAAGACAAGGGCTGCATTTGGGGGTTTATCTTCTGTTGTGGCCTTTGAGAAAAGCAGGCAATGACAGGATCTGGTTGAAGCTGTTCACGCTGAAATTAATTTATGTGTGACAGCAATTAAAAGAGAAAGTGAGAAGAAATGGAAATTAACAAATCCATCTTTTTTGCCAAGATTCCATTATGATTATAAAGGGGAGGGGGAGGAGAAATTAGTTTTGCTGGTGTCAGATACAATCTGGAACATATTTTAGAACAACCCGTCCCACCTGGCATCAGATGGGCATATGGAGATGCTTTTTAGATGACGCATTTGCCCTTATGATGAGTCAATTCTTTATCCTTAGTGATGATGATGTGGGAGGGGCCAAGGGTTCACAACATTCTCAAAAGAAAAAAATGCCCACATGAAGACTTCATATTGTATAACAAAAAATATTTATATGGAGTGCAAACTAAAACACAATTACCACGCAACGTAGGCTCAAGGGACAGCTGGTGGTCTCTTGCTGTTCTATTTGGTGTAAGTAGCCAATGGGAAACCTGCTATTATTCAGAGAGTTCAGGATTTCTATATACTGCTGAGCTCCTATGGACAGGGGTATGTCAAAAGGCCCTGTGTCCCTGGCCCCAGATCTTTCATTCCTTCAGACAAATAGCCATAACCACTGGATCATTCAACCCACAATCATTTTTAAAGGGACAAGGTGTTACATCGCACTCTGAGCTTATACACACTTACCTTTTCTCCAACTCTTTGTAGGCATGGTCCATGATTTAAAGCTCCCTGTCTGAGTCCCCCCTCTTTTTTGCCTCAAGCTTTCCATGTGAAAACCCACTCTTTAAAGTTCAATTGGAGCAAATGTCAATCCGCAGAAAACCCAAATTGATGTTTGCTCTGATTGAGCTTTAGAGAGCTGTTTTCACAGGGATAGCAATCACACACATTCCGACATGGAGCATTAAAGCACTGACCTCAGCCTGAAAGAGTGGGGCAAAAGGTAAGCATTCATAAGCCCTCTATTACTCCACGGCAAACAACCCTGCAGTTCCTTGTTGAAGAATCAGTTGTGTATAGTTGCCTGCCAGCCCCTCAGACTCTTCTCCAGCACCTTCTCCCTGCTTGGCTCTAAGCTCACCTGAACCTCCAATCAGGCCTTCTCTACCCCATGACAGCTGTTATATATATGTCTTATCAGGCAGCAAGGAGGAGAAATGACATTCCTTGTCTGCCTTCAGGTTTCCTTCTCAGCCATTCTCCACCAGCAATAACCCATCCAGACTTCCTTTTTGTGCTGCCTTTCTAGGCACTCCTTGTCTGAGCAGTGTCACCCACCCGCACTTTCCCTGTAAAAACCCACTCTTTACCACTGAGTTGAAGCAAATCTGAATCTCCCTTTGTTCTGATTCAGCATTAAAGAGTGGGTTTTCCTGAGGAAAGTGGTGTGGCAAAAAAGGGCAGCTCAAGACAAAGAGCTTTAAAGTGTAGAACCTGTGCCTAGAAAGCGCAACTAAAATGTGAGTGTTGATGAACCCTGATGTTGTATCCACAGAGGACCAAAGCACAAGAGGATGGGGTAGGGGCGATTCCTGGTGGTCCTTCACAGAAAGAAAGAGCAAAATGGATAGATTTATAGAGGACACTGTGAGACTGTTGTCATAGACAACTGTGTCTGTCTCTCTCCTTTATTGTTTTAAAAAAGGAGTTACAGACGCTCACAAGCAGCTAGCTGGCACGCAGGGCCGTGCCACAGCTCCAATCAAAAAGTATAAATGCATAGGCATAGCTTGATGGTGTGTCATTGCTCAGGATGGGGGAAATTCTATACAGTGGTACCTCAGCTTACAGACATTTCAGGTTACAGACTCCGCTAACAAAGAAATAGTACCTCGGGTTATGAACTTTGATTCAGGATGAGAACAGAAATCGTGCAGCGACAGCGGGCAGTGGCGTAGCGTGGGTTGTCAGCACCTGGGGCAAGGCAAGTAATTTGCACCCCCTAACCCGTGGATTTGCGCCCCCTAACCCGTGGATTTGCGCCCCCTAACCCGTGGATTTGCCCTAACCCCAGAAGTTGCGCCCGGTGCGGCCGGCCCCCCCTGCACCCCCCACGCTACGCCACTGGCAGCGGGAGGCCCCATTAGCTAAAGTGGCATCTCAGGTTAAGAACAGTTTCAGGTTAAGAACTGACCTGCAGAATGAATTAAGTTCTTAACCCGAGGTAAGACTGTACAGGAAAAATGTGGCTGCCTCACAGCTCCACTCAGAGGTGGTCGTAAAAAGCAAGCAACAGAAAAGAGGTGGTCCTTGAACCACATCTTATAAGCATTGCAAGTTAACTAAAAGTTTCAACAATGTGCAGATTTCTTGCTGAACAACCAAACCATTCCTCAGATTGATTGGTGCATACCCTCCAACATTCCTCAGATGAAAATAGGGACATTTCTCGCTCCCTCCAACTGGCCCTCCTTGACCCCCATTTTTGTTCCCTGTCCCCACAGAGCATTTCCTATCAGAAGAAGGGTGAGTGATGCCACTGCTACACCAACAGGACACATCACACACCCCCTCCACCATCCTTAGAAAACCCCTTAATTCTGATTTTATTTTATTTTATTTTTTGGTGGATTTACAAAAAGAAAAACACACACCAATAAATAAACTTTAGAAAGGGGCAAGATTAGATGCAGACACACAAAGCAGCTAACGGATTGAGAATGAATCCTGACAAGACAGAAGTACTGTTTTGGGGGGACAGGGGGCAGGTGGGTGTGGGGGACTCCCTGGTCCTGAATGGGGTAACTGTGCCCCTGAATGACCAAGTACGCAGCCTGGGAGTCATTTTGGACTCACAGCTGTCCATGGAGGTGCAAGTTAATTCTGTGTCCAGGGCAGCTGTCTACCAGCTCCATCTGGTATGCAGGCTGAGACCCTAACTGCCCGCAGACTGTCTTGCAGAGTGGTGCATGCTCTAGTTATCTCTAGCTTGGACTACTGCAATGCGCTCTACATGGGGTTACCTTAGAAGGTAGCCTGGAAACTGCAACTAATCCAGAATGCAGCAGCTAGATTGGTGACTGGGAGTGGCTGCCGGGACCATATAACACCCGTCCTGAAAGATCTTCATTGGCTCCCTGCACGTTTCTGAGCACAATTCAAAGTGTTGGTGCTGACCTTTAAAGCCCTTAACGGCCTCAGTCCTGTATACCTGAAGGAGCATCTCCACCCCCATCAACCAGCCCAGACACTAAGGTCCAGCGCCAAGGGCCTTCCGGCGGTTCCCTCGCTGTGAGAAGCCAAGTTACAGGGAACCAGGCAGAGGGCCTTCTCGATAGTGGCACCTGCCCTGTGGAACAGCCTCCCATCAGATGTCAAGGCAATAAACAACTATTTTACTTTTAAAAGACAACTGAAGGCGGCCCTGTTTAGGGAAGTTTTTAATGTCTAATGCTGTATTGTTTTTAATATTCTATTGGAAGCTGTCCAGAGTGGCTGGGGAAACCCAGCCAGATGGGTGGGGTATAAATAATAAATTATTATTTTTATTATTATTCCCCCCCCCCCAAAAAAAAATAATCACAAAAAATCAAGACTCTTTCCACTGCCCTCTGCTTCCCCTTTCTCCCTGCCCAGAATGGCCCTGCCCTCTGCCTGTCCATCACACAAATGTCCCATCACACAGGGGTGGGCCTCTATGGTGGCAGCTTCTCCTCCTTCTTGCCCACTCCTTAGCACGTGCTACGAGCTACCCATTGAAAAAGTCTGGCAGCAGCGGCCAGGGAGAAGAAATCGGCTCCTCCTTTCCACCACCACTTGGGACAAGTGCAGGTTCTTCCTTTTCGCCAGGCTTGGCAGTGTCAGCAAGAGGCTTGGCAAGAGAAAAAGGGGCCTTCCTTATTTAGCAGTCCTTGACCCTTCCCCCTTTGCAGTTGGAATGTTGGTACACAGCTTGTGACTTCACAGTAGCTTAACCATTTGTTGCAGAGGTGGTGCAGGCAGAGCAGGCCAGGCAAACAGAAAACAGCTGGCGTTTTGTGAAGGCCTGTTATGTAAAGGCAAAGCAAGAGGAGGGCATAGCAACCTGGAACGATGGCATTGGGTAGGGAGGGGGAGTTATCACCATTCAGTAGAAGTAGAGTATGATCTGATTCCTCTATGGGTATATGTGAGCAATCTTATGAAAGTCAGGTGTGCAAGAGGCACAGAGTACCAGCTACTGGCAAGTGGATGTGAGAGAGTCTCATTGGGAAGGATTCTTGAAGTGTGAAGGTTGATTTGTTTGTGATGCAGGCACGATAATTGTCCAAGAACATATGTGGGAAATAGTTGATTGCATCAGATATTGCAGTGGGGAAAGATTTGCCAGGAAACTACAAATACAATAACGGGTGGATTAGAATGCAAATTCCTTTAGGTACTAAGGAAGCACACATGTATTCTTGGCATTTGTGATATCACTGAACCATCACCAACGTTGGAATCTGATGCAAAATGTGACAATCTGCTGCTGTTTAGTGCATGTGATATTTTTAAAAAAGTAAGTGTCTAGTCCTTATGACTACTGAGAAAGCTTTGAGAAAACATAGGCAAGATGTTTCACAAAAATGCAGCCATATAAAAATGTGTGTCTCTGTGTGCATATAGGAAATTAAAGAGAGAGAGAGAGAGAGAGAGAGAGAGTACACTTATGCAGATCACCACATTTTGGACTGTTTGACTTGCATTTGACTATTTTGAGAGCAAGGAAAATATAACTCCAGATTATAAGGTTGTTATCAAGTAGGAAGAAAATAGAGTGGTAATTAATCTCTGATAGACACAAGCTACTGTTGAATTAAATAAGCTTACTAATACAGATAAATGCACCGATTTAACCCAAATGCAGCAAATGGATCTTGCAGAGCAAAAGATTCTGCCTTATACTAAGTCAGACTACTGTATTTCATCCATTTAGCACAGTATTGCCTACACAGAGAGGCAATTTCACTGCACACAGGTAGTGTAGTGACAATAAAGGTTTATTATTTATTTATTTATTTATTTATTTATTTATTTATTTATAGGTTTATTTATAGGTTTATTTATTTATTTGTTTGTTTATTATTGTTATTAGGTAGCAACTTTCTGGGATTTCAGGCAAAGGTGTCTTCCATCCCTACATAGGACCTTCTGTGTACAAAGCGGATGCTCTGCCAATGAGCTATGCTTCTTCCCCAATGAAATAGAAAACTGCTTTATACCAAGTCAGGCCATTTCGTCCATCTTGCTCAGTATTGTCTACACTAACTGACAATAGCTCTGTGGGGTTTCATGCAGGGAACGTGTAACTACAGGTGCTAGGATTTGAACCTGAAATCTTCTGCATGCAAAGTAGCTGCTCTACCACCCAGCAAGCTTTGCACAACAAGCTACAAGGTGAACCAGGGTTATTTGCAGAAAATTCTCATATTTCCAATTTGGATCACAGCATTATCAAGGCCTCCACACTCCACCCATTGGACACACCAGTCAGTAAGCAAAATGGCACCTTCACCAGCTACCAGTGTGCTTTCTCACAGATAAAAGCTCTGAGCTCCATTTCTGTTCAGAATGTGGGTGTCCAATCTTGGTATCCATGGGCATAGCCAGGATTGATGGTCGGGAGGCAGGCTTTATTGGGGGGGGGGGCAGAACCTGAGTTAGTTAGGTATTTTTACTGATTTACTTGATTTAGAGGGGACAGCTTCCCCCCTTAGCTGTGCCCATGTTGGCATCCAATGAAGTGTGGGCATGTTTGAGGGGATATGTTCCATGTTGGGGAGTCCAGGTCTGTGGAAACAGAAACCGTGCAGGAAGCATTTATAGTCTCTTGTGCATCTTGGATTTTTGAAGGGGTATTTAGTGAGACATTTTATGGACTGCCATAGGATACTGGGGCAGGGGGGGGGGGATAACATAGTATCAGGACATGGCCCACCATTTCCACCCTTGACAGCACTGGAATGTTGGAGTCCTATTGGAAATTGAAGTGGATTATATGACAAGAAGGACGCGGGTGGCGCTGTGGGTTAAACCACAGAGCCAGGACTTGCTGATCAGAAGGTTGGCAGTTCGGGACTTCCAGGTTGGCGCCTCCAGCAATGGAGGAATTCCTCTGATTGGAAGGAATTCACTCCGTGGAAATTAGGGTCTGGCCGCCACGGCGAAGGCGGAGACCCAGTAAAATCACAGGTGGGAGAAGCCTGTGAACGTGGGATTCGGCTGGCACCTTTTGTGCCTCCCCTACTCACGGGGAGACCCGGTTTCGGGGATCCGGAGCGACGTGGGGTGAGCAGTGTGGTGCTTCGAATTGATTGCTTTTTTCACGGAGTGAAATGCTGTTGCCGGAGAGCGCTGACTTTTTCCTGTGGACAACTACCCGTGAGTAGAACGGAAAATTGGATTCTTAAACGTCTTAATTTGGCACCAAAACGGGGAGGCTCTAAACAGGAAGTCCACCTTCCCCTTTTGTAAATAGATTGAAGCAAAGAGTTTGTAAGCTAAAGTCTTGGAAAGTCCTCTGTAAAGGATTAAACTTCCATCGGCTAAAATCATTAAACCCCCCTTGGAAGCAGGAGAAGAGGGGGGAAATTTTGGATCGCGTAAGCCTGCAGGAGAGAGGGAAGAAAGTCAAATTACCACTGCTCTGAACCTGGAAACGGGCTGCTAGCAAGACCGACGTTTTGGGAAAGTTCATTGTTGTTGACAGCTAGTTAAATAAGAGAAATACATTGTTTCCATTGTCTCCTTCTGCGTTTAAAAAGGAGTAAAAGTAACTGAAAATTGAAACAAATTTTATTGCTTGAACTGTGCCTAAAAGGATTGATACAAATAGAAATTGTTTCCCTCTAGAGGGAGCCTTTGAGGCTGTTATAGGAGTTGATATGGGGGGATTTCCAGCTGCAAGATAAAAAATTGTGAGACCCAGGGATTGACCTTGGATTGTTTAAGAATGTCGACAGAAGAAGCCTTAGTGACTGCATTTTGTAAGATAAGTGATTCATTGGATCAGCTCCACAAGAAGATGGACGTGATTACTATTAAAATTGACAATTTGGGTCAAAAAATGACTAATTTTGGACAAAAAGTGAATATCTATACAGAAACTATTCAGGAATCGACACAGGAATCTATTTTGATATGGCAAACTGTGGAGAACGCGAGGGAGAAAGTTGTTGTTGCTGAACCTAAAGTAATACAAGTGGAGAGGGAGAGAGCCCCAGTTTTACAGAGGCAATTTGATGATTATAAGTTGTTGCCTTCTATGAGTGAATTCAGAGAAAGTCAGATTTTGAGGATTGGAGCCCTGCTTGGACTGGAGAAGGAAAGTTGGATAGATCCCCTCATGCAGGGATTTACTGACCTTTGGGACCTGGACCTGGGTCAGGAGGAGATTGGAGTTGTGGGGAGCTTCAGATTTGGAGGAATTTTGAAACACGTCCTGAAATATCTTTTGGATTTTAGTTTTAACTATGGAGATTTGGCTGACCTGTCGAGAAGGAATAAAAACATTGCTAGGTCAGAGCTTCCCCGAGATCTGCTCTTCAGCATCAAAGGAAGGAAATTAAGAACAAGATCAGCAGAAGACAAAGTAAAGTGCATGTATAAATATGAAGAAGACATGCAGAAGGGACTTGGAAAAGAGTTAAGAGCCTCAGACAGAAGATCACCAGGTTGATGGACTATATGGAATTGATGGAAATGACTGGCAGAATCCGAGACCAGGGAGAAGAGACGGTGGAAGAAGATTGGAACAATGTTTAAAGTTTATTTATAGAAATATTGTAAAATTAATGAGTGTTAGAAAAATGTTGGAATGAAATTATATGGCTTTAGTAGAAATGTTATAAGGAGTTAAGCATAAATAAGTATTATAGTATTAATGGAAAATAAGGTTAAAATAAGTCAAGATAATTATAAGACAGAAAATAGAGAAAGATGGAAAGGAATTTCTGAAACAATTAATAGAATTGGAATACAAAAAGGGAGGTGAGAGGAGGTCGAGGAAACAAGGGGATGAAGGATAAGACATTGAAATGGTATGATGTATGTTTTTATACTGTTTTTGTTCTGTTTTGTTTAGTTTAATGTGTTAATGTTGTGTTGTGTATATTGTAATGTATTGTTTTTTCTTTTTTTCTTTTTCTTTTTTTTCTTTTCTTTTTCTTCTTTTTTTTGTAAGGTTTAAAAGTAATATATATATATATATATATATATATATATATATATATATATTAAAGAAGGTTGGCAGTTCGAATCTCTGTGACAGGGTGAGCTCCCGCTGCTTGGTCCCTGCTCCTGCTAACTTAGCAGTTCAAAAGCACGTCAAAATGCAAGTAGATAAATAGGTAGCGCTCCGGCGGGAAGGTAAACGGCATTTCCGTGTGCTGCTCTGGTTCGCCAGAAGTGGCTTAGTCATGCTGGCCACATGATCCGGAAGCTGTACGCCGGCTCTCATGGCCAGTAAAGCGAGATGTGCGCCGCAACCCAGAGTCAGCCATGACTGGACCTAATGGTCAGGGGTCCCTTTACCTTTACCTATATTACAAGAAGGGGAAGAGATGTCCATATCTATCCATTATGGTTTTACTCAGATTCTCATTATTCCAATCAGTTTTTCACATTTCTCCATCAGTTTGTGATTTTTAATAAAATCACAATAACCCATCAGTGAATTTCTCCTCATACACATTTAATATGCAATTTTTGAGTACTATGCACATTTTTGAAATGAAATTGCTCTAATATGATTGATTTTTGTATGCTATTGCCACTAATAACAATGGAATGTTCTCCCCAGTAAGGTCCACCTGGCATCTTCATTGTCATTTTTTCAACAACAGTAAAAGACCTCCCCCTCCCTAATAATAATAATAATAATAATAATAATAATAATATTTAGACCCCACCCATCTGTCTAGGTTTACCCAGCCACTCTGGGCAGCTTACAGTACATATAAAAGCATAATAAAACATCAAACATATTTGATAGACTAAGATGTTGTTTTGTTACTAGTGTGCTGTTAATGCTTCCTGTGGCTCTTGTGGGTGTTGCTTTGTTCTGTTTTATGGTATGATATATGTATATTCATTTGTTAATTGTGTTGTAAGTTGCCTGGCGACATTAACAAGCAACGAATAATAATAGCAATAATAATTGCTCTTTACCCTAGCAAATGTATTCCTGTACACATCACTGGGCTGGAGAACAGCTCTGCTAAATTCAGAGAAGTCAGGATTTCAAAGGATGGCTGTGTTTTGGTTCTCTTATTGTTTTGGAAAATTCAAATTAGGTAGATTCACCTTTAAATGTGAACTGGATCAAATTCTTCACCCACCCCTAAAGGGAGCCAGTGAAAATCCAGCCAGGAGCCTTTTCCAGACGATTCTTCCCCCCCCCCCCCGATACTCTGGGCTGTGTTAAAAAAATAACCCTGCCAAGACATCAACAAACAGAAGGGCATGTAAATGATTACAGCTACAGGGAGGGAGGGAGGAGGGATGGGGGGGGGGCGGCAGTCCCTGAAGATTTGCCAAGGAAGGGGGCAAACACTGTAACAGCATCCTGAGCAGGGGGTGGGGGAGGATTAAAAACAAGAAGCTCTTAACAAACACGAACATGTGTCTGCATCTATTAACATTTGCAGCGCGGATTTAATTCTCTGCAAGCGTTCCTGCCTACGCAGAACCCGGTGCACCGTGCGGAGCCTCTCGTTAAGTTTCACACAAACCATCTCTCCAGCACGTTCTCCTGGGGAATCTTCAAACAGATTCCATAATCTCACTGATAAATGACTCTTTTGCAAAATGCTATTTACATGCTGCCTCCACAAAAGGTGGCAAGTTCCATTCTCTCTCTTTCTCCTCCTCCTCCTCCTCCTCCTCCTAACACCTCTTAACTCTTCCCACGCCTGAAGTATTCCGGAAGGATTTCACATGAAGAAATAGTCAAGAAGGGATCCTCGGGTTTAAGTCAGGATATTGCTCTGGCATTCATCAGTGAATGAGATCCAAGAAAAGATAATCTGAATACAGTCTGTGATGCCGGCATACTGTCTGTTTCTAGTGCCAATCCTAATATAGTCCAAAATGGCATAACCCCTACCCCCTACCACCACAGGAGCACCTCCAGTGGCTGTCTGGCCGTCTGGAACACTGGACAGGAAAATGGACACTGCAACATTTTGCTATAGGTCCTACTTGTTTCCGGTATACAAATAAACCTTCTGGTATTTCATACTCTTAATTGTAGTGCTGTTATGCTCACACCAACAATCATTGCCTGGTATTCCCCATCCACTCTACAGTACTCATTGCTGAAGGCTCTCTTCAATCTGTTTTATTCATTTCCTCTGCAAAAGCCTCTCTTGATCTTTCTTTCTTTCTTTCTTTCTTTCTTTCTTTCTTTCTTTCAAGCCAGCTATCTTCTATATTAAAGGTATGTGGTGGGAGGGTGGGAGGTATTGCATAGCTGGTGCTTATGTGCTCATGTGCTGGCATGTAAATGCAACCAAGCCTTATGAGGAATGGTTGAGGGAGCTGTGTATGTTTAGCCTGGACAAGAGGAGACTGAGAGGAGACATGATGACATCTTCACATATCTATGGGGCTGTCACATGGAAGGTGGAGCAAGTTTATTTTCTCCTGCTGCAAATCAATGGCTGCAAGTTACAAGAAAGGAGAGTTCTACTGAATAACAGGAAAAGCCTTCTGATGGTGAGAGCTGTTTGACAGTGGAAGAGATTTCCATGAGAGGTGGGAATCGTTGGAGGTTTTTAAGCAGAGGTTGGATAACAACCTGTCACGTATAGAATCATAGAATCATAGAATCATAGAATCATAGAGTTAGAAGAGACCACAAGGGCCATCGAGTCCAACCCTCTGCCCAGCAGGAAACACCATCAGAGCACTCCTGACATATGGTTGTCAAGCCTCTGCTTAAAGACCTCCAAAGAAGGAGACTCCACCACACTCCTTGGCAGCAAATTCCACTGTCGAACAGTTCTTACTGTCAGGAAGTTCTTCCTAATGTTTAGGTGGAATCTTCTTTCTTGTAGTTTGGAACCATTGCTCCGTGTCCGCTTCTCTGGAGCAGCAGAAAACAACCTTTCTCCCTCCTCTATGTGACATCCTTTATATATTTGAACATGGCTATCATATCACCCCTTAACCTCCTCTTCTCCAGGCTAAACATGCCCAGCTCCCTTAGCCGTTCTTCATAAGGCATCGTTTCCAGGCCTTTGACCATTTTGGTTGCCCTCCTCTGGACACGTTCCAGTTTGTCAGTGTCCTTCTTGAACTGTGGTGCCCAGAACTGGACACAGTACTCCAGGTGAGGTCTGACCAGAGCAGAATACAGTGGCACTATTACTTCCCTTGATCTAGATGCTATACTCCTATTGATGCAGCCCAGAATTGCATTGGCTTTTTTAGCTGCTGCGTCACACTGTTGGCTCATGTCAAGTTTGTGGTCAACCAAGACTCCTAGATCCTTTTCACATGTACTGCTCTCAAGCCAGGTGTCACCCATCTTGTATTTGTGCCTCTCATTTTTTTGCCCAAGTGCAATACTTTACATTTCTCCCTATTAAAATTCATCTTGTTTGTTTTGGCCCAGTTCTCTAATCTGTCAAGGTCGTTTTGAAGTGTGATCCTGTCCTCTGGGGTGTTAGCCACCCCTCCCAGTTTGGTGTCATCTGCAAATTTGATCAGGATGCCCTTGAGTCCATCATCCAAGTCGTTGATAAAGATGTTGAATAAGACTGGGCCCAAGACAGAACCCTGTGGCACCCCACTAGTCACTCTTCTCCAGGATGAAGAGGAACCATTGATGAGCACCCTTTGGGTTCGGTCAGTCAGCCAGTTACAAATCCACTGAGTGGTAGCATAGTCAAGACCGCATTTTACC
Source organism: Podarcis cretensis (assembly GCF_951804945.1). Lineage (NCBI taxonomy): Eukaryota > Metazoa > Chordata > Lepidosauria > Squamata > Lacertidae > Podarcis > Podarcis cretensis. The sequence continues at coordinate 5,468,256 of NC_137184.1, read as the reverse complement.
AGCTTCTTTACAAGAATATCATGGGGCACCTTGTCAAATGCCTTGCTGAAATCAAGGTAGGCTACATCCACTGCGTTCCCTTCATCTACCAGGCTTTTAATTCTGTCAAAAAACGAGATCAGGTTAGTCTGACATGACTTATTTTTCAGAAATCCATGCTGACTATTGGTGATCACAGTATTCCTTTCTAGGTGCTCACAGACTGTTTGCTTAATGATCCGCTCCAGAATCTTCCCTGGTATTGATGTCAGACTGACTGGGCGGTAATTATTTGGGTCCTCTCTTTTCCCCTTTTTGAAAATAGGGACAACATTTGCCCTCCTCCAGTCTGCCAGGACTTCGCCTGTTCTCCAGGAATTCTCAAAGATGACTGCCAGTGGTTCTGAGATCACATCTGCCAGTTCTTTTAATACTCTTGGATGCAGTTCATCTGGCCCTGGAGACTTGAATACATCTAAACTAGCTAAGTATTCTTGTACTATCTCCTTAGTTATTCTGGGCTTGTTTCCTCTGCTGAATCATTTGCTCCAAATTCTTCAGGTCGGGCATTGTTTTCTTTATCGGAGAAGACTGAGGCAAAGAAGGCATTGAGGAGTTCAGCCCTTTCTGTGTCCCCTGCTTGCATTTCACCACCTTCTCCTCTGAGTGACCCCACTGTTTCTTTGTTCTTCCTTTTGCTACGAACATACCCATAAAAGCCTTTTTTGTTGCTTTTGACCTCTCTAGCAAGCCTGAGTTCATTCTGTGCTTTAGCTTTTCTGACTTTGTGTCTACACGTGCTGGCTATTTGTTTGAATTCCTCTTTGGTGGTTTCCCCCCTTTTCCATTTTTTGTACACATCCTTTTTTAATCTTAACTCAGTTAAAAGTTCTTTAGATAGCCACCCTGGCTTCTTTAGGCACCTTCCATGTTTCCGTCTCATTGGTATTGCCTGAAGTTGTGCTTTTACTATCTCCCTCTTAACAAACTCCCAGCCATCATGAACTCCCTTTCCTTTTAGTATTACTGTCCATGGGATCTCACCCAGCACTTCCCTAAGTTTTATGAAGTCGGCTTTCTTAAAGTCAAGAAATTGAGTCCTAGTATGCTTGGCTGCTCCTTTCCGCTGTATAGTAAACTTCAGAAGAGCATGATCACTCGCGCCTAATGATCCTTCCACTTCTACCCCACTAATCAGGTCATCAACATTGGTTAGGACCAGATCTAAAATGGCTGTTCCTCTTGTTGCTTCTCCCACTTTCTGGACAATGAAGTTGTCTGCAAGGCCAGTGAGGAATCTGTTTGACCTTATGCTCTTGGCTGAGTTTGACATCCAGCAAATATCCGGGTAATTGAAGTCCCCCATTACTACTATCTCCCTTCCTTTTGCATGCTTGGCCATCTGTTCCAGGAAGGCATCATCTATGTCCTCCGTTTGGCTTGGGGATCTATAGTAAACTCCCACAATGAGGTCCCTGTTATTCATCTCTCCCTTAATTTTGACCCAAATGCTCTCACTTTGGCTTTGAGGTTCTAAATCTTGCATCTCTTCACAGGTATACACATCCCTGACATATAACGCCACTCCTCCTCCTTTCTTGTCTGGTCTGTTTCTCTGAAATAGATTGTAACCCTCCATTATTACATTCCAGTCGTGGGACTTATCCCACCAGGTTTCAGTGATGCCTATTATGTCATATTTAGTTTGCTGTACCAAGAGCTCAAGCTCATCTTGTTTATTACCCATGCTTTGCACATTAGTGTACAGACATTGAAGTCCATGATCTAGTTGAGATTCCTGCATTGCAGGTGACCCTCACAATCCCTTTCAACTCTGCAATTCTATAATTCTGTGAATCTATGTGCACTGGAGAGAAGTGTGCTCTCTTTCCCAAAGCAAGTAGATGGCATGGGGATAGCATTGTATCTGCATCAGAGGGAAGCATGATTCCTCTTTGTGTGGTTGCACATTGCATCTGACAGAAGCTGGCCATGAAATGGGTCCAAAACATACCAGCCAGATTGCTAGTTGGAGTTCTGTTTAGAACTCTCATAATCCCTGTCTGAAAAGAGCTGTACTAGTTGCCAGTTCAACAATGCCCAGTTCAAGGTGCAAGTGTTAGTGTTTAAAGCCATAAATGGCTTTGTCCCCATATATCTGAAATACCATCTCTATCCCTCCTGAACCTCTCTTGAAAATCTGGCCACCATAGAAGTACAGAGAATAGCAGCCTGGGAGAGGGATTCCGCTGTGGCAACCCCCAAATTGTGGAACTCTCTCCCCACAGAGCTGCATATGTAACTGTGCATAGTGATGCTCTATCAATGCACCTCATTCTACAAACTTTCTGTCCCCATGTTCACCCTCTGGCTGCACTACGGTATGGCAACCCTACCTATCAGCTATCCAGGTAAGCCAAAGGTTCAAGGGCACATTCTAGCCAGACAAAAACAGTCAAAGGGTATATGAAGCTGTGCTGCTGGTGGACATCACCTGGTGAAAGGCAGTGTGGCTAGAAAGTATACCAAGGGCTGGAAAGAGATGTCTGGAAGACCACATTCCCCCCTTCCCACGACCTCCGCTGCCCAGGCCTGTAATTTTCTTGCGTGATCTAGCCTATCGGGAGGTTCTTGCTTCACCTGAGATGTTCTCTGAACGGCTATATGAGGAGCATTCCTTTAGGTCATACACCCGCCTCTTTACCTCCCCCCCCCCACCAAGGGTCATCCTGGTGAGTGAAGGAACATGATCATTATCCATTAATGGGCAAGTCAATTAAGAGTCTGTCATTGCAGAACGCTTTCTGATTACTCTAATTATCAAATAATTGTATTATCCCATTCAGTGGTGCGATGCAAAGCGAAAGAGCCCACCAGGGATGGGTCGGCCTTTCAGCTATTCGCATCCACCACTGCTTTCTGTGTGTGTTTGTAGTGGCTCACAGATTCTTCTTCTCTGAGAAGTTCAGAGCAGGTCCAAAGGTTTAGGTCAAGGGGGCCTTTTTCAGCAGGGGGCCGGTCCACTGTCCCTCAGACCTTGTGGGAGCTGGGCTATATTTTGAAGGGGGGGAATGAACAAATTCCAATGCCCCACAAATAACCCAGAGATGCATTTTAAATAAAAGCATATTCTACTCATGTAAAAACACCAGGCAGGCCCCGCAAATAACCCAGAGATGCATTTTAAATACAGTGGTACCTCAGGATGCGAACAGGATCCGTTCTGGAGCCCCGTTCACATCCTGAATGGAACGCAAGATGCGACGGCGCATCTGTGCATGCACGGGTTGCGTTTTGCTGCTTCCATGCATGCACGTGATGGCATTTTGAGCCTCTGCGCATGTGTGAGTGGTGAAACCCGGAAGTAACGCGCTCTGTTACTTCCAGGTTGCTGCAGAGCATAGCCTGAAAGCGCTCAACCTGAAGCACATTCAACCCAAGGTATGACTGTAAAATGACACATTCTACTCATGTAAAAACACGCTGATTCCCGGACCATCCGCGAGCTGGATTGAGAAGGCGATTGGGCCGGATCTGGCCCTGGGCCTTAGTTTGCCTACCCATGGTTTAGGTGCTTTCTTTAGGGGGGAGGGGGGGGGAACAAGAACATAATAAAAGTTCTGCAGGTCCAGGCCAGAGGCCCATAGAATAATACTTTTGTAGAGTTGGAAGGTGCCATGGTCATCTACTCCAGCCCTGTGCAATACATGAATCTTTCACCCAGTGAGGGGCTTGAACCCACAACCCTGGGGTTAAGAGTCTCATGCTGTACCAAATGTGCTATTCTACCCCATCTCATCAAAAACATCTAGATCTCAACAGTGACCAAGCAGATGCCCATGAGAATCCCACAAGCAGGACCTGAGCATCACAGAGCACTCCCCACTTTTGATTCTCTGCAACTGAATCTGGGGGACTAATGGGGGACTTTGTGAAAATCTGGAGGGAGAGAAAGGGGAGGGAGAGGGAGAAGGAGAGGGAGAGGGAGAGGGAAAGGGAGAGGGAGAGGGAGAGGAAGAGGAAGAGGAAGAGGAAGAGGAAGAGGAAGAGAGAGAGATCTGGATAAATTTCAGAGTACAGATTGAGAAAGTAAGCATAACCTACAACATGGGTAGCCCAATGTAGTTCACTCCAGATATTGTTGGACTATAACCCCCATCAGCCCAAGCCAACAGGCTCAATTGTCAGATGTTGTAGTCTAGTAACATCTGGAGTGCACTATGTTGGGTCAACCCAGTCATACAGCTATAGATTGAGAGAAATCTATCATCTATCTATCATCTATCTATCTCTATTGAAACTCATTCACATTTAATGAAATGAAACTCAGGTAATTTTCAAAACAGCGGTGTAGCATGGTTTACCAGCACTCTGGGTGCATCTGAATGCAGGTGTGTGTGTGGAGGTGAATGGTGTCCACTGCACCAAACCAGTCCTCACCACAACTGGGCTCCAGCCCTTTGAAACAGCTCCACCCCTTTGGAATCATCCACAGTCCTTATGTTTAGACTTCCTCCTCCTCCTCCTCCTCCTCTTCTTCTTCTTCTTCTTCTTCTTCTTCTTCTTCTTCTTCTTCTTCTTCTTCTTCTTCTTCTTCTTCTTGGCTTACCCTGAGATGTGACCCAGGCTGGATCTACACTGACCTGTTTAACGTTATTAGAATATTAGATATATTGTTCTAAAACGTCACAGGGCATACTGGTAAATTAAAAGCGTTTCATACCCTGTTTTCTCTGTAAAACTGCTGTTTCCCTATTGCCAGTTCCTGGTTGCTCTGCAGCACCCTCTAGTGTCACATTTTAATAACGCATTAAGAACATTAAAATCAGAACATAATGTGTCCATCTACGTCAGGGATGTCCAACCGGTCGACGGCGATCGACAGATCAATCCCCGGGTGATTGCAGTGGATCATGGGCTCATTTTCCTCCGCGGTGGAAAAAGAGCATCCATGTGCCCTGCTCCATTGGCTTTTTGGAAGCCCCTGCCAGCAGGCTGTGGCAAGTTCATGCCAGCAGGAGGCTTTGAGTATCCCTGGCCATGTCAGTGTACCCATGTGATTGGGTGTTGTTAGACCATTCCTGGAGCCCGTCCTCTGCTTCCCTGCGACGGCCCTAGCGGAGGTGATCGATTTATGGCATCCCCCCCAAAAAAGCAAAAGTTCTATGGCACTTCCTCCCAAATGGCTTGCCCCTCCCATAAAGAAACTCAAAAACTTTGGCCTGCCCCCCCCCCCAAGGCTCCACAACTTTGCATCCCCCGCCCCCGGTAGATCACTGCAGGTTTTTTATTCCAGGAGTAAATCACAGTCTCTTGGGAGTTGGACGTCCCTGATCTAACTTATGAAAGCCAATTGTTAACAAGACCCGCCTCTAGTCATTTATGAAATAAAAAGGTAAAGGTAAAGGGACCCCTGACCATTAGGTCCAGTCACGGATGACTCTGGGGTTGCGGCGCTCATCTCACTTTATCAGCCAAGGGAGCCGGCATACAGCTTCCGGGTCATGTGGCCAGCATGACTAAGCCGCTTCTGGCGAACCAGAGCAGTGCACGGAAACACCGTTTACCTTCCCGCTGGAGTGGTACCTATTTATCTACTTGCACTTTGACGTGCTTTCGAACTGCTAGCAGGGAAATACCAAGTGTTCATTTATAGGAATGTTTTCTGTTGTTTGTTAGAATTTGTAGAGATGGTTTTAATTGGTTTGGGGTTTTTATTTTATTTTTATATTGTATACTGCTTTGATGACCTCAAGCCATGAAGCAGCTTATGCTTTTGTAAAATAAAATGAAGTAAATAAATACAGTGTAGGATATTTTAAATGCAGTCAACCAACAATTCATGTTTTGTTAGATAGGCACATGATAGGAGCTGAAGCTCACAGCATTTCCCTGTAAGTTTGCTAGAGAGAACTCTGAGAGAGCCACTCCCACTGTGCCCTGACAGGGGGAGGACCAATCTATATATATTTTCTTACCTGTCTGGGCACATCCTCTCTTTTTTGTCTCTTCCTCATCTCTTCATCACCAAGCCAGCAATATGAGAACATCTGCTATGTCTGAGTTCCAAAGCTCAGACACCATATAAGCGAGGCTTCATATGTCTTTGTAACTGAATTACCATTTTAAGTCTGCCTGAACAAAGCTGCTGTATCTGTTACTCTTCAACAAGTATTCTGAATGAGTAAATGTTATTTTTACCTTTTGCAAGACTGTTTGTGTGATTATTGTTTTAAGGGGGAAAAGACTAGGGAAATCCAGTCTCCCTTAATGCATCCTGGATAACTTAAACTAAAGCCCTAAAACTAGCCTATCTAAGCTTCCATTTTAAGCTGCAAAAGGATGGCACTCTGCTGATTTCACAAACATGGGGAAGGAAGGAAAATATCTAATAAATATATCCTTTCCTTGAATCTATTCACATCCCAGCATAAAGACTGCACTCCAGATCTTTTGAATCTACAAGTAAAGATCATTTTCACCACTGACTTTGTAATTTTTAGTCTCCAACCATCTCATTTTTGTTACCAGCCACTCATAAGGATGGTCTTTTCACAGATGACCTCCCCTCCTGATTCCACTCTTCAAGTCACTTCAACCCTGACTCCATATGTATCTGTGCCGACACACGTAATTGCTTTTAGATAGGCGTAATTAAGAAGTGATTAGTACAGAGTTCCATTGCATATTACACCTTGGTCTCCATTTGAGCAAGGAAATTGCAAATTAAGGTAGTGCTGCCTTTCAGAGAGGTGAATCATAAACAGTTGCATTCCTAAGAGCTGTGATGTCTGTCTGTCTGTCTGTCTGTCTTTATTTTATTTTATTTTATTGTTTTCCCAGAACGCATCTTCTGAATGCCGCTTGTTGGAAACTGTAGGACGGATGCCATTGCACTTAAGCCCCGATAGCAGGCTTCCCACAGGCAACTGGGTGGCCACTGTGAGAACAGAAGCTGAATCTACACTGATCTAAAAAAACACTAAGGGGAAAAAAGTTATAAAAGTTTTCCATTGATTGCTGTGCAGCGCCCCCTGGTGTCACACATTTATAACACATCTATAACATTATAACTCACAAGTGTAGATTAGTCCAGAGTGTTGGATTAAATGTGTCATTGGCCTGATCCAGTAGGACTCTTCTTTCATTCTTACTTTTCTTTTTTACTTCTTTAATGTTTTTCCTTCACCTGAACTTGAGCTGAAGTGTTCACACATTGCAATGACAACACACACACCTACTTCTACCCAAACGTTCAGGACACTAAGCTGAATTATTGTTTGGTGGGTTGGGGCATGGTGAGAGACTAACAGGTGAAGGAGGCAAAATAATTGTTCCACTTGCCCGTAGCTGCTCTCACACTCTCCACTGCTCTTTCTTCAAGATTTCTTCTTATCTAGAAGACACCTGAGTACAGAAAGGAAGTCCTGATTCTGCCCTTACTCTACCATGGCTTTTGCCCTTACTCTGAATTGGCTTCAATATAATGCCATCAGAGATAGGGCATGAGAAGAGAAGCAAGAAGCATAGCTTCCTGTCCTTCCTGCAGCTTTCTTGGCTTTGGAGGAGACTTTGGGAGGAAGAAGAGCATGCAGCTAGGAGGTTCCAAGGAACACAGGAATAAGTAGCAGTTGTTGTTGTTGTTGTTGTTGTTTTAAAAAGTCGAATGGTTGTGCATATTTTCAGGGACTTCTTGCCACCAGCCCCTGTAACCCCAAAATTCAAGTCTAAAAAGCCTTCCACTTATTCTATATTAAGCATATATTCTAGGCTAAGCTACATGTGGCATTAATGAAAGGTTTGGATGGGGTTTTTTTAATGCTGATATTTAGGGAGGGGTTAGTACTTAATAAGATCAGAGTAGGTTTGGTCAAGGGATTTAACCATTTCATCCCTTGCTGTATACATGAAGAAAAATTGCTCTTTTGAAGATGACATTTGTTTTGGAGTGCCCTGTGTGTGTGTGTGTGTGTGTGTGTGTGTGTGTGTGTGTGTTGGAATCTACCACTGCTGCCAATGGAGGATTTCCTCCTGATTCAAACTCTAGCATCAGAAGAGGGATTTTCCTCCATATATTACTTCCAAGTCACCAGTCCCATAAGTACAAAAACTGGTTTCTGCTGAACATGGGGGCATGGGGCCTGTCCAATTCTCCTCCAAAGAGCCTTACTAAGTTCCTGTGACTGGCTGAGAACCCACAGTTGGCAAAAGCAGAGGTGCCATGACTAATCAGTGACAGATAGGATTGTAAAGATGTTTAATCAAGCCCTAATTAAACAGTTCAGTCTCCAAGAAAGGCAAAAGAAAGCGGTGGAGGGGGGGATTCAACAACAGATCCTCGGGATGAGCCATGGAAATGCTAAAAATCATTAATAATGCAGAATCACCAAGATGCTCTTGTATGAACTGGAAATGCCAAATAATCAAAGGCTTTGTTTAATGAGCATAGATTTTTCTGTTACAAGTTTATTGTGAAAGGATCTGCAAAGGGAAGAGGTTCCTTCATCCATTAAGCTTCTGAGTTATAGTTCAGTGATTGCAGCTTTGCTATTAACCATGTGTATTCAGCAGTGTCTATCCATATGTATTCAGATCTAAACCACAGAGCCTAGGGCTTGCCGATTGGAAGGTTGGCGGTTCAAATCCCCACGATGGGGTGAGCTCCCATTGCTCAGTCCCAGCTCCTGCCAACCTAGCAGTTCGAAAGCACGTCAAATTACAAGTAGATAAATAGGTACCACTCCAGTGGGAGGGTAAACGGCGTTTCTGTGCATTGCTTTGGTTTCTCCAGAAGCAGCTTAGTCATGCTGGCCACATGACACAGAAAAACTGTCTGCAGACAAACATCGGCTCCCTCGGCCAGTGAAGCAAGATGAGCGCCACAACCCCAGAGGCGTTCACGACTGGACTTGTGTGTCCTTTACCTTATTATTCAGCAGGAAATCTTGCTGGCACCAGACTGCATGGCTTGTTCCTTCCTGGGTCCCGTCATTCATCCTCCCCAATCTGCAGAAGTAAGTGTGATTTTAATTTTGACTCCATGGCAGCTGGGTTTCACACACATACACACTTGCACGCACACACAAACAGTTTCAACATAGAATACAATAAAAGCCAAACTAATCTAAATAAAAATAGAACAGAGGAAAGACAAAAGAAGAAGAAGAGGAAGAGGAAGATACCAGACCTTCTGTCAACTTAACCCTGGGTGCTAATTAACTGGCAGATAGAAAAATTAATTTCCAGTCTCAAAAATAATTAGAAGAAGGAGGTTTGCTGACCTGAACTCCTGAATTAAGGGCTATTATGCAGTGCATGGGCCTGGTGAAGGTTCCTCACTCAAGATGTTCCTCCACACCCAAAAACTTCCTTGTCTCCAGGAATGATGCATGTCTTCTTCTGAGTAAGGGGGGGGGTTGATCCCCAACCTCCCTTACCTCCAAAGGGGGTTTCGGTAACCAAGATTTGTACCTTGGTTATCTTAATCACCACATAATCATCTCTACCAACAGGAGCATCAGCAGTCAATGACTAGTCTGCCATCTTCCCAGGAAAAAGCTTTACCTTTTCAGAGGTTGTTGGGCTCCAGTTCCCATCATCCCTGGTCATTGGCCATGCTGGCTCAAACTGGTAGAAGTTGGAAACTAATCACATCTGGAGGGCACTGAGTTGGTGAAGGCTGGACTGTGACCCTAGCCAATGTAGGTATTATTACATCTCCTAAACCATGGGTGACTAATCTGTGGACCTTCAGATGTTGCTGGACTACAACTCCCACCATTCTTGACTATTTGCCATGCTGGAGCTGATGGGAATTAGAGTCCAACACCATCGGGTGGGGTGGAGTAAATTTTAGATAACAACATACAATTATGCAGTTGTCATATACCAAGTAGTACCTCTACTCAGGGCAGTATTGTCTGCTTTGACTGGTAGCAGCTATCAAGGGATTCACAAGAGAGTTTTTTCCACCCTACCTGGATACTTGAACCTGAGACATTATATACAAAGCATGTCCTCTGCCACTGAGTTGCAACCTCTCAGTTCATTGTGCACATGCAGTTTGTTACACGTGGCTCCACTGCATTGCCATTATTTTTACTGGTGTGTTGTAGCACATAAGAAAAGCGATTAAATCACAGCACAGAAAGAGATCCTGACACAACCATCAGGACTCCTTTCTTCTGTGTGATTTAATCCATGCACATGTGCAGGATACAATACAGTTTGAAAAAAGCAACCAAGATACAACGGTGTGATCACATCAGGATTGAACCCAAATTGAATGTGCGCTCATGTCGCTGGACTCCATAGGCTCCAGCTTACTAGTAGGGCCCATGGTCAGGGATTTATTACAAACTGGACCCCAGCTTCATCTGGAGGATCACACATTCCCTCATCCCTTGCATAGACATTACAAGAAAAAGAAAGTGTGGTAAACACGACTGAAGTTCCCATTTTCATTTTTATTTTAAACTATTATTCAAGTTAAATCAGAAGGCAAGGTGGAGTAGAATAAAAGCCAGCAGGTACTCAAGTGCATAATAAGAGTGTGGGAGAGGGAAATATGTTCATCCCTACCTAAAAGGGGCCATGGGTCATGCCCAAAGCATAGCAAGGCCTCCACACAAATTGCAAACTTCCAGAAAGGGTTACATCTTTGTCAAAAGACAACATCAAATTAGTTCCTCGCACCAGTCTGAAAGGCACTCATGTAAAATTTATAGCTTTCTCTCTTTTTCTCATGCGGAAAGCAGCCGCCGCCGCCGCCGCTTCACGTTGTTTGCGGCAGAAGTGGGAGGCGGAGGCAAACTTTGCAGTAGAATTGGCTGTGCTGACAGTGGCGCCCTGGTACATGGAATGACCTTGCTTGCGTGCCAAACTTCACACGGAACAATAATGAGAAGGCAGCAGAACTAATCAATTTGGAATGGGGCCCACTCGCCTCCGCCTCGCTCATGCTGGCCAGCCACTTATCATTCAAGGAGTGTGGTGAGCTCCTCATACAAGGCTGCCCTTTCAACAAACATACACGCACAATGACTTCTGTTACGTAACCCAACAGGCAATTTAGCAGGTTCATAACCTCAAATAAAAAAATTAAAAAAATCATGTGCAGAATTAGATGTTATTTTATTCTTGTTATTGCTATTATTTCTGTGTCCTGCCTTGATTTCCCATGACCTCCTGCTGCTTTTCCAGCTCTGTTCCCTTCTGCTTGCCATGTCCTTTGTTTGCTTTGTGTTGAGAATGTGGCAAATGCTCCAGAGTATCTCATTTGTGATGGGAGCTACCTTGCAGTTTCCCCACCACCCGTAGGTCTGCTTTAGAGATACCGTAAGTGAATCCCCCCCAATTCTCATTCTTGATTGTCCTTCTGGGTTTGTCTGCTGGGCAATTCAATCTTCCTGGAATCCAGCTTATCTAGGAAAACTTCTAAAAATTAAGCCTGTGTTCTTTTACATTTGTGCATATGTGCACCCACCCCCTATTTATTTATTTATTTGTTTATGTACTTACTTACTTACTTACTTACTTACTGCATTTCTATCTCAGCTTTACCCCATAGAGCTGAAGGTAGCATACATACTTCTCCCCTTCCTCACTTAACCTGTACAACAACCCTGTGAGGTAGGTACTCTGAGAGGCAGTGACTGGCCCAAGGTCACTCAGGGAGCTGCATGGCAAAGCAGACTTTTCGCCCCTGGTCTCCCAGGTCCTAGTCTGACACCCTAACCACTGTGTGGAAACCCTGGGGATGGTCAAATCTGTCAATTTCAGTTTCTCTCAGTTTCACCCCCCCCCCATATTTCTAATTTTAAATTAAGTTTTGCATATTTCTTCAGCAATGTGTGCTTTTGTAAGTCATGAATTAAATGCAAATTTCTCCTCATAAACAAATGTACGTATGCAGTTTTGACTAATATACTTATTTTGCAACTTCCATTAATATTTCATGTTTATGTTATTATTGTGGATATATGTATTTCTATGTACACATTTCCCTAATATAATCTTCTTCTTTTTTGTACTCTTTGGAGAACTGCCAGATTCAGAGAAGTGTGAAATTCAAAGACAGCTGTGTTTTGGTTTGTGTATTGCTTTTAGAAGTGCGAATTAGGGAGTTTCCAATTAAAACACCAAAAAAATCAAGTTTCTCCTCTCATCACTAGAAAATGCACACAGATAAGGTAGTCATAGTTCTTCTTCATGGCATCTGTCTCAGGAGGCAATGGAAGAGTGTGCCTTAGGAGGGTAAAGTGAAACCATTGGAGAGTGACAGTGTCTGCTGTGGCTTTAGAGACCGATACGGAAGAGACATGTTTTGTTGCAGCTGGGGCAGATGAAAGCATGTGGTTGTGCTGCTTCAGGTGTGCAATGGCATTTCTTCTCCAGTCACTGCTGTGGATACATCGGTGTTATGTACTGAGTTGAATAGGATCCAAAATGCAGCAGTCTGATTAGTCCTAGAACAATGCAGCAGTATGATTGGTCCGCAGGAGCCACCCAATCCAGCTCCAGGTGGAAGTGAATCCACAACCTGATTGGCCTACAGGAGAATCCCAGAATGAGCCAATCATGTGGGGCCCATTGTGTAAATAATGTATATAAAGCAGACATCCTGGGGAAACTTCCATTTCTCCTCACCACTATGAGCTGAATAAAGAGCATGAAATCCACTCTCGACTCCAAGTATATTTCAGTGACCAAACTATCTCCAGGCACTGTGACTGCCTGCAAAGGATTCCCATATGGCAGGGTTAATGCTGTAACACAGAATTGGTCTGTCAACAGGCCTAGTGCTGGAAGCCTGTAGAGGACATCCTGGAGATCCTGTCATCTTCCATTCTGTGGACATCACCAAGCCAGCATAGACACGACTGAGAGAAGTGCTGGGAATGTGGGATTGGAAGAGCACATCTTGGTTTGAGACTCTGTCTTGCCATGTGATGCCCAAAATACGTATTCCTGATGCAGCACACATGGAAGGCATTGAGGTGTTGCTCCTGGCAGGTTAAATTTGCCCACAACTGACTTCCATAAAACAGCAGGCTCAACATGCAAGTCTGGTAGGCCTTCATCTTGCTATTGGTTATTATCACCACATTCTCCCACACCCTTTTGCACCCTCTTGTTAGTGTGCTTGTGCAGCTCAGCATCGATGGAAACATTGCTTGGTTATGGTGGAGCCTATGTAGGTGAAATCATCTACTATCTCAAGCATGTGGTCACCAATGGAGTGTTGGCAACGTCCAGACCCAGGATGAAGGTCTTCATTCAGGGGCGTAGCTAGCTGCTCTGGCACCTGGAGTGGCGGGGGCGGGGTGAGCTGCCCACGGGGGCGCCATGGCAATCCACACACGGGGGCCGTGCAGTGAACTGCCCACGGAGTCTGCCTGGCAGTGTGGGGCCCTGAGCCACCGCGTCACTCCCAGGAGAGATGCGTGGCTCAGGCACGCTGCAGGCCAGGCCCCGTGGTGAGTGCCAAGCATCTATGGTGTGCCATTTTGTCACCCCTCTCAAGGATGACACTCAGGGCGAACTGCACCCCCCACACCCACCTTCCTATGCCCCTGTCTTCATTAGGCTGATGCTGAGGCTGAACTCCATGCAGGCTTGGGCAAAATAGTTGATGAATCTTTGTAGAGGTATCTCAGAGTGTGCTGTCAAGGCTGGGTCAACTGCTAACATCTCTTGGTTACTGCCATGCATTTGTCATGAGTCATGCTTGATTCCTGCTTGAATCCCAGGCTGTGATTATGGGTGTTAATATCATCAGTTCACTGGGGTGTTAATACATGGGGTGCATTGCCACAAACCTGGAGGGGAAAGGAAAAGGGGGCAGAAAGGGGGTGGGGCAGGCTTATACACACTCCACCATTGCGCACGATGACCCAGAACACAACCCCTGTGCAAATCGGGAGTTGCCTGCATGTGTATGTGTAAACCATATATCATAAAGACACCACAGTCTCTGCTGTACCTCATTCCAAGGAAACAAATCCTGAGTAAGCACCTGGAACCCCTAGAATCTCACACTGGTTGAGGGTTGGGGTAGCATTCAACAATGCATATGGTTGTGTCAATGGTTTTTCTGCACAGTTTTTTTAAAAAATAAAATAAATAGGCAGGTGTGCATGCATGCATCAGCAAAAGATGATATTGAGGGAACCATACATATATCAGCACATCTGTATGTTCTCTGTGGTATGAAAAATATTTTAAACTGATATTCATACACCACCTTTCAACTGAGTCATTCAGAAAGTGGCCCACGACACATTGTGATAACATAAAAAGGAACCTCTTCCCCCTTTCCACCCACCCTTTCACACACCAGCTGCCCTTAGTCCAAAATGGAGAATGTATAGCCTTCCAAACGTTGATGGACTCCAACTCCCATCAGCCCTAGTCATCATTTCCAATGATCAGTGGTGATAGGTGTCATGGTCCTGTAGTTGAATCTGGGCTTCACAGAGGCAGCTGTGCAATTTTTCCCTGTGCACCTGAGACAGCAGGCTACCTGAAGGTGTGGCATCAGGACCAGCTGAACGGCCGGAGGAGTGTGTTATGAGGAACTGCCAGGGGGCGCTTTTGCCAATGCTTCGTAGCATGTGCTGCCTGAGGAAGATGCCTCACTTTATAGAATGCAGAGGGGAGGAACTTCAGGCCTTCCCACCTGGTCCACGTAACTCTCCCCACCTCTTTCATTGGCTCCTGCATCACACCGTCTGTGCTTTTGCCTGGATGGAGTATAAAGAAGGCTGTGGGTAGAAAATAAATTACAATGCAATGGTAAAATATGCAGTTCTTGCTCTGTCCTCTTTTGCCTCATGCTCACCACTGCCATGTGGCCCTTGAAAAGTTGACCAGAAGTGAATGTCACTGCCCACCACTGGCATAACAAGAGGGCTTCCCTTGCATGCAGACTCCTAGGCTCTTAAAAGCAGTTGAAAGGCAGACGAAAGCTGCTGCAAAATAAAATTTAAAAGCCTCTCTCAATTGCGCAGCACCCCTCCCAACCACTTTCAAGAAAGAAATCTATATCAGAGACTTTCGGAGACAAGCTCCCTGTCACAGGGAAAAGGCCTTCTTTGTATGCAAGTTGCAGCGCCTCTTTCTCAAGATAACCTTTATTTCATGTACTGAATGTTAGCTCGGCTGAAAAAAGTGTGTGAGAGAGAAACCGAGATAACTCTTTCACCTGTGGAACATTATTAGAGTCCCCCCTCCTCATTTCTAAGCCCCCGCTCCAAAAAGGGGATGAGTTTGGTCTGGCGCATGAGAATAGGGAAAGAACAAGCTAGGCAAGGAAAGAATCCTAAATTGCATCTCTGCTGTATCTCTCTCTCTCTCTCTCTTGTTCCTATCTCAGTCAATCTCTTTTTTCACTCTCCATCATTCACCAGTCACTCTGATTTTTCATTACACACTATTTCTTTCCCCCACTCTCTCTTAACACACGCCAAGGTGGATTCCATTCTCACTCCAGTTACCTACCAGACCAGCTATTTTTGTGTGTTTTCTTCTTGTTGATTTTATTCCAGCTGCTAAATATGTATTTTGTGGTCCATATATACCAGGTGCTCTAAAGGAGGGATGAGGAACCTGTGGCCCTCCAGATGTTGGAGTCCATCAAGCTATGCTGACTGGGGGAAAGTGGGACCTGGAGTCCAACAATATGTGGAGTGCCACACATTACCCTGGTCTAGGTCAGGGGTGGTGAACCTTTGCCCCCTCCGGCCAGCTATCACTGAAGTACAGCTGTCATCAGCCCTAACAAGTACAGCTAACAGTTAGGAATGACAGGAGCCCCCTGGGGGACTTCCAGACCAGGACCTGCCTGCAGCTGAGCAAGCAGGGCAGGGCAGGGGCCAGGACCCTGGACAGGCAGGCTACATTGGAAACACCTGCTGCCCCAACTAGGCATGCTCCAGTTGCTGAGGCAGCTCTATAAAGCCTGCCTGCCCTGGGGGCAGGGGCATAACCAAAGGGGTGGAATGAGAGCGTGAGCCAGACCCATTGTGTTAAAAGTATATTTTTAACAGGGATGGGGTTTAACTTGGGTGGGTGCTGTTTTATATGGGGGTGAGGTTGTTTTGAATTGTTTTTAAATGTTATATGTTAATTTGAATTTTGTATTTGTAGTCTGGGGTAGTATTGATTAGGGACTTTTGTTAGGGAATGTATTTTTTTATTAGTTTGTATGCTTTAGTATTGTTAATTGGTTTAATTATTGGTTTAATTATGTATTTTGTATTTTTTAACATAGTATTTTATGTTGTGAACCACCCTGAGACCTACGGGTATAGGGCAGTATATAAATTCAATAAGTAATGAACAATAATCATAATAACATCCAGAGAGCCACAGGTTCCCCACCCCTGCTCTAGACAGTAAGACAATAACTTACAGAATAGTGACACTTCCAGGGCATTTTGTTATTAAAAGCATGGTCCTGCTCCTTTTCCTATACACTTATTCCCTGCGCATAAGCAAGGCAAGGAAAGGCAACCACCGTAAACAACAGGGTAACCATATCCATGATGAATTTAGCCATTCTGCTAAATGTTGAGGCACGACTGGAGAACCAATGTTGAACTCCAGCTGACATCATGCCTGACCATGGGTCCTGCTGGTTGGGTTCCCTTTCCCTACTGAATGTATAGGTGTCTCTATGTGCAGGCATTATCTGCCCTCTCACTCTGTAATAGCGGTGTCAGAGAATTCTGAGGAAAATGATATTGGGATCAGAAATTGCACAATGGATTCAGGCTGCATATTCATTGTAAATTTAAAGCACATGGCTCCCCCCCCCCCAAGAATCCTGGGAACTGTAGTTTGTTAGGGAAATTGCAGCTCTGTGAATGGTCAGCTGCAGTTTCCAGGACTCTTTAGAGGAAGCCATGTGCTTTAAATTTATGGTGTGTACAGAACTATAGAGGAAAAGACGGGTTGACAAAAACTGCACCTGGATTGAGTTTGCGATTGGAATTCATGATGTCACTGTAGTTTTGAAATAGAGAGAGTCTGGCACACTGGAAAAGAGCAGCCATTTTTGGCAATCCAGCCTACTCCATTGGTTGTTTCTAATGAAGGAACCCATTACATCATTCTTCACTGAGCTGGTGTTTAAAACAATAATTGGAATGAGAATTAATGATCTGTTAGGAATTTATTAACAGTGGGTTTGTTTTTTCATTACGGTGGAGTGTTCTAATAGCGGGGCAGTTCCATGCTGTGCTTTAGCTCAGGGGATTCATCTTTATGCTTATGCAAAGTTTGCAATTTCACATTGACTGGAAGATGCCAGCTTGGGGAAAAGTTCAGGGCCCTATGCTCTGCTGAGCTCTTTGCAGAGAGAACGTCTCTGAAAGTTGCCACACAAACGTCCGTGCTGCATCATAAATTACAGGGTAGTTATTCCTTAGTTATTTAGCAGTTAACAGTGTCATTAGTTCCACTTAATGTCAACTCTTGCCAATACGTCTTCCGTTAGGCATGGAAATTATAGCCAGATTTATGAAATGATTGAGAGGAATGGAGGGATTATCCCAGGCTCCAAAAGTATGCATGCAAAGGGGCAAAAGGGGCCCTGAGATGGAGGCTATGCCTTCTAGCCACAATGCCTTTGTTCTACCGCCACAACTGTAGGCAGTATGCCTCCAAATCCCAGCTGCTGGGAGTCACAAGTGGGAAGAGCACCACTTTTTTGTTTGACCACCATGAGAACAGAATTCTGGAGCAGATGGACTACTGGACTGTTCCAGCAATCCAGCAGTCTCATATTATGTTGTTATGATTAGAGAAAGTATTGGTTGGGAACACAGACAGACAAAGAGAGAATGGTGTAAGTCTTTTTTGTAATATTGATGAGTAGAATAAAGCACAGTTATATCTAGACACCATGCTGTTCGTCAGAAATATTACATTTGCTAAACATGTGCAATTCCTGCCCATCAATTTCTAAGGTTTCCTCTGCTTTTCCATCCCATGGGCTTGGATATAGAATCATAGAATTGTAGAGTTGGAAGGGACACCAAGGGTCATCTAATCCAACCCCTGCAATGCAGGAATCGCAGCTAAGGCATCCATGACAGATGGCCATCCAACCTCTGCTTTAAAACCTCCATGGAAGGAGAGTCCACAACCTCCTGAGGGAAACTCTTCCACAGCTCTTGCTGTCAGAAAGTTTTTCCTGATGTTTAGTCAGAATCTCCTCTCTTGTAATCCAATCCAATCCAGTGTGAAGCCATTGGTCTGTCCTACGCTTCAGAGCAGGAGAAAACAAGCTTGTGCCATCTTCATGTAGGATTTTTGAAGGTATCATATCTACCGCCTCTGTCCCAGTCAGCAGCAAGTCACCTACCACCACAAAATGTCTCTTCCTCCTCTGAGGGGTGGCGGGAATCATCCTCCTTGGATTGTTCTAAGTTCTTCAACTGCTGGTCTTGAGTCTTCCCCTCTTGCCTATTGGAGCTGATTCATATATTACTGGAGCTCCAGACTGCAATTCCCTTTTCCCGAAATTGTCTCTGTAATGATCTCTGGCAGGCAATCAAGCCCTGATAAGAAGTAATAACTCTCTGACAGTTTTATGTATGTTTATTTACAAAAAGACACATCCAGAGCACAACTTCTTCCTGCTCGCATTGACAATAGTTGGTCAGCCTGAATTTTTGCCCCTCCCACAGCAGGAAGGACGCCAAACTCCAGCCTTTTGCCTCTTGCCCTTCCGTTGCCATCTGATCTTATCCAGACACCTAGAACGGGGACTGAGAGGCTCGCCTTTCTGTTTCCCACTTTCACTCGACACAGACTCAGACCTCTGCTTATCTGCTGATTGCCTAGCAACGCTTTGGCTGCCTTCCAACTCTTCCTCGTCTTAAGAGCTCACAGAGTCTTCCCGGGGAAGGGGAGTCGAACTGCCCTTTCTCGACTCTGTCAGCTAGTTCTTATCTGCCGAGTCTGTCTCTCATTCATTTGGTTTGATTTCTGAGTCTAAATCGTCTCCTGCCCTCTGGGGGGCCATGTTCCTGACACTCTCCATGAAAGGTAGCAAGTGTGTTATCAGTATACTCATCCAGGATCAGTAGCCTTGGATCTGAAGGGGTTAGGTCAAGAATGGGGAAAAAAACCCTCATCTAAGTCCATCTCCTCCTTTCTCTTCCTCCTCTGGTTGTGGGGTGGGGTGGTGGTGGCAAGAATTGTTCAGAGCACTGTACCTTTCACAGCCACCTTGGTGTATTCTAAGGTTGGCAATGCTGTCCTAGCTCCCCTGACCCAGAATTCATGTCTGAGGTGAGAGCATGGAAGTGATTTTGCAGCTCTAATGACACAGTGTGGCTCATGACTGTGTCACATTCCTCCAGGGGTTAGTCTCTTGCAATGGCTGATCTTCCTCCTCCCTAGGGACATCCCATTTGTGCTGCTGTTCCATCACAACCAACTCAGCTCTGTCAAGAAACTCTGCATGTTGTCCTATAGCTAGAAGTGTGGCTAGGTGGGCCTCAGGTTGCTGCACATTCTCTTCCAGCAACATAACCAGCTTGCACTTGCTACAAGTATACTGTTGCATGTTCTCTTGTAGAAATACAAACATGGTACAGGTGTTGCAGGTCACTGCAGCAGCTACCTCACCCTCCATGTCTCTTGGTTCTGTGCATACTCTGAGCCTCCCCTTCAAACTTCTCAGTTAAATTCCCTGGTCCTGGTCATGAGCTCTTGGTCATGAGCTCCCAGAAGCTGCACTGAGCTAAGTTTGATATGAAAGGATATGATGCTATATCCAAAAGTATGATATGGTTCTTCCATGTGCTTCCACTGGGAGGGTCCATCTAATCCCACCTACACAGGTGGCACCAGGTTCTCAGTGAAAAGACAGTGTCCTGCCTTCCTGTTTTCAGCTTCTATACCACCTCCTGCTGTTCAGACCCTGTCTTTGATGATGCTCTGTGCTCTGCAGGAACAGTGGAGGAGAGAGCTGTCATGCCTGCTTCTCCCTCTCTGATATCTAGAGTCAAAAAGGAATGACCTCTGTCCTCCATCAGTTGGTGCCAGCCTCCCAGCCCTCCATCTTGTCATTCTTCTTCCTCCTCCTCCTCCTCCTTCACCTCCTGGTCTCTTTGGGGCTTCCAAACCATGCTAGATACTGACATTGCTGAGAGGCTCATGACAAGGATGTCCTTTTGGGGTCATGAACAAAGACATGCACATCCTGAGCACCAGAAGTAGAGGTGATGTGGAAATGGGTATTTTCGAACTTTAGCATGATACCCAACTAGCTTAAATGAAATTTAGCATATTGCACTATTGATATCACCACCAACATTCTGGCAGAAAAATTGTTTGTTTGCTTGCTTGCTATTACATTTTTCTCCATGAAGGAGGAGGAGGAGAAGAAGAAGAGTTTGAATTTGATATCCCACTTTATCACTACCCTAAGGAGTCTCAAAGCAGTTAACAATCTCCTTTTTCCTTCCTCCCCCACAACAAACACTCTGTGAGGTGAGTGAGGCTGAGAGACTTCAGAGAAGTGTGACTAGCCCAAGGTCACCCAGCAGCTGCATGTGGAGGAGCGGAGACATGAACCCGGTTCACCAGATTACGAGTCTACTGCTCTTAACCACTACTCCACACTGGAGGTCAAGGTGATGTACATGCTACTCTCCATCCTAATTTAATCCCCCAATAACCCTGTAAGGTAAATTAGGCTGAGAGAGGCACTGACTTTACAAGACCACCCAGTGAAGTATTTATATATTTATTTAAAGATTTATTTACTTCATAAAACTTGTACACCACTTTATTATAAAAAAGCTGTTTACAAAAAGATAAAAGCAAGAAAATTATTTAAACAAATTAGAACAATACTTCAAAACATACATACCACCGTAATGAAAAACAAACCCACTGTTAATAAATTCCTAACTGATTATTAACTCACGCCTCTTAAATTGTCCCTGGAAGACAATAGGCAATCAGTACAATGGTTTTAGATTTAACGTGACATTCAAATGCTCCAGGGCACCTTCTGGTCATCCAGCTGATGAATTTTTCTCCAGTTGCGACTTCTGGATAATTTTTAATGGCCGCTCCACAACATGGAAATTATCAGAGCATGGTAAACTGTGACCTCATCCTTCATAAAGCACATGCCTTCCATTTCCATCCTACTATCTCCCATTGCAAAACAGCTGATATCTTGCAAGGAGCTCAGGTTTCTTCTACAAACTTTGTTCTTGCAAAGCTCACCTTATTTGCCAGTTTGGGATTCTCTAATAAAGGAATAGCCACCAAGTACCTGTCATGAAGTCACAGTATCCCCAATGCAATGATGAAAATGTTCAGAAGGAAAGCAAATTACTAAGAAGCAAATAAGATTTTCAAAGGCAGCCCTTAGAGTAGCAATCTAGCTGAAGAGCCGACAGTTGTGAGTTTTTTTTGGGGGGGTGTTGGAAGAAGGGGAGTTTCTGACAATCTAATTAACAGTGTCTCTTTTCCTCCCTAAATCCCCTTTCCCCTTCATATGTGACTGCATCAATGTTGTGGTCTATACTCAACTGTTGTGGAGAGCAGTCAGGGAGGCGATAGAGGACAGGTTTTGTTTCATGCCTGCAGAGATGTAATTTAGTCCAAGAGAGAAGAAAAGAAATCTTATTCAAGGGCCAACAGGGAGAGCAGGAATAAGACAGACCTACGTTCTATTAATGATGATTTCACGCCGAGGATCCAACAAGACAAACTGATGGGTAGTGAAGACGGTGTGTTCTCAAACATCAACAAGACCTAGAAAAGGAAATTACCCGAGGGGGGCCACTAGGTGGCGCATCGGAAGATGGCTGACAATAACATCTCTCCGACCCACACGAGGTAATTTGGAGGCTATGGTGGGGGTAATTAGCCTCCTTAACCCCCCCAGGATTATGGGGGGGACGGCCCTTGCCTGCTGTGCCCTATACCACCCCCGAATTTGTGGGGGTGGGGGCACTAGGCACAAAGCCCTCCTGTGGGATTTTCGGCACTCCTCGACGCCGTCCCCGATTCGCGCCGCTGGTTGCAATGATCTTTAAAAGAAATAATTTGGACATGATTAATTGCACATACATCAAGGAAAAAGGGGAGTAAATACTGCTGACAGAAGAGATCTCTGATAACAAGACAACAATAAAATACGAGAAGAACGTCAAGATACGGTAATGACTGAGGGGGGAGGAGGGGAAAAACCTGCCTCTACCTTTTTATGTGATTTAACAAGAATCCCCCTCCCCTAATGAGTCAGAAATTAAGGACTTAAGCTGTGGATTTAAGGCTGTGTGGAGATAAACTTTCGATCCAAAGCAGTGTTTCAAGATGAAGCTGGAAAGCTAAGAGTTTTGGAGTGACGCAGTCAGGAAAAAATGCCATTCGCCATTTTGTGAGGCATTGTGGGAGCTCTTGGGTCTGGGAGGAGAAAGAGAGAAATAGAGTTGTTTACATATCATGAATCAACTCCTCGGTGGGACTTAAGAGCGACAAATGCCAAAATTTACGATGGATAAAGTGATGTTATCTACGAAGGAGATATATGGAAACCATCTGGACTTAGTGGAGGAACGGGAAATCCACACAGGATTATTACACTTGCTATCGGCTTAAGGAGACTAACAGAAGAGATCATAAAGGAAAAAGAGAAATTATACGAACAAGATATGATGTGGCAACACCAAGATAAGACTGGATAGAATTATGAACTTTGTTTGGACTGATTGGGACTGATTTGGACATTAACGCAGTAATAAGAAGATGATCTGAATTCCCCTTTGGATCTTGAAGTATGGGTTTCCCCTAACAAAATTTAAAAATTTGGCTTTGTAATTCGGAATTTATATGATGTGATTTAATTTGATGTGATTGGCCAGTTAATAAAAATTATTTAAAAAAAAAGAAAAGGAAAGGAAATTACCCAGGGGAATGGTGAGTATGTGCAAAGCTGAGAGAAATATTATGGGAGAGAGATATTAAGGCGCAGTGGCTGGTATCTGAAATGTTATTTGAAGAGAAGTTTTAATCTGGCTGAATGCTGGTGTGGAAGAGCTGGGTTTTCAATGTGGCAGCTATTGTTGTAAAGCACAAATTGAGGCATTGTTCTCACTGAACATGGGAAGCTGGCTTACACCAAGTCAGACCAAGGCTCCATCCAGCACTCAGGTTTGTCTATAACAGACTTTCCCCAGCCCTACCCAGATATGCCAGGGATTAAATCTGGGACCTTTAGAACAGATGCTTTATCTCTGAGCAATGACTCATCCCTCCACATCTGGGGCTGTGTGATTTCCATCTGCAGGTGCAAGCTCATGTGGCTGAATGATCATGTAACAAAATCCCTGTGCATAGAAAACTAGGGGAAGGGTTCAAGGACAGACATTATGTCAACATGTTCTTTTTCTATATACAAGGAATTATTTTCGCATAATGATCTTGGCAGGACATTAATGGTCCTGCCTCATACAGGATTGGAATCAGTGGTATTTTAGGCTGAAATTTTAACCCCATTTACCTGGGAGTAAGTTCTGTTGAATTCAATAGGACTAACCTCTGAGTAGAGGTATTGTGAAATATTTAGGTATTTGGTTAGCAATTGATAACGCTAAACTAATCCAGAAAAATTATGGGGTTGTGTGGAGTAAGATTAAGAAAGACATGGAAAGATGGAATAGGATGAGACTCTCCTTATTAGGTAGGATTTCAGTAGTAAAGATGAATATATTATCAAATGTGTCATTTTTATTCCAGACAATTCCAGTGATAAGTAATATGAGCTGCTTCAAACAATGGCAAAGAGCGATAATTAAATATATCTGGCAGGGGAAAAGACCAAGGATTAAATTTAAAATTTTAACAGATGTGAAAGAAAGAGGTGGATTCTCACTGGCAGATCTAAAATTATATTATGAAGCTTGTGTATTAGAGGGGTCTTCCCATCACCTCCAACCTGGACCTTTTTAAAATGAAGCCTGGGATTGAACCTGGGATCGTCTGCATGCTGAGCACGAACACTGCCAGTGAGCTATGGCCCATCCTCTTGATGCCTGCTTCCGTTCAGAGTGCTCCACACATTCTAAAAGCACCATCTAAATCCCAAGTATTACTATTATCATTCTTTCAGCCCCCATTCTAATTCTGTGCCATTTCCAACAGCACAAGGGGTTCTGTTTAGCCCACAGGTAAGCAAGCCATTAAGAATATGAAGAGCAGAAAGGCAGATCATAATAATCATAATAATAAGGAATTCCCTTGCCCAGCTCCTTTCTCACAAACACTTTTGCAGAGCCATAAAGATATTTTACTACAGTGGAATCTTTAAGAAATAATCATTTTACACTGTACAGTTCATCAATAAAGGCAATAACATCGGGTTACGTAATAAATTAAATATGATGTGGAGTTGAAAGTAATAGCACTCCCTGGCATCAGCTCCTTGTCACATTAAGGGTTCTGGCAAGGAGATTTAATATTTGCCGAATGGGCTGCATTATTGACAAGCCAAGGAGAGCCCAGGCAGCCAGCAAAATGTCATGTTAATTTTTCAGGAGCTGATATTGCTTTTCTTGCTGATAACGCTGCAAACTTCTGGGGGCCTAGTGTAATGGGTAGGGAGAGAAGAGAGATTGCTCCCATTGTTCTTTCTCCCACTGCTACTACCTTTTTGAGCTTACTTCTGTCAGTGCTCATCATATTACCAGCATGGTGCCTACCAGTACAGTCTGTATTTATTCTCTCTAAAATGGAATGCTTCTATTTGGGGTGGGGGAGGATGGGGCTGTGGTCACCCACATTTTGCAGATGGGATGGGGCAAATTGAGACCCATCCTCAATGAAGTGCCTGAAATCAATCTCTTATTTCCTCCCATAGAATTAAATGGCTCCCATCCTTCTGTATGCAAGAATGCACTCGGTAGTATATAGCTATATAAAACATAAGAAGAGCAAAGGCCTATCTAGTCCAGCATCCTATTCTCCCAGTGGGAAATGGAATGCCCCAGTGGGAAGCCCCCGAACAGGACCTTAGCCACAACAGCGTTCTCCCTACTTGTGTTTTCCAGTAACTGGATGGTGGAGGGCAGGAAGGTGGTGCAGCTCATGCACCATGGGTAGCCTTGACAGCTGACCAGTCTCCATGCTGGGTACTATCCTTGATATTGCAGTCCATGGCTGCCCCACGTTTTACCAGCTGTCTGCCAAAGAGAAAGAAGCTTTATTTATTTTTAAAACAGGATTTTCCTTGACACCATTCATGGACCATCTACAATGGTAAAAGAAAGAGAGAAAGAAGAGAGAGAGAGAGAGAGAGAGAGAGAGAGAGAGAGAGAGAGAGACTGCAACTCCGCACCTCAGTTCCCAAGAGGCTATGCCAAAAATAATACAATGTAATTCATTGCCACTTGTGTGTCTGTATAGCACATGTTTATTTCCCCCACACGTTCTGAGCAAAGGTTCTCATGGCAACAGGTGGAAATGAGAAAATCGGATGGGGAGGGACTGATTTGCTTGTTGGGCTGCCCCAGGTGAGTATACACAGCCAACAGATTCATGCAGAACAGTTTCTGCTCTGCAGCAAATAGATTTATTTTGCTATTCTTCTTCTCCAGCTGCTTCTCTCTCTCTCTCTCTCTCTCTCTCTCTCTGCTCACAGGGTTGTTGTGAGGATAAAATGGAAATGATAATCATAATCATTCATATTGCTTCAAGTTAATGGGGAAACAGATATGTATCCCACACAATTGCCACAAAATGGCTCTGGTTCTCATACTTGAGTAAAGGAATTTGACATTCACAAATGTAGGACATTGATCCAGAGCTAGTAAGGTTGGAAGGCACTGGCAGTGGAGACTAGAAAGATTATATCTTTCTCCCTTGTACGCTGCACTTCTTCAACACAGAGACCAGAGCAGTCTACCAAAGAATCATTTGGGACTTCCGGGTTGGTGCCTTCGGCAATGGCGGAATTCCTCTGACCGGGAGGAATTTGCCTCGTGGAAATCCGGGTCTGGCCGCCACGGCGAAGGTGGAGACCCATCAAAAATCACAGGCGGGTGAAGCCTGTGAACGTGGGATTCGGCAGGCACCTTTTGCGCCTCCCCTACTCACGGGGAAACCTGGTTTCGGGCATCCGGAGCAACGTGGGGTGAGCGGCGCGGTGCTTCGAATCGACTGCTTTTTCCACGGAGCGAAGCTGCATAGCTGTGGCCGGAGAGCGCTGACTTTTTCCTGTGGACAATTTGATTTTAAAGCAACTACCCGTGAGTAGAGTGAAGAATTGGATTTTTAAACATCTTAATTTGGCATCGAAACGGGGAGGTTCAAAACAGGAAGTCCGCCTTCCCCTTTTGTAAATAGACTGAAGCAAAGAGGCTGCAAGCTAGAGTCTTGGAAAGCCTATTGTAAAGGACTAAATTTCCATCAGTAAAAAATATTAACCCCCCTTGGAAGCAGGAGAAGAGGGGGGAAGTTTTGGATTGTATATGCCTGCAGGAGAGAGTGAAGGAAGCTAAAATACCACCGCTCCGAACCTGGAAACGGGCTGCTAGTAAGATTGACGTGCTTTGGATTGTTTATTGACTGCGAATAGAACGTTCGCTGACAGCTAGCTAAATAAGAGAGATACGTTGTTTCAATTGTCTCCGTCTGACCTTACAAAGGAGTAAAAGTAACTGAAAACTGAAACTAACTTTATCGTTTGAACTGTGTTCTAAAAGGGAACATTATGGATTGATACAAATAGCAACTGTTTCCCCCAAGAGGAAGCTTTTCATTTGGTTATAGGTGGCCCTATTGAGAAGGAATAAAATCATCTTCAGGTGGGAATTTCCCCAAGGTCTATCTTTCAGTTTCAAAGGAAGGAAAATAAAAATAAGATCAGTAGAAGACAAAGTAAAGTTCCTGTATAATCACGAAGAATATCTGCAGAAGGAACTTGGAAAAGACCCAAGAGCATCGGATAGAAGATCACCAGATAGAGGACTAGAGCAAAGAGCATTGGACAGAAAATCATCAAATAGAGGAATAGTGGATATAGCAACATCACCCTTTGGACTGGACCCCCCAGTGAACGTGACACCAACACTACCAACAGAAGAAGAGCAAGCATTGGGTGCAGTTGGAGGAAAATCAGAGTAATTATATCATGGCGTTGCAAGTATTGAGTTGGAATGTGAATGGACTGAACTCCCCGGAAAAAAGATGGAGAGTCTTTCATTTATTGAAAAAAGAACAATTGGACTTGATTTGCCTACAAGAAACACATGTGATAAGGCTACACAGGAAGATATTGAGTATTAAAAGATTGGGCCATGAATTTATTTCATCAGATAAAGTTTAAAAAAGAGGAGTAGTTCTTTATGCAAAGGAGAGCCTATCACCGAAATTTATATTCAAAGATGACCAAGGAAGATTTGTTGCAATTGAAATTCAATCACAAGGAGAGAAATTCTTGATAGTAGGCATTTATGCACCAAATAAAGGAAAATCGGATTTTTTTAAGAAGTTACATGAGACTCTGATGGACTATATGGATTACAATATGATTTTGATGGGAGATATGAATGGAGTGGTGTCTACAAATATGGATAAGGCACAGAGACAGGTAATTACCAAAGATGATAGACTACCAAAAACCTTCTTTGACATGACTGAAAATATGGATTTAGTTGACATCTGGAGAATGAAGAATCCTCAGGGAAGAGAGGGAACTTTCTTCTCTGAGGCTAAAATGACATGGACAAGAATTGATCAAATATGGGTAACTAGAGGACTGGCTCCGAAGACCAGCAAAGTGGAGATTTGCCCCAAAACTTGTTCTGACCATAATGCTGTGAAGATGGAATTGAAATTGATGCCAATTGGTTCTTTTACATGGAGGATGAATGATACTTTATTTAGGAATGAAGAAGTGACCAAGAAGGCCCAAAAAACCCTGAAAGATTACTTTGAGATAAATATGAATACTACAGTGGAAAAAAGAGTAATCTGGGACGCAAGTAAAGCGGTTATGAGAGGATTTTTGATACAACAGAATGCAATTAAGAAGAGAACCCAAAATGAAAAAAAAGATAAAACCCTGGAGAAAATAAAGGAAGGAGAGAAGAAACTGAGAGCAAAACCAAAGTCACAGGAGATCCTGAAAGAGATACAGTTATACCAAGTACAATATATGAAAATGATAAATCAGGAAATAGAATGGAAGATTAAACATATGAGACAAAAGACATTTGAATCGGCAAATAAGTGAGGAAAATTGTTGGCTTGGCAAATGAAAAAAAGACAAAAACTTAATACTATTACGAATTTGGAAGTGGAAGGAAAGAATGTACAGAACCCAGTGGAGATCAGGAAGTGCTTCCAGAGGTACTTTAAACAACTTTATACACAGGAGAAGCAGAAAGAAATGGACATTGATCGATTTTTGAAATTAAATGGACTACAGAAAATCTCTCAGGAAAATAAGTTAATGTTGAAGTATAAAATAACGGACCAGGAAGTGGAAGGGGCCATCCAGAACATGCAGTTGGGTAAATCCCCAGGACTGGATGGTTTGACTTCAATATATTACAGATCTTTGAAAGAATGGCTAATACAACCACTGAATGAAGTATGTAATGAAATATTGGAAGGGAAAAGGGCACCAGAGTCGTGGAAGGAAGCTTATATTACACTTATACCGAAAACAGAGATTGAAAAGACACAGCTTAAGAATTACCGCCCCATATTGTTGCTTAATGTGGATTACAAAATTTTTGCAGACATTTTGGCTAAAAGATTAAAAAAAGGTGTTAGTAGAAGAAATCCATAAAGATCAAGCGGGCTTTCTCTCGGGCAGACATTTGTCTGGCAATATGAGGAACATAATTAATATTTTAGAAAAACTACAAGTGAATATTAATATTAAGGCAGTTCTGATATTTGTGGACGCACAGAAAGCTTTCAATAATATTTCTTGGAGTTTTATGAAGAAGAATTTACAGGGGATGGGGGTAGGTCAAGGCTTTGAAAATGGTATAGGTGCAATCTATTCAGAACAAAAGGCAAAATTAATTGTGAACAATGTAGTGACAGAAGAGTTTAAGATTGAGAAAGGAACACGACAGGGCTGCCAATCTCTCCATTGCTTTTCATATCGGCCCTGGAGGTATTGTTAAATATGATTAGAAAGGACCAAGAGGTTAAAGGTATACAAGTGGGAGCTAAACAGTACAAACTGAAAGCATTTGCTGATGACTTAGTATTGACTTTACAGGAGCCAGAATCTAGTACTAAAAGGGTACTGGAACTGATTCAAGAATTTGGACAGGTAGCAGGCTTCAAGTTGAATAAAATGAAAACTAAGGTCTTAGAGGAAAATTTAACTGTGAATGAGAGAGAGAAGTTCCAGGAGGAGACAGGATTAACATTGGTCAAGAAAGTGAAATATTTAGGGGTTAACATGACTGCCAAGAATGTGATAAGGATAATTATGAAAAATGTTGGATTGAAGTGAAAAAGGACTTAGAAATATGGTCAAATTTGAAGCTATCATTGCTACGTCGAATTGCTGCGATAAAAATGAATGTATTGCCAAGGATGTTGTTCTTGTTTCAAACATTGCAAATTATAGACAAGATGGATTGTTTCAAGAAGTGGCAGAGAGATATTTCCAGATTTGTCTGGCAGGGCAAGAAGCCTCAAATAAAATTTAAGATATTAACTGATGCTAAAGAAAGAGGTGGATTTGCCCTGCCAGACCTTAAACTTTACTATGAATCAGCTGCTTTTTGCTGGCTGAAAGAATGGCTGCTTCTTGAAAACACTGATGTGCTGGATTTAGAAGGTTTTAACAATGTATTTGGTTGGCATGCATATTTGTGGTATAATAAGGTAAAAGCACATAAAGCGTTTAAAAACCATATTGTTAGAAAAGCACTGTTTAATGTTTGGATAAGATATAAGGATTTGTTAGAAAATAAAACCCCAAGATGGTTGTCACCAATGGAAGCGAAGGCACAGAAAAAACTCAATATGGAGGCCAATTGGCCGAAATATTGGGAAATTTTGGAACAAGATGGAGACAGAGTAAAACTGCAGAGCTTTGAAAAATTAAAAAAACAAAGTGCGAGATTGGCTCCATTATTACCAAATAATGGAGGCATATAATTTGGACAAAAAAGTTGGCTTCCAGGTAGAAAAATCAAAATTGGAAACAGAATTGCTAGATCCCAAAATTATGAATTTGTCAAGAATGTATAACTTGCTGTTGAAATGGAACACTCAGGATGAAACGGTGAAATCTGCTATGATTAAATGGGCACAAGATGTTGGACATAACATTATGATGGCTGACTGGGAACAGTTATGGACCACAGGTATGAAATTTACGGTATGTAATGCCCTAAGAGAGAATTTAATGAAAATGATTTATAGGTGGTACATGACACCAGTCAAGCTTGCACAAATTTACCATTTGCCCGAAAATAAATGTTGGAAATGTAATGAGATTGAAGGTACATTCTTTCACCTTTGGTGGACATGCCCAAGGATTAAGACATTCTGGGAGATGATTTATAATGAATTGAAAAAGGTATTCAAATATACCTTCCTGAAGAAACCAGAGGCCTTTCTCCTGGGCATGGTCGGCCAATTGGTGCCAAAGAAGGACAGAACTTTCTTTATGTATGCAACAACAGCAGCAAGAATACTCATCGCAAAGTATTGGAAGACACAAGATTTACCCACCCGGGAAGAATGGCAGATGAAGTTGATGGACTATATGGAACTGGCGGAAATGACTGGCAGAATCCGAGACCAGGGAGAAGAGTCGGTGGAAGAAGACTGGAAAAAGTTTAAAGATTATTTACAGAAATATTGTAAAATTAATGAATGTTAGAAAAATGATGGAATGAAGTTATATGGCTTTAGCAGAAATGTTATAAGGAATTAGGTACAGACAGATTGTAAATGTATTAAAGGGGAAAAACAAGGTTAGAATATGTTAAGATAAGTTACAGGACAGAAAACAGAGGAAGATGGAAAGGAATTGCTGAAACAGTTAATTGAAGTGGAATACAAAAAGGGAGGTGTGAGGAGGTTGCTGAAACAAGTGAACGAAAGTTATGATATTGAAATTATTGGATGTGTTTTTAATTGTTTTTGTTTTGTTTGGTTGATTCAATGTTTTAGGGTTTGGGTTGTGTGGTGTTTTTGTTTTTGTATTGTATTGTATTGTTTAATTCTTTTTCTTTTCTTTTGTAATCTTTAAACTGCTAATCAATATTATTTTTTTAAAAAAAACAAAGAATCATTTGGCCCAGCACTCACATATATGGGATCTTACTCCAGATTGTGTATGACTGGATGACTTTGGTGATGGAGACTAAAAGATTCTCTCTTCCCCACCATCATGCACACAATAGTCTACTGAAGTATACCAAAGAATCAGTTGCCCTGGGATCTTTATGTACCTAGCATTGTGCAATGTTCTGTTGACTATGTAAGGAGCATATATTTCCTGTTTGCCAAAAGAACAGAAGAATGCTTGAAGTCTGTTTCATAATGGCCTTGTGCACTTGCAAGTGTGTGTGTGTGTGTGTGTGTGTGTGTGTGTGTATGCACTGATGTCAGGGCTGCATTGTGGGCAACAGTCTGATGTGAGCAAGGAGCTGAGAATCAGGACAGGCCAGTAGTTTGGAGGACCGAAGTGTGAGTTAGAACCAAAGGACATACAAGATGCCAGGACCAAAAAATAACACATGATTCAAGCACATAACAGAGCTGATAATTGTCTATAGTGAGAGGAACCTCACATTCATAGTTGTGCATCTGAAGGCTTCCCTGGAATCTGCAACAAGTAGGGTTGCAGGATTCTAGGCAAGCCTTCATGCACTAGCATTACTTAACACACATGTAAGTTTAGTAGGAGACCCTGGGTCAGCAATATCAACTTGGAGCTATCCAAGCTACTGAAGCCTGTCTCTACCTTTCATAGACAAAAATTATGAGATTACACCTGCAAGCTCCTTTAGTACCCTTGGATGCAGCTCATCAGGCCCTGGAGATTTGAATTCATTTAATGTAGCTAGGTGTTCCCTTAACACCTCTTTTCCTATCTTGGGCTGCAGCTCCTTCCTTACATCATTTATTCTGTTATCACCAGGTTGGGCATCTCTTTCCTTTTAGGTGAAGACAGGCAAAATAGTAGTTCCCACCTTCTCTCTGTCACTCAATAGCACACAGTGGATCTACCACTTGCTTGTTCTTCCTCTTGCTTTGGACATAGCTGAAGAAGCCTTTTTAAAATTATTAATTTTAAATATTATTTTTTAAATTATTTTTAACCTGAGCTCATTCTGAGCCTTGGTCAGCCGATGTTCCTCCTGCAACTCTTTTTTTTTTTAAATGATATTTATTGAAGTTTCCATTAAAACACAAAAATACACAAACACAAACAGACAAAATACAAGTATATTTTCAGTCCTTTTTTTCTCTTAAACCTTATTTCCTCGACCTCCTCACACCTCCCCCTTCTGTATTATAATTTCATTACTATCCACTCAACAAGTTCTTATCTTATTTCTCAACCTAAACTTAACAATTTGTTATGTCATGCTATTATTTTCCTTTTCTTCTTTCTTTCATTCCTCAATTTATTTTTAAAACCTTATATCTATTTAAATTAAAAAAACAACAACCCAATTTTAACTTAATCTTAAACCTTTTTCCTAAAGTCGGCCCAAATTTCCCTTCCACGATTTTTCCACATTCCCTAAAAGTTATAAATAAAGAAATAAACATATAAACAAGATCTAAGCAGATTCTATCACCCTTCGGATTTTCAATTCCCACCCTCCCTTTCCCGGTTTTGATCCCCAAACCAGTGTCCATAAATGCGCCCATTTCTCAGCCTGGATCCCAAACACCTGAGGCTTTTAAACCTCTCTCAGTTTCTCTCTGCCGGTCTTTTTGACAGTCCTTTGTTTCCAACACCAACTCTCGAAGAAGCTCTGTCCCAATAATGTCCATTTTTCTTCCCAGCAGGCCTCTATATTCAAAAATGGAGCTCAAATTTTGTTTCTTAAGTCTTTTAAATCTATATGTCCCAAAAGCTCCAATTTCCATCTCAATCAAATTTATGCTACCAGGCCTCTGGTCCAGCTTTGTCTTCTGCAACATTGTGGCTTCGTCTTTAATTTCCAGCAAGTCCTCATATGTCTCTTGGGATTTTTCAAACTTCGTTTCCCCAGCTGCAGCAGTTTCTATTTCAACTTCAAGGGCTATTGGTTCAGAAACGAAAACTTGTGTCAAGGCTTTTCCTGTTCCCACAAGATTGTTTACTGTATCATTCAGTGCTGTTGCCCTTGTTGTTAAGATGTTGCTCTGCTCCTGGAACTTTCCCAGGAGATAAAAAGTCCTGTTCAGCTCAGCGAGTATTTTTCCACTTACAGCCATTTCTTGCAGTATTCCAAAACTCCCCTCTAGGGGGATTCTGTTTACTTAGTATCTTTAAAATTCCAATCCAATAGACCAAAATGTAACTTATTTTCCTTTGCTTCCGACAATTAATCCAAATCTGAGAAAATCTAGCCAGGAGAATCACCAAAAACAATGTTTCCTTTTATTTCCCAACTTTGACAGCTAGTTTGACAGCTGTCCAAGTCCGTATCTTTCCAGCAGGCTCTTTCACAGATCGCACCCGGGTCCCGGGGGGTTGCACTTTAATTTAAACCAATTCTTATCCTCCAGCAAAATCAAATATACTGTCCAATCGCGAAGATAGTAATTTTTCTTCCAAAAAGGCAACTTTTTCTCTCAACTTTGGTTGGCTGGTCCTTGCTTTAGATTATCTACAAGGCGGGGGGGGGGACTTCCTTTTTACACTTCCCCCGATCGTGCCGAATTTTAAGAAAGAATTTCCCTTTTAAGTCCAATTTCCATATTACTCATGGGTTGTTGCTTTTAGTCCGAATATTGAAGGAAAAAGTCAACGCTTTCCATCCATGGCATGCGGCTTCGCTCAGCAGGGGAAGCAGAGGACTCTCAGCACCGCGCCGCTCCCCGCCTCCGTTCCGCAGCCTTTAAAAAGGCTACTTTGCGGGTCGGGGGGGACGCTAATGGTGCCCGCCGAGTCACCACGTCCACAGGCATCCGCACCTGTGGTTTTTTAGGGTCCCCGCGTCGCCGTCGCGGCAGAACCCGATCCCTACTGAGCCGATTCCCTCCGGAGATCGGAGGGAATCCGCCATTAGATGTTGGCGCTAACCCGGAAGTTCTCCTCTCCTGCAACTCTTGGCTACTCCTGTATACTCCTCCTTTGTAATTTCTGCTTTCTTCCATTTCTTATACACTCCCTTCTTAACTCTCAGCTCATCTGTAAGCTCCTTATGCAGCCACACTGGTTTCCTTAGATACCTCCCATTTTCCTTTCTTGTTGGAATTGTCTGCATTTGGGCCTTCATTTTCTCCTTTTGGAAACTCCCATCCATCTTGGACTCCCTGCTCTTTGAGTATTTCTGACCATGGGATCTCACCCAGTAGCTTCTTAAGCCTTTTGAAATTGGCCTTCTTAGTTTCCAGAATACCTGCCCAACTGCACTCAGCTTTTCCTCACCTCTGTATCATGAAACCAGGAGGACATGTCAATCAGTTCCTCCCTGTTGGTGAGGTCCAAGATACATGATCCCCTTGTTGCTTCTTCCACCATCTGGGAAATGAAAATGTGAGCAAGGCAAAAGAGGAATTTGCCAGACCTTGCATTCTTTTTAAAAGTACATCAATATCTTTTCCATTTTTTTAACCAAACCAAGACTTTTATGAAAACACAAAATGGAGGAAGGAAGAAAGAAAAAGAAATAAATAGAAAAAAGTAGAAAAGAGGTTAAAAGAGAAAGATAGAAAAATAGGATTCAGAAAATAAAGAACTTTGAATTCTTCATCTGTCTGCTATATAAAAACAATATTCACTTCATCCAACAGACCATGCATTCTTGGCAGAGTTTGAGTTCCAACAGATATTGGGGAAATTGAAGTCTCCCATTACTTCTAGATCTCTCCTTTTTGATGTTTGGTAATCTGCTCTAGACCTTTCCTCCCGTCCTTCTGTGATACTCTCATCTCCATTGCCTAGGCAGATTTGTGGCATTTTTAAAAACCAGAAATTCTCCATTAAAATATTGAAGAGGGACATTAAATATTTATTTTATTCAGCTCCTTGTTAGGACAGAAGGGAATGAGGCAGCGGGTGAGGGTGGGGAATCTGACAGAATGGAACCTAATACAGTAGTCACATATTTTTTTGAAGAGGCTGTTTATGATTATGGTGCCTGGGGGACTTGCAAGGATAGAAACTGAGAGGAGGTGACAAGAGCCTCCACTACTTCGCCTTTGTCACTGTTATCTGGGGGCTTACACACATGCTCTCTTGCACACCTTTGCTTATGCATATTCCTTCTCTCTCTCTTAATTCTCAAATTGAACAATGCCAAGGCAATTGACTGTGCAACCCAACATTTGACCAAAGAAAATAGTGCTTTTTTTCTAAGAGGTCTCTGAGGTTTTTTTCTCTGAAATCTAAAATGTTGAGGACCTTTTCCAGATGTTTTTAAGTCTGCCTTCCACTGCTCAACAGACTCCCCCCCCCCTCACCAAGCCTGGTTCCTGCTACCTACTCCTTCCCCTAAGCTTCCACCCATTTATACTTTCCACCCACTTATCTTTCAGCAGCAGTGTTCAGGTGGTGGATATGGATTGTCTGGTCTTTCACCATCAGCAGGCTCCAAAGCCTTACCAGCAAGAAGTTTGTAGGGCAAAACATATAACTGGGAGTTAAAAGTTTCCATGGTAAGATCTCAGAAACCTTGGCAAATGATAGCTTTGTTCAGATGTTCTGGTAACATTTTGACTAAGCATATGGGGGGAGGGATGTGTGTTCTAGTTCTAGCCTCTCATCTCTGTTTTTTTCATTCTCTATGAGCTAGAGTAAAACAACTGCAAAGTGAGTACTCCTGTTGCTGTAGAAGTTTTCCACACATTTTCACATCCTAGAGAACCAGGGGTTTAAAAAGCTGAGGGTATACACTAGGGATGGGGAAATCACAGGACTGGGAGGCAAATGTGGTCCTCTAGACCTTTCTATCTAGCCTTTGGGAATCTCCCTAGGCCACACCAGTGCTACTTTGGATTCACTTTGAGTGATTCTTTCTGGTTAGAATGGGTCCTCACTCTCTGATAATGTCTCTTGCTTGCTGGGATGGAAAACAGAGAGGGGTGTGTGAGTACGTGTAGAAACTACCCTACTGTACAAAGGTAGAATTCACATCTGTGGCTCTGCCATCTCTTTCACCTGCCCTTGGCCACCCCTGTTATGTAGCCCCTGGGAAGCTGTTCAAAAGGAGATATGGTCCTCAAAACTAATAATGTTCCTCACCCTGACATACATGTACAGTCATACCTTGGTTCTTGAACGCTTTGTGACTTGAAAGTTTTGGCTCCCTAGCACTGCAAATCCAGAAATAAGTTTGCGGGGGGAAATTGGGAGCAAAACATCCAATGCAGCTTCCACGGTTTCTGATTGAGTGCAGGAAGGTCCTGTAGCCAATTGGAAGCTATGCCTTGCTTTTCGAACGTTTTCGGAAGTCGAACGGACTTCTGGAATGGATTCCGTTCAAGAACCAAGGTACGACTGTATAGATTAGACTTGCACTTCACAGTCACCCTCCAGTTTGTGGAAAGTGACAAAAACAAGGATGGGGGAGAAGCAGTTAGCAGGCTGATCCACACAGCTTCCCCTCAGATGTTAAGAAAATCCAGCATTGCAGTGGCTGAATAGGACTTATGACACTTAAATATCTTTGTGCTTAAACTTCCTGTTGGTTAAACTTTGGAGGACTCAAAAACAGCCTTTCCTTTCTGGTCCTCTTTCTTATATTTTGAGGGGAAAGATGGGGGAAGTTCAGGATGTGCCCAAGCTTATCTATGAGCCAATATGGAGCTTAAATTAGTTTGGATTTCTGAACTGATGTGGAGGTAAGGCTAAACCCACTGATCCCCACCCAACAAATATAGCAGCAAACAAAAAACAAAGGATTCCTCATGTACTGATGCCACTTTAGAAACCATAATAGACAATTCAGAACTCCCAAATTGGAAGGAATGATCAGCATTTCAAATGCATCCCCAGCAGCCTATTGAGCATCAATATTATTATTTTTCTAGTGGCACAAACATCGCAGGGCATTTAGCCTATTCTCAAGATGAGATTGAGCAGATGGAGGAAACGAAACAAAACCAATATTGCCTGCACAGAGAAGCACCTCCCCATTTCTCACCTCTTCAACCCACCCTTCAAGATCCCCCAAAGAGCTGTTAAAATGCTCACACGTGCATGAGCAAATGGCATTTTATAGCCCACTCTGTTTTATCACTAATTACCCAATCTCCTGATACCCCTCCTTATGCTCACAGCAGCTTAAAAATGATATTTCCTGCAAATAACAAGTGATTCTGGGGCTGCACAACCCACACCCACACCTCCCATCATTATGGTTAAGTCAACATTTTCACCTACTTAATGTAAATTTCTGTTATTATTTTAAGGGCTGGCTACCAGTGGCCTTGCGGGGAGGGAGGAGAAAAAGTAGATTAATGCTGTTTCTGGCATGTAGGAGCTGCTAGAGAATTGGCGTACTGCAATGGAATATTTGTGTGTGAGAGAAAGAAGGGGTCAAATTTGTCTTCTATCTTTGGTTTCCCTTTTCCAATGATCATATATAATTTCCTGTGCTCATATAATCCAAGTGCCAAAAGAGATGGAAGACTGGTGATGAGGGACAGGTGTGGGGGAATATTCCCTTCTGGGCAAGCTTTTCAGGGCCATGTGCCAGTGATGAGTGGAGACAGAAGCAAAAGTACAGTAGGCTGGTTTCTGCACACATTCATGCACCTGTCTTTATTCTCTATCAAGACGAGCATTATAATAATTCATTGTCCCATTCCACCCAAGCAAAAAACACTTGTGGTGGGGAGTGGGAGAGAGAATCGGGGCCAGTGACGGGTGTGACCTGGGGATAAGGGTGGGTAGAAAGTCCAGGGAGCCAGATAGAGATGCCTGGAGGGCTGTGTTGGGCCCACAAACCTGGGGCTCATCACCCCTATCATTTGGTAAAGGGTCATTGCTCTATGGTAGAGCATAGGCTCTGCATGCAGAAAATGTCCCATGTTCAAACCTGGCACTTTCATTTTAAACAGATTGATGGGACATATCTTTGCCCCGGACCCGGAAAAGCTACTGTCAATCGCACTAGCTCAGACTGGGATAGATGGACAATTAGAATGTCTATGGTGATCAGTTATCCTGCCTACTTGATTTTAAGACCAACTGCAGTGATCTCTGGAATTGGAATATAGCAGTAGTGCTATGGGAGCCACAGCTTTGTTTGTTTTTTATTCAAATTTCCCACCTGAAACCTTACTGGAGTTTTCAGAACTGCAGTAGGAGCAGTTTTTAGCAGAGCAACAACATACAAGGGAAAGGGGCAAAGTCATCGCTAGTACTGCTTCCCTAGTCCATCGTATGTCCCTCATAGAAGTTAAAATTAAAACATCCAATAATGGATAGCCTGTTTTTCATCCAGTGATGGCTGGTGTGCATTGGGGCTGGTAAGGTAAAGACAGGGAGGACAGCAATAGGTGCAGCCAGAGCCACTTACAGGCAGAGCCAACTAATTCATATTTTGACCACATTCTCCTCCCTGCTGAGTTCTACAAGTGGGAAATTCAGAGAACTTACAAAAGGGTGAAAGGCACTGTGACTGGAGAATAAAAGAACATAAGAAGAGCCTGCTGGCTCTGGCCAATGTACCATCTAATTCACATCCTTTTCTCTCAGTAGCTGACTAGATATCTGTGGGAAACTAACAAGCAGGATTCAAGCACAAGAGCCCTTTCCCATCCTGTGTTTTCGAGCAACTGGTATTCAGAAGTGTTACTGCATCCAATTGTGGAGGCAGAGCATAGCCACCATGGCTAGTATCCATTGATAGCCTTCTCCTCCATGAATTTGTCCAATCCTATTTTAAACCCATCTGAGTTGGTGGCCGTTATTGCCTCCTATGGGAGTGAGTTCTATAGTTAAACTATGTGCTGTGTGAAGAAGTACTTTCTTTTATTTGTCCTGAATCTTCCAACATTCAGCTTCATTGGGTGTCCACCAGCTCTAGTGTTCTAGCCCTGGACTGAAATTGGAGCCTCCAGTGAGCAAAGTCCACCTTCCCTCTATCCTTTACAGACTTTACAAGATATTGTTTTCCATTTTTGCAACATTTTGGAGACAGTCTATCTGGTTTTCTTATACAGTATTTTGAGTTCTGTGTCTACCTGGCTGTCAGAATCAATTCAGATCAATCTAAATGCTGATTCAGCACTGACTTGATCCAATTCAAATTAGGTCCAAATCAGCCCAATTTGGTTGCACAGTCCTATTGCCACACAGTGGCTCAGTGTGACCTAAGTTTCTTCTTTGCCATCTCTACCTTTCAGATAGTTTTAATGGACCTACTCAGTCACCCTGAGTCATGGAAGATTATGACAGCCATTAAGCAGAGAGAGAGAAGAGCAGAATGTAAAACTCACCCACCTCTCCCAAAATGAAGAAACCAAAAACTGGATTAGTATCAATGGCCCAGGGCTACTTACTACAAACACCCCTTAAATAAAAGAGGCAAGTGACGCTGACCTGAATTGCATTGTACTGCAGATGAAGAGTGTTCTCATCCAAAGGGCTGCTTTTATATCACCACTTGGCTTCCTTTGTGCCTTTTTGTTCTGGACTTAAAACGACTGCAAAATGCAGCCAATTTGCAGTTAGGGTGGTGGCAGGATGTTTCAGAAAGGCAACTGAATGACCATTTCTGAAACTGAGACACAGAATTAACAGTCCAGAGTCACTCACAAGCAAATGAGAAAGAAATCTGTCTCCTTCCAGAAACATCCCACCAAAAAGGGTAGGGGCAGAAAGGCTCTGCAGTGACTTCTCAATCTAGCCGCTCTATAGTTTGGACTCATCTTATCTTCAGCCAAGATGTTAGCACATCCTTTCCTTTCCTTTCCTTTCCTTTCCTTTCCTTTCCTTTCCTTTCCTTTCCTTTACACCAATAGGTAACAAGTCTATTAATTCTTCATCAGGCAGATTTACAAAACACAAGCACACAGTTACCCTGGCAACCTTTCAAACCCCTGTCTCTGTTCACACCTCAGGGCCAGGGGGAGGGAGTTCTCTTGTATTGCAAATGGCCCTCTATTGTTCTTTGATGTCCCTAGCTCAGCTAGGTTGTTTTGCATAAGCTAGCCCAGGAGTTCCTCTTCAGCTTGCATTCTCCCTTCATATCTCAAATAATCAGAATCCTTGCATTTATTATTTTCTATGGTTTAGGGGGGTTCTCTCCCCTTAAATTTATAACACCATTAAGGAATTGGGTGCTCTGGGAAACTGCATTTTCCCAGGTTACCTTCCATCTGAGATGCTGCCATCACAGCATTCAGTGAATTAAGGAGGGAGGGATGAGAGAAGAATGAGAGAGAAGAATCAAGTCAGCCTTCCCCATTACTACTAGAAGACAGCTTTGTCATTGGCTCCAGCTCCCCCTACTGTTGGCCTCCTTATCAGTTCCAATGGCCACCAGCCACCACTGAGTTCCATGAACGGCAACATCTCATGTTGTATTGTAAAAAAAGGGATGGCACTCCCCACCTGTCCTTGTGCTTTTTCAATGCCTGTTCTAGTTAATGTTTGGGGGTTGCATTGCCCTTTTGCTGAATTTGTTTCATCTGCCTTTGTCTTCTAGGAAAGTTTTCAC
The DNA here is from genome assembly GCF_951804945.1 of Podarcis cretensis. Classification (NCBI taxonomy): domain Eukaryota; kingdom Metazoa; phylum Chordata; class Lepidosauria; order Squamata; family Lacertidae; genus Podarcis; species Podarcis cretensis. The sequence continues at coordinate 5,427,421 of NC_137184.1, read as the reverse complement.
AGCACCTGCTTCCTTTTGTTCTCTCCAGTTCTTAATTTGCAAAGCATGTTCTCATATTCTCTTGGCTTCCCTCTCAGCAAGAGGTTTAACACTAGGCAAATGATTTGTCTTGTTTCCCAAACCTCTTTGAAAATATCAATTTATTTGTAGCCTACTTTTTTAGGGAAGACTTCTGGCTTAGTATGCTAGGATGTTGGATCAGCTGTATGGGTCTCTCCTTCCAGCCTTGCCAACTTCCACCATAATCTGCCTGTGGAAAGACACCAATGTCATCCCACCAGTGTGGAGCTCCTCCTTCCACCCACTGAGTGCTCTGTTTCTAAACTGGGGTGTTTGGGAGATGGGCTCAGTGAGTCCAGGATCCACTGGTACATGTGATAGTACCAGGCCTGGCCACTGCACAAGGCTGGCACAGCAATCTGCCTGTTCCCCACCTTCTAAGCTGGTGTGCTTGGTAGGACTGTGGATGTGGTGGTGGCAGCCCCCCTCCTCTGTTAAACCCACCTGGCAGTCCCTGTAGTTAGAATTTCACCTTTAGGATGATACACCAGTTGCAACTTTAACTGGAGAAGTCAAATCTTGCTTGTCACATCCTGGCTGGACTACTGCCATGCACTCATCATGGGTCTGCCTTTACAGATAGTTCAAAAATATCAGCTAGTACAGAATGGGTCCACCTCAGTCCTAGGAGGTCAGCTCTTGTGACACTATAACAAAACTGGTAAAACAAAAGATGTGTCAGGAAACAGTTCACTTATATACATATTAAATTCAGTGGCGCTTACGGGCTTCTAAACAAGATGATAAATGTGCATCTTTTATTTACTTCAGTTCCTTAAATTAATTGCAGCGAAATTAGTTTAGGTCTTAATATTTGGCTTCTGAGATAAGTTGGTACTTTCTGACAGTTTCCCAACCTTCCATAAATCTCACTCCTGAGGATCCTCTATTAGTATAGCAGACCAGGGGATCACCACACTCCTCCTAACTGATTTGGGGTTATAAATCTCTCCGTAGAAGTTTTGTTCCATTCTTAGAGACCCAAATAGAGTGTTCCCTCACCACTCCACTTCTCCTGTCTTAGATTCAGCTGCCCAGTTCTCACTTGTCTGTATACTCTCAAAATATACTAATCATTGTCTTTCAGTCTAAGCCCAGAGACTTCTTTCTCTGGGTGTAGATTTTTCCCTCAGGCTGGATTTTATATGCACAGCACAGAGGCTATATTCATATCCAGTTGAATACCAGAATCCCAACTCTCAAATGATTTTTCTTTTCCCCTCACAAAGTACTGTCCCCACCCATCCCCTCTGGCTAGCTGTACATGCAGCCAATCAGAGCAGCAGCGTAGTTAGGAGTGTGTGCTGGGGGGGGGGGGTATCATCCTGGATGGCACTTACCTTTGAGGGTGGCACATGGGAGCCTAAGGTGGCACACAAGCCCAGGTGCCCCAGAGCCTAGCATGCCACTCTCAAAAGCAGCACAAGGTTGGGCTCGCAGCACACCTGAGCTGCTGCGTCCCCCCTGCCTCTGGTGGCCAAGAAGGGTACAACTTCTTCTTCTTCCTCTTCCTCCTCCTCCTCCTCCTCCTCCTCTTCTTCTTCTTCTTCTTCTTCTTCTTCTTCTTCTTCTTTGGTAGTCACTCGTAGCTGAGTAAGATTGTCTTCCATAAACATGGGTTTAACAATGAATCCGTAAGTGACTGTGGAGGCCAATTCTGAATCCACACGTCCTTCCACAGTGGGGATATTGGTTCCTGGACAGGAGTTGATCACGGTGTGGATTCGCCAAGTGTGCCTTCCTCCTAGCACAATTCTCCCTTGTGTTCTGAATTCTAGTGTCTTGAAAGTTCATGACACCTTTGGTAAAGGCTGTTCTCCAATTGGAGCACTCACAGGCCAGTGTTTCCTAGTTGTCACTGTTTATACTACATTTTTTTTAGATTTGCCTTGAGACAGTCTTTAAACCTCTTTTGTTGACCACCAGCATTACGGTTTCCATTTTAAATTTGGAATAGAGTAGTTGCTTTGGAAGACGATCATCAGGCATTCGCACAACATGACCAGTCAAACGAAGTTGATGTTGAAGAATCATTGCTTCAACACTAGTGATATTTGCTTCTTCCAGTACACAGATATAAGTTTGCCTGTCTTCCCAAGTGATGAGTAAAATTTTTCGGAGACACCGTTGATAGAAACTTTCGAGGAGTTGGAGATGGCGTTAATAAGTGGTCCATGTTTCACAAGCATATAGTAAGATTGGTAGTACAATACTACCAACAGGCATGCACCAGTCCTACGAGCAGTGCTGGGCTTGCAGGGTATCCAAGCTGCTGTGTCCCCCCCCCCCCAGCAATGCAGGAATATGCAGCTGTCCCTTACAGGGATCAAACCTGCAACCATGGCATTATCAGCACCCATGAGTGTGAAGGTTCTTGAACTGCTGCCATCTCCAATGACACCAGATGCTTCCTGGATCCTGGTTGAGACTGACTTGGCTAATTCAGGGCTCTGTGGTTTGAGACAGAATCCCAATTATTTCCAATTACAAGCTTGAAGTGACAGCTGCTCCTCGTGGAAACTTTTTGTCTGCTGAGGAATGAGACTTTTCTTTCTTTCTTTTTTACAAAGCTAGCTTGAGAAATATAGGAGAGGTAGAAACTCACAATGGTTTCCTTCCATGTCCACCTTTTAATTGTAATACATAGGTCTATGTATAGTAGTTATCAGACTCTGCCTTATACTAAGTCAGACCATTGTTCCATCTACTTCAGTATTGTCTACACTGAGTGGCAGCAGCTCTCCAGGGTTTCAGAGAGAAATACTAGGGATAGAACTTGGGACCTTCTGCATTCAAAGCAGATGCTCTACCACCATCCCACAGAGCTACAGCTCTCTGCATATTTGTTCAATCAATCATTTCATCAGCCACCCAATAACAAAGGTTCCCTGGTCAACATACACAAATAATAAGAACACTAAAAAAAAAAAGTAGAAGAAAACAAACTCAACATTGCAACAGGACAAATTAAACGGAAGCAAATGAGACAACTGCAAAATCAAAACAAAGATCAAAAGTCCCAAACCATGCAGTGTGAGGGAAAGTGCTTAGTTTTTGAAATAGGTTCATACAATGAGAAAGAAGAAAAGTTTTTTTTTTTAATGCAGTTGAAAATTCTCTCATGCTTCTCAAGGGGGTTGAGGACAGAAATATCTGATAGTGACAATGAAGAATTCAATTGCATGGAATCTCCCCCCCCCTTTTTTTTAAAGCAAAGTGGAGTAGTTTTTAAACAGAAACTAGGTCTTTTCATTGTCAGCTTTAAAGTGAGGAGGCAGAAGTTAAGAGTACTTACTTTAAGAGAAACATTTTTAAAAATGTTATCTTGGTTTTTTATGTTTAGCATTCTGAAATGATTTTGAAGCAAAAACAACAACAATGTTGCATTCTGAAAAGGTCTTGACAATGTTCTAAATCTGCTGCTTTTAGCAAAGTTACCTGCAGTAAATAATAAAAAAAAGTTTCAATTGTCTTACTTTTCTTCCCACTGAACTTTTTTTTTTTTTTGGAAAAGCTTTCTTACTATACAATAAGATTGCAAGGCTGTTGTCACTGTGGTGTGTGTGACTGCCAATATGCAGCATGATGACAGAATAGCAGGCTGACAGCACAAGGTGGTGGGTGACTATCTGAGTGGGAGGCCCAGCTGAGCTGCAAAAGCACAGGCAGGACAGAAGAGGACAGCAAATGCTACTTTGGCTTTATCATGTCAAATGCCAAGGAGGAGGAGAGTGGCAGCAAAGCAGGATGGTTACTGGGGAGCTGCCACAAACTGCCCTATATCTTCTCATATGGCTCACCTATATTGCAGTTTGGTTAAGCTGTAAGGGGAAGGGGTGTGGCTTGGTCAACTGATTAAGTGAGCAGGTGGCCAAGGCCAGCTAGGATGCAAGGAAGAGGTTAAATGGAGGCAGGAAAAAAGTGTGCATTCTGGTGGGTAAAAAGGTGAAGGCTTTGCAAGACTTCCTGTGCGCCTCCCTTTTGCTACCTCCAGTAACAGGAGAGTGTGGAAAGACAAATGAAGTGTGTGGGAGGTATTTCTCCCCTTCATCTCCCTTCCCACCCATTGCTGCATCCCACCCACAGCAGCAGCAGTAGTAGTAGTAGTGGTGGTGGCATCGAGTGGGTCTGAATGAGAGAAAGAAAGATTTGTGTTTGAAGTGTGGAAAGGGAGGGGATACAGTTTGTTAATCTGTAAGGGGAAGGGGATGACAGAGGACGAGATGGTTGGATAGTGTTCTCGAAGCTACCAGCATGAGTTTGGTCAAACTGTGGACATGACTAAGCGACTAAACAACAACAAACAAAGGGGAAGGGGCATGTAGTTTCAACATCTGTCATGGGAAGGAAGCACAGTTTTTGTTACCTGTAAGCCAAGCAAGTTTGAGTGATCTGTACTTTCGACATACGTAAAGGGATGGAAGGTGGTTTTGGTGATCTGTCAGGGGAAGGATTTGGGTGAGGGGTATGGTGAGGGGTTGGGTGAGGTGAGGCGTAAAGGGCAAGGGGCAGGGTTTTTGGTGGAAGTCAGGTAGGCAAGATTAGTGAGCAACATGAGCAGGGGCACAGCCCCTAGTATCAAGTACCGGTACTTTTTCACCTACCAAGGATGACTACTATGGTCAGCTAATTATGGTCTAGGAAAGGTGACTACTGATTTAGTGTTGAAATTTCTATGAACCTTTGAATCTTTTATTACTTTGGAAGTAAGAGCTCAGCTGAACACCTGTGCCCTTGATTTGGAAAGGTAGGTGGCTAAAAAAGGGAGCAAATTATTCTATCTCTTTGAGTTAGGTCCCTTTTGCAGCCCAAAGGCTATGCTTTGAAATGTGCCCTTTTTTGTTTTATCTTTGAACTGCTTTTAAAGAGGGAGAAAGAGAGAGAGAGAGCTTATTGTTTTCCCAAGTACCTAAAGGTTTGAGGAACAGAAGCATCTGATCAGGAATGCCAGCTTGTCTCTGCAACCATGAGTGCCAGGGCCGTGGGTGCCATACAGTGTGCATGTCTCTGACACTGAAATTTGTGGGTGCCCGGCCCCTTATGGGGAATTTTGTAAGTGCTTGGGCACCCAGAGCCCCAGGGAGCTGGCACCTATGCATCTGATAATGAAGGTGGAGGATATCAGTGTGTGATGGTATAAAGGTAATGGGAGCCCTGACCATTAGGTCCAGTCGTGGCTGACTCTGGGGTTGTGGTGCTTATCTCGCTTTACTGGCTGAGGGAGCCGGTGTACAGCTTCTGGGTCATGTGGCCAGCATGACTAAGCCGCTTCTGGCGAACCAGAGCAGCGCATGGAAACACCGTTTACCTTCCTACCGGAATGGTACCTATTTATCTACTTGCACTTTGACGTACTTTCGAACTGCTAGGTGGGCAGGAGCAGGGACCGAGCAACGGGAGCTCACCCCATCACAGAGATTCGAACTGCCAATCTTCTGATCGGCAAGTCCTAGGCTCTGTGATTTAACCCACTGCGTCATCCATGTCCCATGTGATGGTATAACCAGCACTAAATACTTTCAAATATAGGGATGGGCCAAGCAGTTAATTATGTTCCATTTCTATATTACAATCCCATCCTTTACATGAAATATATGGATTTGTTTTGGGTGGTTTGTTCTTGTTGTACTCATGGGAACACAGGAAGCTGCCTTATACTAGTCAGATTATTGGTCAATTCAGTAATGCCTACAATAATTGGCAGGAGCACCCCAGCATTTCAGGTAGGGATACACTCCCAACCCTATCTGGAAATGATGGGGATTGAACCTGCTCTACCATGGAGCTATGTTTGATCTAACATTTTTGCATACCAAAAATGTACTGCAGAATCCAGATCAGTGAGCAATCTGACTGAATTTAATAAGATGGTGATTTCACTGAGATCTGCAAACAAGCTACAAAAACAGCTAAAGAAATAGCTTTCAAACAGCACAAAGACAACCAAAGATAGGTGTACATTTCATATTGTTTTTAAACTGACAGCGGTGAATTTTTTTATCCAGCTGGAAAAGCTTCTTAAAGCAGAAACATTTCCCACTTTTACAGGTCTAAAAGGCTCTGGATGTGTCCTAGAAATGATTCTCAACCTAAAACCACACTGAAATCTACTATAGAAAGATAAATTATTTGGTGTCCATATGGAACTGGGATTATGCCAGAAGAAATTTCTACCTCCTGCTCTTTCCTGGCCAGGGTCATGCCAGGCAGAAGCTTCCTCTCTGAGGCAAGGGCTCTCAACCCATGATGTAAAATGTCTTCCATTGGTGGCTATTGGCAGGCAGCTGGTCCTCTGAGGCTGGGGAGTGGGACTAAGCATCAGCATCTCATTCCAGCAGTGATGAAGGCCAGTCTTCCCTTGGTGGCAGTTGCCAAGCAACAACTTCCACTGAGGTCTTATGGGGCTGCATTCAGACATGGGGCTGTTGCATTAGTTTTATTAGTTATAATGTTAGTGCTTCCTTTCTGATTTCCAACATCCCTTTTACAATTCAGTACCTGTTGTTTTATGAATTTTTGGTTTTCAAAAATCAATATTCCGACATGTCACACTAAATTTTGAATAGCAGAAAACTGTATATTTCATCACCTGAAATTGCAATATAAAATGCCCATGATTTTCCAGGTTAATAGGGTTGCAAGTAGATTCCTCCCCCCCCCCCCATGAAGAATTAACATGGAAATGAGTTCTAAACTTCCACTAGGTTCCACTAGATTTCCAGGTGCGATTTGTACATCATGTGAAAGAGCACATAAAACACTATATTATCAGAAAATGTCAGAGAAATGGAATCTGGGTTTCCCACAGCCCATTGTGAAAGCAGACTTCCACTGGTGGCCATTGTCAGGCAGAAGGTCCTCTAAGGCAATGCGGTAGGGCTGAACAACTAAGCGAGTGTTTCCTTGGTGTCAGTTGCCAAGCAACAACATCCACTGAGATCTTCTGGGTCTCACTTAGCCTACGATACAAGAAGTATTTCTTTTCTTGCTGTCATCTATCCCAGGAATGTCTATGATGCCTGGAAGTGTGATGAGTCCGGTGGAGACATTTTGGTGAATTGCTCAGAGGGGGATGGGGCTTGGGACGAGAATGTGAAACTGGAGGATTTGAATCCTAGGGAGGTGCCCAACTGGTTAGGAGGCACTAAACCAGATCCACAGGCTGGACCAGGTGGATTATCAGAGCATCAGATACCCCAAGCACCATGTCACAACAGACTGATATTGATTCAGTGATGCCTCCTGCTACTGAACAGCCTCTCCCCTCTGGGATGGTGCTTGGGGATAGAGCAGAGGTCAACAACCTAAGACCCATGGACCACAAGTGGCCCACAGGCGTCGTTTAACCGGCCCCAGAGCCGCCCCCGAACCGAGCCACCTGCTCGGTGAGTCCCCATGCACTGCACTTAAGTGGCACAGCATGGCAAGGGAACTCGCTTCTGCAGCGCTGAAAATTGCATCTGCACGTGTGCATCTGCTGGAAATCATGGGGGGCACACTCTGACCCACAGAGGGATCTCCGCTGGAGTGAACTGGCCCAGGCGAGGTAAACCTTGCCGACCCCTGTTAGACACAGAGATCACTGCATTGGCTTGAACAGACTCAGAAAATCCATCCTGCCTAGAAGATTGCCTGTTTGTTTATCCAGTCTCATACCTCAGAATGTCAAGTATGCAGTGACCGCTTCACTCTTCAAGAGGAAACCTTTTTAATTCAATATTGTTTTTCAGGGCATTATATTCCTTGAGCAATATCTGCATGGAAGAAAGCATCTGGCAAATCAAAATAATGCATTCAAACTCCAAGCATCCATATGCCCCACAACAGTGGGGTGTTTGTGGCTCTCATGCAGAAAATGGAAGCATATTGGCATAAAATCAAAAGAATGGTGCAAAGTAAGTAATGAGACATTATATTCCAGGTTGTATTCAACTAAATCCAACTTAGTCATGTCCATTAAAATTAATGGGTCTACTCTGACAAGGAGTACCATTGAATACTACCCTACTGTCTTCAGTCACTCATGTTTTATGTTTAAAAGTGATGCGTTCCCCTCCCACTCACCACTATTATATATTTCTTTTTGGAAATGATGTGAGGTAAATAAACTGCTGTTGTTACTTAACAACCTTAGCTTCATTTTGGGTGTGAAGCTGTTTATTCCTGTAATAAGTGTGATGCTTGGAAACCATGGTGATGAGGGTGGCAGACTGTCGGGGCAAGTTAGATAAAGTTGGAAGAGTTGACACCCCACTCCCCATTAGAAAAGTAAGAAAGCACTCACACCACCAACCTGAGCTGATCTCCTGCGTTGCAGGGCAGAATTCAAACTTGTGAGCTTTTCTTCTTCTTCTTCTTCTTCTTCTTCTTCTTCTTCTTCTTCTTCTTCTTCTTCTTCTTCTCCTCCTCCTCCTCCTCCTCCTCCTCCTCCTCCTTCTTCTTCTCCTTCCAACTCATCAGAGCAAGCTGCAAAATGTGTCCCAGGAAGCTAGACATGCACTTTTAATATGTTGAGGGTGCCTTCCTCAAACTAGGCACTCTCTGTCAACAACACCAGAAATGAATTCACAGAACACTCAGAAATTCTCTCTTGGTGTTCCTTCTATGCTTTCTTCAACACAGAGGAAAATGATAATTTTTGTTGTTTCTCCTGTTATACATTTGGGAGCTAGAAACTGCAAATCACCTATAGATCTTTTAGTAGATCCAGTCTTCCAGTGGATCCTATCTTCTTCCCTGGAGAAAAGGATTTATACTACAGTTTCCAGGATGCTTTGGAGGAAGTCATCACTGCTTAAAGTACAGTGGTACCTCTGGTTACAAACTTAATTAGTTCTGGAGGTCCGTTCTTAACCTGAAACTGTTCTTAACCTGAAGCACCACTTTAGCTAATGGGGCCTCCCGCTGCTGCCACACCGCCACCACACGATTTCTGTTCTCATCCCGAAGCAAAGTTCTTAACCTGAGGTACTATTTCTGGGTTAGCGGAGTCTGTAACCTGAAGCGTATGTAACCTGAAGCATATGTAACCCGAGGTACCACTGTAGTATAATACTGCTTTAACTGTATAGTGCAGCTGAGGCACTTCATTATGTGGTTTTTGTTGGATAATGAAGATGCACCTCTTTACCCTAACCTTTGACACCTTAGCTATTAGGACCCATCCTATTCTCTTGATTGTAAGCTGTTTTAACTTCAGTATTTTATATTTGACATGTGGTAGCCTGCCCTCCCCCTTCATGGATCACTGCCTTGCCATGGCGAAGCGGCTTGAAGAACTCAGAGAAGCTATGAACTATGCCAAGCAGGGCACCCAAGATGAACAGGTCATAGTGGAGAGTTTTGACCAAACGTGATCCACCCGGAGGAGGAACCGGCAAGCCACTCCAGTATCCCTGCCAAGAAAACTCCATGGACAAAGACAACAGGCATATAAAAGTTATGACGCTGGAAGATGAGCCCCTCAGGTCGGAAGGCATCCAACATGCTACTGGGGAAGAGCGGAGGACAAGTACAAGTAGATCAAGAGCTGATGAAGTGGCTGGGCTAAAGCCGAAAGGACGTTCAGTTGCGGATATGCCTGGAAGCGAAAGGAAGGTCCAATGCTGTAAAGAAAAATATTGCATAGGAACCTGGAATGTAAGAACCATGAACCTGGGTAAGTTGGATGTGGTCAAAAATGAGATGGCAAGAATAAATATTGACATCCTGGGCATCAGTGAACTAAAATGGACGGGAATGGGCGAATTCAGTTCAGATGACCGTCATATCTACTACTGTGGGCAAGAAACCCGCAAAAGAAATGGAGTGGCCCTCATAGTCAACAAAAGAGTGGCGAAAGCAGTACTGGGATGCAATCTCAAAAATGATAGAATGATCTCGATATGAATCCAAGGCAGACCTTTTAACATAATAGTAATCCAAGTTTATGCACCAACTACTGGTGCTGAAGAAACTGAAATTGACCAATTCTATGAAGACTTACAACACCTTATAGAAGTGACACCAAAGAAGGATGTTCTTCTCATTATAGGGGGTTGGAATGCTAAAGTAGGGAATCAAGAGATAAAAGGAACAACTGGCAAGTTTGGCCTTGGAGAGCAAAATGAAGCAGGGCAAAGGCTAATAGAGTTCTGTCAAGAGAACAAGCTGGTCATCACAAACACGCTTTTCCAACAACACAAGAGATGACTCTACACGTGGACATCACCAGATGGGCAGCATCGAAATCAGATTGATTATATTCTCTGCAGCCAAAGATGGAGAAGCTCAATACAGTCAGCAAAAACAAGACCTGGAGCTGACTGTGGCTCAGATCATCAGCTTCTTATAGCAAAATTCAAGCTTAAACTGAAGAAAGTAGGAAAAACCACTGGGCCGGTAAGATACAATCTAAATCAAATCCCTTATGAATACACAGTGGAAGTGAGGAACAGGTTTAAGGATTTAGATTTGCTAGACAGAGTGCCTGAAGAACTATGGATGGAGGCTCGCAACATTATACAGGAGGCAGCAACAAAAACCATCCCAATGAAAAGGAAATGCAAAAAAGCAAAGTGGCTGTCCAATGAGGCCTTACAAATAGCGGGAGAGAGAAGGCAAGCAAAATTTGAGGGAGATAGAGAAAGATACAGGAAATTGAATGCAGATTTCCAAAAAATAGCAAGGAGAAATAAGAAGGCCTTCTTAAATGAGCAATGCAAAGAAATAGAGGAAAACAACAGAATGGGAAGAACCAGAGATCTGTTCAAGAAAATTGGAGATATGAAAGGAACATTTTGTTCAAAGATTGCCATAATAAAGGACAAAAGTGGTAAGGACCTAACAGAAGCAGAAGACATCAAGAAGAGGTGGCAAGAATACACAGAGGAATTATACCAGAAAGATATGGATGTCTCGTATACCCCAGGTAGTGGGGTTGCTGACCTTGAGCCAGACATCCTGGAGAGTGAAGTCAAATGGGCCTTAGAAAGCACTGCAAATAACAAGGTCAGTGGAAGTGATGGTATTCCAGCTGAACTATTTAAAATTTTAAAAGATGATGCTGTTAAGGTGCTACACTCAATATGCCAGCAAGTTTGGAAAACTCAGCAGTGGCCAGAGGATTGGAGAAGATCAGTCTACATCCCAATCCCAAAGAAGGGCAGTGCTAAAGAATGCTCCAACTACCGCACAATTGCATTCATTTCACACGCTAGCAAGGTTATGCTTAAAATTCTACAAGGAAGGCTCAAGCAGTATGTGGACCGAGAACTTCCAGAAGTGCAAGCTGGATTTAGAAGAGGCAGAGGAACCAGAGACCAAATTGCAAACATGCGCTGGATTATGGAGAAAGCTAGAGAGTTCCAGAAAGACATCTACTTCTGCTTCATTGACTATGCAAAAGCCTTTGACTGTGTCGACCACAGCAAACTATGGCAAGTTCTTAAAGAAATGGGAGTGCCTGATCACCTCATCTGTCTCCTGAGAAATTTCTACGTGGGACAAGAAGCTACAGTTAGAACTGGATATGGAACAACTGATTGGTTCAAAATTGGGAAAGGAGTATGGCAAGGCTGTATATTGCCTCCCTGCTTATTTAACTTATATGCAGAATTCATCATGCGAAAGGCTGGGCTGGATGAATCCCAAGCCAGAATTAAGATCGCCGGAAGAAATATCAACAACCTCAGATATGCAGATGATACAACCTTAATGGCAGAAAGTGAAGATGAATTAAATAACCTTTTAATGAGGGTGAAAGAGGAGAGTGCAAAATATGTTCTGAAGCTCAACATCAAAAAAACGAAGATCATGGCCCCTGGGCCCATCACCTCCTGGCAAATAGAAGGGGAAGAAATGGAGGCAGTAAGAGATTTTACTTTCTTGGGCTACATGATTACTGCAGATGGTGACAGCAGCCATGAAATTAAGAGACACCTGCTTCTTGGGAGGAAAGCAATGACTAACCTAGACAGCATCTTAAAAAGTAGAGACATCACCTTGCCAACAAAGGTCCGTATAGTAAAAGCTATGGTTTTCCCAGTAGTGATGTATGGAAGTGAGAGCTGGACCATAAAGAAGGCTGATCGCCGAAGAATTGATGCTTTTGAATTATGGTGCTGGAGGAGACTCTTGAGAGTCCCATGGACTGCAAGAAGATCAAACCTATCCATTCTTAAGGAAATCAGCCCTGAGTGCTCACTGGAAGGACAGATCCTAAAGCTGAGGCTCCAATATTTTGGCCACCTCATGAGAAGAGAAGACTCCCTGGAAAAGACCCTGATGTTGGGAAAGATGGAAGGCACAAGGAGAAGGGGACAACAGAGGACGAGATGATTGGATAGTGTCTTCGAAGCTACAAACATGAGTCTGACCAAACTGCGGGAGGCAGTGGAAGACAGAAGTGCCTGGCGTGCTCTGGTCCATGGGGTCATGAAGAGTCGGACACGACTAAACGACTAAACAACAACAAAGCCTGCCCTGAGACCTCATGGTGAAGGACAGGCAGGAAATCTAATAAATGAATAATAGGAGAAAGAGGAATAAAGGAAGAGCTCTGATGGATCGTGCCAATGGCCCACCTTGTTCAGTATCCTGTTCTCCTAGTGGCCAGCCAAATGCCTCTAGGAAGTCATCAAGCAAGGCTTGAGTGCAAGAGCACTTTCCTGTACCAGAGAGCAAGCTTGAGAGCCAGTGGTGGTATAATGGTTAGAGTGTCAGACTAGGTAATGGAAGACCAGGGTTCAAATCCACATTCAACCATGAAGCTTACTGGGTGAGCTTAGTCAAAATAAAATAAAATAAATTCCTTCCAGTAGCACCTTAAAGACCAACTAAGTTAGTTCTTGGTATGAGCTTTCGTGTGCATGCACACTTCTTCAGATACACTGAAACAGAAGTCACCAGACCCTTCTATATAGTGAGAAGGTGGGGAGGGGTATTACTCAGAAGGGTGGTGGGATTGGGTGATTGGCAGATAGCTTAGGTCAACTTAGTCTACCTTGGGTTATTGTGAAGATAATGTGGAGAGGAGTAGATACATGTATGTCAGTTTGAACTCTATGCAGGAAAGATTGGATATCTATTTAATGAGGAAATGTATTTGACCCATTCACATTTTCCTTTTTTAGGTGTATCCTTTTTTAAGTGTATCTCAGGAGCACATCTTTTCGAAAAGTGTGAAGGGGCTCTCTCAGCATCATGGCCTTCAACCATAGAGTTTGAAGTTGTCAATGACTACGAGTTATAACAGCTATTTGCTACTTCCAGGATCAGAGGTATCCAGCCTGAATTTCCACAGGAATCTGTGTGGCAGCTGTGGGGAACTGGATGTTTGATTCCTACATTTCAGGGCTTTGGACTACATGACCCTTTGGACCCTGCCAACTTTACAAAACACAATTTTGTGATCCATCAGGGATGTTTTTTTTTTATGATCTTACCCATTACTCTCAGATTGAGCTGTTATTTTCAGCTCTGCTTTTTTTGAGAGTAGATGGAAATTTATGGGAGAGGGCCACAAAATACATATTTTGTAACATGGGCAAACATGGCAAACTGGACAAGCTAATATTCTGGACAAGGTAATGTATTTCGATGTGATCTCTGCTTTCTCATTAGAGGTGCACTCAATATTAAACTAATTTCTTCTCTTATCCCTACTTTAAAGTGGTGGAACCTGCCCTTTAGGCCCCACCTGCACTATACGTTTAAAGCAGTACCACACCATTTTTTAGAGTTATTGTTGTTGTTTAGTTGTTTAGTCATGTCCACTCTTTGTGACCCCATGGACCAGAGCACACCAGGCACTCCTGTCTTCCACTGCCTCCCGCAGTTTGGTCAAACTCATGCTGGCAGCTTCGAGAACACTGTCCAGCCATCTCGTCCTCTGTCATCCCCTTCTCCTTGTGCCCTCAATCTTTCCCAACACCAGGGTCTTTTCCAGGGAGTCTTCTCTTCTCATGAGGTGGCCAAAGTATTGGAGCCTCAGCTTCAGGATCTGTCCTTCCCGTGAGCACTCAGGGCTGATTTCCTTAAGAATGGATAGGTTTGATCTTCTTGCAGTCCATGGGACTCTCAAGAGTCTCCTCCAGCACCATAATTCAAAAGCATCAATTCTTCGGTGATAGTCTTCTTTATGGTCCAGCTCTCACTTATAGAGTTATAGCTCTTCCCAAAGAATCCTGGGCTACTGTAGTTAAGGATGCTGAGTGTTATTAAACTGTCTACAGCCTCTTAAACTGGGGGGTATTGTTTTGTTCGTCATTATGTTACATATATATTTTTTATTTTGTAAGCCACCCTATGATCCTCGGATGAACGGCAGTACATACATTTTAAAAATATAAAATAAATAAATGTATAGTGCAGATACGCTCTTGGTCTACCCACTCAACAAACACCAGGCAATCATCTACAGCAGTGGCAATTAGATGTCCACTTAAAACTCATCCAAGGCGCAGGTATGTTGATGTATTAAGCTGATTTGTAGTCTACTTTGTGCCTATTTTACAAATGTAATTTCATTGTTGATATTATGCTGTTTACCATATTTCTGCTTCTTATGTTGACTTTATGGAAGTTTTTACAAATTTTTGAAAAGAAATAAAGTTAAAAGACGAGATAACATTGTTCCATTTGGGTATATGGATATAAGAATGTTTTTAGACTGCAGCTCTCTCTGCCTCCCCCCCCCCCCGCCGCCTCCGATATCCCACATCTCTTATTGCTGCAGCTTCAGATAGGTTGGGGGGGGGGGTTTCTAGAAATAAATCCATTAAATGTGTTCAATAAACACATTGAGGGCCCTCTGCAGCTCTGTCTTTAGCAACAATAGCGGCTTTTTGCTTAAGAGTAATTTGGTTAGAGGACCTCTCCAGGGGCCTTGGCTGATGCACATCTTGGAAGAAGGGAGGGAAGGGGACTGAAAGGAGATTGGCAAGTTTTACTTGTGTCACCAGACAAAGGTTACTTCTCCTGGGAATCCCAATTACAGTGGAAGCTAGGAGGTGTAAATTTAATTCTTCAAATTCTACTCATCTCTACCAACGAACTCACTGGTGCCTGGGAGAAGAGTCCCTACAAGGAAGAGTACAAAACACAAGAGAGGTAAATAATAAACTTCCCTAGCATAGAAAATGTATCTCCTTTCTACTGACCTGCCTCTCTCCAGTTAACAATAACTGGGAATAGTTATGTATTGGACGAATTGGAGAGAAAAAATGGTAGCGTGGGATGAGAGGGTTGCAAAGGTTAGCAAGATGCAAAAGTGGGATTGATAACATGTAAAGCAGAGTTCTCAAGCTGTGTTCAGGCGCCAAGTTCATCACTGAATTATTAGGTGTAAGTTAGACTGTGTCACAGGATGCACCCGTGGCACTTCTGCAGAGCAACGTGTGAGATCCATTTGGCAGCCAGCGAAAATTAGCATAACTTTGAGCATAGTATTAAAAATAACCCAAGAATCTGTCTATTTCTGGTCTATATCACTTCTGCATGATGTTTCATCCCATTTCCACCTTCTTTTGAGATGTTTTTAAAGACTGCTATTTAAATATGTATTTTATGTTAAAATATGTATTTTGAAACACATTTTCTCATAAGATATGCATCTTAAAGCAGATTTTGAAGTGCTGCTTTGAACCAAGAATCACACTGGAATAATCTGGAAGTGAAAATTCTGGTGGGTAACTATATTCCAGTCCATATATTAGTTCGTGAGAATCGAGTCAGTTCATATGGGTATTTGTGAATACAGTATTAGATTTTTCAAGCATCCCTACTTTGCTATTTTACACTTCTGAGTTTACCTGCATAAAGGTCATGGCTTTAAAGGCATGTGTGGCCCTCCAAATGTTGCTAGAATCAACTTTCATCCTCCCCAGCATGTGTAGCCAATGGCCAGGGATAGTGGGAGTTGTAGTTCAGCAAACTCCGGAGGGCCAAAGGTTCTTCACACAAGGCTTAAAGCATTCATTGTCCGCTAAGGTAGTGCATATGCTTGCTGTGGGTAACATTAAAGATTACATGAAATTTTGTTCACATTTGGCATTCAGTTCATATTTCAAAACTCAAACCAGTAATATCAAAACTTTAAGTGCTGGTTTAAATACACATAGATATTCTAAGGGTATTTAAAAGGAGCGGAGTAGAACTGAAATAGAATGGAGAACTTAATATTTGTAGCAGCTGTAATCCACAAGGAAATGATCCCCAATTTCAGGGAAAGGCTGATAGCATTCTCCCATTATGAGTAAGAGAACTTATTGCCGTCACTCTGACTTGTCTTTGTGATACCATCACTTATTTGATTCTATATGAGCGTCATATTGTCATCTCTAGCTATATAAGCCCTTTTTTGCTGGTTGCTGACTTACATTATCAGCTAGTGATAGAGAAATGACAAGTGAAGTTGCAGTCTTAACCCTACTTATCTGGGAGGAAGCCAGATCTTGTTGGACTCCAGGTCTCATCAAGCCCTGCCAGTAAGGCCAAAAGTCAGTGGTGACTGAAACTGGAGTCGAGCAACATCACAGGTGGGTGTAGGTTCCCCATTCCTGGTCTACAATGAGTGGCAGCAGCTCGCCAGATTTCAGGCAGGAGTGTTCCCCAGTCATATCTGGAGATACCAGGTATTTAATCAGGTACCTGCTTTAGGCAAAGTATGTGCTCTGCTACTGAGTTCCCTCTCAGCTAACCTGCCACAATTCTCATACAGTATTCTTCTTTCCCTCCATTTCTGCCCTAGCCCTACAAGTGTCACATTAACAAAACCAGCTAGTGACATCAAAGCATCAGCTGTCCTTGGTTCTCATTTTGTGAAGGTTAACCATAAGGACAAGAAACGTAATTAGACTTTCAAATGAACAATTTGATTCTGAAACACAAGACAACCATCCATGGGGGGGGGGGGAGGATGCCCACAAACTCAATGGATTGCCATGAGACTGCTTAATCCAACACATTCAATGGCAGCTTTCCCCCTTCAAGATTAAAATTCCAAGCAACAAGAGGGGTTAATATGTTCCACAATGAATTTTGATTGATCAAACATGATTAGTGGCTTATGAATATGGATGAGGTTGTGAAAAACAAAAGGAAGTTCAGATTGCTCCCCTCCTTCTTTAAAAATTAATTTAAATCCAGGGAGCAGGAGCTGCAGCTGGCCTTATGGTAAGAAGATGCAGAGCTAGATGCAGTTGGTTATGTGAGGGGAGAGGACTGGAGAAGAAGCTAAGGCTATGTCCTTGGGAGGTCTTGCCTAGAAACTTCCTCAGCTTTGACTTACATGAACCTTACAATTCTTAAAATGTCATTAGGGATGGATGCATCTGTCAATTTCAGTTTCTACCTCCCCAGGCAGTCAGAGGCAGTAGTGTTTCTGAACTAGAAGGTGTTTATTTCCCAACAGAAGAGAAAACAGACATGGAACCAACTCTTTGGCAAGAAAACTATCATTCTGCTGTGAAAATTGTTGGTCATGGGATATCTATTTAATAGAATCGAAAGATATGGCCATCTGATTTGGAAGAGTGAGTAGAAAGGCAGCAGATCCCCGATTCTCATAGTAGTACTTGAGAATCCCTCCATGCTGAACCTCAGTGATACATGAAAGTAGCTCCCTCCAGTGGCCATGAAAGTAAGCCCTCCTTCATGTGTCCTCAGGGGCCAGATAGATAGACTAGAGGGCTACATTTGGCCTCTGAGCTGAGATTTTTCACCCTTGAATTAGCTCAAGGGTGGGAAATTTGTGGCCTTCCAAATGTTGTTGGGGTACATCTCCCATGATTCCCAGCCATTGTAGCCAATGGCAAGGGATGGTGGAAGTTGTAGCAGCAATTTATGGAAGTCTGCAGGTTTAAAACACATACCTTGATTGCATAAGATCCTAGGTTCAGAGTCCAATATCTCAAAGAATTTCAGGTAGAGTCCTGCTGTAAGGTACCTGCTGGTCTTTCAAGTAGTCAGGAATGGTTTCAAAGCTGGACCCACAGCTGTAACTCAGCACAAAGCAGCTCTTTATAACCTGTGTATAATCCCCTCTGCTGTGTTCACAAACATTAAAATCAGATTTAATTTCACAAGAAAATATCACTTCTAATCTTGTTGAGTTAGTCATATTTTCCCTGCACTCGCCTCTCAGTGCTTTAGGTTTTGAACGCTTGGAAAGTCTTAATAGATCAATGACATTTGTAACGTGTTAATATTACAAAATGGCATTGGGACACTGTTTGTTGAAATGAATACTGATATGATGGGGAATGTTTTATTATCTTGCCGACTTTTATTATCAATTTGATCATCTCCCTTTTTGCCCCCTTTTCAAATAGGAGAAAGAAGGGAAGGAACCTCTGTCACTTTAGTGAGTTGCACAAAAACAACCTTGAGGTTATTTCATCAATAAAACCACACAGTGTTTTTTAAGTAAAGGAAGATTAGCAGCAGATGGGATGTGCTCTGGAGGCATCCGCAAACCCTTCAGATTTATGAAGTCTGCTATCATTTTGGGATCTGATTATATGGAACAAAACCAGGTTTGTTTTTGTTTCACAGATTACCTGGGGACATTGAGCAGCTTAAAGTAGCTTTGGACATGATGAAGTTGCAAAATGAATGAACAGCATTTTATATTCCTTCTTATCTCAGGATGGACTCAAGCTCTGCTGGCTTCACACCACCATCCTCAGGTTCTGTGGGCCTGAAACCATTAGCTTTGGGAGCTTGGTCCAGTTCTCTAGCTGGTGGTGCCAGCAGCAGGAGAAGTGTTTAGCTTCTCCTTCGCCAGCTCTGGGTTTGTTTTTGTTTTGTTTTTTTTAAAAAAAAAATATTTATTAAGAGTTTAAAGATTACAAAAAGAAAAAAAAAGGAATTAAACAAATCAATATAATACAATACGAAAACAAAAACAAAAACACTACATAGAACATTGAATTAACAAAACAAGAACAATTAAAAACACTTCCAATATTTCCAAACTTAGCTTTCATTCACTTGTTTCATTGACTTCCTCATGCCTGCCAGCTCTGGGTTTGAGGCCACGGCTTTGAAACCATGTGAGATGGCCTTTCCAGTGGTGTCACCCCAGGTGTGGAATGCTCTTCCCAGAAAAGTTCACTTGGTGTGTTCTATGCTCTTGTTGGCACTTGGTGAATATTCTTTCACTAACCCTCACCTTCTACAGGATTGATTTTATTCTCTGCTGCTGGAGTTTTTATACTGCATTAGAGTTTTGATTTATTTTACAGACCTATAAACAGTCTGAAACCAGTGAAGCAATGTACAAGAAGATAAAATGAGACAAAGGAAAAGAAAATCTTTTTAAGAAAGTACAAACTCATTGTCGTTTATAACTGCATTTTAGAGGTTATATCCAATGTAGTGCTAACATAGCAGTGTACTTGCTCTCCTGGAGAAATGCTTTGCACCAGTGGAATGTTGCTGCACAAGAAAATGCAGAAGCAATCTGCAGATTTGTTGTGCAATAGATTGCAAATCTGAGAGATACTGAGTTTCAGCTGGCACAGCTGTTGGATTTATTAAAACTAACCTGCCCACTAGCAGCAGAATCATTGCACTAGTGGAATGGGGACTTTGGATACAACTGTTTTTTTATTGTTGTTGCCCACAAAAGTTAAGAAACAAGCTGTGATAAAATCTTGTTCAACCAAGACCTGAGGATTGGAAGAGTAGCATTTCACTGTTTTTAAAACTTTGAAAATTTGTGCTAAAATTTCCATTTCCACCTGAAATGTATCATGTTAATGTCTGTGTGCATGTTGATACATATTAACTCAAGTTTGTTATTCAGGCTTTTCATTCTTTACAAATTTGACAATATTTTGACTGTTTCATCCTGAGTGAATTGCACACTGAAGGCTCAGTATGTTATACTTCCAAGAATGCTATTGGTGTGCAACCTGAAGTAGCTGGAGGGTGTGTGTGTGTGAAATGCAGTGGCTAAAGAGATGACTAATTCAATGTAGGGAGTGTGAAAAGTTAAAAAAAAAATCAAAATGTTAACATTTTAAACTTGGCAACTGGGGTGGGGGCTGGGAGTGGGAGTGAAATCCCAGTTCCAAAATGCTATTGATGTTTCTGAACAATTTCATGTCTTCCAAAATGTCAAAATGCAACCTTTGAACATCTTTCTGTGTGCTTACTAGTAGAGTGGGCTGAGAATATCATTAAGCCTCGTGCCTTGTCACAGCCTCCCTTCCCTGCTTCTCTAATGTCTACTTGCTCTGCCTCTCTTCCTCTTCTCCTTCCCAATGAGTTACTAAAACTAATACATCTCATTCAGCTATTTCAATTTACTTTTGCCACCCAGTAGGCCCTTTGATGTCACAATAGGTTTGTCACTTTTGCAAGGTGAGTTATTTACAAGCTGATATTTAATTAGTTGCTCTATGATGGCATTGACTATGACATCATAAAGGAGGAATGGGTGGAAGGTAGGTAGTGACTCACCAACAGGATACTAGCATATTTTCTGATGGACCACCAAGTGCTGGGATTTATGCAGAGAATGCTGTATTAGGTTAGAATTCAGATTTATTAGCCGTGAAACAAAAGTGTATATCTAGGATTTGCTTGAGTGTAGATCAGTTAGGTCAGAAGTTAAGATACCCTGTCAGAAGAAAGATACCTCTTTCTTTGTAAAAGTTGTCTATGCCATGGAATTCTAGCCAAATGTACATAGAGCAAATAGAAGCATCAGTGAGTGACACAGCGAGACTTGCAACACTTGAGCTGCTTCACCTGACTTTGAAGATTAAGAAGGCAACTGTTTCAGAGGGGATGTCAAGAAGATGGAGCAGAATTGTTTTCTTTGGCTGTAGTGAATGGGGCTAGACCTAGAAATGAGTGAAAATGACTCAGAAGCAAATTCTGGCTAAATGCTAGTTTTTCCTAATGGTAACAGCTGTCTAACAGTGGAGGAAGACTGCCAGAGGAGGTGGTGGACCATTCTTACTTGGAAATATTTAAACGGGACAGAATGCCCATCTGTCATGGATAGCATAGTTATATTCTGCATTATAGAACCTGCATTGAGAAATGGTTTGAACCTTCAAATTCAACTTCAGCTGAGAACGTAAGAACCCTGCCAGAGGATCAGCTCAAAGGCTCATCTAGTCCAGCCAACCAAATGCTCACTGGAAGCCCACAAGTAGAACCGTAGTGTAACAGTGCTCTCCCCACATCTGACTTCCAGCAACCGGCACTCAG
Source organism: Podarcis cretensis (assembly GCF_951804945.1). NCBI lineage: Eukaryota > Metazoa > Chordata > Lepidosauria > Squamata > Lacertidae > Podarcis > Podarcis cretensis. The sequence goes on along the minus strand of NC_137184.1, from coordinate 5,406,154 downwards.
AGGCATACAGCCTCTGACAGTGGAGATAAAACATGGCTATCATAATGAGCAGCTGTTGATAGCTTTATCCTCTGTGAATTTTTCTAACCCCTTTTAAAAGCCATTCAAGTTGGTGACCATCACTGCCTCTTTTGGGAGAGGAGTACTTTCTGTGGGAAGTGCTTTTTGGGCTGTCCTGAACCCTCCAACATCCAGCTCCTATGATTCTGTTTCTTGTTTTTTGCTTGTTTGGGATAGAAAAATCTTTAGTTGAAATTTCAAAATCAATGGACAATATTTTGCTGAATCAAAATACATTGGTGATATATTGATGACCAGAGTTGTTCAAATGCCATACTGCTGGTGCTGACCAACGGGCAGCCTCCAAACTCCTTTTGATCAAAAAGGAACAGAATTCAGTGGGTGCCCATATGGTAGAAAGGGTTGTGCTGTGATCCTTCTGCTCCTCAGAGTGCAAAAAGAAGTGAAGGTTCAGGGTTGGATTGATGCCTCACAGTGGTGGTCTCAAGTAGCATTTCACAGGCAGGAGCACTATCATGGCATCAATGCAATTCATGTTTCCACTGGGATAAGAATCCTGCCTACTCTCTACTTCACAGCACATCATAGGAGTAGGATATCATCTATATTTTACATAGCATCTGTTTACATGTCCTACTGTTCAGGATCTGCAACAGACCAAGGGAGCAACAGATAAAGCAGGGAATGGTTTTTCAGTGAGGCAAAGTGGGGGGGGGGACTATAGTTTTTGTAGAGTGTTGTGCAGAAAAAAAAAAACACAAATGGCCCTGAGATCACTAGGGATCCTTGAGGAATCCTATTATGAATTCCAATGTGAAGTGATTTTATTATTGCTTCATAAGAGCCATCGAGTCTAGCACTCTGTTCTCACAGTGGCCAACCAGTTGCCTATGGGAAGCATAAACACCTCTTAGACTAATGTGCAGATTGGAGCATAATTATCCTTCAGATTTTGCACTTTTCCAAATTACCAAGTTACCATTCTGGACCATATTCAGAAGCAGAACCATGTGAAGCACACTGCAGTAATCTTGTTTAGTATCCATTGACAGACCTCTCCCTGATGAAGTGCCATGAGTGAGCCGCATGAAGGTTGTGGGTAGGATAATGGTGGGTGAAGCATAGGTTCTCTCTCTCTCTCTCTCTCTCTCTCTCTCTCTCTCTCACACACACACACACACACACACACACACACAAACACACACACACCTTCGCCACACAATCATATGTACATAAACAGATACAGACACATGGGGCTGCATCTGATGTTCTCTGTTCACTAGTGCAATGCTTCTTGCACTAATGGACAAGTAAGTTTTAATGTTGCATGATAGAGAAGTCCAATGAAACAGTTGCACTAGCAGAAGCCCATTATGCAATAGATTTGCAATCTATTGTGCAACAAAGTTGTCAGTGGCCTGCTTATGCATTCTCTTGGCACAAAACAGTGGAACAAGTGTACCATGAAGTGTGTCTGACTATGTTGGATACAGCCCACAGCCTTCACCCACCACAGACACACAGACAGACTTCCCACCAAACAATGGCTGATTATTTCCTTGTCTTGTGGGGGTGAGAAGATCCCACTGCACACCACCCCATTCTCCACAAGATTAGCACTGGAGGCACTTCTCATCCATCCTGAGGAATAATCAGTTGACAGTGGAGGTGGGGGAGAACAACTGGGGAAAGGGAATAGGGAGCAGGTCTGTGGACTTTTTAGTTTAGAGGCAAGGCGAGTAAGAGGCAACATGATAGAAATTTATAAAATTATGCATAGCTTTGAGAAAGTGGATAGGGGAAACAATTCTCTCTCCCATAACACTAGAATTCATGGACATTCGATGAAGCTGAATGTTCGAAAGATACAAAACAGAAGAAAGTCCTTCACACTGCACAGAATTAAACTATGGCGCCTTGCTCCCACAAGACGCAGTGATGGCCACCAACTTGAATGGTTTGAATGCTCAGCCACCACAGCTGGAGGCAGTAATGTTTCTGAATACTACTTGCTGGAAGCCACAGGAGTGGAAAGTGCTCTTATGGCCAAATCCTGCTTGCTGATTTTGCACTTTTGCCTTTACCATAGCATTTTATTTTTTTGGCCAATGCCCTTCCTCTTTAAAATAGGTTATATCTCAACATCTCCAAAGTCCCTTCCTTCCTTCCTTCCTTCCTTCCTTCCTTCCTTCCTTCCTATTATTATTAGGGGGATAAGTTCTAGCTTCCCAGCATTATCCTTCAAGACAACCAAGCTCTCTCCCCCCTCATTTCAAACTGCACACAGCTTTGCATTTTCTTTAAATCTCAATGTTGTACTGTACATCAAACCATCCTCACTTGTATATCTTTAAATCCAAGTTTGCAGAGGGTTGCCAAATCATAAATGTAGGAACTTCCATAGTATAAAATATAGCAGAGAGCCCCCTCCTCCTCCATCCACCTCCAACACAGAATAGAGTCTTCTCTTGATTTCAAACCTCAGTTCTATGAAGCTGGATAGTCCACAGTTATAATGTGTGCAGTTCCTCTGGCGTGTGCCTGTCCTCAATGCCAGTTAAAACCTAATTATTAGGAGAAACTCTATGTTCAATAGAGATCTGGGGGAATTGCATCAGGCCAAGTGTTTAGCACCCAGCACCTCCATCAACCCCCAGCACAGGAGAAAGTCAAGGGTCCTCTGGTCCTTTCTGGGAGGTTTTAGGGCAGGCTTCCTCAACCTTGGCCCTCCAGATGTTTTGAGACTACAATTCCCATCATCCCTGACCACTGGTCCTGCTAGCCAGGGATCATGGAACTTGTAGGCCAAAAACATCTGGAGGGCTGAGGTTGAGGAAGCCTGTTTTAGGGAATGATTTAACCCCTTCCATTCCCCTTTCCTCCACCTGTGCCTCTCTCCAATGTTGAGAGAGCCTCTGCCATGGTGCGGGAACAGAACCAACTCTGTAAATCCAACTCTTTCTGTCTTCTCACTGCAACCTGTGCTCAAATACACACTCCATGACTGAGACCATCCTTTCTTATTCCATTCCATGGACTGGAAGCTGAAATTGCATTTTTCTTCAATGGGGATATTTGAGAAAATTGGAAAGTGCTGCAGGGCCACTCGGCTATGTTATTTGTGTTCTTTTAAAATTGATTAAAATTAATGGAAACAAACAGACAGAAAAATCATTAAAACCAAACCATTGTTTGTTATTGTTTTGGGGAAGCGGAGTGGGGGGCAGGATGTTAGGCTGTGCATAAGCTCCAGGAGATTGATGGCTTTCGTGTGTGTTTTTCCCCCTCCCTCCCTCCCCCTCTCTCTTCTCTTTCTCTAAGCAATTAGCTATTTTGTTAATTGTTTCTGTTTCTATTTAAAATATATCAGGCCTGCCTCACAGCAGGGGTAAGTATTATTCTCTGGGAAAAAGGGAAGCAGGAGGTTTCAGCAAAAACACATTTAACATTTGCAAGAGAATAATCAGAGGGTATATGGAATGTTTCATTTATAAAAAGCACCTAGCAGTCATTTCATTGCATGACGCAGGGCTTGTTCTGATGAACATTTAAAAGAGAGGCAATTAACCCTTTGCATGGAACTGCCTCTGCATCCATAATGAGGGCAATGAGGCTTTCCAAACTTGGTAGCAATTTTTCAAAGTTCTCCATAAGCTTGCACGTGCATAGGAAACTGTATTCTACCAGTTCAGAATATTGTTCAACCTGTTCCAGAAATGTGGGACCTCAGGCCTGCCTGAGAGCCAGTGTGTCCTTCCAGCCTCTCTATCTGCCCCTCCTACTCTCCTCAGGCCACACACCTGACCAGTTACACTCCACACACTCATTGTGTGTTTCTGGCTGGATGGGATGTGTCATTAAACTTGAAAGTTGTGTCCTGGTTGCCTGGATGAATAATTGAGGAGGAGGAGGAGGAGGATGTTGATGATTTTATTATTTGTACTCTGCCCATCTGACTGGATTGCCCCAACCATTTTGGGTGGCTGGAATTGTCCTGGTTCCCATAACAAAAATAGAGAAGGGTGTGTGAGCGTGTGTGATAACTAGCCTACTGTGCAAGGGGGGGGGGCTCTTCTTCATGTCCATTCTTAGAGGAAGTGCATTATGTGAAGATGTATGGTAGGGCATTCTCTGTTGAGGCACACTATCTGTGGAAGGCCCTGCCGTCTGGGGACCAAAGGTTCCCCATGCTTTACCTAGACTGTGCTCATACCCTCTAGTCCCATATTTGGCCCTTATAATTCTCCCCAGGCCATACTCCCTCTGCCCAGGCAACACCCCTTCTCAGCCCTACTTCACACCCTCCTTTGGTGTTCCTTTTTCCCTGCCTGGAATATGTCCTCGCACTCTGCCAATGCCTCTTGCTTGTCTGTATGGTGGATAAAGAGAGGCATGTGAGTGTGTGCGCACAACTAACTCACTATGCAGAGATAAAATTTGCGTTTGTTGCTCAACCAACTTTTGCCTCTGGCCCCACCCATGACAGGCATGTGGCCCCTCAGAAGGATGCCCAAAAGGCAATATGGTACTGAAGCTGAGACCATCCCATTCAATTTCAGCTTCAGGAGTTTGCAATATCTAATATCTAGAACCAGAATGTCCTCTTGAATTTCCTACCTTGAGACTGAAAGGCATACACAAGAGCAACCATCATTCTGTTCTGCTTGCTGATAATCATCACTAGTTGCCGGCTAGAAGGCAGCCAGGGAACAGGGCCTGTGGAGAGCCCACCTGTTAAACTACTCTCTTTGCACCAGCATGTGGAGAGTGGAGAGGGCAATTACACTGGAAATGTTTGCTCTCTGTATCCTATGGTTTATCCCTTTATGCCTTCTGATGCAGGCAGATGCTCCTGCCAATGTGCAGAATATAGAAAACCAAATGACTGTTTCTCAGTTATTTAAACTGCCCCCCTGGAGGTCAATGGAGAACCAGGAACTTTGGGAAATTGCTGACTCCTCCATGAGTCAGCTGGGTCTCCTGGAACACTCACACACCAAAGATCTTCCAACATCTCATGATCATTAGCCATCTGGCCCTCCTTTACAAGCATTGATGTGGGGGCAGGAGGGCTGAAATGCCAGTCTAGGGATGTTTCTTTCTTTCTTTCTGCTTCTCTCTCTCTCTGTTTAAAAAATGTATTTTATTGGTTTTCAACAGTAACATAAACATAAGATAAAAACAAAAACAACACATGGAACTAGGAAATTCTCTGGCCATATCTACCCAGACAAACTGGGTTAAAAATTAATTCACTTTCACTTGGGGGATCTTGACAGTTGTAAAGTTGCGAGGGACTGCTAAGAATAATAATAGAAAGCAATGGTGGGGAACATGTGGTCCTCCAGATACTGTTGGACCAGCCAGCATGGACAATGGACCAGGATGATGGAAACTGGGAATCCAGCAACATTTGGAAGGTGACAGGAACATAGTAAGCTGGTTTGTACTGAGTCAAGCCCAAGCCATTGATACAGCTAGCTCAGTATTGTCTACATGGACTTAAAAGGACCCCTGACCATTAGGTCCAGTCGTGGCCAACTCTGGGGTTGCGGCGCTCATCTCGCTTTATTGGCCGAGGGAGCTGGCGTACAGCTTCTGGGTCATGTGGCCAGCATGACTAAGCCGCTTCTGGCGAAACAGAGCAGTGGACGGAAACGCCGTTTACCTTCCTGCCAGAGCGGTACCTATTTATCTACTTGCACTCTGACGTGCTTTTGAACTGCTAGGTTGGCAGGAGCTGGGACCGAGCAACGGGAGCTCACCCCGTCACGGGGATAGGGTTTCAGGCAGGGAAACTCAGAAAGCACATGTTCTGTGACAGCTACATCTCTTCCTTATCCTTGGCAAAAAGGGGAACGCTGCTAGATATATTCAAGTGTCCACCTATTCCATCATCCTATTTCATACAGCAATCAACTAGATGCCTTTGGGAAGCCTGTCATGTATGACAAGCAGACAACACTATCAAACCTATAGTTACGTAAATCCAACTAACAATAACACCCACAATGTAACTGGCTATGTTTAACGATATGAATTCTTTATTCATCATATAAACATACTTCTTTTCACATTATCAAATCAAGTAGAAGCAATTAAAGACCAACATTTTGAACAGAAGATACAAATAGATCAGTTCTTATATACGTAATGTCCAAATAGAAGGGTTTTTTTTGTTCCACGTATGTCTTTACGAATACAAGTGTCAGACGCCACAACTTTAAGAAACAGTACTTGCAGGAAATGAACGTTTTCTTTGTAATGTACCATATATGCCTTTGCAAAGTATATATACAACAATGATATTTTGCAAAGGCATATGTTAAGATCTTTCGTATCTTTCGTCTGATACCTGCATACAGCAACTGCATACAACAACTATACTTTGCATATCTGTTTGGACATTACGTATGCTTTTGAGTCAAAGTGTATTAATTATGGTCCAATCTATTTATTGATAGAGGATGTGTGAATTAGGTCAGTTCACTTAAAAACATATCAATGAAATTATCCTCCACCCCTAGGAAAGTAGTGTGGAGTGAATCTGTGGGGGAGAGGGGGAGATAACTTGGACACACCTTTCTTGTGACAAAAGGTCAAACATGACAGCCTTGCAGTTCCTTACAATTATGTGACATGAGGAGACTGAAAACAAAGATGAGTCTAGAAAAGCTGAAAGAGGGGAGAGAGAACAGAATGCAAAAGATGTCTAGAGATTGGGGGTGAGGGTGGAGAGAGAATGGTGAAATCCTGGCCATTTGCAGGTGCGACTCAGCAGGTTGTCTCCGAGCCACTTTCTTAGGAACGCAGTGTGCTACCTGGGCTAATTTATAACGGAAATGAAAAGGAAATGGACTTGGTATAATGAAGACCATTAATTCACCACTTCAGACTTCCCTGTTTGAACAGAGAGTATCAAATGACTCAATTGTCATGTTGCTGTGGCTTCCCTTCCTCTGTCACTTACTTCTCCCCCACCCCCCCTTGAAAACGGCCGGCAAGCAGATCTGTACTGAATGGCTGAGACACCACTAATTAGCATATATATTGTTTGTCCTGCTCTAAATTTATAGCAAACAGCAATATTTTACACTCCAGTAAAGTTAATAAATGAAGCTTTGGGCTATAAAAATTTCATGTTCTTTTGTGCAAAGGTCAATTATAAATAGTTAAGCACATATTCATCCAGATGCTTTAGGCTCTGGCAGTGGGAGGATGAAATATATTCTAGTCAATTTACACTTCAACAGGGCAAGATTGTGGTTTATAGCTTTGGTGGCACCCAGTGCTTTTTCTTCTAGAAAAAAAAAGGTGCCAGTACTCACCATTAAGTTGTTACAGTAAGTGCCACAATTTAAACCAGTGCTTTTCTTCCAGAAAAGGGTACTGAGTACCCTTGAATACCCACAGGAAAAAAGCACTGGTGGCACCTTTGCTAACCCATCTGCTAAAGCAGGGGTGGCCAATATGGTGACCTCCAGATGTTGGATCCCAAATCCCACCAGCCCTACCTGCATGGATCAATGGTGAGGAATGATAGGTGTTGGTAGTCCAGAATCATCTAGAGGACACTGCATTGTCTAGAGATTAGGCATGGGTAGGCAAACTAAGGCCCAGTGGCCAAATCCAGCCCAATTGCCTTCTAAATCCGGCCCATGGACAGCCCAGGAATCAGTGTGTTTTCACATGAGTAGAATGTGTACTTTTATTTAAAATGCATCTCTGGGTTATTTGTGGGGCCTGCCTATTTATCTACTTGCACTCTGACGTGCTTTTGAACTGCTAGGTTGGCAGGAGCAGGGACCGAGCAACGGGAGCTCACCCCGTCACGGGGATAGGGTTTCAGGCAGGGAAACTCAGAAAGCACATGTTCTGTGACAGCTACATCTCTTCCTTATCCTTTGCAAAAAGGGGAACACTGCTAGATATATTCAAGTGTCCACCCATTCCATCATCCTATTTCATACAGCAATCAACTAGAAACACTGCCTGGTGTTTTTACATGAGTAGGATGTGTGCTTTTATTTAAAAGGCATCTCTGGGTTATTTGTGGGGCATAGGAATTTGTTCATTCCCCCCCTCCAAAAAAAAAAAATATATAGTCTGGCCCCCCACATGGTCTAAGGGATGGTGGACCAGCCCCCTGCTGAAAAAGTTTGCTGACACCTGGATTAGATAGAAATGATATCAAAGAGGCAAGCTGAATGAATCTTCTCTGAGGGATAGTTTCTGTTAGTAGAATAGCTGACTTGTTCGGTAACCAGTGATCTACAGACTGGAAATAATTAGACCCAGGCCTGTGCACAAACAGTCTCTCAATAGTCTCCATCCTATTCATATTTTTTTAAAAAAATGTATGTATCACATTGATATCTCATCTTTCCTCCAAGGACCTAGAGTCAGAATACATTTCTGCTCAGTGGGGAGTCTGAAACCTGGTCTTCCGGGTCCCAATCTAGCAGTCTAATTACTGCACTATGCTGGGGGTAATTTTACTGAATTTCCTCATGGGGAGGAGAAATTCTCCAATAGTTTCTTTGGATAAGGTACACCAGTAACAATGATGGTAGCACAGCTACTTTCTTTTTATTTATTTTTAATCCAGTGCCACTGCAAATGGCAGCCTAGCCTCCATTTTTGTATCTTACATAGGAACCTAGGAAGCTGCCTTATGCCAAGTCCATCTAGTTCAGTACTGTCTGCACTGACAGGCAGTGGCTCTCCAGGGTTTCAGACAAGAGAGATTTCCAGCCAAACCTGGAGATGCTGGGGATTGAAACTGGGATGTTCTTCATGAAAAGCAGATGCTCTATATCACTGAGTTATGGTACTAAGTGTGATGGCCTGGGACTCGGGCTCAGACTCGGAACCAGAGGAGACTCAGTCTGCACCGGATCCTTTGCCTCAGGCATCATCTGAACCAAGTCTGGGGCCTAATCCTGAAGAGTCCCAGTCTGCACAGGTTCCCCTGCAGCAAACACCAGCTGGGCTAAGTCAGGGGCCTGAGCCTGCCCTGGCTCCAGATGCTGGGGTTACCTTGTTGCCTTCAGCTGGGCCATCACTTGCAGCTGCTCCACTACCGGTTTGGTCAAGGGAGGCTGAGGCAGCCCCTGGGTCTAGTAACCCACCGACATCTCCCAAGCTGCGGAGACTAAGGTCAGAGAGGAGAGACCTGAGTACTCACAGAAGGAATGCTCTCCTTCGGGTGAAACAGGGAGGTGAGTTGCTGGGGGATCAGGACCGGCTGCTACCCTGACAAAGATAAAAGGCTGTCGGACCACCCCCCCAAGGTTGCGGGAGCAACATTGCTGTATGCTAGATCCTGCCTGAGATCCTGTACCTGTCCTTGCCTGGTTTCCTGCCTCATGTCCTGCCTTGACCCTGTTGGACTGACTCCCAGCAGAACCTTCGGATTCTGGACCAGTCCTGGACTCTGTTTCATGGATTACTCCCGGGCCCAGCACACTAAGGAGTCAGTACCCTGGACTAAGGAGTCATCACCTTGGGACTTTGTGGATTAGGAAAATGGTGGCTATCACAAAAATAATGGCAGTTGATGTGCAGAGAAAGTGTGGCCTGAAAACATTCAAAATATTAGCTAAAGCTTAATGCTTACAAGGGCTATAGAACTCTGTGCTGTCCTATATGTGAGGCAGTTATGTCCACTGGCACAGCAGTGGCAGTTATTAACAGTCTTTTGTGTGAAAGCAGCAGGTATTTTCTGTTGTGCTGCTGTCTGCCTCAGAGATAGTCAATCTGCAACAATATTTGTCTTAGAGACAAGCCAATGTAAGATGTACCAGCAACAGAAATAACACCTGCCTTGTATATTTTTAATCTAACAAGTGCAAGTACACTGAGTAAAAGTTTTTTTTATTTAAACTTTAAACAGAGAATGTCTTGAGTAATTTTTATATGAGAAAAGGGGAACTAATTAAAGGGTCAAACTGTGGTTGGCTTACAATGACCCAGGCTCTCTTCTGCATAACTCTGTAAATGGGAACTAAAGTTTAATTCCCAAAGAAAGTCCTGCATAGTGGACTCATTTTTAAGGGGGCAGGCTTCAACAGCATGACTAATATCCAGGAGTGACATACATTGTAGTCCTGCTATGTATAGAGGACCACAGGCTGCCCAGCAGAGCAACAGTTTCATTGAGAGTGAATTACTAAAATAAAAGAATTTCTGCCCATGAGTCACCAAAACAGCCTGGTCATCATGAATGTTTGCTATGCAGTAACAGAATCATTATTTTACTCCCAAAAAGCTAGCTCAAATGTACAAAAATGTATCAGACAAGTGCTGAAGATATAAGGTCTATGAGGGTTCATTCTATCTTATGTGGTGGACCTGCAGGAAGACAAAGGCCTTTGGGGCATGATATATAATGAAATTAAGGGGGGGGGGGGGATAAAGTGATTTTTCCCAAGAGGCCAGAATCCTTCCTACTGGACAATGAATCCCAAAGAAAGCATCAGTGGCATTTATGTATGTGACTACAGCGGCAAAGATTCTCTTATGCACAGAAATGGAAGGAGGAGAATGCACCCTCAAAGGCAGAATGGTTGATGAAAATCTTGGAATACCCAGAGAGGCAAAATTGATGGCACTGATAAAAGATACAAATTTAGAATCTTTTAAAAAGACTGGAAACCATTTTAGTATATATAAAAATGTTATTTCCCATATGTGGAGACCACAGCAGGGTTTGAAGTGTAAGAGAATGGCAGAATATATTAAGAAACATGTTAGAGTGGATGAAATTACATAAAATGCAATTGTATGTAATCTGGGTTATAAACATCAATGTTGGGTTAGCGGGAAGTCACTAATTTTGCTGAATTGGAATATAATTGTTGAATAACAGATGTAATTTTCTATATGGAAAAAAGAATAAATAAATACATACATTATATATATATATATATATATATATATATATATATATATATATATAAAATGGTTCTTCCTACTGTTTAGTCGAAATCTCCTTTCTTGTAATATGAATCTATTGATTGGGCTCCTCCCCACCCCCACCCCCTGGAACCGGAGAAAACAATTTTGATCCATCTTCCATGTGATATCATTTTAGATATTTTAAGATGGCTATGATATCACTACTCGGTCTTCTTTTCTCCAGGCTATGCATACTCAGCTTCCTCAACTGTTCCTCATAAGACTTGATTTCCAGACCCTTGATCATCTTGGTTATCCTTCTCTTATCAATATCCTTCTTAAACATGTCAGACTAGAAAAAAATCATTACTCAAATCTGGTATCTATAAACAGAATAACCCTACTTTTCAGCCCATAGTCTTTAAATGATAAAGGGTCATGGAGTGTGGGAAAATTAGTACCAAATCTAATCTAGAATGAATGGCACTGGCTTGAACCTGATAGCATAATTTCTGTTAGTACTAAATGGTGTGTGCATAAAGCAAAGTTCATTGTTTTACCACACCAAGTCATCTGCAGAATGAAATTATTTATTTCACTTAACGAATCCAATTCTATGGCATCGGAATCCAATTCTGTGGCATCAGAATAAATGTAGGACCTTGGGCAAGGAGCACACCATGAGTGCTTTGAACAGCTAAAGGGGTGGAGGAAGGAAGCCATAGTAGAAGGGGAGAGAAAAACTAGAGGCCAGTGAGGAGGGAAACGGAAATGTAGCATTTATGGAGCTGAGCAAAGCAGCTGGCCTGTCATCAAAAATTTGTCATCAGTGCTAACCTGGTAACCAGGCAATGCAATGATCTGAAAAGATCTCACAGCATCATCTGAGGATGTGCTACAAGGTCATGTGGGGAAAGTAGGATAGTTCTGTGTTTCAGAGGATCTGCACCCCAGAACTATGCAAGGCGAGCTATAGGGTTCCTGTCTCTGGAGAGATTGGCCAACATTATCAGATCAATCCAGGACATGGTCTAGTACACAAGAGCAAAATTTGAATGGCCTGGAGGGCTACTTTTGTGCAGGGTGCCAAGGAACAGGGTGGGCGGGGGAGGATCTTATCTACTAGTATTTCTTCCTCACACCACAGCTTTGCTTCTGATCCTCAACATAGTGGAGGATGATCCTCCATGCTGATTAGCAGAAGAGGAGAGGATAAATATAGCCCAAAGGAGGTGGAGCTGCTTATCTTAATTTGTCTGACAGTTTAAGATTCATATGCTAGCATTTACCTAATCAAGCAAAATATCTTGTTCAAATACCAACAGAAGCTGGTAAAAGGCACTCCTAGCCACCAAGGATACCTGCACATCTAGCAACAGAGCTAGATGCAGGAGCACCCTGCAAATTATGCCTTTGCTCCATCAGAGAGTAAAGTTCCCAGACTTGAGAACTACTAACCAATAGTCATGGTCCTTAATCATAAACTAATGATGGAGTCTCTGAGACTGTGCATCTATTAAAGAGTGCAACCTACAGGCTCACTTTAGTCTTATCATCTCTTCTAGTTTCAAAGATAATCAAACTTGGGCAGCAAATATTTCAGCTGACATCACTTCTTTTCTGCTCTCTACCGATCACCCCCCCCCCCCCACACACACATGTGTAAACCAATTTGTCTCTGGTGGTGCATAATACCAGGCTAGAAGTGTGTACTGTCCCTTTTCATTGCCAGAGGTCATGGAGTCCTGTGGCTCAAAGACATTCTGAGGGGAAACAAATGAGCACAAACATGATAAATTGCTGGGAAGACACTTTGTTGTGACAAGTAGAAAAGAGGAGATAATGAATTCTAGGTGAAGAGGAATCAAAGGGTGGTGTATGCTTTATCTGGTTTAACTTTCTTCAGCAGCATTTTAAGGGAGAGGAACACATTAAGTGTTAGGAACATAGGAAGTTATCATATACTGAGTCATACCGTTTCTCCATCAGACTAGAAATTGCCTACACTGGCTGGCAGTAGTTCCACAGGATTTCAGGCAGGGGTCTCTCCCAGCCCTGCTTGGAGATCCAGAGATTGAACCTGGAACTTTCTGCATATAAAGCAGATTCTCTGCCCCTGAGCTGTAGTCCATCCCAAGTGTTACATGATGTGAGAGCCACCATTGCTTTCTGCAATTAACTAACTCCCCAGTGTAAATAGGCCAGAGGAGAAATACTCAAGCAGTATCAGATTTGGGGGTGTTTGGTCCCCATTTAAAAAGATGTCAATCACCAAGTTCAAGAAATGAACACATTGATTCCGCAGCACTCATTTTGGAGTAACATCCTTGGATGAGGAAAACAGTGCCCAACCTGTTGATAATAGAATAAATGATGCAAAGAGGGAATTGCAGCCCAAGATAGGAAGAGAGGAGGTAAGGGAACACTTAGCTACTTTAAATTATTTCAAATCTCCGGGGCCTTTTGAGTTGCACCAAGGGTACTAAAGGAGCTTGTGAATGTAATTTCAGAGTCTCTGTCTTTGGGAATTCTTAGAGAAGAGGTAAAGTCACTGCAGATAAATGTTGTCCCCATCTTCAAAAGGGGAGGGGAGACCAGGTAATTACCAACTGGTGAGTTTGAAGTTGATACCAGGAAAGATCCAAAATAGATAATTAAACAGTCGGTCTGTGAGCACTTAGAAAAGGGTGCTGTGATTACTACGACCCAGCAAAGGTTTCTCAAAAACAAGTCTGCCACTATCAGATAAGATATGTTTCACTGCTGCTGGACCCAAAGTATCAGTTAGAATCTTGGGATGTGTGAAGACAGAAATGTATGTGTCCTTGACCATCTTCCTGGGCCAAGCGAGCACCAACAGGATTTCAGTCATTTCCCTAGATGGATGGGTGACACAGCTGAGAAGCTCTGCTGTGGGAGACTGATAAGACCTGGGCAATTTGGGGGCATCACTCATTCTTCAAAGTCAAGAAGTCTCAGGTGTCAACTGACCTTGAAAAATAACTTGACAAGCAGTGCACACCTGTTCAGGACTTGTAAGTCGGGCATACTCCTGAGTAAGTTGGTGTGGGGTTTCAGCATGAGACCCCCCATGACAAAAAATAAAGCCATGTATGGCTCTCATGCACCTTGTTGAAGCTAAGCAGGGCTGGGTCTAGTCAGAACCTGGAAGAGAGTCCACTTGGGAACCCCCATTTGCAGTATCTTGAGTTCCATGAAGGAAGAAAGGCTAGGTGTACACTTTAAAAGGCTGTAATCAATGTAAATTGTACTTTCAATTTCATTGAAATTGGTGAACTAGATTAGTTATGTTAATTTCTATAGGTCTACTCTGAGTAGAACTTAATTGGATGCAACCTATAGATACATGCAGTGACTGTCTGCCTCTCAAAACAAATTCCATTTATGGACTCTCTGAGACTCCTGTGCCTTAAAAAAAAAAAAGGAGAATACAACATTGGTTAGGTTGATAGTCCATTTAATGCATAATGCTTCCCATGCCAATCTTCCTCCGCTAAGTGTCCTGTACACATTGACAGGTCAGCCTGGGAACTGATAAGCATTCCAGAAATGCATTAAAGAGGTGGTCATGGATAAATGCCTGCTTTTTCACCAATGATTTGAGTTTTCTGCATCGTACATACCAGAATCACATAAATATTGGTTCTACACACAGACACACACAAGGGACTAGGCCCTTTTGTACCTTAGCAACCCTAACTTTCAAGGATTTTAACGTTGATTCAAACAGAAATTCTCTTCAGTACCAGCAACTTCCTGATCATAGAAGGCTAACATGTCAGCCCTGCCTCTTCCCCAGGATATACCCAACTGACCTGCTGTGTGTTCTCCTCAAGTAATTTTGCCTGGCTGAAATGTGTTGGAGAAATGTGTAGTTGGAATATAGCCTCTTGTACATAGGAAAGAGTCACATCCAGTGTTCCACTCACTTTTTTTCTGTGGCCCTTCTCATCACTGGCACATGGCCCCTAAAAGGTTGCTCATGAGGCAATTCGGCTCTGGAGCTGGAAAAGGATCCCCCTCCTGTAACATTGTTACAATGTACCGTTCACTTTTAAAATGCATTGAATGGAATAGCAGTACATAATAACAATAACTATGATGAAACGCTAATCAAAAGTGAAGGAAATCTCCTTCCATTAAGGGACTCTGAAGATGTACTTTGAAACAATGAAAGGAACCAATAAAAATAAGAAATGAAATTGAGGTCAGGGGCTCCTTGTAAATGAAAAGCAAATAAACGTCCTCGTAGATGTTGTCTCCATTCCAGACTTCATAGATTATTTCATTGTCATTGCTACCCCTTTGCAGAAAATGAAACACATTTAAGAGTAAAAGTCAGATGAATGGGATTACATTTGGCCTTGATTAAAGGTTCAGGGATTAATTAGTAATGTTTCAGAGTAGGATAGCAATTTTAAAAATGCTAGGATGAAAAATTAACTATTGGTCTTTGAAGGAAAATGTGCTTTTGTCAGCATGGTTGCTACCCCTGCCATCCCCCTGCCCCCCACCAGTTGGGAGTAGCTGGTTTAGAACCATTTTTCTTTTCTCTCTTCCCAGTTTCTGCTGCTTCTTCAACCCTAGCTGTACACTGCAACCTTCATCATGTGTCATGCCTCAGGATTCAGATCTCCTGCTAGCAGATAAGGCATCCAGTTTCATGGAAGATGGCAAAGAGGATAATTTCATGGATGCTGGTTTGGAAACCTTCCCAGGAGAAAGCCCCAAAGACTCCCACAAAAAAGGGGCCCCAGAGACTACTGATGTAACCTGATCTCGTTTTTTGACAGAATGACAAGCCTGGTAGATGAAGGGAACACAGTGGATGTAGCCTACCTTGATTTCAGCAAGGCATTTGACAAGGTGCCCCATGATATTCTTGTAAAGAAGCTGGTAAAATGTGGTCTTGACTATGCTACCACTCAGTGGATTTGTAACTGGCTGACTGACCGAACCCAAAGGGTGCTCATCAATGGTTCCTCTTCATCCTGGAGAAGAGTGACTAGTGCGGTGCCACAGGGTTCTGTCTTGGGCCCGGTCTTATTCAACATCTTTATCAACGACTTGGATGATGGACTCAAGGGCATCCTGATCAAATTTGCAGATGACACCAAACTGGGAGGGGTGGGTAACACCCCAGAGGACAGGATCATACTTCAAAACGACCTTGACAGATTAGAGAACTGGGCCAAAACAAACAAGAGGATTTTTAACAAGGAGAAATGTAAAGTATTGCACTTGGGCAAAAAAAAATGAGAGGCACAAATACAAGATGGGTGACACCTGGCTTGAGAGCAGTACATGTGAAAAGGATCTAGGAGTCTTGGTTGACCACAAACTTGACATGAGGCAACAGTGTGACATGGCAGCTAGAAAAGCCAATGCAATTCTGGGCTGCATCAATAGGAGTATAGCATCTAGATCAAGGGAAGTAATAGTGCCACTGTATTCTGCTCTGGTCAGACCTCACCTGGAGTACTGTGTCCAGTTCTGGGCACCACAGTTCAAGAAGGACACTGACAAACTGGAACGTGTCCAGAGGAGGGCAACCAAAATGGTCAAAGGCTTGGAAACGATGCCTTATGAGGAACGGCTAAAGGAGCTAGGCATGTTTAGCCTGGAGAAGAGGAGGTTAAGGGGTGATATGATAGCCATGTTCAAATATATAAAAGGATGTCACATAGAGGAGGGAGAAAGGTTGTTTTCTGCTGCTCCAGAGAAGCGGACATGGAGGAATGGATCCAAACTACAAGAAAGAAGATTCCACCTAAACATTAGGAAGAACTTCCTGACAGTAAGAGCTGTTCGACAGTGGAATTTGCTGCCAAGGAGTGTGGTGGAGTCTCCTTCTTTGGAGGTCTTTAAGCAGAGGCTTGACAACCATATGTCAGGAGTGCTCTGATGGTGTTTCCTGCTTGGCAGAGGGTTGGACTCGATGGCCCTTGTGGTCTCTTCCAACTCTATGATTCTATGATTTTATTCTATGATTCTATGTCTCCATCCTCTGTACCTGAGGAATTGTTCTGCCTACCTTCTGTGACTCAGAGAGAAAGCCCCTCAGAACCACAGGCAGCATGGAAATAACAGGCTCCCACTGTTTTGACATAGAATCATAGAATCATAGAAAGAGAATCAGAGAAAGTTCTTCCTAATGTTTAGGTGGAATCTTTTTTCTTGTAGTTTGGAACCATTGCTCCGTGTCCGCTTCTCTGGAGCAGCAGAAAACAACCTTTCTCCCTCCTCTATGTGACATGTTTAGGGGCAGCCCCCTTTATGTCCAAGCTGTCCAAGCAGTGGAGCTCAAGTTATCTACCTTACTTCAAGAGTCTCTAAATGTGAGCAGCCTGTTGCCTTCTTGATGTTGTTGGACTACAACTCCCATCATCCCATAGATTGTGCTAGCTGGGGATAATGGTAATCAGTGTCCAGCACAGGTTCCATGCTAAGCTCACAGTTGGCATCCAACTAATTACTGGAGCAATAATCCAAGCTCCCTTTTCTTTTATTTGGTTCACGCCCAGCCTGAACTTGTAACTAGTTCCACACATGATCTGTCCATGGTTCTGATTTCCTATTGAGGTTAGCCAGCACACTCTTGGGTGCCCACAACTGGGTCAGGGTATCATGATGCATGTTTCTCTTTCCTGAAATGTTTTATTGTGAAACCTCTGAGTGATATTTTGTCTTACCTCTTGCTTGCCATGAAAAAATGGTGCTTTGCACATCCCCTCCCCCACAAAGAGAACCCAAAGTTTCATAAGGAAACTATAATTTCTATTATGCTCTGCTCTTTCTCTTTAAAATATTGGATCATTGTGTATTCAGTGGAACTATTACTGCAGTAAAAATGCTTGGTTGTTTTGGTTTGTTTTAAGGAAAATGAAGTAGAAGTTAAACACAGGAATTTCATTCTCCCTTCCAGACCTCAGACCTAGGGCCAAATGCAGCCCTCTATGCCCTGCTATCTGTTCCTCAAGACTCTTCTCACCAATTACCACCCTTCATGTAAGGACCACAGAGTGGTTTACAATATAAAAACATAAAAAAATATGTAACGTTATGAAAAACAAAACAATGATCCCCTTCCCCAGTTTAAAAGGCCATAGATTATTTAATTAGACAAAGGCCTGGGAGAAGAATATTTTTCACTGGTGCATAAAGATATTCAATGAAGGTGCCAGGTGAGCTTCCCTATGGAAAGCATTCCGCAAATGGGGAGCCACCACAGAAAGGGCCTGTTTTCATATTGCCAACTTCTGGACCTTTCATAGAGGATGCACATGAAGAACGGCTTCAGAGGGTGATTTGCCGGGTCCATGTTCAATCATGTGAGGAGAGGCAGTCATTGAGTTATTGCAGTCCTGAGCTGTTTAAGTTTTATGGGTCAAAACCAGCCCTTTGAAATGGCAGCCAGTGCAGTCTAGCAAGTATTGGCATTATATGCTCAAACTGTCTTGCTCCGGTGAGCCACCTGGATGCTGAATTCTGCCCCAGCTGGATTACAAACTGTCTTCAGAGGCAGCACCATGAATAATGTGTTGCAGTAATCTAATTCTCACCAACCCTTCTCTTTTCCTCCTTGAATATTTTTGCTTGAATGGAATGTGTCCTTGATCTGATGCATCTTGCTCGTCATTGATGGAGGTGTGTATGTGTGTGTAAACCTTCAATTTATGCAGTACAAAAATAAGAGCCACATCAATTGATCACTTTGGTCTATGTCCCCTGCCATCACTGGTAATCTGGCCATGGGAGAATATGAACCTCAAGCTGAAACAGTTTTCCTGCCACTTACCCAAGAGGGGGAAAAAATTGGATTAGGCATCACTGGAGACATACTGGACATTTTGTGCGGTATTTACATGGTATCCCATAAAGTCATAATGAGACAGGGCATTAGACAGTATTTGGGTCCACACATCATTTGGTGGTTGGTTTTTGCTGGATGTTCAGATTCACACCACATAGGCAGCTTTCCTTTCCTTTCCTTTCCTTTCCTTTCCTTTCCTTTCCTTTCCTTTCCTTTCCTTTCCTTTCCTTTCCTTTCCCACCTTCAATTGGGTAATTAAAGCAGAGATCAAAAGCAAGAAAGGCATCTGATAGGTGAGGAACCTGAGTTGGGAAAACAATAACTTTGGAATAAAATAAATCCCAATAGCAATGCTCCCTTTAATGTTCAAATCTGGTCAAATCTGAAAAAAAGAATAATTATACATCCTGGTTGGTCATGACTTACTTAAAATCTATGGAAGTATATACCGGTAGTTCTTTAGGAATTTTCCATGAGGCTTTGCAATATTCTGATTGGTTTTTTCTCTCCACCTTCTATTTCATTCTCGGAGTACTTGGTGCAACCTATGGTTCACCTCATTATAGAGTTTTATCAGCATAGCAGTTTCCTTCATCCCCCTCTGCAGCCATGTTCTGACCTCAAAGGCACAATCTCAATGAGGCATATTCAGAAAAGTACAAGTCACGGAGTTCTCTCTCTTTTTCTTCCTTTCCCAAATGTGCAGCTGATTTTTATCATGTGTTATCTTAATTACACAGTTTAAGGGCATGCACAGAAAAAATCATTTCTGGGATTCTCATATTTGCTAATAGAACACTGAGGTAATATCAGAAGTAAAACCTATTTCCAATTCTTTTTTCGAATGTCACCCCCTCCACCTTCTGGTTCTAACCCATTCTGTGAAAATTAAAGAACAAGAGTGGTGGTGATCCCATCATTTTCTTTCCCCTGTTTACGTGCTAATGTCTTTTAAACCATTACTTAGCAATGGGGATTTCAAATAGAACTGCTATTAGTGAGGATGTAAAATGTATTATTTATGCTAGTCATCATACGCTCTTCATAGAATTCATTTCTTTAATCTATTCATCTAAAGCAGGGATGTTAAAAGTGTGAGATGTTTATGAACTACAGCTATCATCATCCCTGACCACTGGACATGTGCCTGAGGCTAATGGGACCTGGAGTTTAGCAATATCTGGTGGGTCCCAAGTTCCTTACCCCTGATCTGAAACAGGGGTAAGTAATCCCAGGCCTACCTCACATGCTTCTTGTGAGGATAAAATATGGAGGGGGAGAACTCTGTATGCCACTTGAACTCCTTGGAAGAAAAGTGGGGTAGAAAAATGATTAATTGAAGCTTGAACCATTTTATAAAAGGGGAAAAAATCTTTTAAACAAGTCAGTCTCAAAGTACCATCAAACTCCTTTCTTTCCATTTCAAAACAAATATGTAGGTTACAAAAATAAAGTATGAAAAAACATGGCCAGTCTTGGAGTGTTGTTAGGTGGGGGCAAATGCCAGGACCTGAGGGCAACAGAAAGCTTGTAAATAGTCTGTCAGAGATCACGAAGCACCTTTTGCTAGGCAATTCCTTTTGGGATAGAAGCTGGGCTCCTGGGAAGGTGAGAGCAGGGAGTTTTGTAACTCCAAGCATCATACATTTTGGCTTCTGGGAAAACAAAATTCAGTTTCACTCCCCGAATTTGGCAGCAAAGTGTGAATACATTGGAATCATGACTTCCAGACACCCAGAGGCTGGAGTTGCATTGTTTGCCTTTCTATTGTTGCAGCTTATCTCACTGTGTCATATGCCTGAAAATTGGAACCTTGCCTCCCCAGGATAACTTGCAGGAGGCAATGAAAGCTTGTACCTCTGTTGCCTTCTTCAGATTTCTTTTATAAAACAGTTCTGCCTGGAATAGCAAATGTGTGTGTGTGAGTGAGTGAGTGAGAGAGAGAGAGATCCATTATCTAATTCTTAACTAACATGAGGCATTATAAAATGAGGAAACCAAACAAGTGTAAAAAGCTATAAAATTCATAACCCTCAACAGTTCCTTCCCCTTTGAGCGCTGAGGCTTGTACCCCTAACCATCTATTCAACCATCAAACTAACTGCTTGGTATTGAATCTGCCTCCCAACACACTCAAAATAAATATTCCCATCTCAAATTCTGCATTCATGTATACTACTGAAAGTGTGGGAATGCATATGGAGAGTAGCAGGAAGTGCACTTCAATGTCATAAAGAGGCTCCATTTTGTTGCAAACCTGGGTTCACTTGTATGCTTTTATTCCAAACCTGATAAATTATTTTCTGTTTGAGATTTTTGTTACAAGGGAGCAGTTGCTGGCCAAAAAAGGTGCTCCTACTTAAAGTTTTATCCCAATCTTCTTCCAAGGAACACATGGTAGTATTCAAGCCATCCACTGGATTTCAACATCATAGCAACAATGCAAGGTGGCTGGACCGAGAGCTAATGCTTGGATGACTGTCACCCAGTCATCATTATGCCTGAGTGGTGATTTAAGCCCTGGTGCCCCCATTCCTAATCTCACTCTATCAACAATAAGGTTGGGTAAATGTTTCCAAACTGTTGTCCATGTTTCTTCATGGCCACATGACAGCTAAGGGTGAAGGCAAAGGCAAAGTGAATGTAGCAATTAATATTAATTTTTACCTTGCGACATTAAGAGAGGCCTATTTCTTGACTTAACAGTGATTATGGTATAAAATTTTGCAGCAATATTGGCAAGGAGACTTAAAGCAGTGCTGATAAATTTAATACATAAAGATCAAACAGGGATTTTATGCTTAAAACAACTGAGAGATAATGTAAGAAGTGTTGAATTCTTATTGAATATTTTGAAAAATTTAGTGACAAACAGCCCTGGTTTTTCTAGATGTTGAAAAAGCATTTGATAATGTTTCTGGAGCATTATGAAGAAGCTTATGGATATAATGGGATTTTGGAATGTGTTTTCAAGAGGGATGAATGTGATATACACAAAGCAATATGCCAATATTATAGTAAATGGGATTTTGTCAGAAAATGTATTATATCAAAAGGAACAAGACAAGGCTGCCCACTGTCACCATTATTGTTCATCTTAGTGTTAGAAGTGTTACATCTCTACATATTCAAGGAAAGTAATGAGATACAAAGTATCAAAGTGGGACAACAAACTTATAAATTAAGGACATTTGCAGATGATGTAGTTTTATTTGCTGAAAACCCATTGGAAAATGTGGTGAATGTGTTTGAGACAATAAAGCAGTTTGGCACTTTAGCAGGTTTTTATTTAATGATAAAACTAAAACGTTGGTAAAGGGGTGGGGGGGACGTACTGCCTAAGATGTTTTTGTTCCAAACTATGCTGATAATATGTAATCCTGGGTATTTCAAATGATGGCAAAAAGAATTGTCAAAGTTTATTTGGCAAGGGAAGAAACCAAGGATTAAATTTAAAATATTAACAGATGCTAAAGAAAGAGGAGGATTCTCACTTCCAAAACTAAAATTATATTATTAAGCAGCCTGCTTGACATATATAAAGGAATGGATGATATTAAAAAATGCCAGATTGTTGGATCTGGAAGTTTATGGCAGAAGATATGGATGGCATGCAGGGCTTTTTTTGTTGGAACTAACAGTAACTCAGTTCTGGCACTTCTCAGGTGTGCACCATTGCCATAATAAGAGAAAAAGGTAGGTGTTCATGGTGAGTTCCACCTCTTCTTTTTTAAGAAAAAGAGCACTGGGAATGCTTACCTGTGGCATGAAAAAAGTAAAGGTCCATAAATGTTTTTCAAATCATTGTGTAATGAGAGGTTTGTTCGGAGTATGGGCCAGGTATAAAAACGTACTTGAAAGAAAAATGCCATTGTGGCTTTCCCCCAGAGAAGCTTGTGCTCAAAAAGAAATAAATATGAAGGAGTAGTGGGAGACTTACAGAGATATATTAAGTTATACTGAAAGTGGATATAAACTTTAAAAATTAGAAAAAAACAAGATTGTAGTCAGGTTGGTTTCAGTATCATCAAGTAAATGAACTATTTAAGAACTATTTAAATGGTTTTATGGAACAATGATCTGATTTTGAAATGGGGCTGCTTGAGAATAATGAAAAATTCATTTCTAAAATGTATAAAATGTAAAGATGAATTGGTTCTGTTGGTTCTCTCTTTTTCTTTTCTATTTTTCTTGTTTTCTCTTTGTATTTTTATTAATCTGTATTGGAAACATTTAGAAAAAGGTTTGGGGACGTGAGGAGAGAGAAGTCCTTTATTTTGGACTGAGGACACACACAGGAAGGGGACAGTTGGAAGAGAGGGGTCCCTGTATGAAAAGCAGAGTAGAAAGGGTCTCCCAGTGTGAGAAACTGGGAGAAGACACAGGCTCCCAGGTGGGAGATGGGAATGTCTACATGTGGATGAAACACAGGATATATATGGTAAATATGGTAAAGGGTCTTACAGGTATTTTCTTTCTCTTTCTCTTCTCTTTTTTCTCTTGGTTTTTATTATCCTTGTTCTGTAGACTGGTCTGATTCTTACTGTATTTATGTCAAAATAACTTTCTGATGGTAAGAGCTATTCTACAGTGAACAGACTCCTTTAGGAGGTTGTAGACTCTCCTACTTTGGAGGTATTTAAGCAGAGGTTGGATGGTCATTTGTCATGGATACTTTAGTTGAGATTTTTGCATTGCAGGGTGTTGGATTAGATGACCCTTGACATCCTTTCCAACTCTACAATTCTATGATTCTATTATTTTAGGAGTGTGATGAATGTACTGTCATTCACCTTGTATTCTTCCTTTGGGTGGTGGTATGGATTCAATCCAGAATGACAGGGAAAGAATGAGCAATGAAAAGGTGATTGTCTTCCTCAAGAATTGAACTCCCCTCCCTCCAAGGGCAAGTTGCCCAAAGGTTCCTTCAAATCACCAATGAGAATTAGGTCTCTAATATTAAGAATATAAGAAGAGTCCTGCCAGATCATGGCCAAAGGCTCATGCAGTTCAACATTTTATTTTCATGGTGGCCAGCCAGAATCCTATGGGAAGCCCACAACTGGGACTTGAATGAAACATCACTATTTCCACTTCTGATACTCAGCAACTGGCAGTCAGGGGCATACTGTCTCTGGCTGTCAAGGGAGAAAAGTGTCATTGTGGCTATTAGCCATTGGTAGCCTTACTGAATTCTTTCATTACTGAAGTCTTATGTACTAAATGTTCTTATCTACACAACACAATTGTCCCTCTTTAGGTGTTTATGTTCACTATTCATCTTGCTTTTTCAGTTCTTTACTAGCTGGGCATGGGTGACACCCAGTATGATTGACTCTTTTCTCCTTTTGACTTGAGCTTGCTTTCATTTCACTTCCACACAGGACTCACGACACACCTCTCTCTTACATTGCTGGTTCTTCTGGATTTTCTGGATAATGACAGTTCCTCCTCTTTGTACATCTCTCTCTCTCTCTCTGTGTGTGTGTGTGTTTGTGTGTGTGTGTGTGCACGCACACACACACATGGCAATTGAAGATAACATCTTATGCATCTGGAAAAAAACAGGCTCTGACCCAGGAAAGCACATGTTATGCTTTCTGGTCCTTAAGGTTCCATCAGTCCCTTTTTACATTTGTACATCACTGATGTATTTCCACTTGAATACTTTGTTCAGCCTTTTTCAAGACTGAGCCATGGACAGCAGTCTAGGGTAAGCCAGATAATGGGAGCTCAATGTCATGTGTCATGCTATGACTCCAGAGACCAGTAGTGATCAAGACTCTGAGCCAGAGTCTCCAGAATCTCTTGCTTAGGATCTGGACATGTCCCAGCGTAGGTTTGGGGTTCTGACATATATTAGCTGCCAGAAGAACCTCCTGTATCTCCAGGGCTTATAGGAGCAGAGCCAGGAATCTCACAGGCGCCTTCCCTCTAGGAACCCAATGTCTCCCATGGGATCTCACTGGTCCAGTAGTGCAGGGGACATGTCAAGTGGGAGTCTATGGAGAAGAGAAAGCATGTCCATCTTCAAGCCTGAGGGTTAGCTCTTTAAGAATCTGACAGTATCAAAAAGTGGGTGGAGCCCAGCAGTGGTAGTCTAGGGGCAAAGGCATAAAAAAGTATTTCTCAGTCTTTGTTCTAGCAAGCTATTCACTCTGTGGTTCTGTGGTCCTGAAGTGGCTGAGCTGGCATCAGACCAGAACAAGACATTTCATATGAAAACTCTCCTCTTACTAGACTGAATGGTGTGTTCCAGAGATCTGTATGGTATAGTAGTTACCTAAAATACTCTTATGAGGCGAAAGCATAGCAATATACTGATCCCATGTTTAGGTGCTTATGATGGACTAGGGACATATTGACATTTTGGAATTGTCTTCAATATCCTGAGAGTATCTGCTGCAGCTTAGTAATGATGATACAGAAGTTGCTGAGGCGCACAGCTGAAGCAAGGTAAGGAAGTCTTTTTGTACTGGACAACTTGAAGCAGACAAAATACCCTAAACTGTACATAAGCCCATCAGAAGCTAAAAGTCCAACCAATTCCCCCACTGTGTCACCAGCCACTTCATTTCCCAGAAGGTAGAAGACGCAACAAGAGGATCTTTGATCTTGGACCTGGTCCTCACCGACAGAGAGGAACTGATGGACAAAGGGGAAGTACTCAGAAACTTGGGAGGAAGTGATCATGTCCTCCTGGGAAGGGAAAGCTGAGAGTAGTCAGGCAGGCACTCTGGACTTTAAGAAGACCAGTTTCAAAAAGCTTAAGGAGCTACTAGGTAAGATCCTATGGTCAGAAATACTTAAAAAGAAGGGAGTCCAAGAAGAATGGGAGTTTTTAAAATGAGAAATATGGAAGGCCCAAATGCAGATATTTCCAACAAGAAAGAAAGGAGTGTGGTGGAGTCTCCTTCTTTGGAGGTCTTTAAGCAGAGGCTTGACAACCATATGTCAGGAGTGCTCTGATGGTGCTTCCTGCTTGGCAGGGAGTTGGACTCGATGGCCCTTGTGGTCTCTTCCAACTCTATGATTCTATGATTCTATGAAAAGTGTGGGGCATCTAGGGAAACTGGTGTGGCTGCATAAGCTTACAGAAGAGCAGAGATTTTAGACTGTCATGTATAAGAAATTGAAGATTCCTGAATTGCAGGTGGTTGAACTAGAACCCTTGGTGTGTGTTTAAAATCTACAACTCTATAATTCTATGATTTTCAGAGTATGTCCCCTGCAGGCAACATGCTGGCCAAGCAAACCCTGCTGAGGCTGCCTGCCTCCCCTCTTCCCCCACCCAACACCCATCTGCCCTGCTTTTTGGCAGCCCTTGATTGCTCTGTATGGGCACCTGGGGCAATCCATGGTTATCTCAACTCAATCCTGTAAAATCTTGGGTCAACCCAAACTGGCCTAATTTGGTCATATTTTTATGCATGAATGGAATAGAGTGATGGAAAGATCACAATGGCGTTATAATTTTGTCATCCTTGTTCAGAACATTAGTGAATTGGGGTTTCTAGCCAGCTAAGTTATATTCAGAAGAGTTCCATTGGAATTAATGGACCTAAGCTGGTAACGTGTATTAATTTCCATGGGTCTACTCTGAGAATGACTAGCATTGAATACAACCTTTGTGTCTCTTTACTGTCTCTCCCCATGAAGTCCCGCATTCATTTAAACCAGTGGCACATTGGACCAGGAGGAGTCAGGGTCAAAAAAGAAATCAGAACCAAAGCGAAACTGAGAAGTAGAATATGATGCAAGAAATCAGATGAAGAGACCAAGTTTTCTTCTTCATGACTAAGAACATTTACCACATCCAGGGAAGCCCCAGGCTGTTTCAGCAGGTTGCATGTGGCACATTTGCCATGGTTGGGTAGATTTCCTTTGTCAAATTCCCAGATGGTTCTATCAGTTGTCTGTGCCCTGTGTTTCACTCTTTCCAATTTCTGGTTCAATTAGGCAAAATAAATATGTATAGATGTATGTACAGTTTGCCATTATGTCAAGACCTGTTAGGTCCCTTCACTCTAAAAAGGTAAAGGTACCCCTGCCTGTACGGGCCAGTCTTGACAGACTCTGGGGTTGTGCGCCCATCTCACTTAAGAGGCCAGGGGCCAGCACTGTCCGGAGACACTTCCGGGTCACGTGGCCAGCGTGACATCGCTGCTCTGGCCAGAGCCAGAGCCAGAGCCGCACACGGAAACGCCGTTTACCTTCCCGCTGGTAAGCGGTCCCTATTTATCTACTTGCACCCGGAGGTGCTTTCGAACTGCTAGGTTGGCAGGCGCTGGGACCGAGCAGCGGGAGCGCACCCCGCCGCAGGGATTCGAACCGCCGACCTTTCGATCGGCAAGCCCTAGGCGCTGAGGCTTTAACCCACAGCGCCACCTGCGTCCTTCACTCTATTTGCATCTATTTACCATTTCTTTATCATCATTGAGTTCACACACTTTCATAAAACACTGCAAAAAATAGCAACCATGATGCCATTACACACTTTTTTCCCATGATGTTATATTGGGGTGTGTGCCATGACTGTGGAATCAGATTCCCAATCTTCAGGAAAATGAAGTAAAGGAATTCCAGAAGTGGAATGGCATACAGACATCACCCTTCGGCTGTGTGCCTCAACAACTTCTGCACCATCATTACTAAGATGCAACCGATACTCTCAGGATATTGAAGACATTTTCAAAATGTCCTGACTCACCTATCACAGAGGCTCCAGTAAGACCAGAGTAGCTTCCTCTCTATCTGAGTGGAAGACTTATTGAGTAGACTGAGCTACTTTCACTGAAAAGGCACCTCCCTGTTGTGGGTGGGGTGAGCAACTGGGATGCAGCTGCTTGCTACTTGATCTCAGTTTGATTGCTGCTGAGGCAAAATCAAAGCTCTGTTTTCCTGAGCTGTGCAACAGGTCCAGTCTGGTGTCATTGCTTTCATAATAATCTCTACATGGGGAAAACACTACATAGAATATTGATGCAATTGAACGAACACATCATTCGAGGGTAGCAATCATAGTTAGTGTGTGTGTGTGTGTGTGTGTGTGTGTGTGTGTGTGTGAATGTATGCACGCAGTGTTTATTCAGGTGGGTGGGCACACTGTTAATATAGAGAAGAGGAAAATGAAAAACCCACCAACAGTCTCTGTCCAGACTTCAGAACAGGAATCCTAATGCATTGGTTCCCCATCATAAACCAGAGCATGTAATTCATAGCTACAACTTCTCTCCCTCTCTCTCCCCACCCCACCATATAACCTCCTGTCATCTAATGATGCATTTATTCTTGTATTTTCTTGATCTCTTTATTGGACAACACGTTGACTGTAGGAGAAAACTGGTAGATATTTTTAATCTGTATGTGTATAAAACTCAAAATGCCAATCAAGTAAGTGAAATATGCAAGTCTCTCCATAACCACCACTTTCACCACCACTCTCCTCCAAAAAATAAGATGAATTAATTTTAGGTTCTGCATTTAAACCTCACTTTGCTAAACTCTTGCACTGATTGTTTTCTTATGCAACCTTCACCATCCCCTTTAGCTTCCCCCTTCTTCCCATCTGGGGACATAAAATAGTAATTACCACATAATTGCAAAAATTAAATTAAATTCCCAGCCTTCCCTTATTTGACCTTCAATGCACTGTGCCCTTCTGGTGATGTTCCAGTAGGCCAGTGATGCCTTCACACAAGCATAGTGGAACATAGTGGAGTGGGTGTTGTTGCTTTTTAATCAGAAATACCAGAGGTTGGATCTTATGTGGTCTTTGGCAGTGCAAGGGTTGTTTCAAACCTCACCTTTGCATGATACACCTGAAAGGAAAGATGTCTTGCCAAATATTCTACCACTTCTTGCAAAACCAAGAAAACAGGTATCACTTCCTCCCTATTAGAGTATTGAGTGATGTGGTCACTTGTACAAGCTTCCACAGTAAGACATTTGTGGTGGAGAGGGGGCCCCGAATGTTGCCCTTAGGATTCTCCCTAGGCCACATCACTTTCCCTAGGCTTCACCTCCCACCAGGTCTTCTCTGATCCCTCCTTTTTTGCCTGGATGGAATATGTCAATAAACTGTATGATACCTCTTGCTTGCCTGAACAG
Organism: Podarcis cretensis; assembly: GCF_951804945.1. Classification (NCBI taxonomy): domain Eukaryota; kingdom Metazoa; phylum Chordata; class Lepidosauria; order Squamata; family Lacertidae; genus Podarcis; species Podarcis cretensis. The sequence goes on along the minus strand of NC_137184.1, from coordinate 5,377,290 downwards.
AGAATGGAGAGTGTGTGCATAGAAACATCCGATTTTTTAATAGATAGAAAGTAGCCAACTCTACAAAAATGAGAGTCTCATCAGTTGCTCCATCCACACACTGCCTCTGGTCCCCACTGCTAATAGCAGGTGGTTCTTGGAAGCTTTTTCACTAAGTAATGTGGCCCTAAACCTGAAAAATGTTCCCTACCCTTGATTCTTGGAATGTTCTGCTGGCTGTTGGCTTTCTGCTCATTGTGTTCGGGTTTTTCTTTTTACTCAATCCACTGATGGAAAATTAAAATGAATTCTTCATGTAATCTTATTAAGGTCATACATATTGGAGAAGGAAAGCTCTTGTGCCTTGTGGCAATACTCATTCATGAGAAAGGCTTTGGAAGTAAACCCTGAGGGAAAATGCATATCTTCTGCCTTGTGGGACACCTTCAGGAGAAGAAAAACCCTACACAAATCCAGAGTGGAGTCCCTAAGATGATCAGTGAGGCCAAAAAGGAGGTTTTGTCATCTGGGCAGCCCAAGACCTTCATGCCCAGACTTGCCCCCACTCTCCCCGAAAGGTTACTCTGGCGCTCCTAAAGCAGCAAAGACAAAGCAAGAAGCAGTAGTTACGAGTTACTGGTCTCTACAGACACAGCAGGGGCTGTGATTCTCCAGTGGTTTGACTTCACCCAGGGGATCATGCTCCATTGTCTCTGAAAATGGTCAACAACATGAATATATCCTCATACCACAGCTGCATTGACCTGGAAAACGAGGAAAAGGAAATAATCAAAAGGAAATACATTTCGGATTATTTCTTTCCCTCAGCTTCTCCAGTATATACAAGAACCATCTTCTTCACTGAAGTTCTGGAGCTCATATTCATACAAGGCTATGAACCATTTTCAGGGAATAATGGAATATCTACTTTCTCCTAGAGAGAGGAGAAAACCAATCAGCACATCTCAAAGTATGAAGGAAATATCTTGGTCACTGGCATCTCCTGGTTAAAAGGAAAAGAAATGGCATAAATCAGGCCTTATTTCTTAGGCAGTGTCTGCTTTGGACAGCTGCAATTATTAACCACCAAAATTTCATTTACACGCAACTTTCATATTCTTACAGCAAGGGTCACTGACTAGCTACCACCCATTAGACACAGATGAAGTCTCTGCCTACTGTGAACTAGACGCAACTTCCTCCTTTTTTTTTAAAAAAAAGTACAGAATGTTTTAATAGAACATTTGATATTAATATGTATCTGGTTAAAGAAGAGATAAAACTTCAACTGTATTTAGAGATATTTACTATATTTATAGGTGGTTATGGGGGAGACTGTGGAAAGGAAGGTCTGTTGCTGACCTTTCTTTGCCCATGTATGTCAGGGATGAGGAACCTGTGGATCTCTAGATATTGTTGGACTACAATTCCCATTAGTTCTAGCTGGCTCTGGTCAGTCATAAGGGATGATGATAGTTGCAATCCAACAGTTTCTGGAGGATCATGGGTTCCCTATTCCCAATATATATATGGGCATGCATTACCTATGATGGATAGCTCAGTTGGTAAAGTATGAGACTTAATCTCAGATTCATGGGTTCAAGACCAACCGATAAAAAAAAAATTAAAAAAAAATCCTGCATTGCAGGAGATTGGACTAGATGATTCTTGTAGTCTCTTCTAACTCTATAATTCTATGATTCTTTGTCAGGCATAGGCAAACATGGCCCTCCAGATGTTTTGGGACTACAACTGCCATCATCCCTGACCACTGGTCCTGTTATCTAGGGGTGATGGGAGTTGTAGTCTCAAAACTTCTGGAGGCCCAAGTTTGCTTATGCCTGCTCTATGTGCTCTAGAATGTACATCTACCAGTCTTCCACTCAGAGATCTAAACTACTAAATCAGAGATGAGGAACCTCTGACCCTCTAGAAGTTATTGCAGATACTCAAAGTGTCCCTGTTTTCCATGGACTTGCTGCAGAGGGAAATAAGGGGCAGATTGGGCTCATCAGCTTGGAAGGTAGCAAATCTAGAAGGAAAACTCTGATCCTAAACTACTGCTGCCTTGTGGGATATTGTGCCCAGTGCTTTCCCCCCTAAAAAAAAATGTTTAGGGGTACTCTTATTTTCCTACTCATATTGAAATACTGCCCCTCAATTAGGCCAAACTTAGATTCACAAAATGTTTAGGGGTATGCGTACCCCCCAAAAAGAAAGCACTGGGTAAGCCAGTACTGGTTCCAGTACTGATTCTTGTGGTACTCACTCTTATTTTTATTTTTTGCATGCCTTCAACATTCCCCAGGGGTGGTCGTGGTCATAATTAGATGAGTGTGTCCCAGGGCTGCTGAGTATTTGCTGGATCCTCAACCTCATTGTCCCCACTCCCCCTCTAATGAGTGTCAGGTCCCATCTGTACCACCATTTAAACAGCACATTTCAACAGACTTTAAAAAGTCACTATCCTCAGAGAGCCACAGTTCCCAAAGTAGTTTTATATTCAATATCTCTTCCCAGGGATCTAACAACTCTCAGCATCTTTGACGAACTACAGTTCCAATGGTTGTCATTTGTTTTTGTTTTTTTAGGGAAGTTAGGACTGTTCAAAGTGTAATGCTACGGCTTTAAATGTAGTGGGAAGAATATAGGGGTGTCTCAATAGTGGGGGAGAAGAAAAAGGGAATTCAGAAAGAACAGCCTCCCAATTTTCTATGCAGACTGCAGTTCACTGTGTGACAAATTATTTTTCTTTTCCTCCACTCTCCTCTTTCTCTCTTACACACAGAGTACTCTGTTATTTCTATGCATCTTTAGCCACTTGGAGAACAGGTAGGCTCTAAATGCAATACACAAAATGATGTGGTTTTGGTTTGTTTTCCAGCCTTGCATCAAAATATCAAAAGCCTTCTACAAAGTAACTCAGAGCAGGTTTTTGCAGTGTGACTATCCCTGTTATGTGGAACATCATACCTGCTGAGATACGACAGGCACCCAATATTTGAAGTTTCTGCAAACAATTGAAGACATGTTTGTTTCAACAAGCTTTTCCAGCTGGATGAAAAGGCATTTGCCTTTGGTGTTTACTCTGTATTGTTTTTTTAAAAACTGTATTTAGCTGGGTTTTTTGGGAGGCAGGTAGCACTTAAAAAACTGTTTTAGTTGTTTTTATGAACGATTGTGAAAAGTGGTGTATCAATTAATGAAGTGCATTAAAAATAAAAGCAAAAATTGAAAACAAACAAACTTTGTTTGTGAGCCATTCTGGAACTTTTTAGGGAAGTTCATGTTTTCTTGTAAAAAATTAAATGGAAATGTTGAATAGTAGCCAACTAATTTCTAATCAGAGTAGATCTGCTCAAATTAATGGGCCAAAGTTAGGTATGTCCATTATTTTCAATGGGTCTCCTTTGGGTAGGACTAATACTGCCTTCCACTCATGGTTGCCATCATTACAAAGAATGCCCAGAACATTTTCAGTTTGAGAACATAATCCTTTAAGTGATTCTTCCAGAATCTAATTTGCAAGTTTCAAAAATCTAGTTTTACCTGCAACAGATATATTCATGCTATTTTCATCCTGAGATTTGGGTATGATGTTCGTAGTAATTTGACCTTTCTTAAAGAAAAACACTGTTATTTTCTGTGGCACCACATAACATTGCTGACTCATGCTTAGTTCCCCCCCCCCTCTATTTTGCTCTTTCTACATTGTTTAAGGTTGGAAGGGAGAACGTATTTTTTTCAGGGGGGGGGAGCATAATAAATGCCTCCCTGACTCACGAGGTCACATTTACTCTATGTATTTAAAATAAAAATAAGTAAAGGTGTTCCAAGTGGAAAAGAGAAGCATAAATTCAAGAAAAGAGGTGGGTACCACCAAAGAAAACATCTTAACTGTCAGAGTTCAGCCTCTTCTTTCAAAGTATATCCTGGAACATGATGTCAATCACATTATGCCTTGTAAAAATGCACTACAGTGAAGTGAGTGCTCTCATGCCCAGGTCCTGCTGTCAGGCTTCTCACAGGCATCTGGTAGTCCACTGTGAGAGCAGGATACTGAACTAGATAGGCCTTTGGTTTCACCCAACAAGGCTCTTCTTACATTCTTATAGAAGTGCCCAATGAAAGCCCTTCTGGCTTAGACCAAAGGCATGTCCTTCTCAGCATCTTGATTTCAAGAGTGACCAGCAACATAATTCCAGGGAGCCCACAAAGAAGGCAGTAAAGAAAAGAAAACAAGAAGAGTCCTTCTGTATCAGACCAAAGGTCTGCCTAGTTGTCCCTCCTGCACCTTACAATAGCCACTCATATGTTTTTGAGAAGCCCACAAGCAGGCAATGAAAGCAATCGAAGAATCCCAGTCAGACACTCAGTGGGTACATATTTCTTTCTTTCTTTTTCCTTGTAAGGAGGAAGAGCAGCAAAAGCACTAGGGGAGTGTGACCCTTGAAAGAAATTATGGTCTGGAGTGGCAATTTCTGCTGCAAAAATACTGACAAGCAGTATTGTATGGGGAATGTGGGAATTACTAGAAATGGAAGAATTACTAGTATGGAAGACATCAGGGAAATCAGTCAATGTGTGCTCACTTTACATCCTGTTGAAAATAAGTTGCACTCCCTCCCCAACTCTTAAAAAACAGGTCCCAATAAACTAAACCTTAAAAAAACACAAAATCATTTTCTACCTAGTCCCTGCATTGGGAATGGTTCCTATTTATGCTGATAACACTCATCCTGGGTCAGTAATCAGTGGTCTCCCTGGAAAACCAACTTCAGAGTGAATTTTTGAATAAAGTAAAAATACTGTTGATGTATGGCAATCTTCAGCAAAATCATTATGTAGAAAGAGTTAGATGTGAGCTAGGTTAGCTGAAATTGGGTCCCACTGAAATCAAGTGGAGCAAGTACATGGGGAAAGGCCATAGTTCAGTGGCACAGCCAGCATCTTCAGGTAGGGTTGGCAATGTCCTTTGCCTGAAACCCTGGAGAGCCCTTCCAGTCAGTGTAGACAATACTGATGGACTTTAGATGGACCAAAGGCCCGATGTGGTATAAATAGCTTCCTTTGTTTCTATTGCTCCAATGAGCCATATATCATGCTAGAGTAGTTGTTTTGCATGCAGAACATTCTGAGTTCAGTACCTGGCATCTCCAGGTAGGTTGAAGAATTTCCCCTGCCTGAAACCAAAGCTAAGTGAAGAGCCACAGGGCAGTGAAAGAGCACCTGCTTTGCATGCAGAAGGCCTGAAGCTCAACACTTGGGCTCTCCAGATAGGGATGGAAAAGATTACCTGCCTGAAACCCTGGAGAGCTGCTGCTAGCCAGTGTTGATAATATTGAGCTACATAGGCCAGTAGCTCGGTATAAGGCAACTGCCTGTTTTCCTATGTTAACTGGCACCTACTAAAGACATGAAGACAGGAGTGCCTGGCGTGCTCTGGTCCATGGGGTCACAAAGAGTCGGATATGACTAAACAACAACAACACTAAAGACATTCCTTTATCAACAGGTCTTTTAAGAGAAAATCTTTATCCTAGTCCGCATCTGCATTGGTTTTGAAATTTTTTATATAAGTTTTAATTGTTGATGTTTTTAGTAGGAACCTAGGAAGCTGCCTTATACCAAGGTAGACCAGTATTATCTGCACTGATGGACAGTGGCTCTCCAGGATTTCTGATGCAGGTCCCTCATAGCCTGGAGATGCCATTGGGGATTGAACTGAGACCTTCTGCTTGTAAGGCAGATGTTCAGCCCTTCTCTTGCATTATTGTTAATCATTCAGGGGCTTTCATGGGAAGCAGCTCAGAGAAAATGAAATGAATACATTTGTGGGTTCAGGTCTTCATATTTTTGGCCTTGTTATTTGGCAACGCTATAGTTGCTATAGTCCCCTTTGCCCCTGCATGGGGCAGCGATGCCAAGAGAGTCTCTTCCCAATGATATTGTATGAGGGCTAATTAATGGCCTCTCGTTTCCACAGCAACCTCATGCTTTGCTCTTAGGCTTCCTCCAAGTGGCAATTCAATTGCTTCTACTACCCTAGCATCCATGTATTTCTTAATAAAGCAAGCTGATGCAACTTGCTTGCTCCCACATCAGACTGGCAAAGATAGTAATTGAATTAAGAAAATATTGAGTGGAGGGTAGAGAGGAGGTTTAAGCAGGCTTGAAGCATGTCCTGTTTCCTCTCGGCTTAATATGAGCCTTGCATTCCCCTCCCCATCTCCTCCTTCCCACTGCCTGAAGCAGGAAAGAAGCAGGACATTTCATCTTCTGTTCCTCTGAAGAGTTTATTTTCCTCTGATTTTATCCCACTAGGGATATTTGTGGTAATAATTCATTAAACAAGAAAAGACAGCACCAGAGAGCAATGTAAGAAGTGGTCTTGCCCAGGATATCAATGATGGCCTTAAAAGAAATATTGATAAGTTCTCTGGGACTGCAGAACAACTTTTTCAGACTGAGGGCCACATTCCCTTCTGAGCAACCTTCTAGGGGTCAGTGGTGGTTGGGGGCAGAGGCAAAACTAGTTGGGGCAACAAATGCAAATGTTACCTTTGTGTTAGGTTAGTTTGTACATATGTTCCTCAGGCAAGCAAGAAACATTATGAGAGTTCAAGGGCACATTCCAGTCAGACAAAAACACCCAACGCTTGCACAAAGCACGGCCAGTAAGGGATGTGGCCACGGAGGGTATGTGGCCGAGGGAAGAGTTCCAAATGTTGCATTCGATGCTCAGGCCTGAGGTACCCCATCCTTGCTCTAAGGTGTGCTGACCAGACAAAATATGATTGGGCCAACTTCTTTAAAAACAACAACCAGCTACAGTGGTACCTTGCGTTAAGAACTTAATTCATTCTGGAGGTCCGTTCTTAACATGAAACTGTTCTTAACTTGAGGTACCACTTTAGCTAATGGGGCCTCCCCCTGCCGCCGCGCAATTTTCTGTTCTCATCCTGAAGCAAAGTTCTTAACCTGACGTACTATTTCTGAGTTAGCGGAGTCTGTAACCTGAAGTGTCTGTAACCCGAGGTACCACTGCATATCCATTCAGAACCCTTTCACCTCCCTCTATCGTGTTAGTCACCTCTTGGCAACCCAGAGACCCCCTCAACCCAGCAGCATCAGGAATGCAGCACACGTTCACTATCTGAAAGACTGTATTCCCTCATATGAACCTGCCTGGGTTTTGAGATCTTCAGGGAAGGCCCTTCTCTCAGTCCTTCCACCCTCACAGGCACACTTGGTGGGGACGTGGGAGAGAGCCTTCTTGGTGGTTGCTCCTAGACTTTGTCACTCCCTCCCTAAAGAAACCAGACTGGCTCCCTCCTTGCTGTCCTTCTACCAGGAGGTGAAGACTTTCTTGTTGCAACAAGCTTTGAAGAACTGACTGTTTGAATGAAAGGGCTGGTGCTGTGCTGTTTTTATTGTAATTATCTCTATCTTTTAAGCTATCTCTCTCTCTCTCTCTCTCTCTCTCTCGTTTTAATTCTATTGCTGTTTTAATGATGGTTTTTTCTATGCTTTATCTGTAAGTCGCATTGAGTCCTGTCAGGAAAAAAGGCAAGGTATAAATACATAAAAACAACAACAACAACAACAACAACAACAACAACAACAACAATCCCTTTGACAGCTTTGACAGCTACAAATTTGACAAGACCTTTGGCCTCCCATGCTCCCCTTTCTATATCAGTGGGCAGCTGTGAGCAGTCATTTAGAATTAAATGCCCTGGAACACTCATTGTAGCATTGCTCTAGGGTAGCCTCCACCCTCCTTGCGTACTTCAGATGTTTTGGACTGCAACTCCCAGGACTATAATGGATGGGACTGAAATGAGTTTTTGTCCCAAAAACATGGAGGTCACCATGTTGGTGAAAGCTGAGATAGTGAAGAATATAAGATGGCAGCTTGCAACTGCAAGGCATCTGGGCCAAGAATCCACATTGGTGGACATTAGATAGGCCAGAGATGGGGAACCTTCCTCAGTTCAAGGGCCAGAAACCAAATGCACACCACTCTCCATTCAGGCAAGCAAAAGGTATTAACACAGTTCAAGGATACATTCCAGCCAGGTAGGATTGCTATAGGGTGCAAAGCAGGGACATTGAAGGGCATGGCTTGGACAGGGGATTGGGGGGGGGGTGCATTTGGGACCCAGGTCTAAGGTTTCCTGCCACTGAAGTAGGAAGTGGGAATTTGCAGAGGCTGCTTCTGCAATTTTCACCTGTCCTTCAGCTGCCAGTTGTGTGGGATCTTTTATGATCCTCAGGCAGGAGTGGTCCTAATGCATAGTGAAACTGGTGGGCAACAGCCAATCTGTTACTCTTGCTTCTCCTAGTCACTCTCACTGTTGCCACATGACGTGCCTGATGTTGGTGCTACCCTACATCCTAGCCCCCCAAATGTGGCCTGATTATTTGGGTCTGCCACCATTTCTTAGACTGGTCCCATCTCAAGAGTTATAGGTGTGAATTATGTCTGTGGGGAGGCTGAATAAAGACGCAGATGGAATGACTTAAGGACCTTTCTCCTTTCCGAGTTGAAGCACAATGCTAACACCCCACCCCAAAGTCTTATCAAGAATCTAGAAAGCCTTGTGTTGCTCTTCTGTTTCTGTACTTCAAAGTGTGGTCATTCTGCTGCACAGGGACTGTGCTAAGATGGCACCACTGACCCCCTAGCAGAATAATATTATCTCCCTTACTTGACCAGGGTACCAAAGTTTTGCATGCTCCCACACTCCCCAGCAGCCACACATTCAGTGTTAATGAGAAAATCTGTGTGGGTGTCCATGAATTCACTTTTCACGAGAAAGGGCTATGTGCACATACAGCTGAATATGATACAGCTCTTTGAGAACATAGGAGACTTCCTTGTATAGCCGCAGACCATTGGTCCATCTAACTCAGTAATTACTTCCCTTACTGGCAGTGGCTCTTGAGTGTTTCAGAGACTGTTTTCTTCTAGATCTTCCTGGAGATTTCCGGGATTGAACCTGGGATGTTATGCAGGGTATATATATGTTCCACTACTGAGCCATGTGGTTCTCATGAGCATAAACACTGACCCATGATGCACAATCCCTCTCTCTCTCTCTCTCTCTCTCTCTCTCTCTCTCTCTCTCTCACACACACACACACACACACACACATTATGGGCATGTATATAATGATTTGTATATAGGATTCTTTTCCATTAAAGTGGTGAACATGCACTCCTCAGTACAGCTAGTATGTGTGTTGACTAGCAGGTGAGATCCTGACCACCCCCCATAAATGTTAAGTGACTTTATATGAACACCACTCCAGTCACTACTGTTCCTGCTAGCCAAAATTCTTCCAACCTCAAACCTGGTAAGTCCCCATCGCCACCACACATAAACACATTACAACAGCATCTTTTGCGTAAGCTGGACCAAACTGATCTTCCTCTGGCAAATGATGAAGAGGGGAGAAAGTTCACATGAAGGGATTCTCTACAGATTAATCCTAGTGATGAACCAGTCCCCTCACCTCCACCACCAGCGGCATGGTTCGGAAAAGAGCCAGCAATTACAAGCAGTCACTGGGGAAACGTGAAAAAGAAAAGAAAGACAAAAACTTCATTTCCTCCCCTCTCCCAACAGTTTTAAATTAGTTTCCACACCTAGACAGAAGGAAAAAAGGTGGAAGAGAAAGAATCATAGAATTGCAGAATTGGAAGAGGTCCCTGGGGTCATCTAGGAAGGAAGGAAGGATTTAGGAAGGAAGGATCACCACCTTTTGGGCACTTGAGCACATATGCAAACATGAAAAACTGTCACACACCCCATAACCTATTTTATTGGTCAGAACATTATGCTTCTTTCAAGCCTGCTTTCAGTGAGGGAGAGGTGGTGGCAGAGGCCATGTGGGCTCTACAGAAGGTCTTTGAGGGCACACGTGCAGCTGCTGGTGCCATGTCGTCAACCCGTCATTACTGCTTGCTTACACCATCCCACTGACTTCAAATAAATCCCTCTAAACTCAATAGCCTTAATTCTAAGTAGATGTGCATATAACTGCACTACATGGTTGCCATCCTCCATGTACTTACATGGAAATAAATGTGCCAAGCACCATGAAACATCCATAGGATTTCTTCTTTTCTGGAACTGCCTCCCTCTGCCTATTTACTTCGGATAAAGTCCCCCCACCCACCCCCTGATGATAGGGAGATTCACCTTAGAGTAAATATTCAGAGGACTCAGATGTTGAAGAAAAATGCATTCACGTTGAATTCCAGGCTGTAGAACAGTGGCAGGGAATGTGTGGCCTTCTCGATGAGGAAACTCTGGCCCGGCGACGGTGAAGACAGCCCCCCAAGCCCCTCTATCTGGCCCTTGGGATCCACCCCAGACCACACACCCTCTCTAGATTCACCCTGTTTGGGTGTTTTTGTCTTACTGGGATGCTCTGTTGATGCCTGGCTTTCTTGAGGAGAGAGAGAGAGAGAAAAAGAGAGGGAGGGAGAGGGAGTGTGTATGTACTGTACACATACTAGCTTGCTGTATGAAGGCAAAAACTTCATTCTCATTGCTTTGCCTGCTTTTGTCTCTGTGCTCATCCACCACTATCATGTGGCTCTCAGAAGGTTGCCCCAAAGGCAGAGGCAGAGCTAGCTGCTCTGGTACCTGGAGCCACCCACACCCAGGGACGGGGCTAGCATCCTGGGGGGGGGGTGCCGCCTGCAGTGAGCGGCGAGTGTCCCGGGGCGGTGCCACCCACAGCAAGTGGCAAGCGATGTGGCACGGCGAGGTCACCCCTCCTCAGGGATGAAACCCAGGGCGGACCGCACCCACTGCCACTGCCAAAAAGGGAATGTGACTCTTGGGGTGAAAAGGATTCTTCACCTCTGGACTACAACTCCTGTGATCCCTGATCATTGGCCATATTGGCTGGGACTGACAATAGTTGGAGTCTGACAACATCTGGAAGGCCAGAGGTCTCCTCATCCGTGATGAAAAATAACTTCTGAAAGATATTATCACTGTGGTTTGTAGCACATCCAGGCATTACTGGCTGGGTAAACCCTTAATTCCAAACCATAAAATTATACCCTTTGGCAATGCAAATCAGAGTAGTAGTCATGGTCGTCGTCAAACTCATCTTAGAGTAGTGGGGGAAATGACTGAGAATAAAGCTTCCGTAACACTTCACAAAAGAAATTTCTTTTATCTTTGGCCATTAGCTCCCATTAGGAGAAATGGCAACTCTTGGTACATTTACACAGAATTCTCTCTTTCTCACTCTGGTTTTCTTTCTTTTTGGCACCTGCATAGCTGAAATCTTTACAATTAAGTACAGGGAATCTCAAAAAAGCCGTTTCTGCATGTTCTGTAATTCCCTCCCCCATCCCATATTGTTTACTCCCAATCCCACCGAGCAACACCTCAGCAGATTTTCACGTTCTGACCCTTTTTAATGATTACAGGAATAACTAAACATGCCCGGCAGTTTTACATATTTGCTTGAATGGTTTTCTTTCAGTATTCCAATAAACAAAGACCTTTCCATCACTCTCTCTCTCTCTCTCTCTCTCTCGTATATTAATTACATTTTACATTTTTTTTATTTGTTTAAATCTCTTTCTTTTAACTTCTTTTTTAATGTTGGGTTGGGGGTTTTGTGTTTGTTTTTTACAGCAAAAAGGTGAGTCTGGTAGTACCTAAGTACATAAAGTCTTGGTTAGCAGAGCTTGGCAGTCATCTGGTCAGATTGCTTGAGGATTTCGGTGTTGTACAGATCCAGTGCGTGATTCACACGGATGATCTCACTGTTGGTCAGTTTCAGACGGTGCTTGAGCATACAGGAGAACAGATCCAGCTGGGGCTTCCCTGGTGCTACAGGAGGTGCCAGTCTGTTGATTCGGTCCCGTATATCCAAAAGCAAGAGCATGACGGAGGAGGAGGAGTAGAACTGCCCGCCTTGTGTGTAAGACTGGTTGACCTGTTGCACTGCACTGCGCAAGAGGTCAGCATTGAAGCGCAAGCTGTATCCAAACACCTGAATGTCTGAGATCTTGATGTAGAACTGACGCTTGTTGGGATCAGAGAGGTCCACGGGCCCTTGGCCAGTCTCATTGCGCATCAGGGAGGGCAGCCGAGTCCGGCTGCGTAGGTAGATGTGGACAGTCTCAAAAAAGGTTTTCCACCTGTTCCCAAGCAGCAGGGTCCAGTTATAGCACTGGCTGTTTTGCAAGCGGATTTTCTCCCAGCGTGGGTAGCCAAATTCTCCAAAGGGCATGTTCCAGCCTTCGGAATGACTTCCACTAAATGGGTTAACGTAGACAAAGAACATGGGGTCCAGGCTGCTGTTGCGCATTTGGCAGATGCGCATGGAGATCCCAATCACCATGTGAATGAAGTCCATCCTGTTCTTGTTGCTCTTCAAGGTGAGGGACATGCGCTTGCGCCACCTTGGGTCAAAGAAGGTGTCCAGGCGGATCTCATTGCTGATGAAGGTGGTGTGCACATACAGGCGGGAGTCCATCTTCTGCAAGAGGTACTTCAGCTCCAGGTCCTGGAAGTCCAAGTCCGTCTCAAAGCTGATGAACTGCTCACTGCGCTCTGAGTCCACATTCTGAGGCTCACATCGACCCCGTGAGAGACGGTAGCCCTTGTTGCATGAGCCACAGAGGGATATGTTGGCCAGGCTGCACATGGCACAGCTGTTGTTGCCTCCAATGATGCACGGGATTGGTCGCTGGCACAGGCTGGTGCTTCCATGGCAGACACAGCTCCTCTGACTTTCCAGGAAGGTTCCCCAGAACCCGTTCTCATTGCAGTAGAGCAGGGACTGAACCCGGGACAGCCATTGCTGTATTGTCCTATAAGGGAGAAAGACAGGGGCATGAACTCCAAATTTCTAAAGGCAGCTGTCTAGGGTATCATTTTAACTCAATGCCACAAAGTAGAGGTGAGAGAAATGAAGTAGCTAAGTGGAAGTTGTCAATAGGCAAGGAGTTCCAAAGTGTAGATCCTGCCACATTAAAATACTGATTTCTTACAAGTGCAGAGTAACAACAACAACAACAGTTTATTACTTATACCCCACCCATCTGGCTGGGTTTCCCAAGCCACTCTGGGCAGCTTCCAACATGAGATTAAAAATACATTAAAACATCAATCATTTTTTAAAAAAATAAATCAATCCCTAAACAGCGCTGAGTATTATGTGACTGTTCTGCACTGGGTTGTGTTTAATCCATCAAAGCTCTACTCAGAGTAGACCCATCAGAGTAAGTCATGCCATCAATTTCAATGGCTATACTCTAAAATAGGTATAACACTGGCAACCAACCCATTCACATTCTCTGTGCCCTGCATAATTTCACAAATATTCTCTCTCTCTCTCTCTCTCTCTCTCTCTCTCTCTCTCTCACACACACACACACACACACACACACACCATTCCCCTTTAAACCAGATAACCCATGAAAATGGATTATCGGGGAAAGATTCTGCAACTACCAGCACTACCCATAGTTTCCCTTGCTACAGTTAGAAGCAAGACACTGAGTGCAACCAACCTGTGTGCCAGTAAAATCTTTCAAGAACAATCATACATAAATGTATGCATTTAGTCTACCACCCACCTCACAGATAAGTATATCTTTATTCTGCCTGTCTGACTGCCAGCCAGTGTGGTGTAGTGTTCAGCATGACCATTGGGGAGACCCTCATTCACAGAATCACAGAACTGTAGAGCTGGCAGGGAGCTCTAGGGTCATCTAGCCCAGCCCCCTGCAATGCAGGAATAACTGAAGAGATGGCCATTCAACCTCTGTTTAAAAACCTCCAATGAAGGAGAACACCATTTGGATATAATACTCATCGGCCTACATCTGGAGGGCCATGTCAAGTTTGCCACCCCTGCTTCAGAACTTCAACCTCCTGTCGTTGAATCCCAACCAGATTACAGCCAGCTAGCCCTCTTTTGATGGGATGAACAAGTGGACCACCCTGAACAGAGCAGTCACAGTTTTCCAGGACTTCTTAATTCTACCATCATTTCCTCCTGTTCAAAGTACTCTTTCCAACTCCCCCCTCTTCCCTGGCTGTGCTAATGAATGCCTCATTGTTTCCCCAAAGGCTGAGAGTTCTCAGCAGCTCAGCAGCGACAAGACCCTTACTAATGAGAAATTAGGATGCCATCCCTGCAGATTGGGAGGAGTGATTACAGACGGAGGTTCTGAGAGACGGATTAGTAGGATTCACGGCACCTGCCTAGCTTGACCCCAGAATAATCATTAGGTTGTGTGCTGTATCAAAGGCAGATTTAAAAATGACACAATAGTGCAGAAGAGCAAGGCAAATTGAGGGAGGGAGATGGGAAGGGGGAGGAATCGGGGTGGTAAGACATGGAGTTGGCGTGGGAGGATGGGAAATGGATGGGCATGTATAATTTAAAGAAGACTGGAAACAAGAGGCAGAGAAACGCAGAGACACCAGAACCCCTCAAGATGATGAGGGAGAATGAGGGCTTGGAATGATAAGACTAGATATGTAATTAAAAGATCATTCAACCCAACCTCCAATGCAGGAATCAGAGAATTGTATAGTTTGAAGGGGTCCAATGGATAATGTAGTCCAACCCCCTGAAATGTTTCCTCTCTCCCTCCTCTGCCTCTCATATCATCTGAAACATAACAAGACTTGGATGTGGGTGTGAAGGGTGGGGTGTCTTGAAAACCCCACATGGGACCCTTCTTCTGGCTGACCCAGTGGAGAAGGAAGATAGGACTTATTTATTCATTTGCTGAAATTTATATGCCATCTTTCCACCACAAGGTGTTCAAGGCAGCTAACAACCATTATACTCTATCTGTCTGTCTGTCTGTCTGTCTGTCTATCTATCTATCTATCTATCTATCTATCTATCTATCTATCTATCCATCCATCCATCCATCTATCTATCTATCTATCATCTATCACATCTATCTATCTATTATATACCAAGGAAAGTAAAAGTATCCCAACACAATCTCCTCCTCACCTACCAGTTTACTAAATTATAGATTGCATTTCTATCCCACCTTTTTCTTCAAGGACCTCAAGGTGGCATGCAGTGTTTTCCCCCCTCCCCATTTAATCCCCACAACAGCCCTGTGAGATAGAGGTTAGGCAGAGAGGCAGTGACAGGCCCAAGGGCACCAAGTGGGGAATGGCTGAGTGGGGAATTTGAACCCTGGTCTTCCAGGTTCTAGTCTGACACTCTAACCACTGCACCACATTGGCTCTCAAGCTTGCTCTGGATATGTTGCTACTGTTGCCTGACTTCTCTCTTCATCTTCATATTCACCTTCATCTTCATATACATCTTACAAGCTCTTCCCCTGCCCTGCTTCCTCCAACACCTGTCCTATTTGCAAGGAAAGCTTTCACTCATGAGGTGGGGAATCCTTCTTTTCTACTGGGGGCTGCATTGCTTAAGGGAAGAATGGCTACATTTTCTGGCCCAGTGGGTCAGATTTTTATTTTCTTTCCCCACCTTTGGCCAACTTTGATGGGTGAGCAGGGCCCTATGGGGAAAGCACTGGTGAAGTAGCACCCAACAAGCTTGATCCCTTAACTCACTTAGAAATGAGCAGAGGGTTCGTTCCTGATGGCTGAACTCACCAGCAAGTTCTTCACAGTGTATGGGCTAGGGAATTTGCTTCATGGGCCAACTTGGATCTTCTGGTAGGACCCATCCATGGCTTAGGGCAGGAGCAACATACTCAATAGTTGGTAGGGCTAGAGTCAAAAGTGGGCAGGGCTTCAGCTAAATGTGGATAGGGCCAGAGAAGGTTTCACAAAATCAAAGAAATGTAGAGTTGAAATGGACCATGAAGGTCATCTATGAAGGAATCTTCTGCCCATGGTGGGAATTGGACATACAACCCAGAGATTAAGAATCTCATGCTTGACCAACTGAGCTATCCCAGAAGGAATCCCCCCACCCATCATCCTCTTTTCTCTACAATCCTTTCTTTCTTTCTTTCTTTCTTTCTTTCTTTCTTTCTTTCTTTCTTTCTTTCTTTCTCCCTTCCTCCCTTCCAACCCTCATCTCTCTCTGACAGCCATCGCCCCAGTTTTCCCCCTGTTTGCCACATTAAATTAATTAATAATTCCATACCCTACAACTGTCCCTATTTTCCAGGAACAGTCCCAGAACTACACAAGCCATCCCAGCTTCTAATTTGATTCCATTAAGTCCCTCTTTTCCCCACCAGTGCTGTCACCACTGAACTCAGGGAGGAGGATGAGCTGGCACTTGTCCTGGTGGCAGTGGTGACTGAGAGTATAGTATAGGCCATGAGAAATTAGGCCACAAGCCAGATCTACACCCTCTGCTCCTAGATAGGGGGAGTATTGCAAAGTCTAGTGGCTGTAGCCTGATGTTTCTCCCCTCCTAGGTGTGATAGAGAGAGACACAGTCACTCACTGCCTCAACAGTCAGACTGTTGTTGCCTCAGCAGCTGACAAATGAGTCAGTTCTGCACCCACTAGCCTGGACCTAATTTTCTTTTTCCCATAGCTTCCTGCACAGTGGGGCTACCCATCAGCATTTGCTCTTCCAGGCAGAACCAATTTGCACATTTCATTCTGTGCAGATATAATACATATTCAGCAACATGGAGGTGCACAGGGAACATGAGGCACTTCCGTCCACTGCCCCTCCTGCCAGTGATACAGCCCAAAGCTGCCTGAAAAGGAAGACCAGAAGGAAGGAGAAAATGGAGAGAAAGAGAGTGGGGAGTAAGGAGAAAATGAATCAGCAGTTATGTGCTTCCAGAGGGTTTTGGAAGTGTGAAAGGACTTTTATCACATGTCTCACTTGTGTTGAAGCTGCTAGAGTCTATCACCCCCTCTCCCTCTCCTGCGAGATAGAAGGAAGCCAATGCACTGGATGGGGGGGGGTGCGGACAGAGGCACTGAAATCTATAAATATTGTTCTCACAGAACAAGCCCAGCAACAAAGCCACATCAACAATGGCTAACACTGCAGAACTCACCTTCTTAGTCTCTGCCAAGGACAGCTCCACATTTTTGCTGAAGGCAAGGATGCATTTCAGAAAACACAGAATCTTTTGGCATTTAAAAAGCTAACCTGACATAATGCATTCTGAGAATGCACCTCCGAAGATGGAAGATAGGGAATGGGATCCAATTTATACAGAGCCCTTCTATGGAATCAGAGAAGCTCAGCAAATGACAGGCAAAGCACAGGGGCTACACAATCTGTTAGCCTTTAAGGAGCTGCAATACTCCACCTCCCTGTATTTGATACAGTAGACCAAAGGTTTTCAACCTTTTTGAGCCCACGGCTCTCTTGACCAACTGCATTCTTTCTCCAGCACCCCTGTGGGGCTCAGGGGCCCAGTTATGTCACCCTTGCCTGCAGAGCTGGCAGCCCCTCACTCTTTTTTAAACACCCTCCCTTGTGGAGTGCTCCCTCAGCCTCCTCTCCTCTTCCCTCTCTGAGCTGGTATCTGAGCTGCTCTCCCCCGCCCTGCCCCAAAGAGAGGTGCCCCCTCACACTGCCCCACAGGGGCCTGGGACTTGTCTGTCCATTCCCAACAGCAAGAGCTGGTGGACTGGCTGGCTGGGCTCCTTCGCCCACTTACTTGCTTGCTTACTCTGAGGCCGCCTCAGCTCTTGGCAACCAGCACCCCCTGGCCAGCCACAGAGGCACCATTCAGCTGTAGAAGTCTTTGGGAGGCAGAGATGCGTGAAGACATCAGAGGAAGGAGGGAAGGAAAGAGGAACAGATGCCAGTGCTGCCCACGGCACCCATGACCATCATTCAAGGTACCCCACGGCACACTGGTTGAAAACCATTGCAATAGACCAACAGAATTACCCTCTGAGGATATTTCATGGAGGCGGCGGCGATTCTCTCAGAGATTTTGATTGCTTTATATTTCCATGTCAAAATCAGCACAACTACACCCCAATCTGAAGAAGAAAGGCCATATACCACTGGAGCGGCCAAAGCGAATATAATTGAGAGTTGTGTAGCAACACTGACAAAAAGGGGAGGGAGACTCACAGCTGTCCCCCTCAAAACAAAAACTCTCTTAAACTCTTTCTTTCGCCAGTTAGGTGCACATTCATAGAGGTGCTTTCTGAATATATTCTACGCAGGCAGACTGGCATATGAAACTACGGGACTATGCAAAGATGGCTGGATTGACTGGGAAAACTAGAAATCAGGAGGATCAAAACTTCAATAGAGAATGGGACAGATTTAGATTGTATTTAAAAGAACACGAGGCTCTTTTACTGCAAATGTGACTAACCATTTTCAGCATGAGGGCCAAACTTAAGGGTGAACAGCTCTCTAATGACTAGCAATGGGTTGGGCCAAGGTGTCCAACACACACTCACTCATGTGTGTTAGAGGATACACACACACTCACCACACACAGAGTGAAAATACACAGGCACACACACACACACATTCAGACAGATACATACAGATGTACACATATTCAGGCACCCCATTCATCACCTACAAATCACCAGAGGTGTATGCGTTTGGTGCAAGGGAGGGGGGAGGGAAGTCTTCCCCATCACAGCAATGGGCTAGGAGGAGAGGATGCTCCCTTCCGTCCTCCCCTCCCCTCCCCACATCACAGCATAGCCCACCACAGTGATGGAGTAAAAGAAAGACCTGTGCTTTGTTTTCTGAGCCTCTATGGTTTTCTACTAATGGTTGTGTGCCAGGGTGAGAAGTACTTTTCCAATGTAATAAATGTGTGAGTTAACAGAAGGTTGGCAGGTCACTAGAAGGGGTTTCATGGGCTGGATAGATAACCCAGGAGGCCGATACAGTGGGTATTGATGAACCAGGTTCAGAACCAGCAGGGACCTACTTCTCTCAAGGTTATGAAGCAAAATGTACTCAGCTAAGCAATTTCTGTGAGATGAGCCAGCCTGGCTGTTCCAGTCTTTTAGCGTTTTTAGCCAGTAAGTGAAGCCAGAACTGTGATTGATGAATGAGTTGTTTTGACACTGGGCAAAAGGAATCCCTGGGGTCCTAAACAGCTGCTGTTTTCCCCTCCCCTTTTAGGTGCTTCTGTCTCATTTTCTACTCCTTGGAAACTGTGTTCTTCTTTTCCCCATCTAGCAACCAGGACACATCCTTCCTGTGGTGGGTTTCCCTGAGATCAGGTACTCCCTAGAAATTATTTTCTGCAAATACTACTGCATGATAAGTATGGGTGGATGTTAAAGAACCCCCCCCCCAAAAAAAAAAAAGTAGCACATGGGCTTTCATACTTTGCAAGTGGGTTGGAGGGCTCAATGCACATACAGTGTATTCAGCCAATAAAACCATTTTTGTACCCCGGGGGCTAGATCTGGACCTCAGGCCACTGATTCACCACCCCTGTGCTACAGGCAGCATTCTCCAGAAATAGCTGTGTTAAAATTCCAAGTGTTCCAATATCTGGAACACTTACAACAGTGATCTTCTCCACTTGGTTTGAAAAAAACCTAAGGAGAGTCCTGCTGGATCTGACCAAAGGTCCATCTAGACCAGCATCTTCGCTTCTCACAGCGGCAAACCAGATGCCTCTGGGAATCTCACTGCCTTGGCTCCCACCCAAAATGTGCAGACAGAAGCTCTTACTTGTATTTATTCAGCCAAGTAACAGTACAGACTTGGCAGCAGACACAGCACCCATGAGTCATGATTCAGGAGCAATGCAAGAAGTTCAGAAATGGATGGAAATGCCAAAGGTACCCCCACCATGTTCCCTTCTATACTCATCAAGCTTTCAATGATTGCTCACTTGCAAGACTCTTGTGTTTGAAGGAATGCTGAGATTGCAAGTGCACACTCCGCTGGAGCAGAAGGTCCGCTCCCATCTGTGAAGGTGTTGCCTGGTTCTAAGCCACAAGGATGCATCTAAGACACATTTTCACAGCACTTTGCTTTTTTTAAAAAAAATGAAAATTCATCAGAATTTTAGTGCAAATTTCGCTTCCGGGTTGGCGCCATCGCCAAATGGCGGACTCCCTCCGAGCTCCGGAGGGAGCCTGCTCGGCAGGGGCTGGGTTCTACCGCGCCGGCGACGCGGGGACCCTCAAAAACCATGGGCGTTGAAACCCATGGGCATGGTGACTCGGCGGGCACCGTTTGCGTCCCCCCCGACCCGCGAAGGAGCCTTTTTAAAGGCTGCGGAGCGGGTGACGGGGGGGTGGTGCTGTGAGTCCTCCGCTTCCCCTGCCGAGCGAAGCCGCATGCCATTCGACGGAGAGCGCTGACTTCTTCCATTGAAAATTTGGACTTTAAAAGAATAACCCGTGAGTAATTGGAACTTGGATTAAAAAAGGGGAAAAATTCTTTTTAAATTCGGAGCGAGCGGGGGAGGTGCAAAAAGCAAGTCAGCCTCCCCCCTGTTGTAGAGGAGCAAAAGCAAAGGATTTGACAACTAAGATCGAGTGCAACCTTTTTTTGATAAAATTATTAACTTCGCGATGGAAAATTATAAGACTGGGCTGGAGGAGAAAAGTGGAATGTGAATTAAAAGGCAACCCCCCCCCGGAAACCCCGGGAGCGATCCGTAAGAGCGCCGGGAGAGGAGAAATAGAAGTTTTGACAGCTGTCAAAGGAGCTGTCAAAGCGGAAGAACAAAAAGAGAACTTTGTTACGAGGACTTTGCTGGTCACATTTGTTACAAATTGGATATAAATTGTTTAAAACAAGGAATAATAAGTTACTTTGACTGTTGGGTGTGATCGGGAAGGAAACTGAGCTACTATAATCCCTCTAGAGGAGCTGTGGGACACTACAAGTATTGTTGGCATCAAATTTGAATAGGACTTTTTATCTCCTGGGAAACTGCAGAAATGGAACACTATTTTGTCTACAGAGGTCTACACACTAAAGGAGACAATAGATTTATCTACTGAAGAATGGAAGGGACTTGACGTAATGTTTTGTTCCTGAATAACAAAGCCTCTGCAGAGGAATTAGAAGCTTTTTGGAATTAGAACATTTGTGCAGGAGAGCAGGAAAAAAAAAAAAAAGAGGAGTAGAGAGAACAACAAGAACAACAAGAATAACAAGAACTGGACAAAGTTGGAAGATAGACTCCTTCCAAGATTGGACATGTGAAATCAAAGATGACCAAAAGACGGCAAATACTAATAAAAAGACGGCAAAGCGGACTGGTGAAGGACTGTGGTTTAGATGTGGGAGCTCCAGGATGACAGTAGATATTGACGGACATTGGGAATGCAACCGGGAAAGGGGGGAGGGAAATTTGGAATCCAAAGGGTGTTAAATTACATTTTATTCTTTTTTCTATTTTTCTGTTTATTTTAATCTGTATTGCATACTAAAGAGGGGAACTCGTGGAAGGGAACAGGTCGATTTTAGGGGATGGGAAAATATTTTTTAAATTGGGTTAATGATAAATAATTTAAAATTTGGGGTAAGAATTTGTTGAATCTATTTGAAAGAATTGGAATACAAGAGGGGGAGGGGAGGGGAAGTCCTGGAAGGATGCCAATGAAAATTAGGTTTTAAATTTGGATGTTTTTCTTTTTCTGTTATATTTGAAAATCTTTAATAAATATTATTAAAAAAAAAAAGAATTTTAGTGCAAATTTCTCCTGTAGTGCAAATTTTTCTGTATGTAAATTTTGATGGATTTACACATTTTTGCATGCAGTGAGCTTCCATATTGCACTCACTTTACTTATGCAATTACAACCTTTCATGGGGGGGGGGGATAAAATAAAAAATGGAGATGTGGGGAAACCCACCACCCACTTCTCTCAATTTATTTATTTTTTCCTCACCCATGCACCCAGCAGTTTTCCTCACTTAGTAGGCTTCACTTAGTAGGTGGTAGAGGAAGAAAAAGATGTAGGAAACTGGTGCTTTGGTGGAGTGCCCAGACGCCCCTGCTCAGCGCCTAGCTGCTGAGGGGTAAAATGAATGGACACAACTGTCTGGTATTTGAAATGGCCACAACTTTACTGATTTCAGATATACGAAGCCTTGGCATATGCATTGGGTGTGTATTCCCCTCAGCCCCTCCCCTGCTGGAGGACTGACGCACAACAGGGTCTATGTGGAGGTGGATGCATCACAAAATGCAAGTTTATGTGGATGGCCCCCAAACGCTCAGGTAAGCTCTATGGCCCGCTAGCCCTAACAACTGGCTTTTTGGACAGAGACTTCCCTCCAGATCCCTCTAATGGGGTACCCTGTTAACGTCACCATTAACAGGCGGTGGGTGAGTCACCACTTCACCACACCCCAATTGGATGAAAGACTATAGGATTCTGCCCAAGGCCTAAATTGCCAAAGTTGTGACTAATGCTATAGGGAAGGCAAAACCTGAAGAGCAGGGAAAATTCCTTCCTGGCTCTGAATACAGCACCCATCAAAAGACCACAGCAAAGCCTGGCTAGCCGAAAAGAAATAGTTAGAGCAGTAATCAACTATTAATGAAGGGAGAGGAAAGGTGGGTGACTCTCCCGGCCAACCAAATGCTGTGCTGATTGGTTACATCCCCAACCTGCCATGTATTGGCTCATTTGAAGGATGGGTTTGACGGGAACCCATGAGCCTCTGTGGTGGCCAGAGGGGATGGGGAAACATTCAAAAATCGCACTGTGTGTCATGTGAGAGAGGAGGCATCGCACTGGGCCGCAACCGACAAGATGGTAAACGGCCATTCTACATGCGATCCTAGCTGAATCCCACAAATATTTCAATATATCGTTTTGAACATCTGATCTGACTTTGCAGAAGCTCCTCTTCAACATCATATTGCCGTTTGCCGTATTTCATCCGCCTGCATCAGCTACTCTCGCATTCTCACAAAACGAAAAAAGCAAAGCAAAACAAAACCCAAAGCACAACAGGCCCATAAATCTTCAGTCAAGCTCAGAGCTCTTAAATCTATTACTCCCCTCCACCCTGCAAAGTTAGCAGCCTTCCCTGAGGCAAACTATGCATCAGCCTGCCCATTCAGAAATCACACAAACAGGTCAGCAAAAAGAGAGAGAGAGAGAGAGAGAGAGAGAGAGAGAGAGAGAAGAAAATGAATCCAGCATTTGATTCAATTTCCATTTGAGTCACTTTTAATTTTATTTTTTTAATTAACTTCATTTGCTCTGCTTGTTTGGCAAACAAAATCTATAGATAAAAAAACAAAAAGTGAAACTGGGAGGGAGTATAGATTTTTAAAAATCTGGATTCACACCTTCCTGCACCATTAAAATTGGCTGAACACAACTTTCCCTTTCAGCATTCAGCTCTATTCTGCTTCATTTCCGGAAGGGCAGTTGAGTGTCAGCACGTTCCTTTAGGCTATAATTGAATATAGAACATGCTATTTCTATTAGACCTTTGTGAATGGGACAGAGAGTGTCACGCTGTTAATATAACCACTCCATCTTTTCAAAGTCAGCGGCACATATTAAATGCTGCTGTCTCGGTCGGGGCATTCACACAGTCAAAATTGCCCCAGTATGGGGCCATATTGGGTCTAATTTTGTGCAAGGTATATTCTAGTAAACTCATGTCAGATGTGTGGCAAAGACAGAGGCTGAACAGTAGACCGTGAAGCTGAGTCTGGATATCTGTTGAAGAAAACACACTAACTTTCCCCCCTAAGTTGCTGTCATAATCTGAAACCTAGGCCACTTGAAAAACTGCCTCCTGTTCTAACTGGACTCAGCTTGCCTGCTTCCTAAAGATAGGGGAGAAAATTGGTTCACATTTTAATGTGAACCAAACTAATCATCACTCCCTGAAATCAATGTGTCAACTTTCTAGGCTTGTGGGCAAATTTGGATTTTTGACTGAGTGCAATGGAACCACCATACTCTGGTCACTTGAAGGAAAACAAAGAGAGAGAAAGAGGGTCATGGCACTTCCACTCACTTTCAACTTAGTTAACTTTGAACAACTCCCAAAATGAATAATAATGAAAATCCTATTAGAAACACGAAGGATGCAGAGAGCGTTTGATAATCACGCTATTTAGCTGTATTTCCTTTATTGCAGGGAGTTGGACTAGATGACCCTTTGATTACAATTCTATGCTTCTACAATTTTACGAGTGAGAGCCAGGTGGGAACCAGGACAGTGAGATTCCCAGAGGCCTCTGGTTGGGCACTGTGAAACATGAAAATGCTGGGCTAAATGGACCTTTGGTCTGATCCAGCAGGGCTCTTCTTAGGTTCTTATCACATCAAGTGGAGATGATTGCTGTTGTAACTGTCCCAGATATTGCTGGCTTTGAATACAGTGGTACCTCAGGTTAAGTACTTAATTCATTCCGGAGGTCCGTTCTTAACCTGAAACTGTTCTTAACCTGAGACACCACTTTAGCTAATGGGGCCTCCTGCTGCTGCTGCACTGCCGGAGCATGATTTCTGTTCTCATCCTGAAGCAAAGTTCTTAACCCGAGGTACTATTTCTGGGTTAACGGAGTCTGTAACCTGAAGCATATGTAACCTGAAGCATATGTAACCCGAAGTACCACTGTACAGCTATTTCTGGAGAACAGATTCTTCAGCTATGCCATTCAGTTATTTTAAATACCAGTTACCAGGGATTTCTGGTGGGTTCATGCCCAGTTTACAGGCCACTGTGAGAATAGAACACTGGACTGGATGGGTCATTGGCCTGATCCAGAAGGCTCTTCTTATGTGTCTGCTTCCTGGACCAGATGCCTCCCTACCCCTGGCACAGAAAGATAATGGACACACACACACACATGCACCACACACTTTGCTTTATCAAATGCTGTGGATAAAATTGAGAAAAAGTAGAATACTTCTGAGCACACAGAGCTAAAAGAGGAAGTGGGAAAGGGGTCACTTTTCTGTCTTCCTTTCCCAACTTTATTTACTTCTCCAGAGAGAAAGAGAAAGGAGGCAGAGGCCACATGGGCACCAAGGGCAATCCAGGATTGATGACCTTTGTATGTGTCAAAATTTGCACATCTCCAATTTTGCAGTACAGTCCTCCTACCAACAAAATGGGACAAGGAGAAGCCACTCATCTATAATGCTGACCAAATACCCAGGAGTCTCTTGTATTCATGTACACGAGTAGAGGATAGACAAACCTGTCATTTATCCCCTATCCATTTTTAATTTTTCAAATCTTTTGTACCATTTGCCCCATTTATGAATCAGTTTGCAATTTTTCTTTAAAAATGCATGAAAATTCATAGGCACTTGCATACACATTGCTCCTATTCCACACATTGTCGCAAACAATTCCCCCTAACATAATGCATTTTTGCAGTATTATTTCCAGTAGTGTATACATATTGTGTGCAATTATCTCTAATCTGTACAGTTTTGTACAGACTGATTTCTTGCCCTGTGGACAAGGATTCACAAATATCATTTTGGATTACTAGACAAACCACAATTTTCCCCTCAAAGGAAGATTAGGCAAATCTTACAATTTCAGTTTCTCTCCATTTCTCATTTTTAAGTTCATTTTACCACAAATCCGCATCACTTTCTGAGGGTTTTTTTTTTAAGTCCTCATGAAAATGTATAATTTTGGTGTGAATTTCTCCTAATGCATACATTTTTATACAGTTTTGCATAATCTATGCATTTTTGCAAAGCATTTTCCTTACATAAATCTTTCTTTCTTTCTTATGTTAGTTTCACTAATAGATGCACAGTTTAACCCAGTGTATGCATTTCTGTGTACAGGTAACTCTCATCTTACTCAAGCATTTGGTTCTGGGGGTCCAAACATACAAGAAAAAACACATAAAGCCAGGAGCCCAGGGAAGGCAGATCTCACAGACCTCACAGTTTCTCAGGGCCCTTTCACCATCACCCCAAATCCCAGTAAGCACTTGCCCAACTTTGGAAAGGTGACAGGAGAGCTCTAGGACCCTGACAGAACCCTTGAGCCTCATTTCCAAAGCAGTGGGCATTGCTTATCAACTTTTGGGAATGTGGCAAGAGGGCTCTGAGATGCTGCCAGAGTCCCAGCTTTGTGCAGGTGTATGGAGAATATAAATGGAGAGTGGGTTTCCACAGTTCTCCACCCACCCACCCATTTACTTACTTACTTACTTACTTACTTACTTACTTACTTACTTACTTACCCACCCTCCCTCTACACACCTGCACAAAGCTGTGATCATGTAAGTAAAGTAAGTGAAAATGAAAGTTACCTGTTCATTACTTGGCTGGTGAACAGCACTGCAAAATTTTGAGAACTGTGAATTTAAAAGCATGGCATTGTTTCAGTTCATGTACTGTTTTGCAAAGTGAGTATTACATAGGTTCATGCTTAAATGCAAAGTGAATTGAATTTGTCTCCCTTATGCTCAAGTAAGCATAGAGGGCTATAGAGAAAGCTGGAGTCTTGCCTAATTTGCACCAATGCTCAGATGAGGAAAGAAAGAGCAGTTGTCTCTCCTGCTACTTTTGTTTACTGAAATCTCTGAGCAAATAAAAAAAAAAGATGTGCACCCTTCTTACACAGAAAGTGATATACAATAAGCATGTTGAACTCTTAATGTATGGACCAAACACTCTCTGAATACAGTATATCACCCCTTATATAAATAAGGATGACCAGTACCTTTCTCGCGGCAGCTGGTGGTTAGGGTTGTGCCGGCAACGGATACTGAGGCCGAAAAGCTTGCGGGCAGTGCGCTGGATCTTCTGGCGTTGGGTCTCCATGGAACTCTGCAGGAGTTTGTACTGGTTCTGAAGGTCCCAGTCATTCCCCCAGTGCTGGTGGATACTTCCAATGGTCAGGAAATGGTTGTTAGGTAGCCTCTTCATGAAAGATTTAAATTCGTCTGTGAAATACACAAAGACACATATAAAGCCAAGAACAGAGAAAGGGCAGAGTTGTTCTTGTTCTTGTTTTTTTTATGCCCTCTTTAATTTTCTACTATTTTTTATAGTTTGCCAAACTTTGGGGAGAATATGAAATTATTGGTAGAGCCCATATATTGCATGTGTGAGGTCCCAGGTTCAGTTCCTGGCATTTCCAGTTAAAACAGAGGCAGGAAATCTACCGCTTGGAACTTTCCCCAGGCTACATCCCCTACTATCCTCACCTCGTACCCTCCTTTAGTATTTTGACCTGCTCCCTGCCCAAGAACTCTGATAATGCTTCTTGCTTGCCTGGATGGATGGATGGTGTGGGTGTGGGTGTGGGTGGGTGTGTGGGTGGTATACGAAGGTAAATCT
The DNA here is from genome assembly GCF_951804945.1 of Podarcis cretensis. NCBI lineage: Eukaryota > Metazoa > Chordata > Lepidosauria > Squamata > Lacertidae > Podarcis > Podarcis cretensis. Next base: position 5,350,081 of record NC_137184.1, on the reverse strand, counting down.
CACATTTCCCCCCAAGCCTGGTTTTGCCAGTGGCACTGCCAATCACTAGTATATAACTCCCCAGAGGTTTGCCCCAGAGCAGAATGTGGCCCTCAAGTTGAAAACAAGGTCCCCCATCCATGAGTTTAAATGATCAGGAACCAGGTGAGGGAAGATATCTCTGCCTGAAACCAGAGAATGGGAAGCCAACATGACACCCTCCAGATGCCATTGGACTACAAGTCCCACATCCAGCATTGCCAGTGGCCATGGCTGATGGGATTTGTCATCTAACAGCATCTGGAAGGCCATAGGTTCCCCATCTTTCCTTTAGTATGTGCAGAATACATTTCCTAGACCAGGATTGGGGACACTGTGGCCATCCAGATTTCCACTCATATCAACCCCTTAGAGCATTGCAGGTCAGGGATGATAGGAGTTGTAGTTCAACAGCATTTGGAGGGCACCATGTTGGGTACTCATGGCCTTATTGATTGTATCTGCCCAAGATAAACTGCTGTCAGTTGGAGCAGATGATACACAGCCAGCTGGGCAGATATCTGGGCCTGGTATAGGGTAGTTTTAGTATGTAATTCCTTTGAAAACCACCTTCTCCTTTCCTCTTCATTACCTGAATTCTCCAGGTCTTTGTAGGCTTCTGTCCAAGATTTTGCCATGTTGGCCAAGGTGTATTCCATGATCTGAATGTCGGTGATGGGACAGTTGCACTGTGGGAATTCTTCTGCACACTGACATCCACACTGGCTGTCTCGGCATATATATTCTCCCTCTCCATTGCACATTATGTAGCTCAATGCTGACTGCACAAATTTCTCTTGTAAATACTGAGGAAAGATTAGCTGGAGGCCTATTGAAAATAATTGAGCGTAAGAAAAGAGACAGTAAAAATTCAAGGTCCAAGTCAACCCTCAACATTCTGAATATCCTGGAAGCTGTACACCCAGCAGGTTTTCCTCCCTTACCAGGCTTTGGGAAGAGAGAAAGAGGGTCACACAGCATCCAAGAGCCCCCACACGACCTCCCCAGACCCCAGTAAGCATCCCTCTGCCTTGCAGCCACATGCGTGTTTCAGGGGCTCCTGACTTTCTGCAATTTCCCTTGTGTGTGTGGAGCCCTAGAACAGAACCTTTGCAAAAATGCCTTGAGTTCCTTGGCAGAAGGGCTGGATGAAAAATGTTAAGCAGGGGTAGGAACACCTCTTGCTTGGGGGGTGAATGTGGTATGCCTGCCTTCTCCCTCTGGCCCTCAGGAGTCTTCCCAGGCCACATATTTTCTCCCTAGGCCACAACCCTCACTGGCCCTTCTTCACACTTCCTGAAGTATTTTGTTTTCCTGGCTGGAATATGCCCTCAGACCAGCTCAGAACATGCCTCTTGCTTGTCTGGATGGAGGACATAGAGTTGGGTGTGAGTGTGTGTAGGAACTAGCTTACTTTACAAAGGCAACACTTACATTTCTTGATCCAGCCACTTTTCCCTCTGATGCCCTGGGATGTGGCCCCTAGCATGCTCCACAAAAGGGAATGTGGCCCTCAGGCTGAAAATGGTTCCCCACTGCTGATGCAGACGATGAAATACTAGCCTGCGACTATGAAGGGAAAATGCCACCTGCATTCATGGACTTTGCTTTCAACATTCACTGGCATATGAATGAATGGAGAAGTGAAAGAAAATGCCCTGGTTTTGTCAGCATTGTTTTCATAGACTCACAGAATCATGGGCATGGGGCTGGGGCTAGGAGGGGACTAGCTCCAGGTGCACATTGAAAGGACGCAAACAAGGCGCTCCCACACAGGGATCCCTGTTCCTCCCCACCTGGCCAGCATGTCCCCAGCCCCAACGTTGGCTGGCTGGGCTCCCTCCTACATGGGCAGGCAGGTGGTACAGCATGGCTCTGCTTAGCTCCAGTGGTGAGAACTGGGCTGGCGTGGCAGGCTCTGTGAACTCTACACACTCCACCCAGTGCACACCTGCTTGGTAGTGTCAGCATTAAGGGTTGGACTGGCATGGTGGGTTCCGTTTGCCCTTCGTGCCCTGCCCAGCACACACCCCGGGTGCTGGGAAATGCTGCAATGCCACTGGATATATTTGTAGAACTGGAAGGGACCCCAAGAGTCATCTAGTCCAACCCCCTGAAATGCAGGAATCTCAGCTAAAGCATCCATGACAAATGGCCATCCAACCTCTGCTTCAAAACTTTGAAGGAAGGAGAGTTCACCACCTCTTGTGGGTGTCTGTTCCACTCCCTAACAGCTCTTGCTGTTCTTCATGATGTTTCGCCGGCATCTCCTTTCTTGTAACTTGAATCCATGGGTTAAAATACTACCCTCCAGGGCAGGAGAAAACAGGCATTCTCCATCTTCCACGGGACATGTGGGTCAAGGAATAAGAATACAAGGTGGTGCTTCCAAGGTCTCTATGTGGAGCCTAAATCCCCTTGTCTGGCCCAAGGCTTGTACAGGCCTACACACACAATGCATATATTTCCATTAGCTTTCTTTAGATCAAATTCTGCAGCTTTCTATTTGTGAGCCAGAGGCTCCAGGAGGAATCCCAGCTGTTTCCTCACACCTGATCAGTTCTGCTTGTCAGACTCACGTCAGTTTCTGGCAGCATGGGAAGCAGTACAGAAAGTGAATCCTTTATGATAATTCCCTTGCCCAGATTTGTCTGGCCTCATCGTCAAAATCTGGGGTTTTCAGGCTGGCAGATTTAAAAGGAGTCTGAGACACCAACAAGCCCCAGTGAACTACAGGCATACAGAAGGTGGGCTGGTCAGTCACCCATCCTGTTTGTGGTTCTGCATGCCACTTTTCTAAAGCTGCCAGCCCACCAGAGGAGAGGGGAAAAGAAGTCAGGATTCACAAGATGGAGCTGGGCAAAAAGGAGAGGACAGTTGTGGGTGCATCCTAGAGTTTGAGTCCTGTCCCTGGGAGGGGTTACTTTAGTGACCTAGAGAGGTTGGCAAAAACCTTAACCGGAAAAGGCTCAGCCAAAATCCACCCCACCCCTGGCCAGGCAAAATTCACAGCCATGTTTGCTGTCTGTGAACAGTCCACTTCCCCTTTTTTTTTTTTAATTTTCATGAGGGCAGGCAGGCTGTGAATGGGACTTATGTGTTCATCCCACTTACTGATTAATGTGCTGGACTGGGAAACCAGTATCAAATCCCCACTTGGCCAGAAAATGAACTGAGTGGCCTTGGGCCTGTCACCATCTCACCTGCTTTCACAGGGTCATTGCAATGATAAAATAGAGAGAGGGAGAACTGGGTAGCTTGAGTTTTCTAGAGGAAAGGTGGGATTATAACTTAGTAAATAAATGTCCAGCTCCTGCTGGGTACCCCATTATCTTACCCAGAAGAAGAGCAGGCATGTTTGCCTTCAGTCTGATTTGGCTCCATTATGATTCTGTGTAGCTGCTAGTCATTATTTCTCAGTCTTGCAGAGTTGCTGCTAGGACAAAGTGGAGCAACTCGCTCCTCTGCATGCCAGCAATAATTTGGCCTCCATGCTGCCTGAAGCCAAATCAGAGTGAGGGCAATAGTTCGCCCCCTCAATCTAGCATCTTGGGTGGGTGGGTAGGGGGGAGAGATGAAAAGAAGACAAAAGTAGGTAAAAACTGAGCAGAAAGGGCACCCAACAAGAATAGGGACCATGGCTACTGTAAGTGCAGCCAGGACACAAATAGCCAGTGAAGAAGGGGGTTAAAAAGGATGAAAGGAGCACAATTTTAAAATAAATACGTAAATAAAATGCCTTATATAGTACTCATATATAGTACTATATGCTATGTAGTGAGGATAAGAAAGGCTGAGGTTCAAATCCTGACTGCAAGGCAGTAGAGGCTGGGCCATATGGCAAATGGGGCACTGCCCTATCAATCACAGTCTGCCCTCTGCCAGCACTTCCCTCTCGCCTGCCTGCCTTCCTACCTAACAACCTGTGTAGGAGGGTCGCTCTGACTGACAGCCTCCTCTTCCTTAGTCTCAGTGTTGCCCCACGCAGAATTCAGCAGGTAGGAATTCTAACCCTAGCATTTCCAACCAACACCAGCCACCACTGCACCAGGGGTGATACTTTCTCACACAAACCTACCTTACAGGGTTGTTATGAGGATAAAAATGGGATGGCTCTATGAGCTCTTCAGATGGAGAGCCAGATGTAGATAATTATGATCTCTCCAATAGCAAGTTCTGGTGATGAGTGCCACCAGGAATGCGGGCACCAAAGAACAGGAGGGAGGTATCAGCACAGTTGGTTTAACTGTAGTGTTTGAAGAAGTTATAGAAAACAACAAGATCTTCAGACTGGAGAATCTGTGGCTAGCTGGCTGGAACCCTGAACAGAAGCACTCTGATAAGGAGGTGAGAAAATGCTGCAACATTTTGTTGCAGGACCCACTTGTTCATATTGGTCATAATGATTCATAGAAAACAGGCCACTCTCTTCTGGGCTGCCTGTCCAGATTAGAACTCCTTGCCCAATGGCAGTGAATCACCCAGTTTTGTCTGACCCAATTTTCAAGCAAGAGGGGAGCAGTGGCAGCTGTCAGAGAGGATAAACATAGCACTGCAGTCAATAGGAATGATATATGGGACACAGCAGGAAAGGGGAGGGCCGTGGCAGCAGATTCAGGTCACGATCTTTTTCCTTTTTTCCTCATAAGAAAAGGACATGTCTAGCGCCTGCAGATCCTACTGAATTGAGCTGGGAGTTATAATCCTTAAGTAGTTTCCATCTCTTCTCTCTCTCCCCATCTCCCTCCTTCCCTACACCCCCCTCCACATTTTGAGAACTTATAGATTCAGCATCAGCAAAACAACACTAGGCAAGTTAGCTTAGAAAGGCACCTCAAGGAAGCAGCATAACAGGGTGAGCTAGCATGCTAACCACCCAATGTCACTGGACTCTAACTCGTATCATCACTGACCATTTGCCATGCTGGCTGGGGCTGATGGAAGACACTGTGGTACAATGGTTAGAGTGCTGGACTAAGACCTGGAAGAGCAGGGTTCAAATCTGCACTTAGCCATGAAACTCCCTGGGTAACCTCAAACCAGTCACCACCTCTCAGCCTAACCTGCCTCACAGGATTGTCACAAAGAATAAAATAGGGAGTGGGAGAACCATGTGTACAACCCCGATTTCCTTGGAGGAATGGTGGGATATAAATGTAATAATACTAATGCTTATAGTACAAGAACAATACCATTGCCTTTAAAACATGGACAAAATCTCTGAGTGTAACACTTCTTTGTAGCATTTGACACTATGCAACAGGAGCATAAAGGAAGAGGCAGTCCTCAAGCTGGTTAATGAAACCTGTAATATACTATAGAATGCCCAAAGAGTTTCTATTTTTCCAAATATTCCCCACAGATTCAGTTGAGACTTTGAGTCATGGGGGCAAGGTCTGGGACCTAGTAGATTAGGGTACATTAGGATCTTGGTTGTGTCAGGAAGGATTTCAGCAGCGCCTAATAGGGGGAATTAAAGAACCTTTTAATGAGGGTGAAAGAGGAGAGCGAAAAATATGGTCTGAAGCTCAGCATCAAAACCTAAGATCATGGCCACTGGTCCCATCACCTCCTGGCAAACAGAAGGGGAAGAAATGGAGGCAGTGAGAGATTTTACTTTCTTGGGCTCCATGATCACTGCAGATGGTGACAGCAGTCACAAAATTAAAAGACGCCTGCTTCTTGGGAGAAAAGCAATGACAAACCTAGACAGCATCTTAAAAAGCAGAGACATCACCTTGCTGACAAAGGTCCATATAGTTAAAGCTATGGTTTTCCCAGTAGTGATGTATGGAAATGAGAGCTGGACCATAAAGAAGGCTGATCACCGAAGGATTGATGCTTTTGAATTATGGTGTGGGAGGAGACTCTTGAGAGTCCCATGGACTGCAAGAAGATCAAACCTCTCCATTCTGAAGGAAATCAGCCCTGAGTGCTCACTGGAAGGACAGATCCTGAAGCTGAGGCTCCAATACTTTGGCCACTTCTTGAAAAGAGAAGACTCCCTAAAAGACCCTGATGTTGGGAAAGAGAAGGGGACAACAGAGGACGAGATGGTTGGACAGTGTTCTCGAAGCTATGAACATGAGTTTGACCAAACTGTGGGAGGCAGTGGAAGACAAGAGTGCCTGGCGTGCTCTGGTCCATGGGGTCACGAAGAGTCAGACACGATTAAATGAATCAGCAACAACAATAGTGGCACCTGGGTGCCATGCACTCTGGTATCAACCCCCCCCCCCCCCCGCAGGCTCAAATAAGACTCAGAAGGAAAGGACGAATCATGTGGGGAGCCATTGTCTGCCCCCCCCCCCACTCCAGGAGCTTCCAGGCTAGAGGGCAAAGCGTTGTCAAAATCCTACAATCCAGAAAGCATTTTAACAATCCATTTTAACAATATCAGAGCCAGCTGCTACAGAATCAGGCAATGACCCTTTGAGAAACAACAAGGGCAGGGTTAACATCAGGTCCAGACCAGCTAACCTTTACAAGGCCTAAGAGTGGCGCTGAGATAACTGTCCTTCGGCGAGTTCCTAGCCAGCATGTGCCAGTGATTTGTTCAGGGTCCTGAAAGGCCAGGGTTTGGGGCCTTTTGTGATCCTGCCTAATCTATCTTGACTTTACCCTAAAAGAGGTGACTCTGCTCCTCGGGACAGAACATTGCCCTTCTAGCAAGTGCCACTGCTTCAACCCAATTTTGCTAGAATTTAAGCTGTGAGTTTGGTGTCTCTGGATGGACTGGAGGGTGTGAAGAATGGCAAATACTCCAAAGCCCAACAAAAACTGCCCCATTTGACTCAAACACATCACCATGAAATCTAACTGCTCCCCACTGAGACCCAGAGAAGGTCAAGCCTTCAGATCTAACCCTGAAACCTGACAACCCAATTGATGGTATCATACGACCACATTGCTCTTTAGTAATAAAAAAAGGAATCAAAACTGGCAGTCTTGATTCACAGTGTAATCCAAACAAGGGCTGAGTGGGTTGCTGCTGTAGTCATTCATACTATCATTCATCCTCTCTTTATTCTTAACATACTTGCTATGGCTAACTGCCATGATTGCAACCACTACAGTTATGATTTCAGATGCTAGTGGACAGCAGCTCCAGCCAGACCAAGCTAATGGCTGGGATGAGTGAAAGTGTAGTCTAACAACATCGGGGGATACACAGTTTCTTCCTACTTGAAATTAGCCTTTGGTCTGATTCCACAAGACTCTTTTTAGCTTTTTCGTCTTCATTTAATTTTTCCCTCAGTTTATAACCTACCTGCACATAGAAAACTAAGATATCACAAAGATGACTAAGCTACAATCCTTTCCCTTGATGAGCAAGATGGGAAGTTTTTGAGTTAAGAGAATTGTCCAAGAGTCTAATCTCCCTCCCTACATTCAAAAGTGGGAGGGCTAGCATCTCCAGCTAAGGATCTCAGGAGCAGAGATGGGTTGGGAAAGGCCATTGCCAGAGATCACCAAGGAGCCACTGCAACACAGAACAGAAAGGGAGCATAAGAAGACCTCTACTGGGTCAGAACAAAGGCCCATCTACTCCAACATTCTTTTATGATAACGGCCAAACTGATTCCTCCCAGAAGCCAAGTGCAACAACCCCCCTCCCTCATTTGTGTTTCTCATGCTGCCTCCAAAAGTGGAGGGAGAACATAAACCACAATGGCTAGCAGCAACTGATAGCCTTATCCTCCATGAATTTGTTGAATCCTATTGGAGATGACTATGATTAAGCAGTATATAAATTGTTGAAATCGTCATCATCAACAACAACTTTGGTAACCAGCACTACATCCTGAAGAAGTGAATTGCATAGTTTAATTCAGTGCTGTGCAAAGACAATAGCAGGCAATGTTGGGAGTGAGGGGGGAAGAGTGTGCTTAACATGACAAAGATCCCATGCCGAACTCCTGGTTAAGGCATCAGGACTGAAAAAGGTTTCAGAATGTCATTGTTAGCAGCACTAGTCAAGATGGGCCAGTGGTGTAACTCAGTTATCAGATAGCTTTGTATGAGCAAGACTAGAAGTGGTTACTTAGCAGGGAGAATAGGATGGGTGCCTTACAATATATCTGCGACCTTTAAAACTACGCTTTAGCCTTACCCTCCTCCTCTCTCTCTCTCCCCCACTACAATCGAGAAGGTGGCTCTCAGAATAATTAGCTAAGATTTTTGACTTTCTTCTCCAGCTGCTTTGCAAGAGCTCATTAAGCATTATTTACAGGGCCACAGGTAATGTGTCTCCTCTGATCTGATTAGCAGCCAAGCACAAACCACTGTCACGAATCAGTAATCTGTTGTGGCTTGAAGGACAGTTTAGGGGAAAGAGCAACGTCTCCAAGATACCACTTACTGTCCTGAGTTGCAAGAGTCTGTAAGGAAGAGGAAAGGAGGAGAAAGGATCATCACAACCAGAATGACATCACGTTGGTCAATCTAGCACAGCTGTAGGGACATAGGAAGCTGCTAGCAAGGGTAGGATCTATCTAGACCAGTCCACACTATATGTATCCTCTATATGTTGTTGGGCTCCAGCTCCCATCATCCCCAGTCAACATAATAACAATAATAACAATAATTTATTATTTTTATCTCACCCATCTGGCTGGGTCTCCCCAGCCACTCTGGGAGGCTTCCAACAAAGATTAAAAATACATTAAAATGTCACACATTAAAAACTTCCCTAAACAGGGCTGCCTTCTGATGTATTCTAAATGTCAGGTAGTTGTTTATCTCTTTGACATCTGATGGCAGGGCGTTCCACAGGGCAGGCGCCACTACTGAGAAGGCCCTCTGCCTCGTTCCCTGTAGCTTTGCTTCTTGCAGTGAGGGAACCACCAGAAGGCCCTTGGCGCTGGTCCTCAGTGTCTGGGCAGAATGATGGGGGTGGCGACGCTCCTTCAGGTATACTGGGAGTTTAATGGCCAGAGATGATGGGAGTTGCCATGCAGTAGTACTACAGGGAGTCAGTCTTGTTTAGACTGACTGACAGTAGCTCTTCAGGACTGCAGGCAGGGATCTCTTCAAGCCCTACCTGTTCTTTCACCTGAAACATTCTGCATGTAAACCACTGAGCTTCATCCCTTTCTCCTGCTGCTCTAGGGAGCAATAGTCTCCCAGGATCTCAAATAAAATTCCTTCTCAGCTCTAACATATGTGGCAGGGATGGCAACCATTGGCAAGGGATCTTTTATAGTAGATTCATTAAGGCTTTAGCCAATCTGTGCTTCAGCGTATCTGTGGTCACAATTGGAAGATGGCATCAGAGTTGGGCTACAGTTCCCATAATCCTGAGCTATTAGCTATGCTTGCTGGGGTTGAAAGGAGATGGAACCCAACAACAGCTGGAAGGCCACAGGAGCCCCACTCATGACTTTAAATCACCACCATCCTCATTGTATGCTTCATTGTATTGCTTTTTCACACACCCTCCCCATAATCTCATTGACTGAGTCAACCAGACTCAGTTAAATTATTTTGCAGAGAGTACCCTCGGATATAAAACGCCACATTGGATGCTTCTGGCTTTGGAATGCTTCTGGCTAGAACCTCTGGATGCTTCTGGCTAGAACTTTTGGCTGGGAATCTTATCATTATTATAGTTCAGGACAGAGAACCTGTACCCTCCAGGTTGTTGGATGCAAAATCCCATCATCCCTGACCATTGGCAATGCTGGCTTGGACTCCAGGGCAAAGCAGGGCAGGCAGATCATTGCACATCAAGGTCCTATGCCACCATCTTATGTCAACCCTTGCCAAAATGCAAGAGTTTCCATGGACTCTTGCTGCTGGGGAACCAGCCAGTGGCACTTCCATCAGCCTACATGTTAGGCAGGTGGAAGGAGGAGCTCCACATTAGTGAAGTGATGGTGGCATCATTTCAAAGACAGAGGCCAGCAGAACTGGATGGAAGGGCACCTTGGCTCAATCCACCACCACCACCCAAGCCCAGCACAAATATAGTTTTGACTGCACCCTAAACCAAACATTTCAAAGTAAGATCATGTTAGGTGTCAGTTGTCCCACTGCCTTTGCATTCCTTGACTGCTGAGAAGAATGATTCCATCCACAGCTTTCCTTATATTATCACAAGTAAAAGGACAAGAAACATGCATCAGCAAAGAAAGAGAAGGAAAAACAGAATATGGCTGGGCTTTAAGGTTCCTAGTTTAGATTATTTGGGTTCACAGAATGTATGAGTAGGGTGTATGATGAAGTAGTATTGTTCTGAGGGCCAGTGTTGGGGGGGGGGCAGAAGCAAAACAAAGGTTGCATAAGCACCATACATTTGAAATACACACATCCGAGTCATCGGAACTATAGTTTACCACTCAAAGCCACAATTCCCAGCACCCTTGGCAAATTACAGTTCCCGTGAACTTTTTTTTTAAGGGGTGCCTTATATGTATAGGGTATATGTAGTCAAAGTTTTAAAAAAGAAACATAAAATATCACAGATTTTCCACCTAAGTCCCCCCTGAAAAATGTGGTGAATACCTGCAAAAATATCACTGAAATTGCCCTTTTACTCCATGTGAACAGGGCAGTGAATTCAGGGTGGGGAATTTTCATTCAATGCTACAAAACTTCAGGAAAAGTCATGGAACATCCTAGAGAGGGAATGGAATGGAGATCAGAGGAACTGACGCCAGTAAGTCCAACTCCTTTCTCCCCTTACCTTGTAAGTGGAGTTTGCTCTCAGCGCTTTGCAGAAGGACAGAACTCACAGAGTCCAGATTGTCGTAACTGTTACAGCCCAATGGGCCTGTCCGTGTTTCGGTTACCTAATGCAGCAGAGATTTTAAAAAGAAAGCAAGCAAAATCATTTCCTTTGCCAACAGTATGTAAAGACTAGGGAATGGTATGTAAGTAGAGCCTGTTGGATCAGAACAAAAGGCCCATATGGTCTACCACTCTGTTCTCATGATGGCCAAATGCATATCTAATGGAAGTCCTCATGCATTACTTGAGGGTAAGAGTTGTCTCTGCATTTGTGATTCCAAGAAACTGGTATTCAGAGGCATTTAGTGCCTCCAGTTGTGAAGGGAGAGCCTTGCCATGGTGGCTTGTACCCATCAATATTTTTTTTTTACTCAAAGAATTTGCCTTATCTTCTTTTAAAGCCTGCCAAGATGGTGGCCATCACTGCCATGTGTAGGAGAGAGAACCACAATTTAACTCTGCCCTCTGTAAAGTTCTTTCGTTTAAGAGTCCTTTCTAAATTTCACAAAATTCATTCAGCTCATGTTATATGGGAGGGAGGGGGGGAAATTCTGTTCACTTTCTACACACCATGAATTTCTCTATGAGGGGGTCATGTTTCCAGAATCCCCTGGGGAATTCCTCTTCCCCATTGCTTCCACACTTGAGGAGGAGCTTAAAGTGACGAGAGTAGTCAGAACAGCTGTTGAGGAGGAACCCTCAAAGTTTGCCTAGGCAGCTAGCTAGCGGAGAGTGTTGTATAGCACTTGCATGTTGGGAGCCAATGTAACTGGGTGCTTTGCCAACAAAGAATTAAAACCCAGTCATTTGTCCTTGTTGGTCCAGGTGTGGGTTGGTCTGGGTGTGGGTTGGGATGCTCACAGGGTTGTTGTGGGGAATAAATGAGAAGGCAGAGAACCATGTGCACCACCTTGAACTTCTCGGAGAAAAGGTAGGATATAAATGCAAAAAAAATTGCAAAGAAACTTCCAGTGGTGGGGTTTTTTTTGGGGGGAGGGGATTGCAGCCTGTAATAGCTTAATTAGACCTTTGCTTGGGGAATGTGACTTCTTTTCTCCCCGCCCCCCTGCTCCATTCATCCAGTATCAGTAGATTGCTTTCACAGATTGAAAAGGTCTTTGTCTGAAGGCCCATTTCTGCTTCTTTTGTCAGCGCCCCTCCGCTGCTACTCTCCCGTGCCTTGTTCTGCATCCCTGACCACCTGTATCTGGAAAAGTATTGTCCAGTCCTATTGTCAGCTCTTGTTGCTGATACACCTGAGAGCCTGTGAAAAGACTTCCAAGCTAAATTGTGCAGCATAAAAGGCTGGACAGAAACAACAGTTACCATTGTGTGAGCTCCTTTCTCTCTGTGTGTGTGCAAAGACACTCCTCTCCATCTCCTATTGCTTCAGCAGCTTCTGTGGTGATTTGCCTGGTTGGGTTTTGTGAGGTGTGCTGAACTTGACATACACGGAAGCTGCAGGGACTGGTTCATTAGGGCAGATAGGGCACTGCCAACTAGTCCACGCCTGCCTGCCTGCCTGCTTACAACCAAACCAGGGGGGTAGGGTGGCACCTCCTTGTCCTCCTAAATCCCTTGTGGAACTCAGCAAGAAAGAGGATGGGAACAAAAGTTGAATTAGTTTGACTGTCTATCAGTGACTCTGGTTCCACCAACTGTTGGCCTTCCTGCCTTCAGCTCTTCCATACCCAATGTGCAACAGCCAGTGGGGGTTTTTCTGGGGGTACTCAAGGGTATGCATTACCAGCACATTTTTTAAAAAGGCTAAAAGTGTGGCCTGAAATGCAGTAATCACAGCTGAATTCCTGGCAGATGGCCACCCAACCTGTTTTAAAACGTCCAATAAATAAGAGCCCATCATTTTCCATTCCACTGCCGAGCAGCTCTAACTGTCAGCAAGTTCTTCCGAATGTATAGTTAGAATTTCCTTTCTTATCATTTGAATCCATTGGTCTGAGTCGTGCCTTCTGGAGCAAGAGAAAACAAGCCTGCTCCATCTTCAGTGTGACAGCCCTTCAGATATTTGAAGATGACTATCATATCCCCTCTCAATCTCCTCTCCTCCAGGCTATACATACCCAACTCCTCAACCATTCTTCATAAGGCTTTGTTTCCTTCTGAGAAGAAAACTGTTGGCTTAACTTTTGTGGGTTTGGGCACCTGTATCTGCAGGGACTGATTTTGAGGAGGAAGCAAAGTGCTTTAGAAACAGAAAGAAAAGAAAATGGGTGTTGTGTTCTAATTGGTGGTGATAGTGGCAACAGTTCCTTTTATTCTTATTCTTATTTTTGCCTTGCCTGTGGTGGTGGGTGGAGCTTCTCAAGACTGCTACCTACTCCTTCCAAATGTTTTGGACTGATGCGGCACAGCAACACTTTGGAAGAACAGCATTTGGAACAAACACATCACCACCACCACCACCAGCAGCAGCAACAAAGGAGTGGGCATCTTCCACCCTCCTCATCCTAACACTTTCATTGGTCAACACTGCCTTTTTGTTTATTATGCACAATAAACCCTTTCCCTCAATTTCTCATTTTTCCAATCTCAAGTTCAGCTATTTACATTTCTGCACCAGTTCCCAATTCTTTATATATGAAAAGTCCTCTTGACATTTCATCAGCAACATAACATGTACTGACCTGGACCCTGAACATTATCTAAAGCCCTTCTTAATGCCTCCTCCACGTGAAGGTGACAACATGAGAACAAGCCTTTTCTGTGGTGGCTTCCTCTTTGTGGAATGCTGTCCCTAGGGGGGCTCACCTGGCTTCTAAAGTTAGCCTTTGGCTAATTAAATAATCTATGGCTTTAAAAAAAAATGGGAAGGTTGTTTTGTTGCTGCTGCAGCGGTTGTTCTATATATTTTGTGTTTCTGTACAGTGAACTGCCCTGTGATCTTTGGATAAAGGGTGGTATATAAATTTAATTAATAAAAAATCATGCACATTTCTCCTTGTATTCAAATTATAATGTATATGCACACTTTCTAATAGTCAATACATTTTTTTTGCACACACTATTTAGTTAGGGAAGTGCACCACAAATTTAAGAGAAGAAATAATTTCAAAGGATGTATGTGTTTAAAATCATTTATCGTTTGAGGAAGAGAAAATCAAGTAGTTTCAGCTTTAAAGGCAAACTGAATCAAAATTCTCCCCAATCCTTACCTGCAACAAAATGCCTCCTAAATGCTGTGATGTTGTTCCTTTCCATCACAATATCAGTACCCTCACTCTCTTTAAATCCAGTTTCCTCAGGCTCAGTGAACACATGCAACCAAAGCCATACCTTGATTGCTCCGGTAGAGATCTGGATCTCATGAAGGCGCCTCATAGTTCCATCCCGGTCCAAGAAATAGGAGGAGGCGAGCTGGTGAAGGGACTCGACACTTTGGGAGGCATTGCCTGACTTTCGATCGAGTCGGCTTTTATCCATGTACATGGTCAAAGCCTCCTCTCCTAGCAGGGAAAAGAAGAAAGCATGAATGCGAGGAAGAGGAAGAAGAGGGGGAGGAGGAGGAGGAATAAGAAAGGAGGAGGAAGGAGAAGGAAGAGATTGGTGAGAAGGAGAAGAATCACAGTGATGATAAGGAGCAGGTGTAAAAGTGTTGCCACATCACTGACACCCAAAGTATGAAAAAGAACCATAAGGAAAGCTTCACATCTCAGTGCAAGCCTGCCATTTTACATTCTCTTCATCGATGTTGTTTTAAACCATAAGCAACAAAATCATCATTTCGAACACTAGGAAGAATCTAGGGTGATGTGGAAAGTGCATGGGATTTTGTGAAACCTGACAAAGGACACATGGAGGATCTCTGCTTCTATTTAAAAAGTAAAGGCTTCTAGTACTTATATGTGCTTGACAACATTGACACAGTGTCTGCAAAACAATAGCACAATTAGGGCTAGGAGTGTTGTCTTGGCAATACGCACACACACCACACACACACAGATTTTTTCCAAACTTAAGTTATACATATGCACGCCTATTTCCTCATATAGTTCTGATGTCAAGTGTACCCCAAACCATCCCAGGTCAGATCAGGGCTACTCTGAAGCATCAAATCAGGTCCTAAATCAAATGGGGGGGGGGGCGACATGCACAGAGCTACTATGGAGTAGCAGTCACTGGGATGAAAGAAGTGGTGTCACAATTGTGAGCATGCCCATTTTCACCTGCAAAAAGCATGGGTGGATATGTTCGAGGAAGGGAGGAAAAGAGCAACACATCACCTCCCTGGAAAGAGCCAGCAACAGTAATCAAGAAGGGTTAATAGATTTTTTCTGCATTATTAAGTCCTAATTTCTCATTTATTAAGCAGACGCAGTGTTCAAAGTCATCTTCCCTTCAGGGCATTCCCTGAAAATTAGCTTTCAGCTCTGCCCACTCCATCCTCAAGCAGATGCAGTCCAAGGAACTGCCTAGCACATTCTCTCTTTACTTCTACTTCTTCTTTTGTACAGAAACAAAAAGAGGGCAGGGTCTTTTACTGGCACTGGGACAAAGGGATTGGCACTGGGACAGATCAGAATTAGGCTGGGAGGGCCAGACATGCTGCAACAAATGAGACCTCCCTAATCTTGTTGAACACTTTCCGCTTCTGGGAAACCTTTGTTGCTGCCAATGAAGAGGTTTCCTTGATATGCAAGTAGCAGCCTCAGAGAGGTGATATTTGCCATGACCATGGAACTTAAAGAACAATTCGAAGACTTCTGCAATTAAGAGCTAGTGTTTTAAAATGCTTCCAGGTGTCCTGTTTATTGAACTTTCATCCACTCAAGGAGATTAGATGGTGTTGGCGATTTAATTACTTTTCTTTCTTATCTGTATACAATGAGGCTGGATGATGTAGCATCAAAGCAAGTGTTGTCCCACACTTCTCAGTGCATTTTCCGGCTGCTCTCCTTATCCCCAGAAGTCTAATCTTTCGGGAAAGTATGGTTGTTGCACAAGACCTCCCAATCACCTATAATTGTGCAACTTGGATTTGTGATTAAATCCCATTTTGTGATTAAATCCCACTTGAAAATAGCAACAGGCTGGAAGAGACACAAGTGTGGTTGTTTTTCCTTCTCCCTCCCAATCTCCCCTTCCTTTTCTGTCATGTCTTTTAGAGCATGAGCCTAAATGCTGCAACCATATTATTACTGATTCTTCTAAGCTACTAAGGGAGTCTTATTTTGGCTGAAAAACGACCCTCTACACACACACATCCATGGTCCCGTGGTTGCTCAGGCTTCCCCTCAGCCACTATCTGCACAAGGAAAGAAAAAAGCACATTAATTGCATCCACACAATTAACACAAGCTCTAATTTAGTCCATTGGTCTACATCAGGGACTGGACTGGGTGTTTCCAGAACTCAGGTGTTAAGCAGGTGGCAACAGAGGATAAGACTATGGCTGTGCACATTTCTACATTCCTTGATTTTCTGATTAGGTTTGAGCCCCACCAGAAGAATCAGGCTTACCATCAAGTTATGACATGCATACACAAAGATGCTGTCACAAATCAAACACTGGAGGGTTATCTCAGCTCATATCCCCCCCCCCCCGAAAATACCATACCATAGTAACAAACAATAACAATACACCCCACCGCCTCTGCCCATAGTTTAAAGGTCCTAGATTATTTAGTTAGCCAAAGGTCTGGGTTTTATAGGTCAAAACAAGCACTTTGAATTGGGCCTGGAACCTAATTAGCAGACAGTGCTGTCAGGCCAGGACTGGATTTTATATGCTCTTTATTGTCCTGGTGAGCAACCAGGCTGCTGAATTCTGCATCATCTCAAGTTTCTGGACAGTCTTTATAGGCAGTCCTACATGCAACATGTTGCAGTAATCTAACCTAGAGCTGTTAGACTTGCATAGGCATCTGGTCTACTCATGTAACAGAATGAGATGCTGGAGTCCTGATATGGAGAATGTGAATATATAAGACAGAGAAGGGGAAGCTGTGCTATTCTTTAACTACAACTCCTGTCATCCTATTCTGCCTTAGTCAGACCACACCTGGAATACTTTGGGCACCACAATTTAAGAAGGATGTTGACAAGTTGGAATGGGTGCAGAGGAGGGCAACCAAGATGATCAAGGTTTTGAACACTAAGCCTTATGAGGAGTGCTCGAAGGAGCTGAGTATGTTACCTGGAAAAGAGGAGACTGTGAGGAGATATGATAGTCAACTTCAACTATATTAAGGGCTGTCACATGGAGGAGGGAGCTTGTTTTCTCCTGCTCTGGAGGGTAGGACTCGAACCAATGGCTTCAAGTTTCAAGAAATGGGATTCCGTCTAAACATTCGGGAAAACTTTCTGACAGTAAGAGCTGTTCAGCAATGGCACAGACTCCTATGACAGGTGGTGGATTCTCTTTCCTTGGAGGTTTTTAAAGAGAGGATGGATGGCCATCTGTCATGGACTCTTTAGCTGAAATTCCTGCATTGCGGGGGGTTGGACTAGATGTCCCTTGGGGTCCCTTCCAACTCTAAGATTCTATGATCCCTGACCGTTGACCATGCTTCCTGTGGCTGCTTAGAGTTAGAGTCCAACGATATCTGAAGCATATTAGAATGGGCAAAAGTGCTCTTGAAAGTGTATCACTTTTGCATTCTGCCTTTCCACCCCAATTTTATCTGGTTATCAAGATAGACAGATGACTCCCTGCTTCAGAAACCAGTTTAGGGCAAGCTATTTCACTGATGAGTTTCAGAGAGATGAGATGTCATTCATAGGTAATGGTGTGTTGATCTGCAGGTCCTCAGTGATCCTTAGTGTGATAAATTAGATCTGAACTAAAACTCACCCCCAGGTTGAGCTCAGTGGTAGAGCCTCACTATCTCTGGGAAGGGCTGTCCTGAAATCTTAGAGACCCTCTGTCAGCCAGTGTAGACAATACCAAGCTAGATGGACCAATGGTATGACTCATAAGGCCGTTTCTTACGTTCCTATATTTGTACTTTTGCAAATCTTGGTATTTCCACTAGTCAGAGGATACCACCCTCTTCCACCTGAATGTTACTGTTTTGGTCGCAACTGTGGACACCATTTTGATGCAAAGGCAGCAAAACATTGAGAGATTACTCACTGTAGAGCTTAGAGGCTTAGTTCTTATCTCTGAGGGAACTGTCTTTTCGGTAGCACTTAAGAACACTAGAAGATCTCTGTTGGATCAGACCTAAGGACTGTCTCAGGTGTGGTGGCCTTTTTCAGCCCAAGGCCCACATTTCCTCCAGGGCAAGTTTACTGACAGTGGTGGGTGGGACCACAGACAAAAAGTAGGTGGAACAAATAATGCACCTACATTTGGCTAGTTCTCTCTCTCCACCCCCCACCCCCACCCCACCCCGACAAGCAAGAACACATCCCAGGCAGGGGAAAATGCTCAAGAAGGCTACAAAGTAGGGTTGGCGGCCAGTGTGGCCTAGGAAAAGGGGGTGTGGTCTGGGGAAGTCCCAAAGGACAGACAGAAAGGCTTAGAGGGCTGTATTTGGCCCCTGTTCCCCACCACGTCCTATCTGTCCATCCCACAGTGGACAGCCAGATGCCTTTGGGAAGCCCCCCCAAGCAGGACACAAGCACAATGGTTGCCTCCCTCTTATAATTCTCAGCAGCCAGTACTCAGAAACATGGAGACACTGTATAGTCATCATTGCTAGTAGCTACTGAATTTGTGAGTTTGCTTAATCCCCTTTTAAAACTGTACTATGGGATTTGCTTTAAGGTGTGTGAATAAGTACTTCCTTTTACCTGTCTTGTTCTCTTACTATTCCACTTCATTGGATGACTTTGTTTCTAGCATTATGTGAAAGGGAGAAAATCCTCTACGCCTATCCACTTTCTCCACCCCATGCAAACTTTATACACCAGTTCCCCTCCCTTCATCTTTATACACGTCTCCCCACCTTAATCGCCTTTCTTCTGAGCTAAAATGCCCCAAATGTCATAACGTTTATTCATAAGAGAGTTGATCAGTTGTACTATTGTACTCCAGTGGTGAACAAAAGTGTATTCGGTTTTCCAAGTGTGGTTGCATCATGCAACATGTGGTTGCATGCAGGTGAGGATTTCTATGATGCTATGCTCTTCCAGATCCACCCCCCTCACCCCTCCACACACACACACACACAAAGAATCCACACAGAAAAGTTTCATGTTGGGTAAAAGTGTTCAAAGTCTGCACTTCTCTTTGAACTGATGAACAGTAATAATACGTTGGGGCTATATAGTGTTTACAAAAAATAATTACTCACTGAGTATATTCCAGCATCCCAAACAACACCCCCCCCGCCCCTGCCACCAAAAACCCCCACTCTGTACATAGAAAGCCAATAGGTCAGTGAACATGCTAGGTGTGAACCTTTATCATGGGCAAATGGTTTTCAATTTCCAAGAGTTTCTTTATTCATCACATTATATCCAACCTTTCATCCAAGATGGCACACATGGCTCAACCCCCATTTTATCCTCAGAACGACCCTATGAAGTAGGTTAGGCTGAGTGGTTCAAGGTCAACCAGTGAGCTCCCCAACCAAGCAGGGACTTGAACCTGGATCTCCCTGGTCTGAGCACAGAACCAGCATAGCACAATGGTCCGTACACCAATGAGGGCAATGAGACACAGAGGAGCACTCAACCACCCAACTCCCCATGTACACCCTAACAAAGGATGGCACAAGACTTATGACTTGAGAAAGAAAGAATAATGTGCACACTTAGGGCTTCATTAGTACCCATCAGCACTAAGAAGCTGGCACTGAAATGCCTTCTAGTGTTGTGGTTTTCAAGCTCTTTGGGGGTAAGTACGTTGTCTGCATTATCCCAATGAGAAAGAGGAACTATCAAATGTCAAGAGATGATAGGTTGTATGAATATTCTGGCTGAATTGGGGAAGTAAGTGTGTGTGTGTGTGTGTGTGTGTGTGTGTGAACCTGAAGTCTCCAAATAGGAAAATACTTCTGCTCATAAACAATGCATGCTCCCCAGAGGGTCCCTTTGCCTCATCCTCCTCTTTACTGCCATCAAGACGAATCTTTCATTCCTCTTGCGCCTTTCCCTGGCGGCTCTCCCTCCCCATGCGCTCTGTGCTGGGGGCTGATGGAACGCTTAGCTCCGCTGTCCATCGCCAGCTCTCGTTACAAGCCTGTGCATATTTTAAAGTGTTGTGTCATAAAATCAGGAGCACGAACAAGCCAAGGTGAATAATTCACCATCGTGCCTGAACAAAATTAAAAGTATATTTCACCGTCAAAAGGTCTGTGTTATTTGGAATTTCCAGGGAGATAAAAAGAAAGAGAAAAAAAGGAAAAGGAAAGAAAATTGGATGGTTGTAGGAGGTGAAATGAAGAAGCAAACCCTAGTCCCTCCCTCATGTAAATTCAAGGCACGCAGTCAGATCATCTGCTTGTTTGTTCAGAAAAGTGCCACTGTGTTCAATGCAGTTTAATCTCAGGCAAGTGTGAACTGAATTGAAGCCTGAAGCAACAATCTAAACAATAGGGATAGGGAACCTCAGGCTTCTCTGTTTACCCCTCAGGACTCTCCACAGGCCAAACCTGCTTCCCACAGGTGCTTTTGCATGGCTGGAATGTGCCCTTGTGCAGCAATAGTGCCTCTTGCTTGCATGAATGGAGAGGGGTGTTTCTATGTGTGAAGAAACCTCTGGGTTTTGCATGGCTGGAATACAACTTCATGTTCAAAGTTAAGAGTCAGATTCATTGTTCTGCTTGTTTCTGCATCTGCCCTTGCCAACAGCAGCATGAGGGCTCCTCAAAAGGCTGCACATATGTGAATATGGCCCTCAGTCTAAGCAAGGTTCCCCAGCCTTGTTATACATGTTTACCTGGAAGTAAGTCTCATTGAACTCAACAGAGTTTACTTCTGAGTAGATGTGCACAGGATGAGCTGGCTGGAGTGAGACAAACCACTTAAGAGCATAAGAACAACCTGCTTGATCAGGTCACCTAGTGAAGCATATTGTTCCCACAATGACCACACAGATGCCTGTGGGAAGTCAACAAGCAAGACTTGAGCACATGGGCCCTTTCCTCTTCTGTAGTTTGCAGCAATTGGTATTCAGAAGTATCAATATCTCTCAGCAAAGCGGCACATCAATCAATAGCCTTCTCTTCCATGAATCCATCTAATCTCTTTTAAAGCCATTTGAGTTGGTGGCTACCAGTATCTCCTGCAGAAGTGAGTTCCACAGTTTAACTATCCTCTGAGTGATGAAGTACTTTCTTTCTGCCTGTCCTGAATCTTCCAGAATCCAGTGTTATAAGAGAAGCAGAAAAACTTTTCTTTGCCCACTTTCTCCATGCCATGCATAATTTTAAAAAAAACTTCTAGCATGTCACTTCTAACCCACATTTTCTCCAAATGAAAAGCCTTGTAGGACACTGCAGAATTCCCATGGTGCTGAGCAGAAGCCTCCTATAACTGCTTGCTGCAAATTGCCCTGGGAGTGGAAAAAGAAGCACAGTGATCCCAACACCCACCTCCCTGAGATGCTCCAGAAGGATACTGTGGTCAACAACATCAAAAGCCATTGAGAAATTGATAATGAGCAGGGTTATACTCTCACCTCTCTCTCTCTCTCTCTCTCTCTCTCTCTCTGTCTCTCAATAAATGTCACTAACAAGGGTGACAAAGACAACTAATTGGGGATGCAATGGTGACAGAGAAGTAGGCTTGCTTTGCTGCCAACACTGCCACGTGGTAGACACGGTGAAGCAGCCTCACTCATGTTTGTCAGGTTTAGACAGGGTCCTATACCACCTGCACTCTACTACCAACCCTCCTGCTTCATGGCATGCTGGTCACAGGAATATCAAGGAGACCCATGTGCTCCACAGCAATGATGAGTGCACTCAGGAGCAGTTGTGTAAATGACTCCACACATTTTACCATTCCACAGTGAGACAAGAGACTCAACAAGAGTGTCTGCCATGTCAGCTGAAAAATCCCCCAGAGCATTCAGGATTCCACCAATCTTCTAGGGCAGACCAACTCAGTGGGTCCCCCACCATTGAATATGTGGTTTTTCAAAACAAACAAACAAACAAACAAACAACAGTATTCTCATAAAAATTAATCATAAGTGCAGTTTTCCCTGCTTAAGGACACATTTGTGTATAAAGTTTTGACTACTATATACATTTTTATTTTTTTTGCTAGTAACATTCCTTTCTGTTTGTTATTTTCACTAATTATACACACTTTCCTTTAATAGATTGGTTGGAAAACTGAGCTGCAAAGCCTGGAGCAGTGTGAATTTCACAGGATACCTGTGTTTTGTTTTGTGCATATGTTGAGGAAATGCAAAATCAGCTAAGTTCACTTTGGAATGCAAACACAACCAATATCCTCCCCCATCCTTACTCACCAACCTCCTACCCCAAACCCTTGTGGGAAAGGTACAAACCTCACTGCCACCTACCTCCCAAAGTAGCAGAGATGAGTATGTGTGTGCCGTACTTTTTGATGATGGTATCAATGAACTGCTGTGTTGTGGGCCTCCTGCCCAGCAGGCGGATGCTCCTCTGGAACTCAGGCATCAGGGGGACGGGATTGCGGAGCAGGTCTCTCCGCTCGATGGCTGTGTTCCTCACCTTCCAACGGGCAAATTCCCTAAGCGACAACACAGGAACACAACAAAGGTGAGGTTCCAAGTCCAGGCAGGAAAGGCAGACCACTGGGGAAATGGCTTGTGGAGGAACACAAAGGGGAAATATTGTGCAACTTCACCGCATCTTACACCACTGGAGAGATACAGAGGCACATTTCCAGGGCTAGAGCTAAAAGGTTTGAGGGCTGGAGAAAGGGGAGGCAAAAGAAGGAGAGGAGGAGAGGAGAAGGAAAGATATTATTTTGATATGTATTGATTCATCCCATAGTAAGAACTAGACATCCCCTAGATGTGGAGGAAACCATTCACTTGACAGAATGAAACTGAACATTGCTCAAGGGGTGAGAGGATGAATCTAGGATTTTTCAACCAAGGAATGTGAGTTTTCTGAGCAGTGCTCTGTGCCTGTATTTCAGGGACTACACTTGATCCAAGGAACCTGCAGTTCTCCAAATGTTGTTGGACTCCAACACCCATCAGCCACTAGCCAGCATAGCCAATGGTTATGGATGATGGGGGTTGGAGTCGAGACACACTGAAAATTATGGACATGATTAACTTAGGCCCTGTAGTTTCAATGGGTCTACTTGGAGTAGAATAAAGTTGGCTACACCTCCCCCCCAAATATATATATATATATATATCTGGATGACCACAGGTTCCCTATCCATGGACTATACCATTTCACAATCTTTGAGAAACAGCTTTCAAGTTTGTTTGTATAGCTCTGTCTGAGTATTGATTAGTGTTTCATGGGTGAACTGACTGGTCACAGATGAACAAAATCTCATTCCAGACTATAGGTTGGACAAGAACTTTCCAAGGAAACAACATTAGATTTGTGATACCCCAAAACATTTGCAAGCTGGGCAAATTGTATCCTGAACCAGACCCATACGGATTTTGATAACTTAACCACTGGCAATAGGCAGGCGTCACAAGGGAATTCACATAAAGTCCATGATAGTGATATGAATCCCAGTGCCCTTATTCTGCAGCAGCGAATCCCAAGTTTTGCAAGAAGGTCATACCTTCCTGAGTCCTCTGAATGAAGACGGACAAGTGAACTAATCTATAGATGGTATCCCAAGGCACAGAGTGGGCAACATCACTTTTTCATTTGTCTTTCACCTAATGACAACCCTGTCAAGTAGGTCTTAGTTATCCTCATTTTTAGAGTGGCCACTTGCCCAAAGCCCTTCAGTGACACAATGGCTTGTTGCCCATCTAGACTGAGTTCCATATTCTATCCTCTCTGCCTATTATCTAAACTGACAGATTTATTTTTAGAGAAGTTAAAATATTTGGGAAGATTAATGCTGAATCAACCATTACAAACTGTATATAAAAATAATCAGTGTCGCTTGAAATGCCTATTCAAATCACAGTTCACTGCCATCTCCCTGCTCCCAGTACTTCAGCTATGTGTTTTGGTGTCAATAATAATTCAAAAATATACAAGGCTACATTTTATATATGTGTGTGTTCTGCCCCTAACAAAGGAATAATAGCATCCATTCATACATGTGCTGCAGACAGGTGTGTTAAGTACTGTGGGTTGTATCTGTTAGTCCTACTAGGAAAACACCCTTTGAAATCAATATACATGATCAATTTACTTCTATTAATTTCATTGGGTCCACTTTCAGAAGCACTAACAATGAACACAAACTTATATATTTTCCTAAAAGGAAGTGAGCGAGCCCAGCCAGCACCTCAAAAGCCAGCTGAGTCCCTCCTTCCTCTGATTAGACCACTCCAGTGAAGTAAAGTCAATTCCACATACAAATTTTAAACAAAACGAACACAGGAAATCTAAACAAGGCTGCACACTTCTGACTATGCATGTTAATTTGAATGATGATTCCATGAAAGTCAATCTGTTTGACTTCACAGAAAATATTTTAATTTTCTCTTTCAAAACTTCAGCATCTGAGATAAAGCTTCCCACTTCCCAAAAATGCACACTGGCCCTTCTCTGCCCTTCCCCAGTTGTTTTCATTTCCCAGTACCACTCCTCCTCCTCTGCTCCCCCTCCACTCCCTCAAAAAGGAAAAAATAACCCGCCTAAATTCATGTGGTTCTTCCTTTGGGTGCTGGGAAAAAAGTAGCCACTTCAATTCACCCTAGAGGCATAAAATAGCACACTTTTTCTTTCTGTTACATATAAACATTTTACCGAGCCGTACCTTCTGTCCATCTAGAGCAGAAGCTTTCGACCTTTTTGAGTCCACAGCTCCCTTGACCAACTACATTTTTTCTGCAGCTCCCCTGTGGGGCTCAGGAGCCCAGTTATGTCATCCCTTGCCTGCAGAGCTGGCAGCCCCTCACCCTTTTTTGAACACCCACTCAGCCTCCTCTCCTTGGGAGTCCTCCGGGTAGCTGCTGCTGCTACCCCTGGACTTGTCTGTCCATTCCCAGCAGCAAGGGCTGGGGGATTGGCAGGCTGGGCTCCCTCGCCCGCTTGCTTGCTTGCTTACTCCGAGGCCGCCTGAGCTCCTGGCAACCAGCACCCCCTGGCCAGCTGCAGAGGTACCGTTTGCCTGTGGAGCTTGTAGCCAGGGCTGCTGCAAAAAACAGCTGTGCGAGCCTTTTGGAGGCAGAGACATGAGAGGGCATCAGAAGAAGGAGGGAAGGAAAGAGGGACAGAGGACAATGTTGCCCACGGCACCCATGACCATCTTTCAAGGTACCCCATGGTGCCATGGCACACTGGTTGAATCCTGCTCAGTGATGCTGAACCTGGGACCTTCTGCATGCAAAGCAGGTTGCCCAACACATGAGTTACAACCCTTTCCCTAAGGTTGGGCATTTGCTGTGGATGGCAAGGAAAATCTGACTACAAATAAAAAATATGCTGCCACAGCAAGTAAATGCAAATTGATTGTGACATGGCAAATATTTCACTGTTTTGCTTTGTCAGCATGCCCAGAAATAAGTGCAACAACAAGGAAGCAGGAGTTTGGGGGAGCAATTAGGTTTCGTGGGGAGTTTCCAGAAACTATCCCACCTTAGCATTGATTCGTACTCCAGCAAGATGGTCAGGAACACCTGGCCCTTCTGAAGCCAATCAAAAAAGGAACTAAACAGCCACACGGATCCAAGTTAAAACTGGATAGCTGCTGATTCCTTATATTATTACATGGGAGGTGGAAAAGGGTAATGAATGGAATTGTGTATATTTAACCTGGAAAAGAGGAGACTGAGAGGAGATATTATAGTCATCTTCAAATATCTTAAGGGCTGTCCCATGGAATATGGAGCAAGCTCGTTTTCTCTTGCTTTGGAGGGTGGGACTCAAACCAAAGGATTCAAGTTACAAGAAAGCAGATTCTGACTAAACTTCAGGAAGAACATTCTGATGGTAATAGCTCTTTGAAAGTGTAACGGGTCTCCCATGAGAGTTGATGGACTCTCCCTCCTTGGAGGTTTTTAAGCAGAGGTTGGATGGCCATCTGTCATGTATGATCTCCCCACTACAGCTCAGTTAGATGAGTAAGGTGCTGATAAAACCAAGGTCACAGGTTTGATCCCCATATGGGACAGCTGCATATTGCCGCATTGCAGGGTGCTGGACTAGATGACCCTCTGGCGCCTTCCAACTCTACAGTGCTGCAGTTCTATGAATGTTTATAATGCATCATGGCTGGGTTGCCCATTTCCACTGATACTGGAACTGTGTGGCTTGGATTTAATTCTAGGTTCAGGGTAGGGAAGATTTTCCAGCCTGAGGGCCACATTCCCTACTTGGCAAGCTTCCAGCGGAGACATGCCAGGGATGGGTGGGGGCAGAGGCAAAAGAATGGGAAGCCAAATACTGTAACTTTTACCTTTTTCACAGTAAGCTACCTTCTACACTCACACATCCCTATCTGTCCGTATGAAGCAGGGTTGGTGAGGCGCGTCGCATGGAGGAAGCCCCAGGGGCCGGACAGTAAGTCCCAGAGGGTGGATCTGTTCCACTCCATCAGGTATGAGATTTCCCTTCCTTGCTCTAGGGAAAGGTTGCTGAGTCAAGAAAATGGTAATCCAACCAGGTTACAAAAGATAGACAAGGGGTGGTCTAAGAAGGGGTTTCACCAGCAACATCCAGAAAAGCTAAGAATTTGATAACTGCCATGCTGCTCAGGCCCACCCTGCTGCACTCACGAGGTACATCCTGGTAACCCTTAAGTGAAAGGACTTTCCTAGACAGCAGTGCCAGCAACAGGCTTAGGCATGATTCTACTCAGTAGATACTCAGTAGTATCTAGGAAGATGGTTCTGGGAGTGGAGGGTTAAATTGGCCATTGGTCCCAACCATGCTGATAGACAGGTCCTTGTTGTTCATCCTCACCCTTTGAATCAGAGGCATGAAACCTGCGACCCTCCAAACGTTGCTCAACTCCAACTCCC
The DNA here is from genome assembly GCF_951804945.1 of Podarcis cretensis. Lineage (NCBI taxonomy): Eukaryota > Metazoa > Chordata > Lepidosauria > Squamata > Lacertidae > Podarcis > Podarcis cretensis. The sequence continues at coordinate 5,323,305 of NC_137184.1, read as the reverse complement.
ATCAGCCCCAAATGTGCATGGATGATGGGAGTTGGAGCTGAATAATTTCTGGTGGGCCACAGGCTTCCCATTACTGGAGTACTGGGCAATATGAATAACCAGGGTAATACTGCCACTCTATTCTGCCTTAGTCAAACCCCACCAGGAATACTGTGCAGGGGAGGGTGACCAAAATGATTAAGAGTCTGGCAGCCAAGCCTTATGGGGAATAGTTGAGGGAGTTGGGTGTGTTTAGCCTGGAGAGGAGCCCAGCTCCTGCCCACCTAGCAGTTCGAAAGCACCCTTAAGTGCAAGTAGATAAATAGGTACCGCTTTATAGAGGGAAGGTAAACAGTGTTTCCGTGTGCTGCGCTGGTGCTGGCTCACCAGAGCAGCTTTGTCACGCTGGCCACGTGACCTGGAAGTGTCTTTGGACAGCGCTGGCCGCCGGTCTCTTAAGCAAGATGGGCGCGCAACCCCAGAGTCGGTCACGACTGGCCCGTACGGGCAGGGGTACCTTTATCTTTACCTTACCTAGCCTGGAGAACAGAATGAGAGGGGTTTGGCTAGATGACTCTTGGGGTTGCTTTCAACTCAACAATTCTATGGCAGCCCTAGCTAGAAATGTCAGGAATTTAACTGGGGTCTTCTTCATGCAAAACATATGTTCTAAGCACTAAGCTATGGCTCCTCTGCACTGATAATCCTTATCAGTGCTGGATTGGAGGGAGTAGAGTTATGGGTCTCTCAGCTTTAATATCTGGGGTGGGGGAAGCATCTACACATTGGTTTCTGGAGCCACCTGGGACTGCTTGCCTGCCTGAGGTGAAGAGAAGTTGCAAGAATTTGACCTTGTTTCTTGTCACAGCAAAAGGCAATGTATACTTTGCCCCAAGGCACTGCCACACTAATGAGCACACAATAAAGCCTGCACAGGTTTTTAAGAAGAACAGGGGGGAATGGTGGGTGCCACCAGGGACTGTTGGGATGCTCATTAGCAATATGCTCCCTCAAGGGGACAGAGAACTGGAGGGAAATGCTGCAGAGGAAGGATAAAGTTCAAAGCCTGGGGGGCATGGAGTTTGCCCTCTGGGGAACAGGAGACTCCAAGGGCACGGGAGCATCTAACATAAGTGACGAGTCCACGAAGGAAAGGCCGTCAGAGAAAATTAAATACTCCATCTTCCAACCACCGCACAGGCCAGAGGGCATGAAGGGGGAAAGAAATTAGATCAGCGTGAAACCTTGGGGTTGTTGCTTGATACCACGAAAAATAAAGGAATTAAATACAACAATTGAAGAAAAATCCGAAGTGTGTTGAAAGAGAAATTCAGAGCTGGAGTATGCAAACCCCAGGAAAACTAGGCTGAAGCCAGATCTTTGACTACAAGCTCTTCTGGGGGGGGGCTGGGGCTGGGGGGCTGTCTTTTGCTACTGAGTTGAGTTAGGTGGGTTAAGAAGAATGGCATCGTGGCCCCCATTGCTACCCCTCCCTGTTTATTATTCAGCTTCCCCAGCATCACCCAAGAGGTACCATCTGCTCTGTGCCACCCACAGCCTGATCTGTCAGCCGGTGGCTTTTTCGACACATGCTCACGTCAATGTTTTTCTATTCCTAGCATTGCCTCCTTTGCTGCTGGGTCAGCCTCCTACTTGCGTGATTTACTGCATTTAACACTGCAGTGGCTAGATTTCTTTCTTTCAGCTTCTGAAGCAACCAGGAGAAATGAGGAAGCCTGAAGGGTTGGAGGGAGTCCTTTGCACAGAACAAAATGCCCTACTTGAAAAGCCACTTCCATGTAGAACATTGTGAAAATTGGGCATGTAGCCCATACAAAGGAATGCCAGTGTGGTGCCTGTGGACAGAACAGTGTCCTTGAGAACTTCTCCAAGCATATACGAAGTCTCTGAGCCTGCCTACGAACACAATGCACTCAACTCACTCACTGCCCCACTTGTCATTGTTTCCTTTTTCTCCCTTAAGAAGTACATAGAGCTGGAGGAGGAAGATGGAAGAGCAACACCCTTCCGTACTTCCTCTTTCAGCTTTATGTGCTTTTCAAGGTTCAGATTAATTTGGCTGGATCCAACTTTTACCCAGATTCCATGGGAAAATGAGGTGAAGGGTGGTGTGTGGGTGGGTGTGCGCTTTCTCTCTTTCTGTTTGTGCTACTGATCTGGCGTAGAGAATGGAGACTCAAATGGAGAAGTGACCTAAGAGACTTATTCAAAAATCTAAATGGGACCAAGGACTTAGAAAGGTCAGGGACTTGCTGACCAAGTTTCCTGGATGTGTGTCTGTTAGACATGAAGTGTGGCTTGAATTTAAACAATTTAGCTATCAGTAGAATCACTGAGTTGGAAATTAACTCAAAGGCCATCTAGCCCAACCTCCTGCTTATGCAGGAAATCCTGTAGGAAATTTGCTACACGGCATCCCATTCTAGGCAGGCTTATCATTCAGGGACATAAGAAGACCTCTCCTGAATAAGACCCAAATGTTAATCTAGCCCAGCACTCTGCCTCCTGCATTGCCAATCCAGATGCTTCTGGCATGCCTATGAACATCAAGGGGACAGTCCTGCCCTGCAAAATGTAGCAAGCCAGCCCTTCTCTGTTTGGGGCATCTTCTGCTCATGCTGCTGAGTGGGGCCCTGGTCTTCTGCCACAGAGTCCTGCCCTAACAGCATCACTGAGCAGCAGCTGGAGCAGGGAAGAAGATGTAGCAGCTCCTAACTTGTAGTGGTCTGATCCCATTCTGGCTCTGGGCCATCTTCCTGACAGGTGATTTCTCTTGCCTTACTTTACTTGCACAATAAAATCATCTCAGCAGCAAATAATTAGGTCTGACTCATAAAAGGAGGCCAGGCTGTCTGAGCAGACAACACTAGAGTCAATGTCACACTTGTTTGGTTGTTTTTTCGTCGTCCTTCCCCCCCCCCCCCATTTCTTTCTTTCTTTCTTTTTTAATACAGAGCTGGAATAATCCACTTACTAAGAGCTGGCTGAAGGTCACGCCAAACCTATCTCCTCTTAGAAGCAATTTACTACCTGATCAGCATTTCCAAAACTTTCATCTCATCCCCTTGTTCTCTCCTCCTTCTCTCCACAAAAAAACAACCATCACCACCACCTCCTCCTGCTGCATTTTTGGCATCAGATGTAAAATTGTTCCACAACATTCTTAAGTGAATCAGAGATAGGTATGACAAAGTGAGTCCTTTCAGGAGTACTGTAGCAGGTACTAGTAGGTGCACTGGTGCTTGTGGGAACCATGTTGGTGATCCCTAATACGCCAGATACAAAGCTTATGTGTGGTCTCTGCATTCAACTTACTTATTCTTTTAAATCATTTATATTCCCCCCCCCCCCCGTGCCAGTACCCACAAGGGGTCTACAAGGTGGCTATCATTGATATAAAACAATTTTAAAGCACAATCAATTGGCAATACGACAACTCGTATAAAAAATAAATAAACAGAAACCAATAAGGCCACAAATAATGAGAAAACTGCCGCAGTGGCAGCAACAGAAACAGCAGCAGAGACCTCTAAAACAGAAATAAATCACTAAGGCTGCAAGCCTAGGCACATTTACTGCGGAGTAAGTCTCACTGAACTCAGTGGGGCTTAATTCCATGGTAATCAGAGGGTGCTTTGACGTAGCAGCATATTTACCCTAATTAAAATGGAGCAGAGCAATACTGGCTGCATTTAGCTACAGTTTTCATTTATTATTATTTTACCATTTTTACACCCCTCTCTTTAGTAAAAAGGGTCTCAATGCAACTTACAAAATCTAGTGCTGGAGATGATCTCTGCCTTCAGGCTCACAATCAAAAAAGACATGGCACACAAGGAAGAAAGAGGAGGACAGAAGAGGGAAAAGCAAGCTCAGCACAAGTTCTTAAAGTTACGATTTCTAACACTGCAGCTGATGCCAGCAGTTGCTCTGGCTGCCTTGTATTTGATAAAGAACAACCCTGTTCACTCAGATCAAAGCTGGCGACAATGTCCAAGTCAGAAGTACATTCTTACCACACATTCTCCCCCCCACCCCCGGACTATGAAGATCATGATTTGGCTAAAATAGGGGTCAATGGGTGGATTTTGTGGGTCCTTTCCCTTCATGATTTGTGTACTGGTATTTACTTCCTCAAGGGACGTGGGTGGCGCTGTGGTCTAAACCACAGAGCCTAGGGCTTGCCAATCAGTATATCTGAAGGAGCGTCTCCTCCCCCATCGTTCTGCCCGGACACTGAGGTCCAGCTCCGAGGGCCTTCTGGCGGTTCCCTCACTGCGAGAGGCCAAGTTACAGGGAACCAGGCAGAGGGCCTTCTCGGTAGTGGCGCCCACCCTGTGGAATGCCCTCCCATCAGATGTCAAAGCGATAAACAACTACCTGACATTCAGAAGACATCTGAAGGCAGCCCTGTTCAGGGAAGTTTTTAATATGTGACATTTTAGTGTATTTTTCATCTTTGTTGGAAGCCGCCCAGAGTGGCTGGGGAAACCCAGCCAGATGGGCGGGGTACAAATAATAAATTATTATTATTATTATTATAATCAGAAGGTCGGCGGTTCAAATCCCCATGACGGGGTGAGTTCCCATTGTTCGGTCCCATCTCCTGCCCACCTAGCAGATTGAAAGCACGTCAAAGTGCAAGTAGATAAATAGGTAGCACTCCAGCGGGAAGGTAAACGGTGTTTCCATGCGCTGCTCTGGTTTCGCCAGGAGCAGCTTAGTCATGTTGGCCACATGACCCAGAAAAAACTGTCTGAGGACAAACGCCAGCTCCCTTGGCCAGTAAAGTGAGATGAGCGCCACAACCCCAGTGTCATCCACGACCGGACCTAACGGTCAGGGGTACCTTTACCTTTTTATTTACTTCCTCACCCAAATTCTAATTATGTGGGAGTCTAGGTCACATCTCCATAGCAGTGAGTTTCACAATCTCATGGCTGTTATGAAGGATTGTGCTATGTCAAGTGACCTACCTCACCTGACTATTTCAGAATGTAGGATTTGTTCCTTGCAAGGGAGGTGGTGGAAATGCTTCAATGCTCTCTGGCTCCTACTTGCCTCATTTGCATGCAACACTAAGCCAAGCCCAGGAATATCTTCATTCCCCTGGTTATTAGTTTTACTAATAAAGCTAGCACTTCTGCCCCAGTTTCTAATGTTGTTGTTTTTAATGCTGCAGTACCTGTTGCATTATGAAACTGCTTTTTAAATCAATATACTACCATGTCACACTAAATTTTGAATGGTGGGAAAGAACTGTATGCCAGGATACCAGTCCAGATTTCATCACATGAAGTTACAATACAAAACTCCCATTATTTTCTTGGTTGCAAACACATATTTCCCCCTCTGGAAACAACATGGAAAAGAGCACTTCCACTAGACAGTGGCTTTTACGTTGTGTGAAAGATCACATAAAACGTGGAAATGTCAGGAAAACAGAATAATGCACTGTTGGAATGCAGCCTTAAGTTGGGATCCAATCCTTGATACTTTAGTGGGGACATCTGATTTTGAACAAAGAAGTATGACAGTGTAAATAAGAATTTTAATCCTCATCATCCAGAGTTGTCAACGACGTCCAGGGTGGCCAACTGAGAGTTCTGAATTGACATAATGTTTTGCTTTGCTTATTTGCTTGTGCATATTTCCCTTTGGAGGAAGACAGGGAGAAGCCACAGCACAGAATTAAAACGTAAAATAAAAATAAAATACAGGAAATCTAAATAAGGTCCCCTTGTTAGCCTAATCCTGCAAAGCTATAACGAGGAACCCAGTTTATTATAAACAAAAGACTTTCAATCAGCTATATATTTTAACTGACTGTACTGGCAAACACCGTTTTTATAATCTACTACCCTCCATGGCTGGTACTTTAAAACAGTAATTTAGAACATAAAGCCTTGCCCTTGAAGAGCCTAGGGATCCTCTTACTTCATTGCTCAGTGCCCAATCACACAACCTCCTCACCTCTATCAGAGGCTGCCTGCCTCTCCAGCTCACTGATGATATGAAGAACGATGCCCTGAACAACATGCTCCTTCACAAAACCACAGACACGCCTACTCGGTCACATGGAAAGCTAACACCCTCCTCCCCAATATGGTAGGTTTCTGTGTGCGAGGCTGTGTGCGTGTTAAGGAACGTCAATCATGTGGACTTCAAGAGTGGATCCTTGTTTAACTTGCAGATACCACCACCACTGATGACATTGGTGGTGCCATTTGGGTTACATAAATAACATCACTCACAGCCTGCAAAATAGAAAGAATGATTCCTCCTGTGGGTTTCGCATGACCCTCCTTGAAGTGGTGATACTGCAGTGGTGCCATAATGCTTTCACCAGATCTAAGGCCTCATAAACCCACACAGCAGATCACAGGATTCTGCTGTTTTGTTCTACACTGGTTTCATGTCTCAGTGCCATCATTCTCCTCCCACCATGGAAGGGCAGCTGCTTCCTGTATTTAAAGCCTACGGGTTTGCTGAACAACGAGACACGTGCAGTTGCTCGCTCATCTACTATGCCAAAACCCTCTGACTAACTTATCTTCTTATGCCGTTTAGTGTTTCATCCCCACCTGCACCTTGAACTTATTAGAACCCCTCTTTTCACTTTCTACCAGCTGTAAGATTAAAAGAAGCAGCACCAAGTATCCCCTGGATCAGGGTTGCCAACATTTTGGGGATCGTTGGCACATTTGTACTGGACAAGAGCCAATAAACTGCCGCTTGATCCAGACAAGGCTGAGGCCAGATGGATGGGGTGTGGTCTACTCTGAATGGGGTTACATCCAAGGGTTCTAAAGGAGCTTACGGATGTAATCTCAGAGCCTTCAACTGGTTACCCATATGCCATCAGCCAGGCTCAGGGTTTTTGTGTTGAGAAACAAAGCCCTGAACCAGGTACATTAAAGAGCACCTGAGCCCTTCATCCCAGCACAATGTCAGAGATCATCCAGAACAGTGCTGTTAGTTGTCTCCCATGTTACAGAAGCCTGGCTGGCCTCAGCTAGTAGTTGAGCATTTTGAGTCACCAGTTGCATGCTTTGGGAAAACTCTCCCAGCAGAGAGATTCAGCAGACACCTTTGCTTTTGCGTTCCAGAGTCTCTTGAAGGCTCTTTTATGCTGACAAGCCTTTGCAGTTGTTTAACTTTAACTTTTTAAATTAATCAGTCACAATTATGATTGTCTGCATGTTATTTTAATGATTTTTTATGTTTTAACATTGTATACCACCCTGATTTTTTAATGATATGGCCATATAGAAATACTTTTATAAATAAATAAAGTCAGGGGCACAAACTCAGAAATCCCTTCTACTTGGAGTGACCTGCATCCCTTTCTCTCATTTAAGCCTCCAGAATAAAACTCAGAGTGACAGCTGTAGATTGTCTATACACACACTATTGGCATGGCACAATGACACTGCAGAGGCAGCATGGCTCTGAATAGCAGTTGTGGGAATTGCAGGAGTGTTTTCGTGCTCAGCTTCTGCTTGCAGGCTTCTCATTTGGGCATCTGGTTGGCCACTGTGAAGACAGGATGCTGGACTAGAAGGGTCTGTGGCTCTATAAGTTATTAGAGTGGAACCTCTACTCGCGACCACAATCCGTTCCGGAGGCCCGTCCTTATGGCAAACAGGTCGCTGGGAGAGGCGCCGTTTTGCGCAGGTGCGGACAGTGATTGCCCGCTTCTGCGCATGCGCAAACGGCAATCGCCGCTCCTGCGCATGCGTGAATGGTGGCAAATCCACTGGTTACTTCTAGGTTTGCCATGGTCACAACTTGGAACGTCCGCGAGTAGAAGCAGTTGTAAGTAGATGTTCTACTGTATATATCACCCATGGGACACATCTCATTTTCTGTGCTCGCTTCATCTCCAGTCATCTATATTAAATATTTATCTGATGAAACAAACTCAGTATTGCTTGCACATTTTCCCATTACGAGCCTTTATCAAGATACTTCCAAAAGATATTCCCCCTTGGGCCAACTTGACCTGTAAGTATCAGAGCCAGAAACTTCCAACAGAATTACACCTCCTCCCTCCCTCCCCTTTGCCGCTCCCCTCCCCCATGACCTTTTCCTCTCTACATAATAAGATTCTGATATGCTGGAATTTACAGGGTCATAAACATCTTTTATTGAGTGGGGAAGAAGCTGAGTAATTTGGCAGTGCTTCTTCTAATAATAATAAAAAACTTTGGGGTGGGGGATGAGATGATGTTTGACACCAGTAAAGAACTAGAAGAAGCCAACATGTTCATAAGCAGATGATAAAGGATTCCTGACCATTAGGTCCAGTCGTGGCCGACTCTGGGATTGCGGCGCTCATCTTGCTTTATTGGCCGAGGGAGCCATGTGGCCAGCATGACTAAGCCGCTTCTGGTGAACCAGAGCAGCGCACGGAAACGCTGTTTACCTTCCCGCCTTAGTGGTACCTATTTATCTACTTGCACTTTTATGTGCTTTTGAACTACTAGGTGGGCAGGAGCTGGGACTGAGCAACGGGAGCTCACCCCGTCGCAGGGATTTGAACCACCGACCTTCTGATCGGCAAGTCCTAGGCTCTGTGGTTTAACCCGCAACGCCACCCGCATCCCAAGCAGATGATGGTTTCAGATTATAGCTGAGGACAGATGCTGGTGAGAAATGGAGGCTGGTCCAGTAGAGACAACAGGGAAGTGCCCACAGATTGTAGCTGCCCTCACTTGCCTGCCTTCTTAACTTACAACCTGGCTTTGGCCTACAATGCCTGCATACTTAGCACAACCAGTTCAGGAGCTGTTCCTGGCAGCCAGCTTCCTTCTCCTTAGCTTCAGTGTTCCCTTTGTAGAACTCAGCAGAGAGGAGGATAGGGCAAAACTGGAATGAGTTGGTGCTGCCTTTGTCTCTGGTTCTGCCCATCCATGGCCTCCCTGCTTTCTGTCCTACAAGTCCCAATGGGCCCCAACTACCTGGTAGGTAGGTATGTAGATATTGCTGTATTCTGATGAACAGCATAATGTTCACATCACAGATAATGGGGTTGTATTCAACCAAGTTTTACTGAGAGTAGATCCAGTAGGATTAATAATGCTGTATTAGGCACATTCATTAATTTCACTGGGCCTCAGTAGGCCTAGCATTAGATATAACTTGATGCAAGCCTACTATTATGTTTTAAATATATCTCTGTCCCATTCATAAATGAACACGTATCTGCAAATATTTGATGAAGAAAACAGTTCATGAAAGCCAGAGATATTCTCTCTCTCTCCCTCTCCCTCTCCGTGTGTGTATGTCTGTGCGCGCACGCATTTAAAAAATAAATCACCCTTTTTTTTCTTTCCTTTTTTAAAATGGCAAATGCAGACTGACGGATTGCAGCTCAGAAGTGGCTCCAACATTCCTTCCTAGCTGAAAAATGTAGAGCTCTTTTAAAATCAAATAAAAGATGTCATGCACAGAGAAGAATATCCACGTGGGCACCTGGGGGGCCAGCAGTAGTGGAATGACAGACATGCTGTGTAATCCTTTATCCCTCCACACTTCTCTGTCTCTTGAGAAACATCTAAGGCATATGAAGTCCTAAAGCCAAAGGAAAAGGAGGAGCTGGTAGATGTAGAAACAAATCTTGTTTACTCCTATTGTTTTATGTGTGACCAGTTTGGTGCTCTTCAGTCAATTACCTGTCCTGTGACACTTCCTTCATCCACCCTGTCCCTTAGCCAGTTTCTCATACATATGTCTCCACTCTCATCCACAATATATACTCCCTCTTTGCACATTTCTAGTTTAGTGCTTGTTTTCAGTGTCTATTTTTGCAAACTGCCTTCTCTCTCATCACTGAAGTTAGCTTTTCTCGGAGCATTGTCTTCACCTTCACCTGCCTTCTCTCTTCCCAATGTTTTTAGTTTCCTTTCTCTCCCTGGTCTTCTCAGTCTGCCCCACAAAGTCACCCCTGCCCTTACTCTCTGCGTGAGAGAGGTTTTAATCCCTGACAACTGACAAGGTTCCCTTCCCTCACATACTCGGAGCTCCAAGCATCTCATCTGCTTCTTACCGAGCAGCTGAAATGTTTGTGGACATACCATGCCTTCACACCAGTGTATTCAGTTGGTATCGGAGGCAACCCCACCACTATAAGAAGCATACAATAACAGGGCAGACTCCAGTAATGTAAATATGTTTTGATTTCTTGGTTTTCAGAGTCTCTCCCCACTACTCCATTTCTGATCCTGAAGGGATTTATCCAAGCAGCAAGAATGACTCCTTTGTGGAGTTGGCCTTGCTGCAGCTTTCTGTCAATATTTTATTGCAAATGACTATGTCAGCGCAAAGTTCTGTGAAGCGAGATGTATGTGAAATAGTCTCCGAGCACCACAGAAACTGACTCATGGCTTAGAAGTCGAAACATGCTTCTGAGTAAACTAAAAAGGAGCACCAAATACTGCCTGCTGTGGAAGTTGTGGAAACATTAGTGTTATATTTAAAATAATTAGCAACTCTCCCACCTCTTGAACACAAAGATGCTCAAAATGTCCATCAATAGGATTAAGATACAAAACTAGGAGATAAAGGACCTAGTTACAGCTAGCATGCACCAAACTCAAATAAAAACAGATTTTTTGGTCTAAAGCCTGCATCCATCACAGGCAATCATTCAGGGGGCAGAGGCAAAATGTGAGTGGACCACGAACAAAAGTAGGCAGAATGGATGTGACTGTTACCTTTGTACACTAGGTACTCCAGCTGTGCAAAAGTCAGAGGTTTCTACTCTCTCTTTCTCTATTTCCTCTCTATCCTCCATCCAAGCAAGAGACACCGTCAAGAATTTAAGGATGCATTACAGGCAAGATCACTCCAAGTCATTTGCAAGATGGACCATTGAAATCACCATTCTGAAGGTGCAAATAGATTCCCAACACCAGAGCAACTATTAGGTTTTGCAAGGCATTGCAGTGGTAGATCCCAGACACAAAGCTCTTCCACCATGAAGGAAGGAAGGAAGGAAGGAAGGAAGGAAGGAAGGAAGGAAGGAAGGAAGGAGATCCACTGAAAATGTTAGCTGTATAAAGATCCACACAAATGTTTACCACATAGCAGATGTGGAGAATTGTATGTTTTTGGACCAGCTCCTATCAGCCACAGCCAGCATGGAGAGTGGTCAGTGGTGATGGGAGTTGCCCTAAAGCCCTAAACAGCCCTGGCCCTGTATACCTGAAGGAGCGTCTCTACCTCCATCATCAAGCCCAGACACTGAGGTCCAGCTCTGATGGCCTTCTGGTGGTTCCCTCGCTGGAAGAAGTGAAGTTACAGAGAACTGGGAAGAGGCTTGGTAGTGGTACTCACCCTGTGGAACGCCCGCCCATCAGACATCAAATAGATAAACAACTATATGACTTTTAGAAGACATCTGTATAGGAATTTCTTTTATGTTTGATCTTTTATTGTGTTTTTCTATTTTCCTGGAAGTCACCCAGAGTGGCTGGGGCAACGTAAGAGCAATTACAGAAGGGAAGCAAATGATTTACTGGTTACCTGATCCCTCGTTCAAAGTCTGTGCTACCTGAAATCCAGTTGTTAACTACACTTCAATCCATTTACATGGCTGGCAACCTAGGAAGCTGTATTATACCAATTCAGACCAATGGGTCCATCCGGCATAGCACAGTCTACACTGACTGGTGGTGGCTCAGAAAAGGTTCACTCCCAGCTCTTCCTGGAGCTGCCAGGGATTTGTTTATTCATTTGATTTCTTGTGGTCTCTGTAAGGTCCCTGGGCAGCTTGCAACAATTACAGATACCCCAGGAGCTTCTGCATACAAGACAGTTGCTCTACCACTGAGCGATGGCCCCTTACCCTAACTGTGAATTAGGGAAGCTTTCTTTAAAATGTGGACAGGGCAAGATTCTCCTCCATCCCTAAATGTGTGGCAACATGGTTCTTATAGCATCGTTCTCACGTCACACCAAGGTCTGACCCACGCCAGTCTCTTGAGGGTGAGCTCTTCTTAGAGAGGCATGTGGGTGGTTCTCTATAGAGGGACGTGGGTGGCTTCCTGTCTTCAGAAACAGTGAGTGAAGAAGGGGAGGATAACAGAGCTTCCAGAAATAGCAAACACTTTAATAGGTAGAGCCAGAACTCCTTGTGCTTGAGAAAAAAAGTTAATTCCTAGCTTCAAACACAATGACTCCTATTCTTTACATAACTGCTTCAGCGGGAGGCTGCAAGCCACCCATTTGGAGAAAGAAAAAGCCGAATTAAAATTAAAATTGAGTAATGGCTTCGGCTTGGCTTGTTAGAACCTTAAATTATGCCCTATGGAGCCTCCCGGCTTCCAGGAGTGAGCTAGCAGATTTACAACATGGAGATCTTTAAAAATGTTTCCCAGGGACAAAGCTGTTCCAGCATCGAGCACTGAAGAGACCCACCTGAGACACCCTGGAGAGGCCTGACAGGGTGAAAAAGATTAGAAAATATCAGAATGGAAACAAGACATGTACAATTTCTGCCCTTCCCCCCTTCCAGTAACTGCTGTATTGAGGGAGAACGCAGTAGGTAGAATTTCCCTGCAGTGATACAAAAAGTTTCTGTTCTTAGAAGTTTGGAATTACAGGAACCATCCAACATGCGCATGATCAGCATATGTACGACCACTGAAATGAGTGCCATTTTTGGCATAGAAAGGGGGCAGGGTAGGGGCAGAACAGGGCAGAACAGATTTGTGTGTCCCATGTATGCGTGTGGCTGCAGGGAATGGAACCCCTGCATAATCTGGGATTCCCCTGCACGCCCAAACCGTGCTTACAGTACCAAACAAGACTAAGATTTCCTGAAGGGCAGGATTGGGGAACCTTCTTCAGCCATGGCAAAAGCAAAGGGCCACATTTTCTTCTGGGCGACCTTCCAAGACCACATGCCAGAGGAAGGCAGGACCACAGGCAAAACGTGTGGGGTAACAAATGCAAATGTTACTTTTGTACAGGAAGCTGATTTCTGCACACACTCACACACCCTTCTCTATCCTCCATCCTGACATACAAGAAGCATTGATTGGATTTCATGGACATGTTCCAGGCAGACAGAAGCATTTTGTGTGTGTGTAACAGGGCCAGTGAGGAGTGTGGCTTGAGGAGAAAGAACGTGGCTGGGGAAGAGTTCAGAAGCCCTGGAGGGTTGCATTCATGCCATTGCCCTAGGTTGGTCTGATAACATGCAGATATATGGAACCATTAGTACTCATGTATCAACATAATTAGTTACTGTATATGAAAACTTGCAGAATGTATGCCTTTTATGCTCACTGAGACAGCTCTTAAATACAGACTCAGGTCCAGAAATTGTTGTCTGAGATTTGATTTTGATTTCCCCCTTCCCTCCTTGCCCCTTGTGTGTTGAGGTTGATTTCAGACTGTAAACCTGTGGGGAGGGAGTGTCTTGTCTTGATTTTACGTAAGCCACTCTGGGAGCCTGCTTGGCTGTGTGTGCGCGCGCGCATGAGTGTGCAATTTCTTTCTGTGAAGTGGTTTTTTGTTTTTTGTTGTTTTTTTTGCAATGTTACCACCATTTTGCATCTTTCTCAGTGCCTCGGACCTACTATAACACTGTTAGGTGGAAAACGGCAGTCATCTCCAAGTGGACTTCTTTTTTTCTTAGGGTAGGGGTGAGACCAACAATGTAAGGAGAATCTCCCAAATCTGGCAATGGCTCGTCAAGTCCATCATCCTGTTCTCACAGTCACCAACCAGCTGCCCTGGTGGGAAGCCCACAATCATGACCAGACCACAGCAATGCTCGAACCAGTCGTGATTCACAACAACTGGTATTCAGGAGCATACTACTTCTCATAGTGGATACAGGAAACAGGCACCAAGGCAAATAACCCTTGCTCACCTTGGCCCCTCTGAATTTCCCTAACCCTCTTTTAAAGGCATCCAAGTTTTGGGGTTTGTGATTTCAATAGTTTAACTATGAAGTATGAAGAAGTACTTCATTTTGTCTGTCCTGACACTTTGTACATTCAAATTCATTGGGTGTCCACAAGTTCTAGTATTTTCGGATTCCCTCTCTCCCTCTCTCAAAAAACCACCACAGAAAATATGTGTACAGTGGTACCTTGGGATGCGAACGGGACCCGTTCTGGAGCCCTGTTCGCATCCTGAACAGAATGTAAGATGTGACAGTGTGTCTGCATGTGCAAGGGTCGTGTTTCGCTGCTTCTGTGCATGTGCGTGACGTCATTTTGACCATCTGTGCATGCGCAAATGGCAAAACCCAGAAGTAACACACTCCGTTACTTCTGGGTCACCATGGAGTGCCACCCGAAAGCGCTCAACCTGAAGCGTATTTATCTCGAGGCATGACTGTAATCTCTTGAAACACACTAACATATTTGAGTGACTTATGGGATGTCTTTTTGAAGTGACTGCTGTGAGGTTGTGTAGAAAAGTGCTTTTGTTGACAGCTATAAATTGTTGTGCTGATGCCCTGATTTAATAATAAATTCATATATACTTTCTTTGTTTCTTTCATTGCTTCTTTTTCTTATTTCTTATTTCTTATTTAATTCTTTGATCTCCAGCATGCATTTCATTATTTGTGTTTGCAAATGTGATTTGCTATTTAGTTTTGAACCTTTTTAAATTTTGGCGTTGACCTTTACCCATTACCAGTAATGGCTTGAACTATGCTGACTTGTAAGAGGCATTTCTCTGTGTTTTGAAGAAGAAGAAGAATTCACAGAGCATATGCTTTGCATGAAGAAGTTTCCAGTTTCAATCTCCAGCATTTCTAGTCTGGGCTGGGAATGTCCCTTGCCTGAAACCCTGGAGAGCCACTGCCAGTCAGGGTGGACAATACTGGGTCAATCAATGGTCAGTATCAGGAAGCTTCCTTTGATCCCTTTAATTCTGGTAGGCAGCCCACACCCCCAGTCTCCACTTTAAAGAGTCTTACTCGGATCATCCTTTCCCACCTGTTGCCCCCCCCTTTGTTCTCAAGATGCAGATACATGAAAGGACATCCCCTATGCCCACTGATGTATTATGCAAGGCATCCAGCAAGGATGTTCCCTCAACATCAGAAGGAATAGCAGTTGCAGCTACATGATGCAACTCACTGGCTTGCATTCAGTCCTAGGATGTGAGTTCTCTGCCAAAGTACAAGGCGAAAAGCACAAGGCAAAAAAGAGTAAGGGAACAATCTCTTAAAATGTTTCACAAAAGCCTGTGAACAATAGACTTTAAGGAATCCATGCAGCAAGCTTCTGCAAGGTCTCCTTCCTTACACACTGTACATAAATTGATTTCAGAATCCTACACTCAGGCTGCCTCCCAGTACAGTGGTACCTTGGTTTAAGAACAGCCCTGTTTATGAACTATTCAGTTTATGAACTCCGCAAAACTGGAAGTACAGTGGACGCTCGGGTTGTGAACATGATCCGTGCAGGATGCATGTTTGCAACCCACAGCGGTGCGTCTGCACACGCACAGGTTGCGATTCGGTGCTTCTGCGCATGCGCAACCACCGAAACCTGGAAGTAACCCGTTCTGGTACTTCCAGGTTTTGGAGGTCCGTAACCTGAAAAAACGTAACCTGAAGTGTCTGTAACCCAGGGTATGACTGTAGTGTCCCAGTTTGCAAACTTTACCTCATTCTACAAATGGGAGCCAAATGGTGGAAGGGCACCGGGAGAGGGAGGCCTCATTAAGGAAAGCGCGCCTCAGTTTAAGAGCAGCTTTGGCTTAAGAATGGACTTCCGGAACGGATTAAGTTTGTAAACCGAGGTACCACTGTGCACGCTTGGTTGGCATGTATAATACAGACTATGGAAATGTTGTTATTTCCATGCCCTGCTGAGCTGATTTGCTGTCATTTTGCCAACAAGCAACTCCTTTCATCTTCCACTCTTTCATCTGCCCGATCAATGTTAGCAAAAACTCTCATCTTTTAGAAAGTGTGTGCACAAACACACACACACAGAGAGAGAGAGAGAGAGAGAGAGAGAGAGAGAGAGAGAGAGAGAGAGAGTCACCACCTTGTGTTGATCCATTGAAGGTGTAAATCAGGCATAGGCAAACTTGGCTCTCCAGATGTTTTGGGACTACAACTCCCATGATCCCCAGCTAAAAGGACCAGTGGTCAGGGATGATGGGAATTGTAGTCCCAGAACATCTGGAGGGCTGAGTTTGCCTATGTCTGGTGTAAATGAAACAATGCACTGAAAAGTTGTTAGTTTCCACCAGTCATGAAAAGAAAAAAAGTCAGTCAACATCAAGGGTAGTGGCACTGTGGCCAAACGGCTCCTAAAATTGAATGTTGGTTCTCACCAGATGGTTCTCCAGACTTTTCTGTATTTTAGGTGTGCAATCTGCAATAATTGTTTCTGCAGCCTAAGTACTACAAAACCCATGTTGCTGAATACATCTTGAAATACATCTTGAAAGGCCCTCTGACATCACTAGCAACTGGACTCTGTGACTCTAACAATTTGGACTAGGTGGGGCGGTCCTTCAGAGGCCTCCACTACCTGCTACGGCAGATTGGTCGTTCTGAGGTTTCTGTCTGGTGAAACCTCTTTCATGCTAACCTAGGTGGGGAGCCCATGTGGCACCTTCCAGATGTAGCTGAACTATAACTCCCATTATCCCTGATTACTGTCCCTTTAATTTAATATATATGTGTGTGCGGGCAGGCGGGTGTGATGATGTGCATAATTTATAGATATGTAATTTTGTAGAAGACAAGACTACAAATAAAATATAACAAACACATGAGATACCCCCCCCCCCCCGGATTTCAGAGGTAAGTAAAAACATAAAACAAAAGCCACTGATCAGTCTGGTTATTGGTGCAGCAATGAAACTGCAAACACATTTACAAAGCTAAGCAGGGTCCAATATGGTTTCAGGGGGTTGAACTAGGTGGCCTTCAGACACCTTACAATTCTACGAGTCTATGATTCTGTTCTTTCTCTTTTCACAAAGTCCACAGTGTGTAGCACAGAGTTCGCAAGATATTGGTGACTGAGCTCTGATGTCAAGTCTTTTAGCTATTAAGAGCTCCATAAACTCGCATACCTTGTTTGTGTCTTTGGAGATGCTGTTCCCTCGTTTGTTTATTTAATAAAGTCAAACCAGACTGCATAAAATGTTCTTTTATTGATATCCTCCTGTGTTAAACAGTTTTTGCTTTAGCTTTTCTGACATGGCCAGAAACTAGACTTTCTCGTGGCAAATTTCCACATGGCTTTATTCATGCATTTCCAAAGACACGTGAAGGTCAACGTAGCTACAATTAGCAAGTGGCCAATTAGTTATTTTTCTTTGCAATCTAAAATTTTGCCATTGTCTGTGGTGGCCAGGACAGGTGGTATGAGATCATATTGGCTACCGCTGATCTAGACAATTCATATTGGGATAAGGCTGCAGGTTCAAATGGGCAAGCTGTTTATGAATCTGCATTGATTAGCTCATCCCGAGTCTCACCACTCTATACCAGAGAGCAGGCTCAGTGCCTCTTCTCCTCCCTGGAGTCCGTGTCTGGCTAGCTGAGTGGGGTCATGACAAGGCTGACAAAAGATCCAAAGAAACTACAGCAGTGGTAGCTCAAAGGGGCAAGATACAAAAAGCAATAGCTACTGGTCTCCTGACCTGCCCTCCTTTACTCTGGTTCAAAATAGCCTGTATAAGTGAACGAAAGTAGCATGTGTTCCAAAATAGTTTCGCGGCATTGATGCTTCTGGGGCCCTGGATTAATTCCCCTGCAGGGGTGCAATCTAAAGTGCTGGCAGGCTGCATGGCCCTCACTACTTTGTAAAGCTGATAAAGTTCTTCCAAGGGTCACAGAAATGGCACCAGAGCATGCAGGTTCTCAAATGGATGTCCTGCAAAATGCATGCATATTCATAAGGTCATATGAAGAGCCCTGTTGGATCCCATCAAATGCCAACCTAGTGTAGAATCCTTTTTCCCATAATATTCAACCATAAGCTTATCGGAAGCCCATAAGCAGGACATGAGTGCAATAGCCCTCTGGGATTCCACAGTGCCTGGGATTTAGATATATTCTGCCTCTCATTAGATACTAGGGGTGTTCACAGCCCCCATGACTTGACTCATATCTGTGTGGGGTTCAAAACACACACAATCTTATCTGTTTGGGTCTCTCTGTGCTGTGTTTCAGCTTCTGAGCTCTTTGTACAGTGAATACCTGAGTTTTCCCAGTTACTGTAATGGAGAATATAAAAATGGCTATGACTTTCCTGACTTTTTCACCAAAGAGGATGAAATCTATGGGTATATGAGCCCTTACAGAGTGAATTGAGCCCTGCCAAATTGCAGACAAATAGCTTCAGGGGCTTTTTGTGGTAAAAATAAAAGGGATTTACTTTCTTCCATAATAAAGGAGAGAATAGGTGTGTCTTTATTACCTTAAAATAATTAAATGGTTGAATGAAGTTTATTATTACTTGCATATTTTTATTTATATATATAGGCCTCTGATAGCTTTGTAGTATGAGGCCATCTAGAATGCTGCCTGCAGAATTCTGAATAGTTCCATTGGCTTTGTTTTGGCAAACCAACATGGCATGTTTGGTTTTTTTATTATTATCTAGAGCTCTTCAGCGCTCTGCAAGCAACTTTTTGCACAGCTTCACTCCTTGCAAAGCTCATAGAGAGAAATAGAGATAAATGGTAAGCCGACAACTTACGTGCATTTAAATTGGGGAATGGAAGGGGGCGGGCATCGGGAAAAAAAGACTTTGGCAATCCCACCCACTATTGAACCCAATGTGTTTTGACCATATGTGATATTGGCTTTAGGCCTGATCCCAGGAACATAATCCCCACATAAATTGTGGGCTTACTGTATTGAAAAACAGTAAGAGCTGACACAAAACTTTGTGGGGCCTCGATCCAATTTGCGATGGGTGGGTATTGACACTGTGCTTCAGTGCAGGATTGTGGGAGACTCTGAATCACCCCATCAACTTGTCATTCAGCCCACATGTGAGACAAATGGGGCAGAGTACTAGACCCACTTCTTAAAGCCATGTATTTAAGATTGTTATATCCTGTTTTAAAGTCATCCAAGACAGTGTTCATGACTATGACCACATTCTTTGGATTCGGAATCGAAAGGTTCTGAATGATAAGCAGTGAGTTTTAATGAGGTACATGCTTTATCCATATGTTGGGGGGGGGAGGTTAAATGGTGTGGGGTTTTTTCAAGACAGGTAGTCCACATGGAAATGGGAATGAATGGACATGCAGGCACAGGCAAAGGGGCATAAAGTACATCAAGACTGAGCCATCTATACCCATGGATCAGTTACACCTTTAGAACAAGTAATCCAAGTGTGAAGGGATTTAGAAGTATCCCTGGTCTGAGAAACTTACCTGCAAATCCAGTTTGGGCAGAAATGCCAATTAGAAAGCATTTTTTCCCCTCTCGCTTTGAGCCTTCTCACTCTAACAAAGCTGGTTGGCTTGTACTTTATGTACGTCACGTAATGCCAACAACACCATTTTATCTCTGAGGGCTTCCAGTGTAAATGACATGATTTTAACACACTGTGTCCATGTTCCCTCACAACAAGGCACTCCAGGGAAATCACAACTAAACAAGGTACACTGTGGCAATTAGTGACTGGATGTGGCAGTTGGGAGGGGGTGAAACAGCTTCTTCATTTCAAACCTACTGAGAACAGCTTAAAGCAAAGAGTGACTCACAAAATGGAAAGTAAAATTTAAAAAAAGAAACACAACCAATAAGCTTAAACTGATTAGAAATTAGGTGTGATTTATGAGAAAATGCATCATATGTGTGAGACAATGAATGCATTTGGGCCATTATATGCTGGCTTCTCAAGCTGAGATAGGACAATGGCCTTTTTTTGTCCATGCATACAGCCCCTTTTCTCCTCTCTTTTGCAGCATGAACATGCAGACCATAAACCTCTGATTCATCTTTGTTTCCCATTTTTCAGAAAAAGGAAACTATAGCCAGCAACTTCAGAATAAGGCACTATGACTTGGTGATGGCTGAAGCAAGGCAGGACCATGGCTTGAAGATGTTTAAAGATCCTGCCTTGTTCCAAATATGGTAGCTATAGTTTCCCTGTTTGGAAACTGTGGTTAACTAGAGGCTTCTGTTCAGAGTCATGGTGATGTCTACCGCCAAAGAAAGGCCCAAGCAGGATGAAAATAGCAGGCCCTGGATTACAGAAAAGAGGGGATAAAACGCAAGGAGATTTTAGGACCTTGTACAAGGACTGAGGCAGCCTTGCAAGGGCTGTCAGAAACCATACAGTTGACACGTTAATTTAAAATGGGCATGGAGTCATAGAATTGTAAAGTAGCACAGGACCTGAAAGGTGATCTAGCCCAACTCCCTGCAATGCAGGGATCAAATCAGTGTCTAAGCAGTGTCATGGAGCAACTGACAGAGCTTTGTGGTTTGGTCTAGGCTCTAGGGAATCAAGATGGAAGTGGGGTGTCCATGAAAACAGACAGTTTCCATGTTCTCACGTTCTCACAGTGGCCAACCAGAAGCCTATGGGGAGACCCAGGGGGATAGCATGGGTGCTGCTAGTGGGGCCGTGGGCCTGGGCATGGATTTGTGAGGGGACGTGAAGCAGGCACCCTGGCAGGGGCTCCCACAGTGCCTGGCCTGGTGTTCCTCTCCCAGCCTCAGAGGAAGCGGGATGGAGTAGGGTCACGACGGCAGCAGGGCTGGGTAGCTAATGCTACACGGCTGGGTAGCCACAATACTATCATTGCTGTATTAATAACCTGCCCTTCATCCTAAGAACCCCGGGCAGGTTACAACACATATCACATTGGTGTACAAGACAAACACACACAAAAAAAAACATTTAAAAAATCACCTGTAAAACAATAAAAAAAAAAAATTCCAAAATGGCACTACAGTGGTACCTCAGGTTACATACGCTTCAGGTTACAGACTCCGCTAACCCAGAAATAGTGCTTCAGGTTAAGAACTTTGCTTCAGGATGAGAACAGAAATCGTGCTCCGGCGGCGCGGCGGCAGCAGGAGGCCCCATTAGCGAAAGTGGTGCTTCAGGTTAAGAGCAGTTTTGGGTTAAGTACGGACCTCCAGAACAAATTAAGTACTTAACCCGAGGTACCACTGTACTTTCAATATTTGCAGATGAAGCACAAGAACTTAGGAACAGAGACTTAATTCTGCTTCTTGTAACTGCAGCACATTTTGCTGTTGCTAGGCGCTGTAGGACACTGAACATATATGAAGTATGATACGCTTATGTTTGGGATTTAATTTTGATGGAAAAGTTGACAGAAAAGTACAAGAAAAGAAGACAACACAATCATCTGCAAAGACGTGTTCTACTTCCACTTCATCTACAAACTACACAAAACACAAGGAAACCTGTGAAACAACACTTTTTAAGTCATCAGCTATTGAAGTAAGGTTATATTTTATTTAATACTAATACAACTGGATGTAGTTGGGGTTGTTACGGTGGGGACAGGGGGGAACTTTAATTGAATGTATGCTTTTTCCTGTATTCAATATATATAACATAGAATAACAATTAATAAAATTATTTAAAGTGAAGTGCCTGCTGAATTTCTGATGGAAAGCCAGGAACCCACCACTCCCTGCTCTCCATTTATTACTTTATACCCCACCTGCACAGGTTTTCCTCACTTACCAGACTTTGGGAAGAGAGCGAGAGTTCTGACAATGTCCCACAGTGGCGTAGCGTGGGGGGGCAGGGGGGGGCAGCCGCACTGGGTGCAACATTTGGGGGGGGCGTGCTCGCACTCGCAGCTCTCTGACCCTACCTGGCTCACTCACTCTCTCTCACTGCAGTGCTGGCTGTGCGAATCCGATCCGAGCTGCCGGGTCGCCGCCCACTGTGGAGGGGGAGGGTGCCAGGCGTGCGTTGCGGTGCGGAGCGGAGAGAGAGCGAGGGAGGGACTATCTGGGGGAGGGACAGTGCAGCAGCCACCCAGCGCAGCGCTCAGCGCGGGAGAGAACCACACCTGACCAGCCCAGGCAGCAGCAAGAAGAAGCTGGCAGCGGCGGCAGGTTAGGGGTTAGGGGCGCAAATTATTTGCCTTGGCCCGGGTTAGGGGGCACAAATTTCTTGCCTTGCCCCGGGTTAGGGGGCGCAAATTTCTTGCCTTGACAAATTTCTTGCTGACAACCCACGCTACGCCGCTGGTGTCCCAGAGCCATTGTGTCACCTTCCCAAGGCCAAGCAAGCATGGCAGCACCCTCTTTAACAGACTTTTGGAGGGAGGCGTGACAGCACTAGAATCCTCCTAGAGGTCAGTAAGGAAGGCACCTTCTGGCTTACCAGGGTCTGGGAAGGCCCCAGGGTCTCAGGGTCCCCCTTGCAACCAGCAGTGGTGGTTTCAGGGGCTCCTGGCTTTGCAAGGTTTTGCCTTTGCATGTGGTCCTCACATAAGTGGCAGGTACACTGTGACTGATTTGGCAAAATGCCCAGAGAACCTCTCTTATGCAGTATCCATCAAATGTGGTGGTGGTGTTAGTAATAATAGGTCTTTGTTCTGATCCAGCTGGGCTGTTTCTAACGTCGTGTGGCAAGCATTCATTTTCCACCCATAAAAATCATTTACACCTCTTTCCAGTCATATTTGTAACTCACAAAACATGTCAATTTAGTGCATGAACATCCGTCATAAATATGGGAAAGTATGACATAACTGTTTTCTGATATTAATAAATGTATTCCATTTACCCACAAAAATGTCTCTCTTATTTTCTTTTTTTTTCCCTTTTTTTGATCAATGTACCATGAAATGGCACATTTTTACTGTGAAATAAGCAATTTTTAACCATGGAGGGGGGAACCTTTAAAGAAATAATTATAACTAAACCAACCCTAACAGTTATTTAGTCAGCCAATTATAAGAGGAAATAATCTTTCCAGATGGAGCCCACAAATGTTTGCTTCATCTATATTTAGAGTTATGTAGCCTCTGTGCATGTTGTTGATTTTTTTTAATTTTTTTCATTTATTTATAATAAAAATTCCTACTCTGCAATTTCCTCTCGAAATGAAGATGTCCATTACCATCTTTGTACGTGACCGGCAAGGGGAATATTCACGTTCACTTCCACAATGCAGTCAACTGCAGAGCTTGCTATCACTAAGATTCCACAACTTCCACCTTCTAGAACGTTGGGTCCAGAGCCTAGAAACCAAGTCCTAGGAGGTTTGGTTTAAAAAAACTGGGTGTGTTAAAACAAGAGGAAAGATTAAGAGGAGACATAGCAATCCTGCCATTTCAGCGTAATTTTCTGGAGGGCAGGGTTATCCCCATGTAGAAGAGCCTAATACTGTAAGCGCTTGCTAGATCAGGTCAAAGGCCCATCTTGTCCAGGACTTTGTTCTCAGTGGCCAACTAGATGCCTATGGGAAGTTCACAAGCAGGACCTGAGTGCAACAGCACTCTCCTCACCAGCAATTCCCAACAACTCCCTGCCTACTGAGATCAAGCAGGTGCCTTCAATGTACTCTTTTTGGCACTTGCTAAAAACCTTCTTGTTTAGACAAGCCTACCCAGACGCAGGTGGTGCTGTGGGTTAAACCACTGAGCCTCTTGGGCTTGCCGATCAGAAGGTCGGCAGTTTGAATCCTCGCGACAGGGTGAGCTCCCGTTGCTTAGTCCCTGCTCCTGCCAACCTAGCAGTTCGAAAGCACGTCACAGTGCAAGTAGATAAATAGGTACCACTCTGGTGGGAAGGTAAACGGCGTTTCTGTGTGCTGCTCTGGTTTGCCAGAAGCGGTTTAGTCATGCTGGCCACATGACCCAGAAGCTGTACGCCGGCTCCCTCAGCCAATAAAGCAAGATAAGCGCTGCAACCCCAGAGTTGTCCGCGACTGGACCTAATGGTCAGGGGTCCCTTTACCTTTTACCTTAACCTTTTACCCAGACGCTAAGAAACTGAGGTGATTTTGATCAGTTTTACTATTCTTAACATTCGCATGTTTGAAAGTACATTTGCAATTTTTCCCTTTATTGTACCGTTTTATCTTTTGTAAACCTTTTTTTAAAAAAATGATCAAGCAGTGTATAAATTTTATGAAATAAATAAAATAAACAAGCAGCGCCATTCTGCCTCCAGCAATACTGATGAATATGTTGAATCCTCTTTTAAATCCCTTCAATTTGAGGGTTGTTACTACATTCTGGGAGCAAATTCTACAATTCACTTATATGCTTTGTCAAAATTGTGGGAGAATCTGAAGCCAAAATCGCAAATGCACGGTTGCTAGAGAATTACAGACAGGGGACTGTCTGATGTTATATCCTCTAAACCTTTATAGCAGAAGGAGGAAAAATAGAAAACTTAATCATCTTCCTGTCACAGCTAGGCCTGGGCAATATATCAACATATCACCCAGGACCAGTACGAGGGGCACACTGTGATGACAGTTTCACTCAGTGGTATATCATGGGTGAAACTTCCTTCTGAGTCCCTCTTCTACCAGTGCCAAGAGCGAAACAAGATGTAGCCGGGTGCTGGAGGCAAGGGGACTCAGAAGGCAGCGGTTCCACCAGCGATATACCGCTGAGTGAAGCCACCATCATCTGTCCTCATATTGGCAGAGGGAGAAACAAGCTACATCAGTGAGGTGCTGATATAGTTTGTTCCTCCCTCTGCCTCTTTAGACTGCTTGGCCGAGGGGCGCACCATTGCCCTCACCTCAGCCAAGCAGTTTTACAGAGCCCTCAACCTGCCACCAGCTCGCACGAACCAGCGCTGGGGTGGGGGCTCTGTTGAGGTGCTCCTCCTCCCCGGTTGAGAGAGCCCTGGCTGCTCAGCTGGGGAGGCGTGGGCTCTGTCACACTTCTCCCTTGAGCCTTGCTTCAGCCTTGCCAGGGGGGTCGGGCTTAGGCAGGCGGTGCACCAACAGCGTCAGGCCACCCTGCCTTGTGGACTTCACCCCGGGAGGGTGGGCTGCGTCTTTCTACCCAGGGTGAATGACCATCCCAGGAGGAAAGAGCCAG
The DNA here is from genome assembly GCF_951804945.1 of Podarcis cretensis. Classification (NCBI taxonomy): domain Eukaryota; kingdom Metazoa; phylum Chordata; class Lepidosauria; order Squamata; family Lacertidae; genus Podarcis; species Podarcis cretensis. Next base: position 5,298,279 of record NC_137184.1, on the reverse strand, counting down.
CGCACCTGCATGGACAAAGGAAATGCTTGGCCTGTCTTCAGGGGGTGGGGTGGGGTGAGCGAGCGAGGTTGCTCACACCACCACCACCACCACCACCCCCGAGCCAGCAAAAGCAGAGGGAGCCTCAGGAAGGAACCCCAGCATCCCTGCCACTCATGTAAAACTACTGAGAAAACTTTACTTTTGAGACTTTCTGTTGAAACCTTTGCATAACCATTGTGCTACTGGCCTATCTTGAACACATGGCTTAACATTCTGCACCACTAGTCTGTTACATTGTATTTATGAATTCTAATAGATTTATTTCTACCTTTTGAATGATAGCATTATTTTATTACATATGCTTTAACAGTTATTAGCCTACGCGTTGTGTCTATATTTCTGTGATTGGTTCTCATTGCAACACAGGGGTTTGTTTTTGGCACTCGTGTGCGAGTGGCAAGGACACCAGGGCTCACTCAGCTGGGGACAGGAGCTTTTCCACACACACACACACACCCCAGCCCGCAAGGCGCTGGGGTGAAAGTGCCTCAGCTCCGGCGGTGAGAGCTGAGGCACTTTCACCCCAGCGCCTTGCGGGCAGGGGCTGATGCAGTTTCTTTCAACATCGTGGTTTATCGCCAAACTGCAATGTTTGGTTGGTGATAAATCACGATGTTGCAAACCCAAAATCATCCAGCCCTCATCACAGAACATGCTCCTTACCTTTAATGGGTTAGGTTGCCTGTAGGGTCTTCTCCACAGAGTTACACACCATTTTGAACTGGACAATGGTCTTTTGTAACTTTAAGAACTATTGCCTCACTGATTCGCATCAGTGTAGCTCCTTATTCCTGGCAGGACTTGTATGTGAGTAAACTTTACTTTTTTCTTGTTTACAACTGATTTCTTTGTTAAAAGGGAAAGAGAGAAGGGAGATGATCCACGTCTACCTAAGCATCTTTGAATATCATAGTTGTTCGAGGTTATACAACCTTGTCTCTAAAAGCTTCTAAAGGTAAGCTATGCACAGATGGTGATTTTAAAAACTGCTGAAATAGGTATTTGCATTCTTACACAAGTAAGAATCTCTTGTATTATGAGGGAGGGACTTTTTCCCATACACTGTCTCCACACAATGAATAATTTTAAACACTTCTTTCATGCCCCTCTTACCTGCCTTTTCTCTAAACTAAAAAGCTTCAAATTCTTTCCATTATGAAAGAATCCAATACACAGAGAAAGAATTGCAGGGAGGAGGATCGTAATTCAGACCTCACATCACTGGCATAAAAAATATTTCATACCACCCAAAACAGCATGGAATTAACACCAACTCCCGTGGATGTATGGGACGCAGGTGGCGCTGTGGGTTAAAGCCTCAGCGCCTAGGACTTGCCGATCGAAAGGTCGGCGGTTCGAATCCCTGCGGCGGGGTGCGCTCCCGCTGCTCGGTCCCAGCGCCTGCCAACCTAGCAGTTCGAAAGCACCTCCGGGTGCAAGTAGATAAATAGGGACCGCTTACCAGCGGGAAGGTAAACGGCGTTTCCGTGTGCGGCTCTGGCTCGCCAGATGCAGCTTTGTCACGCTGGCCACGTGACCTGGAAGTGTCTCCGGACAGCGCTGGCCCCTGGCCTCTTAAGTGAGATGGGCGCACAACCCCAGAGTCTTTACCTTTTTTACCCGTGGATGTAACATGCCTTCTGAAAGCAATCCTCTTCCATTCTCCGTGTCTGACACAAGGTTCAAGACCCCCAAGTTCTCCATAAAATATCACATTATAAACCAATGAATAGAAAGTGATTCTATAGCCTTATTTGCCTTGTCCATTGATATATGTTGACCTCAGGTTGCTTGGCTATTTATTTATTTACTTGCTTAGATAGCTTACTTATTTACTTATTTGACCACTTACACCTAGCAAAGTTTGAGGTGGCTTCCAGTTTATATCTCAACAAAATTAAAGCCAACCCTAACAATAAAAGTAAACAATCAGCAGTAAATGTGGTGAGAAGAGTATCATCATTTTTAATAAAAAACCAAAACAGAAATAGCAGACTAAAACCACATCACCAGAGGCTCTGGTTTAACTCACACCCACCCACCCTGGGAGCCTTTATTAAAGCAAGATTTTTTGGGGGGGCTCTCTTTGCACAAAAGACCTCTCTCCTGTCCTTGCCAACCACTTCTATGGCCAAGCAGTTTTTCCAGCTGATCCAAGAGAAATCTGCCATCCTGAATTTGATCTAATTCTCTCCTTTAGGGCAGCAGAGCACAAAGAACCACAGAATTGTGGGGTTAGAATGAACCCCATGGTTCATCTATTCCAGCCCCCTGCGGTGCAGATGTCTTTGCCCTCTTCCATAGAGGTGTTCAGATGCTACAAGTGTACAGTCCACGTATCCATGTACACAGATAGCCGAGATACACGCTTCTAATCCACATGTATCCTTCAATGAATATACAGATGATGAATCTGTACACAATAGCTAAGCTGTGCAAATCAACAAGTGTCCAGTCTTTCACATGTGTAGAGAATAGCTGTAAATGTTTCCCCTTTCCCTTATTCCAAATAGGATTCCTCGCAAGAAAAGGAAAAAATTGACAGCTATGGTGTAGAGACAGCTTGTTCCTGTGTTCAGTGCAACACACAAACAAGCCTCATGTGACAGTCCTTCAAGAATAGTGAGCGTGGCGGGGGATGGAACTCTCACTTCTCACAACTGGGAAGCTACAGCCCTCTCAATGCAGCTAAAGACTGCATTAGCCATTTTTGCAGCTGCCATGCTGCCAGTCATATCCTGCAATTCTGAGCTCCTTTTCACAAGCCAGGCATCACCCGTCCTCTAGTTTGCAGCTGCCTATCATCCATGTAACACTCAAAAGACATCAAAGGGAAGCTATTGGTTTAATGGAAAGCACCCCCAAACAAAAGATTCCTCCTTACCTGTATATTTTATACCGGGTTGTAAATCCCTGACGATGTCTTTCCACAAAGGATAAGTAGCTCCGCGAGTGGTGGAAGGGCCCTCTGTCTGAAATAAGCCAATCAAATTCCTTGGAGACATGTTGGTTGGTCACAGCGGGTTGCTGGTGGGAGGGCTGTACTGTTATATGGTCCCATATAAAGAGGAAGTAGAGGAACTCAGCAAGCCTCCAGTTCATGCTTTTCTGTCTGCCTTTTTCCTCTCATTCTTGCTCCATTCTGTGGAGTCCTGTGTAGGGAGGGGAAAGAGGGAGTAGAGGAAAGGTGGGTAGGGAAGAAAGGAAAGAGAAAAACAGGGGCAAAGAAGAGCGGTTTCAGTGCTTGTTTTTAAATTACCAATAGGATATTTGCCTACAGTTTCCACTTGCGTTCATCCAAAAGTATTCAGGAACTCACACCCAAACACTTTCCATTGCTGATTCCATTTCATTTTGCCTTCTGTATATGCTAGCCTGACTGTGCTCATTGGAAAACAAAGAGAAAGTTTGTGCTTTCAGCTAAAGGTGTTTCGTAAAGATAGACAGATTCAGAGTTTCATTAAAATGCATAATTGTCCTTATAACAGCACATCAGTAGTGGGGAAACGAACCTCAAAAGCTACAGCAAATGGAATGGCAGACTGTGTGTGACATGAGGCCTTGATGTTCATGCACGTGCACTGATGTACATCTGATCTTCAAGGCACAATGTCTCTGTCTCTTCCTTGGAGACTGCATTCTTGTGCATAATAACTCAGTATGTTCAAGGGGTTAAAAGGTAAAGGGACCCCTGACTGTTAGGTCCAATCGTGACCGACTCTGGGGTTGCGGCACTCATCTCGCTTTACTGGCCGAGGGAGCCGGCGTACAGCTTCCGGGTCATGTAGCCAGCATGACTAAGCCACTTCTGGCGAACCAGAGCAGCGCACGGAAACGCTGTTTACCTTCCCACCGGAACGGTACCTATTTATCTACTTGCACTTTGACGTGCTTTCGAACTGCTAAGTGGGCAGGAGCAGGGACCAAGCAATGGGAGCTCACCCCATTGCGGGGATTCAAACTGCCAACCTTCTGATCGGCATGTCCTAGGCTCTGTGGTTTAACCCACAGCGCCACCCGCGTCCCATTCAAGGGGTTACTCCCCAGCAAAGTGTTCTCCAAAGTGTTCTCTACAAGACTGCCTCACCCCACATGACTGGATCAACCAGTGAAATTGCTACTACTACAGGTGCCACATAATGCCAGTTCCGCATTGGTAAGAACCTGATTGTTTAGTGTGGCAGTGACTACAACTTTGGAACTCCTTGCCTATTGAGATCAAGAAGCCACCTTCAGTGTTCTCTTTTTGGTGCCTGCTAAAAGCATTCTTCTTTAAACAAGCCTACCCAGATGCTTAGAAAGTTGAGGTGATTTTAATCCTTTTCAGTAATTTAACTTCCGTATGTTTTATAGTAGGGTTGTGATTTTTTTTGTTTTACTTTTTTTCTTTTCTTTTTTATAATCAAGCAGTATATCATTTTTATGAAATAAATAAACAAACTCTGGGTCCCAGGATGTAGTTGGACTGCACGCCCCATCACCCCAGGCAGCTTAGCCAATGGTCAGGGATGATGGGAGTGGTGGTACAACAAAATATGCAGTGGCTAGGCTACCTAAATGCCAGGTGTTCTCTCTGTTGTCCAGTAAGGGCATTAAGATCAACAAATAGGCCCTAGTTAGCCTTACAGAGGCATGATGCTTATCAGCTTCTTCACTGGTAATGCGGGTGTTGCAGAATGTGCTCCTTGCTGAAATGTGAGAGGCCCCCATCCTCACTGCCATTCGTCTTGCCCTGTTTACACACAAGCAGTTTCTTGACCTCTTAACACAAGAATTTTGTTTTAATTGCACAGCAGCTTTAATGGGATCGTTTTGTTGCTCATTTCAACACTGGTGGTTTGCATTTTAATGTTTTAATCATAGAATTGTAGAGTTGGAAGGGACACTGAGGATCATCTAATCTAGGAGTCACCAACCTAAGGCCCATGGGCTAGAAGTGGCCCACAGAGGTCGTTTGACCAGCCCACGTCACCCCTGAACCAAGCCACCTGCTCTCACGCTGCACTAAACCGGCGCAGCGCAACGCAGGGACTCACTTCTGCGGTGCCGAGAATTGCATCTGTGCATGTGTAATGGTGGGATCTCCGTGGGACCGATCCAGCCCAGGTAAGATAAACCTTGCCGACCCCTGATCTAATCCAACCCCTCTGCAATGCAGCACCCATTACTTAAGCATCTAAAACTTAGGCATCTGCTTAAAAAACCTCCAATGATGGAGAGTCCACCACCTTCCTAGGGACTCCGTTCCACAGTCAAACAGCTCTTACTGTCAGAAAGATCTTCCTGAGAGTTCAAAGAATAGAATCATAGAGTTGTTAGGGAACACCAAGGGTCATCTAGTCCAACCCCTACAATGGTGGAATCTCAGCTAAAGCATCCATGACTGATGGCCATCCAACCTCTGCTTTGAAACCTCCAAAGAAGGAGAGTCCACAATCTCTCGTGGGAGTCTCTTCCACTGCCAAACAGCTCTTAATGTCAGAATGTTTTTCCGTATATTTAGTCGGAATCCCCTTTCATGTAACTTGAAATTATTGGTTTCAGTCCTACCCTCCAGAGCATGAGAAAACAAGCTCGTTCCCTCTTCCATGTGACAGCCCTTCAGGTTTCTGAAACTGGTCGTCATATCTCCTTTCAGTCTCCTCTTTTCCAGGCTAAACATACCCGGCTCCTTCAACTGATTGTGATAAGGCTTAGTTTTCAGTTAGATCGTTTCATTTTAAAATGCAGACTGAACATAATTCTGCTCCATCCTGATACTGAATTGGAATCTCATTTCTTGTTACATGAAGCCATTGGTTCGGGTCCTATCACCCAGAGGAGAAAACAAGCTTGCTCCATCTTCCATGTGACAGCCCTTTAGATATTTAAAAATTATCATATCTCCTCACAGTCTCCTCTTCTCCAGCCTAAACATACCCAGCTCCCTCAACCGCTCCTCAAAATGTTTGGTTCGAGACCCTTGATCATCTTGGTCACCCTCCCCTGCACACGTTCCAGCTTCTCAATATCCTTCCTAAATTGTGGCACCCAGATTTGGACACAGTACTCCAGGTGTGGTTTGACCAAGGGAGAATAGAGTGGTACTAAGAAGTGGACATTATACTTAAATTGATGCAGCCTAGAATTGTTAGCTATTGACTTACATTAAACTTCTTTTCACAAGCCAGGTTCCCCCGTCTTCTGGGGTTGTTTTATTCCTTGCATTTTAATTATGTTGTATTTTTCATTCTGTGTTTTAACAATGTTGTGCAACTGTTGCTTTTTTCTGTTTAGAAAGTAGGTATCAAGCAATATATACTTTACTTCTACTACCACCAGTGCTTTTATTCAAGAAAATAGGTGCCAGAACTCACCATGAAGTTGTTACGGTAAGTCAGCAGGTAACTCGAGCCAGATTCCAATGCCCCTGATTATTTTACCCTGCAAGTAAAACAAACGTGCCCCCACCTCTCTAATTTTCTTAGATTCAGGCGGATGGCTAGGACAGCTTGGAAGGGCCCTTGCACAATCGTGTGTGTGAATGCAACAGTAGATGCTTAGCTGGAAAGCTTAAAGCCCACCATTACTACACAGGAGAAAGACTGAAGAAACACAAATTAGCCCCACCCCAGTGATGGCTAGGAGTGGCTAGCTGCTAGGTGGAGTCATAGACCTTTAAAAAAGTGTAGACTTGCACATGCTGCCCAGATTCTGTTATGAATTCAAATGTTTGATTTGGGCTTCTGAGAAGTACATAAAGGCAAGAAGAGGGCAGGGGGAGCACCAGCCTACAACGGCACCCACCTGAAGGGTGCTCGAACTGCGCTCCAATGCGCTCTGACTGAAAAAAGCACCGACTACCACTATGAATAATATTAGTAATAATGGCAGTTCCTTTACAAAAATATCTGAGGGCACAGGTTGGGGAAGCCTGTACTACAGCAGTATTCTTTAACTTTGGGTTGCAGCACATCTCTCACACTCTCTCTATAGTTTTAGATGGTTAGTTAAAATGCATCTTTTTTTGGCAATGTTTAGAAGAGAGACTTGATTGAGGCTACTAGTAATTTTCCTCTACTGCTTTGTTATGTGTTCTTTATAGGATTCTGTTATGAATTTTATGTGATCACTTTAAGACACTTGAAGAATCAAAGTGGTGACTTCCAAAGTTGACAAGAAATGATATCAGAAAGTATATAGAAACTGTCAGAGGCACATGAATCTAATGAAATGTCCAAGGTTTTATGATTGGAATGAGCATAGAACTCAGAATCATTCTGAAGGGAGTGGGCATGCTAACTGTAAGCTAGCCCTGCACTGAGCAATTAAGAAACAAAATGCAATTAAGCATCGTCAGAAGTAATTAAATAAGTTGAGTAATTAAGCTTGTGATCTGTGGGCTATATCACCTGCACAAATGGATTTTTGTCATAAAATGACTATAATAGAGAATGGGACTTGGAGGGAGGGAGAAGATGAAGATGAGGTTACTCCTCATCTTCAAAAAGGGGGGAGGGAGAGAAGACCCAGGTAACTACCAACTGGTAAGCTTGAAACGTTACCAGGAAACAGATAATACCTAGAACAGATAATTCAACAGTTGGTCTGTGAGAATTTAGAAAAGGATTCTGTGATTACTAAGAGCCAGAATGGGTTTCTCAAAAATAAGTCATGCCAGAAGAATCTCATTTCTTTTTTTGATGAAGTTACAAGCTTGGTGGATCAGAGGAATGCTGTGTATCTTGATCAGTAAGGCTTTTGACAAAGTCCCCCATTATATTCTTGTAAGGAAGCTAAACTGTTAGGTGGATTTGTAGATGGTTGACTGACTGAACCCAAAGAGTACTCATTAACGGTTCCTCGTCATCCTGGAAAAAAGTGACAAGTGGGGTTCTGCAGGGTTCTGTCCAGAGCCTGTTGTTCAACACCTTTAGAAATTACTTGGATGAAAGAATTTAGGGGATGCTCATCAAATTTGCAGATGGCACCAAACTGGGAGGGATAGCTAATGCTACAAAAGACAGAATCAGAATTCAAAATGACCTTAACAGATTGGAGAACTGGGCCCAAGCTAACATTATTAATTTCAGTAGGGACAAATGTAAGGTCTGCACTTAGGTAGGAAGAACCAGATGCACAAATAGAAGATGGGGGACACCTGGCTTACTAGTAGGACATGTGAAAAAGATCTAGGGGTCTTGGTGGACCACAGGCTTAACATTAACAACAGTGTGATCTAGCAGCAAAAAAAGGTGATGCTATCCTAGGCTGTATCCTCAGAAATATAGTGTCTAGATCAAGGGAAGTAATAGTACCACTCTATTCTGCCTTGAACAGACCACAGCTGGAATACTGTGTCCAATTCTGGGCACCACAATCTAAGAAGGATGTTGACAAGCTGGAATATGTTCAGGAGGAGGGCAACCAAGATGATCAAGTGTCTGGAAACCAAGACTTATATGAAGTGCTTGAAGGAGTTGGGTGTGTAGCCTGGAAAAGAGGAGACTGAGAGGAGATATGATAGCCATCTTCAAATACCTGAAGGGCTGTCACATGGAAGATGGAGCAAGCTTGTTTTATCCTGCTCTGGAGGGTAAGACTTGAACCAGTGGCTTCAAGTTACAAGAAAGGAGATTCTGTTTAAACGTACGGAAAACCTTTCTGACAGTAAGAGCTGTTTGGCAGTGGAACGGTCTCCACCAGGAGGTTGTGGACTCTTCTTCTTTGGAGATGTTAAAGCAGAGGTTGGACGGCTGGCTGTCATGGATGCTTTAGTTTCGCAGGATACCCAGAACCAAAAAGGTCCCTATCTCAGAGGTCTCAATTCTATTGCAGTTTTTGAAAACAGGTAAGAAACAGCAGCAGTTATTTCCAAGCTGTTGTTTCTTATCTTTTCCATTCCCTTGTGCAAACGAGTGAGCACCCTGCCCCCAGCTCTCTGTGCATGCATGCCAAAGAATGGAGGAGTTGGGTGTGTGTGAAGATGACCACAATTAATGGCTGGTTTGCAAGTCAAGTCAGTATTGCTGGATTCCTGATCATGGCTTGAGGTCATCTGCATATACAAGGACACAAAATGCCATCACATGGCTTTCTACCTATCTACATACTGACGGGGGCAGCTTACTCCTCAGAAGAACGGCCTCATTACGGGCTAAACTTCATGTGGTGGAGAGGCATACAGTGGTACCTTGGGTTAAGAACTTAATTCATTCTGGAGGTCTGTTCTTAACCTGAAACTGTTCTTAACCTGAAGCACCACTTTAGCTAATGGGGCCTCCCGCTGCCGCTGCACCGCCAGAGCACGATTTCTGTTCTTATCCTGAAGCAAAGTTCTTAACCCGAGGTAGTATTTCTGGGTTAGCGGAGTCTGTAACCTGAAGTGTATGTAACCTGAGATACCACTGTAATCAAATTGTTGTCATTGCATCTGGTTTAGCCCTGAGTAGGTGAATGACTGTCAGTCAGTGTAGTCCACTCATGTTCTACAATCAAAGAGGGAGATAAGTTGATAGTAAAGAGAACTCATGGGAACTCAGGCCTGGGGGACAAATGTATATAAGGGCATTGGAACTCTCCATAGACCATGCCACTCCCTCCCATGCCCCTCCCCCACCCCACCTGTTGGTTTATCCAAACAAGGTAGGATCAGAAACCATGGATTGATCTTCAGTTCTTCGGGTGAACTAAAGTTTAAATTAACCCTGTTCAGATGAACAATGCAGTGTGTTTCATTTCAAATGGAAGTGAATGCTTCTGATTTCCTTGCAACTATACCAGAGGAGAAGCCTTGAGGGAGGGGGTGCACAAGCTTGAGACTTGTGCATGTAATACTAAACTATGGTTTAGCATTATATCCAAGCCCTTAGTGGGTTACTGAAATGGCTATTGAATTACTGATCCAGGCCTGAGATTCCCACCTTTGCATTAAGTTTTAAAACACCAGGTCAGTGGTCCTCCACATAAAATGCCCCCTTTTAGAGGGTCATTACGAAGCTTCATATTCCAGGCTTGCCCTTGGCTTCTAACATCAGACATAGATGTCTATTCCCCTTCAAACAAGATATTCTCTCACTTTCCCAGCCTCACATAACCTGTTCTTGCTAGATTTGGGGGAATCAGAGATTATAAAACTCGATAATGAAACAAGCTGCCTCTCACTTCACGTTCACACACAATTAGTCTATGTACGATTGTTCTTATTTTCATGTCCCACATTTCATAAGACACCCCCACCCCCGCAATGCACAAAAGAAGAAGAAGGTCACAGCTTCCTGTGGCTTTCACTGGAGAGAAACAGCTAACGAGTTGCTCTTGGTAGACCACTTTGCTGCAGCTCTACTACCTGCCTTCAGGGCTACATAACATTCTGAAAGGTAAAGAATTGAACAGTGAGTCAGCTGAAGAGATGGCATTGAGGGAAGAATATAAGGTGGTCTGAAAGGAGGCTCTAACATCAGCTGAACCTCTCACTCTGAGACTTACATCCAGTTCATCAGGTCCTATGGGCTGACCCAGACTGGATGTTATGCTTAAACCAGTGTGGTGCCTGCCAGAGGCTGTTGAACTCCAACTCCCTTCAGCCTCACTTAGCAAGGCCAATGGTCAGCAATGATCAGAATTGGAGTCTGACAATATCTAAAGAGCACCACATTGACCAGCATGCTAAACCATTGTTAAAAATGATGAGAATGAACCACAGCAAGCATCAGGGTCGCACACTTCCCCCCTCCAATATAATTGTGAGGAGGAAATTGGAATTTTTTGCTCCCATTTTTGAATAATCACAGTTTCTTCCACCATCTGAACTCAGCAAACTGTGGTTAATGTAAATATAGTTTTATTCGAAACAAGCCAACTTTGAAGCTGGCTGCGAAGCTGGCTTGTTTAAACACAAAGGTGCCATTGACCACGGTTCAGGGTGGGTATGGAGAACCTGTGGCATTCCAGATGTTGCTAGATTCCAAGTCGCATCGGCCCTAGCCAACATAGTCAATGGTCAAAGATTATGGGAACAGAACTGCCACAGCATCCAGAAGGCCACAGCTTCCCCAACAGAAGCTGAAGGATAGGGATTGGCTGAATTCACCCAATGAGCTTTATGGCTTAACAGAAAGCTTTGCAGCCAAACAGAGATTTGAGCCTGCACTTCCTCAACAAATTTTAACACTTCCAAATGATTGCATCAGCTGGTTACATATACATATACATACACATATACATATACATATACATATACATATACATATACATACATACATACATACACACACACACACACACACATACTACCACCACCAAAGCTCTTTGTGTGCTACAAGCAGTGTAAATTATTCAACCAGCAAGAACCTATTACATCAAAAATCACTTTTAACATGAGGGAAAGCTATCTGGCCTGGAGAACAGATGTGTTCCTTCTCAGGTACTTTCAAACTTCAGAGGGGTATCCTAACCTTGAATTCTGCTCTGACATATATCAGACACAAATATTAAGTGTGGAATGTGTTTTGGAGTTTCTCTCATCAATCAAGCTTGCTTTCTGTTGTTTTTTTCTGTGTTAATCCAGATATCAGAATGTTCTTTCTCTCTCTGTGACAAGAAGAAATTGCAGTCTCTACTAGTTGCCTTTGCAAAATGTGTAACAGGATACAGGGTTGAGGAGGGGCAAGGTGCAAGGCAGAAGTGGAAAAGATGGAATTTGTATCGATTCTTGGCGCATGCAGAGAAATATGCCCTCCAAGAGCCAGGACAGGTATATTGTACTTCTGTGAAACACTGAAGTTGTTAGGGGCAATTCAGCTGCAATCAATGTCCCCCAAATGCTGGAGTCTGCAAGCAAGTTTGAAAATAACAGAAGACAAGAGAGCCATTGCCACTTTAAATTAAAGTGTGCCATTTAATGCGTGCATGTGTATGCGTGCACACAGGAGTTAATGAAGCACAGGGGGCTAAATAATGGTGGCATTGTGTCAGCAGGAGGGAATGAGTCCAATTTTTCAAAGGCAACTGGTGACCAAAAATGATTGCTTTGAACACCCATAGTAAACATGACTTTTATTATGTAGTTTTGTTATATTGCTGGTTTTTGCGTAACAAATAAATAGGGTATGCGGGGGGAGGGGGGAGATGGATTGAAACCATCGTGTGAAGCAAGGGGCTCTTAATACTTTGCTCCATAGGTCTGGAATAATAGCAATAATAACATTGTTATAGTTATAGTTATTTTATTTATACCCCGTCCATCTGGCTGCGTTTGCCCAGCCACTCCGGGCAGCTCACAGCATATATCGAAACATACTAAAACATCAAACATTAAAAACCTCCCAATACAGGGCTGCCTTCAGATGTCTTCTAAAAGTTGTGTAGTTCTTTATCCCCTTGACATCTGAAGAAGGGATGGTGCCATTACCGAGAAGACCCTCTGCCTGGTTCCTTGTAACTTTGCCTCCAGTGAGGGAACCGCCAGAAGGCCCTCGGCGCTGGACCTCAGTGTCTGGGTTGAATGATGGGGGTGGAGATGCTCCTTCAGGTATACTGGGCCGAGGCTGTTTAGGGCTTTCAAGATCAAAACCAACACTTTGAATTGTGCTCGTAAACACACTGGGAACAAATTAAGATTTTTTAGGACTGGTGTTATATGGTCTCGGCAGCCACTCCCAGTCACCAGTCAAGCTGCTGCATTCTGGATTAGTTGTAGTTTCTGGGTCACCTTCAAAGGCACTGCAGTAGCCCAAGTGATCCATCCTCCAACTGCCTCCAGACACTCACACAGGACCTTCACTGCCTTCACTGGTTCTGATTTGAAGGAGAGGTAGAGCTAGGTATCATCTGCATACTGGTGAACGTCCAGCCCAATCCCCCTGATGATCTCTCCCAGCAGCTTCATGTAGATGTTGAAAAGCATGGGGGAGAGGACAGAACCCTGAGGCACCCGCAAATGAGAGCCCAGGGGTCTGAACACTCAAACTAAATATGACATAATAGGCATCACTGAAACCTGGTGGGATAAGTCCCACAACTGGAATGTAATAATGGAGGGATGCAATCCATTTCAGAGAAACAGACCAGACAAGAAAGGAGGAGGAGTGGCGTTATATGTCAGGGATGTGTATACCTGTGAAGAGATCCAAGATTTAGAACCTCAAAGCCAAAGTGAGAGCATTTGGGTCAAAATTAAGGGAGAGAAGAATAACAGTGACCTCATTGTGGGAGTTTACTATAGATCCCCAAGCGAAACGGAGGACATAGATGATGCCTTCCTGGAACAGATGGCCAAGCATGCAAAAGGAAGGGAGATAGTAGTAATGGGGGACTTCAATTACCCGGATATTTGTTGGATGTCAAACTCAGCCAAGAGCATAAGGTCAAACAGATTCCTCACTGGCCTTGCAGACAACTTCATTGTCCAGAAAGTGGGAGAAGCAACAAGAGGAACAGCCATTTTAGATCTGGTCCTAACCAAAGTTGATGACCTGGTTAGTGGGGTAGAAGTGGAAGGATCATTAGGCGCAAATGATCATGCTCTTCTGAAGTTTACTATACAGTGGAAAGGAGCAGCCAAGCATACTAGGACTCAATTTCTTGACTTTAAGAAAGCTGACTTCATAAAACTTAGGGAAGTGCTGGGTGAGATCCCATGGACAGTAATACTAAAAGGAAAGGGAGTTCATGATGGCTGGGAGTTTGTTAAGAGGGAGATAGTAAAAGCACAACTTCAGGCAATACCAATGAGACGGAAACATGGAAGGTGCCTAAAGAAGCCAGGGTGGCTATCTAAAGAACTTTTAACTGAGTTAAGATTAAAAAAGGATGTGTACAAAAAATGGAAAAGGGGGGAACCCACCAAAGAGGAATTCAAACAAATAGCCAGCACGTGTAGACACAAAGTCAGAAAAGCTAAAGCACAGAATGAACTCAGGCTTGCTAGAGAGGTTAAAAGCAACAAAAAAGGCTTTTATGGGTATGTTCGTAGCAAAAGGAAGAACAAAGAAACAGTGGGGTCACTCAGAGGAGAAGATGGTGAAATGCAAACAGGGGACACAGAAAGGGCTGAACTCCTCAATGCCTTCTTTGCCTCAGTCTTCTCCGATAAAGAAAACAATGCCCGACCTGAAGAATTTGGAGCAAATGATTCAGCAGAGGAAACACAGCCCAGAATAACTAAGGAGATAGTACAAGAATACTTGGCTAGTTTAGATGTATTCAAGTCTCCAGGGCCAGATGAACTGCATCCAAGAGTATTAAAAGAACTGGCAGATGTGATCTCAGAACCACTGGCAGTCATCTTTCAGAATTCCTGGAGAACAGGCGAAGTCCCGGCAGACTGGAGGAGGGCAAATGTTGTCCCTATTTTCAAAAAGGGGAAAAGAGAGGACCCAAATAATTACTGCCCAGTCAGTCTGACATCAATACCAGGGAAGATTCTGGAGCAGATCATTAAGCATACAGTCTGTGAGCACCTAGAAAGGAATGCTGTGCTCACCAATAGTCAGCATGGATTTCTGAAAAATAAGTCATGTCAGCCTAACCTGATCTAGTTTTTTGACAGAATTACAAGCCTGGTGGATGAAGGGAACACAGTGGATGTAGCCTACCTTGATTTCAGCAAGGCATTTGACAAGGTGCCCCATGATATTCTTGTAAAGAAGCTGGTAAAATGCGGTCTTGACTATGCTACCACTCAGTGGATTTGTAACTGGCTGACTGACCGAACCCAAAGGGTGCTCATCAATGGTTCCTCTTCATCCTGGAGAAGAGTGACTAGTGGGGTGCCACAGGGTTCTGTCTTGGGCCCAGTCTTATTCAACATCTTTATCAACGACTTGGATGATGGACTCATGGGCATCCTGATCAAATTTGCAGATGACACCAAACTGGGAGGGGTGGCTAATACCCCAGAGGACAGGATCACACTTCAAAGCGACCTTGACAGATTAGAGAACTGGGCCAAAACAAACAAGATGAATTTTAACAGGGAGAAATGTAAAGTATTGCACTTGGGCAAAAAAAAATGAGAGGCACAAATACAAGATGGCTGACACCTGGCTTGAGAGCAGTACATGTGAAAAGGATCTAGGAGTCTTGGTTGACCACAAACTTGACATGAGCCAACAGTGTGACGCGGCAGCTAAAAAAGCCAATGCAATTCTGGGCTGCATAAATAGGAGTATAGCATCTAGATCAAGGGAAGTAATAGTGCCACTGTATTCTGCTCTGGTCAGACCTCACCTGGAGTACTGTGTCCAGTTCTGGGCACCACAGTTCAAGAAGGACACTGACAAACTGGAACGTGTCCAGAGGAGGGCAACCAAACTGGTCAAAGGCCTGGAAACGATGCCTTATGAGGAACGGCTAAGGGAGCTGGGCATGTTTAGCCTGGAGAAGAGGAGGTTAAGGGGTGATATGATAGCCATGTTCAAATATATAAAAGGATGTCACATAGAGGAGGGAGAAAGGTTGTTTTCTCCTGCTCCAGAGAAGCGGACACGGAGCAATGGATCTAAACTACAAGAAAGAAGATTCCACCTAAACATTAGGAAGAACTTCCTGACAGTAAGAGCTGTTCAACAGTGGAATTTGCTGCCAAGGAGTGTGGTGGAGTCTCCTTCTTTGGAGGTCTTTAAGCAGAGGCTTGACAACCATATGTCAGGAGTGCTCTGATGGTGTTTCCTGCTTGGCAGGGGGTTGGACTCCATGGCCCTTGTGGTCTCTTCCAGCTCTATGATTCTATGATTCTAAGATTCATCCCCCACCACCAATTTCTGAACACGGTCCAGGAGGAAGGAGCGAACTACTGTATAACACTGCCCCCGGCTCCCTGCCCCTCTAGGTGGTCCAGAAGGGTGTTACGGTCGATGGTATCAAAAGCTGCTGAGAGATCCAGCAGAACTAGGAAACAGATCTCACCTTTGTCCCTAGCCCGCCAGAGATCATCAACCAGTGCGACCAAGGCAGTTTCAGTCCCATGATGAGGCCTGAATCCTGACTGGAATGGATCCAAGTGGTCCGCATCCTCCAGGCATGCCTGGAGTTGTTCAGCGACCAGCTGCTCAATCATTTTGCCCAAGAATGGAAGATTTGAAACTGGGCAATTGTTGCCATATCGGCTGGGTCCAAAGATGGTATTTTAAGAAACAGTTTAATAACCACTTCTTTAAATAGGTCTGGGAACCTCCCTCACAGAGGGAGGCATTCACCACCCCATGGAGCCCATTGCCCAGCCCTTCCCAGCTCGCTTTTATTATCCAGGATGGGCAAGGATCAAGGAGACAAGTGACTAGTTTCATTCGTCCAAGCAGCTTGTCCACATCCTTGGAGTTAACAGATTGGAATTGATTCCATGCAACTTGACCAGACAGGACTCTAGCACTCTCCCAGCCCGGCCCCACTACCATGGTGAAATCTACTTCTTTCCAAATCTGAGTGACTATCTGCAAGAATTCATTGCAGGAGATCTTGGGGTGTTCATCAGGCCCAGATGACGAAGCTGGTTCCGTTAGATTGCAAACAACTGAAAGAGTCTCCTGTTGCTGTTTTCTGCAGATGCAGTTAGGCAGCGAAGAAGGTCCTCTTCGCCATCCCTATCACCACTTGGTAGGCTCAACGTTGAGCTCTAACCTGTGTCCGATCTGATTCAAAATGAGTTTTCCTTCACCGATGCTCTAGCCATCTCAGCAATTGTTTCATCACTCTCAGCTCCCAGGAAAACCATGGGGCTGTCTGGGCTCCATGCAACTGGAGAGGGCACTTTGAAGTCAGATAGTCAATAGCCCTGGTTAACTCTGCATTCCAGTGGGCCACCAGGGAATCAGCTGAAAGGCCATCAACATGGGATAAAACATCTCCTATCACTCTCTGGAAACCATTTGGATCCATTGTAGCAGTGCGGACCATCCGAATTGGTCCCACCTCCCAGTGGAGGGGAAGGGTCACAGAGAAGTCCAGTTGCACCAGGAAGTGATCCAACCATGGCACTTCTTTTGTTTCACTTTTCCTTAGTGTCAGATCACCCACATCCATAAAGGTGAACACCAGATCGAAGGCATGTCTGTGGCTATGTGTTGGGCCAAACTTATTCAGGGACAGCCCCATGGAGGCCATGCTTTCCACGAAGTCCCAAGAGGCTCCTTGTAAGGTCTTGACAGAATGTATGTTAAAATCTAGGGTTTCAGAGGACATATTCTCACCCCTACCTGGAGATGCTAGGGATTGAACATGAGATCTTCTGCATCCTAAGCAAATGCTATACCACTGAGCTATGGCCCTTCCATGTAGCTGATAATGGCTGAAAACACCAGTGCACTGGTGTTAAAGGTTGCACTGGAGAGAGTTTGATCACACACCCCTTCCTACTTTCTTGCAGAAAACATTCACACTTAAGTTCACTCCTAGGAACTCCTAGTGAACACAGGTCTTTGTCTAAATATTGAATTGAGGCAATGCTGAACAGCGATAAAGTTATCCAGCTTCGGAATACACCTGGGAGAAACATTGCTTTTATACAGGTGATCCATAATGCTGGCATGAAATCAAAGAATGCATATTTCAGCACCATCCATTCTTGATAAGGAAGATCATTCATCACCATCAAAAGTGGAAGGAAGGGCGTAGCAGCAAGATGAGACTCCGAGGTCTTCATTACAACCCCATTAGGGGTTGGGAAACCTTCCTCAGCCCAAGGAGCCACATTTCCTCATTGGCAAACTTCAGGGGGTGGCATATGGTGGATGTGGCGGAAGGTAGAAAGTGGGTAGGGTTCTCCCCTTCACACAACAAGCTACATTACAGAAAATCAGAGCTTTACACACACACAAGCTTCCATCAAGGCAAATAAAAGGCATTATCGCAGTTCAGTAATACATCCTACCTGGCTGAAGTACTCAAGGAAGGTGTGGAGCAGGGCCAGAGGGGGTGTGGCTTGGGTAGGGGGCATGACCTTAGGGGAGGGTCACAAGGGACAGACAGAAATGCCCGGGGGGGGCTGAATACCCTCCTCACTCCTCATTTATCTTTTCCTGCATCTTTTTCCTGCTTATCAATTCTCTGCCCAAGCAACAATTTTTCCTGTTGAAAGTGAGCAGGTAACTCCAGCCGCATCTTGGACCTAGGCGTTAATTCATCAGCAAGCACTGCACAACAAGCCAGATGGCAGAGTATTCCCTGCCAGCATGCAAGGCCTGCTCTGCCGTGGGCATCTGCAACCCGTCTCATTGAATATGCACAGTTGCCTCTGATTTTGCTGGAGATGCCCTAACACAGAAGACCCATCCAGATGAATTAAACTCTCTGGAGAATCGGGCATGTCCACATTCGAGACATCTGACAAGGAGCTGTCAAGAAATACCCATTCTTTTGTCTTACATTTAACTGAAAATGAGGTGCAATTCCCTCAAAGCTCTGGGACAACTCCCACAGTGCCATGGGAAGTATATTCCTTTTCAAACTCCCACTGACAACTTAAAGCTCATGTGTTTCCCATGTTGCAATGAACATGGGGGAGGGGAAGAATTCCGCAATATACAGGGCTTGATTGGTTGGTCTTGCAGGATAGTTCTCTCTCTCCGTCCCCAACCCCCCCCCCCCACCTCACACATATATCTAAGGAAAAAGATAGTTACCATCTTGGTTTTTTAATCAGTGGAGGGCAGGTTGTTGTCTTCTGTGGGAAATTGTAGGTGTGGGTTTACTATAGTAGTGACCCTTGGTAGTAGAATTGGGATGTGCCAAACACACTCTACTTCCGTTTGTGAAATATTACACTGAGGTGGACATACATCAGACTGTTGATTGCTCTTCCCCACTTTCAGTGGCCAAAATAAGAGTTATACTAAGGGCCCCTGAACCAGCTCTTAGTAAGATGTAAACTGGTGTGTGAAACCACAGTAAACTATGTGACTGCTCCTCAGTTTCCCTTCCTCTTCTCTCCACCATCAGAAGAAAATCACACCAAAGGGTACATTGCATAATGTGCTCTCTCTCTCTCTCTCTCTCGCTCTCTCTCTCGCTCTCTCTCTCTCTCTCTCTCTCTCTCTCTCTCTCTCTCTCTGTGTGTGTCCTTTCCTTATCTGTTTCTCTCTACAAATGAATGAGAGATGTGGAAAAGGATCCTTCTTTCACACTTGCCCTCCAGCACGGCCCTCCTCTGTATAATTCTAGCAATTCGCACATGTACTGCCCCTTATCGCAGATTCCCACATGCCTACCACATTTCCTTCCCTGGTCCCATACCCTATAAGCATTGGTGTCACTCATTCTTATCTCTGTATGTCTGTCTTGTCAACGGAGGTGGTGTTCATACCTCTTCCCCCACCCCAGACCCAGGGACACATCCTCTCTTCCTTCCCTCCCCTTTCTTGCTTCTCTAAGTGTCTGATTATTCCATCTCTGAAGCTCCCACCTTCTCTACAGCTGTTTCCCCTTTTATCCTCTTCCATCTGTTCAGAGCTGAAACTCCATGTTCGCTTAGCCTTTATAGTTCTCTACCCTTAACTATCTTTTTGACTGGTTTTTGTTTGTTGGGTTTTGTTTTGTTTTTTGCTAACCATTGCAGACACTGTCTTTATCTGGATCTAAAAGCATGGCTGTGCCAAAATGATGCAAAATGACTAGGAACTCATTTGCACTCCCCTCTCTTCCGACCCCTCCCGCAAACCTCAGTGGTGCTGCCTTGTTTTTGTTAATCTTTCGGCTTCATTAGAAAGTGGGGGGGGGAATCTTACTGGTGTTTTGCCATCTGGAGGGAAAGGCAGGTAAAACTGAGGGAGTTGGCAGCAGATTCAGGACAGACCAAGAGAAAAGAAAAGAGATGACTTCTTCAAACAACACAGAACTAATGTACAGAAGGGGTTGCAATGTGGCGCCTATGGGGCACTTGAGTTCTTTTCTGCAATGCCTGCCCGTCCTCTGAGACACCTCCACTCACTGCCCTCCCGGGTCATAAAGCGGTGAGGACTGTTACATTTTTCCCCTCCCTTGAGTAGTACACAGGGCTGGAGGAGAAAGTTGGAAGAATGGCACTCTTTCCCTCTTCCCTCTTTATCTCTACGTGTTTTTCAAGGCTTGTATTAACTCTGCTGGATCTGAGCTTTATTCAGATGGCTTGGAAGAGTGAAGTGTGTGAGTGCACACCTTCTCCTTCCATGACTTTGGTGGTGGAGGCAGAGGGGTGGCCAGATGGGGTGGGCTCAGCCGAAAAATCCAAATGTGAACCCTTAAAAAGATTGGTGAACCCTGACTTGTGGAATGCACTGCCCGTGGCAATGGGCACTAAGTAAGGTGGCTTTCAAATACAAATTCATGTCTAAATGGAGCCTCCATATTCAGGGACAGTGTACCCCTGAATGCATGCTATTGGTAAAGCACAGAAGGAAGGGAAGGTTATTGCCTGCTTGTGGGCAATCTTTGGGAAGACCTTTTCAATTAGAGACACTACACTTACAATTTGCATTTGAGAGTTAGAACGGGGGTGGGGGTGGGGTGTCTCTATGGCCACACTGGAGTCATTTGCCCATGATGCCAAGTTGCCCTCCCATCTCATTTCTGCACACCATAGGCAAGCAGAATATGGAATGCATTGTCAGAAGATGTTGTGTTGGCCACTGAGTAAGATGGCTTTAGGTTATGTCAAGGCTATGAGGGATGGGATAGGATCTATCTGCTGATGCTACTCACAAAGATGAAATGGACCCTTCTGATTCTGAATACAAGTTACTGATGAAGAACAGACGAAAAACTTTTTTGTTTAGGCAGATTTTTTTGTTTCATTTGATGCTCCTACTTCATCTGCTATGCCTATCTCTGTTTTTATTATATTATATATATTTGGGGTGCTACTGTACTTTATGGTTCAGAAGGGGTGTAACTTAGGGCTTATCCACAGTTCCTCTTCTCCTACTGCTTTCCCCCCGGGAAAACTGTTCTTGGAAGTCAGTCTGATCAAACAGCAATTCAGGTTTTCCCCGGATTGACATTTGTCCTAACTTAGAGCTAAAGATCAGGTTTTTCCTTGGAGGCGGGGAAACAGGGCAAGGGAAAAACTGGTTGGGCTCGTGCTTTCTAGGCGTGAGACAAGCAGAAGTGTGGGTGAGCCTTTTGTGGCAATGATCTACTTTGAATGCAAAAGGTCACAGGTCCGACATTTTCAGACAGGGCAAGGGCTGCCCTCTGCATCAAAACCCGGAGAGCTGCTGTCATTCAGCATAGACTGTACTGAACTAAATCACCCAATAATATTTAAAAAGTCACTTATCCTCACAGCAAATAATTCCAAAGTTGCCAGGAACAGAAAAAATTAGCTATCAAGTGCCTGGAGGAGCCAGGAATGTTTTAAAATTAATCCAGCAAGTTAATAAAGAGAGGGTCAGACACACCTCACCAAGGAGAGGATTCCATAAACAGGATGCCACCACCAAGAAGGCCAGTGCAAACCAAGTAGCACCCAGTGGCAACATCACCAACAGAGAACCTAACTAGTTTAGAAACCTGATGCTCAACTAGTTTAGAAACCCGCTGATCATAGGGCCTGATATGATTGGTAGTTTCCCACCAGAAATCTGCTTTTTATAAACCTGACATTTAGAGACCCGATGAAACTTGTCAATTTTTAGGCCTGAGATGGTTGATACTATAGAAAGTGTTCTTTTATGTACGTAAGTTCCAAGTCATTTTAGGCTTTGTATGCTGGTACGCCTAGTGCTACAGTTGGCATTAATTCTTCCAAGTGTCGATAAGCACTAGAAGGGCAGGTTTTTTATAAAAAAAAAATAACAGCTTTATACAAACAAACAAACCCTGTGAAGCAGAGGTCTTGCAATGGTTAACTAATGAAGAGCCAGTGATGGAAAATCCCAGAAAATGCCCTGAAACAACCTGATCTCGTTTACTGAAAGGCTACAGTAAGGGGAAGGGTCATAGCTCAGGGTCAATGCACCTGCCTCGCACAAAGAACGGGCCATGCTCAATCTCAGCATCTCCAGGTAAGGCTAGAAGTATCCCCTGCCTGAAACCCAGGAGAGCCACTGGCAATCAGTATGTAGACAATACTGAACTAGATAAACTGATGATCTTTCATTGCTTTTATTTATTTATTAAATTTGTTAGTCACTTTGTCTTGTCCAGAGCAATTCTGTGTTCCACCCACACTGTAGTGCTACTACCAGGTTTCCCCACACTGTATTATACTTTTGGGGGACCCTTCTGATTGTACTTTTAGCATCAGGGTTTTCCAACAGATTCCTAGAGTTAGAAGGCACCAAAGGCACTGCAGTTTTGATGTAAATTAAGACAATTCATTCATCAGCATCCATCAGCAATCCATGCAATCTTTACTTCACTGTTCCTGCATGTGGGTAGCTGGAGTGCCTTCAGTATGAATAGCTCCAGAGAAGATATACAAGTGAACTGAGACCAAGCAGATACACAATGCAGGTAAGATGTCTGTATATAGAGTACTGTACGTGCAGTAGAGGGAAGAACAGCAGCAGCCACCAAAAAGTCATCCATAGCAAATATGAGACATTAGCTAATATATTTATTTTGAGGTGTTGGAATCTCTCAGTAGAAGGCAGCTTCTTATGTTCCTATGTATGACGAAATAGCAAAAGAAACCCCAAAACCCCACACTGCTTGGTTTAAGAGATGCAAATGAAATTATGTGGAAGAACACTGAACAAGTGATAGACATTATAGGTTTTTAAACAGAGGTTGGATTAGATTTTTATCTGTGATTTCTGCTCTGTGGGGGGTTGGATAAGATGACCTCTGGGCTGCCTCCCACCTCTACAGTACTATGATTCTAAAAAGACTCAAGCATGTGTCTAGGTATTGAGAAAAAGCCCATACTTGATAACCTTGTGAAAGGCAGGTGCATTGATACTTGAAAGGAGAATGTCCTTTCTTGCTGTGCATTGCTTGCTGGAGCCATAGCAATAAGAACTTGATTTGAGAACAATGGTAAGAATATAGTGCAGATGGTGGTCGGAAATGTAAAAAGAATGTGCCAGCCAGATAAAATACCTTTCTTCACATTCAGAGGAGCTTCAAAGGAATGTGAAGGAAACAATCTGGAACAACAAAGGATTGTGCAAGGACAATGACTATCTGTAGCTGGGCTGAATTTGACCACATTTCCAATATCCTGGAAGTGAGCTAGGTTGGGCAAAATTGAACATGGGGAGGCAAGTTGGGAGTTGGGCTAAATTGTGCCATTGTCCAAATAATCTACAGAGGGCAGAGCTAGCACCCTACTTCCCTCTGATGTGGTAGTGGGGTGTGGTCATGCTGGGCTGGCATGGATGGCATGGGACACAGGTGGTGCTGTGGGCTAAACCACTGAACCCCTTGGGCTTGCCGATCAGAAGGTCGGTGGTTTGAATCTGCTTGACAATGGTGAGCTCCTGTTGCTCTGTTCCAGCTTCTGCCAGTTTGAAAGCACACTAGTGCAAGTATATAAATAGGTACCGCTGCTGTGGGAAGGTAAACAGCCTTTCCATGTGCTCCGGCACTTGTCACAGTGTCCCATGGCGCCAGAAGCAGTTTAGTTATGCTGGCCACGCTAAGTCATGCTGGCGCCGCTCAAGCAAAAACATTCTTTTCCCCACATGAGGGAAGGCAAGGCGGTGGCTATTTACCTTTCCATGGCTCGCACCATGTAGCTAACAAGCAGCTTTCCCAGCAGGGCGCAGAACTACTTCAGAGTGCAGCCGCCCAGGTGCTCCCCACTTCCTCTGGCGGGGAGCATTGCTGCCACAGACACCGGCGGGTGTCACTCCTGAGGCGTCTCCGAGCCCATGCCGCCGCAACTGCCCTTCCTGAGGTCAGTCGCCGGCAGTTCCATGGTGGAAATCCGAACTGTGGCTCCTTTTCCCTCTTCCCCACACCGGAAGAAAAGATTGCTGCACGCGCAATGGACGGAGAAGGGGCTTGTCTCGAGCAGCTGCCCACCTCACTTTTGACCCCCAAGCCTGTCTGTCACAAAAACCATCACTCTCATGCGCTATGCCTGCTGCCTGGATTCTCGTACGATCCCTGGGCTGGATTTAGAAGGCAATTGGGCCTGATCCAACCCATGGGCCTTAGTTTGCCAACCCATGTCTAAGATGCTATTCAGTACATTAGGAGAGAGAGAGAGAGAGAGAGAGGACTTCCATCAGCAACTGAGTCCCAGGAGCTCGCAGAAGGGGATCCTCTTACATTCTGCAGTGCAACACATAGGAACCATTCCCCTTAATTAGAGAATGCAAAGTGGAATTAACTGACATGGAATCACTGAAGCCTTTATGGTCTTTACTTTTGTGGTGCTTTTATGACCTCCCACAGCTCAGAATCCTGCGGGACACCAGCTCCTTCCTAGTGGCTTCTTTTTGAAAAGGCTTTTTTGTGTTCTCATTTGCAAAGTGCTTGGCTCCCTTCCATCCTGCCCTCAAAGAATTCTGCCTTTCTCATCGCAATCCCCCACCCCTATCTATATTCCTCCCTCCAGGCTAAACAACACATATTTTTCCTCCTATCTTTTTTTTTTTTTACTTATTTAATTTGTGTTTGTAGAGCGACTCAATGGTATATTAGTATAATGTAATTACAACTTCTCTCTCTATTCTTTTTTTTCTTTTTAATGCTTTCAGTAACCAATAAGTGCCACATTTCTTGCTGCTCAGTCATCCTAAAGAGTGACAGTATTAGAGCAGGGACAGACTGGCCAAGGGTCTTCCTTTGCCAAACATAGCCATCTCTTTCAGGGTAGGGAACTGGATCCAAGATGGTTATTTATCTTGCTACTTGCAAGCCAATTTGGGTGGAATTCTACCTTGCTGTAAACCACACATGAGCTTTAAACCAGAGGACAAACATTGGATGGGATTAGCATAACATGTGAACTGGGAAATGATACAGAAGCCACAACCAGGCTAGCTTCTAAACTTTCTTCTCTTGAACTTTGAATGGGCTTTTATAAATGGCTAAACAAGCTACACGCACACACAGAGACTGAATGAACAAAACACAGAAATGTAGGAAGAGAATTGTTGAGATCATGGAATGCCCAGCAAGGCAATCAAGACAAGTAAGAAACCAATCAAGGCAAGTGGAAAATCAAAGGGATCATCTCAAGGGGGCTGAAGAAGAAAGTGGAAAGTTTATCACATGACATGGAGATGCAATTATTGTGTGGAAAATAGTGGTGCCATTTTACCTTGACATTTCTCTCCTTAGCTAAAGAAAATATCACAGGTAAAGATTTGCTTATTCTCTACATAGGAAGCTGCCTTGCATGATGTCAGACTATTTGACCATCTAGCTCACTTTATCCAGCAGCACCTGTTACCAGATAATTTTGGCAGCAGATGCCAGAGATTTGCATGCAAAGAAAATACCTTGCCACTGAGGTGTAGTCCCTCCCTAGTGATCCTGGACTGGGCAGGACCACCCATGTGACCAATACAGGAAGCGCTATCAGCATTCTAAATGGACTTCATTTGCCAACATCAAAAACAAGAATAAAACCTGATTGGCTACATAGCCCTGTCATAGCATCCTATCCTGTATGTGATCCCTAATTGTCTGGGATCACTTGAAAAGGAACAAAACAGGCAAAAGTAATATTAACCCTGGATATTTAGAGGTAGACATCATTCCCCATCTTTTGCCCCAACATTCATTCATGAATAATATTGAAGCCACACCTGTCTCCAGAATAAGATCCTTCCCTGTAGAAGTGCTTAATGATGTTTGCATTAATCTTGGAAGGTTGTCTGCTATTCTGAATGAGAAGGAAGAGAGAGACATTTGCAAAGAAAAGCCGGGGGGGGGGGTTGGAGGTAGAGATATGTTAAGATTTTGACCTATTGATTTGTACATTTGTACATTCATCTTCCATGTTATAACAATGAGATAATAATACCCCATAGAAATTATTCAATGCTTCTTTCCCTAAAGTTACTATTTTTCTCTGGGATTTTTGTTTAAGGAACCTCACAAGTAGGATTCAGTTCTTATGAGAAGCAGGTCACCTTCCAAACTATATGTTAAAAGCACATTTATATCACTTTAACATTCATTCATTCCCACTAAGAATCCTGGGAGCCACAGTTTACCTCTCAGGGAACTGCAAGTCCCAGCATCCTTAACAAGCATTTATCAAGATTGTGGGGGGCATGTTGTTAAAATAGTATGAGTGCTTTAAATTTATGGTGTGAGTATGACCTCAGGCCACAAAATGCATGGTGTGTAACCTGTTGGAAGAGAAGGCAGAGTTTAATGGTTTTATACTGGTTTGCCAGCAAATTTCCACCTGTGAGAAAAGGAGAAAAAAGTTAGTCATTTTGACAGGGATGTCCCCTATGACCATTATTGTTTATTTTAGTATGAGAGACCCTAGCTAGAAGTTTAAAATCTGATGAAGAAATAAAGGGAATAACATTAGGGTACAAAGCATATACACTTAAGGCATTAGCAGGCATTTGTGGTAACTGTGGAAGACCCTATGGTCCTGGAACTGATTTCTAAATTTGGATACGTTGAAGGCTTTAAAATAAAAAAAAAGCAAAACAAAAGTGCTGGTGAATAATGTGACTGACCAATATAAAATATAATTACAATTATTAACAGGATTAATGATTGAGAGAGAAAAAACTAAATATTTAGGAGTGTGGATAACAGCTAAGAATATAAATATTTTAAAAGATAACTATATGACGGCTTGGAGAGAAATAAAGAAAAATCTGGAGGTGTGGGGAAGGATGAACTTATCATTATTGGGAAGGATATCGGTAATTAAAATGAATGTGCTGCCAATAATGTTATTTTTATTTCAAGCAATACCTTTGGTCAGCAAGGTAGGACACTTCGGAGAATGGCAAAAAGACATTACAGTGGTACCTCGGGTTACGTACTTAATTCGTTCCGGAGGTCCGTTCTTAACCTGAAACTGTTCTTAACCTGAGGTACCACTTTAGCTAATGGGGCCTCCAGCTGCCACCGCGCCTCCAGAGCATGATTTCTGTTCTCATCCTGAAGCAAAGTTCTTAACCCAAGGTACTATTTCTGGGTTAGCGGAGTCTGTAACCTGAAGCATCTGTAACCTGAAGTGTCTGTAATCCGAGGTACCACTGTACCCAATTTGTCTGGCAGGGGAAGAAACCAAGAATAAAATATAAATTGCTGATACTCTAAAGAAAGAGGTGAGTTCTCCCTGCCAGATTTAAGTATATATTATGAGGTGTCCTGCCTATGCTGGCTAAAGGAATGAATATCTTTTTAAAAAATACTGATGTTTTAGATCCTGAAGGCCATGATAATAATGGCTGGCATGCATATTTGTGGTATGATAAAGTTAAAGTACATAGACCTTTCCTAAACCATATAGTAAGGAAAGTGTTTTATGAAGTATGGGGAAAATATAAAAAATTATTAGAACAAAAAAACACCATGGTGGCTTTCCCAGATATCTTTAAAAAAAAAATAAACATGAGAAATGATTGGGCAACTTATAAAGAAGTATTAATGGAGTAGAACACAAATTAAAATTAAAGAGGTTTGAAGATATAAGAGGACTATTAACTGATTGGTTACAATATCATCAGCTTAATGACATATTTAAGATGGACAAAAAGAAAGGCTTTTCTAACTAAACCTCTAATTTTGAAAAAGTGTTATTAGAAAATAAGACTTAATTGCTTTCTAAAATGTATAAATTAATATTAGAATGGCATACAAAAGATGAAGATGTCAAATCAGTTACGATACACTGGACCAGGGACTTTGGATATAATATACAACTTGCAGCATGGGAGAGGCTATGGAACTGGGATTTAAAGTTCACAGCATGTTATACTTTGAGAGAAAACTATATGAAAATGATGTATTAGTGGTATTTAACTCCTAGTAAATTAGCTAAAATGTACAAAACAAAGTCAAATACATGCTGGAAATGTAAGGAAAAGGAAGGCACCTTTTATCACATGTGGTGGACTTATAAAATAATAAAAGAATTCTGGGAAATGATATATAATGAACTGGGGAAAATGTTTAAAATAACCTTTTCTTTTTTTAAAAAAAACCCTGAAGCTTTCCTTTTAGGGATTTTAGGTGCCTAAATACCAATGGACCAGATGAGACTATTTATGTATGGGACAGCTGCTGCCCGGATGTTACTTGACCAGCGATGGAAAGAAGACATAATACCTGCCAGAGAAGAACAGCAGATTAAACTAATGAATTATCCTGAGATGGCAAAAATGACCGGAAGAATTAGAAACCAGGAAGACCAAAAATTTAATAAGGAATGGAGAAAATATATAACTTGCCTTAAAAAATCATTATAAACAATTGAAATTATTCCTGATTGTTCAAGTTACTTTCCATAAACTTGATCCATGTTGCCTTTACAACAGCCATATACAGTATATTAGTTACGAAAATAAAAGCTGGTCCCATTATTCCAACCGCTTTCACACTTGATCCTGATTTCCACTGGTATGTGTCACCCAAAAGCCTTCCCCCCCCCCCAATAAACACAGCCCTTGAGCTGAAAAAAGATAAAAAGTTCCCTGCCCCGGCTTATTGTTAAAAGCCACCCAGAGAACTTAATTGGCTGGAAGATGAAAACTACAAAACAAAGAAAAGATCCCATCATTTCCAACTGAATTGCTTCTTTGTTCTAATGTTAAGACTTCTATGTGCCATTTGGAGATTGATTGACTTATTTGTGGGATGGAAATAAGCCGTTCCCTCTTAAAGAAGAAGAAAAGTCTGAATGTTGTTTCTGTTTTCAGCCATGGAGGCTGCTTTCCCATAATCGAAAAAGGTTCTGATGGGGGGGGTGTGCAGCTGTGGCTGAGATGTCCCCTGAAACTCCCTGAGACAATTCAGGGAGACTTGAAACCCCCTTGGTTACCGTGGATCCCGATCCTGCCGCTGCTGAAGCAAGAAGGCTCCAAAACGGGCTGGAAGAGAATGGCGCTGGGTCTTCAAGCTCTCTGCCAGTGAGCCAGCCTCCGTATCTGCCATGGCAGGTGCAGATTCCCTTCTCAGTTTGGCTAACTGGAACTAAGTTAAAGATGTGGAGAAGATGTGGGGAACAAGCTGCTGACAAATTTGGCTGCTGGAACCAAGGTTGGTGATGAAGTTGATTCCTGCCGTAGAGAATTGGAAGAGGAGATGGGTAGCTCTCTATGGTTTTAAGGTTCCTTGTTTTTGTGGTTACCCTTAATGGAATAAATGCTTACAAAAGAGGACCCTAGAGTTTAAACTAACCTTAGCTTGATATACCTGGCTGTATTTAAGTAAAAGAGAATAAATACAGAATGAGTTATGAGGAAATTGCGTGTGCAAAGCTTGTGAAGTGAAGGAGGAGGGGAAGAGATTTATATTTTTTCTTCTTTGTGTCAAGGGATGATTACACACACCCCTCCAGAAGGAAGATATAATTTAGTTTGGAATATTGGAACTGACTGCAATAAATTTGGAATTGTGTTGGAAAGGGGTATGTGAAAAGGACACTGTGTGTGTGTTTATGTGTTGTGTTGTGTTGTGTTGTGTTGTGTTGTGTTGTGTTGTGCTGGTGGGAGGGTGGGCACACACTAAAAAGAGATATTACCCACCCTCACCCAGACTGAGGAGAAAAAAAGGAAAATGAGAAATTGGAAATAAAGACCACAGGTTTGAGTTGCTGGAGATGATTGCTTTTTCAAAAGGAAGAGAGATTTGAACTATGTTTGGAAATATAGCTGATTGCTAAACTGGCAAAGCAATGGTGGAGGGGAGGGGATCTTGCTAGTATTTTAAAGTTTTCAAGGAATAATGGTCTTCCTCCCCAATGGTCTTTGTGGGCCAGTCTCTACGATGATGTGTGTAGGGCTGTATAACGAGAGCCCTTCTTGCTTAGAGTTAATACCAGATGGCTGTCCTTGAGAAATAATCTTGCAACAGATAATAGAGTGCAAACACTGTGGAGACAACATGAATTGCAAAATATGGAACTGGATAGGAAGTGGACACTGGCTGTGAGGAGTGTAGATTGGAAAAGTGATGATGGGCAACTACTGAAAGGTGAAGGATGGAGGAGAAGACAGACACAGATGACAGCACACGCAAGAAGAAAAGAAAGAAAAATTAATATAAAATTATAAGTAATGATTTAAAGTGGATAGGCAACAGGATGTATAATCTCTTTTGTTCTTTAAGGAAATATGTTATTGTTATGTAAATATACAAGCAGGAATTGATAAATCGACAGATGATGGATAATGGGAAAAGGAAAAAAAATGTAAAAATTGTAAATCAAATATAAGGAATAAAATGTGAATTAGAAATAAATATGTAAAATCAAGCAGCTATGGGGGAAAGTTGGGAAGCATCTAGAACGAAGAGCAGGAAGTCATTTTTTGGAAAAACTGTATAAAATATAATGTAATTTGGTATTAATTTGTTAAAAATTTGCAAAACTAATAAATATTATTTGACAAAAGAAATAATAAAAGTCCCAGGGCAATATAAAAAGTAAAGAAAAATATGATAAAATGGCATAATTCAAAATAAATTTAACAGCCCTCTAAAAGATAATTAAGGTAAAGGTAAAGGGACCCCTGACCATTAGGTCCAGTTGTGACCGACTCTGGGGTTGTGGCGCTCATCTCACTTTATTGGCCGAGGGAGCCAGCGTACAGCTTCCGGGTCATGTGGCCAGCAGGACTAAGCCGCTTCTGGTGAACCAGAGCAGCACACGGAAATGTCGTTTACCTTCCTGCCGGAGCGGTACCTATTTATCTACTTGCACTTTGACGTGCTTTCGAACTGCTAGGTTGGCAGGATTTGGGACCGAGCAACGGGAGCTCACCCCGTTGCGGGGATTCTAACTGCCGACCTTCTGATCGGCAAGTCCTAGGCTCTGTGGTTTAACCCACAGCACCACCCATGTCCCAAAAGATAATTGGTGCTACTTAAATACCTGGGAAAGTAAAAAGAAACTCTTAGCCTGGTGCCAAAATGATGGCGAGGTTGCTGCCAAATGGACCTCTCTGGCAAAAGCATCTGATCAGACTAGCTTAGGGTGGTAGGGTAGTTCTCTCACACAGGGCACCAAGACGAGGAAGTACAAAACTGAGAAGGTTCATTTGGAGGGAACCAAATTTTGGGCTCACTCAGGGAGCCATGCTATGAAGGATTACCAAACTTTGCCCTGATTTGATAAATGGAGAAATGATATAGAGAAGACCCATTCTCTCCTCATCCCCCTCCAGACCTCCACCAGTGTGGTAATACGTGGGGAAGGGTTTCAGGGTTCATGCAGGGTTCCTGGAGGAAATAGTCCCTATATGTATAAGGCTTTAAAAGTCAAAAACAGCCCAGAAAGAAATGGTAGTCAGTGAACCTTATAAAGTCAGTTCCCTGAGGCAAAGGCTTTGGGACATTTCACATAGCGACCTGCGATCTCGATCCCATGTAATTTGTGGCCCGGTAGCAGCAGAAATCCAGTATGGGTACGATTTTCAGATACCCTCATATCTTAGGAACCTGTCTGTACCAACCTATCGGCGTTTATTTACCAAGGCCAGACTAAATGTATTTCCATCGGAAGTGCTAAATGGTAGACTGAGAGGTGTCCCTTATCAGAATAGGCTTTCCAGTAGCACCTTAAAGACCAACTAAGTTAGTTCTTGGTATGAGCTTTCGTGTGCATGCACACTTCTTCAGATACACGGAATGCACACGAAAGCTCATACCAAGAACTAACTTAGTTGGTCTTTAAGGTGCTACTGGAAGGAATTTTTTTTGTTTTGACTATGGCAGACCAACACGGCTACCTATCTGTAACTAGAATAGGCTTTGTTTATGTTCTCAGGACGTCGACTGCATGAAGCATATTTTACTGCATTGTGGGCAGTACGAGCAAACAAGGGACCAACTGATCAAATCCTTACTGGCAAATCTGCCGGGAAAATTTGAAGCCTCCCATATTAAATATCTTTTGGATGACAGGTCTAATGATATTACAATGGCCGTGGCAAAGTTTCTCTCGGAAGTTGAAAGAAACAAGGATCATCATGCTTGAGACAAGACAAAACAACCGCCTTGGTTCCTCCCTCTTTTGTGGTTGGCTGTCTTAACTGTATTTTGTTCTGAAATTGTTGGATGGGTCTTGGGATTGCAATAAAGATTTTATTTATTATTTGTTATAAAGTTAGTTGAGTTCATTACAGAAATAGTGGGATATAATATTATTATATTATATTAATTATTGCACTACATTATATCACTGGATAGTTTAAAAACAAACAAACCTCAAAGCAGTTTAGAAAAAAATAAAACAGTAAAATCAATAAGAATTTACAATCCTACTTTAAAACATACAAAAATTAAAATACTAAAGCAGATTAAAATTATTTCGACTTTCTGCCCCCAGCATTGCATTTAACAGCTTGCCAGTTGGCCACAGGTGGGAAGGAATTCAATACAGGCAGGTGAGGTTTGGAAGAAGGATAGATTGTTCACCCCCTTCCCTCACAGCCTATTTCACTTTCCTGTTGGCTACTTTGCTTCCTCCATGGCTGCACTGGATCACGTTGGACTGATTGATCCTTTGACTTCCTAGCCTGCTAAGAAGAGGATAGCTTGTGTTTCCCTCGCAAATGCAGAAAGATACTGCTGAGGCCACACTCTTTGTGGGGGCAGTCAAGTACCATGGTGCTTAAAAGTAGGGTTGCCATATTTTGAAGAGCAAAAAAGAGGACACACCCCATACCCTCAAACAACAACAATTATTATTTTATTATTTATACCCCACCCATCCCACTGGGTTGCCCCAGCCACTCCGGGCAGCTTCCAACATATATAAAAACATAACATTAAACATTAAAAAACTTCCCTATACAAGGCTGCCTTCAGATGTCTTCTAAAGGCATAATGGCAAAAATAAATACAATTCGATGGTCCAAGCCATATGGTGATCAAAGGAAAGGAGCTAAGCTTTTAGGGGGGAAATGGGGTGCCAGGTGCTTCAGCCATCTCCTCTACTCTTGTGCTCAACAAGTAAAAACATATTCTAGTACTAACACCTTGAACTTGGCCTGGTAGCAAATTGGCAAACACTGCAGACCTCAGAGCACAGGTGCAGACAAGACCTCACTCCCATCAGCATTCACGCTGCAGCATTCTGCACAAATTGCAGCTTCCAGATCAAGTGCATGGGAAGCCATGAATAGCTTGCCATGAAATACTATCCTCTTAGCAGGCAAGTAAATGGTTTCCCCAGCCAGCCACATTTTGTAGTTCAATTTGCACGGCTTGCAATATGGAATACAACATGATTGGAGAAATCCAAAACAATTTGCTGAAAAGGCAATACAAAAGCTGACTCTCACAATTAAGACAGGCAGCGACAGGCAACCAACAGGAGCAAGAAAACATCCATTAAATGCACAACAGGGGCAGGAAAACATCCATTAAAACAGTTTTAAGCTGGCACTGAAAAGGCAAATGAAGCTGTGCCAAACCGACATTTGTGGGGGAGGGTGCTGAGGGCTGGTCTAAGATATTTCACTGCCTGAGACGGAACAGGAAATTATATTTCCCTCCCCACTCAATCTTCGTAGTCCCCACCCAAAGGTTCATGGTAAAAGGTAAAGGTAAAGGTACCCCTGCCCGTACGGGCCAGTCTTGACAGACTCTGGGGTTGTGCGCCCATCTCACTTAAGAGGCCAGGGGCCAGCGCTGTCCGGAGACACTTCCGGGTCACGTGGCCAGCGTGACATCGCTGCTCTGGCCAGAGCCAGAGCCAGAGCCAGAGCCGCACACGGAAACGCCGTTTACCTTCCCGCTGGTAAGCGGTCCCTATTTATCTACTTGCACCCGGAGGTGCTTTCGAACTGCTAGGTTGGCAGGCGCTGGGACTGAGCAGCGGGAGCGCACCCCGCCGCAAGGATTCGAACCGCCGACCTTTCGATCGGCAAGCCCTAGGCGCTGAGGCTTTAACCCACAGTGCCACCTGCGTCCCCAAGGTTCATGGTAGGGATGGGCAAAACTTTAAATCTCTCATTTTTCCAATCTTAAATTCTGTTGCCCCCTTTCCCACATTGGTTTGCAGTAAATGAATAATAATAAAAAGCCTCATAAAAGCTGATGAGCATTTTAGTGAATTTCTCCTAATAATACACTGCTCAACGAAGCAGCTTTTCCTAATATAATGCATTTTTGCATATTATTTTCACAAATATAGGCATCTTTTTGCATTCACACTTTTACCCTCATATATGCATCCTTGTACACATTAATTGGGAGATGCGGGTGGCACTGTGGGTAAAACCTCAGTGCCTAGGACTTGCCGATCGTATGGTCGGCGGTTCGAATCCCCGCGGCGGGATGAGCTACCATCGTTCGGTCCCAGCTCCTGCCCACCTAGCAGTTCGAAAGCACTCTTAAGTGCAAGTAGATAAATAGGGACCACTTTATAGCGGGAAGGTAAACGGCGTTTCCGTGTGCTGCGCTGGTGCCGTCTTGCCAGAGCAGCTTCGTCACGCTGGCCACGTGACCTGGAAGTGTCTTCAGACGGCACCGGCTCACGGCCTCTAGAGCGAGATGAGCACGCAATCCCAGAGTTCGACACGACTGGCCCATACAGGCAGGGGTACCTTTACCTTTACCTTACACATTAATTGGCTGGAGCACAATTTGGGAAAGTGCTGCATTTCAGTCTGCATATTGCTTTGGAAAGTGCAGATTCCAGGGGGTTGCTTGAAACACAAACTGAATTGAATTTCCCATCCCTAGCGCACAGTATCTGAGACAAGTGCCTTCCCTGGGAGTAAACCACAACAATAATCAATTAAACAACTGACAGTTTGCTGTTGTTGCACACAGGGCTGGCCCTATTGTTAGAGTAAGATGACTGCCAGCATGGAGAAGTGGTTATGTCATTGGGGCCTGGGGAACAGGGGTTCAAATCTCAAGTCAGCCATGAAGCTCTCTTGGTGACTTTGGGGGCCTAGACATCATCTCTCACCCTGAATTACTTCATGGCATGGAGAGTGAGAGAGCCATGTATGCTCCCTTGAGCACCTGGGAGAAAAGGTGGAATATAAAAACAAAGATGTAAAAGCAAATAAATACAGATGTTTAGGGAGGTAGCAGTTCATGCTGTGCCTTCCACCCTCAGGACACTACCCCATCCCCAGTGTTGAAGGAAGATTCAATTGCCCAGCTTCTGTACATAGGATTGTGAGAGTGGCACCATCTTGTCTTTTTCCTCAGGCAACAAAATGTCTGGAGCAATTCCTGTTTTCAGGCAATGCCTGAATTCAGCTGCCTGAGGCAACTGCTTCATTCTGCCTAATGTAGTAGTAGCCACCAGCTCACATGATTTTAAAAGAGGGTTAGAAACATTCCAGGAGACCAAGGGTATTGATGACTACTGCCCATGGCAGCTATGCTACACTTTCACTGTCTGCAGCGACATTAGTTGCTATGAATTGCAGGTGAAGAAACTGTTGTGCTCAAGTCGTGTTTGTGGGCTTCCCATGAACATCCTGTTTGTCACTGTGATCACAGAGTGCTCCTCTACGTCAGCACCCACCTCTACGTCAGCACCCACCCTCCTCTACGTCAGCACCCACCTTAAGATACATGATGCATGCTTGGCACATTGCATTATGGAAACCAAGTGAGAAAATGCTCATAACCTCCATCCAAACATGTAAAAGGCATTATCAGAGTTCAAAGCCACATTTTAACAGGGTCCAGTGATGGGTGTGGCTGGGG
The DNA here is from genome assembly GCF_951804945.1 of Podarcis cretensis. Lineage (NCBI taxonomy): Eukaryota > Metazoa > Chordata > Lepidosauria > Squamata > Lacertidae > Podarcis > Podarcis cretensis. The sequence goes on along the minus strand of NC_137184.1, from coordinate 5,262,510 downwards.
AGAGTTCTGAGGGCCAGAAAGAAAGGCCTGGAGGGCCATATTGCATCCCCCTTCCAGGGCCAGAATTTTCTCACCCCTCCTTTAGCATGCCCCCCCCAGCTGCTATTTTTAGAAGAGTACAGGGAGAAGATAAATTAACTCAGTTTAGTGGAAATAACAGGTGGGGGTGGGGGTTTCATCAGCACCCTCAACCCTAACTCTTCCTCATCCTGATTTGAACATTGTATTTAATAGTGACAAAGAGGATTTGCTTTTTTTCAATTAAAAAAGAGAGAGAGAGAGAGATTAGAGGCAGGCGATTGTGACCTTTTGTGAGAGGGGAAATAAATAAATAAACAGAGATCCAGGGAAACCTACAGTTCTCCACTCTCAATTTATTTACTTTCCTCCACTTGTGCACCCAGAGGGTTTGCCTCACTTACCAGGGGAGGGAGTGGAAGGGCTCTGATAGTACCTCAAAACCCTCACACCACACCACTTTCAGGAGCCGTCTTCCCAAAGCCCAGTAAGCAAGGTGCCAGGCTTTGAGAAGGAGGCACAAGGGCTCTTGGCCAGAGCCATATCAATGCCTTCCCAAAGCTGGGTAATTAAGGTGATAGGCTTGGAGAAGGATGCTCTGGGATGCAACTGAGGTGCCAGGCTTTGGGAAGAAGGCACAGGGCTCTGAGGCAGTGGGCTTTGGGAAGGAGGAATGCTTCACTGCCAGCAGTGCCATCTTTAGGGTGGTGAAAGGAATTATTGTGAAAATAAGAAATATTTTGGGGGTAAGGAGGTGCCAGGTTGAGGCAGTGGGCTTTGGGAAGGAGACTCCAGGGTTTTGAGGTGCCAGGTTTCATTGCACAGTGCAGTCAATAGGGTGGTGAAATTTTTTGTCCTTGATTAGGGTGCCGTATTATCGAAGTTCACCCCTGCTGCCAGAGCCACCTCATTGCCTTCCCTCAGCCCATTAACTGAGGTGCTGGGATTTTGAAGTAGGTGTCAGGCTTTGTGAAATAGGTGCAAGAGCTAGGTAACTGAGGCACCACATTTTGGCAAGGAGGTGTGTGAGCTTTGAGGTGCCAGGCTCGCTGCGGACTTTGGGGTGATGCAATGAATTATTGTGAAAATAAGAAACATTTAGGGAGGGCACCAGATATTATCTTGAGGCACTGGGCTTTGGGCAGGAGCTGCAAGGGCTCTGAAGCCTGCTTCGGGAAGGAGGGCTCTGGGGCACCAGGCTTGGGGAAAGAGGCAAGAGGGCTCTGGGACACTGCCAGAGCCATTTCACTCTTCCCAGAGCAGTGTAATAGAGACACGGGGCTTTGGGAAGGAGGTTCAGGGGTTCTGGAATGGAAATGAGGCTCTGAGTTTTGCGAAGGAGGCGGTAGGGCTTTGGGGTGCCAGGCTTTGCAGCTGACAGCGTGTCTTTAGGGCAGAGCAAGTAATTATTGTGAAAATAAGAAATATTGGGAGGGAGGCACAAGAGCCGGATAACTGAGGTGCTAGGCTTCAGAAATGCGGCACAGCAGCTTTGAGGTGCTGGACATCATTGCCAAAAGCCTAATCTTTAGGAGATTATTTTTATCCTCAACCAGGGTACCATATTGCCGAAGTCTGTATCTGCTGCTGGAGCCACCTCACTGGTTCCTAAAGCCTAGTAACTGAGGCACTGTCCTTTGGGAAGGAGACACAAGGGCTCTAGGACATGCCACACTTTCAGAAGGAAGGGGGAGGGTTCCAAGGTGCAGGGTTTGGGGAAGGAGGCAGGAGGCAGGAGGATTCTGGGATGTTGCCAGAGCCCTATTACTGCCTTCCCATAACTTGATGCCTGAGGTGCTAGGCTTTGGGGAGTAATTGAGAGTGCTTTGGGACACTTTCAGGGCCATCTTGGCTGTGGATCACTATAGACAGCACTGTATTTATGGTGGAGGGTGGGCACAAGGGCCGGGTAAATGTGACAGGCACTGTGAACAAGGCACAAGAGCTCTCTCACTGCCTTCCCAAACCCTTTGGGAAGGAGGGCCTGGCATATGGGAAGAAGACACAAGGGCTATGGGACACTGCTGGAACCCCCATACCTTCCCAAGCCTGGCACCTCAGTTAGGCAGTTTTGGGGAGGAACAAGCTTCACACAGACCATCAGTAAGTCTATACTACCACACAAATGAAGCTTCCTCTTCTTTTTTTAAAAAAAGTCCTTGTTCACACAATGTCTAGTTTGCTTATGGAATTCACTGCTACAAGATGTGGTTTCAGCTGCAAACTTAGACTTCATTAAAAGGGGGAGTCTTGGGCAAATCCATGGAGGATAAGGTCTACTGAAGGCTATCCCTCTGAAGGCTAAGTGGAACCTTCAGCTTCAGAAGCAGTCTACCTCAAAACATCTGCTACTGCAGGAAAAACGGAGGAAGTGGTTTCCCCCACATGCCCTGCCTGTTAGTTTTTAATTCTTCCTGAAGGCATCTAATTGGCTGGTGTGGGGAACAGAGTGCTGGACTAGTTGGACCATTGATTTGATACAACAAGGTTATGGTTAGTAAAAGTGGTTAGGTAAGGTTGCCAAAGTGAAAATCTGGGCATAAAAGTTATTGAGCTTTTTGGGGGAGAGGGGACAAAATTGTTGGGCTTTTCTTTGGGAATCCTAAAGAAAATATATGGCAACCCTAGTTTATGCAAGTGTGCTTTAGCCATTACCAGTCTCTCTTCTCCCTCCCTCCCTCTCTCTCTCTGTGTGTGTGTGTGTGTTCGGCAGATCTAAACCAAATAGGAATTTAAATTGCTCTGGTATACAGCTGGCATCCGCAAATCTATAGGCGGGCCCCAGAAATGGTGTCAGAGCTCCCCCTTCTGGGAGACACAGTGTCTTCATGGGATGAGTTTTTCTAGAGACAAGGAGAACAGACAAGGGTGATTTGATTGTGTTGCCTGAAAGGTGCTTAAATATACCTGCATTTCATCAAAGGTTCCCATGTATAAAACCACATGTTTGAAACATGTTCATGCCCTTCCCCTGACAACCTTAACATATCAAGACTCAAATGTTATTTTATTTGTCGTTTCTGCATCCTCTCTCTTCTTCCAATTTACCACCTTTCTCCATCCTTGTCTCCGCTTTACCAAGACATTTTAAGATTATTCTGTCATCCCCTGATATTTCCCTCCCACTACACAAACAACCCCTCTTGCTTTGCATCGTGACATACCTAAACAACCCACACTGAGTCTGACAGCAGAACAGATTTTGAGATACATGTTAAAAAGCGACATTCAGGCATGAGTCTCCCACACACACGCACTCACTCTCTCTATCACACACATAACACACTATTTCACAGGCAGAGATGGTTCCCTAATTCAGCTTAATTATTATGACAGTTTTCCCACCTTCCCAGCTCACCCCCTAATGTTAATCCTAAACACCTGCAAATGTGCTTATCAAAAAAAGAGAGAGAACCTGACTTTGTATTAGCTGATGCCACAAATATTTCCAAGTTCTTAAATATGGAGTTGTTGGGGAAGGAAGGGGGTAGGATATACAGTGGGACCCCAGGGGCAGGGGAGTCAAAGCAAAGGCCATTCTCAGCAGTCCTCTCTTGGGGGACCAGCTTTTTCTCCCTGCAGGAATCACTGCAAAATAAGACATTTCATCAGGGCAGTTGTCTGGCCCTATTAAATGCTGCCTTAAAGGGATTATACAGTCTCTTAACTAGGCCCTGGAAAGAGAAGTGGGATAAACTTGGGAGCATTTTAATTTAGTACAATTGTCTTGCTGCCAATGAGGGTTGAGCTATGCAAGCAAGGAAGTGTTGGTTCTGATATCGCTAGGGAGATTCGGGCATTTTCCGGGGAATGTGCATCATCCATATTGCAAACCCATCCATGGTGCCACTCGTACACACCATCCCCTTATATCCCCCACTGGTTCCCTTCTATAAGCAGTAGTATCAACACCCACAAATGCACATGCTCAATGTTCACCCACCATTGTTGCCTTTACTCCCAGATGTTGCCCTAGAAAAAAAAGCATTGCCTTTTTTTCATACCCCAAACACATGAACATGAATGCATTAGAACTGATCTTCTCGCACAACCTCCATCACCCTCACAGATGCACTCACATTGCAGCCTCTTACTCACACACATGTTCTCACAGCAATAGCCCTCCTTCAACCCCCCCCCCCGCCCCCTTCATGCAGATGCCTCAATACCTCTGGACAGGCATCCTACCCTATTTCTGGAACCAGTTAAAATGAAGGTACAATCCCATGTGTCTCGTGAGCATGGAGCACACTGGCTGACAGCCATGCTCTGTTGCACACATTTTCAAAAGTGCAAACACAGCTGTCTCACAGGCTTCCTCACACACTCCAACACTCACTTGCTAGGCTCACAGGACCATACACAAGATCCTTTCTCGTCCACCACCCTTACAACACTCCCTCAGTGATTTTCCAAGGTTACATATCCCAATCCTGTGTATCCCAGCTTACCCAAGAGATAAGCACCCTTCTCTCTTTTGCAGGATCCTGTTTTCTTGCCTTTTTTTTTTCAAAATGAAGGAACTGCAGAGTCCTGAGGACATGAAAAGTGCAGTAAAAGGAAGATGAGGGAAAATGTGTGCAAAGCATTTTCTGCTGAGTGATTAAGGAGCTCTAGTGATGGATAACCCCCCACCCCACCCCCATCAATGGCTGGAGGAAAACATGGACAGTGCATCCTGCTAGTAGTAAGGGATGCGAGAGGTGAAAGCATATCTATTCATTTCTTAAGATTTGATCTGTACAGACAAGAGGGGCAGAGCTTGCCACAAAGTCCCTGGCAATGATGTCTGTGTATGTGGATGAATGACTGTGCATATCAGTTCAGGGCTGAGAGTAAGGGATACCCAATCAGGAGAGGGAGAATGTCACACCCTCCCAAAGAATTGTGTGTATGTGTCTGCTGCATGTGTTCTTGTTTGCATGCGTGGTGTGGGGGGAAGCGAAGACAGATCTCTCTTGTTTGGCCATTGTTATTTGTATGTGCAACAACACAGTGTGGAAGTTTTGGGTGTGCAAGAGATGAGAAGGGGAACCTGCGTGCGACTGAGTGCAGAATGAAGCATGCAAGTTGTGTGCAACTGGGGCTGTCTGTGCAAGGAAGGAAACTGGGTGGGGATACATGCCATGCTTTTTTTTTCTTTTTAAAAAAACACGTTTAGGGATACTCTCATTTTCACTCAAGAAAATCACCATTTTATAGTTCAAATTGGTGAAAATAAATACAGTAAATGGACAAAAGTACAAAGATTCAAAAAATGTTTAGGGGTATGTGTACCCCTGCATCCCCACAGGAAAGAAGCACTGGATACATGTGCATCCATAAAAAAAAATGTATTTTATGAGAGAGGAGAGAAGAGGAGAGCTTTCTTTGGACAATTTATGGAAATGGAAGGGGGACATGGTGAAACTTTGTGTGCAAGCAACCATAATGCAAAGTAATAAAGTCTGTGTAGCTCTCTCTCTGTGTATGTGTGTGTGTGCACACATGCACATTTGAAATACAGAGAGAAGCTGTCTGCAATACCTTAGCATGCTTGTGAATAGCAGGCAACATCTACGTGACCAGGTGGCATGTGTATCTGTGTGCATATAAAAGAAAAGGTGTTGATGGCAAAGTGTGTGTACGTAATACAAACGTGTGTGTGTGTGTGTGTGTGTGTGTGCCCATGCATGCCAGAATAGGCCACCAGTGGTGTGTGCCTGTGCAAGTCAGAGAGAGACACCAGCTATGCGTTATGAAAGGGAGACAAGCACCAATTCATGCGTTGTGTGAGACAAAAAGAAGACGACCTCTGTGAATAAATGTACTGCCTCGTGTGTGTGTGTGTGTGTGTGTGCGTGTGTACGTGCGTGCGTGTGCACACACACACACACTCATTAGTATCAGTCCATGTATGTGTTCATGTGTATAAAAGATAGTCCTGTGAGAGAGAGGGAAGCAGGCATGGTAAATTGGTGTATAGGACCATCAGCAGTGGGAAGGATGCTTGAATCTACCCAGAAATAGCTCTCACTCCCTCCAGAGTTCTTGCTAATCTCTTCTTCCTTTGCACCATCAGCCTACCTCTCTGTAACTCTTCTCAGACCAGCTTAACTCCTATTAAGAAAAGATTTCTCTCCTCTGGGTGGGACACGCTCCATCCCCCATCCTTTCCCCTACAGCTGTTATTTGGGGGTAGCGAATCTTTATACTGGAGTGGTTTGTCAATAGCCTTCTCATTATACTATGGCTTATGCATCAGAAGTAGCACTGAGCCTCTGTCCACAGAGAGAGAGAGAGAGAGAGAGAGAGAGAGAGGTGTGTGTGTGTGTGTGTGTGTGTGTGTGTGTGTATACATACTTCACCGCACCACCACTACCACGATGGACCACCTTCCCATTAAACCCCTGAATATATATTCTATGACCCTCCAGAGAATGGAGGAATGGCACAGTCTCCATCCATGCTGCATAAATTATTTAAAAGGCTGGCAAAGCTGAAGTTTAGCTTTCAGCTTGCTTCCACTTCCTAAGGTGCCCCCTCCCATCCTGGAGTGCTCCCCTTAGAGACTCCTTTCCCATGCATGCATGGCACCCTGCTGTTCCAATGGATAGATAAATAGATAAGAAGAGACCCACTGAATCAGACCCCAACATCCAGCTAGTCCAGCATCCTGCTTCCCACCGTGAACAGCTAGACAGACAGACCACTCTCCCCACATCTAATTTTAACACAATTCCTACCTAGTCTCCCCACATACCAGTGGGGCAGGGTGAGGAAGTAACCCCCCCCCCCCAGTCTGGAATTCAAAGCTTGGATTGTCACTCTGCAAACCAAACACAGCAGTCTATTAAGCAAAGAGGACATTGTCTCCTTGGGGACTCCCCCCCCCTCCAGGACTCTATTAGACTCTGTCCTGATCAATATATCTTGGCATAGACATCACGGGGGGATGGCGGCTGGACTGCGGTGGGGGCGCCGAGATTTTGCAAGCCCTCTCTTTCCATGCAGTTTGGTGAGATGCTACTTCAGCCTGAGCATAATGTGTGATTGCACTGCATGAAGCAGCTGTACGTGTACACACACACACACACACACACACACACGTCCACCAAACACGCATACTAGCCTTTCCCTCCTTGCCGGGAAGTTTCCTTCAAAAATTATGACCCGAGATCATGACAAATCATGACAGCCCAGCAGAAATAATTCTACAAGGGTGTGTGTAGAGGCTGAAAGAGTTTTACACTTATACACACGGACACACGGACACACGACAGATCTCGTCTGGGAATTGCACTACATACAGCCTGTGAGCGATTAGGCACCTGAACACACACGTACAGGTCTTGTCTATGTTGTGTTGTGTTGCGGTCCGGCACACGCAAGCCCAGAGTTTCTGCGCGATTTTGTACATCCAGTACATCCACCATTTAACCCTTTGCTTACTAAGTAGGGGGATACGAAACTGCAAAGCGAAGTGTATGGGAACTGAATCCCTCAGATTTTGGCTGAGTGAATAAGGAAAGATGAAATCCGGAGAAAGATTGGAGCGATGGAAGGATATATTTTTTTTTTGGCGGGGTGGGGGGGGAGGCAGCGCTGTTAAGGAGTGTGAGAGAGAATTCGGAAGAGAAGTCTGCCAGCCATAGAAGAAGAGCGCTGCTGCTGGATCAGACCATTTTAGTCCGGTTTCCCACAGTGACTACCAAGATAGAGAGGCTAGATAACGAGGAATGCCTACGGGAGTTCTAGAGGGCGGCCCCACGAGAACAAGCTGGCCGATGTTGCGGCTGTCTGTGTGGCTGTCTGGCTGAGCAGAGTCAAAATAATAATAGTAAAATGCCTTTTTCCCTTACCGGATGTTAGTGCCCCTCTCTAGCGGAGATCTGGTTTCTCATTCGGCTCGGCAGGAACTTGTGGTGCGAGCCCTTCTGGATCCAGAGCGCATAGTGGGCGATTCTCCGCTGATGCTGCAGGCGTAGGAAGACTGGGGCTTTAGCAGTCCTTTTCATGCTCAGACAGAGAATCCCTCTCCTCGCCCCGGATCCCAGGCATTAAAAGGCAGAGATGCAAAAAGGAAGAGGTGTGGGGAATAGATGAAAAAGAAAATCCGGATGTTATTCCTTCCCTCTCTCCCCCACCTTCTTTTACCTATCCTTCTCCAGTCCTCTTTCCTTGTGTTCTTTCTGTATGATTATTATTATCCTTAATCCCCTCCCTGCCTTCCTCTGATGGATCAGTTTGCAGCCACCGGGGGCGAAACGAAGGCGCAAAAAGCAGCACAGAGAGAGAAGGTGGGAGGGAGGGAGGGAGGCGACCGAAATGAGCAAAGGCTGGAGGAAAAGGCGGGGCCTCGGTGCCGTCAGGGGCGGAGCTCTCGGCCCGGCTGAAGAAAATGAATGGGTAGAGGGAGGGAGGAGGGCGGGGCCGAGAGCCTGGAAGGGGGCTGGTCCTAAGAAGTCTCTCACTCCCTCTATCATTGGGACGTGGGAGCGGGGGCTGCGTTTTGAAACAGGGATGTCGGGGAGGGCATAAAAAGAAGACAGGGGTGCTGGCCTGTGAGATATAGGGGGACCCACCCCTTGAGATGTGGCATGGGGTGGGGGGGAGGAGAGAGGTGTGCGCTTTTGAGGAGGAAGGGGAGGTTTAGAGCCTACTGAGGAGTGGGCTTCAAGAGTCGCTGGTGTGTCCGTGGACACGAATCGTTGGATTAGATTTGGGCGGGCGAAGGCGAAGCGACTAATTAGAGAAACCTGCTGGATATAGTAAGCATCACAGGAAATTGAGTGGGGGGGTCATCTGTTTCTCTCTCTTCGTTTTCCATTGTGTTTCTATAGTTCCCATTTCTATGCAGTTTGGCTTTCTGTTCTATTCCCTCTCTCTCGCTCCTCTCAGCTTGTCTGCCTCTTGCCCCCGTTTCATTCCCTATCTTTGTCTTACTAGGTCCTCTTTCTCCCTCCCTTTGTGTACAGTCTTTGTCTCCCTCCCCTAAAGTCCAACCACCCTGTTCTCTGCTCATAAATTCCCTCCAACAAGCCATCCATCCAGATATCTCTCTCTCTCTCTCTCTCTCTCTCTCTCACACACACACACACACACACACACGTCCTAGCTATCTCCAAGCAGCCTGATCATCCACTGGGTTCTCTTCCTATCAGCCTCTGTGAGGATTCTTCTACCTCCCTTGTTGCAGCCTTCTTTAAGGAGAAGGGCCATATCTCAGTGGAATGGCATCTGCTTTGCATGCAGAAGGTCCCAAGTTCACTCCCTGGCATCTGCAGTTAGGGCTGGGAAAGACTGTGCCTGAAACCCCCAGAGAGAACATAAGAAAAGCCTGCTGGATTGAGCCAATGGCCCATCTAGTTCACTCCCTGGCATCTGCAGTTAGGGCTGGGAAAGACTGTGCCTGAAACCCCCAGAGAGAACATAAGAAAAGCCTGCTGGATTGAGCCAATGGCCCATCTAGTCCAGCACCCTGTTCTCACCATGGCCAACCAAATGACCATGAGAAGCCCATGAGCAGAAGCTGAGCACAACAGCACTCTTTCCTCCTGTGGTTTCATAGCCATCAGGTTTAGTAGCCATTGAAAGCTGCTGCCAGTCATTGTCGGCTGGGTGGTTCAATTAGACAACTAGGTATAAGTCAGCTTTCTGTGTTCCTTTGTTCCTTCAGGGATGACACTTTCCTCACTGAGGCTCTGTTTGACTCAGGAAGGGAGATGTGAAGTGTTATGTTTTCTGCATGATCTTCCTCAGCTATGATGGGGGAGGTTAGTTAAAGGCATATACAATGGCAGAAAAGGAAATGTGAGTGACTGATTGAGAATAAAAATAATTGAGCTGGAGCTGGCCCTGCAAGGCTATCAACCTTCTGCACAATGAAGGAAGCCCAGGGCAAGAGCCTCACCATACAAGTGGCTGCCTAGCTCCAGTGACAGAGAGCCCACAATTTCTCTAGGTGCTTGGTTCCCGTGTTGAAATGCCTTAACCACCAAAAAGCATTTATTTATTTTACTGCCAAGTAACCTTATAAATAGGGTTATCTGGTTGAAACAAAAGTGGGGGTTGGAAAACATAAAACTAGACAAGACAAGCACATATAATTATAGTACAGCAGTAAAAGGTATCAAAGTAACAGAAACACAACCAAATCTACCTAGTTACAATTTAAGTTCATTAGCAGGATTTCTGTCACAGGCTCACTAGGTGGCTTTAAGCCAACCACTCTTTTTCAGTCTCAGTTTTCCCATCTGCAATATGGAGGGCTAATAATACTGACTTGCCTTAGAGATTTGTTCATTACAACTAGACAAATGAACATGAAGCAGTGTCATTACCTAGAATATGTCCTCCTTCTGCTCCTTCTGGAATCAGGATGTTCCATTTCTGGAAGCAGACAAAATGCCAGGGAAGGGTAGGGTGGAGGTGTGGTCGGGTTTATTTATATAAACGACCCCTGAAAGGGCCATGTAGGAGTTGTGATTAAGAATATAAAACAGGCCCTGCTGGATTGAACCAAAGGCCTACTCACCATTCTGTTTCCTACAGTGGCTAGCAAGATGCCTCTTGGAAGACCACAAACAGAACATGAGCACAACAGTATTCTCCCACTGTTGTTCCTCATCAACTAGTATTCAGAAGCATTCTGCCCACGATTTTGCAAGATTGATATCATGAGTGTGTAATCAACTTGTTGAAGCTAAGAAGATCTGGGTCTGATCATTGGTTGGATGTGTGACTTCTGGGAACTGGATGATCATTGCCTTGGGTTCCATGATGGAACAATGATGCATTATACATGTAAGCTCTTTTTGTTTCAGAAAGTAGCCCCATGTTTCCAGGAACTGAGACATAACTCAAATAGTTTTTGCACAAAAGAGGTCACCTAGCCCAGCCTCCTACTTAAGTGCTAGATCTGCAGTTCAGAATGACATATAGCTATCTAGCCTCTGCTTAAACACTTCCAGTAAAGGAGCATATGTTATGTCTTGAGGCAGACTGTTCCACATCCAAACAGTTTTTACCATTAGGAAGTTTCTCTAAATATTGTTTCCAAAATTTTATTCATCTGAACTTCTCACTGAAATTTGGAGTTCCAAATAACTCAGTAGCACTTTCAATGTGGAACAGAAGCATTCGAATTCCTCAGTTGTTCCATTACTTTTATATAGAACATATTTTATATGGATCAATGTACATATTGTGACTCCTTCCGTTCATTTGTGTCACCACCACCCTCCATATGCAGCATGAACACACTAGCTATGCAAATATGCTGATTGATAAAACACTGCAGAAAAGGAATCTTCAAATGTCTTGCTGATGTATGGGCACACTTGTGTGCAAAGTTGTGGTTAGGGTTTTGTGCAGTTAAAACATTCCATAAAAAAGAATCCCAATACAATCAAGAGCAGTTATTTATTTATATATGTATGCATTTATTTATTTAAACATTTTTATACCACCCAATCAGCTGTGTCCTCAGGGCGGTTCACATATTAAAATCAATTGTGTAAAATCAATCATATGTAGCATTCTATTAGCATTGCTTTTTTCACAGTGCTTCATAAATAATGTCAGGATTTGTGGGAAATTCAACTGTATTGACAGAACTGAATGCCACAGCAAACTCCACAGCTTGACTCTGAGCTCTGGTTGTGTATGCTCCAATTCTGCAATGAATGTTAGAAATTATTCTACTTAAACCTGAAATCAGGAGGAGTGAACACAGATGCAGAGGGAATGAGAGGAAGAAATGATTGGAAGGGGTGGAATCCTCTAATCCCAATTTGGATGCTTCTGCCGCCTGTTTTGCTGCCTCTTGTGGTTTTGTTATGTTATTTGTGGCTTTTATTGTTTATTGCTTATTGTCTTAATGAATGTTTTGCTGTTGTTTTATTCTGTTTTGATTACTCGCCATATGCTTTCATTAGCTGCTTTGCAGATCCCTGCAGGATGGAAAGGCGGGATATAAATGTTTCAAATAATGCATGAACTGTGCACATCAGTTATTTTTAATTCACTATCCCGTCTCTTGCATTTTCCTCATTTTAGATCCTAAGAAGGTTTTCTCCATGTTTGAGCTTTTTTAAGAGTAGGATGGTGAGAACACTTAAAAACATATCAGTACTGTAAAAACCAGTTCTGAAGGCTGAAGCAGGGTGAACTATAACCCAGGTAAGTCACTCAATGGGCATATGATGTACCTCTGTGCAACTCAAGAGCTTGCTCCCTGCTTTACCAAAACAATGTACAAAATAAAAGCCATTGTGACTGAAAACTTTGCACAGATGTATTGCAGCACCACGGACAGCTCTACAAGGCTCATTTCATTCTAGCCTTTCCAGCACATTGGAGAAGTCCCCGTCAAATTAATGCTTTGGGGCACGGAGTGCACACGAGAATCTACTTTGCAGTTGCCTTCCCCAGCGAATAAGTGGAGGATTCCTGCAGGGCACCATGTCCCAAGCACCTTCCCCCATCCCCTTGGGGCCATATTTTTACACATCCAATATGTTTAATTTAATTGATCCTCATATCGATTCAGGGCTGAATTTGGTGTTTGTGTGTTCCAGCTCATAGGAGGAGCAGTGCACAGCCCTTATTAGAACCTGACATTGTCAAATGAAGCTGAAAATGAAGAAGGACTTGTTCACCCAGCACATAGTTAAACTAGGAGATTTGCTGTTGCAAGATGTGATGATGGTTGCCAACTCGGCTTTAAAAGTGAACTACTGTAAACAAATTTGTGGAGGATATTGACATATATCAGTCTTCTCCAACCTAATGCCCTTCAGGTTTTTTGGAGTACAGCTCCCTCCAACATGGCCAATGAATCCAGCTGAGGGCTCCAGGTGTGGAGGCGTGTTGTATATTACCTCCATTATCAGACACAGTATACATCTGAATACTAGTTGCTGAGTATTAGGAACGGGAGAGTGTTGGTGCCCTCATGTATTTTTCACCTGTTTATCCACTGAAAGATACAAGATGCTGGACTACATAGCCCTTTGGTCTGATCCAGCAGGAATCTTCCAATGTTCTTGTTTGAGAGCCCTGCTCTAAATTATAATGTTGGTGGTGTAACACTAAGGATGGATGTATGTATCAATTTTTATTTCTCTCCATTTCTCATTTTTTCTAAGCTTAAACTCAGTTACCCATTTTTCCATATGGGTTTGTATTTTAAGAAAGAATAAAAAGTTCTCATGAAAAATCACCAACATTTTAGTATGAATTTAGTATACACATTTTTGGGACACAATTTTGCACATGTTACGCTAGCATATACATTTTGGCCCACATTACTCAGCTGGAGAACTGCATTCCAAAATTCAGAGCAATGTGGATTTTGAAATATTGCTGTGTTTTGGAAAGTACAAATTAGGGTGGTTCACTTTTAAATGTGAACTGATCCAAATTTCTCTCCCATCTTGATTACACACAAGCAATCAGCTTGTGTTCCTGGTTCTAGCCTAGCCACAGCTTGATGTCATGAGAATGTATTTCTACTTTTGGGAATTTTAAGGACAGAACTACCTACTTTGTATAGAAACTTATTCATTTATGCTACCATAGTGGCAATAATGTTACTTGCCCCAAAATGGAAAGAAGCAGAAGTCCCGGCAAAGGAAGAATGGATACAAATACTTATGGAATATGCAGAAATGGCAAAATTTACTGGAAGAATAAGAAATCAAGATAACAAACTTTTAATAAAAGTATGGAAATGGTTTATTGAATATTTACAGATAAATTGTAAACAGATAAAAACATTAGCTGGATTGTTGTAATGACCTGCAGTTTTATAAGGGTATATATTTACAGTAGATAATTAAATGAGCAAATTAAGTTAATTTGGATATGCAGAAGATATTAAAAATAAATTTAAGGAATCACAGAAAGAGGGGGAAGGAAGTCAAGTTTTGTAAAATTAACTTCTTTAAAATGTACAGTTAAAAAGTGATTGTAAAATTAGTGAAATGTATGAATCTGAAAAGAACAAATATTTTTTAAATAAAATAAAATAAAATAAAAAGGAGAATGTATTTCTACTTGTTGCTTTTACTTCTGCTTTGAAGCTTAAAGTTCAAGCTGTTCCTGCTGCCCTTAAAATCTCCCTAATTTTTACCATGTGCTCGAAATTCACACTCAGCTACAAAACCCACACACCTTTGTTTAAATGCTGGTGCTCTGTGACTTTTATTTATTGCGTTTTCTGGATCATGGTGATATTGTCAACCACCCAATCAAAAGGCTGTTTGTCAGGATTCTAAAGAGATTCCTACAGGATTATGCACATCCTATCTTGACATACAAACCTGGCATACCAAGTGGAATGGTGGTTTTAAAACATAAAAATAAACACACACACACACACACACACAACTGTCATAGAAGTCTGCAATTTGGACAATTTGTTTTTTTGTTTATTTTAAGCCCCATTGCCTTTTTGTAAACTGGCACACTCCCAGTGGAGAGTCAGCTGAGAAAATTGAACTGAAAAACATGAACGCACAGTGCAGAGAGTGTGTATAAGTGTCCCTTATTCATGAACAGGGAAAGAAAAGAGGTGAATGCAATGCTAAAAGAAAGCAAGGAGAGAGCAAAAATTGTCCCTGAAATTTCTCTATGCTATTTGTGGGCAGCAAAAAACTGGTTGTGGGAGCTGAAATTCTGCAATAGTCTTTCTCAGAAAACCTTCTGAGAAATTTAACTTCATTTATTGTGGCTATGAAATTCTCTGGTAAATTTATGTTATTTTACATAGGGATGGAGAAATTTTGGGTTCTCTCAGTTTCTCATTCTTCTACTGAAAAGTTCAGTTTGCCTTATTTCTCCATCAGTTTTTATTTTATTTATGAAAGTCCTTATGGAAATACGCCTGCATGTTAATACATTTTTAAAAATGCTATGTGCACTAATGCATGCATTTTTATGTGCACTATTCCCCAGTATACATGTACATTTGTGTTCATTTTGTTGGCTGGAGAACTGTATTGCAAAGGAAATGTGACTTGTTAAGCTCAGCTGTGTTTTGGTTCACATATTAAAAGCATAAGAAAAACCTTTCTAGATCAGGCCAATGGCCCGTCTAGCCTAGCATATTGTTCTTACAGTGGCCAACAAGATACCTCTGGGAAGTCCACAATCAGAACAAGAGACCAATAGAACAAGTAGAACCAGAATCCAACAAAACTTTCCCCACCTGCGATTCCCAATGACAGCCATTCAGAGGCATGTTGCCTCCAACAACGAAGACTCTGTGTTCCCTTCTAGTGATTTTGCTAGACTGGAATGTGGCCCCCCAGAAGGTCACCCACAAGGGAATGTGGACCTCAAGTTGTTATCCATTTTCCCTCAGTCCTGCCACTTTCCTAACCACAAAAATCTGTTTTGTGTTGTTGTTTTGAATAGCTGTGCCAAAGAGCTTCAATTCACTTTGCTTGTGCAAAGCTAATTTTTTTAATATGCAGCTCAATCACTCTTGCTAAATACTAAACTGTCTAGAAGTGACCTGTGTATTATTCTTGTGTGCGCTCCATCATATTCCCTCCCACACACCATTATTTTAGCAAGCAATACCATAGGGGGACTAAATTTGGCCTCAATACAGGGTTTATTGTGCAGGAATCAGTCTCTTAGGCAGAGGCAACATTTTTGGTTGGATGTGAGCCAACCAAACATGAGTGGGGAATATAGCTATAGCCACAGCCATTTGCAAATTAAAAGGGGATGGTCCAGAGATTTATGCAAGAATAAATTAATATTCAATATCTATCTTAATGCTCTCTTAGGCACTTCAGGAAAACTACTCAGTGCCTCACCATGACAAGAAGCAGATCCAGGAGCATTTATCCAGGGTTGGGATAAAAAGTTTTCCTATATTTCATTGCTTTTTATATTATTTATTTGCAGTATTTATAAGAAGTCCTTCACTATGCAGTTCCAGAGTGGGCATACATGCAGCATTAAAATAAAAGCTGAAAACAATTCTAAAATCTCATATAAATAAAACAAGTAAAACTATAAACCATCAATAAACACTCTTCATGAAAACAGGCAAAGAGATAATTCATTTAACAGAGTTTCAGATGATTAGGCCACTTAGGAAGCCCCAATGAATTAAATAGGATGCACTTTGGAGTATACATGGTTTGAAGCGTGTTGTATACATGACCCCCTCCCAAATACCTTAGTGAAACACTAGCAATGTTGGTACATGATGCACCTCAGTGGCGAGATAGAGGACAGAGAGGGGTGTGTGACTGTGTATAGAAACTAGTTTCCTATACAAAGGTAAAATTTGCATCTGTTGCACTACCCAGTTTTGCCTTTGGCCCCACCCACCGCTGGCATTTATCCCTCAGAAGGTTGCCCAGAAGGAACTGTAGCCCTCAGTCTGAAAAATGTTCCCTATCCCTGTACTAAAGTCATCTTGTGCATCAGGCACCACCAAAGCTTCAATCATCACCTTCAACAACTTATTTCTTCTGTCTTCCATGTTTCCATTGCACACAGAATGATTAAAAAAAAACCACTGCAAAAGGGAAAAGGGAAAATTGCAACCATCCAGTTTTCAGACAATTAAGGCATGGGCCATAAACTGTTATTTAAGGTATTACATTCATTCATTCATTCATCCATCCATCCGTTTTCATTCATTCATTCATTTAAAAAGATACGAAACCTAGATCCTCCAGATCTTGTTGCAACTTCCATCATCCCTGGCTATTAGCCATTCTGTCTGGTGCTGATGAGAGTTGGAGTCTGACATCACCTGCAGTGCTACAGGTTCCCTATCCCTGATTTATAAATTTGGTTTTAGCCCCCTTTTTGGTTTTATCCCCTTCAGACTTACGAACAACAGAAGAGGCATATACGCTTTCTGCAATTGCAGAGATAACTTCAATAAATGTGTAATACCTGCAGGAATGTAGAAATATAGATGAGTAGAGGAAAGGTAGTTAGATAGAAAGGAGGAGGAGGATTCATTAGGGTGATGAAGCACCAACCTCAGTCTGCTTTCAGCCAGAATCCACCTATCTACCTTTGTACTTACAACCAGTCTGGAGGATGTCACTGCCTGTCAACTTTCTGCTTCTTAGATTCAGTGCTGCACTTGCACATTGCAGTAGGAAGGAGTACTTAGTTGCCTCTGTTTGTCATCATCTCTGACTCCACCTATAGCTGATCTTCCAATCTTCTGTATTTCCAGTCCCAAGGGCATCAGCCAGCACTGTGTAAGGGGGGGGGGGGGAGATGGAGGGAGGGAGGGAGAGAGAGAGAGAGAGAGAGAGAGAGACTTTCATTGGATAGTTGCAAATTTATTTATTCAGTCATTCTTATATCCTTCCCTTTCTCCAGTCTGGAGTTCAGTGCAGCCAACAACCAAAGGACAAGCAATAACCCAAAATAACACATCATATAAACCACAAAGTCATAACAGCAACAATCTGGCGACGAAACATATCAGTAAAACTGAACCTAAAATTAGTTTGCCCATTACACAAATGCCTAAATTATAACTAAACAAATTGCATGCCACAAAATCATTTTGTCGTCCAGACCCTAAATTGCCTGTTGACTGCAAGGTTTCTCAGTGTAGCATTTCCACTAAAACTAAGAGGCAGCCTTACCCAACGCCAGTGCCTTCCAGATGTCCACCTCCCATCAGCCTAGCCAGCACAGCCAATGGTCAGGAATGATGGGGGTGACAGTCTCACAACATATGCAGGGCGTCAGGCTGGGGTTGGCTGAAACAGACTCTTTGTAGCTTCAAATGGCCATCGCCTGGCCAGGTTTGTCAGAAAGAAATGGTGTGATGATGACTTCTTTTAAAGACCTGGCTTATTGTGTACACTTAGTGCTCTGCCTTTAACAGGCTTATGCCACCATTAAAGCTTCCTGGGTGGATAAGCATGCATTGTGCTGCTATAACGCTGACCTAATTATCTTTACTGTGGATTTATTTAACAGGTTTATTTGAAAAGGGTTATTCTTTAAATGTCTGATAACTGATTTGTTATAACTCCTTTTAATGAGCCTCTGTCTTTCTCAAGGAGGCTTAAATCCCTTTCTCGGCTGCGGGGAGAGGCATCCATCGCACTGGTGAAAACTCGATTGTACTGTGTTTAGTCTTTTGAAAAAGGTTTAGTCTTACACTGGATATTCATTTCACCAGGCAGCTGCAGAGGTAGGGATCTGTACACCGAAGGATCTCTATTCATCTTTATCTTTCACTGAATAGAAATGGAGGGATAAAAGAACTATCATACTAATTTAAAAAGCAAGTGTGTGTGTATTAGAAATGTGAATCCTGATGAGATTTGGAGAATGAAAAGTCAAGCTTTGCAACAAAAGGTAGGCAAAATCTCTATGCTTTTTTTGTTTTGTTTCAGATCCTACCAGGTCTCAGTCTGAATCAGTCGCCACCCCTCCAACACTAAAAGGCTTGCTTATATGTGACACTGAACACAGATATAAGCTGTCTCTGCACATGCAAAATGTTTGTGGGAAAGAGTGTACACTTGCTGATATGTACAGCTCAACTGTTGTGTAAATAGGTACACAGAATGTACACATGTTGAATGTTCCAGGTGATTAACTATGCCAGCTCAACTATTTGTGTAAAATACTTAGATTATGCATGTAATCTGTCATAGTCACCAGCTCCTGTGAGCCCACCTCCCTTCACACACACACACACACACACACACAATGCTTGAGGGGGCTGTCTCCCCAAAGTTGATGGGCATTGCTGCCTTTCTTTCTTTTCTATGTTCGGACTTTCTCAGCAAGCCCTGTAAACAAACTGTAAAAGTTTGCTGGGTGGCAAGAGTGCTGGGATTGGGCAAGAGCCTCTGATATCATTTTTTTTTTACAGCCCTTTTAATTGGAGTGGGTAGAGAAAGAGACAGAGAATGCAAGCTAGGAGCAGGAGCGGGGTTTATCTGGCCCCCCCAACATATTTTATTCAAGTTGGTGCCTCTGTAATCTGTGAACACTTCTAATGATAGCTCTAACTAGATAAACTGTATTTATATGTTGGACTTGCTCTTCCCGGTTTGACTTGTGTGGGAGGCAAAGGCGATTTTGCCTCCAACCCCTTATAAGAGATGGAAAACTGGAAAGAGGCTGTCTAGTTAGTTGCCATGCATAGCCAATTCTTCCAATTAGAGGTAAGGATCAGGGCTGGACAGTGAGCAGTACAACACAACTAAGGAAAAAAAATCTATGAAATAAAACCAGAAGGGAGGACCAAGTAACAACAAAGGATAATAAGCTTTCAGCTGTATCTGATGTTCTCTATCTGCCAGCACAAGGGTTCCTGTGCAAGAGGCTGGATAAGTTTTAAGGTTGTACTTATGGAAACTCACTGCAGAGCAGATGACACAATGTATTGGGCAACAAAGTTACCAGCCACTTGCATATGCTTTCATGAAATCATAGAAACGTAGGGTCATAAGGGGACCCCAGGGGTGATCTAGTCCACACCCTGCAGTGCAGGAATCATTGCTTTCCCTTGCACAACAATCTTCCAAGTGCAGCAAACATTTCTCCAGAGAAACAAGCATATTGCAAAATAACTTTAGCTTAGTGCTACGTTGCCTACAGCCCTTGGACTGTAAACAAAATTATGCATCAGCAGCAATAATTGTCCTAAATAATAATCTACTAATGAAAATGAGACTCACCTAGATGTTTAGTGGAGATCAGCCTGGAAAGGCCCAGAGCTCAATGGAAGAGTGAATGCATTGCACATACACAAAACTTCTTGGTAATGTGTCTCACAAGCCTAGAGGAAAAGTAGAAAGTTGCATGTGTGTTAATGTGTATAGAAACTAGTCTACTGTAAAGGTAAAGGTAAAGGGACCCCTGACCATTAGGTCCAGTCGTGACCGACTCTGAGGTTGCGGCCCTCATCTCGCTTTATTGGCCAAGGGAGCTGGCGTACAGCTTCCAGGTCATGTGGCCAGCATGACTAAGCCACTTCTGGCAAACCAGAGCAGCGCACGGAAACACTGTTTACCTTCCCACTGGAGTGGTACCTATTTATTTACTTGCACTTTGATGTGCTTTCGAACTGCTAGGTTGGCAGGAGCAGGGACCAAGCAACGGGAGCTCACTCCGTCTCAGGGATTCGAACCACCGACCTTCTGATCGGCAAGTCCTAGGCTCTGTGGTTTAACCCACAGGGCCACCTTCTACACCTATTATTTTGCCCACTTTTGGCTCTGATTGTGTCCTGGGAAGGTTGCCCAGAAGGGAAAGTGGACCCCAGGCTGAAAAAGGTCTCCCTTTTCCCTTACTTGGTTCCATAGACCAATGGTTCGGACTCACTCTATATAACAAAGCTTCCATGCTGTTGTTAAATTTTCAGATAAGGTTGGAGTTAGATTTTATAATCTCCCTCATGAAGACTCTCCCCTCTCTGAAATGCCAAAAACTGTTGAAGAATATACACTGCAGAGACAAACTCTGCAGAATTATTGTGTTGCAGGACCCTTAGTAAAGAAATCAAGCTGGATTTGTGATCAGGAATGCAGCAGAATTTTGTTTAGTCTGTCTTTTAAAGTGAACTGATCTCAGGAAGAACTTTCTGATGGTAAGAGCCATTCAACAGTGGAATGGACTCCTTTGGAAGGTGGCGGACTCTCCTTTATTAGAGATTTTTAAGCAGAGGTTGGATAGTCCTCCTCTGTCTTGGATGCTTTACTTGATATTCCTGCATTACAAGGGGTTGGATTAGACCCTTGGGGTATCTTCTAACTCTACATTTCTATGATTCTTATAAGTTCCTGGGACTTATGAGAAGGTAAGAATGCAGTTAAGAAATAGATCGCACACTTTAGAATAATAGAATCCAAAATGTTTGTCCAGCTCAGCATCAATGGAGAGGTTGCTGGCTATGGCGGAACCCAGGTAGACAAAATGGACTGCCACCTCAAGTGTGTGGTCATCAAGGTGAAGTCTTGGCAACATACAAAAATGCATATTTCAGGAGGAATTGTGCACAAAATGAATATTTTACATCAAGCTTTGTACAATTTAAATGTGAAGCTTTTGTGCACTTGAATGCAGTGAAATTGACACAGAATGGAAATAAGCTGATGTGTCCACCCTGATTGTGTGTGTATTCAACAGGGAAATATTTTATCAGATTGCTGATATGCCATACATAGAGAGCAAAATTTAGCTCAGGTGAAATTCTTGGAGGCCCTTGGCTGACCTCAACTTGATACATTCTCTGTGTGCTATTTGGGAGCAGAGTTAAGAGAAGGCAGACTCATGGTGCTGCAGGGCGATAGTCTTGTTAGATCTTGCCTGCAAGTGGGAGGGCTGGGCCATTTGATAAATGGCTCCATAGTGTAGTCTTCATGGCTGTGGATAAACATCTCCCCAGCAGCTCTTTGAACTACTGACAAAAGCATTCCTTGCATCTCCTTGAGTCTTCATTCTTATGATGTCAGCTCTTCCAGTATTACTTACCTCTTTGGGGAATGTATGAATGCATAGCCATCTATCTTCTAAAGGAACGTTAACCTTTCTTAACAGGCTTGCGGCAGGACTGAAGGTGTTGGAGGTGACTGGAGAACACTGCTTAATTTCTAAAACCGCTGTTGACATGATCTAATCCTGCCTAGACTAGAAACACCTAGCTCCCCAGTGCCGTACCTTTAAGGACTGTTCATGGGTCACTTGTTAGGGTGAACTCTCGGCCCATGCTCTAAGTTGCTCTTTTCATAATTTACTTCAGGGGTTTGGGAATCAACCACACTGTTAAAAAGCAGATCTCAATTTTATTTGCCCTATGAGCAGGTAATGGTGTAATGCTTTCACGAACAAAGACAAACACCTAAAGCCTAAATAGCTTGACATTAGGATATCTTAAAGGCTGTTTATTCCCAGATGATACTTCCTTCTCACTCAGATTGTCAGGGAGACCCTGCACAAAGTTGATAGGGCTGTGGTTGGTGGGTATACAGTAAGGGCATGCCCTGAATAATGAAGTGGATTGGGTGCTTCAGGGCACACCCACACATTACAATGTCAGGATTTATTTCCTCAGAAGGGGAAACCATGCCTACAATGTGAGGATTTTTTTCTTTTTAAAAAAATAAAAGTTAAAGATTCCCTGGACAAAGATTCCCAGATAGATCTGTCTAAAATGCAATAATCTAATCCAGAGGAGCACCTTTTTCCTTAGTGGTAGTAGTAGTAGTAATTAGGATACTAGTAGTATTAGTGGCAGTGGCAGTTGTACTTGGGATAGAGATACTATGGATTGCATCCAACTAAGACTCATTGAAATTGATCAATCTAAGATAGCCATGTCTTTCTGTTTCAATGGATCCACTCTGAGTAGAACTACCATTGGATACAAGCCTGTGATTTTATCCTTTCCTTCCTTTGGTAGGAGTCCAGAATGAGTATAAAAAGGTAAAGGTAAAGGTACCCCTGCCCGTACGGGCCAGTCTTGACAGACTCTGGGGTTGATGCGCCCATCTCACTCAAGAGGCCGGGGGCCAGCGCTGTCCGGAGACACTTCCGGGTCACGTGGCCAGCGTGACATCGCTGCTCTGGCCAGAGCCAGAGCCGCACACGGAAACGCCGTTTACCTTCCCGCTGGTAAGCGGTCCCTATTTATCTACTTGCACCCGGAGGTGCTTTCGAACTGCTAGGTTGGCAGGCGCTGGGACCGAGCAGCGGGAGCGCACCCCGCCGCAGGGATTCGAACCGCCGACCTTTCGATCGGCAAGCCCTAGGCGCTGAGGCTTTAACCCACAGCGCCACCTGCGTCCCCCCCAGAATGAGTATAAACCATGCTAAATGGCACAACAAAATGGAAAACATTTGGTCATCATGAAGTTCTGTACAAAATGACACCTCTAAAGTAACGTACTGATAGGATCTTCTATATCTTTTGCATTTCCTGTATTTGCTGATTCAGTTCTTTTTAAAATGCATATTTTGAGAGAAAATGCACATTTAAATACTACTTAAATGTGAATTTTTGTATGAAGTTTAAAAAGTTACACCACAGACAAATGCAGAAATGGGACAGAACAGAGCAAGTATGTGCAAAAGTGGCTAGAAATTGACAATTTGTCCATCTTTTGATATAACTGAATTGGCTGTGCTTTGGAGTCTTACACTTCAGGAAATAAAAGTGGGATTTGAATGTGTTAATCAATATATATAAAACGTCAGTCATATGGAGGAAATTAAAGACCGTGTGAAAGCATTAGTAAATAAAAAACCGTTATAGTGAAGAACCAGAAACTTTTCCCCACTTCTCCTAATGATGACTGAGCTCTTGAAGCTGTAATACATTTAGAGAAGAAGGGTTTTTGGCAAACAACAGGTGAACTCTTTCTATATGGGATGAACTTGACATTCACAAGGTTTTGGGTTTTTTTGTTTCTATTTTTTTGCCAATGACTCGGGGTAAAGGGAGAAACACATCTGTCTTCCAAGTGTTTGTTCTTAGCTCATCATGATGCCATTTGCATTAAGACACCACCATGTGCATATACATCCTTGTTTCATTGTTCAACTTTACCTGCCTGACACTCACCCATCACACCTTCCATGGCAGAGAACTGTCTAGGAATTTGACAGCATCATCCTCAGACAGACACATTTGGGAACCAGAGAGCTTTTGAAATCTTAATGTGGGACCATAACCGTACAAAATGTTTCTGAGGGCTATGAAGTATAGAGGCCGGCCACATTACCTTCTGGGCAGACTTTGATGGGCAGATGCCAGTGAGATGTAGGGCGGATTTGATTAATTTTGCATTTAAATCTAAATCTACACAATTCTGAAACAATATGCAACATGAAACACAGCCCTTTTAAATTTGCTGTTATTTGAATTTCACAGTGCTGTTCACTAGCTAAACAGTGTTTACAGAAAATGCACATACTACGTTTGCATGAAAATGAAGATATTAGTGGAAAGAATGTAAAAACGAATTATATTAAGGAAACCTGATTTCAAGAATGCATCCTTTAGTCAAAACTGCATATAAAAATGTATCTATTAGAAGAGATTTGCATTAAAATGCTGAATGGTTTTAATAAGGATTTTTCAAGTTGCTGAATTTCAGTTTGGAAAAATGAAAAACTGGTCCAGGAACCAAGAGGCTGCTTTTTGTGGCAAGAAGGTGAACAGGGGGTGGCAGGGAGGGGGGAGGGTAATAAGAGAGACTTCGATCCTCTCACTGACTACAGCTACCTTCTCTTTCCTGCTAGCTAAGCCTATCACCATCAGACAAGCTAGCCCTAGCAGCTGAGAGCAGCAGTAGTCTTGTGACCTATGCACCTACAGCCAATCTTCATCTCCTGGCTGCAGTACCAGCTACAAAGCAGAGATAGAGCCAGCACTTCTTCAATTGTTTTAATTGTTTGTGGTTTGTTTTTATTGGTGATGGGGAAATGTGTACCGGAGGAGAGGAGTTGAGGGAGCTCCAATATCAGTGATTCAGGGTAGAGGGAAGCATGTTGTGGGAGCTGAGGCAGACCAGATAAGGGGCACAAAGCACAGGCAATTTGTGATTGTGCCATGTGCCAGCCCCTCCTCACATCTGGGAAATTGTGGTTGTCCTATCAGCCACTCCTGTACTTCAGAGCTTAGGGTGAGGAAACAAGCTGGGAGATGCAAGTGGAGGAAAACTTCAGTCAAATGCAATCAAATGGTGGTGAGGGCTGATTGTCAAGCCTACCAGGTGGCAGTGAAGACCCAAGGAAAGCATATACTGCTACCACCATTGTATCTTCATTGTGTCATTCTGGGTAGTATGGGACCTTTCACAATCTGGCCTGAAGGAGGTGACAGAACCAACTGTAACTCACTGTGACATTTGCAAAGCATTTTGAGGATAAAATCACTCGTATTCACAGGGTAATTGCCTCCACTGTTGCAGCAGATGAATCTCAAGGGGTGTCCAGAGCACAGTCCAGTCCTGTTGTGTTGTATGAGTTTCAGTTAGTAACGCCTGAGCATGTGAACAAGGTGCTTGGATCAGTCAGGGTGACCACTTGTGCCCTGAACCCTTGCCCCTCTTGGTCGCTGGCTTTGACCTATAAAGCCCTGAATGGCTCAAGACTGCAATACCTCAAGGACTGCCTCTCCCCATATGAACCAACGCAGACCCAGTGATCATCATCTGAGACCCTCCTTCATGTGCCTTTCCATGAGAGGCCCAGAGAAGAGGTGGCTGCTTGTGGAATGTTCTCCCCAGGGAGGTTCACCTGGTGCCCTTGTTACATTTCTTTAGGCACCAGGCAAAAGTATTCCCTTTCTCTCTGGCCTTTGGCTAATTAAACAATCTTTGGCATTTTAATGTGTTTGTGGTTTTTTTGTTGTTGTAACTATAGTATGCATTTTCGTGTTTTTATAGTGTAAAGCAGCCCTGTGATCATTGGGTGAAGGGCAGTATAGAAATGTAATCAATAAACATATAAAACTGCAACTGGCATATCTTTCTATTCATGGTGGAGGGTGGGACAGAGACAAATGTGTGCAGAGCAATGGATGTAAATCTTACCACTGTGGTCTGCTTTCTACACATACTCACCCACTCCATCCTCCTTCTAGGCAAGCAAGGGGCTGAGTTCACAGTTCACAGTTCAAGGATACAATACAGCTAGGCAAGAAGACTAAAGGCATTCATGAAGCAAGGCAGTGAGGGGTACATCTTGTGGTGGGTGCTTAATCTGGAGACCACAGATGAGGAGAGGAAAGGCAAACTCTTATCTTTCCAGCTGCACTCCTCGGGAAGATGCTACCCTCAGTTTGGCTCAGACCTGCTGGTGTGGGGAGTGTGTGTGCGGTTGTGTGCCAACAATAGTTTCTCCAGTTTGTAAATGAGCCAACGGGTCCCAAAAAGTTAGCAGCCCCTGATCAGAAAGCTGATTGAGCCTCTCCCCCAGTACCCACACTCAAAAGACGAGTGGTGGTGAGGCTGGGACCATGTTCATGACTCTAGCAGGCTAGTCCATTAGGGTGAAGGAGGCACTGCCCCACCAACCTCAGCCAGTCCTCAACCAGCCCTCAAAAGCCTACCTTCTTTCTTCTAACCAGTGCAGGGGGTGGCCTGCTTGAATTCAGCAGGGAGGAGGATGGGGCAAGACTGGTTGGTTGGTTGGTTGGTTGGTTGGTTGGTTGCATTCATATACCACCTTTTCCTCCAAGGAGTTGGTGAATGACCCAAGGCCAACCAATGAGCTTCATGGCTAAGAGGGGATTTGAACCGTTTATCTCCCAGTTCATAGTACACCACTCTAACCATTATACCACACTGGCTCTCATTAACACTGAGTAAGCTGACTCTGTTGTTTTTGTCCATGTAGTTTTCTTGGCAGTGATGCTGGAGTGGCTTGCTGGTTCCTGCTCCAGATGGATCACATTTAGTCAAAACTCTCCACTATGACCTGTTCTTCTTGGGTGGCCCTGCGGGGCATAGCTCATAGCTTCTCTGAGTTATTCAAGCCCCTTCGCCATGACAAGGCAATGATCCATAGTAGGGGCATGCTCTGGTCCATGGGGTCACAAAGAGTTGGACACAACTAAACAACAAAACAACAAAGTTCACTCTGTCATTTGTCTCCCTGTCTTCTGCCCTACTTGCCACAATGGGCACCAGCAACTGATGCTGGATTGGCAGTGGTGTACCTGCACAGCCCTGACCTCACCCGCACTGCCCCACCACAACTAGGTAAGCAGCAGTGACACCACTATCCAGAGAGCAACCCTCCATGCACATTACTGCTGAAGTCCTGTGCTCCTTTGCATCTGGTAATCTCAGCACACACACCCCTGGTTTCAGACAGGGAGTTGTTTTCCCATTAGTTCTGTGCAGAGTAGATCCATTGGCATTAATTGTTGAATTGCATCTGTAAACCATACTGCAATGCAATGTTGAAATTAATGAAACTAAGTTAATTATGCCCATTAACTTCAGTGGGTCTACTTGGAGTAGGACAAGCACTGGATGCCATCCAAGGGAACTGCAGCAGATGACCCTCTCTTTATTTCCACTACTATGACAGGTCTATCACAGAAAGCCCATTGAAAATGGTTCTGTTCTTCCCACAGAGGAATTAATTGCCTCTCAGAAGACCTTGTTCCTCTTCTGCAAGAGTATTCTCGGGCTGCCTGATTTTCTGCGTCGTTTATTTTCAGAGCATTGATTGGAGTCTGCAATTGCAGATCAATTGACGATTTCATAAAATGAAATGAATGGCTGTCAACATTTTAATCAGTACAATGTGATGCATGTGTGACCTTCACCCTTTTTCTTTTCAAGCATGAGTCAAATGCCTCTTCTTTCAGATGACATGTCTTCCCCACTACCACAACCCTTTCCTCTCTTCAAGCATGGCTATTTACAGATGAATTTGACTTATGCTTAATTGGCTACACTAGATAGGGAAATAAATAATATGGATGTTTATCATTTCTTTACTGCAAGCTATAATCCCACAGAGAGGAAGGAATCCATAAGACGTTAGGGAATTGATCAGAGATCACAATTAGGAGGAGCTCAGAATCATTGGGGGATGGGGTGAACAGGATTCAGGTCTCATGGATTCCTTGGTAAATGCATAAGCAAAGAGTTTTCTTGGCAAGTATCTTCACCCCTCAGCAGTGTTAAATGAATTTTCACTTTTTGAAGCTTCACAGACTGGGGCAACGTGTCACACTTGTGACAGTTGTGGTGCAGAACACTTCTTTTTAGGGTTTCAGACAGACAGACAAACAAACAGCTATGCCCTCCACCACAATGCTCTATTCCAGTTTGTGTACACAGTTCAGAGCTAGGTAGACCAATGGTATTCCATGCCCATTGAGCATGCTCAGCCATAACCACTGAGCTGCCCCCTGCTCTGTCATCCTTTCTTTCCTAAAGATTTTGTTGTTTCCTCAACATTGATCAAAATATCAAGAAAGCCAACAGGTTTATTTTTATTTTTATTTATTTTTGTTACTTTTAAAACATTGACTCCCTCAATGTTTCAAACAGGACCCACCATTTTTTTGAGATTATGTTTTTGTGATTGTAGGTTTTTAAAACTGTTTTTAATGGTGCATTTTAAATTGTTGCAACCTACCCTGGGATCTTTAGGTGAAGTGAGTGTAATAAATTAAAATAATGATGATAGCTTTAACATACAAGAAGAGTAAATATAAATCAATTCATAAAGCAGTTCAGCGAGAGTGGAAAACACACTACTTCCTAATAAATCAACTGAACCCAGGAAAAGAAATCAACCAAATTCCTGGGCAAATACAAGATGTTTTCCAAAGGCCCACCAGTGTTGGCACCATCTGAATCAGGGAGGGGAGGGCACCCCCTCTGAAAACACCCTATTCCATGTTTGCAAAACCAAAGAGGCATTATCTGTTAGGGCATGAACTTTCAGCCAGGTCAAGGGGGTCAGAAGGGCGAGAGGGACAATTTTTTGCACCGAACGTTACCCAGTTCAGGACATTCTGGGAGATGATTATGCTTTTCCAAGTCACCTGGGAAGAATCCCCCCCCCCCCGCTCCCATTGCTGTAGGCGTAAATCCCAATGCAATGAATCAGAGTTCTGCCTGGCACCACTGGTCTATTTTCTCATTTCATGTTCTTCCACAGAGAGCAAGGATCTTTCTCTTTTTGCTTCTTCCAAGGGATTCAGCAAGACACATTGGCTGCATCAGAAGACCCTTGAGGCTGATGTGATATATTAAGCGGAGGTGATTTGGGGGTCAAGTGAGCACCTGTTCAACAGCAGCCTCTGGCTGTCTTAGTAACATGGGAAGAATTTATTTGAATAGCTAGGAACTGGGAGGAGAAGATCTTTGCAGGAGTTTGTTTCCCCCCCAGCATGTTAATATGGTTAGGAATAGGCCCCTTCTCCCTTCCTTGGATTCTTCAGACTAAAGAATATGGGAGAAAAAGAAGAGCTCCACTGGATGAAACGAGGCCCCCAGTAGGTTCAATCCTTTGGGGTTCTGCTCTTTTGTTAGGGCTTCCCTGCAGAAAGTGAAGCTGATCATGAAGGAATAGACTGGCACCATGCAGGATTGAATCCTCCCACTTATCAGCTTCAATGAGAAGAAATAAGGAGAAGGCCAGTAGGAAGAAAGAGAGGTCAGATGGACAAGGCACCCACACACTTCAAGTGCTACTTTTGTGAATACACAGCCACCGGGTAGGTAGCTCCAGATCAACCTAACCTGCAGTGATCTTGACCCAACTCAGCCAATGGTCAGAATCCCCCAAGTCAGCCCAATTCAGTTCAGAATTTGGGACTCAGCTGAATCTGGTGCTCTGCCATATTTGTGCCAATGACATGCTGCAAAAAACCCCCACACACTGTCAAAGGCACTCAGCCATATTATTTGGCCAGTGAACATGCTTGGTCTTCATTGAGAAGGGTTTTTTTTTTTAGAAGTGTTCCTCACTTATGGATCCCAACCTCCCACCCCAAAAATGTGTTTTGTATTTCTGCAAGTCTTGAGGTTCCTCCTGTGTGAGAGCAATGCTATGTTGGCTGTTTAGGTAATAGCACTGCCCCCCACCCCCCGGATAGCAGAAATAGCAGGAATGCACTGGTCCATTTCAAAGACATGATCCAGTAATGAAGAACTCCAAAAATCCAGTTGAAAATTTTGGACATGTGCATACAGAAGCAAACAAACACACGTGAAGAACTGCCTTAATCCATTTTTGTAACCTTTGGGAATGTATTTCCCAGTTCCAGGAATCAAAGGGATCTCCTCTCAACCATTACAAATTTCAAGAATCCAGGAAACCAAGAGATCTCACAGCATCTTCATTTCTCTGTTTGTATTTCCGTATCAGAGAATCAGAGAGCCATAAAGGATAGCTGAACCCATCCATACAAATGGGAAACCAGTCAATGCAATTTGGTCTGCTGCTGACCTAAAAGCAATTAAGTCCCCTTTCTACCCACCCAAGTATACGGCCATAAAGCTTTTGGAGGCTGATCAATGGTGACCTCAAAAAGAAGGAAGCAGTGTTACTGGCAGTAGCATGGGCAAGGAAAAGCAGCTTGCTGAGTCCTTTCCCTGCTTAGCTTGAGCTGAACCCAAAAGGGGTCTGAGGTACAGGTGGGGAACCTTAGCTACAGGTCTGGATTATGGCCCTTTCAGGTTTCTCTAACTGGCCCTCGAAATCATCTTTAGGTGATGACCGCTGGCCATACTCCCCTGGCCCCAGTACATAACCCTTAGTTCTGCTCCATGCGTTTCTTGGGTTTCTACCCCCTTGTTTGGAATGTGGAAGTCTGTTCTACATAAGGAGTAAAACTGAACATTGCCAACTACACACTTCTTCCTTTCTGTAATGTATGATGATCAATGGCCTTGTCTATGCTTATTGTTATTTCTCATATGGGGACATGGGTTTTCCAAGATTCTTGTTGTTCAGACCTTGAGATGCAAGAGGCAATGCCTAGGATCTGAGGCGTGGTGCCTTATAGATCAAGTAATAATGAGATGAGATGAGGGTCCTATTCCTGTGAGGAATGAGCGGATGAATACAAGAGAGAGAAAATCGATAACCCCTTTCCCCTCCCACAAACACATTTAAAAGGGGTATCATATATTAATCAGCCAAAGGCCTGGTTAAAGAGGAACATTTTCACCTGGCACCTAAAGGTGTATAATGAAGGCACCAGCCAAACCTCCCTGGGGAGAGCCTACTGGACAACAGATCCCATCATCCCTGGTCACTGGTCATGCTGGCTAGGGCTTATGGGAATTGCAGTCCAACATCACTGGATCTTCTTTATACTGTATTTCACTGTGCAATGGTCACATTTTTGTGCTGATTTTTCCTTTGCAAAAGGGGGGGGGGGTGACTATTACACAGGGAAATATGAAAGTGGGACCATTATGCAAGGAGACAAGTTTTTTTAAAAAATTAACGAATGTACTTATGTTTATATTGATTATTATTTGCCATTAGTATCTGTTTTTAGTACAAGATTAGGATTCATGGAATAGGGTGCAGTACTTGTGAACAGGTAAAGATAAAAGGTGAAAAGTCTAATTCAATGCAAATCTTTTCTTTCTGAGAGTTTAGTGAACATTTTTCCTGT
This sequence comes from Podarcis cretensis, assembly GCF_951804945.1. Classification (NCBI taxonomy): domain Eukaryota; kingdom Metazoa; phylum Chordata; class Lepidosauria; order Squamata; family Lacertidae; genus Podarcis; species Podarcis cretensis. Next base: position 5,231,384 of record NC_137184.1, on the reverse strand, counting down.
CCGAAAAATAAAGTTAACACATTAGTTGTTATTGATTTGTTGAAATAAAAAAAGCACTGGAGAAAATTTACTGCAGTGTTGCAAAGTACAGACTTACAAAATTTAATCTTATGTGTCTGAAGATTCTATGCTGCTATCTTTGGTTTTATTACCAGTATCTGACGTGCTGAACTCAGGGCTACTCATGTCAGATGTGTTGCCTTCAATGCTTCTCTGCCACAGTGTGTCATCTTCAGATCCATCTAGTATATTAGAAATTCCCATCTTTTTGAAGCTTTTGACAACTGTTTCTAATGGTATAAGGTCCCAATTCTTAATTACCCGTGTGCATATTAGATCCAAGGACGGGCGCTTAATATTTCTAGCGGGTGTCAATTAGTGATCACTGCTTACTACCCACTCACTGTAGAAACGACACAAGTGCCCTTTAAAGGGTTTGTTCACACATGCATCCAGCAGCTGCGAGATAGATGTTAGGCCACTGGGAATGACCACCTGCTGCATCCCGTATTTCTGGAAAAGTTGCTTCACTTTGGTCATGGTGTGATTTCAGAAATTATCTAAAACAAGCAGAGCCAGGTGCTTCAGTAAAGCACCCAATCTTTTCTTCCACACAGTTTCAATCCAGTCAACCATTAGTTCTAAGTCCATCCACCCCTTTGCTTGCATTTGCACATTAATTCCGAGGGGAAATTGTATTCCCTTAGGCATTGTTTTCCTCTTGAAAACTGCGTAAGGTGGTAACATCCTTCCACCAGCAAGCATTACCATGCACCACAATTTCTCATTACCACTGGTTCTCATAGATATACTTGAGGATCCTTTCAGTGCAACAGTCCTTTCTGTTGCGAGGCATATAAAAAAACACTGCAGTCTGATCAGCATTACCAATTTGAGATAGTGGGTATGAAGTTTCCTGTTGCATGCACAATACAAATCTATGAATGCTTTAAAGTTTGTCATTGAAAACAGGTGGCAACCTTTGACACATTGTGGTTCTCCTTCGCACAGACAAATTGTATCTTTGCATAAACCTCATAACCCAGCCCCTGCTTGCATAAGACTGAGTTGTGGGAATGTTGTGTATGTGCCTTACCTCCTGTGCCTTCATTTGCAACATCTCATATGATACACTGCACCCATTGTTTCTCATTTCATTCACATACCGAAACACTGCTTCATCAATGTGTGGAAACTTGCCAGGACTACTAAGCACACGTCAAGAAAGGTTTGTGTTTTTTAGCTTGTCTTTTGCTTTCCACAAGTTTTGCACAAATTTTTGACTCACTGAAAACTGCCTCTCTGCACCTCTCACTTCCAGCTCCCAGCTCACAGAATAGTTTTTATATTTGCCCATACTGTGATCACAAGGGAATCAGAATCAGAATGCCAGTACCATAAGAATTAAAAAGAAATGCTTTGTGCCTTAATGTATCCACTGTATAGTTTAGCTCTCTTGAGAAGAGGCAAGTTGAGATACCAGTGTTTTGTGCCTCACTCATGGCTACTTCGCCTGCCTGCCCACTCCGGTTGCCTTTGGCTGGTAAGAGAATGCACTGTGAAAATACCCCAGTGATTATTATGCAAGGAATGCTCTGGGGCCATTTTCGAACTCCAAAAAAGAGGAGGTGCAACTATTATGTGGTGGCAACCAGTATGCAGTGAAATACAGTACTGAGTCAGGCTGTTGTCTACTGTGACTGGAAATAGCTCTGCAGAGTCTTAGCCAAGAGTATCTCTCAGTCCTACCTGGAGATGTTGGGGATTGAACGTAGGCCAAATGCTCTACAACCGAGCTATGGCTCTTGCTAGGTGAAGGGCCACAGGCTCCCCATCACTGCTCTAAGTCAAGGACAAAATAGCCTCTCATCCCGATTCTTGATCATTACCCTGAGATTTTACTGAGCTAAGGGCTGGATTTCATAGGTAGATCCTGGTGTAGTGCGGTAGGACTTGGGACTCAGAGGACAGAACTTGGCTGTGCCTGGTAGCTTAGAGTGTTGTGCAGTGGAGGCTAGTTCATTAGGGCAAGGAGGGCACTGCCCCACTAAGCTGTCTGCCCCCAGCCAGCTCCTTCCTGCCTGCCTTCTTACTTCTTACAACCAGTCCAGGGTGTGGTAGCACCCATGTTCTTTTTCTAGCCAAAAAAGTGTTGATACTTACCAGCAGGCAGGGGGAGGGACCAGTGTGGGGAAGAGGCATGGCCTGATGTCAAGGCTGGGTGGTGGGGGCAGGTTAGTTGCTTGATGCTCTCTGGCCTGCCCACCCACCAGCCCCTTCCCCTCCTCTCCCCTGCTCTCTCTCTCATCTACTGGGCAGGCAGCCAAGCTTCACACTCTGCTCCATGAGGCGGCCAGTCATTTAATCCACCAGTGGCTCCTGGACACAACTTCAACGCACTGCCCACTTGCATGTGCATACTCCTGCCCCTGCCCGACCCTCACACACCAAACTCAATGGGGAGGAAGGTGGGGCAAAATCAGTTGGCTCTGCTGTCATTGGCTATGGCTCCACCTATAGTTGTCCTCCCTGCCTTCTGTCCTACTGGTCCCAGTGGACACCAGACACTGCTGGGCTGGAGCTAATAGCAAAATTATCGAAAATATTATAGCAAAATAGCTCATCAAACAAAGAACAACAAAAATCACCACCACCTCGTACCCTAAACATTTGACTATGTACACATTAGCAGTTTGAAACATGGTGAGCTCATTTCCTTCATCTATTTTTCAAGTTATATTCTTAAATTGCTGTACAGACCAGAGAAGGAGTGGGTATGTCTTCACCCAGTGCCCATGACCCAATTTGCTTCCCACCATCAAAGCTCAATTCACTGAAGTTCTTGTGTGCATGTGCTGTCATGCGTGCATCTGCAACAGGCTGTCTGAAATAGGCACACCTCAACTTAACCACTGCTTCTGTTTTGAAATCGGGTGGGAGCTGGTTTGATGGAAAGCACATAAAGCAGCAGTGTGTATTTAAAAACTATAGGCTACCCATGGATTGTGACTGACATCATGTGTACTTAGCTTCAAACACCAGCAATCGGAGCCAGCTGGAACCAGAGTAAACTTGGGTCCTCTCCTTCGAGACTAAGAAGGAGGCTGAAACCTTGAACTGTCACTTTATACACTTAGATCAGGCAATCCTAGTGGTTAGAAAAAAATGTGTTTTTATATATAAGCTTTTGTAACAACAAGAACAACACTTATTGTGCCTACCAGACTAAGTCTTAGCAACGAGTAACAAATGAATGTGTGTGTGTGTGTGTGTGTGTGTGTGTGTAAGCCTCAGCAGGATCTTAAAATAAAGAAGCTTTTGCAAAGGATGTGTGCCCCTGTCTCTGGTAAATGCAATTTCACTGCCTTAATGAAATGCTAATTGGTAGGAAAATTCAGAAACCTCTTCAGTACCATTCTAATTAAATTTCCCCCTTCTCCCCCTTCCATGACCCTGAAAGGAAGAAGAAGAAGAAGAAGAAGAAGAAGAAGAAGAAGAAGAAGAAGAAGAGGAGGAGGAGGAGGAGGAGGAGGAGGAGGAGGAGGAGGAGGAGGAGGAACTGTTCTGGAACAAGCATGCTATAGGTATGCCCTCTTTTGAGGACAGGAGAAGGGGGAATTGGGCACAGTGTGCTTTTTCTTCTCCAGGGGTTCCTGGAAATAGTGTTGTGCTTGGAAGGATTTCCTTTCCCGCTATGTAAATAAATATCTGTAATAACATGTAAAAGAAAAATCAACTCAGTGATGGGCCCAGAGCCATCCAGTAGCAATTAAGACACAGGGATGTTAACAGCCATACATAAACAACTATCATTAGAATATCATCATAATCATAAAGAGCAATATTAAAAGAGGGAACAAAGGATCAGCCAAGCACAGACATTTTGAGGTGCTCAGAATATCTTAGCTAAGGCACAGAGAATGTTATGGAGGAATAACATCCAAGGAAGACTTTTCTTTCGTTTTTCGTTTTTTTGTTTTTTAATCACTAACCTCCAAAGCATTGGAAGCAAACTGCTTTGTTTCAGACCACCTTGAATCCCTGTTGGTGGACAATGGTCTATTACCACAAGTGGGGAACTGTCTCACCAAGCTCAGATGCCCCGTGAACCCCAGTTTTCCCCATCTACCTTCCTTCTTATTTCCAACCATTCAAAGGGGAGGTGTTTCAGTGTAGCCTTTGTAGAATTCATCAGGGAAGAGGATGAATTAACATACCCTCCAACATTTCTCTGATGAAAATAGGAACACCCCCTTCCATAATGATAAATTTATACCCCACACATCTGGCTGTGTTGCCCCAGCCACTTTGGGCAGCTTCCAACATATAAAAAACATCATTAAACATTAAACATTAAGAAAACTTCCCTATACAAAATTGCCTTCTGACCCCTTGGAAGTCGAATAATTCCATACCCTTCAGCATTTCTCCAATGAAAATAGGGACATCTTAGGAAAAAGTGGGATATTCCAGGATCAAATCAGAAACTGAGATGGCTGCTCTAAATCTGGGATGTCCCTGGAAAATAGGGACACCTGGAGGGTCTGTGAATACACAACTGGAGTGAATTGGCTGTGTCTGTCATTGGCTGTGGTGCCCCTCTGCTTTCTGCCCTACCAGGCCCAAGTGGCACCAGCCACCACAGCACTGTGGATTCTGAGGCAGTCTGAAAATCTCCAAGACCTCAAATGAGGATTGAATCTTCGTTGAATGCACAGCCTAAATGCAGAAGGTAAGACATTCAAGTGGCAAGGACTATTAGTATTATAAGTATCACTCAGAAGTGTCAGGTACACTATACAAGTGTTTAGTACTGTTGAAGGTTACTTGTTATATTCTTTTTTGAAATAAATAATTTGCAATTGCTTTGATTTGGACCATGGAACCCTTTGTAATTATAGATCACACATCCTTTTCCTATTGATATATTTTATTATTTCCACAGTAGATCACATATGTAGATACATACTATTTTTTAAAAACCTGGCAATTGTGACAATTAATCTTATTTAAGAAAACCACAGTTTTTGCTTTTCTTTTTTTATCCACTAGTTCTTATAAAAACTCAATAACAAATATTGGGGGTGGGGTGGAACACAGACCTTGCATTCCTGTTTCACCTACATATCTATATCTTTATGAAAGTGTTGCCCCCTCCCCCCCAAAAAAAATTTCCTGTGCATTTCAAGAAACAAGAATTTAAAAAAACCTATAGATGATTCCAAAATGTTCCTTATCAAAAATGGTTTATGGATATTAGAGTTCTTAATAAAGCAGTCCTGTTTCTGAAAGGAACTGTGGCAGCATGTTCAGTGTTTGGGTGATGTTGGTGCCTTATGTAGCAAAAGATCTATCTATCTATCTATATCTATCTATCTATCTATCTATCTATCTATCTATCTATCCAGAGTAGGCCCGTTGAAATGAATGGGCATGCCTAACGCAAATCCACTAATTACAAGGGGTGTGCTCTGAGTAGAACTTACTTGGAGTCTGCCTAGAGTGTAAAGAAAGGGTCTGGCTAGTGAGACTGGCTCACAGATCCTGGGTGTCTCTGGAAACCAGCACTGTGAGAATCACCTTTTGTAAAAGGTAGCATGTCAGCATTGAGTCATTAAATGTCTCTGCAAATTGCCTTTCCTGCTGAGCATAATTACCTTAATTAAAACCCCACCTCAGTCTCTTGGATTCAAAAATGGCTTACATAATTGCCATGTTTGTTTTTAATGATCTGGTTAGTGGCAGGATCTGAGAGAGTCCTCTGGCCCTTTGTATGTAGATCCTCTAAAGTTCCAGGTTAATCAGAACGAGGATGGAGGGAAAAACCACTCTTCAAAAGTGCATTCTCTGGAAACCATTTGCTGGGGCCTCCAGTGAAGATATAAAGAGAGTCATGATCAGCAGGAAGCAGTAGAAAAGCATGGATGTACAGCCCATAGGACAAATCCACCTGCCCAAGGACATTTTGCTGCTTTGTGGTAGAGCATCTGCTCTGCATGTAGATGGTCCCAGGTTTAGTCCCCACAGTCTCCAGTTAGGGCTGGGAGAAACCACTTCCTGAAATTCTGGGGAGCCACTGCTAGTCAGTGTAGACAATACTGAGCTAGATGGGCCAGTGTGGTCTGACATTCAGTGGTGGTTGGTGCCCATTGGGACTGGTAGTGCAAGAAGCCCCAGCAGTGGATGGCGGGAGAGCCAATGACAAGCAGAGCCAATTAACTCTGGTTTTGTTCCATTCCACCTCCTTGCAGAGTTTTTCAATGGTAATGCTGAGACTAAGGAGGAGAAAGCTGACAGTGAGACCCAACCTCTGGACTGATTTTAAGTAATAAAGAAAGCAGGTGAGGGGATACTGAGGTTGGTGGGTTTGTGCACCATTCACCCCATACCAGTGTCCATTCTGAAGTACAAAAAACACCACCCCTGACTATTGAATACGCTGTCTGGGGCTGATGGGAACTGAAGTCCAACAACATCTAGAACAGCGTTTGCTAAAATGGGGAATACTGCCTCTGGGGGAGGGGCTCTCAATGATACAAGGGGGCAGTAATAGCCTCAGGTGCAATTTGGGGGTGTTGAATAAAAATAAGGGGGCAGTGGAACCTTAAAGAAAGAAGAGAAGAATTTTTTGAAAAACTCTTCATACGTGTTTCATCTGTAGTGTAATGATGCCTACTGCCAGATTGGGTGCCATTGCAGGACAGTGACAACACCTCCCCTGTATCCAGCTGTTGTGCTGGAGGCAAGGGATTTTCGCAGGCTTGGGCGAACCCTTTTTAGCTTCATCCCGGCCCAGAAAGTAAATTGCAGCTTGCCTGCATATTTGATTGCATCTTCCTGTTTGTTTGCTTAAAGAAGGTAAATTGCAAGGGGGGCACTGAGTATCCCCCCCCCCGAAAAGCAGGCGATAGGTCAAATAAATTTGGGAACCTAGAGGAAACCACATTTGCAACCCCTTATGCTTTCAGAGTAGGTAAAGGTAAAGGGACCCCTGACCGTTAGGTCGAGTTGTGACCGACTCTGGGGTTGCGGTGCTCATCTCGCTTTTCTGGCCGAGTGAGCCGGCATATAGCTTCCGGGTCATGTGGCCAGCATGACTAGGCCGCTTCTGGCAAACCAGAGCAGCGCACGGAAATGCCGTTTACCTTCCAGCCGGAGCGCTAACTATTTATCTACTTGCACTTTGACATGCTTTCGAACTGCTGGGTTGTCAGGAGCAGGGACCGGTAGCAATGGGAGCTCACCCCGTCATGGGGATTGGAACCACCAACCTTCTGATCGCCAAGTCCTAGGCTCTGTGGTTTAACCCACAGCGCTACCCGCGTCCCTCTTCAGAGTAGGGCCACTGGGCAAAAGTCCATGGCCCCACAAATTGAGCAGGAGAGCCCTCAAACGCAGCAGGGCTGGCTTACTGAATTTGAAATAAGTGAACAAAACTGCATTATCTTTTTTAAAAATCCCAACACTTGGTCAGATCATTAAGTTCGAAAAGTTTTTTTTTTAAAAAAAGGTTAAAGATACTTAGTTCCACAGTGGTTGGCTACAAGATGCTGGACTAGACAGGACTTTGGCCTGTTCCAGTGAACTTTTCTCATGTTCTCAATAGTAATATGCTGTGGTGGGGCTGAATTTAGGTTAAAATTTATTTTAAACGGTGTATTTTCAGAAAATATATTCAAAAAACAATGGAAATTTCTGTACTTCTTAAAAAGTCAGTTTGAAGAAGAAACAGCATGGAACAGATTTATGACTGGTTGTAATGGAATGGTTGGCATCCACCTGTCTCAATGAAGTGCATTTCTGGGGGTGAAGTCAAGCTGCTGTGTTAGTAGCACCAAGGTGGCCTCCCTGGGATGCAAGCCTGGGCAGCATCTATAGAAGTCCTGGCTGCCTAGATAACAAGACCCACTCTTGGCCACATTTGGAAGCAGTTTGGCTGCAGGAGTTGTCAGTAGGAGGTGTACAAGATGCCACCCAACAGTCTTTGAGACTCCATTCCAGCTTTGTGTAGGGTTTATTCCTTAGCATTTCCTTCTGCTGAAGACATCCTGCAAGGCAGCAGAGGTTTTGGATCAGAATTTTCCTCCTCCTAGATAGGCTATTTCCCAGATTGAAAAGCCCCATCTGCCAGTCACTTCCCTCTACATCGTGTGCAGAAACCGCCATCTTGACCGTTGGACCTACTATTGATCTTGTCTGCTCAATCCGCTGGAGCCTGTCTTTCTTTACAAGAGAAGTCCCTAACCCACTGAGGATTTGAGACCCATTGGCTACCCTCACCTGGTTTAGCTGGCCTGTCAAAGCCATTTCCTGAGTGTGGCCATTGTTGCATACCGACAGCTTCTAGGAGCCACAGGTTAGAGTTAAGTCCAAGTTGGGGGCCAAAGGTGGACAAACTATTTCAGAAGGAGATACCCCAGAAGCCCCCAGAAGGTACTACCCCTTCCCTAACTTATGAATGAATGCATGGGAAACTGGCATGGACCAGAAATAAACTGATTGATCCATCACTACTATGGTTGTAGCAGTCAAAGAAGACTATTCAATAGCAAGATTGCTGTCCTAGGCAGCTGCTTGTGGGGTTGTAGACTGCCAAAACTGGCACTTTTTATAGATCCCAGATGCTGACAGAAGACTTGACCTAGTTTCTCTCTATCTCCACACCCCCCGCCCATGCCCCCAACGCCTCCATCTGGGCAGTTCAGATATCAAAGCCTCAGCTTGTTCCTGAGACCTTAACAATGACCTTATTAGATATTTAAATAAATTGGTGGTGAGCAAAAGAGAGTTGCCTGATTTTTTATTTTTTATTTTTTTAAAAAACAGGATCTGTCTTGGCAGGACTGTTGGGCTGGATGACAGTGTGTGTGTTTTTATTTTAAATTAAATCTGCTGGTCTCTGGATAATTGAAAATGGCTTCACATTTCTAATCAATGCTCATGTTCCATATTTGAAATACAGTTTATAAACTGGTGAGTGGACAGGATTTGATCCCAGTGGTAATAATGAGGCATTTTGTAGTTTCTCAAGCACAAATTGCTACTAGGACCATTTTGCAGTGGGTGGAGGTGTATGATGTAGGGGGGGCAGGGTTGGAGAGACAATCCAAATACTCTTGTTATAATCACTGTATTTGTGCCTTGCATCTCTTCTGACTTCTTTTTGCCCTCTTCCTCCTCCTCTGCCTCTTCCATTATGCAACAGTTTGACCCTGGAATATATGTTGCTCCTCACAAGCACACAGTCCATTTGGGGGAGGAGGAATAAAAGAAAGAAGATTTAAACCTAAGTTGAAAGCTGTCTCCGAGCCTAGAGGCAAACTGCCCACCCCAGGCCACCGACCAGCTGAGTCAAGGAATTAATAATGAAATGTTTCACCATTAAATACCGGAGAGGGAGTGTTGGAGGCCACCAGACAAGGAACAAACAGCATGAACTTTGCTCCCGGCCAGCCTTCCCAAATGACTGAACAGGATATTCTGATTAGCTAGAGGCCAACAGGGGAGACCCTCCTGATGAAGATGTAATGGCTGCACAACGAGACAGCGCATGCCTCTTAGTTTTTGGACAACACACAAAGAAATGCCTTTGTGTGCAGCCCATAATGTGTCAGGTCAAGGATGTGAGTGAAAAGTAGATATTGATGAGACTGGAGCCAGCGAGATGAGGATAGAACATGGGCAAGAGAGGAAGCCTGACAGTTTGGAATGAAAACTTGGAAAGATGGTGAAGTCAGCAAACGTGTTACTGTTTTTTTAAACTAAAAATAAAAATGGGGGGAAGGGGACCAGAAAAACCAAATTTGTGTTTATTTAGGTTGCTTCCAGACAAACTTGGTTGCAACCACCCTGTTTTGAGAAGGAAACCAGCGCTGCACTTGCCTGGGAACCAAAAGAGTGCAGAACCGAAAGAACACATTTTTGGGTGCCATGCTCTCCCACTCCTCCAGTGCCACTTCTGGTAGTACATGTGTGTGTGGCATGTCCCTGTGCATGTGTGGTGGTGGGCAACGGTGGTATGTAAGGGCAGGCAGTGGCAGGATGCTGCAGGGGGAGGGCAGCTGGCAGTGGCAGGATGGTATGTGGGGGTGGAGGTTGTTTCTCGATTTTCCCTCCCAGTACGTTGGAGGGCAGGTAGCTTTACCACATATGTGCTAATACAGTGACTTTGATCTGCAGAGCTCTCAGTTTTGCAAGAGCCACTCAATGTCCATACTGCTTTTGTAAGAAATCATCTGTATTTTGGAACTCTCTGTTTTATGATATTAAAAGGTAAAGGGACCCCTGACCATTAGGTCCAGTCGTGGCCAAATCTGGGGTTGCGGCATTCATCTCGCTTTATTGGCCAAGGGAGCCAGTGTACAGCTTCCGGGTCATGTGGCCAGCATGACTAAGCTGCTTCTGGCAAACCAGAGCAGCGCACAGAAATGCCATTTACCTTTCCGCTGGAGCTCTACCTATTTATCTACTTGCACTTTGACGTGCTTTCGAACTGCTAGGTTGGCAGGAGCAGGGACCGAGCAACAGGAGCTCACCCCATTGTGGGGATTCGAACTGCCGACCTTCTGATTGGCAAGTCCTAGGCTCTGTGGTTTAACCCACAGCACCACCCTTGTCCCTTTTATGATATTAGGCAGGCTCTGACACTATATGTTTTTAAATAACTGCTAAAAGCTTTTCAGACACATGATCTTATCACATATGTTTTAGAACTTTCATTATATTTTCTTAGATGTTTTTAACAGTTCTTACATCTTACGTTATTATTTTATTTTTAACTCTAAGCAGAAAAACATTTACCATCCTGGGCTCCTTTGAGGTGGGATATATATATCAAATAAATAAATGCTCAGGCAAACCTGTTCATTTTCACATTTGTTTGCAGGGAGATGATTGTGATGAGCACAGCTGGATGAGACCAATTCTACCATGATAATGATGATGGTGAAAACATAAAAGTACAAAAGAGTGCAGCCACTTCAGCAGCCTCTACCATACTCACCCACCCAGGTCTCAGTGATACAGACTAGATCGGCCTCCTCATCTCCACAATCAGATCATGGATGAGGATGGTCATACTCCAAGTCAACCTGGCATTCAGCAACAGCAACTGCAGAAACCACCCTCCTAGGCCAGGTGGAAAAAGGCCTGCATGGTAGAGAGTGGGTCTTCCAGGACTCACAGCCAAGATGGCCTCTTGTCAAATAAGTGTTAGCCCACACTTTCAAGTGCATTTGCCTTGCATTTTCCTTATCACAATAGTTCATATATTTTCTCTCTCTGCAGGAAGGCAATGGGTTTGTTGTGCAAGAGCACCAACCAACCAACCCTTTAATTGTGCTACTTGGATTTAAGGGTATGTGATTGATTCCCACCCCCAAACAGATCTGCAACACGGGAAGGAATAAAAAGGAGGGAACCACTGATCACACAGAGAGTGCATTTTTTCTTTTTAAATCTTATTCAATTATTTTTGCTCCCCTTAGTCTTCCTCACAATTTTCACTTCACAGAAAACCCCCCAACTTTATATCAAAATTTCATGTTCAGCTGGTATTCTCAAGTGCTGTGGAAAACCTGTCTACAGAATTCTCACTACTTTTGAAAAAATTCTATAAGCTTCCCTTGAAATACATCTTGTTTGAGCAGGAACCCCCTTATTTGCTTCAGAATGATGCTTTAAGCTGAAATCATTGGCAGCTCTGGTGCTGACCCACAGCCAACAAATGAAATAAAGTATCTGAGAATTTGATCATTTATCCCTCTTGGGGAGATTTTTCTAGTGACTGTTTCATGCCTTTCTCTGCGCATGCAAGAGAATTAGGCAGGGCAGGGGACTCTCTTGCTTTGGGTTACATGCAGGGAACACCATTAATAAATGTTCTTGCATGTAAACAACAACTCCCCGCAGGTAAAAAATAAATAAATTAGCACATCAAGGACTAGCCCAGGTTGTGCTAGTTTTCTACTTGCACAGAGTTTCTGTTTAGTTGCTGAATTGATAAACTATCATTTAGGGCACAATACTATGATCCCCGGGAAGATGATACCATGGCCAGAGGATAGTGCTGCCCTTTTGTGTGGAGGATGTCTTATCTATTTCTGGTTCTGGACTGGGCCTGACAGGGACATGTTGGGCCATAATAATGTGGCTCGATACTGGTTGCAGATCATATCAGGGTTATTTCAGTTAACATTGGAGGGATCAATGTCAGGATTTCTGCAACGGCACTTGGTGATAAGCCTCCACTACACAAGTCGCATTGGTTACAAAGAGAACAGGACTGAAGGATATAAATACCCTGGAAGTTTATGTGTGGTTTGTGCTGGTTGCTGAGTTAGTGATAAATGAATTGATAGCACAGAAGAGAAGAAATAGGGTAAGGGATTATAATGAAATACGGCCTGCATTTATGGATTTTATCACAAATGAAACAGCAACTAGAATGTTATGTATTTAATATTAAATGTGCATGGGATAAGTTATTACTTGTATTGATACCATTATGATGCTTCAGGTCAGACTTTATGGAATTATTTTATTGATACCTCTGAGATTTATAGTATAAGAGATATAGAAGGGGGAGAAGGGTGGGAAGGATCTTCTTCTTGTTTTTTGCTGTGCTTCAGACTGAATGTATATTTTTGACCTGTATAAAAGGGAAAGAAGGAGCTTCTTAATATCTTAATATTAATGTTAAACTGAAATAGAGGGAAAGCCAATGTGTAGATTTGAATTTAACTACCCAACAGGTTGCACATTTATATGCAGGGGCAGATCTACTATGAAACTAATGAAGGTTAGGCTTCAGGACCCCCAAACCTGGACATGCCCCAGAAGAGACTTTAGTCTACATTGCTTAAAATTTTAGTACAGTGGTACCTTGGGTTGGGACGCAGGTGGTGCTGTGGGTTAAACCACAGAGCCTAGGACTTGCTGATCAGAAGGTTGGCGGTTCAAATCCCCACGACAGGGTGAGCTCCCGTTGCTCGGTCCCTGCTCCTGCCAACCTAGCAGTTCAAAAGCACATCAAAGTGCAAGTAGATAAATAGGTACCGCTCCAACAGGAAGGTAAACGGCGTTTCCATGCGCTGCTCTGGTTTGCCAGAAGTGGCTTAGTCCTGCTGGCCACATGACCCAGAAGCTGTACGCCGGCTCCCTCGGCCAATAAAGCGAGATGAATGCCGCAACCCCAGAGTTGGCCACGACTGGACCTAATGGTCAGGGTTCCCTTTACCTTTACCTTGGGTTACATATGCTTCAGGTTACAGACTCCGCTAACCCAGAAATAGTACCTCTGGTTAAGAACTTTGCTTCAGGATGAGAACAGAAATCGTGCGGCGGAGTGGGAGGTCCCATTAGCTAAGGTGGTGCTTCAGGTTAAGAACAGTTTCAGGTTAAGAACGAAACTCCGGAACTAATTAAGTTCTTAACCCAAGGTACCACTGTGGACCCAATATGAGTTGCATGACTCAAATTGATTATTTTATTCGTATATACCTCAACAATCCCAAAGTTTGAGAGCCAGAAGCACAAATCTGCGGTGATCTGTTGTGTAACACCCCATTGAAGAAGATAACAGTGGTTATTCAGACATCTTTGCTAATTGCAAAGCCACACCCCACCCCCATAACAGTTAAGCTTCAAGGCCCCCAAAATGTAGGTTTGCTGCTGTTTCTATGAACTGTTGTGATATCATTCTTGGGAGTCCAAACAGATCAAAACACGAATTTAATGAAAAATTGCCATCATAGAGTTGGGGTCTTTATAAGGCCATCTAGCCTGCCCCTCTGCTCCATGTAGGAAACCCATAGATCATAGAGCATCTCAAATGGATGACAAGCCTCTGTCTGAATAGCTTCAGCAAGGTATAGCCCACCACCACTCCAGGTAACTGGTTTTATTACCCAGCTTCTCTTGCCATCAAGCAATTTCCCCTAATGTCCAACCTAAATCTACCCTGTGTAACTTAAATTCATTAGAGCTAGCCTTTCGCTCTGGGGCAACGGAGAACAAAGAAGGAACAGCTGGGAAGAGACTGCTTAACTCTTTATTGATTTAATGAATAAAATAGAATTATAAAGTCTATAAGGTCCTAGGGCAGGCTCCAGCAACGTAATATACAAGTTTGTGAGTGTATATAATGCAATATTAATTATAAAAACAGACATATCTAAAAGGCATAAAACTATTGCAAATATAGCAGAACAGCATCAATTCAGCAAAAGAGATGTGGCCCACAAAATGAAATGCCTTCGTTTTCAAAGGCCAGGTCAATGAGATGCATCTTCTGCATGTAGTGAAAACTGTTCAACAAAGATGCTAGACACACATCTGTGCAGAGGGAGTTCCGCACTTTAGGCGCTGCCACAGAAAATGCCCTCTCTCTTGGGCAATCCCACAGCACTTCTTTTGGTGGTGAAACTACTGAGCAGGCCCTCTTTGCCAACAACTGAGAGGACTTCTAGGGATGGAGGTGGTCTTTCAGGTATCTCGGGCCTAAACTGTACAGGGCTTAAACACTAGTCTGAGCATCTTGATTTGGGTCCAGATAAAAAACTGGCAAACTATTCAGCTGCTTTAAAACAGGGATAATACAAGATTGCAATGAAACCCCAAATGGTCATGTGACCACTGCATTTAGGAGCAGCTGAAGTTTCCAAATTTTCTTCAAGCAGTGGTGGCCACTCCATTAAGGCAAATGGGGCACCAAGCATACTGTGCCCTTAGTCAACCCCACCTGCCTGCCTTCTTACATACAGTCACTCCAGAAGGGGATTCTCTTGTTTCTTCCTCCTCAATTTCATTGTTGCGCCTGTAAAATTCAGGGAGGACAAAGCTAGAATTATTTAGTTCTGCCTCTCATTGGCTGTGGCCCCACAACTGGTTAGTCTCTCTGCCTTTCACCCTGCCAGTCCCAGTGAGCTACGGTTGCCATATTTCAAAAAGTAAAAACCAGGAAAACCCAAATGTGTTTTACAAAAGCACCCCCCCCCCAGTGATTTTTTGATTGACTTGTCTAAGATCCAGGACAAAGTGCCGCCTTCCAGAAATTCCCCCCAAGGCATCAATTCCACCTTTGATATCCTGGTAATGTCTGGGAAGGGACGCAGGTGGCGCTGTGGGTTAAAGCCTCAGCACCTAGGACTTGCCGATCGAAAGGTCGGCGGTTCGAATCCCTGCGGCGGGGTGCGCTCCCGCTGCTCGGTCCCAGCGCCTGCCAACCTAGCAGTTCGAAAGCACCTCCAGGTGCAAGTAGATAAATAGGGACCGCTTACCAGCGGGAAGGTAAACAGCGTTTCCGTGTGCGGCTCTGGCTCGCCAGAGCAGCGATGTCACGCTGGCCACGTGACCCGGAAGTGTCTCCGGACAGCGCTGGCCCCTGGCCTCTTAAGTGAGATGGGCGCACAACCCCAGAGTCTGTCAAGACTGGCCCGTATGGGCAGGGGTACCTTTACCTTTACCTTAATGTCTGGGAAAATCCATACGTATGGCTGCCCTACAGTGAGCACCAGCCCTGGATGTCTTCAAGGGAAGCTCCATAGAGAGCACATTGCAATATGCCATTTGCATGCTCAGAGGTCACCCACCTCAACCTATTCTTTCTCTCCTTGTATCTTTTCCTATGCACATAGGAAAGTGTGTGTGTGTGCATGCACATTGACAGTGAAAGGGAAAATGGCAGGAAATGAAATGGTTAAGCAGACCTTCCCTTCAGCTTCTAAGGCTGCTTTTCATTTTAAACCAAACACACAGGAGATTGATGGATGTGCCATCCATGCAGTGACTCATTTGGCCCTTAAATCTCCAATTCTCCCTTTCCATTTCCAGATGGCATCAGACTATCAGTGGTACCAGTGAAAATGTGGTGCCAGGAGCTCACACAGTGGAAATAATAAGAGCCCTTTAATGAAGGTTGAGTCAACAAAAACATGCTTTCCTTCCAATGAATAAACACTGTAATTTTCTCCCAGCGATTTCTCCTGTCCCCATAGAATCCTGTTCTGCTGGAATGTGCTAGATTAACATCCCTGGAGAAAAAAGACTTCTGTACATCGGGAAATTATCTGGCTTTGCTCCACCAGACAATCAAATGATAGCTGCAGTCATTCACGTGGAAAAGTGGAAATGCCACAGCCAGCCACATTCTACCACCACCTTTACTAATTTTGCCAACTTCCCCGGGTGCCATTGTTCATTAAACACAGGTGGGCCTGCAACAAAATGGTCTCAACCAGCCAGCCATGCCTTCTTTCAGAAAACTCCATTCCAACCCCCCCCTTCCCCATCAATTTCTCACCTTCTCTTCTTCCATCTGCTAGTTAGTATTCCATGGGCTCTGATAAAGTTCAGTCATCATTGGGGGAAGTGTTTCCTAACTTTTCTCCCTAAATGTTTTTTATGATACTTCTGCCAGCTTTGGGGTTTCTTCAAAGCCTACTAATACCTCCCCCCCCCCCCATCAGTGCATGGGTGCTGCTATTGTGTGAACAGAATGATCTGGGGAAGATCATTTCCAGAACCCACCCCCCATTCGTACCAGGGCAAAGCTCCATTACACCACAGGGAGGGGGGGAGAGAGACCTCAGGAAGCATTTTACAGAGTTTTGCCACCAGTCCCTCTCTGCCCCTGGATCTCAGGGACACTAGCAGCAAAGCTGGGTAGCAGAACAAGGGTAACACCCCTTGACTGCCTCACTTAGCATCATGGATATGCCGGTTCTGATCCTCCTGCTCCTCCTCCACATTATCATCTCTGCACATCTCTCCAGGGTTTCCAAACACATGGAAAGCTTATGCTCACACAGCCGCATGCATGATGTACCCCTGTCCCTTTGCACTAGATGTGTCAGCATCAGAGGTACCCTGTCACACAGAGACATGGAGGAGATTGGGGAAACAAGGTTATTGGAGAAATTATATCAAGATGCTGTACTCCAAGGGGGTAGAGCAGTAAAACCACACACCATGACTAAGCATATCCAGCTGCTGCCATGTGAAGTGCTGAATCAAGTGATTCAGCTGTGATCAGTAACAATAATTCCAAATATAATTAATTAATTAATTAATTAGTGATTAATAATATTATTACTTAATAAATATTATTTATTAAATACTAAATATTTAGATACTGACTTTCACCCAAGGATCACAGGGCAGTTTACAACATAAAAGTGCAAAGTTACATAATATAGTAACAAACAACACACACACATACACACACACCAATTTAAAATTTAATTAGCCAAAGGAGGAAAATAATGTTTTTCCTTACTAGCTGAATCTCCCTGAGAAGAGTGTTCCACAATAGGGGAGCCAATGCAGAAAAGTCCCATTCTCATGTTGCCACCCTCTGCACCTCTCACAGAGGAGGCAAACAAAGGAGGGACTGGGTCTCTTAATATGAGGAGAGGCAACCCTTGAGGTATTGAAGTCCTGCAATGTGATTTAGCAGTTCATTTGGGTGTGAGTACCCTAACAGGACACAGGTGGCGCTGTGGTGTAAACCACTGAGCCTTGGGCTTGCCGATCGGAAGGTCGGAGGTTCGAATCTCTGCAAGGGGTGAGCTCCCATTGCTCGGTCCCTGCTCCTGCCAACCTAGCAGTTCAAAAGCACGTCAAAGTGCAAGTAGAGAAATAGTTACCACTGCAGCGGGAAGGTAAACGGCATTTCCGTGCGCTGCTCTGGTTCGCCAGAAGCGGCTAAGTCATGCTGGCCACATGACTGGAAGCTGTCTCGGCCTATAGAGAGAGATGAGCATGCAACCCCAGTGTCATTTGTGACTGGACGTAACTGTTAGGGGTCCTTTACCTTTTTTTACCCCAACAGGGATAGTATACACAGGTGGTTTAGATTTCTGTTAGGGATGGATGGATAGATTCCATTGTACTCTGTTCTTGTGCCATTTTTTTACTGTATTCCATTCTACCTGCCTTCTAATCTAACTTGAAGAATTTTAAAAATACTAATAATGGTTTGTATCCACTGCTAATCCTACCGAGTCGTTCCATATCAAGTGATGCAATTTTTTAAGCTCCTGTTATCCTATTTTCTTAATATTTTGTACAACCTAACAGCTTTGGAACTGGCACATATGCCGTTTGCTGTGCAAACTTTTCCAAACAGGTAACTTGTTCCTGCCTACTGGCACACATGCAGATTGAATCAATCTTTGAAAGGATATATTGGGCTCATGCACAATAATGAAATTACAGTTTCATTGGACTCTTAGTTCAGTTGTGCAGTCACATCCAGGCAATTTTGAAGAGCAAAGTTTACAATACCAGGCGCTTTTCTGTTTAGGAAAAATAAAGGTACGTAAGAAGAGACACAACAGAGGTGCTTAAAATTGTGTGTTGTATGTAGAAAGTGGACAAGGAGGCATATTTTTCTCCCTCTCTCAAAATAGTAGAACCCAGGACATCCAATGAATCTGAATCTTGAAAAATTCAGGAAAGACAAAAGAAAACACTTATTTACATAGTGCATAGTTAAAACTGTGGAACTTACACTTCCAGAAGGCAGTGACATTCCCCCAATTTACAGGGCTTTAAAATAAATTTGGACAAATTCATGGAGGGAAAATTAGCTATTAGCCACAATGGTTATGCCCTATCTCCCTATGGATGGAACCATGTCACTGAATGCTACTTATTGGAAATAACTAGTGGGACATGCACTTTTCCACTCAGGTCCTGCTTGTGGGCTTGCCATAGGCATGCAGCTGGCTGCTATGGGAACAGATTGCTGGACTAGATGGACCTTTGGCCTGATGCAGCAGGGCTATTACGTTCTTTCTTTCTTTTCTTGCACTGTGATTTCATCAGTTCCCACATGCACTTGTGTATCTCAGTAACATGCAGCACAGCGAGTGAAGTGGAAGCTGCAGCAAAGCTGTACTGTATATATATGCAGCAGTCTGATCAAGAGCAGACGTTTTAGAGTAAAACACACACAGAAGAACTGTGCATTGCTAGCATACCAATGCTGCTCTGAGAACTGGCCCAGATTACGCTGAACCTTCAGAACTAGGGAACAATTTAGATGGGAAGAAAATAAATATCCTGAGCAGTGCTTTTTCTGCTTTTTAAAGAAAAAACCGTGCTGGTACCAACCCATGAAGTTGTTACAGTAAGTGCCAAACACGGGGGCGGGGGCGGTACTGTGTATTCTTGAGTACTCCCAGTAAAAAAGCACTGATCCTGAGTATGTAGTATATATTCACCAAGCATTAATAAAAGGGTCTTGGAAAGGTTCTTCCTTCCAGGTAGCAGATGATTATAGAAGGATTATACACTTAGGTTGGGGGCAGATTAATGCTGTTGCTAATCCTAGTCAAACCTACTGTGGCAAATATTCACAAGGAAGTTTTAAAAACACTGAAACCAAAGCTTCTCAGAATCTGTTCCCATTCTCTCAAATGAATTTCCGTTTCCACAAAACGCCTGCATTTGTTTCCTGCTGTCTTTTCACTACACTTGCATTTCTAAGATAATTAACTAGGGTTGCCATATTTTGAAGAGCAAAAAAGAGGACACGTTTGCCGACTTCTAGGTCAGTATTGTCTACACTTGACTGGTAGCAGCTCTCCAGGGTTGCAGGCAGGGACTCTTTACCCAGGCCCACCTGGAGATGCCCAGGATCGAATCTGGAGCCTTCTGCATTCAGAGCAGATGCTCTGCCACTGAGCTATGGCTTTAAAGCAGACAGAAGAGCAGGGAGAGGTTTAAAGGGGAGAGAATGGAAGAGGGATCGCAGCAGAAGAAGAGAGAGGGAAGGAAAGGAAGGGGATCCGGAGAAGGAGGAGAGGGGAGTGCTGGGGAAGGGCAGGAAGCAGGAGGCAAAGGACTGAAAAAGCCAGGCAATGGCGAGAGGCTGGGGTGGGGGCAAGGGAAGGAAGCAGAAGAAACGGAGAGCGAGCGAGCGAGGGAGGAGCGATCAGAAATCGCAGCAGGAGGAAAACCCGTTTGAAAAAAGTCAGGGAGCGCAGCAGAGATGCGGGTAAAGGCGGGAGGGAGAATTAAATCAATAAATCCCAGTTGGGGGGAAAGGAGGGCCTCCCTGAGCTTTGCTTTGTCTAGAGGGCGCTCCCTAAAAGTCGGGGTAGAAGGATAGTTCTGAGGGGGGGATCATTGGATGGAAAAAGAGAGCAGGAGAGGGAGGCTGCGAAGGAGGCGCACGGGAGAGAGAGAGAGAGAGAGAGAGAGAGAGAGAGAGGCTGCTACTGATTTTGTTCTGGGGGGCTTCGATCGGGAAGTGCTGCTGCACTCAGGTGCCTTCTCTTGGTTCCCCTGCCTCCTGCTATTTCCCTTTCTCCCTCTCACACACTTGCACACTCGCACGCACAGAAACACACAGCTTTCCAAGGGTTTGGAGGATGTTGATGGGCAGGCGAGCGCTCACACGCTGCTCAGCAAAAAAAACCCGGACATTTTGTCACATTTTAAAATTCCGCCCAGACATAAATTTTTAAGCCTGAAAAAGAGGGGGTGTCCGGGAAAATCCGCACGTAAAGCAACCCTAGATTAATGACAACAACATCACCACCACTACCAACAACAATCCCCTTAAGCACCCACTGAAGTCTTAACAGCAAAGAAATATTATATTGGCCACAAACGAAAGGCTATGCTTAAGACATGCAATAAACGAAGAAGCTGAAATTCTTATAATGAATAACCTCTTTAGCCAGTGAGGATTCTCAGCAGATGGGGTCAAATGTGCTGGCATGGGTGAAGAAGAAGAAGAAGAAGAAGAAGAAGAAGAAGAAGAGTAGTTTGGATTTGATATCCCGCTTTATCAGTACCCAAAGGAGTCTCAAAGCGGCTAACTTCTCCTTTCCCTTCCTCCCCCCACGACAAACTCTCTGTGAGGTGAGTGGGGCTGAGAAACTTCAAAGAAGTGTGACTGGCCCAAGGTCACCCAGCAGCTGCATGTGGAGGAGCGGGAATGCGATCCCAGTTCACCAGATTACGAGTCTACCACTCTTAATCACTACACCACACTGGCTCAGCTACCAATGAGAACTTCCCTATTGCAAATATGTGGCATGGAGATGGTTGATTCAGATTGGGGCCAATGAATGAATGAATGTAAGTTCATCACATCCATCATTCTCAATGGGTCTTATCTCCGTGGAACTACCACTGAATACAATGCAAAGTGAAGGAAAGAAGAAGAAGAAGAAGAAGAAGAAGAAGAAGAAGAAGAAGAAGAAGAGTTTGGATTTGATATCCCGCCTTTCACTCCCTTTAAGGAGTCTCAAAGCGGCTCACATTCTCCTTTCCCTTCCTCCCCCACAACAAACACTCTGTGAGGTGAGTGGGGCTGAGAGACTTCAGAGAAGTGTGACTGGCCCAAGGTCACCCAGCAGCTGCATGTGGAGGAGCGGAGACGCGAACCCGGTTCCCCAGATTACGAGTCTACCACTCTTAATCACTACACCACACTGGCTCAGCTACCAATGAGAACTTCCCTATTGCAAATATGTGGCATGGAGATGGTTGATTCAGATTGGGGCCAATGAATGAATGAATGTAAATTCATCACATCCATCATTCTCAATGGGTCTTATCTCCGTGGAACTACCACTGAATACAATGCAAAGTGAAGGAAAGAAGAAGAAGAAGAAGAAGAAGAAGAAGAAGAAGAAGAAGAAGAGGAGGAGTTTGGATTTGATATCCCACCTTTCACTCCCTTTAAGGAGTCTCAAAGTGGCTCACATTCTCCTTTCCCTTCCTCCCCCACAACAAACACTCTGTGAGGTGAGTGGGGCTGAGAGACTTCAAATAAGTGTGACTGGTCCAAGGTCACCCAGCAGCTGCATGTGGAGGAGTGGAGACGCGAACCCAGTTCCCCAGATTATGAGACTACCACTCTTAACCACTACACCACACTGGCTCTCCAGTGTGGGCTTAGAGATCCCCTCCCCTCCATGCTACAAGCCCAAGATTTCTTCTCCCTCCATGTAGTGGCAGGAATTCTAAAATACCAGACACCCAGTACAGTGGTACCTCAGGTTAAGTACTTATTTCGTTCTGGAGGTCCGTTCTTAACCTGAAACTGTTCTTAACCTGAGGTACCACTTTAACTAATGGGGCCTCCTGCTGCCGCTGCGTGATTTCTGTTCTCATCCTGAAGCAAAGTTCTTAACCCGAGGGACTATTTCTGGGTTAGCAGAGTCTGTAACCTGAAGCATATGTAACCTGAGGTACCACTGTAATGGTGACAAATGAATAATGAGGGTTGTTTGTCATCAAGGTTGTGGGCTGGAATCCTAAAGATTCCTAACTGGGATGTCTTTGAATAACCACTGTACCAGCATCCTCTTTTCATAGTGGCAAATCAGATGCCAGTGGGAAGCTCACAAGTAGGAACTGGGCACAAGAACACTGTCTCTCATGTGGTTTCCAGCAACGGGTTTTCAGAAGCGTTGCTGCCTCCAAATGGGTGGCTAATAGTCCATTAATAGCTCTCTCCCCCCCCCCATTAATTGACAGGAATGGAGGCATTTCAGCTCAGCCCTAGGATTAGATTCATTCTAAACTCATACTTTCCAACATGACACAGTCCTAATCTGGGGTGCCATCTTCTGTATCCTCACTCCCACATGAGTCATGTGACCCATGTGAAATCCCCCCACCCCCTCAAAGGTGCTTTTTTTCAAGCACAGTGCCCCACAGTGCATTTTGAGGCACCATGCCTGGAAAAGTGCAGCCTGAGATTGCAGTAGCCATAAGGAAAAAATGGGATGTCTTTTTTTTTTCAGGGCAGCTGATGGGCATGCAAGCTTTGCATGCAAAGCAAGCAATCAAAACAAATGCAATGGGGTATTTTACTAGTTTCTTAGAAGACACCCCTCTGCTTTTCCCAACTTAACATTCCCATTGTTTCCCTTGCTTGTGATATCTTGTATATACATCTCCAACCCATTCTCCACCCCTAAGCCCGGAACCTGAGGTTTGCTCTGGGCTTGCAATTCTATCCAATTCTCCTCGAGTACCAGCCATGGGGAATTGGATGACTTTATCAGGGAGTAAAATCTTGTAATTATCTGTTCTAACTCTGAGCATTTTAAGCCTGTATTGAAGGGCCTTTGGTGAGGGCAATGGGGAATCCAAAAAGCGTCTGTTATGTCTGGAAGACAGAGATTCCCCCTTAGGCACCGTTGAAAGGACTGATCTGAAGCTGGGATGACAGCAAACTCAAATTCCCTTGAAACTAAATATTTCATCTTCATAAAATAAACATAGAGCTTCCACCCATGTAATAGACATAAAAAATGTTTAAACGTGTTAATTATTAAGCCAATATTGATTCATATTGGATGAAGCTCTAAAGAGGGATGAGGGAAAGGGGTGGATTTAAAAAATGTCTAATGTATTTAATATCATCCCCACAGTTGCTTTGTATCAATATTCATAAAATCCAAACCAACAATAATCATTAAAAAAAATGACAAGATGTATTTATGGTCTTCAGTGAATGAATGCAGAGTCAGTGTGAAGGAATCAGTGAGGAAGTATGGAGCTATAAAGGGAAGAAACCTAAGATTCATAATATATGTGAACTAACATGAAGCCATCCGTTGAAATGTTCTCTGAATTTTGCAGAGCTGTCCTCCAATCAAAAAAGTGCATAAAGAGGGAAATTGTGCACAAACTTTCCCACGTGAACCAACCCAGACCCCATGGATCATCATCTGAAGTCCTTATTCATGTGCCCTCTCCATAGGAGGTTCAAAGTGCAGCAATACTAAAAGGTAAAGGTACCCCTGCCCGTACGGGCCAGTCGTGTCCGACTCTAGGGTTGTGCGCCCATCTCACTTAAGAGGCCGGGGGCCAGCGCTGTCTGGAGACACTTCCGGGTCACATGGCCAGCATGATGAAGCTGCTCTGGCGAGCTGGCACCAGCGCAGCACATGGAAACTCCATTTACCTTCCCGCTATAAAGCGGTACCTATTTATCTACTTGCACTTAGGGGTGCTTTCGAACTGCTAGGTGGGCAGGAGCTGGGACCGAAAGATGGGAGCTCACCCCGCCGCGGGGATTTGAACCGCCGACCATGCGATCGGCAAGCCCTAGGCGCTGAGGTTTAGCCCACAGCGCCACCCGCATCCCTTTGCAGCAATACTAAATTGGGCCTTTTCAGTTGTGGCCCCTCACTTGTGGAATGCTGTCTCCATGGAAGCATGCCTGGCACCACCTATATTCATTTTTAGGCTCCAGGCAAAAGCTTTTCTCTTTATTCAGGCTTTTGGCCCTTAATTTTGGCCTCTATTAGTGGGGTGAGATCTGCAAGTCCTCCATTTTATCTGTACAGCTGTGTTTTTAGATTGCTATTGAATGTTCTTAATTGGTTTTAAGGTTGCTAGGGTCATTGTGTGGAAAAAAGCAACTAAAATTGTTGTTGTTGGAAATACTTCCAAAAATATACATATTATGGCAAAAATGCACGAAATTTTACATGTGAAACTTGGGACTGTCTATATGCAAAGCATGGCCTCTTTCCGAGCTTTTTCATTTCCCAGGTGGATCCCTTTCTTAAACAGGATAAAGAAAGGGCACATGGTTGCTCATTAGGCCCTGAAAGAGGAATTTCCCAGTACAATTATCCAGTGTAAGGATGGGGAAGCTATGGAGCCCCAGTTGTAGTTCAGTTTCCATCAGCCCCAGGTGACATAATTAATGGCCAAGAATTATGTGAGCCAATGTTCAGCATCTTCTGGAGAATCCCGGTTGCCCATCCCTGATCTAATGGAACTGTAGGTCAGCCAGGCCTTCAACAACTTCTTCTGAAGAATAGCTGCATTGTCAAGAGTCTCATTATAAAGAGACAACAAATTCTTTTTAGAGCTTGTGCCTTGCAATGATACACTAAGCCACGTATGTAATTTCTCCTTAATGTGAGATTGAGCAGTGTACATTAAATGGGATTTGATCATTAAAAACGTATTTGTAGGACTTTTCAGTGTCTCTGTCAGTGATACATAACCCATCAATGGTCATTAAATCTCAGCAAACAAATTGGAAATAATAATCAGCATTTGGTTGTTGGTTAATTTGATTCTGATGTTTGTTAAAATGAAATAATGTTGTTCTCTCTTTCTCTCTTAGAGCTGGAAGGCTCTCTTCACCGCTTGAACTCCCTGCTTGCATGTTCTTAATACCCTTTAAAGCATATTTTAGTTGTTTTACATAAGAAGACATGAACAATAAATGGTTATTCACACATACAGAAGGAAATCTGAATTTACACTAAGAGACCTGCTGCTGCCCTGGGTGTGGAATGTAGAAGAGAAGAAGAGTTTGGATTTGATAATCCCTCTTCATCACTACCCTAAGGAGTCTCAAAGCAGTTAACAATCTCATTTCCCTTCCTCCCCCACAACAAACACTCTGTGAGGTGAGTGAGGCTGAGAGACTTCAGAGAAGTGTGACTAGCCCAAGGTCACCCAGCAGCTGCCTGTGGAGGAGTGGGGACACTGAATGTAGCTGAATGGGACACAGCTGTGAGCAGCCTGAAGAAGTATCACCTGCCTTGGACCTGCCCATAAAAAGCAAGTCTAGAGTGTGAGTCTAGAGTGAAGTCCACTGTTTCCAGGAACTTCTCTTGTTGTGAGACAATTTTGGGTGAACCGAGAGTTTGTTTGGACCCTGGATGAGAAACCAGAGGCTGAGAGGTAGGGTCTGTCAGAAGGAAAATTGAATTGAATTGATATTGATTTTCATATATTAGTATCTTTGTATTAAGGGACGCGGGTGGCGCTGTGGTCTAAACCACAGAGCCTAGGGCTTGGCGATTCGAATCCCTGTGATGGGGTGAGCTCCCATTGTTGGGTCCCAGCTCCTGCCCACCTAGCAGTTGAAAAGCACGTCAAAGTGCAAGTAGATTAATAGGTACTGCTGTGGCAGGAAGGTAAATGGCATTTCCCTGTGCTGCCCTGGTTCACCAGAAGCGGCTTAGTCATGCTGGCCACATGACCTGGAAGCTGTCTGCAGACAAACACCAGCTCCCTCAGCCTATAGAGCGAGATGAGTGCGCAACCCCAGAGTCGTCTGTGACTGGACCTAATGGTCAGGGGTACCTTTACCTTTTATCTTTGTATTAATGTGACATTTCTATATGCAACTTTGTGTTTTTGTAATATGTTGTTTAAGTTGTGTGTTATTGCCTCAGTTTTTCATACACCACTTAGATATATATATAAATATATTAAAAGGTATTAAAAGGTATAGAAATTAAATAATCAAATTGAATCTGCAATACATGTTAGTTGGACAGGGACTGACGTGAGAAGGGTATCTCCCAGACCAAACTGGAGATTCTGGGGACTGAACTTTTGCATGCAGAGCAGGTGCTCTACCGCCATGCTACTGCCCTGGAGCCTAGGTTCAGAGGACACTGCCTTACACCATCTTAGGCTGTGATGGAGGGGTTGCCAGCATTTTACTCCTAGAGTATTGCTTCTTACATAGGCATAGTCCTGGGTTCATTCAGACATCAGACATCTTGTGTGTTGCCCTACAGCTTGTCTTGCTCTCCCATGCACATAACTCCTAACATTGAACTAGGCAGCTGTCTACATTGCTTATCTGTTGCATTGCTGCTTACCGACTGAGAAACCTTTTCCCCTAGAGCACAGGAGAGCAAACTGCAAGCCTTAAACTCTACTCCTGGCCTTTGTTCTTCTACCCAACTCAGGGAGGGGCTTCACACATTTTCTGACTGGCACAGAATCTCTGCTTTGTTGATCACTCATCTCCCTGTCCCCTTTGTTTGCTTAATGACTCAGCCATTATCAGGTTGGCCTGGACCAGCTATTAAGGTCTGGCTTCCACTTTAACTCTCCAAGCATTTATTATACTCTAGCATTTACTAAATCCAGGCAACCCCGAACTCTGGCACCCCAAACCCTATAACATTTCCCATCTAGCCTAGCACTGTCTACTCCAGGAGTGGCAAATTTGTGTCCTTCCAGATACTGCCGGATTCCCATCATTCCTAACCTATGATCATGATGCCTGTTGGTGCTGCTGGGAACTGTCATAGAAATAGAGTTGCTCCATTGGTCCATCAAGCTCATTATGGTTCACAGTGACTGGCAACAGCTCTCCAAGTTTTCAGATAGGAGTCAATCCAAGTCCAACCTGGAGATGCCAGGGATTGAACCAGGGACCTTCAGCATCCAAGGCATACTAGCATCCAAGCATACTAGGACTCAATTTCTTGACTTTAAGAAAGCCGACTTCATAAAACTTAGGGAAGTGCTGGGTGAGATCCCATGGACAGTAATACTAAAAGAAAGGGGAGTTCATGATGGCTGGGAGTTTGTTAAGAGGGAGATAGTAAAAGCACAATCTCAGGCAATACCAATGAGACGGAAACATGGAAGGTGCCTAAAGAAGCCAGGGTGGCTATCTAAAGAACTTTTAACTGAGTTAAGATTAAAAAAGGATGTGTACAAAAAAATGGAAAAGGGGGGAAACCACCAAAGAGGAATTCAAACAAATAGCCAGCACGTGTAGACACAAAGTCAGAAAAGCTAAAGCACAGAATGAACTCAGGCTTGCTAGAGAGGTTAAAAGCAACAAAAAAGGCTTTTATGGGTATGTTCGTAGCAAAAGGAAGAAGAAAGAAACAGTGGCGTCACTCAGAGGAGAAGATGGTGAAATGCAAACAGGGGACACAGAAAGGGCTGAACTCCTCAATGCCTTCTTTGCCTCAGTCCTGAAGAATTTGAAGCAAATGATTCAGCAGAGGAAACACAGCCCAGAATAACTAAGGAGATAGTACAAGAATACTTGGCTAGTTTAGATGTATTCAAGTCTCCAGGGCCAGATGAACTGCATCCAAGAGTATTAAAAGAACTGGCAGATGTGATCTCAGAACCACTGGCAGTCATCTTTCAGAATTCCTGGAGAACAGGCGAAGTCCCGGCAGATTGGAGGAGGGCAAATGTTGTCCCTATTTTCAAAAAGGGGAAAAGAGAGGACCCAAATAATTACCGCCCAGTCAGTCTGACATCAATACCAGGGAAGATTCTGGAGCAGATCATTAAGCAAACAGTCTGTGAGCACCTAGAAAGGAATGCTGTGCTCACCAATAGTCAGCATGGATTTCTGAAAAATAAGTCATGTCAGACTAACCTGATCTAGTTTTTTGACAGAATTACAAGCCTGGTGGATGAAGGGAACGCAATGGATGTAGCCTACCTTGATTTCAGCAAGGCATTTGACAAGGTGCCCCATGATATTCTTGTAAAGAAGCTGGTAAATGCGGTCTTGACTATGCTACCACTCAGTGGATTTGTGACTGGCTGACTGACCGAACCCAAAGGGTGCTCATCAATGGTTCCTCTTCATCCTGGAGAAGAGTGACTAGTGGGGTGCCACAGGGTTCTGTCTTGGGCCCCGTCTTATTCAACATCTTTATCAACGACTTGGATGATGGACTCAAGGGCATCCTGATCAAATTTGCTGATGACACCAAACTGTGAGGGGTGGCTAACACCCCAGAGGACAGGATCACACTTCAAAACGACCTTGACAGATTAGAGAACTGGGCCAAAACAAACAAGATGAATTTTAACAGGGAGAAATGTAAAGTATTGCACTTGGGCAAAAAAAGTAAGAGGCACAAATACAAGATGGGTGGCACCTGGCTCGAGAGCAGTACATGTGAAAAGGATCTAGGAGTCTTGGTTGACCACAAACTTGACATGAGCCAACAGTGTGATGCGGCAGCTAGAAAAGCCAATGCAATTCTGGGCTGCATCAATAGGACTATAGCATCTAGATCAAGGGAAGTAATAGTGCCACTGTATTCTGCTCTGGTCAGACCTCACCTGGAGTACTGTGTCCAGTTCTGGGCACCACAGTTCAAGAAGGACACTGACAAACTGGAACGTTTCCAGAGGAGAGCAACCAAAATGGTCAAAGGCCTGGAAACGATGCCTTTTGAGGAACGGCTAAGGGAGCTGGGCATGTTTAGCCTGGAGAAGAGGAGGTTAAGGGGTGATATGATAGCCATGTTCAAATATATAAAAGGATGTCACATAGAGGAGGGAGAGAAGCGGACACGGAGCAATGGATCTAAACTACAAGAAAGAAGATTCCACCTAAACATTAGGAAGAACTTCCTGACAGTAAGAGCTGTTCGACTGTGGAATTTGCTGCCAAGGAGTGTGGTGGAGTCTCCTTCTTTGGAGGTCTTTAAGCAGAGGCTTGACAACCATATGTCAGGAGTGCTCTGATGGTGTTTCCTGCTTGGCAGGGGGTTGGACTCGATGGCCCTTGTGGTCTCTTCCAAGTCTATGATTCTATGATTCTAAGGTATATGCTCTACCTACTGAACTACAGCCCTTCCCCTAAGACGAAAGTGCTAATTTAAATAAGAACATAGAAAGCTGCCATCTACTGAGCCAGACCAACTAGCTCAGCATTAGCTATCAGAAGGCTTCCAGTGTTTCACCCTGGGCTTGAGTATGGGATCTTTTGCATGCAAAGCAGATACTGTACCACTGAGCTAGAGCCTTTCCAACAATGCTTGCTGCCCCTGCTTTCCCAACTTTGCTCTCTGAACATGCAAACAAGAAGATAGGGCAGCTGGTTGCGTTGTGTGTGTGTGTGTGTGTGTGTGTGTGTGTGTGTGTGCTGATATTTCTTTTCCCAAAAGAGGAGTGAGATGCAGGCAGGTGTTGCCATGACAACCTGCTGGGGTCAGGACCTGCAGGCAAAATGAGGTCCATCAAGCCTCTCCATCTAGCCCTTGAAGTTCTTCCCATGCTCACGGGCCTTGGATGTTTTTGCCTAGCTGGAAGGACCGTCTTAAGCATATCCAGCGCCGTGGTGCAAAGCTCACTCTGGCACACACACACCCCATTTCCCAGAGTTGTCCACCTTTTTTTAGGGAGGGCAGCGCTGCCGGCGGGGCTGGAGGAGATGGGCAGCGGCTGGAGGGCGGATCCTTTGGTGGGGAAGAGGCAGAGGCTGGACGTGGCACCTCCCGGCTCAGCTGGACACTTCGTGCCACAGTGGCCATGGCAGACAGAGGCTCCAGGCATGGCGCTGCTTCGGCGCAGCATGGCAGAGGCAGGAGAGGGTGGCGAGCTGATGCTGGGAGGCACCGCGTCCAGCCTCCTCCTCTTCCCTGGCGCCCTCCAGAACATGGCACCCTGGAGCCCCGCGCCACTGTCGTCTATGGGTAAGATGCCCCTGCTAGCTGGAATGTGTCCTTGAACTCTGACAATGCCTCTCACTTGTGATGGAGGATACAGGTGTGTGTGTGTGTGTGTGTGTGTGTGTGTGTGTGTCTACAGACTAGCCTACTGCACAAATATAAGATTGACACTCCTTACTCCACCCACTTTTGCTTCTGCCTCCACCCACCTTTGGAACATGGCCCTTGGAAGATTTCCTGAAAGGGAATGCAGCCCCCAGGCTGACAACCTGTGCACTTGTGCACTTAGCCCTTGCTCCCATTTTTATTCTCTCTCCCATCTGCTGACCTATGATGTCAACTCATTGCTTGAAGGTGCAAACACTTTGCTGAATCCCCTGAAGTCTTTCTAAGCTGCCTTTAGAAATGGTTGTAAAGCCTCACTTAGAGTGTGTGTTTCATGAGCACTCTCTTTAGCAATCAAAAAGAGAAAGAGTGTGGTTGCTTTTCAGCCCTTCCGCATTGCTCTAGCTAATGGTGCCCTGATGCTGAAGCATTGCACCCCAAATCACACACTTCTGCTTTTTAAACATAGCCTGATGGTGCCACTTCCCTTAGCAACATTTCATTTTAAGGAAGCACTTTGAAATTTGAATAAGGGAATTATAGACTCCCCCAGCAGGTCTTCAATCTCTTGATGTTTATCCCATCAGCTAAGTCTCAAGCCAACCTTCATCCTGGGATGTTTGTCTATTAAATTAAGAGCATTTCAGATCAGGAGAAGCCATTTGAACACAGTAAATCACATGGCAACAGGAATCTCTTAACTTCCTTACTGTTACATCATTCACTCTATTATACACTGACACAGTCACTCAGTTAGAAGCCTTTGCCATTTATATTCTCCCCCAGTCAGATTAAGGTTAGACAGCACTTAACTTTAATTTTATCTTTTAAAAATGATTATCCATTTACACACAAAAGAGTCTATCTGCCTGTGTTATCATGATGCATGATGCCCGTTACTAATGACATTGGTGAAAGCCAGTATGGTGGAGTGGTCAGAGCAAAAGTGGTGCCCTCCACTGAGTTACAATTCCTGTCATCTCTGACCATTGGCCCTCCAACTGTACCTGTTTTCCAGGGACAGTCCCATATTTACAGAAGCCATTGAGGTTTCTGATTTGATCCCAAAATGTCCCACTTTTCCTTAGGATGTCTCTATTTTCATTGGAGAGATGTTGGAAGGTATGGAGTTATGCAACCCCTGAGCCAAGGAGATAAGTAACTATACAACCTTTAGAATACATCTGAAGGCAGCCCTGTACAGTGGTACCTCGGGTTACAGACGCTTCAGGTTACAGACGCTTCAGGTTACAGACTCTGCTGACTCAGAAATAGTACCTCAGGTTAAGAACCTTTCTTCAGGATGAGAACAGAAATCGGACGGTGGCAGTGGGAGGCCCCATTAGCTAAATTGGTGCCTCAGGTTAAGAACAGTTTCAGGTTAAGAACGGACCTCCAGAACAAATTAAGTTCTTAACCCGAGGTACCACTGTATAGGGAGGGTTTTTAAAAAATGTTTAATGTTTTATTACGTTTTTATATATGTTGGAAGCTGCCCAGATTGGCTGGGGCAACCCAGTCAGATGGACTGGGTATTATTATTATTATTATTATTATTATTATTATTATTATTGAATGGAACATCCAGGGGTGTAGCTAGCTGCTCCAGCACTCGCAGCTGTGGGGGCAGGGCGAGCCGTGCAGGGGGGCGGCATGGTGATCTGCGCGGCGGCGGCGGCGGCACGGCCAGCTGCCCGCAGAGTCCGTCTGGTGGATGGAAGCCCCATACTGCCGTTTTGGGCAGTGCAGGGCCCTGAGTCACCGTGTCACTCCCAGGAGAAACACATGGCTTGGGCACGATGCAGGCCAGGCCCAGTGGTAATGGCCACCCCCTGCAGTGTGCCATTTTGTCAACCCCTCAGACACCTGGGGTGGACTGCACCCCGCTTCCTACACCCCTGGGGACACCATTCCTTTCATCAGAGAAATGTTGAAGAGTATGCAATATCAGCTCACTTACTGTTGAATGAAAAGTTCTTCTTAATTCATATTGGTGAATGAAGGCAATGGGCTAAGCAGTAATGGCCCCTGCTCTTAGGGTGCCACAGAGCTCTGGTGAGTATGAGGTACTTACCACTTTGCCCTGGATGGTGGTGGTGAGTGCCTTCTACTCTGCTTTCTATTTTGTGGCCCTACCACACTTTCCAGAGGACAGCTCCCTAGCCACCCTTCCATCTCCCACAATTTGCAGAAGCTGAATGGTCCATAATGAGACAAGGGCTGTTTAAGTAACAGCCTCAAAGGATTTTAGTCCTCGACTCACCCTTTGCAACCGCAACTTTACAGAGTTCAGCCAGCAGGACTCACTGGGAGCTGCCCAATGTACCAATTTCTCCTTAGACTTGACCTGCTCTGAAGAAACTCAGACGGCTTGCACTCACTGTGAACCTCAAGTCCCAGCAGAACATGATATCAGGGAGGAGAACCGGACTAAGGGCTATTACTTTTCTTCCTCCAACAATATTACCATTATTAAACAGCATTAAAATAGGATATACAGTTGCATCCAAACATTCACATGGCAAAAACCAGGACGCCAACTTGCTGAATGTTCCTTGATGAGAATTGAAATTCTCCAACCTTGCAGAAGGACTGTAACCAAGAATTAAAAAATCAATAAAAAATATTCTTTTCTTTGTAGTTTTTGTTGAGCCCTAGGCCTGAGCCCAGGAAATTGGCCTGAAAGATTTGAGATGTAAGGAAATGCCGTAACGCTTCATATTAGTAGGAACATGCACTGCACTGGTGGGAAGAGGTTTTAGGAGCTAGCATTTTGACGTATTGCAGATCCTCTAGGATTATAATTAACAAAGTCATTTCCCATTTTAAATCCCAAGCTGGTGTTGCATTCTTTTATTGCTGATGCCTGGATCAAAAAGTGAAATGACATGACTGACTATGGAGATTAAAAAAGAGACAAAATAACCAAAGGAACTGAAAGGAGCACAAAAAAACTGTCTTATACTGAGTAACAACATTGGTCTACCTAGCTCAGTACCCTACACTTACTGGAAGTGGCTCTCCAGGGTTTACTGAGCCTACCTTTAGGGCTGCCATATGTACAGAATTTTGCAAACGTTACTAGGATTTGCCCATCGAAAATGGCGTCCGGGCAAAATTTGCCAAAAAAATAGCTAGGAAAAAAGCTCAACAACTTTGTCCCCACCCCCACCCCCCAGGCAACCCTACCTAACTGGAGATGCTGTGGATTGAACCTATGACCTTTTACTTGCAAATCAGATATTCTGTCAATGAGCTACATTTTTCTACCCTCAACTCACCTGAGTCATAGGATTCTATGCACTTAGGAACATAGAAAGCTGCCTTATACTGAGTCACACTGCTGGTCCACCTATCTTAGCACGGCCTGCAGTGACTGGCGGTGACTCTCCAGGTTGATAGAGAGGAGTCTCTTTGAGCTCTACCCTGATATGCTAGAGGTTGGACCTGGGGCCTTCTGAATTATTATTATTATTATTATTATTATTATTATTATTATTATTATTTATTATTTATACCCCGCCCATCTGGCTGAGTTTCCCTAGCCACTCTGGGTGGCTCCCAATCAAGTGTTAAAAACAATACAGCATTAAATATTAAAAACTTCCCTAAATAGGGCTGCCTTCAGATGTCTTTTAAAGATAAGATAGCTGCTTATTTCCTTCAGATCTGAAGGGAGAGCGTTCCACAGGGCAGGCGCCACTACCGAGAAGGCCCTCTGCCTGGTTCCCTGTAACCTCACTTCTCGCAATGAGGGAACGCCAAAAGGCCCTTGGCGCTGGATCTCAGTGTCCGGGCTGAACTATGGGGGTGGAGATGCTCCTTCAGGAATTTGAATGCAAGGAATATGCTCTACCACTGAGCCACTGCTCTTCCTAGAACTGTCACAAACTACACATTCTCTACTAACTAGATTAATCTGAGAAATCCTTGATCAGCCTTCGCAAACCTGATGCTGTTTGTCCAATTGTTGAAATCTAATTCTCTTCAGACCCCATGATTGGCTATTGCTGGTTGGATATAAAAACATAAGAAACGTCTGCTGAATCAGGCCAAAGGCTCATCTAGTCCAACATCCTATTCTTGCACTGGCTGATGAGTTGCTTGCGGGAAACCAGCAAGCAGGATTGGAGCACAAGAGCACTCTTGCTTCCTGTGGTTTCCAGAAGCTGGTATTCAGAAAGCTGGAATCCACCAACAAGCTGAGGTGCAACAACATCTAAAGACCCAAAGGTCCCCATCCCTGCCCTGGAACATAGAATCTATGGCATGACCAAGCTCCAAGAAAAGAGAAGCCTTCTAATCACCAGTAGAAATGAATATCTGAAAAGCAAATAAGAGGAAACCTGACAATTATGTGAAAATATATTTATTTTAAGGAGGATTCATTTGAAGCAGCTAGAAAAAGCAAAAGCGGGGGGGGGGGGCACACAGCCAAAGGAAATATCTGTGTATTCTCTGGAGAGCCACGAAAGTGACTCCATTTTGGAGTATGGAGAATGATTTTGTTAGCAAGGCCTGCTGCATCCTGATAGAGATAAGTAGCCCCATCTATTGTAATACCATTGGGCTTACAAGTTGGATGTGGGTGGATGACCTCTCTGTCTCAAAGCAAAACAAATATTGTGTGTTGTGTCTTTCTCTTAATAAACTCAGGTGACATCCATGTCTGGCGGCAGCGACACAGTGTAGGTGTCATTGGGGTTTTGATTATCAAATCCATCTGTCACTGGTATCTGCAAAGATTGTACTCTTTTGCTCCTCATGGGAACAAGTCCACAGCTGAAAGTGATATTCCTTCTCTCTCTCTCCCCCTCCCTCCCTCCCTCTCTCTCTCTCCCCTTTCTCTCTGTAGGTATGCATGTACACGCACCCCTTCTAGAACAGTAGAACAGTGCCTGGGTTCACCAAAGGTTTGTGCAGCGATCTTTTCCAAAGAAAGCCCCCATTTTTCAACAACAACTCTTCGCTGGCAGATGTCTTCAGAGCTGACAGTTTTATTGCTTTTTATTTTTTTCCAAAGACCGAGGCTCTACTGTTTGTGATTTGAAAATATGACAAGGTAGCACATGCCAGGGTTGAGTTATTAGAGGGAAGTTCAAACCCTCTGAAGAACAGAAAGGAATGTACTCAGCTGATGGAAAAAATCAGGGTCTAATACTCTCTTAGGTAGCCAACCTGTGTCATGAATAACTGCGCTGCTTTCAGATCATACATGGGCAGTAGAGGCTGTTCCATTATGGTGGAACATCCTCATTCAATCTTCAGCCAGCCCCAGCCTGCCTGCCTTCCTACTTATGCCTAGTCCTAGGGACTGCACTTCAGGACAGATTAATAGAATCAAACAATTGTAGAGTTGGAAGGGACCCCAAGTCTCAGGTACCATATGGCCTCTTTTTCCAGGACACGGCCTCTTTTTCATGGGTAGAGTCATCATAGTTAAAAGCAGAAGTCAGCAAATGTGTTTTGGGTTTTTTTGCTCTTCAAAATATGGCAACCCTAACTAGTTCAACCCCCTGCAATGCAGGAATTTCAGCTAAAACATACATCACAAATGGCCATCCAACCTCTGCTTAAAAACCTCCAAGGAATGAGAGGCCACAACCTCCCAAGGGAGACTTTTCCACTGTCAAACAGCTCTTGCTGTCAGAAGCCATTGGTTCAAGTCCCACCCTCTAGACCAGGATAAAGCAAGCTTGCTCCATCTTCCATATATTTGAAGATGGCTATCATATATCCTCTCAGCCTCTTCTTTTCCAAGCTAAACATATCCAGCTCCTCCAACCATTCCTCACAAAGCTTGGCTTCCAGACCCTTGATCATCTTGGTTGCCCTCCTTTGCACATGTTCCAGCTTGTCAACATCCTTCTTAAATTGTGGCACCCTGAACTAAACATGGTATTCCAGGCGTGGTCTGAGCAAGGCAGAATAAAGTGGTACTATTAGTTCCCTTGATCTGGACACTATACTTCTGTTGTTGCAGCCAAAAATAGCATTCCCCCCCCCTTTTTTTTTTTTGCTGCTGCATCACACTGTTGACTTATGTTAAGCTTGTGTTCCACCAAGACCCCTAGATCATTTTCACATGTACTGATGGTAAGCCAGGTATTCCCCATCCTATATTTGTGCTTCTGATTCTTCCTGCCTAAGTGCAGCACCTTACATTTGCCCTACTGAAATTCATTTTGTTAGCTTGGGCCCAGTCCTCTAATCTGTTACGGTCATTCTGAATTCTGATTCTGTTTTCTGTGGCATTAGCTACTCCCCCCCCCGCCCAGTTTGCTATCATCTGCAGATTTGATGTGCATCCCCTCAATTCCTTCATCCAAGTTGTTTATAAAGATGTTGAAGAACAACGGGCCCAGGACATGAGCCCTGCAGCACCCCATTCCTCATTTTTCCCCAGGATGATGGGGAACAATTACTGAGTACTCTTTGGATTCTGTCAGTCAACCATCTACAAATCCACCTAACAATTACTACATTCAGCCCATATTTTACCAGTTTCCTTTCAAGATGAAGCAAGAAATAAAAGAAAAGAAAAAATGCAAACAACCCCCACTGTTGCCTAAAAGTAGGACTGCCATTGTTGGGATTTGCCTGTTGAAAATGGCGTCCGGTTAAAATCGGTTAAAATGTCCGGGAAAACCCCAGCATATGGCAGCACATATTGGAAGTGTTGATTTGGGGGGGGGGTGAACTTCCTAAAAAAAAAAAATGGTGTCCAGATTTCCACTTTTTGAAATATGGCAGCCCTACCAAAAGTCCATAGCATGGTTGCTAAGTGAGCCTCTCCGGGGTGTGCATTCCATAAGTGAGGCACCACCACTGTAAAGCCTTTGCTTGACTAACATCCCACTTCCCCCCGCCCCCTTTCTAGCATATCTGAAACTTCCTTGCTTCACTGATCAGAATCATTCCTTTTCTTGTTTTGGTTCTTCTAATGTTCCATTGCTTGCTGGTGTGATAGGACTTGTAGTTTAGCAACATCTGGAGGGCCAAAGATTCCCCATACTTGTCCTACTGCTGGTCTCACTGCATAATCTGCAATGGAGGCCTTTGATGATGACAGTGCCACCTTCTTGGGCTGCAGAGCCTCTGGCCACACAGGATCACCCAGCAACAGTACATCTAGGATTGGTCCTGTGTGCCTTTCCCCTTCTCATTTTGAGACCTTGACTCCACCACCTGCAGAAGAGGAATCTGACTTCTGGCTTGTACGTGGGTGGTATTGTTTTGGGTATATAATCAATGGCGCTCAGCACCTGAACAAAATTATAGGGAATTATGGGCTCCCTAGAGAAGTTGGGAGTGTTGCTGCTGATGTAGTTTTGTACACATTATCTTTTTAATATTTATATCAGCATCATGGAACCTATTATGTGCACAGAATGGATAATAGCCACTGCCTCACTTGGCCTAGTGGGGATTTTGTTACCTAATATTTGCAACGTAACGAAGAAGAAGAAGAAGAAGAGTTTGGATTTGATATCCCGCCTTTCACTCCCTTTAAGGAGTCTCAAAGCGGCTAACATTCTCCTTTCCCTTCCTCCCCCACAACAAACACTCGGTGAGGTGAGTGGGGCTGAGAGACTTCAAAGAAGTGTGACTAGCCCAAGGTCACCCAGCAGCTGCATGTGGAGGAGCGGAGACGCAAACCCGGTTCCCTAGATTACAAAACTACTGCTCTTAACCACTACACCACACTGGACCCATTGGAACCATTCTCACATTCATCTGCTGTCAAACTGGCCTGCATAATAGCTGCTTTGATACACGAGATTCCTCTCTTTCTAGAATTCCTAGCAAAGAAATGCTTTATTTGGAAAGCATTTTGGGCTCACTGAAGCATAAAAGATGACCCTTTGAAATACTGTGCATGCCATTTTCTCATGAAAGAGGCACTTTTCTGCCTGTATGTGGCTTTTCACCCCAAGACTTACGAAGATTAAGAGATGATAGTCCACTTTCCTCAGATGCTTTGGGACATCTTCTCTAGTCCAGAGAATTCCATGTTGGTTAAAAGAATCTGCCCATTTGTCCTCTCCTCTGCAAATATGACTGACTCACAGAGCTCTGTTTAGAGCAGTCTACTGCAGGTGTGGGGAACATTTGGCTCTCCAGATGTTGCTGAACCACAACTCCCAACCGCAAGCCCCAGCAAGCATGGCCAATGATCATGTAGTTGAGCAAAAACTGGTAGGCCAAAGGCTCCCCACAGCTGTTCTAGTGGGAGTATCTTCCACAAACATTTCTGAATTTTGGAATATTCCTTATGCCAGATCAGGCAATTAGGCCCTCTATCCCAGTGTTCTCTGCATCAGCTTTTCTCAGCCTCATGCCCTCTGGGTGTTGCTGGACTACATTTCCCATCCTCCTTGACTCTGCTGACTTAAGTTGATGGGAGTTGGAGTCCAACAACATTAGGATCTCATCAGGATGAGGAGATGAACTGTTTTCTTCCAAGTAGTAGCAACTCTTCAGGAATGCTGGATGTGCTAAGTGAGAACCTACCACTTAAGCCCCTGCCATGATCTAGTCTGATGCCAGAGCCCACAGAAAATGCAGCTCAGAGGTTTCAGGGCCACTGGCAGCTCTGAATCAGCAACCTGTGTTACTAGACAGGAGATGTACATGGGGAGGCATTGGGTTCTTCAGGGGAAGGTGCCTTTTGAAGGTCCTGGCTATGGCCCTGCAAATGGGGGGGGGGTGTTCTTTGTGGAGCTTTTTGTGGTTCACAGCATAAAAATAAAAACAGAAAATAAATAA
The DNA here is from genome assembly GCF_951804945.1 of Podarcis cretensis. Classification (NCBI taxonomy): domain Eukaryota; kingdom Metazoa; phylum Chordata; class Lepidosauria; order Squamata; family Lacertidae; genus Podarcis; species Podarcis cretensis. Next base: position 5,192,328 of record NC_137184.1, on the reverse strand, counting down.
TAAAAACAAGAACAGGAACGAAACAAAACAAAACAATAATCCCCATCCCTCCCACAAACACATTTAAAAGGATTTAGGATGTTTGTTAGCCAAAGGCCTAGTTGAAGACAAATGTTTTCACCTGGTGCCTAAAGGTGTATAATAAAGGTAGCGATAGGTGAGAGCATTCCACAAATAAGCAGCCACCATAGAAAAGGTCCATTCTTGTGTTGCTACCCTCAGAACCTCTTGGGGAGCAGGCACACAGAAAAGGGCCTCACATGATGATCACAGGGTCTGAGTCAGTTCATATGGGGAGAGACAGCCCTTGAGGTATTGTGGTCCTGAGCCATTTAAGGCTTTATAGGTCAAAACCAGAACTTTGAATTGGGTCCAGAAACTGATTGGCAGCCAGTGCAGAAGGGCCAGGACTGGTGTTACATGTTCAAACCCGGCATCCAAATTCGACACTAGATGAAGTTTCCAAGCTTCCTTCAGAGGTAGCAGCATGTATAATGCATTGCAGGGTTCTAACCTAGTGGTTACCAGAGCATAGACAACAGAAGTTAGGCTATCCCTGTCCAGATAGGGGCACAGCTGGGCCACCAGCATTCTGCACCACCGAGGCAATGCTTCACCAAGCTTCCAGGGTCTCACTCACTTGCCATAACATTCTGCACTTGGTTTTAGCCTCTGAACTATTTTCAAGGCTGGCCCCATGTAGAGAGCATCACAATAGTCAAGTTTCAAGCCTCTGAAGGCACAAGTGACAGAAAGACAGGAAGGTTGAGAATGATTGCTAAATGAGCCAAGACTGTTGAAGCTCACCCAGCAGGAACATTTCAAGTTTCTTTTGGAGTTCAGTGGTTGGCTTCGTAAGTCTGTCTTGCTGAGAGGATTTCTGAGTTGGAGATGGGGGAAGTTTCTTGTTATTCAGGTAGAAACTCCTTGGCCCTTTGAAAAGTCTTAGCAAGATTTCCACCTGGCATAGCTACATCCAAGGCTATGCAATATTAACCAAATGTCACCATTTTATGCTGGCTGAGATTATATCCTGTTGAGTGCCAATGGTCTCAGCCCTGGTGGGAGTTTTTAAGTCTAATCAGTTCAGGCAACATACAGTCTGAGCAGGATACATTTCAGAGTGCTCCCCTGTTCACCTTCACTCTGAGAAGGAGGCAGCCCCTTAAGCAAAAAATGAATTGGGAAGAAAGTACAGTGGTACCTCGGATTAAGAACCTAATTCGTTCCGGAGTTCTGCTCTCAACCTGAAACTGTTCTTAACCTGAGACACCACTTTAGCTAATGGGGCCTCCAGCAGCTGCTGCACAATTTCTGTTCTCATCCTGAAGCAAAGTTCTTAATCCGAGGTACTATTTCTGGGTTAGCGGAGTCTGTAACCTGAAGCGTCTGTAACCCGAGGTACCACTGTATCTATTCTAAAAGTTTGAACTCTTACAGAAAAAAGCATCAGAGCTGTGGCCATGTAGGTCAGGGGTGGGGAATCTCTTTTGGCTTAAGAATCACATTCCCTGGTGGACAAACTCCCTGGGGGCCACACACCACTGGTGGGTAAGGCCAGAGGCTAAAACGGGTAAGACAGTACATCTGACTCTTACCTTTTTATAGTTGGCTACATTCCAGCCATGCAAAAATCACACACATGTGCGCACACACACACACACACACACCTCCATCCAAGCATGAGAGAAGCATTATGAGAGTTCAAGGACACATTTCAGCCAGACAAAATCATTCAAGAAGGGTGCAGGGCCCGACCAGCAAACAGTGACATAGAAAGGAGTGTGGCCAGGACAGAGTCACGAGGCCCATATGGAGCAGCCTGGAAGGCCACATTTAATTCCCTGTCCTGAAGTTCACCACTCCTGCTATAGAAGGTATTGATTGCTTTCAAGAGATAGATTTTGTGTCTTTTTGTAAGTTCAGAGGGTGACCTCTCCATCCTTTGGTGGATGGTGGCAAGACAGCACTTGCAGCTCAGAGCGATGCTGCTGTCAAAAGGAGCTAAATCCGCTGGCTTGAAAGATGTGGTGATCCTGGCCATAAGGAGAAAGAGATTCTCTGGAGGGCAGATTTATTCTTCTGAGATGTGATGAGACTCCTTAACAACAGCCATCAAATCTTCATAATCACCAGGAGGAGGCAGGCAGGCAGAGACAATCTCTGATTAGTTACTATTGGAAAGTGAAGAAGCTTTTCTCCGTGTGTTTTGCTTCAGCTCCCTCCCTCATTATTTTGTTGAGTAGCATCCACAGAGTTCATCCATTGTAGCATCCAGAGAGAAAGAGAGAAAGCATCCCCTACTATTCGGGCATACTTGCCAAAGATTTTGGGGGTGAAGATAACCTGATCCCAGTGTGTTTTTTATGGGGGTACACAGGGGTACACATACCCCTAAACATTTTGTGAATCTAAATTTGGCCTCATTGAGGGGCAGTATAAGTAGGAAAATGAGAGTACCCTTAAACATTTTTTAAAGAAAAAAAGCACTGCCTGATCCCATTTCTAAAGTGGAAATTTGACTGATGTATTAGCAATGCTGCTCCACCAGGCAATCAGATGTGGGTGGGGTTGAATCCATTGTCAAGTTGCAAGAAGGAGAATAAGGCTGGAGTACAGAAGAGAATGGGCAGGTAAACTGGCCTTGCTTCTCCTCCATGGTCTATCATGAAGGGACACAGGAAGCTGCTTTTGGTCCACCTAGCTCAATACTGCCTACACTGACTGGTTGCAGCTCTCCAAGGTTTCAGGTAAGATCCTTTTGCAGCCCTACCAGGAAATGCCAGGGATCAAAACCGGGACCTACTGCATGCAAGGGGGACGCAGGTGGCGCTGTGGGTTAAACCACAGAGCCTAGGGCTTGCCGATCAGAAGGTCGGCGGTTCGAATCCCCGTGATGGGGTGAGCTCCCGTTGCTCGGTCCCTGCTCCTGCCAACCTAGCAGTTCGAAAGCACATCAAAGTGCAGGTAGATAAATAGGTACCGCCCCGGCGGGAAGGTAAACGGCATTTCTGTGCATTGCTCTGGTTCGCCAAAAGCGGCTTAGTCATGCTGGCCACATGACCCGGAAGCTGTATGCCAGCTCCCTCGGCCAATAAAGCGAAATGAGTGCCGCAACCCCAGAGTCGGCCACGACTGGACTTAATGGTCAGGGGTCCCTTTGCCTTTACTGCATGCAAGGCAGATGTTCTACCACTGATCTTCCACAAGAGATCTGTTAGGTTAGCTGTCCTCTTACTTGCCACAGGCACATAGGAAGTTTCCTTATACTGAGTCAGTTCATTGGTCCATCAGCTCTGTACCTTCTGCATGCAAAGCAGATGCAAAGCAGATTCCTTACCACTGAGTTAGAGATCATCACCCTGAATCCTGCAGGTTGAACCAGCTGTATATTTGGGCCAAGTAGCTGCTGGTAATTTCTGCAAATCAAGATGCAGGGGAAATGTTTGGGATGTGTGTGTGTTTTTTTTTCAAAGTGGAGGGACAGCCCATTTGGGCTGAATGGAATATTCAACTAAGTTTCACACAGAGATACTCACTTAAATTAGTTGTGCCAATTTCAATAAGTCTGCTCTGAGCAGGACTAATGTTGGATTAGTATTAGAATAGCATTTGTTAGATGCATAAGGAGGGGACTAAGTAGAGGCTATGCTGGTGAGCACCATTAGGCACCGTTATCATGGCTAAAGGCACATCAATATCGTGTTTGAATGGAGTCTTACCATTGCACAAGAGTGCATCTACACATCACGAATATATTGGTGGAGCACAGGGGAGACATGCAAATGATCTGAAAGTCAAATTGAAAAACAACAGAGAATTCAAACCAGGGTCTTTGGCAGTAGGATCTAGGTATCATGCTTGGGCAACTAAAGGCTGAACAAGTTCCTTAACTGAAAATTGTTCCACCAGCTCACCATTGTCTACAATGACTCGCAGTAGCTCTCCAGGATTTCAGGCAGGGAATCATTCTCAATCCTATGTGAAGATATCAGCGATTGAAACTAGGACCTTCTGTGTGCAGAGCAGAGGCTCTGCCACTGAGCTGCAGCCCTCACATGTCCACCTTTTGTTCCTGCCCTGCACTCAGCTCTCATCTGTGGCTCCTAGACACAGCAGCCACACCCCAGGAGCAGCTTAGACTAGCCAGCTAAACTAGGTGAGGAGGGTCTCAAATCTTCTGTGAGTTAATGACTTTCCCTTCCTGTGAAGACAGGCTCCTACACAAATCCAGAGTGGACTCTGGATATTTACAATGCAGTCAAACTAACAATGCATGTTTGCTAGATAGGCACATGATAGGAGCTGAAGCTCAGAGTTTTGCTGTACGTTTGCTAGAGAGAACTCTGAGAGTTACTCCCACTGTGCCCTGACAGGGGCAGGGTGCAGCCACATATATTCTCCTCACCTGGCTTGGCACTTCCTCTTTCACCTCATTCCAGTGATGCAGAACATCTGCATGTCTGAACTTCCATTGCTCAGACACCATTTTAAAAAGCATGTAACTGGAATACAATTTTAAGCCTGCCTGAACAAAGCTGCTGTATCTGTTACTGTTCAACAAGTAATCCGAGAGAGTAAATGCTATTTTTACCTTTTAAAAGACCGTTTGCGTAATTATCGTTTTAAGGGGGAGAATAGGGGGAAATACCAGGAGAATCCAGTCTGAGAGGATAAATATATCATCTCCTAGCATCTATACACATCCCTATACTAAGTTGGTTGGATGGTGCCTTGTTATGCCTCCTTCCAGCAATTCCTGCAGCCAGCCTGGTGCCAGACATATTGCCCTGCTTTTCTGTTGACCACGTCAGCAAAGCCAAGTGGGGTCTTGTCGTCTGGGCAGCTCAGGACCTCAATACACCCGGCCCAGGCTTGTGACCTGGAGAAGTCACTTAGGTGCTGCTAATGCAGATGTTTGACTTCATACCCAGAGGTGCACTCCATTTTATCCCAAGACAGATGGGTGCCAACAACATGACTGTACTGAAGGAATTAAAAGCTGCATTAACGTGTACATGAATAATGCTCTCTGTGGGCCCCTCCAGATATCCTTTTTAATTTCAGATTCAATATGATTTCTGCCCATAATGCTTTGGGGAAGATCACATGTGATCCTGCCTTCTATACTGCTTGCACCTACTAATGTTTTTGGGCTGTTGCACTGCTTCATTTCCAACCAGTGTATATCTCATAACTTCCTGCTGAAGTCCTGTAGCTTCTCATATCTCAAATACTTTGCCTTATTTTTGTCCACTTTTGTTGTTCTGTAGCCCCTGTGAATGGTAATAACATGGTCACTTTGGGATAGCATTGCAGAACAAACTAAAGCAGAATAAATTAACAACTAATGCAGCATTATTGCCATGTTAAAGAATACATCCCCAATAAAATACCAGCCTGAAAACCTGGAATGCTACTGCCTGTCAGTGAGACAATACTGAGCTGAATGGACGAATGGTCTCACTTGAGCCTAAGGCAGCTTTCTATGTTCCTAAAACAAAACAAAATCACCCTAAAGTTGGTGCCACTAAAAAAGTCTGTAGGGGCCTTGTATATACTTAGAAAGGAGCAGGGACAGTGTCATGAAGTAGTGATCCTGTGAGCAAGTACCACTGGGTGGGGGCTCTCAAGCAGGTGCTAACAATTAGTCCCCAAATGGGAGCATGTGATGGGGCTGGCTGGTTGCCGACATTTTCGCACCCCTATAAATCTTCGGGTTAACCTGGTGGGAGAGAGAGAGAGACAGAGTATGCCATGTGTTAGACTTACTGCTTGATGTTCTGTAGCTGGTGCCAGAGAAGAAGCCCATCAAGCCTGATAACCCGTTCAGTGCCTGCATGTGATTGATTAGCATCTTGGAGGGAGGACTCGGGAAAGCGACTCCCTCCTTGACAGACAGTACATGGAGCAATTGCAGTTCTACTTTGTAAGCAAGAATGGGTAATTTGGAGCTCCAGAAGTTTGGGGAGAGATGCAAAGGGAAAGAATTACAGTAGCATAATGACCTAAAATTATGATGCAAAGTGTGCTAATCTTTCTCAGAATCTAGACATAATTGATAGGAAGGAATAAGAGGGATCTCTCTTTGTTTTGCCATCTCATTTGATGTTGTGTACAATGCAGCAGCTTGAATCTTTAGTTCCTTCCACCCCTTAAACTCTTGTTTTGAAACCACATAAAGCAACAGAGGACCCGTTCGGCACGTAAAGTGGCATTGGGGAAAGAATTCAAAAATATCACGTTCCCAGACACACAGATTACAGCCTGATAAGGCTATTTGCACTGGGAAGATTTAATCAGATTGCTAAGAGCCCTTGTTCAGCACCCACTATTTCCCACTGCCACCTTGTTTCAAGGGCAGTGCAACTAATGAAGGCAGATTGAACCTTTTGCTATCAGAATGAATTGAGAAGGGATGGCTGGGAGTACAATGCTCTGGCATGATTCAATTACTTGGGAGACAGGTTCATTTCCTGAGATATTTTTGAGCCATGCATCCATGATGGACTCAGGGGAGCTGGATGAGAGGTAAGGGTTACCACTGGCACGTCAACAACATGATCTTGGCATGCTGACAGTTCGGGAAGAAAGAAAGTCTCCCCTCCAAAAAAAATGAATAAAAGAATGTTGAAAAGGGGGAGGAACAGTTTTTGGAATAATAATAGGCATGTAGGTAACTTACATGTAGGTAACTTGCAAACTATCATTGCTGCTGCTGCTACTAATGTTTAATGCATTTCTCTTCCACTTTGTATTCCAGTGGGTTAAAAATATTTGAGAATTCTTGGAGAGCAGGTATGCCCCATCTTAAAATGGGAGCAGGGGGAAAGACCCTGAAAACTACTGGCTGGTCAGCTTGATGTCAATACCAGGAAAGCTCCTAGAACAGGCTTCCTCAACCTCGGCCCTCCAGATGTTTTGAGACTGCAATTCCCATCATCCCTGCTAGCTAGGGATCATGGGAGTTGTAGGCCAAAAACATCTGGAGGCCCGAGGTTGAGGAAGTCTGTCCTAGAACATATAAGTAAACAGTTGATCTGTGAGCACTTAGAAAAGGAGCCAGCATAGGTTTCTCTTCTGCATTTTATTTTTTTTATGTAGTCACAAGCTTGGTGGATCAGGGAGATGCTGTGGATGTAACATATCTTGATTTCTGTAAGGCTTTCAACAAAGCCCCCTACGATATTCTTGGACAAGATAACTATTAGGCAGATTTACAGCTGGTTGACCGACCAATCCCAAAGAGTGTTCACTAATGGTTCCTCATCATTCTGGAAATAAGTGACAAGTGGAGTGCCACAGGGTTCTGTCCTGGGCCCACTGTTGCTTTAACATCTTTATAAATGACTTGGATGAAGGAACGGAGAGGATTCTCTTCCAATTTGCAGATTATACCTAACTGGGAGTAGTAGTTAATACTTCAGAAAATAGAGTCAGGATTCAAGATGACCGTAACAGATTAGAGAGCCTGGCCCAAACTAACAAAATGAATTCCAGTAGGGACAAATGAAAGGTTCTGCACTTAGCAGGAATAAAATGATGGTGATAAATTACTTGCGCCCCACCCATTTGACTGGGATGCCCCAGCCACTCTGGGTGGCTTCCAACAGAATGTAAAAAACACAACGAAACATTACACATTAAAAACTTGGGCTGCCTTCAGATATCTCTATGGAAAGTCATATAATTCTTTACCTCTTTGACATATGATGGGAGGACGTTCCACAGGGTAGGTGCCACTAAAGGCCCGTTGCCTGGTTCCCTGTAACTTCAGATCTCACAATGAGGGAACTGCCAGAAGGTACTTGGAACTGGACCTCAATGTCTAGGCTGAATGATGAGGACAGAGATTCTCCTTCATGCAAACAGAGCCAAGGCCATTTAGGGTTTTAAAGATCAAAACCAACACTTTGAATTGTGCTCAGAAACGTACTGTACAAGAGGTAGAGCTGGCTATCATCTGCATCTTGGTGAACTCCCAGCCCAAAACCTTGACTATCTCTCCCAGCATGGGGGAGAGGACAAAGTCCTGAGGCCCCCACAAGTGAGTGCCCAGGAGTCCGAACAATCATCTCCCAACAGCACTTTCTGCACACAGTCCAGGAAGGATTGGAACGACTGCATAAAAGTACAGTGGACGCTCGGGTTGTGAATGTGATCCATGCGAGATGGATGTTCACAACCACAGCATTCGCAACCCGCATCTGCACATGGGCAGCTTGCTATTCAGCGCCTCTGCACATGTGCAAAGCGCAATTTAGCACTTCTGCACATGCGCGACCGTCGAAACCCAGAAGTAACCCATTCCGGTACTTCCAGAACGCAACCTGAAGCATTAATAACCCGAGGTATGACCCGAGGTGGGACCTGAAACCCAACTAGAAGAGGACTAAACATACAAATCCTCCAGACATGCTTGGGGTTCCACAACCACCTGTTCAGTCACTTTGCCCAGGAATGGAATATATGAGACTGAGTGATAACTGGCCATAGTGGCTGGATCCAGAGATGGTTTTTTAAGCAGTTCTGGGAAGACTCCCACCTAGAGGAAAGCATTTATCACCCCATGGAGCCCACTGCTCAGCCCTGTCTGGCTTGTTTTTATGAGCCAGGATGGGCAAGATTCAAGAAGACAGCTGGTCAGTTTCAGTCATCCAAGCAGGCTGTCCAGATTCTCAGAGGTAGCAGGTTGAAACTAATCGCATACAACTTGACTAGACAGAGCACTGGCACTTCTGCCCTGGCCCTACTATCACGGTGGAATCTACCACTTTTTGAATGTGAGCAGTTTTATCTGCAAAAAATTTTGGAGTCCTTATCAGCCCCCAATAGTGAAGATGGTTTTGTTAGGCAACAAACCACCTGAAAGAGTCTCCTGGAACATTTTCATCCAGGTGCTATAGAGGCAGCAAAGCAGGCGATGTTGAGCTTTAACCATGTTCAGCCCAATTCAGAATAAGTTTCTTGCCACCAGTGCTCTAGTTGCCTCAGTGCTTTTTCCATTGCCCTCAGCCCAAAGCACAGGGTCATCTGAGCTCCATGCAATAGGAGGGGGCACTTCATTCCAACAGGCAGTCAGGGAATCAACTGAGAGGCCATCGACATGGGATAAGATATCTCCTACCATTCTCTGGAAGCCATTTGAATCCACTAAGTGAGGGGGGGACCATTCAAATTGTTCCCATCTCCCTGCAGAGGGGAAGGGTTGCAGAGAAGTCTAGTTGCACCAGGAAGTGATCCAACCATGGCACTTCTTTTGTTCCACTGGAACTTAGTGTCACCCACATCCACAGAGGTAAACACCAGATCTAAGGCATGCCCATGGCTATGAGTAGGGCCAGATTTATTCAGGGACAGCACCATGGATGCCATGCTTTCCATCAAGTCCTGAGTGGCTTCTTGTAAGGTAATGTTGGCATGGATGTTAAAATGCTCTAGGACAAAGCTCTAATAGAAAGTAAAATAACTTGGCTTAACTGTATACAACTGGAGCAATGGTCAAAGAAGTGGTTAAGGGAAAACAAGAACTGCAAAGAATATACAAAATATGAAAAAAAAATATAAAGGGGAGATAAAGAAGAAAATACAAATAAAAGGGAAAACCAGTGAAATTTATAAAATATTACTAGAAATGGAGGATCAAGAAGATCAATTATAAGAGGTGTGGGAAAAGAAGACAACAGGGCAAATAGATAGTCAAAGCTGGGGAGAAATAGGGGAGAAACATATTTTGAAAATGTTGTCTATAAGAATAAAAGAAAAATATTATAAATTAATTTGGAGATGGTATTTAACATCAGTCAGATTAAATCAAATAAATAAGGAATATCTGGTGTTATGTTGGAAGGGATGCCAGGAAACAGGGAATTATGTTCACATGTGGTGGGGGTGTAAATATGTACATGGGGGGGGCAAGGGTGTTTAAGGAGATAACAGAAATCACTGGGTTAAAGCTGACCTTAAGTCCAGTAGCATTATTATCAATTTACGATGGGGTAGAAGGTTCACAGGCTATGAAGGACTTGCTCACAAATTTATTGGCAGCTGCACAAATTATTATAGCCAAGAAGTGGAAGGGGCAAGCAGAATATAAAATGGAAGCTATTAACGATAATTTAACATGTGCCATTAAGGTAAGACAAAGAATGTGCAGGAGAAATGATTTCGAGGAGATATGGAGGGTGTTTGTAGAATTTGTACTATTAAAACAGAAAGGGGTCAAACCATGACAAGAGGTGTTGAAATTTTGGGAGGTTGAATAGATACAATGGAATGGTCTTGGTGGTGGGGTGCACATGTTTATTCTTATTTAATTATGATTATTACTTTGTTAAAACAAAACAGATAAATAAATAATTGGGGGGGGAATGCTCAAGGATCACCAGACTAGGTGTCTCCAGGAGAACATTTGACCTGACCTGAAGCAACTTAAGCAGTGAATCCTTGGTGCAGCAGAGAGGTTGGCACACCAATAGGAATTCTGTACTGCCTCTATTGCCCAATTTCCAGAACTTGCACTCAGAGAGCTGGATCTCCCTAACAGGACATCTGGTGAAAACAAAGGACTTCTTAAAAACCACTACAACCCCTTCCCCATCTACATGACCTCTGCTGCTGTGTGCAAGAGAAAGTTGGTGGACAAGCAGTGGCAAGAACAGGCCCAGCTGCTGTGTCCAACCACATCTCTGTTACACATGCCAGGTCAATTCCTCGATCCATAGTTGGCATTGGTCTTGTTGGTCATTGACCTGGCATTGCACAGCATCACTTTAAGGTCATGTGGGACACCCTTGTTGATACCTGTAACTTTCTGGCCAGGATCAGACTTGGAGGCAGGGATAGTCTTAAGATTCAAATTTCTCCCTCATCCCTGAACTGAATCAAGACTGGAAAATGAGAAAGTGAAATTGAGAGATCTGTCCTTTCCTGTTTGTTCCATTGCACGGTCTGATTTATGAAGTGCACCATTATTGGATGAGACAGCTAGTGTTACTCAAAGTTGACCGACTGAAAATAATGAACTTTGATCCAAAGGGTAGTATTCAAGTAAGTTTTGCTCAGAGTAGACCTGTTGAAATTCATGATCAGGTTAGGTTTAGTAATTTCAGTAGCTCTACCCTGAGCAAAATGTACTGGAATGCCTCTAATTAATTTCAGTGAGTTTACCCTGAACAGAACTAAGCTGGGCATAGCCCTTTGTAAGAATCCCATAGGAGCCCCTGTGAAGAAGCACATGATAGACCTTGGCCAGCTTGTGGGGTGAACTCCAAAGTGAGAAGGATGCTGCCAGCAAACACACCAAACAACAAAGGCTTCCAACATGAAAAGGACCAAAGCGATTTTCTAGCGAGTGAAGCAAATCTTTGAAAAGGCAGCTAGGAGCCAGTGAGAAAAGGAAGAAAAGCTCCAATGTTTCACAGCTGAATCACCAAACTCCTCAAGACGCTGCAGGAGCATTTCCTGCAAAATCCACCGCCCTCCTTGCTTTCAGCACATATACGCCCCACCACACCGATGCTGGCTGAGTCGCATGATCCTGGGACCACCATCTTGAGAAAGAAGAAAGCCGATGCTCTTCCTTATTAGACTTTCAAACGGCAAACGAAGGCTCTAACACTGACAAGGCCCTTGGATTTCATTTCATTTTATTCTGCAAAAACAGTAAGGGAGCAGCATTCAAAGCAACGCTTTGGAAAGGACTCACTCTCTTTTCAATTTTTAAAAGAAGATATTTTATTATTATGTGCCAACACAACCACCAAGGGAACCCCTCAGGCAACTCAGAACTGCAGATGAAAACAGTGGACTTTTTAAAAGGCTTTATTTACATTATCAAACGGAGGGAGACACACTCACACATTTAAGGGACAAATAGGTTCTCCATCCCTTGCTTACGGTTGGCCGACACCTGTGGACTGCCTGCCTAGGTTGGTGATGCCGACAAGCTGAAGGTCAGTTTCTCTTTGGGAGACTGGCAACATAGATGGATGGTTTGGCAGATCCATAAATAGTGAGCTGTCAGATTTCATGAAAATGATCCATAAGGTGCTCACCGTCAGAATATGGCAGTTCTCTGAACCCTTAGACACGAAGTCAATACAAATGGACTCTTCCAAGCAATGTTGCCATAGTCAAAATGAGGCATCTAATCATAAGCCTGCATTTTTATCAAAGCTTATATTTTTGATTAAGGCCTGTATTTTAAAATGAGCTTAAAGATTTTCAAATGTTTATGCCAGGCAGAAGACCAGCTGCCTAAGAACCTTGGCAAGATGTTTATTCTCCTGGACAAGGGGGCCCCCTGATTTATAGCAGAAAACAATTCTCAAAGTCGTAAAAAGGGAATTACAGGCTGAGAGCCAAGGTTACACTGACCCTACATATTACAGAAGATAAAAAAGCAGAGAAAAACATAATTAAGAGTGGATAAATAGTAAAATAAAACCATGTGCCTCCCATTAAACTTGAGCCATATTTTCCTAAGGTTGAAAGGTCAAGAGCAGTGAAAAAGGCAACTGGCTTGGCTGGAGAAGATAGGTTTCTTCCTATCTTATTTTGAGCCTGGAAACTGTTCCTTCCTTTTTTACTTTGAAAAGGTTTATTCTTCTAAAAAGCTATCTATGTTATGTATTAAATATATTGGCTTAAATGTAATTATGCAAAGGATTTAGAAAGAAAGAAATGTTAAATCCTTATGCTAGATTCTTATTTCATATAGTTGGAAGAGATCACAGGGGCCATCAGCCATCAGCCCAGCCCCCCTGCCAAGCAGGAAACATCATTAGAGGACACATATGGTTGTCAGGCCTTTGTTTAAAGACCTCCAAGAGAAGGAGATCTTTCAATGATGATGTGAACTCAAGATCCTTGACATCTGTTTAAGATAAAAATTTAAGATTAACCATTTGTTTTGGAGGGCAATAGGGCAAGGAGGGCAAGAGGTGAGCTGGTAATTAAGGTTCCTTGTTGAGACACATGTAAGATATATTACTACTTATTTGTCATTTATAGATAGAAGAATATATAGCTTTTTGTTTCCCATAAAAGGGCAAAAGGAAATGGGTGTATCTTTTGTGATTGGTTCTAGCAAACAGCCAATAGGAATTTCAACCAGGCTGATTGGACAGAGGCAGCCACAGGAGGAGCAAGGGGGCTGGATTAAGGAAATATAAGTGCTGGCCAGAATGGCAGGAGGCCAGGCCAGAGCTTGGTAACCATATACCACTGTGCCTCATATTTATTTGTCTGACAAATAAATTATTATTTTAATTTCTCTATTGCTGCGTTGAATATTTCATTCCAGCTAAGCGTTAACCACAAGCAGGGTGCTACAAAAACAGACCCCTTTCCAGCTGTCACCTAATGAAAGTTCCCTAATGAAAGTGACAATTCCCTTAGGAACACAGGAAGCTGGCTTAAATGAAGCTGGGTCGCTAGTCCATCTAGAGGCCCATTGTCTACATTGGCTAGCAGTGGCTCTCCAGGATTCCAGGCAGGCCCCAAGTCTTACCTGAAGATGCTGGGATTGAACCAGGGACTTTCTGCATGCAAAGCAGGTGTTCTATCAATGAGCTACAGCCCTTCCCCAATCCTAGCTATGTAATTACATCTTCAGCTTTTAATCAATCTACTCCATCTGCATAATCTGCATGACTAAAATGGTATTTCTGAAGGGAAGAAGAACCGCACCCTCTCCTTGTTGTTAGACAATGTGTACACATTTTGCTGTAGGCCTATTAACTACATTATTAATTGTTGTTGTTTAGTTGTTTAGTCGTGTCCGACTCTTCGTGAGCCCCTGGACCAGAGCACGCCAGGCACTCCTGTCTTCCACTGCCTCCCGCAGTTTGGTCAAGCTCATGCTGGTAGCTTCGAGAACACTGTCCAACCATCTTGTCCTCTGTCGTCGCCTTCTCCTTGTGCCCTCAATCTTTCTCAACATCAGGGTCTTTCCCAGGGAGTTTTCTCTTCTCATGAGGTGGCCAAAGTATTGAAGCCTCAGCTTCAGGATCTGTCCTTCCAGTGAGCACTCAGGGCTGATTTCCTTAAGAATGGATACATTTGATCTTCTTGCAGTCCATGGGACTCTCAAGAGTCTCCTCCAGCACCATAATTCAAAAGCATCAATTCTTTGGCGATCAGCCTTCTTTATGGTCCAGCTCTCACTTCCATACATCACTAGTGGGAAAACCATAGCTTTAACCATACGGACCTTTGTTGGCAAGGTAATGTCTCTGCTTTTTAAGATGCTGTCTAGGTTTGTCATTGCTTTTCTCCCAAGAAGCAGGTGTCTTTTAATTTCTTGACTGCTGTCATCATCTGCAGTGATCATGGAGCCCAAGAAAGTAAAATCTCTCACTGCCTCCATTTCTTCCCTTTCTATTTGCTAAGAGGTGATGGGACCAGTGGCCATGATCTTAGTTTTATTAGTAGTAATATATAAACCCTTTAGCAGCTTGGAACCAGGTTACTTGTGGGATCGCCTTACCACATGTATGCCCATATATATATGGGCTTGCTGATCAGAAGGTCAGCAGTTCGAATCCGTAAGATGGGGTGAGCTCCCATTGCTTCTGTCAACCTAGCAGTTCAAAAGCAAACCAGTGCAAGTAGATAAATAGGTACCACTGTGGCAGGAAGGTAAATGGTGTTTCTTTGTGCTCTGGCTTCTGTCACGGTGTTTCCGTGCACCGGAAGTGGTTTAGTCATGCTGGCCACATGACCGGAAGGCTGTATGTGGACAAACATCGGCTCCCTCAGCCTGAAAGCGAGATGAGCACCATACCCCATAGTCCTTTACCTTACCTTTACCTACCTTACCACATATATGCCCATACAGATTTAGAAGGCCATGATTTAAAATTTGGCTGGCATGCATGTCTTTGGTATAGAAAGGCTTAAATTTACAAGAGCTTTATGAACCACATTCTTAGGAAGAATTTGTATAGAGTGGGAGAAGTATAAAAATCTGCTGGAAAGGTGATGTGGCTATCTCCCATCGAAGCAATTACAATTAAAAAAGTTAATATGCATAGACAATGGGTGACTTACAGGGAACAGCTGGATTTTACAGGGGAGGGAACCCAAACTAAAACATGGAAAACTTAAGGAGCCAAGTTACGGATTCCTTCCAATATCACCAGATACAGAATATGCTTAAATTAGATAAATATAATGGATTTTTAGACCAAAGCTCGTATTTTGAAAAAGAACTTTTACAAAATAAGGATAAACTTCTGTCAAAAATGTATTTTAAAAATTTAGAAAGGGAAACAAAAGACGAGCTTGTTAAAGCTTTAATGACACACTGGGCAATAGATATAGGACACAATATAGATTGCAACCTCTGGGAGAAACTTTGGAAAAGTGATCTGAAATTTAATGTATGTTATTCACTGAAAGAGAATTATTCAAAAATGATCCATAGATGGTATTTAACTTAGGTATTTAACTTAGGTTGCCTAAGATCTATAAGACAGAATCAGATACACATTGGAAGTGTAAAGAAGCAGAAGGAACCTTTTTTTA
Organism: Podarcis cretensis; assembly: GCF_951804945.1. Classification (NCBI taxonomy): domain Eukaryota; kingdom Metazoa; phylum Chordata; class Lepidosauria; order Squamata; family Lacertidae; genus Podarcis; species Podarcis cretensis. The sequence goes on along the minus strand of NC_137184.1, from coordinate 5,176,797 downwards.
TATGTGGTGGAGATGTAAAAAGATAAAAGTATATTGGGAAATGATTTATGATGAGTTGAAAAAATGTTTCATCATCATCATTTTATTTGTATGCTGCCTTTCCATAGTTAAAACAATGCTCAAGGCGGCTTACATGACAAGATTTGCATAATTAACCAACATAACAAAAGTCATAAACAATAAATAAAACACATCAAAAAGTACACAACCAAATAGAAAACAATTTCCACATAAATCATAAAATCAAAAACTAAGAATACAGCATTAATATCAATCACAATTTAAAATGACATAGATAAAAAATAAAAGCGATGTTTAAAAGTACTTTCCCCAAAAACCCAGAGTCCATTTTATTGGGAATAACCCAGGCAGAAATTCCCAGGTGTCAGAAAAGGTTATTTATGTTTGTAACAACTGTGGCCCGTGTTTGATTAGCCCCCAAAAGGAAAGTGAGAGAGGTCCCGACTAAAGAGTATTAGCAACTTATGTTGACAGAATATGCAGAACTTGTAGATTTAACACATAGAATAAGAGAGCAAGAAGAACATATATTTACAGAAGAGTGGAAAACATTTATTGAATCTATGGAAAATAACTGTATACAGCTGAAAACACTGGCAGCATTAAGATAAACTCAACAGTGTAAATAATATTTGATTGATGTAAAAGTAGAAAACTTATTTGAATGGTTATAGTAAAACATGCAGGAATGTATGATATGCAAAATGAACCATGGAAGGAGAAGAAGGGAAGTCACTGGATATTTTAAAGTTTGTAAAATGTTTTTGGTGTTGTTTTTTTAAATGTAAAATTGGAAACTTAATAAAAAATATTATGGAAAAAAACACATATATGCCCATACAAAAATGCTTTCCGACTGTAAGAGCTGTTCGACAATGGAACAGTTTCCCTTGGGAGGTGGTGGACTCTCCTTCCTTGGAGGTTTTTAAGCAGAGACTGGATGGCCATCTGTCATGGATGCTTTAGCTGAGAATCCTGCATTGCGGGGGGTTGGACTAGATGACCCTTGGGTCCCTTCCAACTTTACAGTTCTATGATTTGACCATATCAATCTGCAGAACCGTCTTTCTGAAAGCTCCTAGGGCTGGAGAGTGGGTCAAGGCAGGTGGAAAAATCCATTGCCTGATGGTCAGCACCAAGTCCCATTCCCCCCCTCACAGTTCTGTCTCTTGAAACAGCTCCCTTTCCTTTGGACCACATCAGTGAGGCTGAGAATGGGGTCTTGTCCGGGCAGTGTAGAACCTCCATACACACTGTCTAAACTTGCACCCCAGAGAGGTCACTTTGCTGCTGCTTAATGCAGCAAAAGCAATGCAGGAGGCAGCAGTTACAAGTTAATGGTCTCTGCAGCCACAGCAGACACTGTGATTCTCTAGAGGTTTGACTCCCTCCCCCAGGCAGTTTCCATTGTCTCTTGAGACAGACAGAAGCCAACAACAATGCTAATATGCACATTTCAGCAAGCAATTTATTCAAATATAATGCAATTTTGCATGATATTTTCAGCAACATACTGGTTTTCAAGTACACTTTTACCAAATATATGAGTTTTTGTAAACTTTGGTTGGAGAACTGCAAATTCAAATTGTGATAAATGTGAATGTTTGTGCTTTGGTTCTTCTATTGTTTTGGAAAGGGTGTGAACCTGCTAGATTCAGCTTTAAAGCAGGGCAAGGGGAATTCTCCTGAAACCGTAGCAGAGAATTCCACCTCTATAGTCTAGGGCAGCATATTTCTGGTGATAAAATATCTGGGAGGTGAAGAGGTGAAGGCAACCTCAATCATGCTTGATGTGCCTGGAGCATCTGATGTGCCAGTGACAGAAGCCAACAACAATGCTAATATGCACATTTCAGCAAGCAATTTATTCAAATATAATGCAATTTTGCATGATATTTTCAGCAACATACTGGTTTTCAAGTACACTTTTACCAAATATATGAGTTTTTGTAAACTTTGGTTGGAGAACTGCAAATTCAAATTGTGATAAATGTGAATGTTTGTGCTTTGGTTCTTCTATTGTTTTGGAAAGGGTGTGAACCTGCTAGATTCAGCTTTAAAGCAGGGCAAGGGGAATTCTCCTGAAACCGTAGCAGAGAATTCCACCTCTATAGTCTAGGGCAGCATATTTCTGGTGATAAAATATCTGGGAGGTGAAGAGGTGAAGGCAACCTCAATCATGCTTGATGTGCCTGGAGCATCTGATGTGCCAGTGACAGCTACAACACCTTGAATTAGAAGTCTTGGGCTGGACTCTTCTGTGAACGCAACCATTTCTCCCCTATTTCTTCCACACAGTAGCAAAAACAAAGAATTCAAAAATAGTGTGATTCCCTCTGACTTTTCGTGGACTTCAGCTCAGTGACAGAGCATCTGTTTTGCAAATGGAAGGTCCCAACTTCTACCCCAGCTTATCCAAGCAGGGCTAGAAATGCCCTCAGTCTGAAATCCTAGAGATCTATTGCCAGTTAGTGTAGAAAAAATGGAGCTACGCGGACTAATGGTCTGGCTTGGTATAAAGGCAGCTGCATATGGCAGCAGGTGCCTAGCAGTTACCTTGATTTGAAGACAGAAGGAATCTGAAGCTTCGGAGACATAGGCAGTCTTTCAACCATGGCTTATTAGGAATAGCTAGAGCCCCAACAGTGACAGCTCTCTCACTTCAGTGCCCTAACAGTGCCAACCAAGCAACCCTCCAGCTGTGCCATTTCTTTGCTTCAATGCCCTGTCAATACCAGCAAGGACCTCAACATGGGGGAGGGAATGTTCATTTGTTGTCACTTGCCATCATTGAAAGTTACCGACCCAGTCATCTGAATAGCCAATGTGCATAGTTCATTCTGGGCAGTGGGAGAAGCTGAGAAGCATGAAGGATGCCCAGTGAAGTTTATTTTGAGCTGGACCACCTGTCGGCTCAGTGTGGTTAAAGCTCAGTGAAGAGGGCAGGCTTGTTTAAGTGGCTCTATAGATTTGGCTGCTGTTTTCAGATTCTCTGCAGCTCATGGGGGGAAGCCCTGCTGAACTCAATGGGGCTAACTTCTGAATAGACATGTACAGCATTGCACTGTAGATTAATAACATTGAATACATATAGTAGTTTTGAACACGCCAGTATGAATTAACTCAGTAATCCTACAACCAACCTATAAGGTATTTGTGTGTGTCACTAGACTTCCTTAAATCAATTTAGCAAGCTCATTGATGAAGTAAAGTAGAGGCAGAATTGAACCAGGGATCTCCAGATGAAATGTTTGTTTGGCTATCAAGTCATGGGCATAGCCAGGATTTTTGTTAGAGGGGGCAGAACTTTTGTTAGTGCGAGGGAGAGAACTGACGTGAAGTATTTCTAATGTTGATCTAAGGGGGGCAGCTGCCCCCTTGCCCGCTCTTGGCTGCGCCCATGATCAAGCATTCTTTCTAATTTTGATGTTCAGTTTATGTATTTTTTACATTTATATCCTTCCAAAGGAGCCCAGAACACACAATCAATAAAACAAGAAAAACATCTTAAAAACCTTTAAAGTTTTCTTTTCTGTCTATCGGACTAGGCAAAACAGCAGCCACCCTGCTGCTGAACAGAGTTTTGATCTGGTATAGCTTTACTTCTGCCTAACTTACATCAGTGTCTTGTGCATAAGATTGCTCCCCTAATAATTATTATTTTTTTAAGGAGGAAAATACAACAGTCCTAAAAAAATGAAGTTTAAATGTGAGTGGTGCCACTGTAGTGTTACATTGCTCACAAGAAATGTTGCTTGTGAAGCACATTTCAGTTAATATCTCATGATATTTTCTTAATGCTAAGAACTTCAAAGAAGAGAATTCATGCATCTAATGAGAAAGCAAAAATATCAAGACAATAAAGGTTCATTAACCTTCATTAATTCATTAATCTCTGGGACGTGGGTGTCGCTGTGGTCTAAACCACAGAGCCTAGGACTTGCCAATCAGAAGGTCGGCGGTTCGAATCTCCGTGACAGGGTGAGCTCCCGTTGCTCGGTCCCAGCTCCTGCCCACCTAGCAGTTTGAAAGCACATCAAAGTGCAAGTAGATAAATAGGTACCGCTCCGGCAGGAAGGTAAATGGTGTTTCTGTGCACTGCTCTGGTTCGCCAGAAACGGCTTAGTCATGCTGGCCACATGACCCAGAAGTTGTCTGCAGACAAACGCCGGCTCCCTCGACCTATAGAGCGAGATGAGCGCACAACCCCAGAGTAGTACATGACTGGACCTAAAGGAAAGGGGTCCCTTTACCTCTAACCTATTCTCTATTTTCTTGGATAAGTCTTTAAATGAACTTTAGAAAAAAGAGGAATTCTGACTCATCTTGCATGTCACACTTCTAATTGTTTTATTCATTTGTAAAATGCCGTTTTGAAAAACTGTTGCCAGATAACAAAACATTGGAAAATTATACTTAAAAGGATACAGAACATATTAACTATACATAGAAATGAAAAACAAGTCTCTAGGTTGACATTTTCATGGAATTACCCATTTCTGAAAATCCCCCATTCTGTGCCTTTGGGCTCAGCTCTGAAAACAATATGCTTAGACAAGAGTCAGGTAGATAAACCCTTATTTTCTCAGGTGCCTCCCCAAATCTAGAAAGTAAGCAAGTCAGCTTGTGCAAGCACAAGCCAGAACCCTCTCTTGCTGCCCAAACCCCCTCCCAGAAGGAGTCTTGCATTATCAACATGAGTCTCGATACTCTGAGATTGTTAATGAACAGGTTTCCTGTAGATAATTATAGGTAGCGGAATATTGAAAGCACTTAAAGCATCTCATTCTTCTAATTCATTAATTATATTGCAATTATACCCTTTCCCAATGCTCTCCAACTCACAGGAAATCAGATGTTTTGGGGAAACAGCAGGAACTGAGTTGGAGAGGAAGGGTCATATGAGAGCGGGGGTGGGGGAAAGAGATGCCTGCAGAAGGTTATCTGAGCAAGAGAGAAACATTTATTTGGGAGGCAGGGAAAACTGGCTTCTGAAACCTTGGGAAGAATGAGCTATTATTTATCTTTTAAAATTCAAGATGACTCACAGCAAATTCACAGTGTTTTCCACTATGGGCCTCATGGCAGCCTTACAGGTGAAGAAATCCTGATCACTGATGATTTCAAGACTAGCAAAGGGAGACGTTTAGAAAAACGACGTGTGTGCATGCGTGAATCACGGCTATATATATGCATAGCCTTTGAAATGCACAGGGGTTGTTATTAGACTGGTTAGCATCCATCTGTCTCAGGAAACAAGCGCCTGCTGTGGCTGTAGAGAATGACACAGGAGAGACATGTTTTGTTGCAGCTGAGGCAGATGAAGGTGTCCAGTTGTGCTGCTGCAGATGCACCATGGCACTTCTTCTCTCTGCTCCCCTCCCAGCAGTCATTCATCCTCTGGTTGCTGCTATGAGTAAATGCCTACAAGCACTGCTGTTGTCTGCAGGGCCCACATGGCAGGGTTGATGTTGCCAGCCTTTATTGATGTGGTCAGCAGTACTGATGCATAGAGTGCTGGCAAAGTCCTGGCCAAAGGTGGTAGTCTTTGTCAGGCTGATGGTAAGGCTGAACTCCATGCAGGCTTGGGCAAAATGGTTGATGAGACTCTGTAGAACTTCATTGGGGCACACTGCCAAGGCTGCATCATCTGCAAACAACACTTCTCAGATAAGAACCCACCACACTTTTGTCTTGATGTAGAGATGTGCCAGGTTGAATAGACCCCTGCTGATCCTTAAATGGATATACACACTGTCTTCAGTTGAGCTGAAGGCACTTGAGAGCTCCAGAGAGAAGAATATGCTAAAGAGAGCTGGGGTGAGAATACCACTCTATTTCACACCACTCTTTGTAGGGAAGGCATCTAAGGATGAGCTGTCATACTGGATGGCGCCACACATGTTCTCTTGGAAGGACATGGTCATCCTGTGGAGCTGAGGTGGGCATCTATCTTACTGAGCAGTGTGAAGAGTCCCTTTCAGATATACCACATGCCTGAGAGTGGGTGTCATTCTTCAGCTCATCAAGGGAGGAGGGACACACAGCTCTTCCAAGACAGGCAGAGTCTGGACACTGTCAACCACTATGTCAGCTACCATGTTTTCCTGTGAATACAATTCTTGATAGTGTTCTGCCCAATGCTTGCGGTATTCTGTGATGATCTCTCCTGACAAGGTTTTCAGCAATGCAGTTTTCCTGTTGATCCAAAGGCTTTCTTCATGCCTTCGTATATTTTGCAAGTGTTGCCACTGCCAGCAGTGAGTTGAATGCTCTGACACAGCTTTAGCCAGTAGTCATTGGCACATCATCTGGCAAATCTGCTGGGCATCACTCCTTGCCTCTCCCAGCACAGCACGCATATTCGCACAGAACACACACTTTTAGTTCGCAAGAACCTTGTGCTTTGCAGCAATAAAAAGGCTCTACCTTAACATGTCCTTAATGTGAGCCTTCAATCAGTTGGGGATCTGCTGCTCTCTTTTGCCAAAGGAGGACATAGCTGTTTTGTAGGTTGCCTCTTTGATCCAGTTCCACATTGCTTTGATACTGTCTCTGGGGCAATTCAGTAGAGCTTGTTCAATGGAGAAATGTTCACAAAGTATGGCTGCTCTGGCAGTGTTGATTTGTGACTGCACTTTCTGCTTTGTGCTATGGGCCCTCCTTGGCTGGAGATAGATCTTGCTAGCTATCAGGGCATGATCCATGTCACAGTCAGCACTAGCTCCGTGTGACATGAACACAGTTCAGTGCCAATTGCTTCATGACAGTCAGGTCCAGCTGCTGCCAGTGGCCTGACCTTGGATATTTCTAGGACATTTGGTGTTTTGGCTTGGTAGAGAATAATGTGTTCATGGTGCTTAGGCTGTGCTTAAGCTCAAACACCCTATGTCTGTTCTCGTTCATGCTGCCAATAACAAAGTGGCCTTTGCAGCTGTCCCATGTGTGTTGATCACACTGGGTTCAGCCTTTCCCAACCTGGAAGCCTTCCTTCAGATTTGTTGGACTGCTGGAGTTGCTGGGAGTTGAAATTCAGAACGTCTGGAGGGAGGTTACTAGGCCAGCAAATATTGTTCAAAGAAACATCCAACTAGCATGCTTTCTGTTCTTTTTTCCCTCTTTCTCCTAAGAAGCTTGTCTGCTGCCTACCTAAAATAGGGATGAGTGGATTTCCTTCTTACCAGTACTTTTTTTCCTGGGGGTACGTGGCATTATCTGAATGCAAAGTAGGTGCTGCACCACTTAATTATAGCCTTTCCCACAAAATAAAGTCCCTTGATCGCCCCACGTGTACAATGAACATCTCTTTTGCAATGTTTTAGCAATGTGCACTCATACTGTGGGAATGTTCAGGGATGCAGGAGAGGATATATTGTTTGATTATATAATTTCCAACTTGTGTTAACAAGTTCTACGATTTAGCAGAGTAACCTTCCCCTTTTTAAACTTGTACAGAGGATGTGTTTGCTCATGCTCACTAAAGCCTCTAAAATAAGTCACCTGGTAATTTCCCCTTTAGTCCCTCATAAAAGAAATAGACACGACACAGTCTTCCATAAAAGTATAAAAAGAGTTTACTCACTCACTCATTCTGTTCACAGATGGATCTAAGAAGGCAGACTTAAGTTACAAAAGTAATATACCTGGAATCTATCCCATAAGGAGATAGTCCCTTTGTCCTCTCTTGGCTGGAAGCCAAGAGAGCATCTTAGGCTAAGCAGATGTTGCTTCTTCGACGAATGTAGTCAGAGAGAGAGATGGCAGCCTCCGCTGAGGTATTTTGTTACCTGCATAGGTGAGGTCACGCCAACCTCTTGTCACATGTAGAGAAAGTCTGTCCCAGCCTAGGAGGAAACAGGAAGTTCTGACTGGCTGGTCCAGACATCCCCTTTTTATGTCCACTCTGGGGATGTTGTACTTGACTGCTCTGTGTTTCACATCCCACACATACCCACTCCAACACATATTGCTGCCTGAAGCAAGGGACAAGGTGGAGATGGAGCCTGCTCTGTGATCCACACAAGGAGGCAAGTAGTCTGGCAGTGCCTCCTACTTCAGCACTGGTGATAGGACAACATCCTTTCCTGGACCTGATGGCAGCAGTCTAATTTAGAGGGTTCAGGACAGACTGTGTAGCATACACAGCTCTGCTCACCAACAGGGTGACTATTCATCTGCAGGGCTTGGGAGAAACAATCAAGGTGCTGCTGTCATTGCCCCCAACATTTGCTATCTGAGATTATCACCACCCTTTAACTAATGGTAAGGCCAGCCCACATGCAAGCAGCACAAAGGAGAAAATCAGCTGCATTTGTAGACGTGGTTATATCAAGATGCATTCTGCACAGTGATTTACTGATATGTCAGGAAATGCCATAGCTCACTGGTAGAACATCTGATTTGCATTCAGATGGTTCCAGGTTTGATACCCAGCATCTCCAGGTATGGGTGGGAGCATTCCCTCCTACAAACCCCAGTGAGATGCTGCCAGTCAGTGTAGGCAATACTGAACTCAATGGACTGATGATCTAACTCTGGATAAGGAAGCTTTCTTTGGTCCTATTCACATGTACAGTAGAACCTCAGTTTTTGAACATGATCTGTTCCAGAAATCCATTCAACTTTCGAAACGTTCGAAACCTGAGGATCAGAGGGCTGTCAGCAAGTTAAATGGTGGAAACTGAGAAATGCCTCTTGGCATTTCAACTACTGAGGCGCGTTTGAAAATGGAAGCATTCACTTCCAGATTTTCAGCATTCAACTTATGAAACGTTTGGCAGCCAAGACGTTCGAAAACTGAAGTTTGGCTGTACTATAATGCATTGGAAAGAGAGCAGACAAATAAATATCTTGGATTTTGGGTGGCCCAGCGTCAGTCTGACAAACAACCAGTTATGTAAAGACTCATCTGATACTATTATTTAAAAATTAATGACCCACATGATTTAGCATAAAAAGAAGCCATTCTCTACTCTTCTGGTAGGGAAAAATGAAGGATATACGTGCATATTATTTCTCCAGTCAACACATGTTCCTAGGAAAGTTCTGACTCTGCAAAAAGTTTTCAAGAAGTCCCGATGGCTGGTTCATTAAATTGGGCCTTTGCTTCTGCGTTTGCCCACATGCAGGGGTGTTCAAGCCTGGGACAAATAGGGTTGGAAGGGGTGGGCAAGATGAAAAAGCGCCGCTTGCGGGGCTGCTCCAGGACTTGATGGAGGCAGATTCCACAGCCAGAGGCAATGTTGCGACTGTCAGAAAGTTGCATGGCAGCTGAAAAGGGACTCAGCTCATTTCCGCAGCTTTGCTTCAGCCTCCTTCTCGACCCCACCCCCACACCACTGTAACCCATGCTGTGAATTCACAACCTTTCTGGATTTATTTCTCCTCTTTCTGATGCTGTTTATCCCAGTTCTCTTTTGCTTGATTCATCTCTTTTAAAGTGTGCACTCCCTCCCTCCTGCATGGCTGGGTACATTATTATTATTATTATTATTATTATTATTATTATTATTATGCTTATTCTTCCAATCATTGCAAGAGAAATCATGTGCTTACATAAAAGGGTCAAGACCGAAAATTTATCACCCTGCTGCCTGTTTCCTTGTGGTTTTTGTTCCCTTACCTGTCAGGTGGGCAGATGTTCTGCTTGTCAGGATTGTCAGTGGAAACTCCACAACGGTTGTCACTGAGCCAATGGCTAGGAATGGGCAAGTCCTTTACGCATTGAAAAGAATATGTGTGAGCATAAAGTATGTAAAAGGAAGTGGGCAGACCCTACCTTCAGTGTCCCCAAAACTAGGGATGGGACAGAAATTTGATTCAGTTTGCATTTCAAGGCAGACCTCCCCAATTCACACTTTCCAAAACATCATGTGAGCCACAGCATACCCATCCATCAAAATGCATTTCTCTGAACTTTGTAGCGCAGGTCTTCAGTACAAAAATTTATACACTAGGGTAAAGTTTGCATAAAAATGCAAATATTGGTGAAAATAACATACAAAATGCATTATATTGGGGCAAATTGCTTCACAAAAATACAGTGGTACCTTGGTTCTCGAACTTAATCTGTTCTGGGAGTCTGTTTGACTCCTGAAACCATTCGGAAACCAAAGCGCAGCTTCTGATTGGCTGTAGGAGCTTCCTGCACTCAAACAGAAGCCACGTCAGATGTTCAGCTTCCAAAAAACATTCGCAAACCGGAACACTTACTTCCAGGTTTGCGGCATTCGGGAGCCAATTTGTTCAACAACTAAGACCTTCAGGAACCAAGGTACCACTGTATTAGGATAAATTGCATAGAAACAATTCAAAGGAAACCAAACTAAAATGCTGATGAATTTTCATGAGAGCTTTTTTTTTTAAAAAAAAAAAATGTATCACAAAATGATGTTGCTGCTATTTATTGAAGTGTAGGTGGGTTCAGGCATGATCCAGCTCAAAAAGGATTTATTGGAACATCAGGAACAAGAACAACAGACAGATGCACTTGGCCCAGTATATATACCTCAAGCCGGCCAAGGTAAAACACACACACCATCTGTGATAGGTTGTCTTAATGCTGCAATTAGTGAATCAGAACACTGGACCTATCTCAGCAGGGATTGGCTGCCTGCCAGCTACTAGCAATGTCATTGGAGGATTTTAGAATCCTCTCTGTCTTTTGTTATACAGATGAAGCTACCGAGTTACAGGAGGTCTGAAGGCCTAGGCCTGCACAGCCTGGCTTTGGCCTTCAGTGCCTGCATACATAACTCTTCACTAAGAGCAAATGTAGTCCTGGAGGTGGTGGGAGCAAGCCCATGTCCACTGTGAGTGCCACGGTCCAGTGCTTGGGGTTGTTGGAGTTCTGGCAGGCACTGGTGGCAGTGCAGAAGGTGATGCTGGTGCCCAAATGTCTTTCTCAATGTCAGCAGCTGCTGGTCCACATCCGCCAGAGCCATGGGACCAGTGGAACCAGTCTCTGGTGCAGTGTCTTCCAGGGGACCCCTAGCAGGGTCACCCAACTGATTGCTAGCTGGTGTGATTGAATCGCCAACACGACGCACATTCAGTCCACGTGGCAGTGGAGGGTCTGGCCATCTGGCATGGCTACTTGGTAGGAGGCAGGTCCAGTTACCTTGGTGACTGCTGCTGGGACCCAGACAGGACCCTCCCCAGAATTCCTAACATACATGGGGTCATCTGGTGTGAAGGCTCTGGCTGGCATTATGGTGCTTCTGGTGATCAGGACATCATCAAAATCTGGGATGACCCCAGGAAGGCCCTTCAGGGTGCTCTCCATCAAGCCCTGGAATATGCTCTGGGCAATGCTGATGCCAAACTGGAGGTGCTTGTCCCAGAAAGCCCCTTGATGGGTCATAATTGTTTGTGCATCATCCACAGGTAGCTGCTGGTATGCTTCTGCCAGCTCATGCTCAAGCTTCGTGAAGACCTTTCTGCCGGCCAGGGATGCTAGGAGTTGGCTGACGACAGGAACAGGGTACACATGTTCTGCAGTGCCTTGCTCAGCGTGCACTTGTAGTCTGCGCAGATTCATACATCCCCATTGGCCTTGGGGGGGTGTGACAATCAGAGTTTCCCAGCAGACATGGGAGACTGGCTCGAGGACCCCTTATCCAATGAAGTGGCCCAGCTCTGCATCAATCTTTGCCTTTCGCGTGAAGGGAACCCACAGGGCCTTCATGCAGATGGGGTGACGGCAGGATCCAGGTGAAATGAGACTGGCAGGTCTGTGTAGCAACCAAGGCATCCATCGAAGACCGAGGCAAACTCCTCACAAATCTTTATTATTTGTTAATAATAATAATAATGTTTGTATGAGTTAATTATGGTGCAGGAGGAGACTCTTGAGAGTCCCATGGACTGCAAGAAGATCAAACCTATCCATTCTCAAGGAAATCAGCCCTGAGTGCTCACTGGAAGGACAGATCGAGACGCTGAGGCTCCAATACTTTGACCACCTGATGAGAAGAGAAGACTCCCTGGAAAAGACCATGGTGTTGGGAAAGATTGAGGGCACAAGGCGAAGGGGACGACAGAGGATGAGATGGTTGGACAGTGTTCTCGAAGCTACCAGCATGAGTTTGACCAAACTGCGGGAGGCAGTAGAAGACAGGAGTGCCTGGTGTGCTCTGGTCCATGGGGTCACGAAAAGTCAGACACGACTAAACAACAACAACAGCACGAGTTAATACTTTATTATCCCTTTGGAGCAATGCTGTATCTTTGTCCTTCCAGGCTGTGTCACTTGTTTAAATTTTTTATTCTTTGTTTTCTTTCTTTTTATCATGTATGTACATTTTTGTTTATTTGTTAACAAATTCATAATTAAAAAGAAAAAAGAGGAAAAAATCCAATTTGAAGTTTGCAAGAGCATTTTGTTTCAGCAAACTCTGTCCTTGGTTGAGGAATGCAGCTGCTGGACTGATCTTGACAAGAAACACACAGAAAACTCCCAGCATAGCCTTATATTCTTATGAAGTGGTATAATCCATAGAGGCCTCCATCATGTGAGTTAGAGCACGTACATTAGCCTAAAAGTGCTCTTTTGCTTTCTAATGCAACACTGCTACTACAGAAAACCTCCAGTAATTGTGGATTTTGTTCATCTTAATTCCCATCTCCCCTCCCCCTTAGTACGCTGTCTTTTAACACTGACAACATTTGTTTGAGTGATATACTTATCCTTGATAGTGAATAGGGAAAAGACCCCAACATGTAGGCTAAAGAAGTGCATTAATGTATTCTAACTTTGATGATTCCCCTTCGATAGTCGTATTCCCTGGTGGGAAATTAACCTCCTTCTGAATTAATGTCTATGAAGTCTTGTTGTTGCTTCTTTTCCCCCCTAAGAAGCTACTTACAAATATTATCAAGAGATAATGAATTGTTAAGAAGAAGGAGCTGTTGTTCTCATTTGCATGCCATGGTTTTTTTTAAAGAGAGTATTTCATTTGAACGTCTGTGAAAATGAATGAGAAATGATCAAAATATGCTAATGAAAAATCATTTCCAACCTTCTGTCTTGTTCTCATGTCTGAGAAAAGTGTTGGTGTTTTAAGTTTGTTCAATTGTTTATTTAAATTAGAGGTCTCACTTGAGTCAGATGGGGCCCCAAAGCCATTTTATCTAGCCCAAGGTGGCACTACCAAATTTTAACCAAGGTTTAGTGCAAAGCAACCAGTCACGCTCTCCTCATTTGCTCACTTTGTTAAACAGTGTTAATAAAAATCATTTGTAACCTCCTCATCAGCCAGAAAGCCTCTCAGAGAAGCTTAATTACAATCTATTAAAACAAGGTAGTCCCTGCCTAAATGTTTACAATATACAAAGACATGGCACAAAAGTGAAAAGAAAGGGAAGGGAGAGAAGAGAAGAGGAAAAACACAAACTCATATACACATTCTTGAAGTTACTGTAAATGGTGTTTATAATGACCAGCTGGTATGAAAATAGCTCTAAGACAAGAGGAGCCTGAAAGAGCTGATGGAATTAGTTCTCTCTCCCATCTTTTCCAGTGCCACATCCTGCTAAAATGGCTGATGACAGGTGACAGTTGAGGGGGATAATATGAGGAGATTTCACCCCTCCCATATCCAAGAATCTCCTGATGAGTCTGCTGATTCTCCAGAGAGGAGGGGCAGTGTTCTGCTCTCTACTTATTCTGCTCCAGCACCACATCAAAGAGTGTCAGTCAGTGTGTCGGAGAGAGAGAGAGATTGTGTGTATAGATAAGAGAGAGAGATTGTGTGTATAGATAAGGTTGCTGCTAAGAGCAGCTGCAGACACTCAGTGCAGTGCAGCATTCATTTATGCTTAGACCTATTTAGCTCTGTATATAGTTGTGTATAATAGTATATGTATATGTATATGGAATAAAGAAGATATTCTACAGAGCTGCTCTCCGAGTCGTATATGCTCTGCTAGACTCTGCTAGACTCTGCTGTGCGACGACTGTCTTCTTGTGGAAGTGAATCCGGTGCTCACAACTCTAAGCTGTGAGTCCACAGCACTTTGACCTGTTCCTGTCCATAAGGTGGTCTCTGGAAGTGCTACCCAGCTCGCCTAGCCCAGTTGGGGCTGAAGTGGATGAGTCCAGTTCGTGGCACTGGCTCAAGGACGATGCTGACATAATACACACACAGAGAGAGAGAGAGAAAGAGAGAGAGAGAGAGAGAGAGAGAGAGAGAGAGAGAGAGAGTCATTCCACTGGAATGTTAAAGGTGGTAAACAGAATAACCATTGCACCAAGCAGTTTGGCTATTTAGCAATTACTAAAGTTAAAATTTCTGGTTTGTATAGATAATAGATATAGATGATATAGATATATACAGAGAGGGTGATCAACACACAGGGGCATGGTGAAATTTCTCTGACATCCGAAAGTTTTGAATTAAACTCTCTTGGTTAAGGATGATTCCTTAACCCAATTAAGTCAGTGCAAAGATCTGCAGTGGCTTCACTACACTTTGAGTGTGACTTTATTGGGATTTTCAAGATTTCATTATTTTTGGTTTGGAGTGAAATGAATATATATTGGCAACAGAGCTTTGGAGCCTGCTGTCTGCTCTCTTGAAAGTCATGGAACTGGGCATCCTATACTGGATTACTTTGGCTTTATTTATTTAGTAAAATAAATACACTGCTTTATTGTAAAAAGCAGTTTACAAAAAAGATAAAAACAATAAAATGTTCAATAAAGAAGAATTAACAACAAAAATTTGAAACAGAAAAACACCAATAAACTAAAAACAGATAAAAACACCCACCAACATCTTACATATCACAGTAGGCTTGGCTATAAAAAACTGTTTTTATCAGGTGCTATAAGAGTACAGAGAAGGTGCCTGCCTGATATCACTAGGCAGGGAGTTCCAAACTACAGGTGCTGCTACACTGAAATATTGAGTTCTTACAAATGCAGAACAGGTGGCATGAGGCATCTTTAACACAGCCAGTTCTGTCAATCAATGTGGTTGAGTGGATGTATATGGAATAAAGTGATCTCAGTAGGTAAACTATTCCCAAGTTGTAAAGGGCTTCATATAATTTACTAATAGTACTCCGCACTTGTACACCTGTACTTACATTATTATTATTTTTACTATGAGTGGGCCTTACAACAAAGTGTTGCACTGTGAGATGTTCCTTTCCAGGGTTCAGGCAACTCCATACCACATTTCCAACCCTGCTACTCAATGTCAATAAGTATTCTTGGGCCACTGAGAATGCCCAGTCTCCATCACCCACTTTTGGGGGATTTACACTCCCTTAGTAGGGAGTTGGGGACGCAGGTGGCGCTGTGGGTTAAAGCCTCAGCGCCTAGGACTTGCCGATCGAAAGGTCGGCGGTTCGAATCCCTGCGGCGGGGTGCGCTCCCGCTGCTCGGTCCCAGCGCCTGCCAACCTAGCAGTTCGAAAGCACCTCCGGGTGCAAGTAGATAAATAGGGACCGCTTACCAGCGGGAAGGTAAACGGCGTTTCCGTGTGCGGCTCTGGCTCGCCAGAGCAGCGATGTCACGCTGGCCACGTGACCCGGAAGTGTCTCCGGACAGCGCTGGCCCCTGGCCTCTTAAGTGAGATGGGCGCACAACCCCAGAGTCTGTCAAGACTGGCCCGTACGGGCAGGGGTACCTTTACCTTTACCTTTTTAGTAGGGAGTTGAATTACTGTTGAATTTTTCAACTTGCAAATTCCCAAAATGAGGGGTGCTAAAAAGTTGTGGTATGACTTGGGCATTCAGAGAACACTGGGAGGAAGATGGAGGCAAAACCTGAATAACTCTGCCTGTCATTTACTCTGACTCCAACTACTGTAGACTTCCCAATCTTCTGCCCCACCAGTTCACCAGCTGCAACTGAACGGAGGGATTTCCTCCAAGAAAATGTATACAGTGGCACCATAGCTCTGTGGTGGAACACATCATTTGCAAGCAGAAGGTTCCAAGTTCAATCTCTTCTATCTCCAGTTAAAACTGATCTCAGATAGGAGGTCTAAGTCAATTGGTGTTGGATTTCACTGACAGAGACAATGCAACTAACTACTTGTGTTGGCTGACTCTCCCTCACTGGTAGCCTTCAACCATAGCAACACAAAGAGCTGTCTCCTAGTGAACCACACTATTGGCCCCTCTAGCTCAGCATTGACTGGCAGCTTCTATCCCAGCTTTGGGGCAGCGTCTCCCAGTCTTACCTGGAGATGCTGGGAACTGAACCTGGGATGCAAACCAGATGCTCTACCCCACAGAGGGAAGCCATTTTTCAGGGATGCTTTCATTTTTGATATTCCACAACAATCAGGGGTTGGATTAGATGGTGTCCCAGTCACCCACTAAGAGCCAACAATTCTGTGCACTTTGTGCATGACCACGTAATGCAAAATAAACTGTGCAACATACAGTATGTGCAAATATATATATTTTCCCTTAACTTCTATGAAACAACACAGGTAGCAGGATTGAGTTTCCTTTGGTGTCATGTCACTTTCTTCTTTTTAAAGAACGAGTTTTAAAAGTCCTGACCAGCTCCAGTTGGAGATGGGATAATTGGATCTCCAACCTCTGATGCCATTGTTTTATGCCTTCTGCATCTTTGGGCAAACTCCTGCCATGCCTTTCACATAAATGAGGGGTTTTGGTGGGGTTGTATACAGTGGCTTCCTGCATCCCATTGTTACTGACATAATGAATGATTAATAAAGAAGTGGCCTGAGGTCACATTACAGAAAGCTGTGGGTTTGTTTTCTTAGATGAAAGCCACCCCCAAAGCTCACGACTGCTGCTCTGTCCCAATTGCTAGAGCCTTCATTGCTTCCCTTGCTCCTTTGTTTCAGACACATCAGCACTCTAGAGTACTTCGAAAGGATAAGCCTGTGTGCTTTAACCTTGCTGTGAGCACTTGTGTTCCCTTTTCCTCTTTGCTGACAGCTCCTGTCCTGATATCCCGGGCCTGTGATTATAGCACTAAACTCCCTGCTCAGGGGCAGAGAGTCACAGAGATCTGGGAAGGGGTGGCACAGGAGTCAGAAATGACAGGTGCATGCCATGGTGTGTAGCCTTCGCCTTACTGTGCCAGGGAGCATCAGTGTTAATGTGATTAATTTCTCTTCTCCATTACTCTAAATTAGCTAAACAAATCCCTCGCTAGAGCTGTCACACTGATGTGCAGCATGTAAATTGTTTCTAATGAGTGGGGCAGCAGGGCTGGTGGCTAACATGGACATCGATTGGTAGTGACACTTAGACTCCTTCTCTTTAAATGGACATTGTGGGCATGGAAGCACATGGCAAATGAGATCTGTGACATGGCTTTATTCTGTGATTTGAAGGGCAAGAAGCGAAGAGGATTCAGGCAGTAGGGTGGAAAGATTTAAGCCTTGGACCACCCATGCCATTCTCTTTCACAGGCTATGAGTTCCTGTTCACCATGATGCAGGAGTTAAGGTCTGAATCAAAGGGCAGTTTATCTCCTAGCCATATTTTGTGTTTAGTGTT
Organism: Podarcis cretensis; assembly: GCF_951804945.1. Taxonomy (NCBI): domain Eukaryota; kingdom Metazoa; phylum Chordata; class Lepidosauria; order Squamata; family Lacertidae; genus Podarcis; species Podarcis cretensis. Next base: position 5,159,283 of record NC_137184.1, on the reverse strand, counting down.
AAGTTGTAGATTAGGGGTGGGGGACTTTGTGCAGCCTGAGGGTTACATTCCCTTCAGGGAAATATTGGGCAGGGGGCACATGCCAATGGTGGTTGAAATCAGAAACAAATGTGAGCAAAAAAAAGCAAATGTAGTTTTTATCTTTGTACAGCAGGCCAGTTTCTAGACATACTTCTTGGGGGGTCACATATAAAACCTTGGAGGGTTGTATTTGGCCTGAGGTTCCATGTCTCTGCTGTATACACAAGAGGGGGCCTTGACCATGGACTACTTCCTTCCTTCCTAGTTTATGTACCACCCTTAAATGAATAACATTTCCATGGTGGCTTACAAGCAAATAGGAAATAAAAATCTAAGTAAACAATCAAATATGCAAAACTGCAGGATTAAAGAACAGCATCACAAACTAAAGCAGTTCTGAAAATGTTCCATCTCACTTTCACTGCCCCTGTCATAGGAACATAGTACAGTAAGTGGTTTTAAACTGATTTAAACCATTGGTCCATCTAGCATTCTTGTGTACCTTGACTGGCAGTGGCCCTCCAAGGTTTCACATGGGGGTCCTTCCCAGTCCTACCTGGCGATAGATGGTAGTGAAGCCTTCTGCATGCAAAGCAGGTGCTCTACCAATGCCATGGCATTGGATCATGAGTCCATGGGCCTTGAGCTGCAGTAGTTCTGGAGCACCTTTACCCAGGGACCCTTAGAAATGGAATGCTCTTTTTTGGAAGATCAAGAAAGCCTTACAGAGCATCCACCAACCAAATACACACAGCCAAAAGCATTTCCACTTAAAAAGGGAACTAGAGCCTGCATGATACTGTCTCTGTAACTCAGAGGTTTTCAACCTTTTTGAGTCCATGGCTCCCTTGTGGAGTGTTCCCTCAGCCTCCTCTTCTCTCCCCTCTCCTTGGGAGTCCTCTGGGCAGCCGCAGCTGCCACCCCTGGTCTCTGAGCTGCCCACCCCAAAGAGAGGCGCCTCCTCACATTACCCCACAGGGGCATGGGAAACACCCCCGGCCAGTCCGAAAGGCACCATTCGCCTGCTGCAACAAACAGCTGTGCAAGCCTTTGGGGGGCAGAAATGCAAGAGGGCATCAGAAGAGGGAGGGAAGGAAAGAGGGACAGTGTTGCCTGCGGCACTCCTGGCCATCCTTCAAAACACTCCAGTGTGTCATTGCACACTGGTGTAAACAATACCAAGCTAGATAAGATGCAGCTGCCACCCCTGGTCTCTGAGCTGCCCACCCTGCCCCCCAAAGAGGTGTCTCCTCACACGGTCCCACAGGGGTTTGGGAAGCCTTCCCTGGCCAGCCCCAGAGGCACTATTCAACCAGGGGGCTTGTAGCCAGGGCTCCTGCAACAAACAGCTGCCCAAGCCTTTGGGAGGCAAAGATGTGAGAGCGCATCAGAGGAGGGAGGGAAGGAAAGAGAGACAGAGGCCAGTGTTGCCTGTGGCACCCCTGATTATCATTCAAGGCACCCCAGGGTGCCATGGCACACTGGTTGAAAACCACTGCTGTAACTAATAGGATGCAGCAATCAGAAGATACAAATTCATTCTGGGTCACCCAGATCAGACTAGAAATCTCTGGCAATCAGTGCTGAAGCAACAGTGTTCCTTCCTGCTCCCAACGGCAGTGCTGTCCATGGTCTTGAAGCACACACTAATGAAGCCCAGAGCTGGTTTGGGCAGTCCTGAGCCTGATTCCACCACAGATCAAAATAGCCCTAGGTCCAGGTTGCAAGGGACGCGGGTGGTACTGTGGGTTAAACCACAGAGCCTAGGACTTGCCAATCAGAAGGTCGGCGGTTTGAATCCCCATGATGGGGTGAGCTCCCATTGCTCAGTCCCTGCTCCTGCCAACCTAGCAGTTTGAAAGCATGTCAAAGTGCAAGTAGATAAATAGGTACCACTCCAGCGGGAAGGTAAACGGCATTTCTGTGTGCTGCTCTGGTTCGCCAGAAGTGGCTTAGTCATGCTGGCCACATGACCCGGAAGCTGGACGCTGGCTCCCTCGGCCAATAAAGCAAGATGAGAACCACAACCCCAGAGTCAGCCACGACTGGACCTAGGGGTCAGGGGTCCCTTTACCTTTACCAGATTGCAAAAGTGGTGGGAGGACAACTTTGTCTGGATGTTAAAAGATGCTAGGAGAGAATATATTTATTAGATATTATCCTTCCTTCCTTCCTCGTGCTTGTGACTTCAACAGAGTGCCATCCCTTTGCATGTCCTTCTCCCTGACCAAGAGCAGAATTCAGTTATTCCAGATGTTGATTCACAAGTACCTTCCCTGTGAGGAAGGTGCTTATAAAAGAGCAGCCTGCAGGATCAAATCCTCTATTGGCCAATTGGTGATCAGAGGGTTCATACAATCTCTGCAGTGAACATGTTGGTGCAACCTCCCTACCTGACACCCCAGATTTCTTCTGGCAGCCTGTCCCAACCTGGAGCAATCCTTGGCTGTCTTGATCCCCTAAATTTGCCCAATTCAGTTGAGGATTTGGCAGAATCCAGTGCATATCCCTACTAAATGGTGGTGTCAAATGAACAGTGACCCTCTTGGGAGGCTGAGGCCTTGTGTCTTGGCTTATTTGCAGCTGAGAGTGCAGACCAGGTGGGTGAAAAATGAGCCCCTTCCTCAAGTCCTCTGTAGGTCTGCTCCCATTTGTCTGCTGGAGGAGTATTCCAAAGATTGGGGCCAGCAACACTAAATGACCAGTTTCTAGTTGGACCATTGTAACCCAGAGGACACCTAGCAATGCTCCTCCAGATGCTCTTAGCCATTCGGCTGGAATAGAAGGTTTCAAGTGATCCTGAAGGTATGCTGGGCCTTCAGTTCTGGTCCAAAAACTTCTGGAAAGTCACAGATTCCCCATTCCTGCCATATGACATGGAGCCACTGTTACAGACTCCACGTCCTCTTCTGGTGACTGACATAACTTCATAGAATTGCTTTTTCAGTGCTTGCAGGACCAGCTCTATTCTAAGATTCCTTGCTGCATCACCAGCAATTTGATTTCAGCGCCCTGGGGCAAAACAAGCTCCCTTCCATGTTTTGTTGGTCCAAAGAGATGCTTTGTAAGATTCAACTTGTGTAACAAGGCATTATTGTGTAGGGATAATCTGACCTTGGTTGCTTCTCTTATCAGCATGGACAATTTCACTGTGAAATGCTGGATTCTCACAATGTTCAACCCATGGGATGAGAAAACATCATACATGCCTCTCAGTGTTCCGTTTCTTTTCCCGTTGGATGTGAAATGTGTGATTTGTTGCTGTTACATGCACAAAGCTGGTACTCTGAAAATGTTGAGGACAATTTGACTAGATACACTTTAATTTGCAATGGGGCATGGAGTGGGAGGCCAGAGCTTCCTTCTGAGCCATATTCCAGTGGCACAGCACATGCTTTTCAGATCAAAGGACCAGGCTCAATTCCAGGCTTTTCCAGTTAAAAGAAGGAGGTGGCAGGTGTTGCAACAGACCTTTTCCCAAGACCCCAGAGAACCACTACAAGTAAGAATAGAAAATACTGCGGTGTGGATATATAGTCAAGTTAGAAGTGGGTAGATCAGCCTATTTCTATTTTTTGTCAGTTTTGCATACATAATTATTATTAAAATTTATTTTCCTTCCTTCGCCCTAAGATCTCAGGGCAGGTTACAACAATTGAAACACAACATTAATATTGAAACACAGTACTACAGACTCTTAAAAACAGTTTAAAAGATCTTAAAATCACAGAAATACTTAAACCAAATTAAAATTACTTCAACCATGTCTATTCTATCCTATTTCCTATGGATTTGTTTTACTGCATTAGAGGGCAGCACTTTCAGGTATCTTTGTGTGCACTTTTCCCTAAAGTATTCATTTTGCATGCATTTTATCCCTAAAACTCCACATTTTGGTATAATAATATAATATAATCATTATTTATACCCCGTGCATATGGCTGGGTTGTGCCAGCCACTTGGGGTGGCTTCCAACACATATAAACACGCTTACTGGGATGAAATGGGGGTGAGGCATGATGGCAGTAAGGACTAGGGTTGCCACCCTTGGTTGGGCAAAATAAAGAACAGGTCTGGCTGGGTTTCCAGACCCTCCAAGTGTCCCTGTTTTCCAGGGATGTCCCAGTTTCTGATTTGATCCCAGAATGTCCTGCTTTTCCTTAGGATGTCCCTATTTTCACTGAAGAAATATTGGAGGGTATAGTTATCTGACCCCCGAGCCATCTGTATAGGGAACTGTGTATAGGGAAGGTTTTTTTTTAATGTTTAATGTTTTATTATGTTTTTCTATGTGTTGGAATACACCCAGAGTGGCTGGAGCAACCCAGTAAGATGTGTGGGGTATAAATAGTAAATTTATCATTATGGAATGGGACATCCCTATTTTCATCGGAGAAATGTTGGAGGGTATGGGTTTCCCCAGCCACTCTGGGCAGTTTACAGCACGTATAAAAACATACTAAAACATCAAATATTAAAAGCTTCTCAATACAGAGCTGCCTTCAGATTTCTTCTAAAAGTTGTGTAGCTCTTTATCTCCTTGACATCTGAAAGGAGGGTGCTCCACAAGGAGGGTGCCGCTACCGAGAAGGACCTTTGCCTGCTTCTGTGTAACTTCGCTTCTCGTATTGAACGAATCAGCAGAAGACCCTCGGAAGAGGACCTCAGTGTCTGGGTTGAGTGATGGGGTGGAGACACTTCTTTAGGTATTCTGGGCCAAGGCCGTTTAGGACTTTAAAGGTCAGCACCAACACTTTGAACTGTGCTTGGGGACCATGATCTGGGGACCATGTTTACTTCAAAATGCAGACTGAACAAACTTCTCCTCCATGTCTAATTTACTCCTGGTAAAAGGCAGCTCCTAATTTTCCCAATAAGCATTAATCACATCACCTCTGCAAATCAAGGGTTGCAACTGTTGATATTTGAAAACCACAGCCCTGGTTTTTCAACCTTGCATATCTTTGATTATGTCAGCGGGATCTGAAAGTAGCTAAAGTCTGGGTTTAGTCGTCAGTCTTTGTCCAGTTTCTCTTTGACAGCTGTTGGGCATTATCTCCAATTAAGCATTTGAAATGTCAGCAGAAGGTTGGTGATCATTTGTCTGCCTGGGAAGTGCCAGGCCACAACATTGGCAGGATGTGTCAGGGTGTCATTTTGTCTCTTGCACACTTTGTTAGAGGCTGACTGTCAGCTTGCTGTGATTGTTGAAGGCCCAATTATCTCTGTATCATAGAAACAAGGACCTGGATGTTAACCCTTGCCCTTGATTGCCCTTGTGTTATGCATCATTGTCACACAAAATTAATCATATGTGCATGTGCTCAAAAATATGCACTTCTGCTGCATTCCCAATATGTTTGGATGCATGGAGTGTGTGTGCAGAGGTTTGTGTGAGTGTCAGTGCACATGGAGGTGTGTGTGTGCGTATAGAGGGAGTAGGCTTGCCAAAATTTGCTTTGCTTCTGCTGTTTTTCCAGAGCATTCGCCTGGGAAATATGGTGTCCCCCTGCCCCGCTACATCCTCATGGCTACAGAAGCTCATGATGCATTTTATGAATCACAGTGACTCTGTGGTATTAAATTCAGCCCTTAACTCGGAACCATCAGCTGGTTGGGCTCTTGTTGGGTTCTTGTTTGTAGCTATCCTCAGGATTCTATCTGAAAACACTCAAGTTAAGGCCTATCTCCCTCCCCAGAGCTGTGAGGGTGACTCAGTTCCTTGGAAATCTTTATCTTTGGTAATAATGCAGCTTGGATGAGCTTTTGCATTTTCTTAGCATAGTATATAGTTCAAGGCTGGGGAACCTATGTCCCTCCAAATGCTTTTAGACTGTACCTTCCATCAAACTAGGCCAGGCTTCCTCAACCTCAGCCCTCCAGATGTTTTTCGCCTACAGCTCCCATGATCCCTAGCTAGCAAGACCAGTGCTCAGGGATGATGGGAATTGTAATCTCAAAACATCTGGAGGGCCGAGGTTGAGGAAGACTGAACTAGGCCATAGGCCATGCAAGCTGGAGCTGAGGAGGTTGGTGCCCAGCATCATCCTGAGGGCCACAGGTCACCCACCCACACAATAGGGAAAAAATATATATAATCACCTTCCTAGCTGAGATAAGTGGGCTAATGCTCTGATTTGGTTCCTTTGTAAGGAAGTCAAAGGCCTAGTTCTCATCTATGGTTAGCTTTTGTCTAATCTGTACCATTTTTGACTGGAGGGGGATGATGGTGTGTTTCTCCATTCATACATAACACACATGGAAGATGAGCATGTCAGACAGAAGGCTGAGCTCCAGAACCTAGTGGTGTGCACTGAATTCAGATAAAACTCAAGGCAATTTCAGATTTTTCAGAGGGAATTTCGGCTTGCCAGAGACAAAACAGGATCTCTGCTAGGTGGCAAGAGTGGAAACAGGGACTCCTGAAGGTCTTCGTGGTGCCTCAGTGATCCAGACATAAAAACCCTCTGCAAACAAGCATCTACTACAAGAAAAATGATATCTCCACAACACCATAACAGGATAACAACAGGGTAGGATGATGAGGGAAAGGAGATCAATCAACAGAGTGAGCTGAGAGTGATCTGAAAGCAGGGTTTGTGTGTGTGTGTGTGTGTGTGTGTGTGTGTGTGTGTATGACTTACAAGTCAGGTTTGTAATCAAAGGTGATTATTTTACCCAGAAAGCCAATTTATATCTTCCCACTTCAAAATCAACTTTAAAGCTGTTGTACAGAAGCCCTGGACCTATTTGTTTGTTATTTGGCAGGCTTCTTACCTAAGGGAGCCTCTCTCATGTCTGCAGTTTTTGGACCAACAGTCCACAAAGCACTAGAGGATAATAAATTATTCATAACCCCCTCCCACTCAAAAACTACAACAGCTGCCTTTTAGGAAAACCACTGAAACCATTTTTTCCCTTCAAGATTCACACCCTCAGAAGGGAGGGCCTTGCCTGCAAATTTCACCCAATTCTTCTAAAAAGTAAAAAAAGTTTAAGAAGTTTCCTGTTCTTGAAATGAAAAAACTCAAAATAGGAGCATAAAAATTCCAAGCCTTATACAATTGTATTTAAGCGAACATCATCCATTCTGGAGGGGTTAGTACGTCTGCAACTTGTATCTACATCTGTCAATATGAAATATATTCAATTTAAAACCCTTTTGACATTTCCCAATAATTCTGAACGAAAGAGGAGTGGAAATCAAAGCTGTACTGGCTACAGTTATCCTCCTGCTTTTCTGGCAAGATCCACATATTTTGAAGGGGTGATCCTGCCTGAAAATTTCATCCAGTTCTGTCACAAAGTGTGTGTGTGTGTTTAATCATGCTTTAAGGGTGCCCAGGCACAAAATACCTACAGCGGTACTTTGGGTTACAGATGCTTCGGTTACAGACGCTTCGGGTTATTGACTCCGCTAAACAGGAAGTGGTTGCTCCAGGTTAAGAACTTTGCCCCAGGATAAGAAAGGAAATTGCGGGCCAGTGGTGCAGCGGCAGCAGGAGGCCCCATTAGCGAAAGCACACCTCAGGTTAAGAACCATTTCAGGTTAAGAACAGACCTCTAGAACAAATTAAGTTCTTAACCTGAGGTACCACTGTATTTGTAATTTGCAGGGCACAATCCCATTTTCAATAGCTAGTAGGCTGCAAATTTCATCCATTTCTGTTAGAAGGGAAAAAAGATATAGGTATTTTGTCATTCCCCAGTTATTAGTTGGGGGACAGGCAGAAGGCTGAGACAGATGCAATCCCAACTGGGCAGCCTGCAAAGAGCCTTTGACCTAGACAGATGGCTTTCTGAAATGCTGTATTAGGAACTGAATGGAATTTTGCTGTTGGTGCATACCCCTCTTAGAACTCTTCACCTTGGTATCGGTTGTCTTGAATGGCAAAGCCATTCATCCAAGCCATATCACCCAACTGCTGTCTGAAGCAGTGCAATCCAATCAGGCTTTCTAGCCTGACAGAGAGAAACTAGGCCTTACTCCTCTATTCCTGGCAGCTGAAATTTTAAGAATGGAGTGTGCCTCTTTCAGCTGCAGCTGGAGAATTCACACCTCCAGAAGGAAGGCTGGCTGGCACACTCCAACAGAGTGCTCTGAATTCAAAGCCACATGTATCAGGTTCCAAGCAACATGCAAACAGTTCCAAAGGCTTGTACGGCTTTGAGTAACAATTTATAACAACAAAAGCTTCATTTAAGACAGGGACCCCTGTGGGAATGTTCTTATTCATTCCTTTCTTCTGTGGATAATTGTAGGAGGATGACATTTAAGTTGCTTTACAAAAGTGGCTAGGAAAATAAAATAATAAAATATATAAACAGATGGTGGTGCTGCTGTTGCTGCAGTTGCTGCAGAGCAAGCGAGGCAGGAGAGACTAGTCCAACAGAGTCAGTTTGCTCATTGTGAGGGAGAGGTTGGACATTTCCTCTGGGTGCTGTTCTGTGGAGATCTGCACAGATGCTCCAATATGCTCCAGGTTTCCTTTTTTAAAAAACCTGGGATGTTCCCCATTTTTAGTTCCTGGAGGAGAAAAACTTTGCCCTTATTTTGCCCCAATTTTTTGCTTTAAGAAAATAATCATAAGAGCATGTGAAAAGCCTTGCAAGATTTGTCCAAAGGTCAATCTAGTCCACCACCCTGTTCTCACAGTGGCTGGCCAGATACATATGGGAGGACTGCAAGCAGGACCTGAGCGCAACAGCACTGAGGTGATTCCCATAAACTGGTATTCCCATAAACTGGTATTCAGCCACTTGTGATTCCCATAAACTGGTATTCAGAGGCATACTGCCTCCATCAGTGGAGGGAGAACATAGCCACTGTGGGTAGTAGATAGGCTTATGCCCATTGAACCTGACTAATTCTTTTTCACAACCATCCAAGTTGGTGGCTGCCCATAGTTTGATTACACACTGTTAACTTTTTGTTAACAGGTTGGCAGTCTAACTTGCTAGGGGTTCCATCCTTCAGGGTTCAGTCTCCTGAAGGGCACCACACTTTATGAAAGAGATGGAAAACCTAGAAGTGTGACCATCCTAAACCTATGTAAATGGTGTGGGATAAACCAGCCTCATATAACCAACATGCTTAAATCTAATTAATACATAAAGGGGTTAAGACCATAGAGTAAGCTATCTTACAAGGCTTCATTCACCTTGGGAGGGACTAGGTAATCAAGCTTGTTCCCCTCAGTCTACTTGAGAAGTTCAACATGTAAGGAGATCTGAGCTAGTTGCTCCAAGCTAAGACCACATGGCTCTTACAAGTCACTACTGACTTCCTATTCCAATAATTTAGGAGCTTTCACCACTTTGCAACTATACCAACTTTTTCTGAATGTTGTATGGAAAAGCACATGAATCTGAACTTTGGGGAGTTTGTAAGTAAACCATTCTAACAAGTATCTAAGTAAACCATTATTTTTCTATTCTAGGGGTAGAGGGAAACTTTGGAAGGAAGTCACGGGCATATTTTAAGGGTCTAACAGCCTATATTTCCACACTTTCATTTTCTACATGTTTTAAATCTCTGATGGAGGTCTCTCACCAAAGAGAACTTGCCCCAGTCTTGGATCTTGGCATTCAGGTAATTTTCCTTTCTGCATCTATTCTTTTCCCTTGAACCAACAAATGGTAGCCCCAGACCTACCTGTCCAATACTGTGCAATATAGAGTTGGTAAAAACAAACAACTTGTAGGTTTTGAGGAGTTGATCAGTGCAGTGTTTTAAGCAGTGGTGGCTCATGCACACAGCTGGCTGCTCCAGTTTGCACCTACACCAGATGCAGCTTCTAGAAGAAGAGTTTGGATTTGATATCCCGCTTTATCACTACCCGAAGGAGTCTCAAAGTGGCTAACATTCTTCTTTCCCTTCCTCCCCCACAACAAACACTCTGCGAGGTGAGTGGGGCTGAGAGACTTCAAAGAAGTGTGAGTGGCCCAAGGTCACCCAGCAGCTGCATGTGGAGGAGCAGGGAAGCGAACCCGGTTCCCCAGATTATGAGTCTATTGCTCTTAACCACTACACCACACTGGCTGGGAAGCCTCCCATACAGCAACCCAGGGTTACCAGTGCGTGAGACACTATGGCCAAACTTTCCTAAATCTGGAAAAGCTGCAGCTGGCACACTAACTTTAACAAATAGAAGGCAGCCCTCCCCACTGAAGTCACTTGGGCCTCCAGGGAGAATGAAGGATCAAAAAGAACCTCCAGACTAAAAACCTGATCTTTCAGTGGGAGTGCAACCCCAGCCAGAAGAGGAAATCTACCTAATTCCCAGAACAAGAACATCACATTAACTACGTAAAGCTGCTTTATGCTTGTTGTAGAACTCATCACATGGTTTGAAATAGCAGAGACAAGCAAACATAGACCGGTGATATCATTCCTCATTGCACCTATGGTTTGCCTCCCATCTCGTCCCACAGAGGAATGAAAGCGACAGTACATGCTGTGGTTTCCCTGAAGAGATCACACATGTAGACTAAGAAGAAAAACTGTGTACTTCTGAAAAGGAGCTAAAAAAGATATTAAAGTTTAAATACCATTTCTTTCCATGCTGCTAAGCCGCTTATTTATCCCAGCATGAAACCACCTTAAGAGCTTTGACAAGTGAAGGCTTCGTTAGTAATTACTGGAGGAAGCTGGCAGGCATTGAATGAATCACCAGAATGACGGCGCATCCTCAGATGAGGTAAGGGGAGATGGACAGACAGGCAGATGCTGCTGAGAGCAAAGGAATAAGGGACTAGACATTCAGGTGCACGAGAAGAGAATGGCAAGGCCCTGCAGCTACAATTGACACACATGCATGTCGCTTGAAATGGCAAATCAAATCCTAATTGGTTGTTTTTTATATATAAAGGCCAATATGGACAGAAAGATGGAGCACCAACTAGTTTATTATATTGAATTTTTTTTATTGGGCATGCTTAGGGATGGTGTGAAAGTCCTCGGATGTGCAATTCTGCTAGATAGAAGCAATGCCTCAATGCCTTCCACATGTGAAGAAGAAGAGGAGGAGGAGGAGGAGGAGGAGGAGGAGTTTGGATTTGATATCCCACCTTATCACTACCCTGAGGAGTCTCAAAAGGGCTAACAATCTCCTTTCCCTTCCTCCCCTACAACAAACGCTCTGTGAGGTGAGTGAGGCTGAGAGACTTCAAAGAAGTGTGACTACCCCAAGGTCACCCAGCAGCTGCATGTGGAGGAGCAGGGAAGCGAACCCGGTCCACCAGATTACTAGTCCACCGCTCTTAACCACTACACCACACTGGCTCTCAGGAAGATTTTGGGCATCACATGGCAGGACAGAGGCTCAAATTAGGGAGTGCTCTTCCCAAGCGCATATTACCAACATGTTCACACTCCTGCCTCAGTGACATCTATGTTAGTTTGGTCATGTCCACAGACCAGAAGATGGCAGAAGCCTCAAGCATATGTTCTACGAGGAGCAGCAGGCTCTCTTGTAGGCATTACAAAGAGGAGGAATGACTATTGGGTGGAGCACAGTGAGAAGAAAAACCATGAAGAAATACCAGTGGAGTACAGGATCAGGTTTAAGGTGCTGGTTTTAACCTTCAAAGCCCTATACGGCCTTGGACCCTCGTACCTACAGGACCACCTCTCCTGGTATGCCCCACAGAGGAACTTACAGTCTTCAAATAAAAACATCTTGAAGGTCCCAGGCCACAGAGAGGTTAGGCTGGCCTCAACTAGAGGCAGGGCTTTTTCGGCTGCAGCTCCAACCTGGTGGAACGCTCTGTCACAAGAGACAAGGGCCCTGCAGGACTTGACATCTTTCCACAGGGCCTGCAAGACAGAGCTGTTCCACCAGGCCTTTGGTTAGTGTTGTTAGCTGCCCTGAGCCCGGCTTCAGCTGGGGAGGGCGGGATATAAATAAAATTTATGATGATGATGATGATGATGATGATGATGATGATGATGCATCTGCAGTAGCACAACCAAACACAAAGCATGTCTCTCCTGTATTGGTCTCTATAGCTACAGCTGGCACTGCAAGTTTTCAAGTTTGACTTCACCCTCAAAGCCATACTCATCCATTGTCTCCTGAGGCAGACTAATACCAACCAGTTATGCTAGGGGTGTCTGAAACCTCCAGGAAGACATCCTTGCAAGGCAACCCATTTCTGTGGGATCCAGTTGGTTTGAGCTGCCATGCCAGTTGATAGCAAGCTGATTTGTGCTGCCAAACTTTTGATATTCATACACTTCATATTTCCGCTACAGGGCTACAGATACTCTTTAGATTGCAGCTTGCATTGCATCATAGGGTTTGTAGCCAGTTCTTCATAAAAAGTATTTTTTTAGGATTGTCTGTATTTGCATAATAGCATCAGGATATTGAATTCTGTGTTAATAGCACTTGTTGTGATAAACACATGGTTATCTGATAGGGCAACATAGGGTCTGTAGATTCTGCCTACAGCTTCAAAATACAACACATGAATGTAGCATTTCAAACAGAATTCAACAGGTATGTAGAATTCCAGTTATTCAAGCTCTAAGGTGAACTTCAATTACTTGCTAAGTTTGCATTTGGCCCTCATTCCCAGGGTTTCCAGAATGAAAAGAATGGAGCCTGTTTTGTACCTGTGAGAGGGAAAGGGACAGAGGAAATTATGTAACCCAGAAGTAGCCAATTTGTTGACAGACAGATATTGTGGAGCACAATTCCCATCATTCCTGACCATTGGCTAAGATGGCTGGGTATTAAGGCAGCTGCAGCTGAACAACATCTGCAGACCCAGGGTTGAACAACACTTGTTTATAGAATCTGGAGGGCATCATTAACTACCCCTGTTGTGATCCTTCTTGAGATGCAGCCAAGAACAGGAATACTCTGCTTGCTGGATTGGACAGATACTTGTAAGTGGGATTTTAAAAAGTATAGCTAACCTCCCTCTATTTACAGAAGAATGGAGATAACAATTCACTCTTTTTATGCACCATTTTGCTAATGGTGTTTGTGTGTTTGTGCGTGACCTAGCACAAATCTGAAATGATGAGAGACAAATCTACTGAGAGAATGGAATCATCAATTTGTCCTGGTAGGTAAGTAAACTCTATGTGGATACTTTGGAGACAATCATAAGAGTAGATTGCTGAGCAGCGGATGATGATTCTAATATAGCTATCTTAGCGTTGTAGCAGAAATACTCATCTTGGGCCTTTTAAGATTCAGGGTCCACTTTCATTCCAGACTGCATCTGGAGCTCTCCTTTATTTATTCTAAAACACATTAATTATCCCCTTTCGGGATGGGTTTGGTCATCAGTATGAAATCAGCCAGGATGCTGGGCAAACAAATGGTTAGGAATGAAGCACAAGTCAGGACCAAAGTGCAAAGTTGGATGGAGGATCAAGACAGCAAGCCAAGAATTGCATCATCCTACGAATAGGTATCTATTTGCATTTGTACGGAACATGCAAGATTTACCCTGATCAGTATTTGGTACACCACTTCAAAAGCCTCTCTATGAAGCTTGCAAGGACAGGCAAAGAGCACATCAGGAGGAACCCTGTCTGTGCCTGAGAGATACATCCAACTTCCAGCTTGGAAAAGGGCCTTAGCTCAGGAACAGACCATCAGGCTTGCATGCAGAAGGACATGCAGAAGAATCCAGGTTCAATCTCTGCTATCTCCAGCAGGACTTGGAATGTTCGTTGTCTGAAACCTTAGGAGGGCCACTACTGGTCCGTGTACACAGGAACATACTAAGCTATCATATATGCAATCAAACCGTCGGTCCATGTAGCTCAGTATTGTCTACACTCCAGGTTTTCAGACAGGTTCCATTCAAAGCCCTACCTGGAGACACACGTGATTGAACCTGGTACAATCTGTATGCATACAGAGTATGCTGTACTGAGGTAGATGGATCAACAATCAGATTTAGTTTAAGGATGAGAGTTATGTTCCCCCCATATGGCCTTGTGCAGCTTTGAACCAGCTATGGACTTTTCCCATGGTTCCTCAGAGTGAAATGAACCTAAGAAACAACCCTAAGTAATATTGTAAGAGATTTCTGTGCATTCCAGCAGTATAACAGATACCTCAGCAGCTCATTTCTGGGGCCGAGCTCCCTTGTGAATCAGCAAAGAGGTCCTGGAACTGGGACATGTTTGACAAGGGATTTGTGAAGCAGAGCTGTCATCTTTTCCTCCCTTCTAGGCTTGGGCCTGTCATCCAAGATTCCCTAAGTTGTCACTCACTTTGCTAAAGCCAGCTGGATACCTCCAGAAGGGACCCATCTTTAGCCAAAGATGTGAGCAGGATAGACAGCAGATAATATCCAGGGGAGGGATGTGATCTCACTTCTGACTCTTGCATTACCTTTGTGGATCTTGGTTTATATCCGTGTCTGGTCTGAACCAGGTTACTAAAGTAGGTTCCAATATAAGCAGTGGTTGCTGGTAAGCATTCGGTCTGGTAGGGCAGAAAGCAGGGAGGCCAAATGTAGGTAGAGGCAGAATCAGCTTATTCTTCCCTGGTGAGTTCTACAATGGGAGGCTGTGCATCAGGTTTGGAATGGACATATCTGGAGGGACTCAGGCAATGGACAAGTGGGGTTCAATTAGGCACAGATTGTATGGGTTGGATTAGATTGCCCAAAATAATTCATGGTTATGGCACTGCTGTTAGAAGACCCAGAACATTCAATTGGAGATGACCCAATGAGGCCAGAGTCTTCCCAAACCCTTTGCAGCAAGAGACTACTGGAGATGCAGTGGGCTCCTTTAAGGAAAACATCACTTACCATGTGGGTGGGGCTGCTGCTGCTTTAATAGAGGGCTCAGTCTCTTGTTTGGTTCTTGCTGAATCAGCATCAGAGCTCCCTGCTCCAGAGCACAGCCTCAACATCTTCTCACAAAGACAATACAAGCTTGTTGCCCTTTCCAATGGTGCTAAACAATGGTGGACTAAAAAATTTAAAAACTGGGTTACATTAGTCCACTCAAATTTTCAGATGTCATAATTGGAGAAAGGCAAAAGTGGGTGGAGCAATTAATGTAAGTGCTACTTTTGTACAGTAGACTAGCTTCTGCACACACCCATCCTTCATCCAGGCAAGCAAGAAGCACGATCAGAGCTCAAATGGGGAAGAATTACAGCCAGTGGGGAGAAAGGTTTCACAGAGGATGTGAAACAGGCCCAGTGAAGGGTGTGACTGGGGAGAGAGGGAGGGTTGCCTCAGGGAAAATCTTCAAATCAAGGGGCCTGCAGGGCCACACTTGACCCCTGAGCCTGAGGTTATCCAGAACTGAGGTATGGCCAGCCAGGGGTGGGAGTTCATAGCTGTTTCAATCAGGCAAAAGAACCAGCTGCAGTTCTGCCTTTTGGTGCAAGTTACTTTCTGAATCCAAGAGTGTAGGTACAGAGGTGGAAAGAAAGGGCAGGATAATGGAGTTGGAAAGGGAAAGAGGCATCAGGATAGGAGGGATTTTAAAACAACTGGGTATTTGCAGGGGTAGTTAATGTGGCATAGCTAATTGTTATTGCTCAGATTAGCTGATGCTGGTATTTCCTAACTTGCCAGCCACATTACATTTAAGGCACCCTTTTACCTTAAGTTCTGCGTTAGTGACTTTTGCTGTTGTTTGGCTAGATGTTGCTGTACACACCCACATTAGTATTTGCTGACTCCCAACAAATGGAGCACAGACCTTCTGAAACATGGAAATGAGCTATGTGGCAATCCCTTACAAATCATTCTCATCCTACTCTGCAAAAGTGCTTCCCTACCTCTTCCAATTGCTTTAAAAGCAGGAACCAAGTACATATTCATTCAAAGTGAGGCAGGTGCTGGCGACTGCAGAGTTCATTGTCCTCACTGTTGTATCATGATGTCACTGGAGCCTAAGTGACTCGTAGTGTAACCTTCAGCATTTGGTGAGCAGTTTGGGCTGCAGCAAAGGAAGCTGCCTTATTCTGTCAGAACAATTGTCCATCTAGCTCACTACTGTCTGTGCTCACTAGAAGCAGCTCTCCAGGGTTTCAGGTAGGAGGCTTTCCATTGCATTCTAGGAATTGGACATGGGGCACGAGACCTTGGGCAGATCTACACTCATGGTTTATAATGTTAATGAATGGTTAAGGATTGGTTTTCATAACGTAGATGGGCACGTTACGTTCTGCTTTTAACGTTTATAATGCGTTGTTAAAATGTGACACCAGACGGTGCTGTAGAGCAACCAGGAACTGGCAGTAGGGAAACCCCGCTTTTACAGAGAAAACAAGGTATGAAACACTTTTAATTTACCGGTATGCCCTGCGACATTTTAGAACAATATATCTAATATCGTTCAAATAATGTAAAACAGGTCAGTGTAGATCCAGCCCTTCTTCATGCGAAGCTGATACAGTGGTACCTCGGGTTAATAACTTAATTTGTTCTGGAGGTCTGTTCTTAACCTGAAACTATTCCTAACCTGAGGTACCACTTTAGCTAATGGGGCCTCCTGCTGTCGCCGTGCCACCGCCGCACAACTTCTGTTCTCATCCTGAAGCAAAGGTCTTAACCCGAGGTACTACTTCCGGGTTAGCATAGTCTGTAACCTGAAGTGTCTGTAACCCGAGGTACCACTGTATTTATACCACTGAGCTGTTAACCTTCTGCTGCCTTTCTTCCCACTTACCTGTTCTATTGGTGGGATCAATAGCAGTGGCAAGGATCTCAAACTGGTTGTGAATGCTGCTGTAAGAAATATGGGAAATATCCTTTTCTCGGAGATATCAAGTGCCTACTGGTTTTACAACAAGAAGCTCCAGGGCATATAAAGAGCTTTTCCTCACTACTTCTCTTTTCTTCTTAACAAGCTAGTTTGTTTGATGTACAGCAATCTTGGCTACAAAGTGCAACAATATAATATTAATTAAAATATTTTAAAATTAAAATAAAGGGATTTGGTGTGCTGGGAAAATTGTACTTCCCAGAGTCCCTGGCATCTCGGACACTGCTATATCAGTTTTATAGCAGGTACCAGGAGGCTGAGAGACCTTCACTTACAGCTCACCAGAGTGTGGAATGGTTGTTCCTGGTAGTTGGCATTCAGGCCCTGCTATGCTCCTGGCAATATCTTCAGGGAACTAAATTGGCCTCTGAATAAAGAGTTGGATCTATATTCCTTTCGGGAGTGAGGGGAGATCTCTCACTTTTGTCTAATCCTTAATTGGTCTTGAGGAGTGGGTTCATCCATCACTTCTCTGCTATTTCTAGTTGCATTATCACCCTGCCAAACATGGTTTGATAGGTAGCAGCCAGAGATAATCATTTTCACAATGGCATGTTCAAGTGGCTTTGGGTAACTATTTCTGGGGTGGTGGATATCACACAAGAGGTAGTGATGGCTACCATCTTGGATAACTATAAAAAAGGATTGGACAAATTCATGGAGGTTAAAGCTATCAATGGCTGGCAGCCACAATGGTTGCCGTCTACTTAAAGTGTCAGAGGTAGTATGCATCTGAATGCCACATCCTGGGAATTGCAGGATGGGAGAGCACTGTGGTGCTCAGGTCCTGCTTATGGGACATCTGCTTGGCCACTGTGATAACAAGATACTAGAGTAGGTGGGTTTTTCATCTGATCCAGCATCCAGGTTCTTATGCTTTTATCATAGCAACACAGTTTGCTGGGAAATTACTTACTTTGAATGGTGCTGAAGCAATAGTAGAGAATAAGTAATGAACCAGGTCTCTCATCAAACCCTCACCCTCAAGGTCTCTCCTCCTCACCACCCCAAAATACATACCCCATTTTGGAATATGCATTTGGTCAGAGAAAGAGGCAAATATTCAGCACAGCCCAAGGTGGCAGCAGCTGAGTGGTAAATTTCGCATGGGTGCATAAAATTCCTTCATTATGGTTAGGTATCTTCTTCTTTTTAAAGAAGGAGATGCTGATTCAGCACCATCTCTTTAATGCAATCCACTTGCATCTGAATGCAAGTGGAGCATTCCTCTGACAGGCTTCAGCCCAAGATTTTGGCATGTTCCCAAGAATGACTTTGCTACTCAAAGATTATGTTTGCAGGGAAATGATTTAGGGATTGAGGGATAATCCACACAAGGTCCACAGCCTGACACTTCCATAAGTACCAAATGTCTAATGATTCTTGACATCTAGAATCAATCATTGGAGTAAGGTCTTCCTTCTAAGACGCAATTCCTCTCCTTCTTTTTCTATCACCTTCACCTCCTGAGGATAAAAATTAATGGCTCTTTATGCAACAGAATGAGCCTAAATCTGCACTTCATATCTGTTTATGTTTTTATGGTCCTGCCCTTAAGCCAGAGGTGGGGAACTAGGGGCTGAATGCAGCCCTTCAAGCCTCTGTATCTTGATCCTCAGGGTTTTCCCCAACCACACCCTTTCCCCCCAGGCTACACACCTCATTGTCCCTGTGTTTTTCATAGAATTGTAGAGTAGGAAGGGACCCAAATGGCCTTCTGTTTTTTTAAAAAATAATATTTATTACTTTTAAAACTTACAAAAAGGAAAGAGAAGAAAAAAGACAAAAAGAAACAAAACAACAAGAAAGGGGAAAAAACAATACAATATATAAACAATACAAAACACAACATTAACCTAAACAAAACAAAACAAAAACAATTTAAAAACATACATCATACCATTTCAGTAGTCTATCTTTCATACCCTTGTTTCATCGACCTCCTCTCACCTCCCTTTTTGTATTCCACTTCTATTAATTGTTTCAGCAATTCCTTTCCATCTTTCTCTATTTTCTGTCATATAAATATCTTAACTTATTTTTACCCTTATTTTCCATTAATACTATAATGCTTATTTATACTTAACTCCTTATCACATTTCTACTAAAGCCATAAGATTTCATTCCAACATTTTTCTAACACTCAGTAATTTTACAATATTTCTATTTCTGAAAATAAACTTTAAACTTTTTCCAATCTTCTTCCACCATCTCTTCTCCCTGGTCTCGGATACTGCCAGTCATTCGTCAATTCCAAATACTCCATCAACCTGGTGATCTGTCCAAGGCTCTTAACTCTTTTCCAAGTCCCTTCTGTAGGTCTTCTTCATATTTATACATGCACTTTACTTTGTCTTCTACTGATCTTGTTCTTATTTTCCTTCCTTTGATACTGAAGAGCAGATCTCGGGGAAGCTCCAACCTAGTAATGCTTTTATTCCTTCTCGACAGGTCAACCAACTCTCCATGGTTAAATCTAAAATCCATAAGGTATTTCAGGACATGTTTCAAAATTCCTCCAAATCCAAAGGCCCCCACAGCTCCAATCTCCTCACAACCCAAGTCCAAATCCCAAAAGTCAATAAATCCGTGCATGAAGGGATCTATCCAACTTTCCTTCTCCTGTCCAGGCAGGGCTCCAATCCTCTAAATCTGACTTTTTCTAAATTCAGTCATAAGAGGCCTCAACTTATAGTCCTCAATTTGCCTCTGTAAGGCTGGGGCTCCCACTTGTATTACTTTAGGTTCAACAACAACAACTTTCTCCTTTGCCTTCTCGACAATTTGCCCTGTCAAAGTAGATTCCTGTATCAGATCCTGAATAATTTCTGTATTGATGTTCACTTTTTGTCCCAAATCAGTCACTTTTTGTCCCAAGTTAGTCACTTTTGTCCCAAGTTATCAATTTTAGTAGTCATGACATCTGTCTTTTTGTGGAGTTGTTCCAATGAGTGACTTATCTTGCATAATGCAATCACTAAAGCTTCTTCTGTCGACATTCTCAAATAGTCCAAGGTCAATCCCTGATTCTCACAGTCTCTTATCTTGCAGCTGGTTCCCCCAGCTCAGCTCTTATAACAGTTCCGAAGGCTCCCTCTAGAGGGAAACAGTTTCTATTTGTGTCAATCCTTTTAAGCACAGTTCAAACAGTAAATATAGTTTCAATTTTCAGTTACTTTTCCTCCTTTTAAAATGCAGAAGAGGACAACGGAAACAATATATTTCTCTTATTTAGCTAACTGTCAAGATATGTTCTATTCACAGCCAATGAACTTTAAAACGTCAATCTTACTGGCAGCCCCTTTCCAGGTTCAGAGCTGTGGTGATTTAATTTTCAACACTCTCTCCTGCAGGCTTGCACAATCCAAAATTTTCCCCCTCTTCTCCTGCTTCCAAGAGGGGTTTAATAGTTTTAATCAATGGAAGTTTAATCCTTTGCGGAAGACTTTCCAAGACCTTAGCTTGCAGCGTCTTTGCTTCAATCTATTTACAAAAGGGGAAGGCGGACTTCCTGTTTAAAACCTTCCCGTTTCGGTGCCAAATTAAGACATTTATAAATCCAATTTTCCGTTCTACTCACGGGTAGTTGTTTAAAATCGAATTGTCCACAGGAAAAAGTCAGTGCTCTCTGGCAACAGCAATGCGGCTTCACTCCGAGAAAGAAGCAATTCGAAGCACTGTGCCGCTCACCCCACATCGCTCCGGATCCCCGAAACCGGGTCTCACCGCGAGTAGGGGAGGCGCAAAAGGTGCCAGCCGAATCTCAGGTTCACAGGCTTCTCCCGCCTGTGATTTTTAGTGGGTCTCCGCCTTCGCCATGGCGGCCAGACCCTGTTTCCACGGAGTAAATTCCTCCTGATCAGAGGAATTCCGCCATTGCCAGAGACGCTAACCCGGAAGTCGCCCCAAATGGCCTTCTAATCCAACCTCCTGCCATGCAAAATGTTGGTAAAATGTTTCTTTGAACTCTGACAAAGCTCCTTGCATGCCTGAATGGAAAATAGAGAGGCATGTATGTGTGTGGAAGCTATCCCTGCTGTACAAAAGCAAAATTTGCATTTGCTGTTCCACATACACTTTGCCTCATGATCAATGTGGTCTCCAGAAGGTTGCCCAGAATGGAACGCACTAGGTCTCAGGCAGCAAAGAACAAGCAGCATGGTGTCAGAGGGCACAGCTCTGTGAGACATAGGAACAGTCGTGTTTTCCCTAAGCTGGCCTGCTGCTTCCAAGCACAGTGGAAGATGTTGCCCCACTGCTAGGGTTGAAGTAAGATTCAACTGCCAATCTGGTTATCATTTGTACATGAAATGCAGAAGGGCACCATGAAATGCTTCAGGCACTTCAAGCAGTCAATTTTTCTCTATATTACAAAACCAGAATAAAACTTATAATTGTGGGAGGGGGAGGATATTCCCCTCCTTCCCAGTAAATTACACAGTCAGCTTAACCTTGAGTGTGTAAGGAGCTGTGAAGCCAGCCTGGTTATACCTGATAAGTTTGAGCCCAATTGGCAAACTTGAAGCATATCTTCTCATAAGAAATTCCCGCTTGAAGTGAGACTAATGTTAGGTATCTCAGAATTGTAGAGTTGGAGGGGAACGTGAAGAGTCATCTATTCCAACCCCTTGCAATACAGGAACCTTTTGCCCAGATGGTGCTCAAACCCACAACCCTGAGATTAATAATCTCATGTTCTGCCAACTGAATTATATGGCCCCATCTATCTGACTCCTTGTATTTGGAAAGATGCTAGCCAAATAAATATGGGTTGCATCCAATGTTAATCAAACTCAGAGCAGACCCATTGAAAATTAATGACTCTAAGATAACCATGTCCATCAATTTCAGAGGGTCTACTCTCAGGAAGACTAATGTTAGATACATCCCCATCTATCTACTACTCATATTTGCATACAGAGCAGACCCATATCGCATACAGAGCAGACCCATTGAAACGTCTATTCATTTAAAAGGATATACTGTGATTGGGAGTACTATTGGATTTAACCCTCAATGTATTAAAGACCAGACAAAGCTTTATCTTTAATGTATCATACTACATAAAATGGAGAAGAACTACAATGAGACAGTGTGTGACTTTTCACTAGATGAAGAAATCAGAGCTATTATTAAAGGTCTCACAGCCAACTAGGGTAGCATAAGGAGATATTTTGTCCTTATGAGCTGTTGTTTAACTTGATGAGCAAAAGAGAAAAGAGAAAAGACCTCTCCTAATGAAAGGCAAACTGTCTAGATATGCTGAGCTTTGGTTGGCAAATTACAAGGTCACACAGAATCAATGAGAAGGGGGGAGGGGAGCAATGAAAAACACCACTGGGAATCCTAGACCAAGGCTGGCAAAGAACACAAAGCTTTAGCAAAGTATGTGGAGAAACACTTTTGCTGTCTTGGCAAGGATGAAAGTGTGAAATGAAAACAGCACTTGAATGCAGTTCCTTTTCCTTAGTCACATGCACTGCAAAGTTGTTGCCTTTCTGCACTCTTTGATGGATTGTGTAGGCTTTGCTCTCCTCCTGGAACAGTTCTGACACCGAGATATTTGAACACTGACACTAATTTCACTTACATTTTGCCACAAACCTTCAGCTTTTACCTTTGACCCTCATGTTGGGAGTACTTAACAACCTCCATAAAAGTAATACATGAGTTTTAAAAACCTTGATTTCTTTTTCCCCCCCTTGCAGATTGGCAAGAATTTTATTAATTTAGAAGTTCGAAGGTTGCACCATATGTCGCTGGAAAGCAATTTTCTCTGGGTGTGCAGTAAGGTCTTGGATTTGATTTATGACCTTAATACTGTGAGATATTAATAAATCTCCATACCAGCTGGTAATATACAGGCAGACAAATGTAACATTTTCTTAGTGTAGATTTGTTGAAATTTTATTTCAATTTCCCTGGGTAAACGCCAATCAGTCATGCTCGTTAACTTCAGGAGCTACAATTCACCAAAATTTTAGAGAAAGAGATATCTGTCCTTACATTACAAAAAGGGGTGCACATTATTCAGAGTTGGAGGGGGAGACACCCTACTGAAATGGATTTGCTTTTCAGTGATGTCAACACCCATATCTGTTAGGGGTTGACATGCTCTTCTAAGCAAATCAGAATGAATTTCTTGCACAGTACAGATCCCATGGGATCCAATTTAGGTAGTGTTTGGGGAAAATGCCCCAAAGGCATGCAAATACATTTTTTAAAAAAAATCCACATACATTCTAGTTATGGATGCTAACAAATGCAGAATGCTACGCTGCTTTGAAAAAGACATTTTTTAGACATTTGACAATGCAAACTTAGAACTATGTGAATAGTGGGAATAGGAAAGCATCTGTTTTAAGAGTTAAAGCAAACATTCAGTCAGTCTTATCCAAAACTTTCCACTCTCTGAGCACTGCTGATTCTGGATGCCTTCCAATGTTACAATTTTACAACTCAACATCTTACGACCAATGTTTCTAATATGGATGAGCAGGCAAGATAGCACTAAGGCAATTGGAAGCAAACTGGCTCATATTTTCAAATAGAGCCAAAGCATTCTGAGGATGTAAACAGAGCAACAGCCAGAGAGACTCATGGATATCTATATGTACAGCATTAGGGACAGCAAATATCAATGGTTCCTCTTCATCCTGGAGAAGAGTGACTAGTGGGGTGCCACAGGGTTCTGTCTTGGGCCCCGTCTTATTCAACATCTTTATCAACGACTTGGATGATGGACTCAAGGGCATCCTGATCAAATTTGCAGATGACACCAAACTGGGAGGGGTGGCTAACACCCCAGAGGACAGGATCACACTTCAAAACGACCTTGACAGATTAGAGAACTGGGCCAAAACAAACAAGATGAATTTTAATAGGGAGAAATGTAAAGTATTGCACTTGGGCAAAAAAAAATGAGAGGCACAAATACAAGATGGGTGACACCTGGCTTGAGAGCAGTACATGTGAAAAGGATCTAGGAGTCTTGGTTGACCACAAACTTGACATGAGCCAACAGTGTGACATGGCAGCTAAAAAAGCCAATGCAATTCTGGGCTGCATCAATAGGAGTATTGCATCTAGATCAAGGGAAGTAATAGTGCCACTGTATTCTCCTCTGGTCAGACCTCACCTGGAGTACTGTGTCCAGTTCTGGGCACCACAGTTCAAGAAGGACACTGACAAACTGGAACGTGTCCAGAGGAGGGCAACCAAAATGGTCAAAGGCCTGGAAACGATGCCTTATGAAGAACGGCTAAGGGAGCTGGGCATGTTTAGCCTGGAGAAGAGGAGGTTAAGGGGTGATATGATAGCCATGTTCAAATATATAAAAGGATGTCACATAGAGGAGGGAGAAAGGTTGTTTTCTGCTGCTCCAGAGAAGCGGACATGGAGCAATGGATCCAAACTACAAGAAAGAAGATTCCACCTAAACATTAGGAAGAACTTCCTGACAGTAAGAGCTGTTTGACAGTGGAATTTGCTGCCAAGGAGTGTGGTGGAGTCTCCTTCTTTGGAGGTCTTTAAGCAGAGGCTTGACAACCATATGTCAGGAGTGCTCTGATAGTGTTTCCTGCTTGGCAGGGGGTTGGACTCGATGGCCCTTGTGGTCTCTTCCAACTCTATGATTCTATTCTATGATTCTATGAAATATCCTTCCCTGTAGGTCATGGGTGAGGAAGTTGTGGACCTCCAGATGTTGCTTGACTCCAGTTCAAATCATGAGTGATCTTTGGCTTTGAAGTTTTGGACAGAACACGCTAAAACATTTAGTTCCTACCAGTGCTTTTTTCTGGGGGTACACAGGGGTACGCAAACCCCTAAACATTTTGTGAATCTTTGTATTTTTGTCCATTTACTGTATTTATTTTTCCTGATTTGAACAATAAAATTTTCTTGAGCCAAAATGAAAGTATCCCTAAACATTTTATAGGGGAAAAAGCACTGGTTCCTACATTTATGTATGTTCACCACATTTCTACATTTATGTTCAGATTTTTATCATTCATATTCAATGGCCATTACAAAGTAACTGCCAAATCAAACAACTTATCAAGGAGAAAGCAAAATATGCAAATGTTCATACATGAAAATTCTTAAAAATTGAGTATCGGTCGTTACCTGGGTCTTCCTTTCCCCCCTTTTTGAATATGGGGACAACATTTGCCCACCTCCAGTCTGTTCACAAAGAATTCTCAAAGATCATAGACAAAGGCTCTGAAATTACATCTGCAAGCTCCTTTAGTACCCTCAGGTGCAGCTCATCAGGCCCTGGAGATTTGAATTCATTTAAAGTAGCTAGATGTTCCCTTACTACCTCTTTTCCTGTCTTGGGCTGTAGCTCCCTCCTTACATCATTTGTTATGTTATCACCAGGTTGGGCATCACTTTCCTTTTGGGTAAAGACAGAGGCAAAGTAAGTGTTGAATAGTTCCACCTTCTCTCTTGTCATCCCATAGCATTTCCCTGTCTTCTCCATGCAGAGGACCCACCACTGCCTTGTTTCCCCTCTTACTTTGAACATAGGCAAAGAAACCTTTTTAAAAATAATTTATAACCTCTCTTGCAAGCCTGAGCTCATTCTGAGCTTCAGCCAACCTGACTTTCCTCATACAGCTCGTGTATGCTTCTCCTTTGTGATTTCCCCTTTCTTCCATTTCTTATACATGCCCTTCTTAACTCTCAGCTCATCTGTAAGCTCCCTCACCGGTTTCCTTAGATGCCTCCCACTTTTCTTCGTGTTGCAATTATCTACATTTGGGCCTTCAATATTTCTTCTTTAAGAAACTCCCATCCTTCCTTCTTGGACTTCCTTCACTTTGAGTATTTCTGACCATGGGATCCCACCCAGTAGCTCCTTAAGCTTTTTGAAATTGGCCTTCTTAAACAGAGTGCATGTTTGACTATGCTCAGTTTTCCCTCGCCTCTGTATCATGAAACTCAGCAGAACATGATTGCTTCCTCCCAAGTTTCTAAGTACTTCCACTATGCCAATCAGTTCCTCCCTATTGGTGAGAACTAGGTCCAAGATAGAGAATCCCCTTGTTGCTTCTTTCACCTTTTAGGAAATGAAATTGTCAGCGAGGCAATGGTGGAAATTATTGGACCTTACATTTTTGGCAGCGTTTGAGTCCCAACAGATATTGGGAAAGTTGAAGTCCCCCATGATTACTATCTCACTCCCTTTTGAATGTTTGGTAATTGCTCTAGTTAGGCATCATTAAAGTATTTAGTCTGGCTTGGCAGTCTATAGCAGACACCCACAGTAAGGTCACTGTTGCTTCTCTCTCCTACAATTTTTACCCATGTACTCTCATCTGCCTTCCATGCTCTAGGTTATGGATTTCTTCACAAGTGTACACATCCTTTACATATAATGCTATTTCCCTTCCCTTCTTGGTTGCTCGATTTGAACAAGTTATACCGCTCAATTTCTACATTCCAGTCATGAATCTCATCCCACCTGGTTTCAGTAATGCCTACAAGGTCATATTTGCCATCCTGTACTAAAAGCTCCAATTCATCCTGTTTGTTTCCCATACTCTGTGCATTTGTGTAGAGACAGCTGAAACCATGAGTCGTTCCCTCCAGCTGCTTCCTCCTTGTAGCTTCTTGCCCTTTAGCAGATTTCTGGAGCACCACCTCAGTTTCCTGAGCATCAATGAAGCTATTCTCCCCAATGCCAGGTGCTCTTCTGTTGTTTATATTGTTCTCTCCCCCAACCCTCAAGATCTAGTTTAAAGCTCTCCTTATCAGATTCTCAAGACTCTAAGCAAACACATTCTTGCCAACCACTGTGAGGTACAGCCCATCTCCTGCCAGAAGTCCTAACTCAAGGAAGCAGAGACATGATCCAAGAAGCCAAATCCTTCCTGACGTCACCACCTGCACAGCCAGTGGTTTGCCTCCAGTATTTTCCTCTCTCTTAGAAGAGTGATGGCAGGCAGCTCTTTGGACTGGTGGAGCCAGAAGTAGGTGCAGCAAGAGCCAATCAAGAATTTGTTCCATCCTCCTCCCAGCTAAACTCTAAGTAGCATTACTCAGACTAAGGGAGAGAAAGCTGGCAGGCAGTGCCAGCCCCTGGAGTGGTTGCAAGTAGGAAGACAGACAAGCAGAGATTGTTTGAGGGAACATTGAGTGAGGTTGGTGGTGTGGTGCGTCATTCACCAAATGAACTAACCTCCACTGAGTTTTGAGACATGTTTGTTTAACCAGCCTGTTCACTGGAGGTTTTAAAGAAACTTTATTATGTTAAGAGTTATTATGTTAAGAGTTATCTTTATATATCTTCCAACAAGCACACAGCAGAACATAACAGGATGAAACAAATTCAACAATAATAAGTAAAACAACGATATTGAATCCCCAGTCCATTTTTTAAAAAACAAAATTTACAGCCTTTAAAATAATACTGTACAAAAGCATAAAAGTAGTGTCAAAAAAGCAGGGTGTCGGTCAAATAATAGCAAAACAAACAAAAAAGCCCCAGAGATGGATTTTATAGAATCCAAAATAAGTTCAAACCTGTATTGTTTGCAGTCTCAGACAGTGTCTAAATTTTTACATTGAGCTCAGAAATAAAACAAGCTTTGGGCTGCCCCCAGCTGTTCTAGTCAGAGTAGATTCATTGAAATAAATGTTCCTGGGTTAGTCATGTCCCTTAATTTCAACAGGTTTACTCTCAGTATGATTAACTTTGGATACATCCTCCCTCCCCCACAAATTTTGAGATGTTTCATCATCTAAATTCCAAATTAAGGACACAAACACATAAACAATAACCTCTTAAGCTTCCAAAGTTTTGAGAATACTTTTTCTAAAAATAGAATTGCGTGTTTACTTCGGTAGCTGTGATGTTAGCCTCATGCAGTCTTTGGATCCACATAACTTATGGTCTGGTCTACATAGGTGAATGAGGTGGCAGAATAGAATGAACCACTTCAGTCTCTAGATAATGGGCGTGGGTGGGGGAATCATATAGTTGTCCACCACCCCAATCTCTGAGCGGTGCAAGATTCCAGGTGTTCCAGGCATTCCTGGAATGAGGGACAGAGGAGACCGTGGTGTATTTCTGATAGATGGTTTATTTACATATATATACAACCTGAGCCTACACTGGAGGGGCTCACAGCTTTGACACCCCAATAAGGCCTTGTTTATCCCATAGCCACAGCCTTGGATTCCAAGACAAATCAGGCATAGCATTGTCTCCCAGCTACTCAGCCTGCAATCTGCCAGCTTCTAGCTCACATAACTCAACTCTAAACTCTGGCCTTTGTCAACATGCAAGTTGAGGACATGAATGACCCATACTTAGAGGGCCATTACCTCACCAGTACGTCTGGCTATTCCAGGAACTGAATCCATGCTGGTTCCAGGAATTATAAGGGAACCCTGGCATCTAGCCCACCCTATCCCCCCTCCAGACTCATACCAATATCTTTGAATTCTCTGTCATGGATTCTTTAAACCCTTCTTGAGGCTACAAAACTGTCAAAGGAAGCAAAAGTTTGGGCTTGAACTTCCAGTAAATCATTTGTAATAAGATAAGATAATGTTAATTAAATTCTCAACATCTTTCAAATATGGCACCTTCTGCTTGCAACCTACATCCCATTGGACCATCTTGGAACATCCCCATCCCATTTCCATCTCACTCTGCCTCATGCATAGACTCAGATCAAATCCTACAATGGCTGAACCTATGTGGAAGATGTATTCCTTCATTTGAAGCCAGAGCTAAGCAGGCAGCTGGGCAGTAAGAAATTGCCTCTCATTCTCCTTTTCTCTTCTTCTCTCTCCCCATCACTTATTGTTTGTTTGTTTGTTTGTTTGTTTGTTTTGTCTGATTAGATGCAATTCTCAAAACTGAGTCACATCCTGAGATGGAGTAATTGGTGTCAGACTGAGATTCCTAAGTGAAGTGATTGATGACCAGCTTTTTGTGACCATTTTTCTTTCAGGTGTGGCCTGTAAGGATACATAAAGCAATTTTATCTCAAGATTCTGGATCAAGATTGTCTCCCTTGCAGGGGAGCCAATATGAAAAAACCTCACAATTCTAACTGACTTGAAACTATCAGTTTTTGACACTTTCCTCTTTCTCTGTGATTTTGACATGTTGAGATCTTTCTTCCCGCAGGGATGGGCAAATCAACCCATCTCTCTTCCCAATGTATCTTCCACACTGAATGGCAGTGGCTCTCAAAGTTTTATACTAGATGGGCCTTTGGTCTGATCTATCAGGGTTTTCCTTATGTAGGGCTGCCATATTTTGAAGAGCCAAGAAGAGAACACAAAAGAGGCCCCAAAAATGACCTCAGACAAGGAAGCATAAAGTGATCCAAGGATGCCCTTAACACCTTAATATAGCCTCAGTTCTTTACCCCACCTCTCTTGTCATGTCTTTCCTGCCCAGATTGACAGGCAATTCAACCAAAGAAAAGTCAACACCACCCCCCAAATTCAAAGCTCCCCATCATATAAGGTAGGTAAAAAAAGTGGAGTCACAAGGCCAATTGAGCATGCGTGCCCTCCAATTCATACTCAGCTGCCAAATGGAGAATTAGCCACCACCCATATAGCAGAGGGAGGGACGGAGCTCTGAAGAGAATACCAGAGAATTTGCTCCCCTCTCTTCCATGACTGACCCACACTTTAAGGTGGATCATCAACAACTCCTTCCCAGGGATAGACCATCTGAGTTTCCTTTCCCAAGGGAAATGGTGTATGGCAAATTCACATTTACTCAAGTGTGGGAGTGACATTCTGAGACAATATGAGAATGGAAACACAATTATTCTTTAATGTGTTTATTTATTATTATTATTATTATTATTATTATTATTATTATTATCATCATCATCATCATCATCATCATCATCATCAACATACTACCCTTCCTCCAAGGATCACAGGGTGATGTACAGAATAAAACCACAAAAATACATAACATAATAACAAGCAAAAAAATGCCCTCCCCAGCTTAAAAGGCAGTAGATGGTTTAATTAGCAAAAGGCCTATGCTTGGGTAAACTGTGCATAAAAATGCAGATATCAGTGAAAATAATGAACAAAATGTGCTGTATTAGTAACATATTGGAAAAAGTATACAAACATTTCTATATAAGAAGAATTCATACTAAAATTTTCATGAGGGCTGATATGGAAATATTGAAAATGGAAAAGACTATTAAAATAAAAAACTTAGAGAGGCAAGTTTAACCCACCCTTAGTCCTCACCCATGTATGAATTAATTGGCTCTTAATTAATTGGCCCTCCAAGCAGATGTTTGGCTGCTTAATATTCTACAACCTTTTAAATGTGTTTGTGGGAAGAGGGGTATTGTTTTGCTGTTTATGTTTCAATTATTTACTTGGTTTTTTTATCTTGCATTTCATTCTGTTAACTGACTTGAGAACTTGTGAAAAAGGGTTGTATGTAAATTAAATAAATAAATAATTATTATGGGTATTATAATTGAATTACAAATACCATAAGTAAATAAAAAATATTGTAATGACTTGGAAAATTGTGCTAGGTTGCTCCCAATATCTCATGAAACTGTAGGATACTTGTAAGATAAGACCTGCTGGATCAGACCAAAGATCCATCTGAACCAGATTTTTGCTGTTCTTCTTACAGTGACCACAAATTGCTACTTGTGCCAGGACAAAACAACAACAACAGTGCTTGGACCTGGACCTGGAAAGCCAAGACCTCTGTGATGAAGAGTGCCTGGAAATGCTTAGGGGCCCCGTGAAATTAAGCTGGTGGTGGGTGGCAGAGCAAATCTGGTCCTGCTCCCCACTCAAAAAAAAATAAGGATAGCTCGGTTAGTTAGAGTGTGGTGCTGATAACATCAGGGTTGCAGGTTTGATCC
This sequence comes from Podarcis cretensis, assembly GCF_951804945.1. Taxonomy (NCBI): domain Eukaryota; kingdom Metazoa; phylum Chordata; class Lepidosauria; order Squamata; family Lacertidae; genus Podarcis; species Podarcis cretensis. The sequence continues at coordinate 5,128,611 of NC_137184.1, read as the reverse complement.
CTGTATGAGACACTTGAATATTCCTGCATTGCAGAATGTTGGACGAGATTATCCCCTAGGTCCCTTCCAACTCTAAAGTTCTATGATTCTATGACTGATCTGATGACTGGTGAAGCAGGGAATTTGAATCCTTATCAGGTCGCTGGACTAGGTGGAGAGGTATGAATACTACGTTTTTCTCCTCCTGCCACCAAATTTGGTGAGGCATTGAGAGGAGAGGAGAAATGGTGGGAGGCATAATAAATATATATAAGTTGCCACAATAATATATCTATATTGGTTTTGTCTTCATCAAGTGTTGCTGCTGACCTTTAAAGCCCTAAATGGCCTCAATCCAGTATATCTGAAGGAGCGTCTCCACCCCCACCGTTCTACCCAGACACTGAGGCCCAGTGCTGAGGGCCTTCTGGCGGTTCCCTCCCTATGAGAAGCCAAGTTACAGGGAACCAGGCAGAGGGCCTTCTTGGTAGTGGCACCCGCCCTGTGGAATGCCCTCCCACCAGATGTCGAAGAGAAAAACAACTACCAGATTTTTAGAAGACATCTGAAGGCAGCCCTGTTTAGGGAAGCTTTTAATGTTTAATAGGTTATTGTATTTTAGTGTTTTGTTGGAAGGCACCCAGATTGGCTGGGGAAACCCAGCCAGATGGGCGGGATATAAATAATAAATTATTATTATTATTATTATTAGTAGTAGTCACTGCAGGAAGTGAACCTTTGAGAGTGCAGAGTGGCTGTGGCCCATTCCACCAAAGTGAGATGCTGCTGCATAACTTATAGGACCAAAATTTTCACATAATTCTTCATTGGCAAAGTGGTTGGGCTGATCAGTTTTCTACTGGTGGCCAGATCTGATTCTAGTGCCTTTAAACACTGAACCCTAATTGATGATGGTGATGATATCTATGACCTTTTAAACTGTGTCAGGGGAGTATTATTTTTTGTTTGCTATGCCATTGTGCATCTGAAGCAGCACAACTGGACACCTTTATTGCCCCAACTGCAACAAAGCATGTCGTTTCCCTGTCCTGTGGCAAAATCCCAACCCCATTCCCTATTATATTTGAAGTCAAACCACTGCTTAATGCAGCAAGGAATGACAGAAAGCAGTCATGGAAGGTGAAGTAGAGAGAGACTATTGTCTCAAAGGACTTGCTGACTGGCCCTTTCCACAGAAACAAAGATGTTAATTTTGCTTAATTCCCTTCCAGTATTGTTTGAAGATAGCTTGCAATTGATTGGGGTGAACACCATGCAACTGTGATGTTTCATGCTGGTTTGTGTCAAATCAATTAGCATTACAAAGCCCAGCTATGCATGTAATGTGCAATATTTTTCTTACACTTGTAAATCACAGTGCTTACCCCCCCCCCATTGAATAAAGCACTGTAAACCATGTGTTCCCTTGTAATAGATTTTCAAGTCATTTCTGCACCAGGTAAAGGAATTTCTGCACCAGGTAAACCATGTGTTCCATTGTAATAGATTGTTTTCAAGCCATTTCTGCACCAGGTAAAGGAATTTTTAGTCCTCCAATCCCTCTCCCCCACCTGTCCCGTATTTTGCCCAACCTGCCCTTAACTTTGCCTGACCAAAGGTGGCAACTGAGAGACAGTGGCTAACCGGATGCCTCCTGTGAGAAGCCTTTCAAGCAGGACCTGAGGGCAACAGCATTCTCTCCACTTGTGGACCCCAGCAACAGGTGCACAGGCTGGTTGTGAGCCACAGTCGTCCTGTACTTTATACTTGCCTATTTTGGATGGTCCTGCACACTTAAGCTGCAGCCCCTCTACAAAGCAACAGGACTGCCGAGACCTCCTTGTTCCCTGGCATCCTAGTCTTGTTATTTCGACACAGAGCATCAGGTAAGAGAAACACTGTCTGACTCTCAGGGTTGGTTAGCATTCCAGAAACAAGATGTGAAGCTATCGGATTGACAGGAAACTGTCAGGGTCTGAAATGTTTGCTGTCTTGGATGAGGAATTACAAACCAGTAAAAGTCTTCTCAGAGAAAGGAGGCCATCTCGGGACGCTGATGGGGATTGGCATTTGGATTCATTCCTGAATCAGATGCTATCTCCCTGGTTTCGCTAAGGACAGGGGTGCACAGCTAAGGGCAAGACTTTGGCAGGCAGTTGATTCCCCAGCTAATGCTGGCTACTGGAATTTGCTTAATAATTTAATTTGCTATTACCAATTAAACTAGAATATTTTTTTGTGTTTTTATCTTTATTATTGTTGCTTTTGTTTATTTATTATTTAATCTATTTGTTTTTAAATACTTGATTTTTTTAAATATATCATAAAAATGTATATCAGAGAAATTTATAGCACTAAAACCAAGTTAAAACTTATATATGTATATACCACTTAATCAAAAACAGCCTCTAAACAGTTTACATAAAACAACAGAAGCACACAAAAGTTCCAATAAAATCAGTTTATTTATCGAAATAAGGTGATAAGTTGCTGGCTAAAGCATTATAAATTTGGAACGCAGGAGCGTGAGATGTGAGGAAGTCCAAAGGATGAAGAAAAGATGGGTACTGTAAGATGTTAAATTTTATGCTTGTTTTTTCTTATGTTTACTTTCTGTTTACTCTGTCTTTTCTCTATTGTATCAACAAAACCTTTAATAAAAATTATTATAAAAAAATAAAAATAAAATCAGTTTATTAAAAAAAAAGCAGAGACAACAAATTATTAAAATATAGATAAAATCAGTAGTTTTAGAACAAGTATGTGCAATTACACACATAGGGTCATTTTTTTAAAAAATAAAATAAAATCATTTTAGCTGGTGCCAAAAAAACAATACAGCAAAGCACCTGGCCAATATCAGTAGGCAGGGAGTTCCGGTGTTATTGGTGATGATAATCATAAAAGTGACAGAAAAAAATATTAATTTGCATTCATTTGAAATATTATATCCTCCATCTGTTGCTGCTTTTACAAGACTTTAAAACTGGAGTGCAGAACCCATGGCCTCTGGGCTGAATCCAGCAGATGACCTACTCTCATTCAGTACACAAATGCATTTGAAAGCATGGGACAGGTCAGTTGGCATGAAGCCAATCTAATCCATAACTTTAAAACTTTCCTTTCAGCAAAATGGTGGCTAGCAGTGGGCAGCTTCCCACCTGAGAAAGGATACCTTTGAACATGTGGCTTGGATTGGCTGTCAGTTCTGTCAAAGGCCTTCTCAGGTACTTTGTCCATGTCTGGCATTTGGTTGCAATAGACTGTTTTTGTTTTTACTTTTTTTTTAAAGGGACTCCACCATGCCTTAGAAACAACAAAATCCTGCACCATAACAATAAAAAGAGAGTTCACAGTAAATTGAGAACAGAAACACCAGGGACCAGTTCATTAAAGGTTTTGCATCTTTATTCTTTTCTTTTTTAAAAAAAAAGTTTGCCAAAAGAGAAGTGCTTTAAGAACATTAGAAGAGCCCTACTGGATCTTGTCACACACCCCTCCCTCCTCAGCATCACCTCCTAGAGTGTTTTTGTCCGCCTGGAGTCATGCCCTTTAAGGACTGAGGATGCATTTTGGTTGCCTGGTTGGATGATAGAGCAGGGTGTGCAGAAACTGCACAAAAGTAAATTTTGTATACTACCTTCCTTTGCCTCTGGCTCCACCCACCTGTGGCCCTGAGAAGGCTGCTTTTGAGAGGCAAACATTATTGCCTCCCTATATTGGAAGCACTGGGTTTGTGGGACCTGATTTGCGTACCCCACATCCCACTGTTGAGCATTCTACAGGGCCCCAAGAGCACCTGATCCTGTAGCCTTCAAGGCCAATCAGCAAGGTAACAGTTGGGGAAGCTCCCTTCACCCCAGCATGCTTCAGGGTACTTACCCATGGTGTTTCACATAATCCACTAACTTGTTGCACTAGAATCATAGAATTGTAGAGTTGGAAGGGACCCTGAGGGTCGTTCAGTCCAGTCCCCTGCAACGAACTAAATGCCAAATTGAAATTAACAACTAAACTGGGAAGCCCAAACCCGCAAGACCCAATCTTCTATGGGTGGTGTGTAGTAGGTGAAAAGAAAGGTTGCCCAAAGCCCAAATGAGGAACACTCCCTCTCCCTAAAAATCCTTCCTAGTCCCCATGCCAAGTATCAGAGGCCCACACTGTTCAGTGGCAAGCAGGCAAGATGCAGTACAGAGTACAGGAGAGGGCTATCGATGACTATGGGACGCGGGTGGCACTGTGGGTTAAACCACAGAGCCTAGGACTTGCCGATCAGAAGGTCGGTGGTTCGAATCCCCACAACGGGGTGAGCTCCTGTTGCTCTGTCCCTGCTCCTGCCAACCTAGCAGTTCAAAAGCACATCAAAGTGCAAGTAGATAAATAGGTACCGCTCCGGCGGGAAGGTAAACGGCTTTTCTGTGCGCTGCTCTGGTTCGCCAGAAGCGGCTTAGTCATGGTGGCCACATGACCCGGAAGCTGTAAACCGGCTCCCTCGGCCAATAAAGCGAGATGAGTGCCGCAACCCCAGAGTCGATCACGACTGGACTTAAATGGTCAGGCGTCCCTTTACCTTTACCTATCAATGACTACTAGGCAGGATGGCCATGCTCTGAACATCAGTCGATGGAAAACACAGGAGGGGAGTGGGGGCTCTGCTGCTCAGGTTCTGCTCGTGGATTTCCTACAAGCATCTGATTGGCCACTCTGAGAACAGGATGTTGGACGAGATGGGCCATTGGCCTGATCCAGCAGGCTCTTGTGTTATTACATTCTTAAGTACACAAGATGGTGCCAGCCTTATAATAGAGATGCCAGTCCTCAGATCATAGTTGTGGCAGGCTGAAGGAAGTCTTGCTTCTCCAGCTGGAGAGTGGAGAAAACTCATAGATACGTGAATGGCTTATAGCCAGTGCTGGTCGTGCTCAGAGTAGACTCGTTGCAATTAATAGACCCAAGTTATCCATGCCCATTAATTTTGGCAAGTCTTCTCCGGGCTTTTCCAGACTTCCTCTTGTCCCACTGCATCCGTCAGGGAAAACTGCTCTTTAGCACTTAATTGGAACATTGCCATTTGTTCTGATTTGTGGCTTAAAACCAGGTTTGCCCCTGGAAAGGAGTGTGGCAAGGGGAAAACTGCTCAGGCCCAGGTCTAGAAAGCATGAGTCAAGCAGAAAACAGCTTGGACCCATGCTTTCTAGGCATGGCACAAGCAGAAGTGTGGATGAGCCTATTGACTAGCATTGACTACAGCCTAGTCTTGCTGATCTGCCTACCGCTAGGATGCTAAAATAAGTGGTTTGCCATCACAGGCTATAAATAGGAGCCGACTGACATCTTCCTATATATAGCACAGTGCGTGTTTTTATCTTCATATTTTTATTGTTTGTTGTGTTCTTTACAAGGAGCTCTCTGGCTCCCAACCAGCACTCCTCAAGCTCTGGCACCTTCCTCTTCCTAGTTGTGATTTGTTCCATCTCCTGCCTGCTGCTCCACTTCTTGAAGTTGCACTGAGGCAGCCACTGCACTCAGGGATGCTTGTCATGAGGCCAATGATGTGTTTGCGTTTAATAATGGGGAGATGCACCAGAATGGAGCCAAAGAGGCTGGGCTCTATTTCTCCATCATAAAGGGACCATTATCTTTCAACCCTGGTAGTTACTGCCCCGGGGGGGGGGGGGAGTGAACACTTTTGTGCCTTGTGTATGGGTTGAAATTATGAGTTGCGACTGTTGGGCAGCCCTTTGCAGGAGGGGGGAACTAAGTACCCTCAGGGTGTGTGTGGAGAACTGCCAGTTTGGCTGTTGTGGAGTACAATTGCTATCAGAGTGGGCAGAACAGGGGTTAGAGCTCAATGTGGAGCCTACCAAGTGTAGATAGTGAAAGCAAAGAGGATCTTCTTCACCACCTCTATTGCATCTGCAGAAAACAGTACCAGGAAACTCTTTCAGGTGGTCCATAGTCTAACACACCCACCTTTTCCACCTGGGTCTGGTAAGGACTCTAAGATCCACTGTAATGACTTTGTGAAGTTTTTTGCAAATAAAATTGCTCAGATTCAGAAGGAGGCAGACTACATAGTGGGGCTGGGCTGAGGTAGGAGAGTGCCAGAGCTTTGTCTAGTCAGGTTGTACGGAATCAATTCCAACCTGTTACCTCTAAGATGTGGGCAGGCTGCTTGAACAAGTGAAACTGACAAGACGTCTCCTTGATCCTTGCCCATCCTGGCTCATAAAAGTGAGTCAGGGAGGGCTAGGCAATGAGCTTTGTGAGGTGGTGAATGCTTCCCTCTGTGAGGGAGTCTTCTCGGACCCCCCTAAAGATTCAGGCCCCATCATGGGACTGAAACCACCTTGGTCATGCTGTTTGATGATCTCTGGCAGGCCACAGACAAAGGTGAAATCTGTTTCCGGGTTCTGCTGGATTTCTCAGCAGCTTTTGATACCATTGAGCATGGTATCCTTCCGGACCACCTAGTGGGGTCGGGGGAATTGTTATGCAGTGGTTCAGCTCCTTCCTTTTGGGCCAGAAAATGGTGTTGGTGGGGTATGTTTGGACCCCTGGCTTCAGGATCTCCATGAAAGGTTGATCAGGAAGGCTGAGGTAATGATTAAGCAGCCCTGGATTAGAAGCTGACTTGGCATGATGTGTGGTCAGTTGAACTATGGACCTTCCCCTAGAGCAGAACTCTCACGTACTATCAGGAGAGATTAACTGGGGCAGCTCTGCCAATTTCCATCTTCTGTTCACACCACTATCCTCTCAGATTTTCAGTAACTTGGGTGAGAGATCAAGGTGTTTAACTAATCAAAAGTTAAGTTTATTAACAACAGAAAAGAAAATTGGTCAATTGAATAAGCACAGAAAAAAAGTCTGTTCTGACTTCTAATATTCGTTCTAGTTGATGAAAGACGAAGGTTGTATGTTATGTGTTACAAGAAGAACTCTACAGCTTAGCAACAGGCTTGGTTTAGTGCATCAGGAGGGCAGCACATGCCATTGTCAGAATTCAAAAACACCCCCCTCCAAGAACAGGTCAAGGAGGAGGTGTAGCCAGGGAGGGGGATGACGCCTGGGGAAAGTCTTGATGACCAGATAAAGAGGGTTGAAGCTGCTCATTTGGCCCACAGGCCTGAGATTCCTCCATCCCTACTATTCTCTTTATGGAGAATATGGAAGCACAGGAAGGTGCCTTATACCGAGTCGGACCATTGATCCATCTAGCTCAATATTGTCTACAACAGAGCTTTCCAAACTGTTCGTGTTGATGACACACATTTTAGACATGCATCATTTTGTGACACAGTAATTCAGTTTTACTAGCAAACTGGAGGTTAACTAACTCCTTTCCAGCCCCTGGGAGGAGTACGGGAAGTGTTCGCACGACACACCTACACACTGCAGCTGACACACTAACATGTCACAACACACAGTTTGGAAAGCTCTAATCTACAATGATGGGCAGTGGTTCCTCCAGGATTTCCTTCTGCATGCAGGGCAGGTGCTATGACCCTTCCACTAAAAAGCAAAGAGATGAAACTTCACAGAACTTCCTTATACCTGTAGCTATCAGGTGTTTATACTTTCAGATACTGATTTGGATGGGAAGAGGAGGGCGAAAGGTTGTTTTTTATTTTTATTTTAAATCTAAAGCCGGTCTATAAAAATGTATCCCTTTTTATATATATAAAAAAGCAAAACTAGCAGGAGCTACATGGGTACTCAAGTGAAACCCAGCCAAATGAAACCTTCCCCTTCCATCAGTCCACAGCTCTGATGAATTAGTTTCTCCTTGGCTGCCATTTGATTTCATCTGTTCAGAGGCATCAGGAGATATATATTTAAACAGAACCTCTGACAACAACGCTGCCAGTTGCTTCTAATAAAAACAGTTCTGTTGGAATAATGCAGTCTCTGAGAGATAGGGTGTAATATGGTTAAATGCTTTTACAATCCCCCATTAAAGTAAGTGGATGGAAATTCATAAAATATTTATAGCGATTGAAGGAGAGAGGGAGAGAAAGCGGGGAGGGAGGGAGAGAGGGAGAGAGAGAAAGAGAATCTGAAATGCTTGTTCATGTTTCTGATCAGAATGCCAAACAGTTAATGCCAGAGATGGATATGATAAAGAGCAGCACATGGCGCCAAGCATATAGTTAAAGCTGTGGCAGGAATTCTGGAGACCTTGCACGTTCTTCCTGATTGTAATCGGGACCCTGTTATGCTGCTCACGTCTGCACATGGTAGGGATTCTCCAGAATTTCCCCTTGGAATTTCTCCCCAGATTTTGAGTTCCAGGCCTTCTTTCTGAGGGTGGGGGGCAGGCAGTTCATTATGGAACATTCATTGTTTAATTTTTTTTTAAAGAAAAACACAACTGAATTTTGTAGAGAATGGAACATTATTGGGGACTTTCCCCTCAAAGCCCCTTGCCTATGCCCAAGCACACCTACCTAGATTTTACCAAAATGCCCTTTCATTCCCTCCTTTTGACCTCTTATCATTTGTCATGATGCTAAGTAACCTAGTAGGATCCCCTACAAACTTATTTAAGACCAACCTTTAGCATTGTTCTCCCCCACCCCACCCCGGGCACCTACTATAAGGCTCTCTGAGTATCCTCTCTACTCTCTCGTCCTGTTAGCAACCTCTCTGCACATCCCAATAACGTATTTCATAAAAACCATACAACTGAAGAATTGTAGAAACTGAAGAACTGTAGAATTGGAAAGGACCTTGAGGGTCATCTAGTCTAATCCCCTGCAATGCTGGAATCTCAACTAGATCGTGTATGACAGGTGGTCATCCAACCTCTGCTTACAAATCTCCAAGGAAAGACAGTCCACTACTTCTTAAGAAAGTTTGTTCCACTTTTGAGCAGCTCTTACTGTCAGAAAGTTCTTCCTGATGTTTAGTCAGAATCTCCTTTCTTGTAACCTGAAGCCGTTGTTTCAGGTCCTAGCCTACAAATCAGGAGAGAACAAGCTCACTCCATCCTCCATGTGAAAGCCCTTTAAATAGTTGAAGAAGGCTATCATACCTCCTCTCAAACTCCTCTTTACCAGGCTAAACATACATAATTCCACCCACTGTTCCTCAGAAGGCTTGGTACCAGACCCTTAATCATCTTGGTCACCCTCCTCTGCACACATTCCAGCTTGTCAATATGCTTCTTAAATTGTGATGCCCAGAAGTGGACACAGTACTCCAGATGTGGTCTGATCAAGGCAGAATAGAATGGGACTATAACTTCTCTTAATTAGACTTCATTTTTTTTTTTTAATGTAGTCCAACTTGATTGGACTACATCAACTTTTTTTTTGATGCAGCCTAGAATTGTATTGCCCTTTCTTTCCTGCTGTTGCATCACATGTTGACTCATGTTCAGCTTGTGGGCTACTAAGACACCAAAATCTTTTTCACAAGTACTACTGGCAAGCCAAGTGTCCTCCATCTGTGCAGCTAGTTCTTCTTGCCTAAATGTAGAACCTGGAATTTGTCCCTATTGAAATTCATTTTGTCAGCTTGGGCCCAGTTCTCCAATCTGTTAGGTCATTTTGAATCCCAGTTCAATGCTTCAACAGCATTGGCTGGCCCTCACAGTTTGGTGTAATCTGCAAAATTGATGAGCATCCCCTCAATACCTTCATCCAAACCATTTATAAAAATGGTGAACAACAATGGGCATGGGATAGAACCCTACGGCACACTACTTGTCATTTTTTCCAGAATGACAAGAAACCGTTAGTGAGCTCTCTTTGGGTTCAGTCAGTCTGCCAGCTATAAATCCATGTAACAGTTACCTCATGCAAACTACATGATTTTACCAACTTCTCTGCAAGAATATCATAGGGGACTTTGTGAAGAGCTTTACTGAAATCAATATATACCACGTCCACAGCATTCCCCTGATCCACCAAGCTTGTAACTCTATCCATAAAGAGAGAGAGAGATTTGTCTGACATTACTTATTTTTGAGAAACCCATGCTGGATCTTAGTAATCACAGCATTCTTTTCTAAGTAGTCACAGACTGACTGTTGAATTATCTGTTCTAGGAGCTTCTCTGGTATTGATGTCAAGCCCACCAGTCAGTCATTACCTGGGTCTTCCTTTCCTCCCTTTTGAATATGGGGACATTTGCCCACCTCCCGCCTGAATTCTCCAAGAATTCTTAAAGATCATAGACAAAAGTTCTGAGATCAGACCTGCAAGCTCCTTTAGTACCTTTGGATGCAACTCATCAGGCCCTGGAAATTTGAATTCATTTAAAGTTTCTATGTGTATTGCCTTACTACCCCATTTCCTGTCTTGGGCTGCAGCTCCCTCCTTTCATCATTTATTCTGTTATCACCAGGTTGGGTTAGAGTTAGGGTTAATTGCTCACAGTCTGGCTATTTAACCATCTATTCTAGGACCTTTCCTGCCATCAATGTCAACCACACCAGTCAGTAGCTACCTGGATTTTCTCTCTCATTTTGAAGATGGGGACATTTGCCCTCTTTCAGTCCATAGGGATGGTTCTCCAAGAATTCTCAAAAATTATAGACAGAAGTTCTGACATTACATCCACATCCTCCTTTAGTACCCTTGGGCACAATTCATCAGGCCCTGCAACTGTTGGCTACTCGTGTATATTCCTTTGTGATTCTCCATTTCTTCTACATGCTCTTCTTAAATCTCAGCTGACCTGTAAGCTCCTTATGCAGACACACCTGTTTATTTAGGTGCAGGGGCAGGCAAAGTGGAGCTTGAATAAATTGAGGGATGACAGGAGACAGTGTGTGTGTGAGAGAGAGAAGGGGGGAGGGAGAAGATCATGGTGAGTACCAGCACCATTTTTCCTAGGAAAAAAAGCACTGCCTGTGATCCTGTTTCACTAACAAAGATCTGAAATCACTTTCAGCATAGAGTTTCCACTTGACCCTCACTTTGTAGTAATGGGTCCAAGTGGTTTTCCCATCGCCCCACTCGTTTCCCAGGGGAAACCTGCTCTTTAGCAATAAATTGGAACAAACAGCAATATGTGGAAAACCTGATTGCCATTGAGTGCTAAAGAGCAGTTTTCCCTGGGGGAAAGTAGCAGGACAAGAGGAAGTCTGGATAAGCCCTTAGCCAACACGCAGAGTGGTAAATTTTGCCACTAAATCTTCAGTGCTATTTCTCTCTTTTTGTTTAAAAACCCTTATTTATTTAAGTTTGAAGTGTGATTGTTAGAATAGTGTTTTATGTGTGCCCAGTACAGTAAATGTATCCTGTTGCACTTTATTGCTAAAACTGCATAAAATAATAAATTCATTCTTTCTCTATAATCTTTGTATGGGTAAACATTCATAGCCCAGGAGGGTCCAGAACATACAACCTCTGTTTAAAAACCCCCAATGAAGGAGAGCCCACCACCTTCTGAGATTGTCTGTTCCAGTGTAAAACACCTCTCACCATCAGAAACATTTTCCTAATATTTATTCAGAATTTCATTTCTTGTAATTTGAGTTGATATAAGAGTAGATTTATGGTCCTCATGATTCAGCAGCCAGATTGCATAATGAATGGATAAAACATTTGCCTTGAAAACCAACCTGGGAGAGGCAGCAGTGGTGCACAAATGTGGGATAAAATGTTGAAGGGGTGAGAACATGGAGAATGGGAGGTGTGATTGTCTGGCCCTGCAGGGTGAGGAAATACAAGTCTAGAGTAGGATCAAGAACCATAGGTGGAAAAGGCTTTGTGATACTGACTATACTGACTGGGGTATCAATGCAGGCTGTTGAGTTAAGAAAAGCAGAGGAATCATTCCCTAATATATTGGTACCTGGTAGCTGGAAATCCATGTGTGTGTGTCCTCTGGACGTAGTTGGATTCCAGCTCCCACCATCCCTGATCATTAGCCATATTGGCTAGGGCTTATAGGACTTGGAGTCCAGCAATGTATAGAGGGTTACCAGTTACTCATCCCTTGCTTAGACCCAGGAGGTCACTATCTTGTTCCACACAGTGGTGCCGTTAGGCAATTTTACACTTACAGTTAAATGCTCTGCCTTTCACACACACACACTTTAAATAGTAACATGGATTTCTTCACTAACTTCAAAATGTGCTAAGTCAGTCCTAGTGTATTTGCAGGAGCCCTCCTGTCAATTCTGCTGAGTTAGGCATCTGTTCATGATGGTGCAATTGGCTCAACTTCCAGGACAGGCTTAATAATCAATATAATTTGAGGTTTCTTTAAGTGCAGGATTGTACAGAAATTGACCTTTAACAAACAGACTGTTAAAGAAGTAAAAAAAAAAAGTAGTAGTAGTAAAACAGGATTTTTATCATAATCATAATAAATCACTCCTAGAAATTACTGAAAAATGATTAGGTGTTCCAAAGCTCCTTTCTCCCAAAGGCTTAGAATCACTGTTTCTATTTTCCACATCCGAACGAAGATGTCTCACCAGTTTGCATTATGCATGTTCAAATGTTAACATTTCCACGCTCTTAGAAATGCCACATCCATCATTTTCTGGTGAGGCAGAGGCCACATCCCTGGGAGGAGAGCCCAGCATCAAATGGTGATCGATGACTAATAATGGCAATCTTTAATGTCACATATATTCACAAGAACATGACGGCACGTGCCCACGGATCATTCACAGTATGTAACCCCTGTTCTAGCATTCAGCTGAACAATGTCAGTGTTTCTTCCCAGAATCTGGACTTCTGGGTTATGATGGTGTTGACTATTACTTTTTAAATTAATGTTTCTTAGTGGGTCTACTCTGAGTACAAACAAATGCAATTAAATGTTCTTATTTGTTTTAATTTTAATATTTTAATATTTTTAAAACATTCATATATTCACATATTTCAAGGTGGACAGGAACAGTGAGTTGCAGTCAACTAAATTCTATTCAGAATAGAGTAGTTAGCTAGTACTCAGCACCTTGAACTGAGCCCCATATCTCACTGGCAGACAGTGCCACATTTTCAGAATGAGTGACTGAATACAACAGCACTTTTAGCTCAACCCTCATGTCACATCAACTTCTGACAGAATCACACACTGCATACAGTTGTCTGCAAGGAAACTCCCAACATGTGAGTTCCTGCTTATGTTTATGGTCTCCAGGCAGTCAGTACAGTCAGTTGTGCAGCTGTCCTGATTCTATGGTTAGGTCAGCTCTGAACGTCATAGGAATCTGTTGAGTCAGACCCATTAGTCCACTTTACTCAGTATTGTCTACATCAAGTATGGGGAACATTTGGTCCTCCAGATATTGCTAGACTACAACTTCCATCACCCTGGCCATTGACCATGCTTACAACAGCTGACAGGAGTTGTAGTTCAGCAACATCTAGAGGGCCAAAGATCCCCCACACTTGGGGCTCATGCAGACTTTCTTTTGCACCACACTTTCCAGGGACAGGTCCATGTTTTAAAGTACCATGTCCACGTCGGTTTTTGTTTTTTGGTGACAGTGCTTTTGAATTGGAGCAAACAACAATCCTTGAAAAACCCAATTGCTCCAATTCAGTAGTAAAACATGGGTTTTACCAGGTAAAGCATTGGGACAACACACACACACACACACAGAGAGAGAGAGAGAGAGAGAAAGAGAGAGAGAGAGAGAGAGAGAGAGAGAGAGAGAGAGAGAGAGAGCGCCATTCAGACACTGAACTTCAAAGCCCAAATCTGTGCCTAGAAATGCAACAAAAAAGGATGTCTTGATGAGCCCTTGATCTATGCAAATGACAGTGACTTCAGGGTTTCAGGCAGGGCACATCTTGCTACCTGGAGATTCCAGGGATTGAACCTGGGCTCTTCTACTTGCCAAGCCAATGCTATACCACTGAGCTACATCTCTTCAGCAAAGAGAACAGAGAATGCTGCCATACACTGAGCCAGACCATTGTCCCATCTAACTCAATATTCTCTCCACTGACTGGCAGCTGCTCTACAGGGTTTCAATCAAGGCACATTCTCACTCCTACCTAGTGGGTTGAGCCTGCAGCCTTTTGCACACAAAGCAGGTGCTCTACCACCAAGCTATGGCTCTTATACAGAAATCAAACTCTTCAATCATCTGCATTCCTGCTCTTACATTCTTAATTTAGCTGCCCAAACATTTGGAATGCACCCTTTCCTTTGATGTAGTTCTCTCTTGTTTGGAGTGAATGAATTAGCTTCCCCTTTGCTGGTTGGCGCCGTGTGCTCATTGAGTGTCTGATACACTTGTGCTGTAAGTGTATCTTCCTGATAAGAGAGCAGGGGAACTTTCACATCCTGATTTATTACACTTCAGGGGCTGTAAATTGCCATTAGGAGAAGCACAGTCTTGTAGATCATACAGTCTGGGACTCTGGGCCAGTATTTCCTCTCTGCTGACATGTGGGAAGCAACACTGGCAGTGCTTAATTTGTACAAAAAGACAGGACTGGAGCCCAGTTGGCAGAGATGCACTCTGACCTGGAAGTTCTTTCCTTCCATCACAGATATATGAGGGGTAGCTGCTTAAATGCAGGATAACATATGCTACCATATAATTCACTGGCTGCATGCTTCTGAATACCAGCCGCTGGAGAAGGCTATGTCCCCCCTCCCCAGGCTTTCCCAGAGACATCAGGTTGGCGACTTTGGAAACAAAATGCTTGTGGTTAGATAAATCTTTGGCCTGATCCAGCCGGGCTCTTCATGGGTTCTTCTCAGAAGGTAACAATTGCCAGGGAGTGTCACTTCCTTGCCAGTTTCCAGCAATGATCTACATATCTAAGTGTGCATCCTGCAAATAAATTCCTGTAAGAGCTGTTTGATGCTGGAATGCACTACCGTGGGAGGTGTGGACTTTCTTTAAATGGAGGTTTTTAGAAGTGATGTTGGATGGCCATCTGTCAGCGATTCTTGCGATTCTTGTTTTGCAGGACTAGATGAGGGTTGGACTACATGACTCTTTGGACCTCTTCCAACTCTACAATTCTGTGACTCTATAACAGCTGACTATTGTTGTTGTTTAGTCATTTAGTCGTGTCCGACTCTTTGTGACCCCATGAGCCAGAGCACGCCAGGCACTCCTGTCTTCCACTACCTCCCGCGGTTTGGTCAAACTCATGCTGGTAGCTTCGAGAACACTATCCAACCATCTCGTCCTCTGTTGTCCCCTTCTCCTTGTGCCCTCAATCTTTCCCAACATCAGGGTCTTTTCCAGGGAGTCTTCTCTTCTCATGAGGTGGCCAAAGTATTGGAGTCTCAGCTTCAGGATCTGTCCTTCCAGTGAGCACTCAGGGCTGATTTCTTTCAGAATGGATATGTTTGATCTTCTTGCAGTCCATGGGACTCTCAAGAGTCTCCTCCAGCACCATAATTCAAAAGCATCAATTCTTCGGCGATCAGCCTTCTTTATGGTCCAGCTCTCACTTCCATACATCACTACTGGGAAAACCATAAAGGTAAAGGTAAAGGTACCCCTGCCCGTACGGGCCAGTCTTGACAGACTCTGGGGTTGTGCGCCCATCTCACTTAAGAGGCCAGGGGCCAGCGCTGTCCGGAGACACTTCCGGGTCACGTGGCCAGCGTGACATCGCTGCTCTGGCCAGAGCCAGAGCCAAAGCCAGAGCCGCACACGGAAACGCCGTTTACCTTCCCGCTGGTAAGCGGTCCCTATTTACCTACTTGCACCCGGAGGTGCTTTCGAACTGCTAGGTTGGCAGACGCTGGGACCGAGCAGCGGGAGCGCACCCCGCCGCAGGGATTCGAACCGCCGACCTTTCGATCGGCAAGCCCTAGGCGCTGAGGCTTTAACCCACAGCGCCACCTGTCAAACCATAGCTTTGACTATACGGACCTTTGTTGGCAAGGTGATGTCTCTGCTTTTTAAGATGCTGTCTATGTTTATCAGCTCACTATTAGCACAATCCTAACCATGTATGCCCAGTAGTAAGTTCTCTTGAATTCATTGGGGCTTGAAAGCAGTGACAATATCAAGGAGAAAGGGAAGGAGTCTTCTACTTCCAGCAGTGCTGTGGACCTTGAAAGAAAAGACAAGCAAATGTGCAGGAGAATAGAGGTTGGCCCAGTCAAGGACATGGGAATATGGAAGGCATCTTAGAATCGTAGAATGGGAAAGGTTCCCCAAAGGTCATGTATTCCAACCCCCTGCAATGCAGAAATCACCACTAAAGAATCCCTGACAGACAGCCCCCAACCTCTGTTTAAAACCTCTGTTCACCAACTCCAAAGTAGTCCATTTCACTGATGAACGGCTTTTACTGTCAGAAAGTTATTCTTAGAATTTAGTTGGAATCTCTCTTCTTATAATTTGAATCCATTAGTTCAAGTCCTACCCTCTGGAGCTGCAGAGAACAAGCTTGTTCCATCTTCCATGCAATCGCCCTTCAGATATTTGAAAATGGCTATTTATCATTTCTCAGTCTTCTCTTCTCCAGGCTACACATAATCAGTTCCCTCAACCATTCCTCATAAGGTTTGATTACCAGACCCTTGACTGTTTTGGTTGCCCTCCTCTCGAGCAGCTCTGCAAATATCTGGCCAGACCTGAAAACCAGTTGCCTATCACAACTTGTGAAGGCCTTTCTCTGAGCACGGTTGAACAGGGTACAAAATGGGCTAGAATAAACTATAGTGTCACATGCAATACATGATTGATGTCTGGCAAAACTCTAGGTTGGATATGTTTGCTTTTGGTCTAAATTGGGACATGCGGCAAGCATCCATCTTTCCACCCAGCCTGCAGACCTCTGTGCCAACCCCAACAGCTGCCTTGGGCTGCTGGCAGACAAGACCAAAGCTGTGTAGCTTATCCTTTTTGTCTAACATTATTTCTGGGGCAAAGATGACTGTTTCTGCATTAAGCTTTTCTGCTGCCACCATCACATTTATCTGGACCCAAAGTTTAAATTGCCATATGCGCAGCAAATTAGTGCACTCTTTCTATGGCTACCACATTTTCTCTTGGGTTTGTATTACATTTGTGATGTGGCTGGAAATCAGCCCCACCAGCATCACCAGAACCCATGGGGAAGATTTGCAGAGCTCAGTGCCACTGATGTGGAAGGATGACAAGAAGGTTGGACCTGGATCAGGGAGAACCTGGTTCAAACCTGGTCCATAGGTGTGAAGATCACCTTGTGATCTTGGAATAGGCAAATCCATCCATTTCAGTTTTCTTGATTCCCACTTTTCTACTCTTCAGCTCCCCTCACATCCCCAAATATCAGTTTGCATTTTCTAAAAAAAAACCCTCATGAAGGTTAATTGGCACTTCAGTGCAAATTTATCCTAATATACACATATATTGTGTGTATGTAGTTATTTATAAAAATATTTATATACTGCTGTATCATTAAAAGATATCACAGAGTTCTGCAACAATATAAAGAAATAAAACTAAACAGTAACATCACAAGTTAAAAACAAGTTTAAAGCAAGAATAAATTTATAAAGCAAACATCAATAGAACATTGTGATGGATGTAGTCTTAGTTGCCCACATACGACTGGTATAATAAAAACATATTCAGTAGGCACTTAAAAGTTGGCAGAGAAGGCAACTTTTCAAAATATTCACATTTTCGCAAAGAAAAATGTGATTCATTTTTGCATGTTATTTTCATTTATATGTGCTTCTAAGCACACTTTACTTTAGTAGATGCATCTTTGCATACATTACACACACACCGGGCGACATGGAGGCAAGCTCTGCTGGACTGGCAAACTGCAATGAAAAATTCAGAGAAGCACAAATTTTGAAGGCTCTAGAAGGTGTGAATTAGGTAGATGTGCCTTGACATGTGAAACTGAGTCAAATTCCTCCCCCACAACTGTTGAGAGGATTAAGGTGGGGAAAATCATATATTTATTCTTGATGGCACGAATAAACTGTGATAAATAAATGTTACTTAAAGGTAAAGGTAAAGGACCCCTGGACGGTTAAGTCCAGTCAAAGGCAACTATGGGGTTGCGGCATTCATCTCGCTTTCAGGCCGAGGGAGCCAGCGTTTGTCCACAGACAGCTTTCCGGGTCATGTGGCCAGCATGACTAAACTGCTTCTGGTGCACAGAAACACCATTTATCTTCCTGCCACAGCAGTACCTATTTATCTACCTTCACTTTGATGTGCTTTCGAACTGCTAGGTTGGCAGGAGCTGGGACAGAGCAATGGTAGCCCACTCTGTTGCGGGGATTCGAACCACTGACCTTCCAATTGGCAAGTCCAAGAGGCTCAGTGGTTTACACCACAGCGCCACCCGCGTCCCTAAATGTTACTTAAAACAGATTATTGCATAATAAGCACTGAAAATAAGGATGAACAAGTCAGTCTATTTTTGGTCTGAGTGACTTTTGCATATGTTCAACCATAACCCTCTTCCATCCTGTCTGTCCATTGACTTTGGGATCATTAATTTTTAAAACAAAGCCATGCAAAAATTCACATTAAATGCACTTTAAAACATTTCCTCCCCTCAAACTATGCAGCTTGGTGGTTTGTGTGTAACACTTAACAAATCTATGGTGTAACCACACCTGGAATGTTGTGTAGAGCTCTGGTCACCTCACCTTAGAAAGGATATTTTAGCAGAGGTGGGGAAAGCAAACAAAGGGAATGGCTTCCACATGCAGAAGGGTTGCAATATTAGGATTTTTTCCTTTTAAAGAAAAGGTGAGTAAGGTGGGGAGAGACATGATAGTGGAGTATAAGATTATTCATGGTATGGAGAAACTAGACAGAAGAACACTAGAACCTAGGGACATAACAATGAAGCTGAATAATAATAATAAATAATAATAAATTTTATTTATATCCCACCCTCCCCAGCCGAAGCCAGGCTCAGGGAGGCTAACAACAATAAAATAATACAACATTCTAAAATCATTTCATTATAAAATTAATTCAAATCAAATTGATGGCAACCATTCGGCTAGAGTTCTGTGAAGATTGCCAAAGGAGGGAGTCAGGCTGTGCCCTGGCCAAATGCCTGGTGGAACAGCTCTGTCTTGCAGGCCCTGCGGAAAGATGTCAAGTCCCGCAGGGCCCTAGTCTCTTGTGGCAGAGTGTTCCACCAGATCGGAGCCACAGCCGAAAAAGCCCTGACTCTAGTTGAGGCCAGCCTAACCTATCTGTGGCCTGGGACCTTCAAGATGTTTTTGTTTGAAGACTGTAAATTCCTCTGTGGGACATACGAGGAGAGACGGTCCCATAGGTAAGAGGGTCCTAGGCCGTATAGGGCTTTAAAGGTTAAAACCAGCACCTTAAACCTGATCCTGTACTCCACCGGGAGCCAGTGCAGCTGGTATAGCACTGGGTGAATGTGATCTCGCAGCGAAGACCCCGTAAGGAGTCTCGCTGCAGCATTCTGCACCCGCTGGAGTTTCTGGGTCAGTCTCAAGGGCAGCTCCACATAGAGCGAGTTACAATAATCCAGTCTGGAGGTGACCGTCGCATGGATCACAGTGGCTAGGTCAGGGCGAGAGAGGTAAGGAGCCAACTGCTTAGCTTGGCGGAGATGAAAAAATGCCGCCTTCGTTATAGCTGCAATCTGCGCCTCCATAGAGAGGGAATGTTGGAAGATTCAGATCAGATGAAAGGGAAAACATCTTTTATATATATTTATATATATATATATATATATATATATATATATATATATATATATATATATATATATATATTAACAATTTCAACATAGCAAATTATCAAAACAAATCGTATTCATTATCCCCCCCATTTTTCCCCTCCCACCTTTTTAAATAATTTGGGAAGGGTTCCCATTCTTCTTTGAAGTCACAGTTGTCCTTGTCTCGTAATTTGCATGTCAATTTAGCCAGTTCTGCATAGTTCATCAATTTCTCTTGCCACTGTTCAAGAAAGGGAAAACATCTGGGACAGAGTAAACCTATGGAACCTACTCACACAGGAGACATTGATGGCCATCAGCTTGGATGTATTTACAAGGGGACTGGACAAATTCCTGGAGGTTATGTCTATCAATGGTTACTAGCCATGACAGTTGTGTTCCACCTTCACTGTCAGAGGCACTCTGCCTCTGAGTACCAGTTGTTGGGAATCACAGGTGGGGAGAACACTCATGCACTTGGGGGACCTAGTTGGCTAGCATGAGAACAGGATACTGGACTAGATGGGTCTTTGGCATGATCCAGCACGGTGGAGTTCCCTTTGTTTCTCTTTGAAGGGCTTTGTTTTCATTAACACCCCCTCCCAACTTTCCTTAAACGGGAAACTTCATTCTGCCTCCCACCTCTTCTTTCCAACCCCCCCACCCCTTAGAAATGGTGGGTGAACAGCTGGTAAAACAGATAGGCAATTCATGTCCTCTCATGCATGTTCTGTGCATCCAGGTAGCTTTATAAATATGGTAATGGTTTTGTACAGCCTGCCTGGCTTGGAAATAAGGCCAAAAGCCATTCAGGATGCTGGACCTGGAGAGATAACTATAGAAACAGCCCTGTTGCAGAGGAAACAGTCCATCTGTACACTCTGGGTCAAATTAACTGTCTCTCTCTTTTTATCCCCCCCTTTTTTACTCTCTCTGTGCCATCAGTATGAAGGAAGCTTCTGTGCTCACCTGCTTGCCGATTACATCCATGGGGGAAGCAGCGTCTCTTGTTTAGTTCATTACTAGAAGGCCTGAGCTTGAGATAAAAAGCATTGATTTATACAATAGGGGACTCTGCTTGGCACTTCAATATAGTTGTCCTGCCGGGAAAATTACAGATAAACTCTTAATTTATTCTCTCTGGAAGAGGAGAGAGGAGGGGCAGGGTGCAGAAAGCAGGAATATGTAATCAAAGAGTTTGCTCCACAGCTGCTCTCTGTGGTTTCAGGTTCTAAGAAGCAAAATCAAGGGCTGCAACAAAATGATGCAGTGTTAAGTGGAGGCTGGTCTATCTGGGCAAATTGGGCATTGTCCCACCCACTTCAGCAAGCCCCTACATGCCTTCATTCCTACTCAGGAATGGTATGTCTCAGCTGGCATACCAGATGAAGCTGGTAGACAGCCGCCCTAGATACAGAATTAACCTGCGCCTCTATTAACAGCAGTGAGTCCAAAATGACCTGGTCCTTCAGGGGCACAGTTCACTCCATTCAGGATCAGGGAGTCCCCCAGAAACAGTATTTCTGTCTTGTTGGGATTCCTTCTCAATCTGTTAGCCAGCATACATCCTCCAGCTGCCTCCAGACATACAAAACATTTGCTGACTTCACTGGTTCCAATTTAAAGGAGAGATAGAGCTGCATATTATCCACATATTGGTGAACGCCCAGCTTAAACCTCCTGGTGATCTACCCTAGCGGCTTCCTAAAGACGTTAATAAGCATGAGGGAGAGGAGAGAGCCCTGAAGCACCCCACAAGTGAGCTCCCAGGGGTCTGAACACTCACCCCGCCAACACCACTTTCTGGACACAGCCCATGAGGAAGCAGCAGAACCACTGCAATGGTCAATGGTATGAAAAGCCACTGAGGAAACAACTTTCACCTCTGTCCCTTGCCTGCCAGAGACCATCAAACATCATGACCAATGGGGTTTCAGTTCCATGATGAGGCCTGAATCCTGATTGGAAGGGATCTAAATGGTCTGCATCCTCCAGGCGTGCCTGCAGTTGTTCAGCAACTGCCCCCTCAGCCACCTTGCCCAAGAATGGAAGATTTGAGACTGGACAATAATTGGCCATAGTGGCCAGGTCCAAAATTAGTTTTTTAAGAAGCAGGTTAATAACCACTTCTTTAAGAGAATCCAGGAAGACTCCCTTGCAGAGGGAAGCATTCATCACCCCACAAAGCCCATTGCTTTTATGAGACAGCATGGGCAAGAATCAAGGAGGCATGCAGTCAGTTTCACTTGTGCAAGCAGCCTGTACACATCCTTGGAGGTAACCAAGTGCTCACCAGACCAGCTGCAACAGCCTCCAACTGGAATGATGTTTTGGATGGTGGGAGCATGTGTTTTGTTTTGTTTTTTGCCCCTTCCCCTTTCAGCTCAGGTTTCTGAATCTGGCTTTGTGGAAATTAGGACAAGGCAAGGAAGAAAGATTTTGAGCAGGAAGAAGAGGTCAGCTCACTGCTTTGAAAGTGATCACTTTTGACAGATGTTTCAAGAGTCCTAACATCTCTTTGTAATATTTATGTGGTTCAAGCCCATGAGTACATCTTGCCTGCCAGTAACAGCCATTGCCTCCTCCCGTGAGATGTTTGATTGGCACTGGGAGTTGGTCACAGAGAGCTCAACTTCATGGAGACCAGGGAGATAAAGAGAGATTTTCCAATCTGCAAAGAAGATACAAACTAATACAAAGTGTCGTCAAATAGACTGTTGGAGCTTCAAAAGATTGAGTAGGCATCATGATTGCCATGCACCAGGGCTAGGAGACCCATGTCCCTCCAGATGTTGTTGGAGCCAAACTTCTCATCTCCAGCCAGCATGGCCTTTGGCCAAGGATGAAGGGAGCTGTAATCCCACAATATCTGGAGAGACACATGTTCTCCATCCTTGAACTTCACTAGGTCAAGGAAATGCAGAAGCTCACCCAAGTTCTATTAATACCAGTCTGGTGGATTGAAAATTCCATTACCGGTACCCCTTGATGGACCACAGATTGCATTTATCTCCAAGGAACTGATTGGGGGAGGGAACTAAACCTTATCTTGAGTTTTCAGGTAGGGGGTTGCATCCAAATTAAAGGGTACCACAACAGGGTTCCCTGTTGAAATATCCTGGATAGTCTTGTCAACAGCCCTCCTGGGTTGAAATGCTGCTGGTCAATGCTAGGTTGGTGAATGGCAAAATGACAGCTATCAAGGGTAAGCATTCTAACCTGGCTTGTATTACAGACAACAACAACAACAAGAACAACAAGCAGCAAGTTTGCATTTATGGTACATAACTTTTCATCCTCTCCCCTATGTGCCCCCTAAATCTGTTCTGGGAGTCTTCTCTATGCTCCAGAGCAGATTTAGAATCATGGAATTGTAGAACTGGAAGGGACCACGAGGGTCATCTAGTCCAACCCCCTGCAACGCAGGAATCTTTTGCCCAATGTGAGGCTCGAACTCTTGACTCTGATATTAAGAGTCTCATGCTCTACCGACTGAACTATCCATGGTCCATTGGGGGGGGGATGTGTGAGGCATGCTCAGTGGGAAGAGAAGTAGGGGCCCTCCATCACAAAGCTTAGAACTTTGTGCTGATGGAATGTGTTAGTTGTATACCACCCAGTGTCCTGCAGGCAGCTACACACCAAGCCCTAATAGTAAATGTTAGGAACGTAGAAAACTATCTTATACTAGGGTTACCAGATGTCCCCGTTTCCCAGGGACAGTCCCCGGATTTGCAAATCTGTCCGCAGACAAATTCTGTCCCTGGAATGTCCCTGGATTTCATTAAATGTCCCTGGAAATGTGACACCCTGCTCTCCTGGAGTAATACGCAGCTGGAGGGGTGGGAAGAGGCAGAGGCAGAGGTGGGTAGGGGGGATCAAAGAGTGCAAAAGAAGGGCTTTGCACCTTGCCTAGCAGAGAAACCATGTTCCTTGCGTTCCTCCTGGGCAACAGCGTGCCGCCCACCTGTGACTCCCGAGCCTGCACAAAAACTATCTTCCCACCCCTCATGTTTTTCCAGGGATGGGTGGCAACCCTAGGCACAATGCACTCTACTGAAGCGTAGGGTTCACTGTCTCCCCCAATCTGTCAAAACAAAGAGGGGAGGGGCAGAAGATCGGGGGAGGCTTGGGGCTGGAGGCGCGCAGTTCCAAGGTGTGTGGTTTCTCTGCTGGGGAAGACGCGGAGGGGTGAGATGACTTTGATCCCCTTGGCCAACTGGAGTAGTGGCGGAGCTGGTGCAGAGCCAGGCAGCTGAGCATGAGAGAGAGCGTGAACGAGAGTGTGTCCCCGACGGCTGGGTACTGCAGAAGTCAAACTGGAGCAGGGAAGCCTTATGTTCTTTTAAGCTGAAGCTGCTTGAGTTGAGGTACCTCCATTGCAGGGGGTTGGCCTAGATGCCCCACAGAGGTCCTCTCTAAATCTGTGATTCTGTGATCATCCCACAGTTGTATTCTCAAACTCTGCTTCCAACTCAACCCCCCAGGTTTCTCTCCTCTGGACTAAATAAATAAATAAGGGATAGTAAAGCATGTAATTTTTTAAAAAGTGTCCCTGGATTCATTGAAAAAAATCTGGTAACCATATATTATACTGTCAGACCATTGTTTCTTCTAGCTCTGCATTGTCTACACTGACTGCTGGTGGCTCTCCATGGTGTCAAGGCAGGGGGTCTCAACCAGGCCTACCTGGAGATGCCCGAAATTGAACCTGGGACCTTCTGCATGCAAAACAGATGCTTTATCACTAAACCACAGCCCTTCCAGAACACCGCAGTTTTATTGGCTCATTAGGATGGTAGACCAAATCAGGACAGCTGAACCTCTGGCATGTGAGTAATGCCATGGTGATTTCAGGACTGTAGTCAATCACAAGCTGAACTTGTCAGCAGTGTGATACAGGCAGATAGGCACATGGCTACTGTGATTTTAGGCTTCATTAAAAAGCCCACCATTTCTAAATCATGGGAAGCAATATTTCCAATTTATTCTGCACTAGCTGAATCTCACCTGTACAACTGTGTCAAATTCTTGGTGTCACACTTCAAGAAGGATGCAGACAGATTGGAACCACTTCAGAGGAAGGCAGCAAAGGTGATCAGCAGTAAGGAAAGATTGAAGGAACTGGGGATGTTTAGCCTGCAGAAGAGCAGACTGAGAGGGAACATAAAGTGCTCTTTAAAAACTTGAAGGGCTGTCACAGAGAAGAGGGCAATCACTTGTTCTTTGCTACTGCCCCAGGGTGCAGAGACTAGATCCAATCAGCGTAAGTTGCAACAGACTGGATTTCATTTAACCTGGGTATGATCCAGAGGCTCCAGATGGTGCAAAACACTGTGGCTAGACTGTTGATAGGGTCAGACTGCCATTAGTACACAACTCCAGTGCTCAGCAGTGTAAACTGGCTGCCCATATGCTACCTAGCCAGGTTAAAGGTTTTTATATTAATTTAGAAGGCCCTTAACAATTTGGGTCCAGGATACCCCAAGGATAGCCTGGTCCCTTATATCCCTGCCCAATCACTGAGGTCTTAAGAAGAACAACTACCAGCGGTCCTCCATGGCTCAGATGCATAGCTAGGTGTTCAGTATTTTGGGCCCAATTAATGGAACTCCCTTCCAGCTTAGGTCAAAAAGGCTCCCTCTCTTTTGAACTTTTGGCAACTGTTGAAGACTTATTTTAATTATTCCAGCAGGCACTTTAATTGAATTATGCTTTTATAATTTTAACTTATTCCCCCACCCCCTATCATATCAAGTTTTTTACACACCACATGGATATTATTGTAATTAATTATAAATTGTAGAAATAAATAGGATAAACTTCTTGATAACTAGGGGAAGTTTGGAAATAGAACAAATTGCTTAGATGACTGGTGGGCTCTCTGTTGCTTCAGTAGGAGTCTGGACTGCCTTCTCTTGAGGATGTTCTAGCTATGGATCTCCTGCAGTGAGCTGGTCTATAAGGTCCTCTCCACCACATATGAAGAACCTGCTGTGCCCATCAAGCTCTATTCCCACAGTGGCCTGTCAGCTGCATGTGGAAAACCAGCAAGTGGGATCTGGACACAACAGTCCTCCTGTGGTTTCCAGCAACTCGTATGTTCCTATCTCCTCCAACCACTGGGGTTTAGAGCATGCCATGTTACACAAAGATTGGAAAACCACCCCTGTTGCATTTCTCTCTTCTGAATAAGCCAGATATAGGCTCTGGCTCCCTCCTTCCTTGACAACTCTGGCTGCAGGAAGCATCCCGCTCCTGAGCTATGCACTGCCAATGCCCCTGCCAAGCCCTGAGTCCGCTGACTGGGTGAGCTGGCCAGTTTGCCAGATACTCTCACTTCTCCTTGGTAGGCAGAGATGCACTTCCCCTTGCTGGCACAGGGGTGGGGCACACGCGGGTCTCCCTTTGCTGGCCACAAGAAGAAGCTGCCACTGCGACCCCAGTCCCAAAGGCCCAGGTTCAGTGTGGCTTGCCTCCCTGCAACTCCAGCCTCTATGAGGGAGTCTGTCATGGGGGTGCCTCACTGCACCCTCTCAAAAATGTGCTCCTGGGGGAGGAGCTTCCTTGCCCCCCCCCCCCCGCAGTGCTACACTTCTGAGGCAGAACATTGGTCCTTCTAACTCAATATTGGGAATGAGCAAATCTGTCAATTTCTGCTTCCCTTTATTCTTTATATAATGAACAACTGTACAACTGTACATGTACAACTGAGCTACAGCCCTTCTCCAACAGAGGCATAGAAAGATATATTTAGTGTGAGAACAGGGATGTTAAAAGTGAGTCCTTATTTTCAGCTATGAAGTGTTTGGGGAGGGTATGAAAAAGTACAGAATATGTAGCCTCTAAAAATAGTTTTCTTAATGTCCTGCCCAAGAGGACAGACATGTACTATTCTCCAACAAATGTGTCCAATGAATGGAATATAGGGAAGTAAGTCAAAACCAATGACACAAAAATTGGCAGCGATTTTGCATTAGCAATGTAGGAATCGCACCGTTGAAATATTGATTTATTTATTTCATTTATGAATTCCATCCCATAAGTGATTTAACAATGAAAATATTAACAATGAAAACACATAGAAAAACAGTTTTGGGCCAATACAGATGCAGAGACTTTTAAAAAAGTAGTCTTTGAAGAATTGTAGGAAAAGGGAAGTCTTCAACTGGCACTGAAAAAAATAATAGAAATGGTGGCTGATATAATAGGAAGTAGTTCCAAAGGATAGGTGCCGCCACACTGAAGGACCAATTTCTTACATCATATGGAGTGGACCTCATGATGAGATGGTATCTGCAGGAGGCTCTCTCCTGCAGAGCACTGTGATCAGTTGAGTATATAAGGAGTGTGATGATCTATTTCAGTATCTTAGTAAAGTTCCTTTGTCTCACACTTGACACTTCTTCTATTTTGCAAAGCTTATAAAGTCTGCAGTAACAAATACTACAATGAAAATACATTTTAACTTGCTCTGTGAAAACAGAGCATACCTCTCTAACTGAACAGAGAATTAATGTGAGTCATTTGCAACATCTTCTGATCAGTCTTGAAATTCAGCTTCTTGAAGCAGCCTCTTGGAGTTTTATCCAACACCTTTCTTTTTCAGAAGTGTTAAGAATACAATGAATACAAAAAGCTTGGGTTATTGCCCTTTATATTGTGGAGACAATGAAAAATCTTCACAGCTCCTGTAGGCCACATTCCCATCTAGGCAGCCTTGTGAGGGCTATATGCAGGTGGGGCAAGAGACAAAAGTGGACGGAGCAAGGAATGAATTTTTTTCCCTTTGTTTGTCAGGGATGAGAGAGAGAGAGAGAGAGAGAAGCAAGAATCATTAACAGAGTTCAAGGACAAATTGATGCTGTTAAAAACACTTGAAATGTGAAGAAGGGCTAGTGTCTAGCCAGGAAACATTTCTGAGGGCCAGGTTGAGAGGCCTGGAATTCTCAGAACATTTCATTCTAGGTCCCCACATTTCCAGAAGAAATGCATCTTGCTTCTGCAAATGTTTTTGAACAGCTTTAGTTGCCCAAAGCCTGAATCAGGCCCCTTTGCCAGTCACTAATCTTTTTTCCATTCTGACAGCATCATTTTGTACAAGGCAGTGACTGTATGTGAAAAGGGAAGAGATATTCCTTGCCTTTTCAGGAGTCACCAGTGCAACTACGCTATTCCAAACTTAAAAATGGAAAGCGTAATGCTGGTGGTCAACAAAAGAGGTTTAAAAACTGTCTCAAGGCAAATCTTAAAAAAAAAAAAAATGTAGTATAAACACTGACAACTGGGAAACACTGGCCTGTGAGTGCTCCAGTTGGAGAACAGGCTTTACCAAAGGTGTCATGGGCTTTGAAAACACTCAAACTCAGGGCACAAGGAAGAAATGTGCTAAGAGGAAGGCACGCCTGGCAAATCCACACTGTGATCAACTCCCACCCGGAAACCAATGTCCCCACTGTGGAAGGATGTATGGATCCAGAATTGGCCTCCACAGTCACTTACGGACTCATTGTTAAAACCGTGTTTATGGAAGACAATCTTACTTGGCTATGAGTGATCACCAAAGAAGAAGAAGAAGATATTCTGCTTTCTTGACATGTGTCAGCCTCCAAGTGAGTTTTGTTTCCTGCAAGGATTCCCCCCCCCCCTTCTTAGGAGTGCCTTTGCTCCAAGGCACTTGGTCACATCTCCTTTCAAGATAGAGTGAGCAAAGATTTGCATGGTAGAGCATCTAGCTTTCATGCAGAAGGTCCAAGGTCTAGTTCCCAGCATGCCCAGGTAGGGCTGGGAGAGACCCCCATCTGAAAAGCTGGAGATCTACTGTCTATCAATTTAAGCCATTGGTTTTCAGCCAGTGTGCCATGGCACCCTGGAGTGACTTGAGGAACATTCAAGGGAGCCCTGTGGACCGTTTTTTCATTAACATCCAAACCATAGCTTCCTACATTATCTCCCTCTTTCTCTTGGAGGAACATTCATGGGAGCTTTAAGTTGCAGCCTATTATCTTCCCAAAATAAGATGACAGCAAAAAAAAGTGGGGAAACACTTTTCATCTTCCTAAAATCCCAAAAAAACCAAAAATTCTCCCCGGTTTTAGTAACTAACAGTTCCTTAGTTTTACACAGAGGGCTTGAGAAATGCAAGAAAATAGGGCACAGGACATAGGTCATGACATTATGTTTGCTGACTGGGAGCAGTTATGGACCACAGGTATTAAGTTTACGGCATGTAATGCCTTACGAGAAAACATTATGAAAATGATTTATAGGTGGTACATGACCCCAGTCAAGCTTGCGAAGATTTATCATTTGCCCGATAACAAATGTTGGAAATGTAAAGAGATGGAAGGCACCTTTTTCCACCTTTGGTGGACCTGCCCAAAGATTAAGGCCTTCTGGGAAATGATTTATAATGAAATTAAGAAAGTGCTTAAGTGCACCTTTAACAAGAAACCAGAGGCATTTCTCTTGGGTATGGTCGGCCAGTTGGTGTTGAAGAAGGATAAGAATTTCTTTTTGTATGCTACTACGGCAGCAAGGATTCTTCTAGCAAAGTATTGGAAGACACAAGAACTACCCACGTTGGAGGAATGGCAGGCGAAAGTGATTGACTTTATGGGACTGGCAGAAATGACCGGCAGAATCCGCGACCAAGAGAAAGAGACTGTGGAAGAAGATTGGAAGAAATTTAAGATGTATCTTAAGAATTATTACAAAACTGAGGAGTGTTAAAATGCTGAGGGAAAAGAAGACGTAGAATTGCAGCGACAATTGGGTTTAAATTTTATGGTGGAATAGAAAAAGAGGATGAATTTATATTTAATTGGGCAAGAAAGGTTGCTGAATAATGGTACTAAATTAAGGATGCAAAAAGGGGAAGGTATGGGGAAGTCCGGGAAAAGAGGGTTATGGAAATAAGGTCAAGAAAATATGAGTTTTTTGTTTGTTTGTTTGTTTTTATGTTGTTTTTTGTTTTTGTTAAAAATTGGAAATCAATAAAAATCTTTATAAAAAAAAAAAAAAGAAAAGAGAAATGCAAGAAAATAACCAAGTAGCTTGATGGTATGTTTGCCTGGATGTATGTGTGCTCTATAAGGAGGGATTTAAAAATAACCCTGAAAATGAAGAGTGTCTTCTGTGTTTTTCTCTCCTACTCTGAACATCCCTCCCCCCCTTCTTCTCCACCTCCCCCCCCCCAGCAACCTCCCTCCTTCTTAACAGTCACCGGCTTTATGGGGACAGGAAGAATGTTGCAGGAAAGGACCATGTCTGCATGTGTGTCTTGTGCTGTGTGTTTCTCGCTTTCCTTCCCTGCAATAACATAATATTTCTGCTTCTGATCCTAATCTTGTTTTGCCCTCTCTACCTACTCCCCATGTGCACACAAATTTTGGGAAAGGCAGGGCGGGGCTGTCTTGTGGAGTGCGTCAGCTCAGCCCTGCAGAATAGTGGCATTGCCTGGGTTCCAATCAACACATGTGCTCCCACTTACATGCACACCAAAAATGGTGCTGGAAAGGGGTGGGGGGGAATGGGCAAATCCTCACTTACACCCACGTACACGCATCTTGTAACAGAACCCCAGTGTGAGTGGTGTCCACAGGGGAGCCACAGAAAGAATGTCGTTGGTCAAGGGAGCGATTGACTCAAAAAGGTTGAGTATTGTAAGCAATACTGAGCTACATGGACCAATAAATCTGACTCAATATATAGTAATTCTGTATGTTCCTAAAGACCCCTGAGGTTCCTTCAAGTGTTTCCTTCAGACCCACAGAACTGGAATCAGGACCCTTATGGACACTTGCCCATGGGCCTGAGCAATGGAGTGCCTCTCACAGTACCTTTCATGGTTTGCACCTGATGGGAGGTCACAGGATGCAGGAGACACACCCATCCTCATACCAGAAGGTTGGCCCATTAAGAGACTCTAGTTCTCCAAAAAGCTTTAGAGCCTAGCAAAGGTGGACTGGAGAGCAAAGTTCAAAAGTCCTCTCTTGGTTCCAGTCCTTATCAAAGCAAAATGTTCACTAGGACTAGGAGCTCTCCTTGCTGTTGAAACAACTGACCTGCCTTGCCTCCATTTATGATGGGCTCCTTTAATAGAATCACAGAATTGTAGAGTTGGAAGGAATCCCGAAGTGTAATCTAATCCAACACACTGAAATGCAGTAATCACAGTTAAAGAATCCCTGACCTTCCTTGAAGGGGAATCCTCTGCCTTCTGAGGGAGTCCATTCTAATTTGCAGGGTCCAAACAGGAAAGGAAGAGGAAGTGGAAGAGAAGGGGGGGTGGGTGGATAGGGATTTGCCTGAAAGTATAAAATAGAAGCTCCCTTTTTGTAAAAATGAAAAAGGAACGTCTACTCCTAGTATCACATTTCTTTCACATTGTTTAGCATCATCCACTTTTATTCTATATCTTGCACTTGGTTATATGAGAGATTATGCATAATTGGCATGGGGCCTATTCATTGCTCCCATAATGCCTACCTGAACAATGGTGATCTTCCTCATCAAGTCTTCCTTTCTCTGTTGCTCCCCGAAACCATTTTGTTCAGATTTGCTAGTCCTGGATTCCTTTTATGAATCCATGCTTATTATCTTTAATTAAATCATAACTCCCCAGGTAGTTCTTTGTTCGCTCTTTGATAGCAAATCCAGTATCTCTAACCTCCTACTGTTAAATATCAAACTTTCTGCATGGGTCGCATGCTTTCTATTTATTTATTTATTTATTTATTTATTTAGCCAACTAGGTTCTACTCAGAGAAGGTCCATTGAACATACAGAACCTTAGTTAGTCCTGTCCATCAGTTTCAGTGGGTCTACTCTGAGTAGGAATGTGACACTGGATACAACTCAATTTTCAGGGCTTTTTTTTTCCCAACCGGAACTCACCAGAACTGAATTCCTGTACCTCTCAGGCAGGCACCATTGTCATTCTAAGATAATGAGGGAGATGTTCACAGTGAGCCCCAGCACCTCTTTTTCTAGAAAAACAGCACGGCCAATATTACTGTTTTGAATAGTAGTATTTGTAGCAGTATAGTGCCCAAATTGTTACTTTCTCGTGTGCTTTAGAATCTTACTTGTTTTGGCAATATGTGTTGCCCCATATTATCTGGGTTTTTAAATGGAACTTAATATTTTATTTGTTTCAATCTGCATTCAATTTTTAAGAAAGTTGGTTGAGCTTTCCATTACAGTGTAGGTTTTTTTAAAAAAAACTATGTTTCTGTAATTGTATTGCATTAATTGATTTATGCTGTGCACAGACACTACCACATCCAATCTGTAAATCTGCATTGGACCCAATCCAGATAGATCATGATCTAGTAGTTACAAACCTCTGGGATTTCTGCTGATTCGCATTGTGAAACCAAAATGGCTATAACCAATACATTTTCTTTTAAGGTACTGGTACCCACCATGAAAGAGATGTGGCCTAACCACTGAGACTTGGGCTTGCCAATCAAGAGGTCGGTGGTTTGAATCCCTGCGACGGGGTGAGCTCCTGTTGCTCTGTCCCACCTTATGCCAACCTAGCAGTTTGAAAGCACGCCAAAAGTGCAAGTAGATAAATAGGTACTGCTCCGGTGGGAATGCAAACGGCATTTCCGTGCGCTGCTTTGGTTTTGCCAGAAGCGGCTTAGTCATGCTGGCCACATGACCCGGAAAAACTGTCTGCGGACAAATGCTGGCTCCCTCGGCCTGTAAAGTGAGATTAGCGCCCCAACCCCAGAGTCATTTGTGACTGGACATAACTGTCAGGGGCCCCTCTCCCTTTATTTTTACCCACCACGAACTTTTTACAGTAAGTGCCACTCTTTTAACACTGGGGGGGGGGAGGTGCTGGTACTGCATACCCTTGAGTACCCCACCCCATAAAAACATTACTGAGGGGTGAAAGTTGGGACTAACCTCACCAAATTCTAAATGCTTCTGTTATGTACTGAGTTGAATAGGATCCAAACTGCAGCAGTCTGACTGGTCCTAGAACAATAGGATCCAAATTGCAGCAGTCTGATTGGTCCTAGAACAATGCAGCAGTATGATTGGTTGGCAGGAACCACCCAATCATGCTCCAGATATAAGTGAATCCACAACCTGATTGGCTTACAGTAGAATTCCAGAATTAGCCAATCATGTGCAGCCCATTGTGTAAATAATGTATATAAAGCAAAACAAAAAAATTCCTTCCAGTAGCACCTTAAAGACCAACTAAGTTAGTTCTTGGTATGAGCTTTCGTGTGCATGCACACTTCTTCAGATCTGAAGAAGTGTGCATGCACACGAAAGCTCATACCAAGAACTAACTTAGTTGGTCTTTAAGGTGCTACTGGAAGGAATTTTTTTGTTTTGACTATGGCAGACCAACACGGCTACCTATCTGTATATAAAGCAGACACTTTGAGGGGACATTCATTCATTCCTCCTCACCACTATGAGCTGAATAAAGCGCATGAAATCACTTTGCAACTCTGAGTATATTTCAGCTTCCATGCTCCCCACCTTTAAGATTTGTTTTTTCAAAAAAATAAAAGCAACTGATGAGTGCTTAGTTATGCTGATTCCCATGCCCCTGTGTCTGTCATGTTCCTTCTATCAAGACTTTGGAAACAATTTAGGGGTGTTTGGTTGGTTTTTTAAGAAGCCTTGAGATACTCAGCACAGATAGGCAGCATGGATATACAAATTAGACATTAATTTGGCTCTTCAAGATTTCAGACCAGCAGCTCTTCCATTCCTACCTGGCAATGCCAGGAATTGAAACTTGGACCTTCTGTGTACAAAGTGTTGTTGTTGTTTAGTCGTTTAGTCATGTCTGACTCTTTGTGACCAGAGTACGCCAGGCACTCCTGCCTTCCACTGCCTCCTGCAGTTTGGTCAAACTCATGTGTACAAAGTAGATGCTCTTATATTTAGTTATGGCTTTCCTTCCTTCTTTCCTTCAACCTTCTCTCTCTCTCCTCCTTGAACTGCATGCCCTGTGATATGCACTCAAACAAAAGTGCCTTTCCTCGTAAGGGTTAAGGAAGTGAGCCTTGCCAACTCAGTATTGGGTTGATTTATGGCTGCAAAGGTGGTCTCTTCAGCAGAAAGGAGAAGGATATCAATCGAGGGCAAGTAAGCTGTAAGTGAAAATTGAAGCTGTCAGGCTGTGTTTGTTTCTTGCTCTGTCTCTCACTCCTCCCCCTCCCTGCTGGCCATAGTTTTAATTAAAAGAATGACTTTTATTTTCTTTTTGTCTGTGGATGTATACGTTGAGTAAATCACCAGTGGCATTAGAAATATCTCCTTCCTTTTTAACCATATCTGTGTTTTCACATGCTGCAGGGTCTTTCTTACTTCCACATGGATTTGGTTGTTCAGTTACTTTGCTGCTGACCTTTTCTTCAAGCCAGAAATCTGTCACCAACCCAGCAGCAGACTCCATGAGGTCATAAGAGCTCAGTTCAATTGGGTGTTTGAGGCACTATCATTAGAGCAGGCTGGATGATGGAGTTGCACATAAACCAGGAAGGAAGATACTAGAGAGATATAGGCCTTGGATACGCATGGCTCCAATACCTATTTAAATATTAACAAATGAGATCTGCAGTGAACTCTAGCTGTATGGGACAGCTTGAGGCAGGACTCCCCCTCAAACCATCTCCAGATGTTGAAGGGAGCAAATCTGAACATGGATAGTGGAGAAAAATTGCTTCCCGCTGTTCCAGACAGTAGTGCACAAACCAAAAAGCTCAGCTAAAAGTTTTGCGCTGGAATGAATGGCCTCAGAAACTTCCTTCACCAGATATTTGGAAGCAGGGGGCAGGTGGTCACCAACCTAGGATTCTGTAGTAGTGGGTTTATTTTGGTGTTCAGTTAGCTGTGACTTGGTCACACCACAGCGGGTATATGCAGGAATTTTACAGGCCAAGTAAGAACATAAGAGCCAATTGGCTCAGGCCAAAGGTCCATCTAATCAGACACCCTGTTCAGACAGTGGCCCACCAGTTACCTGTGGGAAACCAGCAAGTAGGATTTGTGCACAAGAGTCCTCTCCCCTTCTATGGTTTCCAGTGGTATTCAAAAGCATTGCTGCCTCAACTGTGGACGTAGAGCATAGCCATCAGGGCTACAAGCCATTAATAGCCTTATCCTCTGTGATTTTGTCTAATCCTCTTTTAAAGCCATCCAGGTTGGTAAGTTTAAGTGAGCATCTGTCAGGGGTTCAGGAGCAGAAGCACAGGGAAGAGGGGAGATGGAGAGCGAAGGGGAAGAATCTGAGGGCAGCGTAGGAGAAGATGACAGTGGCCCGAGAGATTCCATGAGCCTCTCCAGCGAATCGGAAGATTCACAGAAGGGGGCGCCAGTGGCCAGGGCAAGGGGATTCCCAAGGGGGACTCTCCAGGAGCAAGGGGCCAGCAGGGACTCCCAGAGTAGCAGTTGGAAATCAGGACCAGCTTCCCCACCAAAGCATAGTGGGGGGGAAGAGTCCCAGGCATCGAGGGCAGAGGAATCCACACCAGGGAGTGAAGATAAGTCAGGGCTGGCCACGGCTCCATCGGAGAGCCAGACAACGGAGGGGAGGTCAGATCCGGGCAGTATCCCGGAAGAGGGAAGCAGTGACAGAAGCAGTGTGACGGTCAGGAGGAAGGTCACTGGGTTGGCGCGAGAGGCAAGTTCAAATGTACAGGAGCGCGGGACAGCAGAGAATGAGGATTGGGAACCGGGTCCTAAAGCCCGCCAGAGACAGGGGGAGGAGTCAGGAGACTCAGCGTCGGAAGAATCCAGAAAGGGGAAAGCCCCAGCAGGCAGGAGGACCCAGAGGAGGAGAGAACAACGGAAAAGGTGGAGCAGGGCTAGGATCTTAAACTGGTGTCAGAGGGGAGGAGATTCAGACGGGACTTCGCCGGTCTAGGGTTTAAGACGTAGGGCTGCGCGCTGCGGCTTTGAAATGGAAGTTGAACTTCAATAAAGACTTTTGTACATAATGACGATCGGGCGTTGGTCCTCTGTGAGCTGGGACCCAGGGGCAGCTCTGACAGCATCTTTCAGCATATTTGAGGTGAAAGGCAGGTGCTGAGACGTCCTCTGAGTTGTGGAGCCCATTGGCAGGATAACACCCGTTCTTGGTTTGGGGCCCCAATAAGGAGTGGATCAGGAAGACTGCCCTAAAGGGTGGGGCCTGGGGAGGTGATGGAGTTAAACTCTCCCTATTTCTTACTTTGTCAGAGACTGGCTCTCTTGAGTTTTGCATGCCTCACAGGTAGTCACACTGCAGATATTTTGAATATTAATTTAATAAATGCCACCCACATTTAACCCACTTCACCTGTGTGTCATGTCTGCTTATTTCTATGGTTACAGCTGCAATAAAAGAAACAGTGAAAGCAGTTTCCACCCAGCCTACCTGCCCCTAACTTCAGCTGAACAGCAATTGAATTCCCATTGAATTTATTTCGTTCCTCTACCCCTACAAAGTGTGCTTCTACTAAATTGATGTTTCCTCAGTGAATATAACTGTCAATTATCAAAATGCCAGTTAAATTTATAATTAAGATAGGATTAATTTGCAAGAGGGTTTTGGCAACTGTTCTTCTACAGATGATGAGGAAAATCTACACTCTCCCATTTTATGTGATTTTACTCTAGTTTTACTGTAAGCTGGTTTTAAGGGCTTGAATACACTAGTAACAGTTACACTCTGTCATGTTTCTGCCTCAAGGGTTTGAACATGGAACCACATATCAAGGTCAGGTGCTGACCACCTCATCCCCTACAAATGAGAGTAGCAATGAAGGCAGCCCAATAAAGACATGAATAAATTAAAAGGCGGGGGGTGTTTTTACACACACACACACACACACACACACAGAGAGAGAGAGAGAGAGAGAGAGAGAGAGAGATTCTTTGCCTGCTTCTTTTCTGAGCCAACTCCCTGTCATTGTGCCTTTGCATTCCCTCTTCCCATTAACTTTCATTCTGCACGGCCTTTTATTAAAGGTTTATTTTTACCTCTGTGCAAGAGGTTACAGGAACACTTGGTCTTGCCTTGACTGCTATGGCATTTTGCTGAGGACTGGCTGCTTCACGTGGTCGGGACTTCAAACCTGGCCAAAAATAAACCGTGTAGCAGCAGCTTGATAAGCCTCAGAGCAGGATGGCTGTCAAACCTGCTTGGAAAGTGAGCTGGTAAATGGGGCCAAAGCAGGACCTTCCCCAGAAAGATTTGGCATTCTGCCACAAAGGGGGCTTTCTTTTTCTTCAGCTACATGGGAGAGAGGAAACAGATAACAAGGGAAGATGAGTTTCTCCCTGCACTGAACCAGAGCGGGGTGCTGACCTCAGCTTGTTTTAAACAATACACACCATTCTGATAACACAACATGCACACACACTGCAAGCGTGAGGCCGGCTGAAGCAAGTCAGGTGTATCCATTGGAAATACTGAAACACAAAATTGTCATTTTGGTTTAGGCTGTAATCATAGAAACCTAGGAAGGTGCCTTATTCTGAGTCAGAACATTGGCCCATCCAGCTCAGTATTGTCTGGCTGGCAGCTTCTCTGCAGGGTTTCAGGCAGGGGTCTCTCCCAGCCCTATCTGAAGATACGC
Organism: Podarcis cretensis; assembly: GCF_951804945.1. Classification (NCBI taxonomy): domain Eukaryota; kingdom Metazoa; phylum Chordata; class Lepidosauria; order Squamata; family Lacertidae; genus Podarcis; species Podarcis cretensis. The sequence continues at coordinate 5,091,419 of NC_137184.1, read as the reverse complement.
GGCATTGAACCTGGAAGCTTCTACGTGCAAAGCAGTTACTGTACTACTGAGTTATTCCCTTAACCATAGTAAGTAAGTAGGGTTTGGCAGCCTAACTTACAAAACTACAGTTTAAGAGCGGGTGAGTCTTACTTGCTTGGCTTTGATTTCCCCTTCAATTTATTCGAGGTGGTTTTGTGTGTTGTTGTTTTTCAAAAGAATGAATCATAATCTTGCATGTATAAAAGAAATGGGGGAACCTGTGGCACTACAAATAATGTGTTAGCTGCAGTCAGCCTGACCAAAGGTCAGGGTGATGAGAGCCCTAGCCCGAATACATCTGAATGGCCACAGGAATCTGGCTTGTGTGCCTTTCTTTCTAATCTGAACAGAAATTATTTTTGTTCCAGTGAGATTACAATGAATGATGGTCAATTTAGGCACGGCAATTATTGCACACAAATAATGGTGTTTATATAATTCAGGTTTGGAGAATCTGTGTCCCTACCCCAGATGCTGTCCTCATCTGCGCACTACACATTTAAAACATTAACATACAACTGTGAACAGTCATGGCTGTCCTCCCAAAGAATCCTGGGAACCATAATCTCTTAAGCATGTTGGGAGTTGTTAGGATACTCCCTATTCCCCTCAAAGAGCTACAGTTCCCAGAATGGTTTAACAGTCTATCCTTCTTCGAAGGAAACTCTAGGAATACTAAATAAAAAAATTCCTTCCAGTAGAGCTTTTGGTATGAGGAAGGAATTTTTTTATTTTGTTTTGACTATGGCAGACCAACACGGCTACCTATCTGTATCTAGGAATACTGTGATTCCTTGAGGATGAATTGAAAGCTATAGTATGCTGTGCACTTGACAGATGGAAGCATGGTAGTTTGAACTTGTGGAGCAATGATAATGTTAGGGCATGAGGGAACATGAAAAGGCACAAGGTCCTTACTGTTGGAGGCAGTGGTGGATCTAGCATCTGGAGGCCCATGGGCCCATAATGGAGCCCCCTTCCCACACCTCTGCAAAGCAGCACACCCCACTCACTCTCCCTCTTGCTTTGAGCGCAGCAGGATAAGGGGCATGCAACACCATTTTCTCACTCTTACCATTGGCTAGATGCTAGAGATGGGCAGGTGGAGTGACAATGAGGAGGAGCAGGACCAGCCCACACATTACCAGGGGTGAGCAAACTTATTTAGCAGGGGGGCGGTCCAGTGTCACTCAGACCTTGTGGAGGTCCAGACTATATTTTTGGGGGAACGAATGAATGAACGAATTCCTATGCCCCACAAATAACCCAGAGATGCATTTTAAATAAAAGGACACATTCTAATGTAAAAACACGCTGGTTCCTGGACTGTCCATGGGACGGATTTAGAAGGCGATTGGGCCGGATCCGGCCCCTGGGCCTTAGTTTGCATACCCATGCATTAGACTCACTGAGGAAGGTGTCAGGGTAGGGACAGTTAGGAGGCCTGGCAGAAGCAGAAAGAAAGTGACACCCTCATGTACCTTTGCTACCTATATTCCTGCAGCTGTGGATAGGACCTGCTACTGCCACCATCTCAGTCACCCCCAAGAGAGAAGGTGCCTTAGCATTGCCACCATCTCTTCCTCTCCAACCTCATTTTTTTACCCCTTGCTGCCTTCAGCGTGCCTCAGTTGGCAGCAGAGGATGCAGAGGTGGAATTTGGGGAGGAGGAGGGAGAAAGGTTGTTTTCTGCTGCTCCAGAGAAGCGGACACGGAGCAATGGTTCCAAACTACAAGAAAAAAGATTCCACCTAAACATTAGGAAGAACTTCCTGACAGTAAGAGCTGTTCAACAGTGGAATTTGCTGCCAAGGAGTGTGGTGGAGTCTCCTTCTTTGGAGGTCTTTAAGCAGAGGCTTGACAACCATATGTCAGGGGTGCTCTGATGGTGTTTCCTGCTTGGCAGGGGGTTGGACTCGATGGCCCTTGTGGTCTCTTCCAACTCTATGATTCTATGATTCTATGATTCTATGGGTGCAAAGAGATGTACCATATTATGATTTGCCTTAAGCATAGCTGTCAACTTTCAGATTTGAAAATAAGGGATCAGCAGCCTCACCTGTTCCAGGGACAATCTATGGGATATCTAACAATCCGGGATTGCAGCGGAAAGCAACAGGAAACGGTGCTGGAATAAGGGAATTTCCCGCAAACAAAGGGAAGGTTGACAGCTATGGCCTCAAGTGCAGTGGCGTAGCGTTGGGGGTGCAGGGGGGGGCGGCCGCACCGGGCGCAACATCTGGGGGTTAGGGTTAGGGGTAGGGTTAGGGGGCACAAATCCATGGGTTAGGGGGCGCAAATTACTTGCCTTGGCCCGGGTGCTGACAACCCACGCTACGCCACTGCTCAAGTGGCAAAATGTCTTGTGCTGGCACTTAGGAGGAGGAACTGCAAACAAGCAGGCTATAGAGAGTGGTGGTCAGACCCCTGAAGGAGTGTGGTCTTTGACAGGTACCCTGCAATGCCTGCTACTTACATTGGCTCTGGCAGTGGATCTCAAAGGTTTCAGCCAGAGGCCTCTCCCAGTCCTACTTGGAGATGCCGATGATTATACCCAGGACCTTCTTCATGCAAAGCTGATGCTGTATCAGTGAGCTATGGCCCTTCCCTTAGTTTTCTGCTTAAAGGGATGCAATATAACAACACGCTACTACTGAAGGCAACTACCAGCAAAGATACAGTCTAAGTCAGGGATTGTCAACCTGGTCCCTTCCACCCACTAGTAGGCTTTTCAGGATTCTCGGTGGGTGGTAAGGGGTTCTACAGCACAAGCTGAGTCCTCCTTCCATCGAGCACCAGTGAGTGGTAAGGGAATTTTACTATCAAGAAAGATGCATTAGTGGGTGGTAGGTATAAAAAGGTTGCCTACCCCTGGTCTAAGTAAATATAAATTGCATTGCAGAATTTAGACTGTATTCGCCTTCTACTCTCCCCGCTTTTCCCTGTCGGCTGAGAGAAGTTATTCCAAACTAAGTAGAAGCCAACTTTTCCATTGCCTCTCTCTTCTGCCCTTCTCAACCTTCTGAGGTTCACAGCCCATAAATAAAGCTTTTTGTAACTGAAAGTCTCAGCACGAAGCACAGACACTAGGGCACACAGCAGTGTCTAATTTTTCAGCTTCCTGTACTGGGATTCAATTGTTTTCCACGGCCTTTTGTGCTCTTAGTTTATGAAAAATCAATAGTTTAATATAGAAAAAGAATCCCTTGGCTATCTATTTAGAGTTGTATTACCTCCAGCCATAGCGCTCTGGTGGTTCCAGTCAGTGCATTTTGAGATGCCGAGGCAGAAAGGCCAGCTTGTGGATGTGACAGCAAAGGCCTTTTCATCAAATGTTAGCTCTGCCAGTATTTGAAAATTAAGAGCAGGAGGGCAAGGCTCCTCCCTCTGGTTGCAGAATCCCCACCCTATCCCTCTCAGGCCATAGTCCAAGTCAGCTTTCACCAATATGGTGCTCTCCATTAGGGATGGTATGAGCTGTCAATTCTGCTTTCTCATTTTTCCAGCCTTAAATTAAGTTCTCCACATGTCTGCAGCAATTTCCAGTTTCTAGTGTGAACACAATGTATTTACTAATATACACATATTTGCTAGCTGTTTCCCCTAATATAATGCATTTTTGTAAGGTATTGTCACTAACATGTGCATTTTTGTAAGCACTGATTGCAGAACAGCATCACAAAATTCAGATAAGTGAAAATTTTGAAGGATGGCTATGTTTTACTTCTCATGTTATTTTGGAAGTTGACAAAGTTGGTAGATTCTGCTTTGAAACATCACAAAAAAACTTTCTGGAAAGAGCTGGTGGAAAGAGCTGTTTGACAGTGGAGTGATCTTCCTTGGAAGGCGATGGGCTTCATTGGAAGTTTCTAAACAGAGGTTGGGTAGTAATCTACCATGGATGCTTTAGTTGAGACTCTTGAGTTGCAGGGGAGTTGGACTAGATGACCCTTGGAGTTCTGTCCAACTACAGTTCTATGATTCTATGAAATGTGAACTGAATTGGATTCCCTGCTTTCCATTTGGTGTTGGATTTGAGCTCCCATCAGTCTCCTATGAGCATGGTTTTACTGAACTATTACAAAAATAAGCAATTTAAAAAGCATTGATACAAATTACCAATGAACAGATACTGGTATAGATTCTGACACATTTTTGCTCCCCACTCAAGACCTCACAGCTTCCTGCCTCTCACTTGAGACTCCACCCAACCCAGGACTCCAAAAACCTCTTCACAGATCACCCCCCCCCCCAAACAATAAATAAATAAATCACACAACAAATAGGTTTCCTGGACCCTTCTGACATCACCCTAGTTTCTCACACTAGGGACTGGGGCAGTCACCCTGGTCTGATGTTCTACCTCACACTGCCCGCTCAGCACTCAGATCAGCTGCATTGTACACTGCATTGTATCAGCTGCATTCTGGCAAAAGAAGGGAAAGACATGGGGTAGGGAAAACAAAAAGTAGACTCGTATGGACCCCAGGCCAAATTGGGCACCTCTGTTCAAGACAAACTGTTTCCCAAAGCACTGACTCCGGATCCAAACCCAATCTTGTGCTCAGTGCAGATCCCTTGTCCTAGTTTAGCATTCTAACTGGCTCTCTCTGCTAAGTGATTCAGTTTTATTTGCTATATTAAAGTGATCTACTGATTTGTGCTGTACAGTAGTTTGTACTTACTTCATGGATGTAATCTCATTGCTGGTTTTATGCTTTTCATTTACCTCAGGAGAATGTTTCCTCCTCCTCCTCCTCCTCTTCCTCTTCCTCCTTCCAAAGTTTTTGCAAATAAATAAATAAGTCATTGCTATATAAATCCTGTGCGCCTACAGGGAACCAACTGCCTCTGAACATAAGCCTTGGTCTTTTCCCATCCACTGAGAAAGCTCATCTGAGACCAAAGACAGGAGAAGCCAGGTGGCAGAATCAATGACCCTTTTGAACTTCCACTTTCAGCCCCCCCCCCCCCCCCCGATGAGTCCTATTTCATCCAATGTGAGTTTAAATAAACATGAAGGGGCCAGACAGTCCACTGATGTGGGTATCCAAGCAACACATATGAGTTGGTATCTGTTGCTGTGTGTCAATGCAAGCAGAAGTTGGAGCTGCTATGTAGGAGTTTTTTATTTACATTTTTATTTATTTTTTTAATGCAGAACAACATAAATGGAGATAGAATAGTTGCCATAAGAGGTAAAAAGCCAATAACTAAAGCCATAAAAAGATATTGCAAGGTTACACACATGCACTCTCTCACACACACATGTCGCAAGAGCTGTAAAAAAAACAAACTCCAATGTTTAATACAATCAATTTTTACACAATGTAATAGTTAATTAGCCCAGTCCTAAATTCTGCAGGGCTTATGTATATGGACTTGTGTTCCTGGGCCTCTTCACTCAATGACAACTTCAGCAATTCATTTTGGTGTGCAAGATAGCTCCATGTGTAAGTGAAGTTGCATGTCTGTATGTTTTCTCGACCATGGACATGAGTAGGGAATTCCTTGTTCAGGCAAGGATGGATGCTCATTAAACTGTGTGCATCCAATTTTTACCATAGATTTTTGCTTCCAGGTGACCTAATCTTGCTTGCACAGTGGCACCAATGTATCCATTCAAGTTCTACATGAACAGGGCTCCAACTAGGTGGCCTGCCCCTCTGACCCTATGAGAGAAGAACTGAGGGCAACACAAACCCCCAGAACAAGAAATTAATGGAGGCAGGTGGAGCATCTGCAGTTACCTGAGGCCAAGAAGATCTATAAATGATAGCAACTTGTTACCTCGAACCACACTTGTGAGGAAGGCCAATAAGAGCACAGAGTGTTTGTCATGCTGCAATGTTTAACAGTGGTACTAGCTGGGGAGGTTTAGAGAGGTTTTATTTTTATTTTTTTGATCAGTGCAGAAATGGGGAAATGCTGTTCAAACTGCCTATTCGTACATTTTTTAAAACTCTGGAGCGACAATGCTTCTGTCATTTATTTTTGTTCTAAATGCCCAATTAAGCTGACTGTTTACACCTTGCTGCCAAAAGTCCCATCTCTCAGATGGTGAGTCCCGAAAGCCTGTAATGAGGCCTTGCACAGGCAGTGGGGGGGGGGCGACATCATGTTAAGAGAAGCAGCTAGCACAGGGAGACAGGGGAAACATTTGGTTTGAAAGGAATGTGACACTGAAAACCTGCTTTGGGTTGTTTTTTTTTAAAGCACATTTAAACATAGGACAATGTTCTCTCTAATTGCAAGCTTGGGTGCTTGGGTGCTGATACAAAAATGAGGTCATTCGCAAACAAAACTGAAGTTTTGCCCTCTTCAAGGAAACCCTAAATTTTGCAGAAGTAACTGTCTGTTAAAACTGGGGCTTGCAAATGGGGAATCACATGGCACATACACAAATGGAAACTGAGGATTGTGTCCAACACAGTGCTAAATTAAAGTCACCTAGCCATATATTTGTTGCACAAGAGAACGCATAAGCAGGTCACTGGTAATTTTGCTGCACAATAGATTGTGCTATCTGTTGTGCAATGAGCTTCCACTAGTGCAGTTGCTGTGTTGGGTTCCTCGGTTGTGCAACCTTAAAATCTATGCATCTGCTAATGTGCGAGTCCCTGTGCTAGCGGATACAGAATGTCAGGTTCAGCTTTGAGAGATGAACATGACCGTTACACAACCACACCCTTCCATAATTGCTGGTGCTCTCTGTGCTCTGAGCATGCACATCATGTGTATCATTAAGCCCCAACCCACAGGTTTGGCAGATTAGGCCAGTCTCCACTCACACTGAGGAAAGGAGTTCTCCTCAATGTCCCTAATGTGCACATTGTGATTCAAGTGGGTATTTACATTGTGCTTTGACTTGAGAGAACAAGAAAGGCTCATGAATCACCCAACTGACTCATTCACAGCATTGATGGACACCCCTATTACAGGGCTGGTAGTCCTTAGCCTGTGTTCTCTGGGTAGTTTTGTTCCCCAAATTTTCTCTTTAGTCAATTAATGAGAAAGGATTTGGTTTAAAAAAAAAATCAAAAGGGAGATGAATTTTGGGTGAAATTTTGGGAAGGGAGATATGCTGTTTCCACTCTGTATAGCTATTGCTTTTGCAGTTCCGTCTCCGAGGAAGAAAGACAGAGGGAGAAACCATGTTTTCTTTGTTCTGTTATGTTTGATTTTGTGTGCAATAAATTAGGCTTAGATGGTACACCTCAAGGCTGAGCTTCTGTTTGAACTCTGCTTGTCGTGTGCTCATGTCCTTGGATATGGGTCACATCAGCATGACGGGATGAATCCCGGGTGATGCTGTGTTGGGGGGGAGGCACCGGCCTCGGCATTATCACCCAACACAGAGAAGCAAGGAGAAGAAGAAGCTTCTAGGTTCTGATGAGATCTCACAAGAGCCCTGGGAAATTGCATGGATGTCTCCAGAGCTTTCTCTCACAATCTTGCCAGAAGCCATAGCTGCTGCATGACCCTAGTATGTGAGGCTTCTGTGGGGGAAGCAAGGAGGGCTGCGTGTACAGGGTGGCGCCTTCCCATTCTGCTGCAGGTGGCAAAACAGGATGGGCAGCCCCTGCCTTCCTAACATTTCAGTTAAAGCTCCAGCCAAGGGACTTGTTCAGATTAAGAAGCCTGGGAAATGTCTAATAGAACAAAGAAGAAGAAGAAAACCACACACATGTGTGTGTTAGGGGGATGCTCCTCCCATTGGCCTCACACACCTTTGTCATGTGAGGCTTGGAAGGCTGCCCAGAAGGGAATGCAGCTTTTAGGGTGAAAAAGGTTCCCCACCCCTGGCTTAAACAATACTGGGCTCAATAGACTAGATGGACCGAGTCAGTATGGAGCTGGTAGATATAGGTCCCATTAACATTCCTAAGAGGGAAGCCATAAGAACATAAGAAGAGCCAGCTGGAAGAAGCTAGTGATCTAATTGGTCCAGGATCCTGTTCCCATAGTGACCATCCAGACGCCCAGAACCTGAGCACAGGAGCACTCTCCCTTTCTGTGGCTTCCAGCCACAGGTATTCAGGAACACTGCTGTCTCCAACTGTGGAGGCAGAGAACAGTAATCATGACTAGTAGTCACTGATAACTCTCTCCTCCATGAATCTGTCTAATCCTCTTTTAATCCTGTCTAGGTTAAAGCTGCCTCCTGCAGAAGTGAGTTCCAAACTGCATGAAGTAGTGAGCAGCTTGGATGAAAGAGCAGCTCTCACCTATGAGAGCCTGTCTCTGGCCATTATGCCTTTTCTCCATTTAGCAAGCAACCAAGATGTTCTTTAATCATGGGGCTATGTGAGGTTGATTAGGTTTGATTGCATGTTCCACTGGTATTATTGATCCACCGGAATGATTGATGTGCCTTGTCCTTGTCAGTGCCTCATCTTTGCTGTAATTGCATGAATTATCTGCCAGGGCCTCACACACCTTGTCCTCAAATAAATTAACAATAATTTTTTTTAAAAAAAAAAACCCTCCAAAAGAAAGTCACACAGAGAGAAATACACTGCTGCTTGACGAAGCTTGAATTATTTCTAAGAGGTTCTGCTCATCCTCCTCTAAAACACAGGAAATGTGTGTCCATAAATCAGTGCACTGACACAGATGAAGACCTTTAAAGGTACAATAGTAAACCATTCTTCCCTTTGACAAGCCTTTTCCGAGGCCAAGCCTTTTCTGAGGCAAAAGCCTCAGTCATTTTCCTGGCTGGAACTAGATCCTCCAGCAAAATATCCCTTCCTACATCTTTCCCTTTCTACCTCTTAGGTCTCCGAAGGCAGAATTTAAAACTATAACAGGTATCAGGAGCGAGGAAGCAGTGGCTTCCCACACAGAGTTGGACTCTACCCCCCATCATTCCTTGCTGTTTAGTCGTTTAGTCGTGTCCGACTCTTCGTGACCCCCTGGACCAGAGCACGCCAGGCACTTCTGTCTTCCACTGCCTCCCACAGTTTGGTCAAACTCATGCTGGTAGCTTCGAGAACACTGTCCAACCATCTCGTCCTCTGTCGTCCCCTTCTCCTTGTGCCCTCCATCTTTCCCAACATCAGGGTCTTTTCCAGGGAGTCTTCTCTTCTCATGAGGTGGCCAAAGTATTGGAGTCTCAGCTTCAGGATCTGTCCTTCCAGTGAGCACTTAGGGCTGATTTCCTTCAGAATGGATAGGTTTGATCTTCTTGCAGTCCATGGGACTCTCAAGAGTCTCCTCCAGCACCATAATTCAAAAGCATCAATTCTTTGGCGATCTGCCTTCTTTATGGTCCAGCTCTCACTTCCATACATCACTACTGGGAAAACCAGAGCTTTTACTACACGGACCTTTGTTGGCAAGGTGATGTCTCTACTTTTTAAGATGCTGTCTAGGTTTGTCATTGCTTTTCTCCTAAGAAGCAGACGTCTTTTAATTTTGTGGCTGCTGTCCTAGGTAGTTTAATTAAGGATGGTGAGAGTTGCCGCCCAACAGAGATTGCCATACCCCCTGTATACCCACTCAACTGCCTCTATTGACAGAACTGGCACTGTTAAGGTGCAGCATAATACCCATTCTGCATTTGTAAGGATTTGATCTTTTAGCGTAGCAGCACTTACGCTTTGGAACTCCCTGCCTATGGATATCAGGTATGAGACAGACAGATACAAAAAACAACACTGTAATCTTTTCCAGTGCCTGCTTAAATCATTCTTGTTTATACAAGGCCACCCAGCTGTTTAGAAAGTTGGTGTGAGTTTTAATCTGGTTTTTATTTTATTTTAACTTTTTGAAAGTTTTAAATTGTGGCTGTAATTTTTTCTTATTAATTATTTCATTTTTGTAAACCACCAATAGTTGCTTTTTCATAATCAAGAAGTACTGTATAAATTTTATGGAATGAATAAATGACAACATCTGGAGGGCTGAACATTTCCCATTCCAGAGATCAGAGCATTTGAATCCTTTCCCCCAAATGGCAGCAGTTAGGACGCCATTCCCATCAGGCACCTCTCTCCTTCAACTGTCATCTGACAGCAGCTATTCCATCAGACTTCCTCCAAGAGAAGCAGGACCACTCTATCAGTTCTGCCAGCAACTTTTGGGTCTCCTTGCTCCTTGAACCTCTTCCATTCCAGATCACCATTGTAAGAACTTTGTAACCAAGAACTAATGCCTGGCCTTTCTAATCCCCTCTTCCTATCCCTTTTCCTTTTGCGCCATGCATTTCATACTGTAAGCATGAGGGCAATGATTGCTCCCACCAGCAGTTGAAGAGTGTAGTAAAAAGGCTTCAGCTGAATAATAAATAAATGGCCCCTGACACAATCCCCCTCAACAACTGGCACTCTGAGGTAGAGTGCCTCTTAACTGGGAGGCTCCGTTTTGCTAAAATGACCGGAAACCACTGAAAACCTCTCCTACTCTATGAATTTGCCTAATTCCATTGTGAAGCCAAGAGTCATCCCCACATATGACATGAAATTCCATTAATTCCATCCCATTGTGACTGAAGCATGTTTTTGTTGAATCAAGGAATGAAGGAAGGAAGGAAGGATAATTCATGGATGCCAAGATCCAAGTTTGGGACAAGTACTCTTTGGAGAGAAAACTCCAGCAGATTTAAATTAGCAAAATATGCAAGCAAAGTAATGCATGAAAATATAGGCTGTTAGACTTTTAAGATACGCCCTTGTGGGATTTTCCTTTTTGGCTATTTTTGTTCTGTCTTTTCTCAGCATAGGAAAAGGCCACAAGTTTAATGAGTTAAAAGTGGTTTACTTACAAACTCTCCAAAGGTCAGGTTCATGTGCTTTTCCATACATCAGTCAGAAAGGCTGCACAGGCAGTAAAACTTAATTTAGTTGCAAAGTGGTGAAACTTCTTAAATTATTGGTTTAGGAACTCAAGAGTGGCTTGTGAGAGCCATGTGAAGCAACCATCTTAGCTTCTTTACAATATGAGTTTACCAAGTAGACTAGGGAAGAGCAATAGGCTTGATTACCCATTTCCTCCCAAGGTTAGGGGGCAGGATCTCGCTAAACCTGGCAAGACAGCTTATTCTGCCATCTTAACCCTTCATGCATTAATTAGACTTAAGCATGTTGGTTATATGAGACTGGTTATATCACCGTTTTTGGTTACGTCTGCCAGCCAATTGGACCCTGAGCAATTTGATTGAAGAGGGAGGGAATAATTTTATCCTCAACTCAAAAAATATTGTATGGTTGTTGCTGTTTGTTTGTGTCTTTCTATATCAGACATATATCGGATGCGGGTGGCACTGTGGTCTAAACCACAGAGCCTAGGGCTTGCCGATCAGAAGGTCGGCAGTTCAAATCCCCACGACGGGGTGAGCTCCCATTGCTCTGTCCCTGCTCCTGCCAACCTAGTAGTTCGAAAGCACGTCAAGTGCAAGTAGATAAATAGGTACCACTCCAGTGGGAAGGTAAACAGCGTTTCCGTGCGCTGCTCTGGTTCACCAGAACTGGCTTAGTCATGCTGGCCACATGACCCGGAAGCTGTACACCGGCTCCCTCGGCCAATAAAGCAAGATGAGCACCGCAACCCCAGAGTCGTCCGCAACTGCACCTAACAGTCAGGGGTCCCTTTACCTTTACCTTTCATATCAGAGATAGAAACTTAACCCCCAGGGACAAATGGTCCTCCACATCTGGCCTTTAGGCCTCCCTCCTGACCACACATCTCATCCTACTAGCTCTGCTCTTCACCTCTCTCAGTGGGCAAGGGGTTTGTATAAGCCTGAGGGCTGCATTCTTTTCCAAGCAATCTTTCTGGGGACACATGCCTACGGTGGGCAGAGAAGGGCAAAATTGGGTGCAGCAGTACATCCAGATAAAGCAAGAGGCATGATCAGAGCTAAAGGATACCTTCCAACCAGGCAAAAACACTCAAGGGGGATGGCAAAGCAGGGCAGGTGGTGAACATAGCTGGGGAGAGACCTGAGGACCCAATAGAGGGACTGTTTTTCACCATCAGAACTGAGGTTCCCTGCCCCTGTTTTAGGGAGTCTTTTGGCAATGTGACGACAGTAGATCCTTCCCCTGTGGGCCCAATTCACAGAAATGTGCAGAGAGAAGTGTAGGGAGCAACTCCATTTCCTGACTCTTGTCGTTGTTTGGATGCTCAGAGAGAGCAGGTGGGCAGGCAGTGAAAGCGAGGAGGAAGAAGAGGAACTGCAGGACTAGGAGGCTACAGAAAGCAGTCCTGGGCCCCATGCAAGGGTATGGGCCTTGGCAGCTTCCCTACAATGCCAGCCAAAGACACCAGCCCTAATAATGGGTGAAATGGACCAACAGCACAACAGCTTCCATATGTAAATGTCAATCCTGAAATTCAAGCCCAGGACTATTCACTGGGCCACATACTATTTCTTGTCGTTTTGTGAAATGATGGGTTTTCTAGCACTCACTATCTCTATATATTATTTCTGCAGAGGCGCCAGATGGATAATTGCAGGCCCTCGGTGCCTAATCTTCTCTCTAGGACACCGACAGGTTTCTGAGCCAACAAAACTTAATTGAACTTTCCGTTCCAGCTGAGAAAGGTTACAGATCTGCCGAGTGCAAACGGAAGGTAGGATGAAAAGGTCAGAGGCACCGTGCTTTTTCTTTGGTAATGGATTGACCAGAGGCATGTTTTTTTATCTTCCTCATCACCACTGGACTGTAAAACTTAATTAGCAAAGTAACTTCTCTTCCCCTTGTCTGAAAGGATGTGTGTGGGTGATGATTACACATAGATCACATTTTATGAATGTGTCATGTTTGCATTGGAGGCCAGCAGCTGGTGTGAGGGACTTCTCTTCTGCTTATTCCATGACAGGTTGTGCAAGGCAAATAGGACAAACTTGAGGTGATGGAGCTGGTGATGGAATAAGCTGATGCATCACCCAATGAAGCTAGCAAGGCTGCCTTTGTATTCTATTAAGGCTAGGTCAGTTCAGGATGTAGAACAGCTCATGGGTGATGGAAGGTCACAGCCATAAAGGGAGAGGGGAAGTTGTGCTTATTGACAGACAGTGAGGATGTATTCAGCTAAGCATTAATCAAAGTAGACCCACTGAAATTGATGGGCATGGCTAACTTAGGTGCATTAATTTCAATGAGTCTACTCTGAGTAGAACTTATTTGTATACAACCCAGTATAGTTTGGTGCTTAGAGTGCTGAACTTAAGACTTGGAAGACCCACACTTGGCCATGAAGCTCACTAGATGACCTTGAGCTCATCACTTTCCATCAGCATAACCTACCTCAGAAGGGACCATGCAGGTCATCTAGCCCAACCCCATACAATGCAGGAATCTTTTGGCCAACATGGGGCTTGAACCCACAACCCTGAGTTTAAGAGTCTCATGCTCTACCAGTTGAGCTATAGTTACATCATGAACCAGCTGGATGGTGGTACCTTCAAAGCATTGTTCAATGCTCTATGGACAATGCTTTGCAAACCAGGATGATCAGCTCTCAAACCAGGATAATTGCTCATCGGGGCATGCGGGGAGGGAGGGGGGGAGAAAATACAACAGCATTTTATTTTCAATAGTGCCCAATATATTGAAATTTGTAATTTTACAAAAGAGCTGCCAGGCATCATTGTTTAAATTGGTAGATTAATCAATAAATGCTTTAGTTGATTTACTTACTTTTGAGAGGCTGTTTACTTTTTAAAATCCAACATCAGCAATACAGCAGTTTTTACCCAGGAAACACAAGTTTCTACATTAAAGTGAAACTGTTGCACTGTTCTCTGACTACCATGGGTTCAACCAAGGTCTGCTAGGAGAGCCACCTGCACTTGTAAATGCTCCTCCCTGTGATCAGGACCATTGGAATGGCTGATTCTATGTGTATTGCACAAGGGTTGGCATGTGGTGAGTTCATGTTGTGAAATGGATTCACCCGATCTGCACCAATGTTTGGTTTAGACTTGGATCTACTTTGCCACTTGTGCTTCAACTGGATTCCTTTATTGGGATGGTCCAGGAGCTCCCTAACTTGGTATTCCCCACCTTTTACACATACTAGGCTCTATGGCAGGTAGCATAGGCTGATTCTGCCACATATGTTGAAAAGTTTACTGTGATTTCCCCCTGGGAGTGATATGCTGTCACTGTCAGGAACTGGTCCTATACTCGAGTTGGACCCTGGCAGAGACACATGCCTGACTGGCATGTTCTCTCCCTCCTGGTCAATCGTTCAGGAGCTTCAAAAGCTTTCTTCAGCCTGAACATCACAGAAACCGATGCCAACAGACATTAGCACACTTAGGGATCTGCAGAGTCTTCGCAGCTTGCATAACAGACCTCAGCAACTCAGCATTTTGGCTAATCTACTTTATTTACATATAAACACACACGGAGCACTGCAACATGTCTCCATCTCTCTCTGGCATCAGACAGCAAAGAGGAAAAGAACAAAGGGCGATAGTCCCACTTCACGGAACACAGGAACACAAACATCCTGTTTCTGTCACTTCCCACTCTGTGGAGTCAAAACATACACCATCATGTGAAAGACAACAATCCCATGACTGCAATCCCAGAGCAGGAATTCTAACAGTGACAACATGCCATCAGCTCAGAGAGATTCTCTAGCAAAACCATGGCTGTCCAGTGGCAGTGCTTCCTTATAATACCAGAAGCTGATTTGACTCTTTGGAAGCAGTGTTTCTGTTTGTCTCTGATACAGGACTAACCCACTCATGAGGAAGTATAGGCAACTACTTCAGACAGAGGATAGCTCAGCTGGTTAGAGTCTGGTGCTGATAATACCAAGGTCATGGGTTTGATCCCCGTAAGGGACAGCTGCATATTCCTGCATTGCAGGGAGTTGAACTAGATGATTCTCAGGGTCCCTTCCAACTTTACAATTCCATGATCCCTATTCAGATCTTTATTTCCCCCCTGTTTTTGTTGTAGATCTTCACTCACCCCTTCTTTCCTGGCACGGAGGGAGGTGGCATTTTGTTGTTCACTCCAGATGCCAAAGTGTCTTGGACTGGCCCTGTTCTGAAACACCAAATGAAAGACACCAGAGAACAACTTAGTAACTGTGAATTGAAGATAAAGACATTGGAGGCATTGTGCAGACCTATCTGCAGCACATTAAACAACACAAAAAGTCAATCAAAGAGTCATTTATCCATCACACTATTAACTTAAGAACTTCTGGACTCCCAGATCCTTTCAGCCAACAAGAGGGTAATCAGGGAAGCTGTGCAGAAGGCATCCATGGCAAAGCAAGAAAATGTAACCTTTCAACTGCTGCAATAATCCCTACACCAAGCTCAGTAGATTTAGGTCACTGGAAGTGAATTGGCTAAAAGAGGATTTCACAAAGCAAGGGCTGAGCTACTGGGACAGAAAGCTTTTTATTTTTTCCATTCCAGAATTTGTAAGTTCAAGGCTGAGCTGAGACTGCAAAGAGGGGGAAAAAACAAAAAACAAAAGTCTGAGAGGGGAGTTTAGGGATACCCAAAGCATACTTGCCCTTTTCAGAACCTGTGTTGATTAGTACCTTTTAAAACTAAGAGAAAGAGAGATTCCCTTCTTGTTGACTATATGACATCATGGTGCCTTAGACAAATCTTCCTGGCTCTCTGATTGGTTGCCCAGCAACAGCAATAACAACAACAAAGTCAAAGGAGGGTGGGAAGTTCTGTTCTCATTCTGAATGAGATAACATTTCCACCAAATTACACAATTGCACCAAAGACTCCTGGAATTGGGAATGTGTATTACACACATGTGGGTCTTGAGATACACAGTTAATTTTCAGACATGACAGAGTCATAAGGCTTATGTTAAATATTAAAAAGTATTCTAGGCTGGCCATGAGATGATAGATAGATAGATAGATAGATAGATAGATAGATAGATAGATAGATATAACATTTTTTCTGACACTTCCCCTACATACTTCATAAATCTTAAGAATTACCAGCAAACTTTAGCATTCACTGAGCAGATGCTAATTTTCTTTACAAAACACGTATACCTAGGAAATATTATTTGCCCACCCACTATTCCTAAAAAGAGCTTTAATAATTTACCTTTCATCAGCCTTACCAATTCATTATCAGAGATAAACCAGAGCTTCCATCTTAGTGATATCACCAAAGTTCATAACTGCTTTGTTTTGAACACAACCTGATTACAAATCAAACTGAGATGATGATTTGATGCAGAAGCAAAAAAAAGGCTAATGCAATTCTAATCTGCATCAACAGACATATAGTGTCCAGAGAAGTAATAGTACCATTCTGTTCTGCCTTCAACAGGCCCCACCTGAAGGATTGTGTCCAGTTCTGGGCACCAGTTTTAGAAGGATATCGACAAGCTGGAATGCATGCAGAAGAAGGAGACCAATATGATCAAGGGTCTGGAAACAAAGCTTTATGAGGGACGGTTGAGGGAGTTCCTGGAGAAGACTGAGAGGCAACACGGCAGCCATCTTCAAATATCTGAAAGGCTATCATGTGGTAGATGGAGCAAGCTTGTTTTTTTCCTGCTTTGGAGGGTAGGACCCAAATCAATTGATTCAAATTATAAGAAAGAAGATTCCAGCTAAACATTAGGAATAACTTTCTGACAGTAAGAGCTTGTGTGAGGTGTCTGAAGGATCTGTGGGTTGTATCCAGATCAAGCCCTACTCAGAGTTAACCCATTGAGATGATCTGACCTAAGTTAAGCATGTATTTTAATTTCAACAGATCTTTATTAATTTCCTAACTGGGGAAAAATCCATTTTTTTAAAAAAAGTGCTGCTACCAGGGCTACAGAGCACTTTAATTAACTTTAATCACACAAACCTATATTCCCCAAGATATGCTTTGATTCCCTCTTGCAAAATAATGTCTGTCTGGAGGTGCCCATTGTGGCATTCCACAACCACATGGGAGTTAGAGGAACTGTTGCTGGCCTGGAAGTAGTTGCACAGAGAGCTTCACACTTCTGTGAATGTGCAAAAGGCTTTTCACAAATTTTACAAACACTCACTCCATAGCCCCTTTCTCTACCCCTATGATATAAAATTTCACCACTTGCACTTTAGATGTGCCTTTAATGGCATGAAGTTGATACTATCATGTGTGATTGGGGTTTAATATACGAACAAGGTCTGGTGTATGTCACCTGAATGGAGCCCGTGCCTCTCCCAAATTTGTAGTTGTTGTTGTTGTTGTTGTTGTTGATGATGATGATGATGATGATGATTTCTTACCCAGCCTTCACCATAAGATTCCAGGGCAGCTTACAGCAATGCAAAGATACAGTTACAACAATTTGCAGGGTGGGTCCTAACATATGTCCATAGGTCTAAAAAGGTTGACAACCCCTAGCACCAAATGAAAGCATCAAATGTTGGGTTGCTGTGCTTGCGTGTGTGTGTTTAGTTTTGCCTCTTAAAACAAGGAAATAGTTTGAGGCTATGTTTTAATTAAAATGAATATCTGTGCTATCTTAATGTTATTGCCAGTTAAGTGTAGCGGGGTGATTTAGCGTTCTATAACACAATTATGCACCAGTAATGAAGCTCCCTAGAATTATCCTCAGAATTTAGAATGCAGAAGGGAGCTGTAGCTTTCATTTGTATCTGTATTACAGCTTTTTATTGTTGCAGTATTTTCTATTTGCCTCCAAGATTAACTCAATCGTATTTAAGTCTCTAGTTACATTAGCCAGAAATCCGGTACAGAGGGCTGCTAGAAGCATTCTCCCCTCCTTGAAAAGCTTTTCACTTTCCTTTTTTATATATAAAATGTAACTCCATCTCTGCTATGGCTATCATGGGGTGAAGGAACATGCTCTCAGTCTGCATTTTAGAGCAAACAGACTTAATTTGTCAGTCCCACTCTTATATGTGGAAAGTGATGCAGCTCTCAGTCAAATTATTGCTCTGCAGTGTCAGTTTATTTGTTTTCTTTAAAAAGGTGCACCTATGTATTTTAGGTGGAAACACACTTTAAAAGCATGGAAGAATGCATATTTTAGGGGGAGAATGCACACAAAAGGTATGCTTCATGCATGCTGAACTGAAGGCAAAATTACAATTTAAATGTGAGTTTTGCATGATTAGAAAAAAACTGCAAAAAGAAAAGAAAGACAGGGGACAGCTATGATTGAGTACATGCAAATCTGATGTGAAATGGAAGTGGGTTGTCCCATCCATCACTCATACAGATTTAACAAAATTGTAGGGTCTACCCTAGAACACAAAGAGCTAAGCCAAAATGGGTCCCAGTGCTGCGTCAATACAGCTGTGCGCTTCTAGCAATCGGCTCTGTTGAAAGCGGATTCTCTGTGTGAACCAGGAAGTGACCTCGCCAGACAACGGAATTACTCTTCTTTTCTTATCTCTGTGGCTGCTATTTCCTGGGTGACGCAGACACCATTAGGCAGTTGAATGCACATGTGTACTGTGTTTACCACACACCCCACACCCCATCCCCACGCTGTCTCTGCCACCGTGTAATGTCCATAATTTTTAATTCTCAAATTACTCCAAGAAGTGCTGATCAGGTCAGATCAGGTCAGAATTCACAGCAACCAGATTTGGCATCCCTGCTTATCCCTAGCCTTGTTTTAACATTCTACACTTGTTTCTGTTATGTACTGAGCTGAATCCTCGAACAATAGGATCCAGAATGCAGAAGTCTGATTGGTCTGCAGGAGCCACCCAATCCAGCTCCAGGTGGAAGTGAATCAGCGACCTGATTGGCCAGCAGGAGCAGCCAATCAGGCTTCTGGAGGAAGTGAATCCACAACCTGATTGGTCTACAGGAGCAGCCCGGAATTAGCCAATCACACGGGGCCCATTCTGTAAATATTGTATATATATAGCTAGACGTTTTGGGGAAAACTTCATTCATTGCTATGAATGAGCTGAATAAAGAGCATGAAATTCACATTCGACTCCGAGTATATTTCAGTTTCAGTGGCAAGGAAAGTTTAGGTTGCAGTGCTGGTTCCAGGTTTGTGAGGGTGCTTAGCAAAGCATCCTCTAGCCCTACTATCTCAGGGCCCTGGGTGGGGTTACCTGGTGGCGGCAGTGATGCTAGCAAGTGAATGGCCCATTTTAATTTCCCACGGTGCCCCAGGCATAGTATTTTGGGACATTTAAGCCACAATATCCTAAATCCTTAGAATGGTTGAAGGTAGAAAGTAGAGACCTTTCATCTGTCCTAAATCAGTCCTGTTTGGTGTTTATGGGTCCCAAACAGGCATAAATTAAAGCCAGTGTGGTATTGTGTGACCTTTAGGCATATAATCCAATCTGCGTAGATCCCGTTAATAGGATCAATTGCAGATTGTTACATCTTAAAAATATCAGGTGATCTGAGCAGAAATCCACTCTTTGTGCAGTATCCAATGTTAATAATATAAAAACATAAGAAGAATCAACTCCATCTGGCCAATGGCCAATCTAGTCCAGCATCCTTTTCTCACAGTAGCCAACCAGATCCCTATGGGAAATCAGGAGGGAGGACTTGAGCACAAGAACTCTCTCCCCTCCTGTGGTTTCCAGCAATGGATATTCAGAAGCATTGCTGTCTCCAGCTGTGGAGGCAGAGCAGAGCCCTCATACTAGTAGCCACTGATAGTCCTCTCCTCCACGAATTTGTTTAATCTTCTTTTGAAGTCATCCATGTTGGTAGTCATCACTGCCTCCTGTGGTAGTGAGCTCCACAGTTAAACTAAGTACTGCATGAAGTACTTCCTTTTATCTGTCCCAAATCTTCCAACATTCAGCATTATTGAATGTCCATGAGATCTACTGTTCTGAGAGAGAGAGAGAAAAGGTTAGTTCTGCTCTGAGTATCCCCACTACAATTACTGAACATAACTACCATTAATTTCAATGAGTGGTACACTGGGATTTTTCTTCTTCATTTATATGCCTTGTTTTAATAATACATACCAGGGTAGAGGGGTTGACTAATGTCAGAGCATGGGCAGGTGTATCAGTTTGCGAAGGAGGTAAGGATGCAAGGGCTACTGACATTCATTCTGCAACAGCCTTGAGGCAACCAGAAATTAACACAAGGTGCTCAAGGTTAGGGTCAGACACAGGTAAGCAGACTTTCTTCTTCCTTGGTTGCATATAAAGAGGGAGAACAGATGACAGAGGGCTGGCTCAGATCAGAGGAGGCACAAGCAACGTACTGAACTGTGCAACAAATGGCAACTTCAAAAAGCAATTGGAATTCAAGGGTAGTGGTGTAGGATAGCATCAAAGTAAAGAGAATTCCATGTTTTCACATAGGCTTTTTTTTAAAAAAAATCCTCCCTGGATTGGGAAATGGGCTTTATAAAGGGTATACAAGTGAGAGATATTTAGATGTATTGTATATGCATACAAATAAACACATGCAATGAGAAGAATCCTGTTCTTACTGGTTCAGAAATATGAGGCTCACTAAGCTCATTCACAGTGCCAGAAGGTCCTGGGACTTTGAGAGCCCTCTGAGCTAAATAGAGGATGAAAGGAAGGGCAAAATTAGTAGCTGGAACACTCATTCTTTTCACTACCATACACAGGGGAGTGATCAAAGTTTTGTCACTTGTCACATGAATGTGGTCCTTTGCTATAATTCAGTGTGACCTCGTTGAAATATGTAACAAGCCAAAGGGTTGGTTGACTTGAAGGGTTAATGTCTAATTCTAGCGTCACTTTCTGCACAAGCCAAAACCACCATAGTATTTTTATTTTATTTTATTTTATTTTATTTTATTTATATAAATATTTATTAGGAAATTTTTTTTTAAAATTACAATACAAATAGATAAAACACAATAGTACATGTCATAACACATTTTCTTGTCATCTTTGGACTTCCTCACATCTCCCGCTCCTGCGTTCCTAATTAAAATTTAATCCAGCAATTTATCACCTTATTTCCATTCTTACTAACTAATTTCCCGATATTATATCCCACAATTTCAATAAATTTGTTCAATACCTTAAAAAATTTAATTTAGCCTAGTCATTATCTAATTAAATAAAACTTATCCTCGTCATTCACCTCATCTGTTTTAATGGTGCCAAGTTATTCATAATCTAGCATCCTGCTTAAGATTCATACAATTTACAATATTTTTGCAAATAAGTCTTGAATTTCTTCCAATCTTCCTCTACCGTCTCCTCTCCCAGGTCTCGGATTCTGCCAGTCATCTCGGCCAGTTCCATATATTCTATCAGTTTCATCTGCCATTCTTCCAGTGTGGGTAAATCTTGGGTTTTCCAATGCTTAGCAACGAGTATCCTTGCTGCTGTTGTTGCATACATAAAAAATATTCGGTCCTTCTTTAGCACCTTCTGGCCGACAATACCCAGAAGAAAGGCCTCTGGTTTCTTAGTGAAGGTATACTTAAATACCTTTTTCAGCTCATTATATATCATTTCCCAGAAGGCCTTCACTCTAGGGCAAGTCCACCAGAGGTGAAAGAACGTTCCTTCATTTTCTTTACATTTCCAACATTTATTATCAGACAAATGGTATATTTTTGCAAGTTTGACTGGGGTCATGTACCATCTATATATCATTTTCATAACATTTTCTTTCAAAGCATTACATGCAGTGAAGTTCAGCCCGGTGGTCCACAACCTTTCCCAGTCCTCTAGCATAATATTGTACCCAATGTCCTGTGCCCATTTTATCATAGCTGACTTTACCATTTCATCTTGTGTGTTCCATTTTAACAGCAAGTTATACATTCTTGAAAGTACCTTAGTCTTGGGCTCTAACAGTTCCGTTTCCAACTTCGATTTTTCCACCTGGAATCCTAACTTTTTGTCAAGTTTAAAAACTTCCTTAATCTGAGCATAGTGTAACCAATCTCGCACTTTATCTTTTATTTTCTCCATACTCTGCAATTTCCAATTATCTCCATCTTTTTCTAATATTTCCCAATACTTTGGCCAATTGGCCTCCATATTGAGTCTTTTTCGGGCCTTGGCTTCCAATGGTGAAAGCCACCTTGGAGTTTTATTTTCCAGTAAGTCTTTATATTTTCTCCAGATATTAAACACTGCCTTTCTGACAATATGGTTCTTGAAGACCTTATTAATCTTAACCTTGTCATACCATAAATATGCATGCCAACCAAAAGCATTGTTAAAACCTTCCAAGTCCAATACATCAGTGTCTTCAAGAAGTAGCCAATCTTTTAGCCAGCAGAAAGCAGCTGCTTCATAATACAACTTTAAGTCTGGCAGGGCAAAGCCCCCTCTTTCTTTCGCATCGGTTAATATCTTAAACTTAATTCTGGGCTTTTTGCCCTGCCAGATAAATTTAGAAATATCTCTCTGCCACTTCCGAAAGCACTCCGTTTTGTCCACAATCTGTAATGTTTGAAACAAGAACAACATTTTTGGCAAAACATTCATCTTAATAGCAGCAATTCGGCCTAACAAGGAAAGTTTCAATCTTGTCCAACTTTCTAAGTCTCTCTTGATTTCTGACCAACATTTCTCATAATTGTCCTTAAATAAACTCAGATTTTTTGCTGTTATATTTACCCCTAGGTATTTTACTTTTTTAACCACCTTTAACTCTGTTTCTTTCTGAAACCGTTCTGACTCTGTATCTGTCAAGTTTTTTTCCAATACCTTAGTTTTCTGCTTATTTAATTTAAATCCCGCCACCCGACCAAACTCTTGAATCAATTGTAATACTCTTTTCGTACTAGATTCTGGCTCCTGCAGGGTCAAAACTAGGTCATCTGCAAAAGCTTTAAGTTTGTATTGTTTTGCTCCGACCTGAATTCCTTCCACTAACCGGTCCCCTCTAATCATATTCAAGAGCACCTCCAGAACCGAAATGAATAACAATGGGGAAATAGGGCAACCTTGTCGTGTTCCTTTTTCAATTTTAAACTCTTCTGTAACCACATTGTTAACTATCAGTTTAGCCTTTTGTTCTGAATAAATTGCATCAATCCCATTTCCAAAACCCTGTCCCACTCCCATCCCTTCTAAATTTCCCTTCATAAATTTCCAGGAGATATTGTCAAAGGCCTTCTCCGCATCTATGAAAATTAACACTGCTTTTGTATTGATATTTGTTTG
The DNA here is from genome assembly GCF_951804945.1 of Podarcis cretensis. Classification (NCBI taxonomy): domain Eukaryota; kingdom Metazoa; phylum Chordata; class Lepidosauria; order Squamata; family Lacertidae; genus Podarcis; species Podarcis cretensis. The sequence goes on along the minus strand of NC_137184.1, from coordinate 5,068,328 downwards.
CAAGTGTTCCAAAATATCAATAATGTTCCTTGTGTTAGCAAACAAATGTCTACCTGGGAGAAAGCCTGCCTGGTCCTTGTGAATTACTTCATTTAGGACTTTTTTAAGTCTGCTTGCTAGAATGTCTGCAAATATTTTGTAATCCACATTTAAGAGAGAGATGGGACGGTAGTTCTTAAATTGTGTCTTTTCAGCTTCCGATTTTGGTATCAATGTGATAAACGCTTCTTTCCACGATTCCGGCGCCTTCTTCCCCTCCATAATTTCATTGCTGACCTCCATTAATGGTTATCTTAAATAATCTTTCAATGTCTTATAATACTTGGAGGTCAGCCCATCAGGCCCTGGAGATTTGCCCAATTGCATGTTCTGAATGGCTTGTTCGATCTCTTGTCATGTTATTTTGCAATTCAGGATTGATCTGTTTTCTTGGGACAGTTTTGATAGTCCATTCTTTTTCAAAAATTGTTTTATCTCAGCCTCATCTTGCGGCCCTTGAGTGTATAATTTTTTGAAATATCTCTGGAAACACTTTCTAATGTCCACGGGGTTCTGAATATTTCTTCCTTCAATCTCTAAATTTGTAACTGTATTTAGCTTTTGTCTTTTCTTCAACTGCCATGCTAGCAGTTTCCCACATTTATTCGCCGATTCGAATGTTCTTTGTTTCATTAATTTAACTTTCCACTCTATTTCCTGGTTTATCAATTTAGAATATTGTACTTGATAGAGTTTAATTTCTCTCAGAATCAGCTGTGACTTCGGGTTTAATCTTAACTTCTTCTCTAATTCTTTGATTTTCTCCAAAATCTTGTCTTTTTTCTCATTTTGTAACCTTTTCTTTACAGCATTCTGTTGTATCAAGAACCCCCTCATCACAGCCTTGCTTGCGTCCCAGATGGTTCTTTTTTCCACCGTAGTATTCAAATTTATCTCAAAATAATCCTTCAAAACTTTTTGGGCCTTCTTGATGATCTCCTGATCTCTAAACAAGCTGCTGTTCATCTTCCATCTGAAGGAGCCGGTTGGTAGTAGTGTCATATCCATCTTTACAGCATTATGGTCGGAGCAGGTCTTTGGGCAGATTTCCACTTTTCTGGATGTATATACAGTGGTACCTCAGGTTAAGAGCTTAATTTGTTCTGGAGGTCCGTTCTTAACCTGAAACTGTTATTAACCTGAAGCACCACTTTAGCTAATGGGGCCTCCCGTCGCGGGATTTCTGTTCTCATCCTGAAGCAAAGTTCTTAACCCGAGGTACTATTTCTGGGTTAGCAGAGTCTGTAACCTGAAGCATATGTAACCTGAAGCATCTGTAACCTGAGGTACCATTGTACCTGTTTCCTCAACCAAAAGCCACGTTAGGATCAAAGGAAGCTAACTGGTCTGAGACAGGCCATTGGCTCATCTAGGTAGATGCCCATTGGCTCATTCTGTGCACACTAGCAGTGCATTCCCAGCTTTCAGGAAGAGGACATTCCCAGCCCTATCTGGAGTTGCCTGAGACTGAACAGGAGACTTCTTTATAGAAAGCAGGTGCTCTACCACTGAGCTATGGCCCTTCCAAGTTGGGTGGTGTAAGGGGAAGGAAACTGGGGGTGGGAAGTAGGGGTGGGGAAATGGAATACATTTTCTTAGAATAGGGTTTGGCTGGCTATATAGAACCCTGAAGAGGACACACACACCCCGCCAACTGCAGCATTTTGTTGCAGATCCCACATGCGTTTGCATCCTAGCTTTCTGAGGCAGCTAAGGCAGCTCAGCCCCAAGCAACCATCAAACAGATCTACAACAACAACATATTAATACCCTTTGGAACATATCTAGCACATGCTACCTCTATAGTCTTTTTAGTGTTCTTCCTTTTTCAACAAATCTTTTAAGTGGAGATTCTCAGCCCAATCTGCATCTTTGGATATGAAACTCTTATCATATATATCTCCCTGCTTAGGAAACACAGCAGAGGACAAGCTGATTGCATTGCATTCTTAGCCTGCTATGTAAACGAGGCAGAAGATGAGAGATGACAACGTTATGATGCCTTGAGGCTTTCAGGCAAAAAGATTTCAAATATATATTTTTTAATTTCTCCCATTTAGCTTAATTTTAATTTTACTTAGAGTTAATTGGGATGAATTAATAGACTGGCAATTATTCAGAAATCTATCCATTAATGTCTGGAAAATTGTGTTAATATAGGAGTCATTTCATGGTTAGAAACAAAAACAATATAAGAAAATGAGCTTCCTCTCCTTTATTGTAGTAGTAGTAGTAGTAGTAATATGGAGCTCAGTTAGTAAATTTAAACTATTATTGTTAAGTAATGAATCATTTAAATTTTATTTTTTTTCTGATCCAGGATTCCAGAGAAAGTCATTTTCTTAGGCAGATGGATATAAAAGGTATGTTTTACCAAGCTCCGTCACACCTAAAATAATATGCTAGCTCAGAAGTGGGGGGGTCTTATCTAGCCCAAGAGCCACATTTCCTCATCAGGAATCTTCTTGGGGGAGCCTAAGAAACTGCCATGGGTGAGATTTTGGTGCTGCTTCTCTAGTTAAGAGTGGTGTTTGTGGGGTTGAATGGGGTGGAGAATTGTAGAACCAGAGCACTTGAGTTTGCCTTCCAACCCTCCTCCCTCCCTCCCTCCCTCCCTCCCTCCCCCTTTTCCCTTGTCTGTCATGGCTTTGGGACTGTCCCACTCTGGGATCTTTACTATTCTTGCTTACTCTTTTCAGGTGTGTGCCTGCCAATTTGCGTGTTCAGACCCAGAAACCTCCCCTCTAAATAAATTCACACTTGACTCAAATTTTGTTTTGGTTTTTGGCAGAATTTAGGCCACAACTTTATTTATTACAGAAAGTGATTGGTTGCATAGGCTCTGGTTCGACTAGCTCCCTGCCATGCAGCTGGCGCTGACCCAGGGCACCAGCATAGGTCAGCCAAGGGTGAACACCTGGATAAGCGGAAAGCAGGGAATGGGCTAACTCCGCCACCCAAATGTCCCCCTGGACTCAGGCTTGGGCACAACCCCCTCACAGGGGTTGGCCAAACCATCAAGTCTCTGGATTCCTTTAATGGAATACCCCTTCACATAGGGATGGCAAGAGAATTCTCCCATCCCTATCATCTGAACCAGAGCCTACCCGCAACCTTACAAGTTGTGATGATTTGCTACGCGGCAGGCAAAACCCAAAGGGCAACAGCCAATCAGCCAAGTGGGGAAAATTCCTGCCGTGCTCCTGTCCCAACCACAGATGACACACAATGGCATAGCAATGTCAAGCGCAACAAGCCCTAAAAGCAGGGAGAGGTGGGTGGGTGTTCTGCTGCACAAGCCAAAAGAGGAAGCTCTGGGACACATGCATGGGCATAAATAGGTCCCTCAAACCGTTTGGACTGCGTCCCATTGGTCAGATTGTGCCCAGCTTTGATGGTCCTACCAATCGGGTGTTGTGGCTGACCAATCGTACCCACCCACAACACAGGGTGTCGGTTGTCCAGGTCTCACCGCAACACATGCCCTCTTTAAGGGAGGACCCGATTTGCAACAGCTTCTGCAACTTCACTGGCAACTTGGGAGGCACTGTTTTCAAAGGAGTTTATTTCCTTCACAAGCAATCCTAGATATTAATTAATGGGAAGACCTGATTAGGGGGTGGGGATTAGAAACTATGTAGGCAATCTGATGACATGGCATCATGGCACAAACAATCAGATGTTCCTTACAACCTAGGCGTGGTTAATTCTGGACTTGAAGGTGCAACATGGATTGTGCCAAGACACGCAGCTTTATTTTATACATCTTGGGCTCCATGATCACTGCAGATGGTGACAGCAGCCACAAAATTAAAAGATGCCTGCTTCTTGGGAGAAAAGCAATGACAAACCTAGACAGCATCTTAAAAAGCAGAGACATCACCTTGCCGACAAAGGTCTGTATAGTTAAAGCTATGGTTTTCCCAGTAGTGATGTATGGAAGTGAGAGCTGGACCATAAAGAAGGCTGATTGCCAAAGAACTGATACTTTTGAATTATGGTGCAGGAGGAGACTCTTGAGAGTCCCATGGACTGCAAGAAGATCAAACCGATCCATTCTGAAGGAAATCAGCCCTGAGTGCTCACTGGAAGGACAGATCCTGAAGCTGAGGCTCTAATACTTTGGCCACCTCGTGAGAAGAGAAAACTGCCTGGAAAAGACCCTGATGTTGGGAAAGATTGATGGCACAAGGAGAAGGGGACGACAGAGGACGAGATGGTTGGACAGTGTTCTCGAAGCTACTAATATGAGTCTGACCAGACTGTGGGAGGCAGTGGAAGACAGGAGTGCCTGGCATACTCTGGTCCATGGGGTCACGAAGAGTAGGGCACAACTAAATGACTAAACAACAACATTGTTACATTTACATCCCATATTTCCTTCCAGGGCCTTCAGGATGGCATGTGTAATGGTTCTAGGGGCTGCTCGTGCATAAACTGGTGCAACACCTGACTGGGTTGCCTGAGTGAACCTTTTCTGTCCGGACAGCCACTCACCCGTGGCTGTCTCAATCACTGGCAAAATCCGTCAGAGGGCGTTTCTTGAACTTCTTCCAGCAAAGAAGCTCTTTGACGCCTAGTCTCCTCCTACTCTCCCTGCGCGGAAGCCTTCTGCGCAAGGAGGGTGTAGGCAGCGGAGGACCCTTACTCTCCCCGCTGGTCCCTGGCAAGGAGTCATGGGACCGCCTCGCCGATTCCCCCATCTGCCCCCCTTCTCCACTGGTGCTACGCTGATTCTCTTCCCCAGAAGATGGGCTGCCTCTCCCCATCCTGGGACGCTCTCTGGGACCCCTCCGGAGCCCGCTCTCTCCCTCTGGCCCTGATGGCAGTTCACTGACAGCATGGTTGTCACATACAACAACCAAATGTGGTAAGTTAGGCCCAGGGCTCATGACTGAGCCAAAAGTTGATCTCTGGTCTCTCAGTTCTTAGTCTGATACTCTAAACACCAATCCTTACTTGCTGACTGTTTATGAGGTGCTCACAACTCATTCATACTTCTATTGCTTCTAAGCGTCTTCTGCAGCATAAAAAAGCATCTTACCTTCAAGCTTTTTGGCTAAGACTTTGAATACTGATAGCTTTCCATGCATTATTAACTTAATTGTACCCAACATATATTCCAAGATTCTCATTAATATATTCTCTCTTTAAAGAAGAAGAAGCCTCTTTATCCTTGAGCAGTCAACCAAGTTTTTAGCTTCATAAAAATAGGCTACTCTTAATGAGACAAACCAATCCCTTCCAGATCATAAAGTAAATTCCTAGACTCACAGTTTCTCCATCAAATCGAGCACAATGTACTGCTTGCTGTGGGTGAAAGGTACTGGCCTATTACTGCTATTTTTTTAATTCCATATGCTGATGATGGAGATGTGTATTTTTCCTGTGTGCAGGCTTTGTGCTTTTTAAAGATGGGTGAATCCTGCCAATTTCTGTTCCTCCCAGTTTCTCAAAAGAAATTCCTAAATTTTTAGTTCAGTTATCCACATTTTCAAAACAGTATGTGATTTATTTATATTTTTAAAGTCCTCATGAAAATCCATGAGCATTTTAATGTCACTTGCTCCTTAAATATACATTTATTTGTATTCAATTTTCCCTAATATAATGCATTTTGTTTTATTGTCGTCGTCCCCCAACCCTATCTCTAGGTATTTGCTGTGACTCACATTGTATCAGGCTGTCCCTACCTAGTCCCTACCAGTCCAGACCCACCAGTTGAAGACCAGTGCCCTTGTATATGCATTATTGTACTCATTCATTGGGAGAACTGTATTGCTAAACTCTGAGAAGTGTGTATATCAAAGGAGAATTTTTCAGTATGCTTATTTCAGAAAGTGCAGGTTAGGAAGGTTTGTCTTTAAATGTGAACTGAATTAAATTTCTCCCCCCATCCGTAGTGACTATTGGGTAGTGGTGAAAGAAGAGTTAGAAAGATACTTTTGAAGATGGTGTTACAGTGCTAAGTGTAAGGGGGAAATAGCTACAAGAAAATTTGAAAGGGAGGGGACTGTTGGATTATGGCCATACCTGTGCCATATATTTAAACCACTACTGTACCACCACTATTGTACCACGTTAACTTTTACTGAGCCTAAGATGGAGGGGCTCAAGGTATCAACACCCCAGAAGGTCTTGCTTTTCCCATAGCCACAGCCTTGGATTCAAGTGGAAATCAAACATGGTTTTCACTCTATGGCTTCTGCTTACTTCTAGCCCAGCTCTCACACACACCACTCTGGCAATTGTTCTTCTCACTCCCAGCCAGGTGAGGGAGGGTGCCCTCTGGCACAGAGCCACTTTTTTATTATACAACAGCTCATACTTAGGGGGCATTGTGGCCCTTGCCTAGCTGATTCAACAATGGAATCCTCCATGAGATTTTAATCCTTGCTGGATCCAGGAATTAGAAGGGGCTTGCTTATCATACAGTCTAATCTTTCCCCCCACCCCCTCTCCAAAAAAAACTCACAACAGTGCATTTGCCTAGTGGAGCATGATTTGTGGCAATGCAGTTGAAATCTCCATGCTAAAATCAGAATGTGCTGGACTGTAGCATTTCTAACTATAACCAAACTGGGGTGGACTTCACCAACAGAAATCTCTCTACCAAATCTCTGAATCAAGCATCTATGTAGGCAACATTCCACACCAGCTTGAATGTCATTTTATTGGTTCATATATCTGCATTCTGAAACTTTCTAACCTATTATTATTATTATTATTATTATTATTATTATTATTATTTAAAGCCTTTTGGTCTTTGGCATCTTCCAAATATAGTGACACGTGTATGGTGGGATCATTTTCTCTCATTGCTATTGGAATAAACAATATGGCTGGTTGGGTACAATGTTAATCAATATCTAATTTCATAGCTGGGCAACTGCTTTTAATGACTTTGTGCTTTTGATACATTGTTGGGGCAGGGGGTGTTGTAAGGGAAGAGCTGTGAATCACTCTCATAAGAACTTGTCAGGGAAAGAGCAAATTCATTTGCTTGTCATCATGTAGAAGCCAAAAGGCTCATTAGACTAATTAAGAAGAGACTCACTGGGGCTTCTGCTCATACAAAAGGCAGCAGAATTTGCTTCCTTCAAGGCCCATAAAAGGAAGTCCCCCCCCCACCTGCCATAGCTATCAAAATTAGGATATTCAGATGGGTAGTAAAGCCATTCCACATAGAGATGCACATTGTCCATTACTTCCTGTGGTTGACACGGAATACCTCGTCATCAGTGGAAGTCCATGCACTGATGTTCAGGGCTTGTTTTCCCTAGCTTTCACTACCATTGGTCATAAAAATTTATGGGGTGACCTGCTAACTTCCAGTTCTCACTAGCCTCAGTTGGGCCCTACCTTGACTCAGTTCCCATTTAAGCCAAGTGAGAAGCTGGGAGACTTGGGGACCTAACCTGGAGGGGGGGGTCAGTCACTCAGATCATCCCTGTGGATGCAGGAACACCCTTCAGTTCTTCTGTTGGTGCTTTGAAGCCCCACCTCCCAACCCTTAGTCATGAAGTGGTGTTTGTAGTTTCCCTTTTCTGCCTTGAAAAGGTACATAGAACTGAAGCTGGAAGTTAGACGAGTGACACTCTTTCCCACTTCCCCATCTTTCAGCTCTGTGAGTTTGTCAAGGTTCAGATTAATTACATAGGATCCAACTTTTCTCCAGATACCTTGAAAAAACAGTGAAAAGTGTACACTTTCTCTCTTTCTGTCTCTCTGGTGTTGGTGTGTTGATCTGGGGGAGCAAAGAGAAGAGTAACCAGAGTGGATGATGCCCATTGCATTCACTCAAAAATCCAAATATGCCAACGGGCCTAAAAAGCTATAACTCTGCAGTGTTGGCTTAATGGTTCCACATTTCTCTAGCACTGTTCAGGGCCAGGATCTGGAAGACAACTTGTTCTTGTAGGATGCAGATGGCTTAGTAGTCTATCTTGTGCTTCCCCCATCCCAGGGTGTGGAGGGAAATGCCTCCAGCTGAAATCCTGCACCAGGATAGTGACTTTATAGCTATATTAGACTGGAGTAGTTGGATAAGATCCATTCAAACAGGTTGTACCTTAGTGGATGGTGACAAAGCCAGAGCTTTGGCTTCTATTCTCCCAGAACTGCCCCCCTTATCATTATGCAACTCCCATCACAGAAGACCCAGCGCTTCACTTTGCTTCTTTCCTTTTCCCTCCCCATTTGTATTTCCTTTCCTATCACATCTCTTTAGATCACTATAAAAGCCATTATTATAAAATGTAAACTGCATACAGAGACAATAAATTAATAAATGTGAAGATGCAGAGATTTTGTACAGCCTTGGAACTAATGGAGCAACTGCAAATGTTTGGTTACTCAGAAGTAAGTTCCACTGTCTTTAAGGAGGCTTACTTTTAAAGAAGTGTGCTTACGATTGCCACTGAAATATACTTCTGGCAAATGTTGCCACCACAATAAGCAATGCAGGTTTGCAGCCACTTTAAATTTACATAATAATCCCTTGCCATTGACTTTATTTCTTTTCTTTTATATCCATGCGCACAAATGATAAAGAAAAAAGGCATACTTAATAAAGCATATCCCTTGACAAAATCAATACAAAAACATTTCACAAGGTACATTTTATCCAAATCTTCTATTCCAGAAGGCTAAGAATAAATTTCAATTGCCCGTAAATGAGTTTCTAATTTCCCTTCTTTCTCTAAATCGTATTAAATGAGCTTTTACTATAAGCAATGTATTCTGCATCCCCTTCTTAACCAGTCCTCACTAGATAAAAAGAAAAAAGAAAATAATCAACATCCCATCTATATTCTATATAAATATATATTTGGAGGGAAAGCAACAACTCTTGACCTTATTTATTTATTTGATGTGTTTCTGTATACATGTTTACATCCAAAATCCCTCTCATCCAGGATCAACTGACTCAAGTAATATATGGTTTCTATATGATTTCATTTCATAAGAATATAAGCATATGAAGAGCCCCGCTAAAGGCCCATCTACTTCAGTGCTGGAGGAGACCCTTGAGAGTCCCATGGACTGCAAGAAGATCAAATGTATCCATTCTGAAGGAAATCAGCCCTGAGTGCTCACTGGAAGGACAGATTGTGAAGCTGAGGCTCCAATACTTTGGCCACCTCATGAGAAGAGAAGACTCCCTGGAAAAGACCCTGATGCTGAGAAAGATGGAGGGCACAAGGAGAAGGGGACGACAGAGGATGAGATGGTTGGATACTGTTCTCAAAGCTACCAGCATGAGTTTGACCAAACCGCGGGAGGCAGTGGAAGACAGGAGTGCCTGGCATGCTCTGGTCCAGGGGGTCACGAAGAGGCAGACACAACTAAATGACTAAACAACACTCCAGTGTCTGTTCTCACAGTGGCCAACCAGGTACCTGTGGGAAACCTGCAAGATCTGTTAGTTTATTATCTTCAAACCTCATTACTCCAAGAAGCCTTGAGTGGCACACGTGGGTTTCTATCATATTACATGTCACTCGCTTCTTCTCTAAACTGAATAGTCTCAAATGCTGGAACCTTTCCTCATAGGGGTGTGTGTAGAAACTAGCTTACTGTAGAAAAGTAAAATGTCCATTCACTGCTTTGCCCGATTCTGCATCTATCCTGTACCCACCATCGGCATGTGGCCCTCAGAAGGCTGGAAAGGTGTGAATGTGGCTCTCTGGGTGAAAAAGATTCCCCACCCTCTGATTTTCCCCAGTCTTTGAAACAAACGTTCTCCAAGTGTTTCTTCCCTGCCATGCTTCTGTGTCTTTATTTCGTGTCTCATGTCTCTCTCCCTTCTCCATTTGCTCTCCACCATGGTAGAATTGTTTGTACCCAGGAAAACTTGAAAGGATAACATATCCAGAGTGGAGCCCCTCAGATGGTTGGATGGCATCTTATATGCCTCCTTCTGGCAACCACTACCGCAGCCAAGCTGGTGCCAAAATTATTGCTTTACTCTCCTTTGGTCAACATCAGCAAGGCTGAGGGGGCTGGTCTTGCTGTCTGGGCAACCCAGGACCTCCACACACACTTCCCAGGCCCTTCCCTGACACTTCCCTGGGTCCCTTTGGTGCTGCTAACACAGTGGTTTGGCTTCAGACCTGGAGGTGCACTCCATTGTCACTTTAGACAGACAGATGCCAACAACAGCATGATCAGAACCCCAGAGAGTCCTCCTTTGAAGAAGGCATGGAAACCCTGTAGGGTACACCAGTACAACTGGAGACTTGGAAACTCTTTTCAGCCCAAGGGCCAAACAGAAGCATAGCATGGGGGGAGAACCAGAAGGGCCATGGCCTTGAGTGCGGATTTTTGAGAGGACATGAAGCACACACACACACACACACACACCCTGCAGGCAGCCCAAGTGTGGTGTGGCCCAGCGCTCTGCTCCAAGGCATTGGAGGAACCAACCCCATGGACAGGAGCCCCAGGCCAGGCTGTGCTGGGGGTGCTGGTGTGGGGGCTCCAAGTGTCATGGTGGCTGGCCAGACTCCCCCCTGTGTGGGCGGGCAGGTGATGCAGCATGATCCTGCTTGGCTCTGGTGCAGGGGGTCACTCTGGCGATGTGGGCAGTGAGGGTTCGGGTGCCACAGCTGGCTCCTTCACCCTCCATGCCCTGCCCCCCAGGTGCATCCCTTGGTGCGGTTGCCCACCATGGGCACTAAAAATTCATGCTTTGCCACTGGGGCCACATGCCATTAATGAGTGGGGCCAGAGGCAACAGTGTGTAGAGCAATTAATGTTAATTTAACCTTTGTATGTTAGACTAGTTTCTACACACACTCACACAGTCCCTTCCATCCTCCAAGAAAGCCAGAATTGCTACCAGAGTTCAAGGAAACATATCAGCCAAGCAAGAACAATACACATATGAAGCAAGGTCAGTAAAAGGTGTGGGCTGGTAAGAATGCTGAAAGCCATGTAGAGAGGTCTGTAGGGCTGCATTTGATCCCAGGGCATGAGGTTCCTGATCTCAAAGCTCCGAGACAGCCTGAAGTACATAGTCCAGCTTTCCCCAACCTGGTGCCCTCCAGATGATGTTGGAATCCATCTCCCATCAGCTCCAGCCAGCATGGCCAAGGAATTGGAGGGCACCAGATTGGGTTGAGTATCTCCTAGTATCATGGGCATCTTGCCTGCTCTCCCACCTCCATCACCTTTCCAACCATGTCCCGAGTCCTGCTTCAACCCTTCGCTACAGCCCCCATGTGTGACTTCAAGAGCAGGGGCAGAAGCAGCCCCAATGTGAAGGAACGTTTTGCCTCTGAGTCCCAGTTGCTGGGAATCACAAGTGGGGAGAGTGCTTGCAGGCTTCCTGTAGGAGTTCAGCCAGCCACTATAAGTGCAGAGGGTTGGACTAAATGCACCTTCTGTTCTTAAACATGAGTATTTGACACAAAGCCTTCATTTGGCCTTTCAGTAGCATCCTTTAAGAATGTGGTAATTCAGGGAGGGCTGCAGTCAAAACAATAAAAAAGGGAAGGAACCACATGCAGGAGTTTAGGTAGGATAAGGCTATCAGTGGCTCCTGTCAGAGGCAGTACTGTATGCTGAAAGTCACAAATGAGGAGGGTCCTGTTGTGGCCAAGTCCTGCTTGCAGGTGTCCCATAGGCATCCAACGGGCTACTCTGAGAACAGAAAGCTGGACTAGGTGGGCCTTCAGCCTAATAAAGCTACGGAGCTCTTCTTGTGTCCTTAAGACCCAATGGAGTCTTTCTCTCCACTTCCTGGTCCTTCCCACCTCCATAGTTTCAGCTTTTTCTCTCAGCTGGCCCCCTTAGATACATTTCTGGCAATCAATCCATGGCTAAGACATCACTGTATTCTGTTGCCATTGAGGGATCTGGAGGTGCTGCTGCTGCTGCTTATGCAGAATATCGAAAATAATAGTTTCAACAAGGAGATATTTTTAGAGCAGAGATTCAAAGCAGCTGCCAGCCTGACACAATAGACAGCTAATGACTTTGCTGAGACCTCGTTGTCTTTCTTTAATGTGCCACCTCTCAGCCTGCCCTTTTGTTCTGCTCAAGGAGGGAGCAGCCCATTATGACTTCAATGGCGTGGTTGTGGTCCAAAGCATTGTGCATGGACCAATCAAGAAAGGGTTGCATCTGTCATCTGTTTGCCAAGTAGCTCACTGCACAATGGAGCATGATGCAATTAGGACTTTTACACATGTTAAGTTCGGGTTCAATAATAATAATAATAATAATAGGGGGAAAAACAATTTAGGAAATTTAACAGAAGCTTCTGTAGGTTTGCAGACAAGACACCAGGGGCAGTTGTGAGCTCCTTTCTGGAGAAAATTGGACAAGAAGATGAGAATTAGGGGAAGAATAGCATGTCCTGTTGCAGCATGGGCTGAGTGATTCTGAGCATGTGCAAATTGCCTCTCCTTTCTCACTTTTCTATGGATCTGGAGGCAAAGCGCCATTAAGCAGTGTTTTTCTTCTAGAAAAAAAGGTGCCGGTACTCATTATGAAGTTGTTACAGTCAGTGCCACACTTTTAAACCACTGCTTTTCTTCTGAGTACCCTTGAGTACCCCCAGGGGGGAAAGCGCTGCTTTTAAGTGGGGGGGGGGTTGCATTTGACAGTAAGTTCAGAAAAGGACAAAACACTTCCAAGCATTTGCAAAAGTGCACAATTCCCATATTAAGAACGCATTGCAATTTTGTGTTTTATAATTCACCTTATAGTAAATAGATTATAATAATAGCACTTTAGCACACTTCCCCCTGCCTTCTCTCTCTCTCTTTCTCTTTCTCTCTCTCTCTTTTACATTTATCAGTTCTGGCAACTGGCCCAAATGTTAAATCTGGGCAGGCCAATGAAATTCAAACCAGCTGGTGAGCCTGCTCAGGAAGGATGTTGACAACCCAGAAAACATTCAGGGAGCAGCTTGGAGGATTATCAAGTCTATGAAAGGCAAGTCATAAGAGGATGACTACAGAAATAGAGTGTATTCAGCCTAAAGAAAAGAAGTGGGGAGGATATGTTGATAGGATATGGGAAGAGCAGGAAGGACAGCCATCCACCATGGACAGAAGGAGGAATGTATTCAAATGACAGGAAATTCCATATTTCCATATTCAGTTTAATGTTATGGAAGTCTCCAAAGGACTGACATTAGGGGCGGGAGGACCACAACCTGTTCTGGGCAACCTTTCAGGAGTCATCTGCCAGTGATGGGCCATAGGCAAAAAACGGGTGGAGCAAGGAATGCAAATTTTACCTTTGTGCTGTAGACTGGGGGTAAAATCTCCCATGGGCCCTGGGGGACAACTTTGTTGTGGGACACTAGAGACACAGGGAGTGGTCCCAAAAGGCATAGGGTGTTACTGTTACAGTTATTATTTAATTATTTTGCTGCCCACCCTTCATCCTATGGTCCCTGGGCAGATTAAAGCATTAAAACACAATATTGAAAACCGTTTGAAATAAGGTGGAAGAAAAAGCTTGGATAGCTCTTGAAACATCCGCTGGGGCTTGAGGGGAATTCTTGCAGCACAAGGGAAGGGCCAAAGCTCAATGGCTAACCAGCGGCTTTTGTGCTCAAAGTGTCCCAGCTTCAATCTCCAGGAAAGGCTGGAGAGGGTTCTGCCAGAACCCTGGAGAACCACGGTTAATCAGTGCCAAGAATTCTAAGTGAGGTGGGCTACAGGGCTGACTCAGTCTCAAGCAGCTTCCCATATGTTGTGTGTGTGTGTGTGTGTGTGTGTGTGTACACATATACACCTGTATGGCCAGTTATTATGCACCTTAACTATTTAATTTGCATTCCACTGTGTGTGTGTGTAAGAATGCCAGACTAGATCCAGCTTCAAATCCCCACTCAGCCATGAAGCTCATTGTCTCCTAGGCTAAACTACCTCACAGGGCTGTTGTGACGGTAAAATGGAGGAGGGAAAACTATGTGTGACACCTTGAACTCCTCAGAGAAAAGCTAGGACATGAGAGAGGGGGAGAGGGAGAAAGGGAGAGCGGGGGGAGAGGAAGAAAGGGAGAGCGGGGGAAGAGGGAGAGAGGGAGGGAGGGAGGGAGAGAGAGAATCCTGCAAAAAATACTCTCTGGAGTGCACAAGAAAGGGAGCATATACCTCCCTCCCTCTCCCCCCGCCCATAAAAATGTCAATGTTTTTGCTTTGCCAATGGTTTTCTCCAGGCAACTGAGCTGCAGAACAGCATCCTACGTGTCCCCCTGATAGTATTGCAAATCAATTACCTTTCAGGCCATAAACTTTGTTTAAAGAGACAGATTACATACAGAGTCCTCTCTTCCTTCTGCTTTGTCTTTAAACGAAACAGCCATTTGTATTGAAGGGCAAGCTCTTTCCACACAGCATTTTCTTTCTGTACTTAAGAGGAAATACAGGTGGGGGAAAACTGGAAGTAGGGATCAAATGGGCCCATAAAGAAGGGTTTTTAAAACACAACGTCAATGTCTCAAAGGGGCGGGGAGAACCTCCACCTGTTTCAGGTCTTTTTAATGAACTTAATCCTGTGATGTACTGTATGAATTTGTTAAAGGTATGAGGCATTCATTAGGGCTGTGCATTGGTTTGGCTGAGTCCCCAACCAAAGAGGGGAGATCCAGGGGGATCCAGGTGTTGCTTGTGTTGGGTTGGAACAGCCCTGGATCCCTGTGGGTCAGGATTGGTGACCAGAGCAATCTGGAGCTGTCAGGAGCTAACACATCAAGCAGGAAGGAGAGGCTGACACTGGGCAGGGAAAATAAGATAAATGGAGAGAAAGCCAGGAGTAGGGTAGACCTACCTGACTGGCTACATATTCTCAGGAGAAGGTGGAAGTTCAGCATCTCCTTCCTCCCATTCAATAAAACCTCCAAAACAGAACCACGCAGGATGAAACCTTCCATTTATAAGCTGCTAAGCAAAGGATCCCATCCTGTGCAGTAAAGTTTGCTGCTCCTTCGCTGGGGGGGGGGGACTTCGCTGCATGGAAATGCTCAGGAACAAGCAGCACTTTGCAGGATTGAACCACCCTGGTCTCAGTTGGGAGGAAGGGAATGAGGAGGCACAACATTTCCTCCTTCCCCCTTCTGGAAATACTCTTCATTAGCCCTGTCCTTCAAATTCAATAAAATTAGGCAATTTGTTCATTAATTCCAATTGGCTGCAGCGGATATTAAATACTGTGCAGTTTAAAGCGACTAGAAACATAAGAATGGACTCCTTTGGAAATGAAACACTGTCCAGGCCCGTAGAAATATTATTCAAACTTTTACTGGCAGCACTTTCTTCAAAACAGAATTAACACATAAAAAATAATAAATATTTTTTTTAAAAAAAAATCCATACAATACCTTGTGCGGTCCAGCACTGGCTCAGCATCTTACAAAATATGAAATAATCCAAACAGACCTATAAGCAAAGATTTTTTTCTCTTTCCAACTGGCTCCAAGCTTCCAGGCTATTAGCCCCACCCTCCAGGAAAGCCAACTGTATTTTTCCATGTATAAGACTAGATTTTTTTCCTTAAAAATAATGTCAAAAATTAGGGGGCATCTTATACATGGATACATCCCTGTAGCATTCAGAGAGACAACTCCATTTACATCTTCACTGCATTGAGTTTGGGAAGAGAGACTCAAAAGCAACTCCCTTCAAAATTGAGATTGCAACCCAATGCTTCTCACATGATCCCAGGTTACAACCCTCACATATTAGCTACCAGAGAACAACAATCCTTAGTTAGTTAATTAATTAATTAATTAATTAATTAATCCTTAACTCTGCAAGGAGCTCAGAGTCCTTTAGAAAAACTCTTGTGGAAAAACCTATGTTAGCAATGCACATTTAGCCATTTCCCAGCCATTATACTTCCATCCATTATACTTAACATTGCCCCACTCTGAGCACGATGAATGTTGGATACTTCCCTATGATTTTCTTTCTTTCTTTCTTTCTTTCTTTCTTTCTTTCTTTCTTTCTTTCTCTCTCTCTCTCTCTCTCTCTCTCTCACACACACACACACACACACACACGGGCTGAAACTGTGACCTTTTGCATGGCAAGTGTCTGCCCTACCACTGAGGTACAAGTCCTTCCCCCCCTCCTCTTCATTTGTTTAGGAATGGGGTTACGAAGCTCCTCTGTGTGACCCAGCCTGATGGGTCTGCAGCAGAACAAAGGTTTTGAATGAGTGGCCTAAATACACCTACTCAACAAATTGAAACACAATGGCTTGATCAGAGTATGTCAGAAATGTGCTATTTGTCTGCAGCTATCATAGCTGCAGGAGGGTAACCCAACAGGCTCTCGTTTTCCTTGGCAAGCCTCAACAGTTTCCCAATCATTTGCCTGGTTCTATTTTCTCCCCATGAAGAATTTGCCAGCCATCCCCAGTGATTGGCTCCCCAGTGGTTACAAGGAAATTTTTCATTCCCTGTGGAAGGTTCTGCATTGGCCAGTTGGCATAGTTTCCCTCCCTATCACTTCACTAAGCAATTGCAAAATCTCTGGTGTAAGACAGAAAAGTCCCAGGGTCAGAATTACAGAGGATTTGGGTGCTTTTACTTTCAGGAGAAGCACTCCTGGGTTTTTCATCAGCTTCTGTCCTGCCACCCAAATTGTGCCTGCTGTGAAGTAAGGAGGTGGATTTGCAAGGTCAGCAGAGGTGAGCATCATCTGTGGGTTGTCCAAGGGAAATGAAAAGGAAGTAAATAAGATTAGCAAAATCTGTCAGGGCTTCTTTCAATTCCATTGCAATATTCCTGAAACAATAAAATGGGTAGAAGCTGGAGATGGAAGAGAAATCTGATTTGGTTTGCATTAAAGCTGAATCTATCAAATTTACACTTTCCAAAACAATCTGAGAACTGCAGTGCAGCTACCCTTGGAAATTTTCACTTATCTGAATTTTGCAACCAATCAGTGCTTCCAAAAACTGCATACATTAGAGGAAGGTGTACATAAAAACGAATGTATTGTGAAAATAACCAACAAAATGCATTATATTAGGAGAAATTGCTTGCAAAAATGTGCACATTAGTCATACCTGCATAAAAACATGTAAGGATAAATTTGCACTAAAATGCTGTTTAATTTCCATGAGCATATTATTATTATTATTATTATTATATCTTAATCTTTAAAATTGTATTTTAATCTTGTTTTTATTATTGGTTGTTAGCCACCCTGAGCCCGGTCTTGGCTGGGGAGGGTGAAGTATAAATAATTTATTATTATTATTATTATTATTATTATTATTATTATTATTATTAAACTAGTATTGAATTTTGGGGAATAGAATTTAAGATAGGATTTAAGAAAGAAACTAAGAGAACCTATATTGACAATTCTTCCATACCTAGTAAGAGGGGGTTGAATATAATGTGATGATACACACATTCATGCACATCCATTCAGAGCTAAGGAAGTACAGCTTAGCTCTATTGCAGGAATAGGGGGCCCCTTTTTAGTCAAAGGGTCACATTCCTTCATGGGAAATCTTCTGGGAGCAACATATTAGTGGTGGACTGGGCCAGAGGAAAATAATGGATGGGCCAAAGGAAGTTACTCTTACCATTATATAAGTAGCCCAAATTGCATCCTTCCAAAAGACAGGTTTCTACACTACTCCATTCAGGCAAGCAAGAGGCATTACCATATCTCAAAGACACATTCTAGCCAAGCAACATCAACTGAGAGGATATGCAGAAGTCTGGTGAGGGGCATGGCTTAAGAATGGAGATAGCTTAGGAGAAGGCATGACCTGAGTAAAGTCCCAAGGGCCAGAATTCTCCACTCCTGCTCTACTAAAATTATAATCACCACACACTGTTTCCCCCCCTAAAGTGCCTTTTTACCAACTTTTGCTAGTGGTAGGATTTCTGCTTTCCATGTGGGAGCTGCTTGATTCAATATCCAGAATTTCAAGATTGTTCTTGGCATCTATCTATCTCAAGAGACAATGGAGTGTGCCTCGGTGGTGGTGGTGGTGGGGGGTGAAGTCAAACCACTGAGTTAGCAACATTGAGGTTGAATGCTGACAGGAGAAAAGTACCGTTCTTGGGGGACAGGGGGCGGGCAGGTGTGGAGGACTCCCTGGTCCTGAATGGGGTACCTGTGCCCCTGAAGGATCGGGTGCACAGCCTAGGAGTCATTCTGGACTCACAGCTGTCCATGGAGGTGCAGGTCAATTCTGTGTCCAGGGCAGCTGTTTATCAGCTCCAACTGTTACACAGACTGAGACCCTGTCTGCCTGCGGACTGTCTCGCCAGAGTGGTGCATGCTCTGGTTATCTCCCGCTTGGACTACTGCAATGCGTTCTACATTGGGCTACCTATGAAGGTGACCCAGAAACAACAACTAATCCAGAATGTGGCAGCTAGACTGGTGACTGGGGGTGGCCACCAAGATCATATAACACCTGAAAGATCTACATTGGCTCCCAGTACGTTTCTGATCACAATTCAAAGTGTTGGTGTTGACCTTTAAAGCCCTAAACGGCCTTGGCCCAGTACACCTGAAGGAGCATCTCCACGCCCATCGTTCTGCCCAGACACTGAGGTCCAGCGTCGAGGGCCTTTTGGCGGTTCCCTCACTGCAATTAGTCAAGTTACAGGGAACCAGGCAGAGGGCCTTCTCGGTAGTGGCACCCGCCCTGTGGAACGCCCTCCCACCAGATGTCAAGGAAATAAACAACTTACCTGACATTTAGAAGACATCTGAAGGCTCAGGGAAGTTTTTAATGTGTGGCGTTTTAATGTATTTTTAATCTTTGTTGGAAGCTGCCCAGAGTGGCTGGGGAAACGCAGCCAGATGGGCAAGGTACAAATAATAAATTGTTATTATTATAACACCAAAGTGACCTTCCCAAAGTGCAAGCCCTAGGCAGTGTGTATGGAGTTCCTCAGCTGCCCCGATGAGAAGACCTCCCCCCTCAATGCCTTGCTGATGTGGTTCAGACACAGGCTGCCACCGGGCCCAGCACTGGTGGCAGCAACAAGCAGCTTGGGCTCTCCCCGCAATACCCATTGCCACCCACCACCGCACTTACCTGACCTGGGGTTCTGGATTGCAGGCTCTACTGGTCAAAACAGGAGCTTCAGTGATCACCCTCTCCTGCTGGAAACAAACCAGGACTGCTTCAAGAAAACACACATGGCAAAAAGGAGTGCTAGGCCTTGAAGGGCCACCCCTTACCCGCTTGTGTTTGGCCAAGCAGATAGCCAGCCGATCAGGATCTAATAGGAATTCTAAGGTCTCATATATACTGCATATAAATCATATGTTCATATATTTACAAGGCAAACACATATGTAAGTATATAAACCACGTGTCTGAAATAGTACAGGAGAGCTATCCTGAAACCATTTTGACTCTCCCAAATTGACCTCAAATATTTCTCTGCAAGAGGAAGGAAGTAGAAAAGCCTCTCCATTGTCTTTTGCTTATCTGTCTTAAAGGGCATATTTGTATATGAACAGGGTGAGCCTGTGACCTGGATTCAGGAATTAAAGCATTTACCATCACAAAAGAATGGCCAGGCTGTCGCTGCCCAGGTAGAGCAATTACTGGCCATTATCAGGTATCCTGACAAACAGGATTTTTGTTGGAGACCTCCTCCTTCTGTGATGTATGTATGATGTTTTTTGGGGAATGGGTCTCTGGCTACAGGGTGTACAATTTCAAAAGTCTATATAAGGGCTTGTGCACCTTTGTTCTGGGTCCCCTCTGCCTCCTGCGTGTGGTAGTGAGCACCCTGTTGCAACAGTTAATAAAGATCAGGCTTACTAGCTGCCTTGCTTCTCAATATTCTCTGGTTGGCCTCTGTTATTTTCTCCTTCCAAGATAGGGGACCTACTTAAGAACTCTATATGGGCTCTTGGATACCCCATAAAGGAAAAGGAAGAGTTTTTTACCTTATAACGTATATGTATATGTATATGTATAATGTTGTTGTTTAGTCGTTTAGTCGTGTCCGACTCTTCGTGACCCCATGGACCAGAGCACGCCAGGCACTTCTGTCTTCCACTGCCTCCCGCAGTTTGGTCAGACTCATGTTTGTAGCTTTGATGTATATGTATATGTATATGTATATGTATATGTATATGTATATGTATATGTATATGTATATGTATATGTATATCTGTATCTGTATCTATATCTATATCTATATCTATATCTATATCTATATCTATATCTATATCTATATCTATATCTATATCTATATCTATATCTATATCCTCTTGTTGTGCCCCACCCCCACACATCTGATGATGGCCAGCTATAGGACAGGCTCAATAGCATGTGCAGTGGTACCTCTGGTTGCGAACAGGATCCGTTCTGGAGCCCCGTTCACAACATGAAAGGAACGCAACCCACATCTGTGTATGCGCAGGTCGCTATTCGCCGCTTCTGCGAATGTTCCTCCATTCTTTTGTCATTTTCCCTCCTGCTCATTTCGGCCTTATTTCCAGCTTGTTAACATTCTTTGCACTGAAGAAGGGTTTCAGAACTGAAGAAAAATGGAGTTTACTTCCAGGGATGAATAGAGAGCTTCCTCCAGCCTCCTGTTTGGTGTCCATGAGCCCTCTGGCTATGTAAGGAATTAAAACCCTTTGACAACTCTGCTTTTTTTTCCTTCACCAAACTCATGCCTAACAATAGCCTTGCTGCAACTTCTCTTTTGAGATGAATTGGACAATTGCCTCCATAATTGAACACTTTCCATCTTATTTCTCCCCCGTAAAGCAGCAAGGACCAGGGACTCTCCATCCAATGACAAACAAGGGGAAATAGAACCACAGATGGACCCCCCAATCAGCAGAGCAAATGAACAGGAAAAAAATGTGCGCTCTGCTGGAAAATGAAATTACTGATTTTGTGTAATTAGTCCTTAATTATTTATCATTATTGTGCCTAATTACCGCCACTCACAAGCTAACAGGTTATAAAACTCCTGGGCTGTGTTTATTAAATGTTAAGGGATCATTAGCAAGTTAGTGTCATTGCCGGAACACTAATGAAATATCCGCGAAAATGCGGATGGCCAGAGGCAAGTTGCACAGTAGGATCCGGTACCAGAGAAAGCGGATGGGATCTTAAGACAACTTTTAACTACTGGTATGGTTTGTGGACTGCCAAGAACTTGCAGAGGGAGAGCAGAGCCAGCCCAATGAATTTTTGCTGCCTGAAGCAAACACTGGAACCTGCCTAAGACCAAATGAGAACATTGGTCCATCTAGCTCTGTGTTGTGTACACTGGCTGGCAACAGCTGAGGTTTCTGACAAGGGGCATTGCCAGTCCTACCTGGAAATGCAAGGTATTGAGCCTGAGGCCTTATTCATGCAAATTCTCTTGGTTGCAAGGAAAAATAGGTATAAAAAAGAGAATTCTTGGATGCCAAGATCCACGTTTGGTGCAAATACTCTTTGGTGAGAGAACCCCAGCAGAGATTTTAAATCAGAAAATATGCAACAAAGTAATGCATGAAAATATAGGCCGTTAGACCTTTAAGATATACCCATGTGGGTTCTAAAACTTCCTTCTTCTCGTATAGAAAAAGACCACATGTTTGGTAAGCTAACATTGTTTTACTTACAAACTTTCCAAAGGTCAGTTTCATGTGTCTTTCCATACAGCATTCAGAAAAAGTTGCACATGCAGTAAAACATGGCTTGGTTACAGTGGTAAAAGTTCCTAAATTATTGGTATAGAAACTCAAGAGTAATAATAATAATAATAATTTATTATTTATACCCCGCCCATCTGGCTGAGTTTCCCCAGCCACTCTTATAAGAGCCACGCAGTCTGAGCTGCAGCAACCAGCTCAGACCTCCTCACACGTATCTTGCTCTATAGTCTTAACCTCTTCATGCATTAATTAGACTTAAGCATGTTGGTTATATGATGCTGGTTATTCTACAAAGCTGGTGCTCTGCTACTGAGCTACAGCCCTTCTGTTAGGCTCCCACCCTAAAACATAACAGGGACTCTTTTTTTCATTTAAGGAAGGAAGATGTATTTATTCAGACTAATTGCAGTACATGCTCAGCAGCAAGTACAAGGTCTGGAAGTCAAGATTTCAAAGTACATTAGCAAAGTAAGAGATTCATAACCAGATGGAAGCTATGAAGATGCCCCTCCTGCCAAGCATTTAAAGACAAGGTGTGGTGAACTCATGGGACTCTCTTGTCCTATAAGTCTTCTGTGAGTACACTTCATCTTGGCAGATGCATCTGATCACACCTACTAAGGCATTGCCTGGTTCTCAGTGACATGACTGTACTGTCCCTTTGCCTCCAGCATTGCCACTGCCACCTCCTGTTCAGCTCCTCCACCCTCCCTAATAAGTCCTCCACCCTGATTAGGTTTTGTGTTCTGCCAGAGGGGTGGAGTGGAGAGCCAGAGAGCTCTGACACAAGGAGAGGGCCTCTATCCTCCATCCTTGGATGCCAGCCTCCCACTACCACACCATCTGTTCCTTATCCCTTCTCTTCTTAGTCTGTCTGGGGTTGCCTAGAGGCCTTCCCTAAAAGAATACAGGAAGCTAATAGATATAATTGGTCCAACTAGCTCAGTCTTCTCTACACTGAATGGCAGCAGCACTCCAAGGGTTTTAAAAGGAGGGGTTTTAAAAGGAGAAGGCATTTCCAACCTTGCTTGGAAGTGCCATGGATTGAACCTGAGACCTTCTATATGCAAAGCAGATGTTCTATCACTAAGCTACAGCCATTCCCCTGCAAATGACATGCTACCCCTTTTCACATAAAGAAGCCATCTAGATTGGCAGTTGGATCTACCTCAGCATTGTGATGAGACATCATTTCCCACCATACCTGAGGGCAGCAGATAAGCTTAGGGGGTGTAGGCCAGGCCACATGGCTCACACAGCTTTGTCTTCTCATGCCTTGTCACCACTCTGCCTGGTGCTAGCTCACAACGGCTGCAGGAGTTGAGACGGTGTGAATGAAGTGAGCAGAGAAAAACATGGTTGCATGCACAATCCCTTCTAGATTGAATGTAGGAAATGTTCCCATATGATAACTGAAAATAACGCAGTGTGATGCCACTCACACATCACTTTCAACCACAGGCATGCTGAAATGGTTGTTTCCATTCCGCAAGTCGATAGAAACTCCTCTGAGTAACGCAGTTGAATACTGCCTATGCTCTTCTCATACTGTCCTGAATAAAAGGGAACTAGAATATCCTTTAAGGCAGAGCCATAACTACTGGGGGCTAGCTGGGTTTTTGGTCCTGGGTGAAGCCTCCAGAGGTGCACCATTGAGAAGTGCTGCTGGTCTCCTCCCACCCCTTGGGAGGAAATGGCAGGGGCTGCCCTCAGGGGTCTCCTGGGGTCTGTAGGACCCCAACATTTGGGGATGCTTTTTTTCTTTTAGTTTAGAGGAAATGCAAGTAAGCAACATCCTTACAGAAGTGTATGGAGTGAGTGTATAGAGAAATCACTTTCTCCTTCAAAAAACCCTAGAATTAATGGAAAACCATGAATTTTGGAAGATTCAGAAGAAGAAAAAATTACTTCCTCACACAGAACACCGTTAAACTATGAAATTCACTTCCACAGGAGGCAGTGATGGCCACTGGCTTGGGTAGCTTTAGGAGAGGATAAGGCTATCAATGCCTGCTAGCCACAATGGCTACATTCTACCTCTGCTATCAGAAGCAATACACCTCTGACTACCTTTGCTGGAAATTAAAAGCAGGGAGAATGTTGTTGCACTTGGGTCCTGGTTTGTGGGCTCCCCATTGTGGCATCTGACTGGCCACTGTGAGAACAGGATTCTAGATCGGATGAGCCAATGGCCTGACTCAGCCTCTGGGCTCTTCTTTTGTTCGTATGACAAGGGATTACTTCTTTATGGGGTTTTTTCCCTTCTAAAATGAAATGCTGTTTCTGGAGCAGAAAGTTACTCTGCCCTCTGCTGTTGTGTGTCATCTGGGATCCCAGTGACACCATCTGCTGATTTTGGAAGAGCCCGAGGCAGTTAGATCTTGTCCTGGAAATCTTCTTCAAGTCATTTGCTCCCTGGGCATGGATGGAAGCGGATGCCAAGGGATTTGGTTGCTGGTGCCAAAGATACACCTCTGTTCCATCCACCAGCTGCCACTTCCTAAATTATGAATAGATGGATATTTCATCTGAGCATTAAAGGGCTATGAAAATGTCATCTCTCTGTGTGTGTATGGATAAACCCATCACTTCCGGGGGAGGGAATCTTTAAATGAGTCAACAGGGAAAGCCATATTTGATTCAGCCAGAGAATGTGATGGCAGATGAACAGGTACATTTCCTCCCCACCCCTGGTGTTCTGCTTCGGGAATGATGGGGGTGATGTGCAGATGAGGCAATGGGGGTGGCGGGGAGAGCTCATTAGGGAAAATACCATAGGAAGGAAAGAGAAACTCTTGTTCAGCCATATATAACTCTCCCTTTGATATATAGTCTGGAAAAGCAAAGGGGGAATGATTGTCTGGAAAAGCAAAGGGGGAATGAGGCCACAAATTTCAAGGAATTCGCGAGTCCAACTCCACTGATAAAAATATAAGTTCAGAGTGACTCCATCAAGCATCCTCCTCGGGGGATTCTGCCATCAAGTCAGCTCTCTGAGTGGCAGGAGCTGCCCTGCCCTCGTGGCATTATCACCTGTTATACTCCTGAATCAGACCTGGGGGAAGTGTGCTTCAGAGTTTTGACAAAGTTCACCATGATATTCATGTGGAGAAACTGGTGAAATGTGTACTGGATGAGGTAACTGTTATGTGGATTTGTAGCTGGTTGACTGACTGAACCCAAAGTGTGCTCACTAATGGTTGCTCATTATCCTGGAAAAATGTAATATGGGGTTCTGTCTTGGCCTGTTGTTGTTCAACAGCTTTCTAAAGGTGCTGGACTCTCCTTCCTTGGAGGTTTTTAAACAGAGGTTGGATTGTCATCTGTCATGGATGCCTTAGCTGAGATTCCTGCATTGCAGGGGGTTGAAATAGATGACCCTTGGGGTCCCTTCCAACTCTATAACTTGGATGAAGTAATTGAGAAGATGCTCATCCAGATAACAGCAAATTGGGAGAGGTAGAAGACAGAATCAGGATTCAAGATGACTGTAACAGATTGGATAACTAGGTATAAACCAACAAAATGAATTTAAATAGGGACAAATGTAAGGTTCTACACGTAGGCAGGAATAACTACCTGTACAAATTTAAGATGGAGGACACTTGGCTTGACAGCAGTACTTGTGGAAAGGATCTAGTGTTCCGGCAATGACATAAGAAGAGGAAGAAGATAAGAAAAGTTTGGATTTGATATCCCACTTTATCACTACCCTAAGGAGTCTCAAAGCAGCTAAACATCTCCTTTCCCTTCCTCCCCCACAACAAACACTCTGTGAGGTGAGTGAAGTGTGACTGGCCCAAGGTCACCCAGCAGCTGCATGTGGAGGAGTGGGGACGGGAACCCAGTTCACCAGATTACAAGTCCACCGCTCTTAACCACTACAGCACACTGGCTCTCACAAGCTTAACATGAGTCAACAGTGTGATGCAGCAGCAAAAAAAAAAAAAAAAAGCTAATGCTATTCTAGGCTGCATCAACAGAAGTTTTGTTTCCTGGTCAAAGGAAGTCATAGTACTACTCTATTCTGCTTTTATCAGATCACATCTGGAGTACTGTGTCCAGTACTGGGTGCCACATTTTAAGAAAGATATTGACAAGCTGGAACATGTTCAGAGGAAGGTGATCAAAATGATCAAGGGTCTGGACTTCCGGAGGCGGCGCGAACGGCAATGGCGGTCCTCCTTGCGCTGTGAGGGGGAAGCTCCACGGAAACGGGTCATCCGCTACGGCGAAGCGGAGACCCACATCGGAAACCCACAGGCAGTAAAAGCCTGTGGTCGTGGGACTCGGCGGGCACCAGAAGAGCCCCCCGAAACGAAGAAGGGACCCCGTAAGGGGTCTCGGAACGTGGAAGGGCTGGCGCGGTGCTGTGAGTCGATCGCTATTTCTATGGAGTGAAGCCACATAGCTGCTGTCGGTGAGCGCTGACCTTTTTTCCTGGGGACATTCGATTGGAAAAGTAACAACCCGTGAGTAAGAAAGGACAGTAAGAATTGGAGACTAAATTATTATAAATTTGGCTAAAAGCGGGAGATGCAACCAGGAAGTCCGTCTTCCGCTTCTGCTTAAGATCTAAAGCAAAGGACTTTGATCTTTGGAGCCTTTGAAGAGGCGTTAAAAAGCAAGCAATCTGCGCTTCTATTGGAGCTGTTTTCATGCTAAACTAGGATTTAACCTTTTTAAGTGATTTATTTTAAATATGGACTGTGTTTTATCTCTTCTTTTGGAACTACAATTTCACTGAGAGACCCAGGCAACTGGACTGCCTGATTAACAGAACTGTCAGACTGCAGATTTTGATACTCTGTTATTAGGGTTTGCTACAAGCTGAGTGTTATTGGAACTGCTACATTGAAAAACCTGTTCTGGCACTTGTTAGAGACATTGTTGCGCTTTTAAGACCAACTCTGTTAACTACGAAAACTGAAGGTTCTTTGGAAATTAACGGCTGTTTGGACATTGCTGTAGAAATATTGAAGCTTTGGATTAATTGGAGTTATAAATCATTTATTTTAACAATCTGGCTTTTTCCCTCAAGATATATTTGAACTCCCTCTAGAGGACTTTGGATTTATACTTGTACGTGACTTTGCTTTCTCTTTCCTTTCCTCCTATTTGGCTGTCTACCCTCTGGGCTGGTGGATTCCCATGGGAACATACTCAGCTTGACCTTGACTTATAGACGAACTGGAATGAGTGGCGCTGGGAAAACAAGAGCGGCTAAAGCAAAAGCTAAGCAAACAACTTTGACTTTAACTTCACAGCCGCGTAGATCATCTGTCCCTGCTGTGTTGTTGGCAGAGGAAGAAGGAACTGAGCAACCTTTGCTGGAAGTTATGGCTGCAGGAGGATCCAGCTCAGTACTAGATACAATTTTTGAAAAATTGGAAGTTTTGGATAAAAAAGCGGATGAGCAAATGGCTAAGATTGACCAAAATACAGCCAGTGTTAATAAATTAACTGAACAAGTTGCTCTGAATACACAATCAATTGGGAAACTATTTGAAGCCACTACAGAAAATCGTAAATTGGCTGAGGAAGCCAATCAAAAAGTTGAAGAATTAGAGAAGGAGGTAAAACCATTGCACAAGCAGATTGGTGAACAGCAGGCTTATCTGTCTATGATAGAACTACGGAGTCGGGAAAACAATCTGAGATTAAGGTCTATATTAGAACTTGAACAAGGGAACTTAGTTGAATTCCTGACAAAAGAGTTTTCCAAGTTTTGGCCTTTGGAGGAAGAAAAGGACTTTAAAATTGTGACTGCCTTTAGACTTCGGAAAGTAACAAGGAAAGATAGGCCCAGAGACTGCCTGATTACTTTGAGATCCAAGGAGGAAAGAGATAAAATATTAGGCCTACATTACGGAAAGTCACTAGAAATTTCGGACAGAAGAGCAGAAATTTATAAAGATATCCCAAAACAACTGTTGGACCTTAGATCCACCTACATTATCAAGATTTCTGAGGAGTAATTCAATTGCTTTCACGTGGGAATTTCCTCAAGGATTATCTTTTACATTCAGAGGGAAGAAGGTGAAAATTAAAACAGCCGAGGATAAAGAAAAATTTTTGAGTGCCTACGGAGAGGACCTTCAGAAAGGGATTGATAAACCCTCAGGGCCCAGGCTATCGCTAGCACCTACACCTTTGGGATCTGAAGACCAGGAGAAAAAGATACCACCACCAAAGGAATAACAGATTCGTCCAGGATGTCTCTGCAACTTCTGAGTTGGAATATTAATGGCTGCAATTCCCCGGAAAAAAGGAAAACAATATTCCATATATTGAAAAAAGAACAATTGGACATTATTTGCTTGCAAGAAACACATGTGACTAGGCTCCACAGAAAAGTGTTAATAAATAAAAGACTAGGACAAGAATTTATTTCTTCGGACCGAGTCAAGAAAAGAGGAGTGGTGATATATGCGAAGGAGAGCCTGTCACCAAAACTTCTATTTAAAGATGAGCAGGGAAGAATTTTGGCAATTGAGATACAAAATCAAGGAGAAAAGTTTTTGATATTAGGAATCTATGCACCAAATGAGGGGAAATCGGAATTTTATAAGAAGCTGCATGAGATAATGCTGGACTATCTGGACGATGACAACATCATTATGATGGGAGATATGAATGGGGTGGCTTCAACCAACATGGATAAGTCCCATAGCCAAAAGGTGACAAAAGATGGCAGACTACCTAAAACTTTCTTTGAAATGACTGACAATACGGACATGATCAACATTTGGAGGACAAAGAACCCTCTGGGAAGAGAAGGAACATTCTTTTCTGAAGCCCAACTGGCATGGACAAGAATCGACCAAATATGGGTAACTAGAGGTCTGGCACCTAAGATAAGAAAAGTGGAAATCTGCCCAAAGACCTGCTCCGACCATAATGCCGTAAAGATGGATATGAGACTAATCCCAACCAGATCCTTCAGATGGAAGATGAATGACAATTTGTTTAGAGATCAGGAGACTATCAAAAAGGCCCAAAAAGTTTTGAAGGACTATTTCGAGATAAATTTGAACACTATGGTGGAAAAAAGAATCATCTGGGACGCAAGCAAAGCGATTATGAGGGGGTTTCTGATACAACAGAACACTATAAAGAAAAGAGCACAGAATGAGAAAAAAGATAAGATTTTGGAGAAAATTAAAGAATGTGAGAAAAAGCTAAGATCAAGACCGAAGTCACAGGAGATTTTGAGAGAAATTAAACTTTACCAAGCACAATATTCCAAATTGACAAATCAGGAAGTCGAGTGGAAAGTTAAACTAATGAAACAAAGATCATTTGAATCGGCAAACAAATGTGGAAAACTGTTAGCATGGCAGCTGAAAAAGAGACAAAAATTAAACACGATTACTAATCTAGAGATTGAAGGAAGAAATATCCAGAACCCAATGGAGATCAGAAAGTGCTTCCAGAGATACTTCAAACAATTATATACTCAAGGGCCGCAAAATGAGGTTGAGATAGAACAATTTTTGACAAAGAATGGATTACCAAAGTTGTCTCAAGAAAATAGATCAACCCTGAATTATAAAATAACACAACAAGAGATCGAAGATGCCATCCAGAATATGCAACTGGGTAAATCTCCAGGGCCAGATGGGTTTACCTCCAAATATTATAAGACATTGAAAGACTATTTGATACATCCATTGTTGGAGGTTTGCAATGAGATTATGGAGGGGAAGAAAGCACCGGAATCGTGGAAAGAAGCATTCATCACATTGATACCTAAATTAGAAACTGAAAAGACACAACTTAAGAACTACCGTCCCATCTCCCTTCTAAATGTGGATTACAAAATTTTTGCAGACATTTTAGCAAGTAGATTTTAAAAAGTTTTAAACGAAGTGATTCATAAAGATCAGGCAGGCTTTCTCCCAGGTAGACATTTGTTTGCTAACACAAGGTACATTATTGACATTTTGGAACTTTTGCAAACAAATATTAATACAAGAGCAGTGTTAATATTTATAGATGCGGAGAAGGCCTTTGATAATATTTCATGGAAGTTCATGAAGAAAAACTTGGAAGGGATGGGAGTGGGACGGGGATTTGAAAATGGGATAGATGCAATCTATTCAGAACAAAAGGCTAAATTGATAGTTAACAATGTGGTGACGGAAGAGTTTAAAATTGAAAAGGGAACACGACAAGGTTGCCCTATTTCCCCTTTGTTATTTATCTCGGTCCTGGAGGTGCTCTTGAATATGATCAGAGGGGACCAGTTGGTTGAAGGAATTCAGGTCGGAGCGAAACAGTACAAACTTAAGGCTTTTGCAGATGACCTAGTTTTGACTTTACAGGAGCCAGAATCTAGTACAAAAAGGGTATTACAATTGATTCATGAGTTTGGTCGGGTGGCGGGATTTAAGCTAAACAAACAAAAAACTAAGGTATTGGGAAAAAACTTGACATCTTCA
Source organism: Podarcis cretensis (assembly GCF_951804945.1). Lineage (NCBI taxonomy): Eukaryota > Metazoa > Chordata > Lepidosauria > Squamata > Lacertidae > Podarcis > Podarcis cretensis. The sequence continues at coordinate 5,038,224 of NC_137184.1, read as the reverse complement.
GAATCAGAAAGGTTTCAGAAAGAGACAGAGTTAAATGTGGTTTAAAAAGTTAAATACCTAGGGGTAAACATAACAGCAAAGAATCTGAGTTTATTTAAGGATAACTATGAAAAGTGTTGGTCAGAAATTAAAAGGGATTTTGAAAGTTGGTCAAGATTGAAACTTTCCTTGTTGGGCCGAATTGCTGCTATAAAGATGAATGTATTGCCAAAGATGCTGTTTCTGTTTCAGACTCTACAGATTGTGGATAAAATGGAGTGTTTCGGGAGGTGGCAAAGAGATATCTCGAAATTTGTCTGGCAGGGCAAAAAGCCCAGAATTAAGTTTAAAATACTAACTGATGCTAAAGAAAGAGGGGGGTTTGCCCTGCCAGACTTAAGGTTGTACTATGAATCAGCAGCTTTCTGCTGGTTAAAAGATTGGCTGCTTCTTGAAAACACTGATGTTTTAGACTTGGAAGGTTTTAACAATGCTTTCGGATGGCATGCATATCTGTGGTACGACAAGGTTAAAATTCACAAGACCTTTAAGAATCATATTGTTAGGAAAGCAGTGTTTAATGTCTGGACAAAATACAAAGACTTATTGGAAAATAAGACCCCAAGGCGGCTGTCACCTATGGAAGCTAAGGCTCTGAAAAGACCCAATATGGAGGTCAAATGGCCGAAATATTGGGAGATACTAGAAAAAGATGGAGATAATTGGAGGCTACAGAGTTTGGAGAAACTAAAAGATAAAGTGTGAGATTGGCTACATTATGCTCAGATTAAAGAGGCTTTTAAACTGGATAAAAAGCTAGGTTTCCAGGTGGAAAAATCGAAGTTGGAAACAGAACTGTTAGAACCTAAGACTAAGGTACTTTCAAGAATGTATAACTTGCTGTTAAAATGGAACACACAGGATGAAACGGTTAAATCAGCTATGATAAAATGGGCACAGGACATTGGGTATAATATTATGTTTGCTGACTGGGAAAAGTTATGGACCACCGGTATGAAATTTACGGCATGTAATGCCTTGAAAGAAAATATTATGAAAATGATATATAGGTGGTACATGACCCCAGTCAAGCTTGCAAAAATATACCACCTGCCTGATAATAAGTGTTGGAAATGTAAGGAAACTGAAGGAACGTTCTTTCACCTCTGGTGGACTTGCCCTAGGGTTAAGGCTTTCTGGGAAATGATATATAACGAGCTGAAAAAGGTATTTAAGTATACCTTCCCTAAGAAACCAGAGGCCTTCCTTTTGGGCATTGTTGGCCAGAGGGTGTTAAAGAAGGACCGAACATTTTTCATGTATGCTACAACAGCAGCAAGGATACTTGTCGCCAAATATTGGAAAACTCAAGATTTGCCCACGCTGGAAGAATGGCAGATGCAACTGATGGACTATATGGAACTAGCAGAAATGACTGGCAGATTCTGAGACCTGGGAGAGGAAGCAGTGGAAGAGGATTGGAAGAAATTTAAGGACTATCTACAAAAACATTGTAAATTATATGAGTGCTAAGAAGGGTGCGAGATTGAAAATAACATGGCTCCATTAAGCTAGTTGAAAAGAATATGAGAATAAGTGAATCTAAAGAGCAAAATAAACTTTGAATAATTATTATGTTTAAATTGGGTAATTAAGACTTAGCTAAAAGTATTCAAAGTTAGGGACATAATATTGGTAATCTATAGAATAAGAATGGAAACAAGGTGATAAATTGCTGATTAAAATTGTATAATTTTGGAACGCAGGAGCGAGAGATGTGAGGAAGTCCAAAAAGCGAAGAAAATATGGCTATTACAAGATGTTAATTGTATTTCTGTTTGTTTTTCTGTTTTGTTTTCTGTTTATCTTGGTTTCTTCTTTACTGTATTAAGAAAATCTTTAATAAAAATTTATATATATAAAAAAAAAAAAACGATCAAGGGTCTGGAAACCAAGCCTTATGAGGAACAGATGAGTTGGGCCTGGGGGAAAAAGGAGACTTAGTAGAGATATAATAGCTGTCTTCAGATATCTAAAGGACTGTCCCATGGAAGATGAAGCAAGCTTGTTTTCTCCTGCTCTGGAAGGTAGGACCAATGGCATCAAGTGACAAGATTCCACCTAAACATCAGGAATATCTTTCTGATGGTAAGACCTGTTCAACTGTAGAATGGTCTCCCTTGGAAGCTGGTGGACTTTCCTTCCTTGGAGGGTTTTAAGTAGAGATTGAATGGTCAACTGTTATGGATGTTTTTGTTGAGATTCCTGCATAGCAGTGGGTTCGACTAGATGACCATTGGGTTCCCTTACACCTCTACAATTCTTTGATTCTGTGATGGTAGGGATTGAGCTTTATCAAGCACTGAAGTGCCACTGACATAGTCTGTAACTTTAAGATCTGCAATTTTATTAACTTGAGCTTGAGCAGGCTTTCCCCTTCTCCCTCCCGTTCCTTTTTCCTTATGTGTCATATTGTTTTAGGGCAGTTAGGGCAGGGACTCCTTAGTTCTAATTTTTGTAAGCCACTCTGAGAGTCTTTTTGTCTAAAGTCTGGGGTATAAATAAACACCTCCCTAGGCTAGAAAATGGAGCATGTTTTGGCCAAAACAGAGCCACTGATCCCATGAAGCATTAGGAGACAGGAGGCAGTTTATTAAGAGGCAGGAGGCAGTCTAAATGCCAAAGAGGATGTACATTTTGGCAGCTGCTGTGTGACTTGCCTGCCAGCAAGCAAATTTGCAGGGGGTTCTACTCTGTAATCCAAAATAGCTCCCTTTGCACATGTTATGCATAATGTGCACTCTCTCACTTTGCCAGTTTCCTGATCTTATGGCAGGTTTCATGTACTTTAGAGTTTAGCGCAGCCTGCTTGTGCTAAAGTACTGACTGCTGGGTTTAATTTGGACCCAGTTTGGATGAACTGGTGCAACTGGTACAAAAAGCCTCCATTTCAGCTTGTTCCTTGTGGGAGAAACATCAGAACCTTGATTCCAGTCTGAACTGCACCTTGTCCTATACCTCAATTGAGCATTGCCACACTGCAAAGTAATCTCTCCTGATTTCAAGAGGCCATTTGCACACATTTATAACTTAAACTTATCTATCTATCTATCTATCTATCTATCTATCTATCTATCTATCATCTATCATCTATCATCTATCATCTATCATTTCTCTATCTCTCTATACAGTGGTACCTCGGGTTATATATGCTTCAGGTTACAGACGCTTCAGGTTACAGACTCTGCTAACCCAGAAATAGTACCTCGCGTTAAGAACTTTGCTTCAGGATAAAAACAGAAATCACACAGCGGCAGTGGGAGGCCCCATTAGCTAAAGTGGTGCTTCAGATTAATAACAGTTTCAGGTTAAGAATGGACCTCCAGAACGAATTAAGTTCTTACCCCGAGGTACCACTGTGCGAACAGGATCCATTCTGGAGCCCCGTTTACATCCTGAATAGAACGTAAGACGCAATGGCGCGTCTGCACGTGCGTGGGTCGCGTTTTGCCGCTTCCGCGCATGTACGTGATGTCATTTTAAGCGTCTGTGCATGCTCGAGCGGCGAAACCTGGAAGTAATGCGCTCCATTACTTCCGGGTTGCCGCAGAGTGCAACCCCAAAGTGCTCAACCTGAAGCAAATTCAAATTGAGGTATGACTGTAATGTTTTTGAGACAAAGGGATGTGCATGTGCATATGTATTAAGACACCTAGTAAAGTTATTTTGAAAGGGTTCCTTAACAGAAAAAGAAGATGCAGAACGAAGGAATGGAAATGGAATCATGTGTAACAGCCAAAGTGGTTGTTATTGGGCTGCTAGAGTATCAGACTAGAAGCAGGAAGACCCACATTCAAACCCCACTAGGCCACAAGATTTATAACTTCAAGTCAGTTACTGTCTCTCCGACTAATTTAACTCACAAGGCTAAGAAGAAACAGGGAAGAAGAAGCAACCTTACTGTATTGAGTACACTAGGCTAGTTTCAATGAGTATGAACTTCTGCCTACCTTCTCTTTCTTTTCTAGCATCCGAATAATTGATGAGTAAAGGTTAAAAAGTAAAATGAATAACTTTCATGTCCAATCTCAATAGTGCTGGGACATCATTGACTTGGGCAAGGCTCAGCTTATGGGAGATGGGAAATTATGCTATTAAATCCAGCCTACTCAAACCCTTCCTTCCTTCCTTCCTTCCTTCCTTCCTTCCTTCCTTCCTTCCTTCCTTCCTTCCTTCTTCCCTCCCTCCCTCCCTCCTCCCCTCACTCACTCACTCTGTTGCACCTTACAGTAGCAGTCACTTCAAGCCATGTCTGATTTAATTCTTCAGAGAAAAATAGAAACAAAAAATCAACACAAACAAAAAAAACCCCCCAGTGTTGTGTAGCAGTTAGAGTGTTGGCCTTGGACCTGGGAGACCAGGGTTCAAATCCCCACTCAGCCATGAAGCTCATTGGGTGGCTATGGGCCAATCACATTTTCATAGTTAGCCTACTTCACAGGGTTGCTGTTGCAAAGATAAAATGGAGCGGGAAGAAACCATGTTATGCCTCTCTGAGCTCCTTGTAGGAAAGGTTTGGTTATAAATACAATAAATTATAGAGGATTGGAATGCTAAAGTAGGGAGTCAAAAGATAAAAGGAACAACTGGCAAGTTTGGCCTTGGAGTTCAAAACGAAGCAGGGCAAAGGCTAATAGAGTTCTGCCAAGAGAACAAGCTGGTCATCACAAACATTCTTTTCCAACAACACAAGAGACAACTCTACACATGGACATCACCAGATGGGCAGCATCGAAATCAGATTGATTATATTCTCTGCAGCCAAAGATGGAGAAGCTCTATACAGTCAGCAAAAACAAGACCTGGAGCTGACTGTGGCTCAGATCATCAGCTTCTTATAGCAAAATTCAAGCTTAAACTGAAGAAAGTAGGAAAAACCACTGGGCCGGTAAGATACAATCTAAGTCAAATCCCTTATGAATACACAGTGGAAGTGAGGAACAGGTTTAAGGATTTAGATCTGGTGGACAGAGTGCCTGAAGAACTATGGATGGAAGCTCGTAACATTATACAGGAGGCAGCAACGAAAACCATCCCAATGAAAAGGAAATGCAAGAAAGCAAAGTGGCTGTCCAACGAGGCCTTACAAATAGCGGGGGAGAGAAGGCAAGCAAAATGTGAGGGAGATAGTGAAAGATACAGGAAATCGAATGCAGATTTCCAAAAAATAGCAAGGAGAGATAAGAAGGCCTTCTTAAACGAGCAATGCAAAGAAATAGAGGAAAACAACAGAATGGGAAAAACCAGAGATCTGTTCAAGAAAATTGGAGATATGAAAGGAACATTTCGTACAAAGATTTCCATAATAAAAGACAAAAGTGGAAAGGACCTAACAGAAGCAGAAGACATCAAGAAGAGCTGGCAAGAATACACAGAGGAACTATACCAGAAAGAAATGGATGCCTCGTATACCCCAGGTAGTATGGTTGCTGACCTTGAGCCAGACATCCTGGAGAGTGAAGTCAAATGGGCCTTAGAAAGCACTGCTAATAACAAGGCCAGTGGAAGTGATGGTATTCCAGCTGAACTATTTAAAATTTTAAAAGATGATGCTGTTAAAGTGCTACACTCAATATGCCAGCAAATTTGGAAAACTCAGCAGTGGCCAGAGGATTGGAGAAGATCAGTCTACATCCCAATCCCAAAGAAGGTCAGTGCCAAAGAATGCTCCAACTACCGCACAATTGCACTCATTTCACACGCTAGCAAGGTTATGCTTAAAATTCTACAAGGAAGGCTTAAGCAGTATGTGGACCGAGAACTCCCAGAAGTGCAAGCAGGATTTCGAAGGGGCAGAGGAACCAGAGACCAAATTGCAAACATGCGCTAGATTGTGGAGAAAGCTAGAGAGTTCCAGAAAGACATCTACTTCTGCTTCATTGACTATGCAAAACCTTTGACTGTGTCAACCACAGCAAACTATGGCAAGTTCTTAAAGAAATGGGAGTGCCTGATCACCTCATCTGTCTCCTGAAAAATCTATGTGGGACAAAAAGCTACAGTTAGAACTGGATATGGAACAACTGATTGGTTCAAAATTGGGAAAGGAGTACAGCAAGGCTGTATATTGTCTCCCTGCTTATTTAACTTATATGCAGAATTCATCATGCGAAAGGCTGGGCTGGATGAATCCCAAACCAGAATTAAGATTGCTGGAAGAAATATCAACAACCTCAGATATGCAGATGACACAACCTTGATGGCAGAAAGTGAGGAGGAATTAAAAAACCTTTTCATGAGGGTGAAAGAGGAGAGCGCAAAATATGGTCTGAAACTCAACATCAAAAAAACGAAGATCATGGCCACTGGGCCCATCACCTCCTGGCAAATAGAAGGGGAAGAAATGGAGGCAGTGAGAGATTTTACTTTCTTGGGCTCCATGATCACTGCAGATGGTGACAGCAGTCACGAAATTAAAAGACGCCTGATCCTTGGGAGAAAGGTGATGGCAAACCTAGACAACATCTTAAAAAGCAGAGACATCACCCTGCCAACAAAGGTCCGTATAGTAAAAGCCATGGTTTTCCCAGTAGTGATGTATGGAAGTGAGAGCTGGACCATCAAGAAGGCTGATCGCCGAAGAATTGATGCTTTTGAACTGTGGTGCTGGAGGAGACTCTTGAGAGTCCCATGGACTGCAAGAAGATCAAATGTATCCATTCTTAAGGAAATCAGCCCTGAGTGCTCACTGGAAGGACAGATCGTGAAGCTGAGGCTCCAATATTTTGGCCACCTCATGAGAAGAGAAGACTCCCTGGAAAAGACCCTGATGTTGGGAAAGATTGAGGGCACAAGGAGAAGGGGACAACAGAGGATGAGATGGTTGAATGGTGTTCTTGAAGCTACAAACATGAGTCTGACCAAACTGCAGGAGGCAGTGGAAGATAGGGGTGCCTGGCGTGCTCTGGTCCATGGGGTCACGAAGAGTCAGACACGACTAAACGACTAAACAACAAATAAATAAGGGATGGGAGAATCTGGCTATTTCAGTTGCTCGTTTTCCTAGACTGTGAATTAGCATTTTAGTGGCCATTTCACCTAATACATACATTTTTTTCAGAAGTGATTTCCTCTTACACAATTCATTTTTTGCATGTTATGATCCAACAGTTATTTTCATTAACATGTGCATAACAGCTTGTGCACACTTCTCCCTGGAACTCACACATTTGTACATGTTTTTCAGTCCTCTGCATTGCAAGATTTGGAAAAGTGCTATTTTTCAAAGGATGGATAGTTGTGTTTCAGGTATTGTTTATGGAAGTGCAAATTATGGAAGTGCAAATCGGTTTCCATTAAAATCTGAACCAAATGAAATATTTCACCTATCCCTACACACAATATAGCATTTATTCAAATGGTTCCAGCTGCAACCATGTTGTTGTTGTTGTTTAGTCATTTAGCCGTGTCCAACTCTTTGTGACCCCATGGACCAGAGCACGCCAGGCACTTCTGTCCTCCACTGCCTCCCGCAGTTTGATCAAACTCATGCTGGTAGCTTCAAGAACACTGTCCAACCATCTCATCCTCTGTCGTCCCCTTCTCCTTGTGCCCTCCATCTTTCCCAGCATCAGGGTCTTTTCCAGGGAGTCTTCTCTTCTCATGAGGGGGCCAAAGTATTGGAGCCTCAGCTTCACGATCATCAAGCATATTTCTGAATTCTAAGGGACGGTTTTGCTCAAAAATGAAGGATTGGGAGCATGTGGTTTGGGGCTATTAATTTGGGTAGGAATTTTTGTAGGTGGTTAGCCAAGATTGATGTGAATATCTTCTAGTCTTGATTTATCAATGAGGAGGTTTGTATTTTATTTTTTTATTTTTTTCAAATAATATTTATTCAAGTTTTAAAAGATTACAAAAAGGAACACAATATACAAAAACAAAACATATCCAAGAGAAAATTAAAAATTAAAAAGGCAAAGACAGCAAAAAAGAAAAAAAAAGATACAATCAAAAAGACAAAAAAAGTTAAACCTTAATATAACTCCATTTCTTAACTTATCTCTTTGACCTACTCACACCTCCCCTCTTTGTATTCTAATTCAAATAGATATTTCAGCAAATCCTTCATCTTTGTTTTAATACTGATTTCAACGGGTTTGCTGATATAGATGCAAAAAGTTTATAGTCATTATTCAATAGAGAGATCGGCCTATAATTTTTAACTGACGTTAAGTCAGAATCTTGTTTCTGAATTAATGTAATATAAGCATTAGACCATGAGTCTGGGACTTTGTTACTAGAATCTCATTCATTACATCTTTCAGTAGTTGAAATAGGAAGTCCTGCAATTTTTTTGTAATATTTTGCTAATAATCCAGCTGGTCCTGGTGCTTTACCTATCTTAACATGATTTATTACCTGTTGTATTTCCATCATTGTTATGGGAACATTTAATAAACTAATTTAATTGTTGGAATTTTTAATATATCATTCTGCTCAAGCTATTCTTCTCATTTTTTGTGTTCACTTTTCCGGCTTGGTACAATTCTGTATAATATTTCACAAACTAGTCAAATTTTCCCATCAATATTCTGCTTGTTTATAAAGTTCATATCCTGTTTTTTCTTTAATTGCCATGCCAACAATTTCCCTGGTTTACTGGCAAACTCAAAATACTCGTGTGGCATACTTTTGATTTCCATTCTATTTCTTGGTTTACTAGCATAGAATATTGTGCCTGAACTAGTTTAATAGTTTGTTTTATTGATTATTTTCCCGGTTTTTCAATTAATTCCTTCTCATTTTTTATCATTTCCATCAAAATTTATTTTATCTTTCTTTTATCTCTCATCTTCTTTTTAAAGCCATTTTACTGTATAAATAACCCTTCATTACAGCTTTGCTTGTATCCCAAACTACTTTTAGATTTGTCCTTGATTTAAATTTAGTTTTTAAAAAAGTCTTTCAAAGTCTTTTCAGCTTTTTCTAAAATTAAATGGTTATCTAATAGTCTTTCATTTAACCTCCACTTGAACGATGAGCTTTTTTCACCTCTTATTTGCAATATTATAGAATTATGGTTCGAGAAGGTTCTAGGTTATATCTCTACTTTTTTTTGTTCTTAAGGATAATTCCTTTCAGAGTCAATTCTTCTGGCAGAATTATTAGCATTTGAGAAAAAGGTGTATTCTTTGTCTAGCAGGTGTTTAAACCTCCATACGTCAATCAATCAAATTAAAGTTCTCAACTATTTTAAAGAAAGTTGTGGGTAGTTTCCCTTCAGGTCTCTACTGAAGATTATAGTTACTCTTCAAGCTTTTCCTGAGCTGGGTGCTGCCCATTGTCGACTGAAGCAGGGCTCGTTCGGGAGTTTGCTTCCTTTGGTTGGGTTATGTATTTCCTGTAGGAAGGTAAAGTGGGGTTTCATTGTGTTTACATAGGAGGTGATGCATTTTCTCTTGATAGGATTTCCCAACCCCCTCATGCTTAATGTAGCTGTTTTTAAGCTAGCCGTTCTGCATGTCTACTGTATAGGGTGATTCCTTGCCAGTCAGTCTGGGCTGCCCCGTGTCTCTCACCTTATAGTATCTATCAGACCTAGTGTGCTGCACCAAAAAAAGTGTGGTGAGCAGAGGATGGTGAGCAGAGGGTTAGAATTAGTGTTGGGTTGAGGAGTGGGATACATGCAGTTAAATAGGCATTTGTTTGGGGTATCTTTGGTTTCTAACTGTGTTAGGGTAGAGATGTGGGTATTGGTATGATCTGGTCATATGTTGGTCAAGTGTTTAGTTTTAGCCTATTTGTTGGTTTTATTATTATTATTATTGGGGTGGGGTTATTGTTCTGGTTAGGATGAGTTTTTCTTTCTTTTGTTTTCCTTTTCTTTTGCTGCATTTTGTTCATTGTATTCATGTGGTGAAAGAGGGGATGGGGGAGGAGCTTTTTTCATGCTATGAGTAGATTCTTTGGAGCAATGTGGGTGGGTGTAGTTAGAAGGGAAAGAGGGTGGGTTGTTGGAGTGATTGAGGTGAGGAAGATGGGGAGAATTAGGAGTGCCATCTGAGTTGGTATTGGAGTAGGGGTGGGGTGGGAGGAGTCTCAATGGAGGGGAGAGGGGGAGATAGTGAGGAGGAGGAGGAGGAGGAAATGGGATTCACTAGTCCATCAGTCTGAGGTGGTTTCTGGATGTTTCATTCAGCTGTGGCTGTTATTGCAGAGCTGCCAATCTTTGGTGTGTGGGTTTAGCAGCAAGTGGTTTGTAATCCTGTGGGGTATCTTCGGCTGTTGTGCTCTGTGAGTGATGCTTCATTGTACTGATCTGCATTTTTGTGCCATTTTTGTGATTTCTTCTTCCTCTTAACTACTGTCCATTCATTTGCTGTTGTCGTCTGGTGGGTCTGGCAATTGCCACTCTGGTGGGTGGTCAAGTCTAAGGTTTTCCAGTAGTTGCAGCACATCAGTTTTGTTGGTGGCCATGTGCTGTGTTGTGTCAGTGGTTACAATGAAGCACAAGGGGGAAGCCCCATTGGTATCTGTGTCCTGCTTGTTGGAGAAGTCAGGTGCATGGACATAGATTTTTCCTTTGATTTGGGGTCTCCTGCGATAGATCTTGAGGGCTATGATGCAGTTGTCACCATATCAGAGAGAAGTTAAATTTTTGAGGTTGCTCCACATTTCTTTTCTTTCTGTAGTGGGTGAAGCACATAGTGATGTCTCATGGAGGGTGTTGGCTTTCGACATGGATCTTAGAGCTCTTTGTGCCCTTTCCAGGTCATCTACTTTGAGTTCCAGATTTGGGAACAGGGCTTTTAGCCAACGTACAATGAAGTCTGCCAGGTTTTTATTATCCACTCTTTCAGGGAAATTGAGAAAGCAGACGTTGCATCATCTACCATGGTCTTTAAGGTCCATTAGTTTGATTTTCACATCTGTGTTTTATTTTTGGTGACAGATTTCCACGTTAGCTAATTTATTTTTCATACCTGTGTATGAAAAAATTTTCATACCTGTGTTTTTCATACCTCTTGGAGCTAATCTATTTGTATTTCTTGCATCTGGGTCTTCTTTTCCGGAGTGGACATGGTGCTTGTGAGGGTTTCCACTTTGGAGGTCAGGTTGTTGATCTTTGTCTCCAGGGGAGTCAGCATTTTCTTCATTAGTTCTACTAGTCTCACTTCCATTTTCCTCAGGGCCTGTTTTGTTGTTGGAGCAATGCCATCATGGAAGAATGTTGTGATCTTTCTATCTGTCACCTCCCCTTGGTTGGTGCCATTGAATTCTTCTCGGTGATCTTGATCTATGTTGTGCATTTTTATTTTCTGAGGTTGGAGGTGTTATGTTTGGGTATTCTTGAGTCATGCAGGCTTTTTTGAATGGTGGCTTTCTCAGAGCATTGGGATCAGGCAGCTATCACATCTAGGCTGTGATTTGATTATCAATGTTGGTTCTGTGTAGTCTTTTCTTTGTGTGCCCTTGTCCACTCCTACTTCTCTTGGGTGACTTTTGAGACTGTTGATTTCACAGGGATAGACTGATTGGTTCAGGGGCTTCTCTTGGGCTGCAGAAGCTGTGTCAAAGATGGTAGCCAAGTGAGGGACAAACAAAAACAGTTATACCTCAGGTTACAGACGCTTCAGGTTGCGTTTTTTCGGGTCACAGACCACCGAAACCCGGAAGTACCGGAACGGGTTACTTCTGGGTTTCGGCAGTCGAGCATGCACAGAAGCACTAAATCGCACATTGTGCATGCGCAGAAGCACCGAATCGTAACCCACACGTGTGCAGATGCACCAGTGCGGGTTGCGAACGCTGCGGGTTGCGAATGTGCAACCTGAGTGTCCACTGTAAACAGGCATATTGAAGGACCAACAAGAAACACAGAGGGCCCAACACAAAGACATGTAGGAGACAGTGGTGGGGACAGAGGGGGGAGGGGAGTGTGTGAGAGAAGTTAGGAAAAAAATAAAGATTAAAAAATGAAAATGGAGACAAAATGTGATAAATAGAGTAAGAGTGGGAGTTAAAAATTAAAAATCAGAAATCAAGAATAAAAAATCAAGTTAAATCGAAAAGGTGAAGATAAAATTTCAAAGTTAAAAAAATGATTTCCCCCCCCCACTAAAAATGAAAATTTTAAGGGGGGGGGAGAAAAAAGGGAAAACCCTATTTATTTATTATTATAAGGCTCAAGGTTTAGAAAAAACATTAATAATAGTCAAGCCATCTCATAGTAGTGGTTAAAAAATAAAAAATAAAAATGATGGTGATTGTGATAAAAATTCAAAAAGAAAATGTTAAATAATAATAATATTTTTTTTTAAAAAAAAAAACCAAAACAAGAATAAACAAAAAAAATTCTAAAAATAACGATAATAAATAAACTAAAAATAAAAAATGAACAAAAATATTAAAAAATAAAGGGAAAGAAAAAGGGGGAAAGTGAGGCAGGAGTGGGAGGGTGGAGGTATGGCGTGGGATGGAGAAGCAGGGCCTTTCGGCCAGATCTATCCTTTGCATGGAGAATGCAGCCCTAGTGAAGGTTTCTCCCTCCCCCCTTTTTCCAGCACCCATTTCTAGCCCCACGATTCCCTCCCACCTGCTGGTGTTGAAAGCTTTCTCCAGACCACCACACCAGCTCGCTCCCCACACAGTCACCTCACCCTCTCAGGCCCCTGGCACCAGTAAGGTCGGTCCTAGGATTGGGCCTGCACAATGAGGCCCGTCTCCATGCAGCTTAGCCTGGCTCTCCCCTGACGGCGGTGGTGGTAGCAATCCCCAACAGCAGCTCAAGCCACGTCAGTGGGGGCTCGCACTTCACAGCGCCTACGGGTCATCCAAGGAGTGGGGTCAGTCTAAGCCACCTGGGCGCTGCCATCTTTTCGCTCCGCAAGCATTGCCCCACGCGTCGGCCACTGAGCCCAAGCTCCTGCCTGATACCTGCCCATTGGTGGATGGTGGGTTATTTCAGCTAAGAAAGTTTTTTAAAAAAATTCCAAGGCAGGGAAAAGGACTCATGTGGCATCTGGTCCACCACAGTCCTGCTACACATCCATTTATCTCCCCTGCATCTCTCTGGTCCCAGCAAGCCTCTGGTCTTGGGGGTCTATCCTTCCCTTGGAGGCACTCCTCTTCAGGGCCTCCCAAATCCCCCTGTCTCTGACTCTTGCCAGAAGTGGTGGCAGAAGTTTCAGTAGTGCTGGGGCTGGCAAAACAGTTGGCTGGTGATGTTTTTTTGTTATGTACTGAAGTTCTCACCCTGGGCCAGCAGGGGGATACTGTAGGTAGTTTTCACTCAGGTCCACATATGCAAATAAGGAATTGAAAGTGACGTTCAGTGATTGGATAGTTACAGAAAGTTGTCACTGTTGCTTTGTAGTTGAGCTCTATATAAGCAGGTTGGCTGAACCCTTCAGCCCAGTTCTGTTCTGGCCTGTGAATAAACAAGAGCTGTTTGAAGAATCGCTGCGTCGTCTGATATGTTCACTGACAACTTAACAGTTTCCCCCCAGCAGCTCACAGAACCCGTGGCAATTGCCAACTCTGGAAGTCCTGCAGAAATCCTTTCCAAACAGCATTCTTGAGTCAAGAGATGGAGAAAAAAGAGTCTTTCCCCCTTTTAACATATTCAAACAAAGGAAGCCATAAGTCTCTGAAGAATAAGTACTTGTAGATTCCCCGCCTCCTCCCCTCTCAGGCTTTTCTTTGTTCCTGCTTCTTCGTTTAGTGTCATCATAGAACATTTCTTTTGTTAACCTCATGACTTCATGATAGGTGCATGTAAGCTTTTTTTCAGAATGGCTTTATTTGCCAGGAGTAATAAACCCAAAGTTTATTTAATCTTTTAACCAGCAGTCTTACCAGGTTTTTTATTTCTGCATCCTGCTGCTATATATACCAAACTCCAACACCATCAGTCTCATCTGATATAACCAGCAGACAGAATGTAAATGGGAAGAGGATAAGGACCAGAAAAGGGGGACAATTGGAGGGTATGGCTTTGGGAAATCTGGGAAAGAAACCACTTAAAACTCTGGTCCCATCATTTTTATTTTTAAAAAGAACATGAGCATTCCGTAAGTGCAGGGATGTTGGGACAATTCTTAGGGCCACATTCCCTTGTAGGTAACCTGCTAGTGGGTGGATGTGACAATAAGTGGGTGTGGCCAGGGACACACCACTCACAGGTGAGGGACACATTGCAGTCAGGTCAAATAACCAAAGGAGGGCAAAGAGGAGGGCTGGTGTGTGATACAGCCTGGGAAGAATTTCAAGGGCCAGGCAGAGGGGCATTTGGTTCAAAGCCTGAGGTTCTGCACCCCAAGCCCAATGCTTTGAGGGTTGGAGTTTTTTTTTGGGGGGGGATATATAAACCATAAAAATATTACGTGGTCAAAAATATCACATGATCATAAAAATATCAGTGGTAATTTATGATCCATTGGCTGTTTCCTACACAGATAGGATGCTGAAGTTACTTGGAGCCTGTGGCTTCCACCTCCATTCTGTGTGCTGTTCCCCTGGAGACGAGAACCACCACTGCTCCCTGGGCTAATTGGCAATCAGAACAATAGCAAAGAGTACTAGTCTTCTACTCTGACTTCTTGGGAGCCCTAGGAAATTGATCCCTCTTACCCAACCAGGATTCTTGGAAGCCAGATGGCCCCAGTGATGTCAATTATCCTTGGCCAATGATCTCAAGAGATTCATTTCACACACGCCCCAGTCCCCAGTCTAGACCTTTTCTACCTAGTTCCCAGGTAGCACTAGAACACAAAGGTGCAATTTAGAAGCACAGATGGAGAGTTTGATAAGCAAGCATAAACTGGGATTCTCAGGCATGTGAAGTGTGGAACAGAGTTCAGTTGGAGAGGATGTGAGTCTTCATCAGTCATAAGAAGTAATTATGTTTCCTAAGCTTAGTCATTCAGAAAACAGGACTGACCAAACTAAACAGTGCTCACTAATGGTTCCTCATCATCTTGGAAAAAAGTGACAAGTGGGGTGCCACGCGGTTATGTTGCCCATGGGTTATGAGCCCATGGGTATTCAACATCTTTATAAACAACTTGGATGAAGGAATTGAGGGGATACTCATCCAATTTCCAGATGACACCAAACAGGGAGAGGCAGCCAATGTTGCAGAAGACAGAATCAGGAATCAAAATGACCTTAACTGACTGGATAACTGGACCAAAACAAACAAAATGAATTTCAATAGGGACAAATATCAGGTGGAATAACCAAATGTGCAAATATAAGATGGGGGCCACTTGGCTTACCAGTAGCACATGTGAAAAGGATCTAGGGGTAGACATCAAGCTTAACATGAGTAAAGAGTGTGATGCAGCAGCAAAACAACAACAACAACAACAAATGAATCAACCAACCAACCAACACTAATGCTATTCTGAACACTACAATTTAAGAAAACATTGACAAGCTGGATGGAATGTGTACAGAGGAGAGTGAGCAAGATGATCAAGGGGTCTGGAAACCAAGCATTATGAGGAACAGTTGGGTGAGTTGGGTATGTTTAGCCTGGAAAAGAGGAGACTGATAGGAGATACAATAGGAATTACAGTTAAAGAAACCCTGGTAGATGGCCACCCAACTTCTGCTTAAAAACCTCCAATGAAGAAGAGACTACTACTTTCCAAAGTGGTCCATTCTACTGTTGAACAGCTCTCACAGGCAGAACGCCCCCCCCCCCGAAATTTAGCTGGAATCTCCTTTCTTGTAACCTGAAGCCATTTGTTTGGTTCCTACCCTGTGAAGCAAGAGAAAAGAAGCTCTCTCTATCTTCTCTGTGACAGCCCTTTAGATATTTGAAGATGGCTGTCATATCACTTCTCACTCATCTCTTCCCCAGGCTAAACATACCCAACTCTCTCAACTGTTCCTCATAATGCTTGGTTTCCAGATCTTTTATCCTCTTGGTCACTCTTCTCTGACCCTGCACAGAGGGCCAAAACTCTTACAGTAAATATTGAAGGTTGGCTTTGTGTTGGTTCGTATACTTTGTTTTGGAAAGTGGAAATTAGGTAGGTTTGCCTTTAAATGTGAACAGAATAAAATTTGTTCCCAGAATTTCTCCAGGATGATGCACCCGGCCTGTGGAAGAGATGGCCACCCAGATCCTGACAGCTAGATCCAGCCCCATTCCCAAGTGTGCCTGACTTATGCCCTCAGGGGCTTTTCAAAGTTTGCATTTTGTCTTAATGCTCTGTCATTATGGGGAGATAAAAATAAAATCTACCAGAAGCCTCCCAGCCTGTCAGGATAAGGATATTAATTACAATGGGCAGAGAGCAGAGAGTAGCTGCTGCAAATGAAAAGTCCTCCTGCTGATCTGTCACCCTCTCCTGTGTCACTCGGCCACTTAGAGGAATGGCTCTGGGTAGCTGCAGATTAGGACAAGTTAGTGGCGGCGGGGAAATGACACCCCAAAAGCAACATAATTCTTCCTTGCTAGTTGCTCTTAGGTGATTCAGTGGAAGGTAAGCTTCAGGCTGTCAAATATTCTGTTGCATGGTCCTCAACAGGCGTAAAGAGGGAAACAGTCTTAAGAGGAACAGAGAGTGGATTTTCATGCCTGAAAAAGAAGCCGGTGCTACAGCCCTTCTGGGTTTATTCCATTTGCAGGTGTTGGGGGTGTTTGCAAAGATTTCTTTATCTGTTTAATATATTTCAATGGATTCAAATTACAAGAAAGGAGATTTTGACTAAACATTAGGAATAACGTTCTGACAGAGCTGTTCCCCCCAATAAGAAACATTATTATTATTATTATTATTATTATTATTATTATTATTATTATCAATTGTCATACCGAAAGGTTATTGACATAAGCACATACAAAATGCAGAGCTGTTTGACAGTGGAACAGACTACCTAGGAAGGTGGTGGACTCTTCTTCCTTGGAGGTTTTTAAACAGAGGTTGGATGGCCATCTGTCATGGATGCTTTAGCTGAGAATCCTGCAGTTTAGGGGGATGGACTACATGACCCTTAGGTCCCCTCCAACTTTACAATTCTGTTTATAGACCAGCCTTCATCAATCAGGGTGTGTGTGTGTGTGTGATTTCCCAAAGCAAATATGCCTTTCCCAAATATGCCTTTGCTTTAACAGTGGTGTCCCATGCTCTCAGCCAGAAGCTCCCACCAGCATTCTGCAGCAGCTGCAGCTTCCAAAACAGACCCAAGGGCAGCCCCACACAGAGCGCATTACAGTCATCCAGCCTTGAAGTTACCAATGCATGGACTACAGTAGTCAGGCTGTCCTCATCCAGGATGGGGCCATAGTTGGCAAACCTGATGTTGCTAGTAAAAGGTGCTCCTGGCCACAGAGGACACCTGAGCCTCTCACAAAAAAGACATTAGGTGATCTTAGCCAGTCAATGATTATTCTAACAAATGAACACAAACAAAACAAAAGCATAAAAAAGAAGGTTCCTTTTAATGCTGAAACAGAATTTTATGAGATGTCTCCCCCTTTGCATTAGCCTTGCTTTTGTTGGGATACACAAAGGGCTTATCCACACTTACCTTTCCCAAATATGCCTTTGCTTTAACAGTGGTGTCCCATGCTCTCAGCCAGAAGCTCCCACCAGCATTCTGCAGCAGCTGCAGCTTCCAAAACAGACCCAAGGGCAGCCCCACACAGAGCACATTACAGTCATCCAGCCTTGAAGTTACCAATGCATGGACTACAGTAGTCAGGCTGTCCTCATCCAGGATGGGGCCATAGTTGGCAAACCTGATGTTGCTAGTAAAAGGTGCTCCTGGCCACAGAGGACACCTGAGCCTCTCACAAAAAAGACATTAGGTGATCTTAGCCAGTCAATGATTATTCTAACAAATGAACACAAACAAAACAAAAGCATAAAAAAGAAGGTTCCTTTTAATGCTGAAACAGAATTTTATGAGATGTCTCCCCCTTTGCATTAGCCTTGCTTTTGTTGGGATACACAAAGGGCTTATCCACACTTACCTTTCCTCTGTGCTTTCCAGGCATAAGTAAAGGTAAAGGGACCCCTGACCGTGAGGTCCAGTCACGGATGACTCTGGGGTTGCGGCGCTCATCTCGCTTTACTGGCTGAGGGAGCCGGCGTGCAGCTTCCAGGTCATGTGGCCAGCATGACTAAGCTGCTTCTGGCGAACCAGAGCAGCACACAGAAACGCCATTTACCTTCCTGCCAGAGTGGTTCCTATTTATCTACTTGCACTTTGACATGCTTTCGAACTGCTAGGTTGGCAGGAGCAGGGACCAAGCAACGGGAGTTCACCCCATCATGGGGATTCAAACTGCCGACCTTCTGATCGGCAAGCCCTAGGCTCTGTGGTTTAGACCACAGTGCCACCCGCATCCAGCCATAGTCCATGCTTTAAAGTTCTGCCTGACTGCCCCCCTCCACTCATGCAAAAAACCCCAGGTCTTTAAAGCTGAATCAAAGCATACAGCAATCTGCCAGAATATCCATTTGCTCTGATGCAGCCTTAAAGAGCTGGTTTTCACAGGAAAAGCTCTAGACCAAAAATAGACAGGGACACTCGGACATTGAGCTTTAAAGTGCAGACTTGTGCAAAAGGTAAATGTGAATAAGCCCTTGTGAATATCCAACTTTGCCCTTCTAATTACAATCCAAGCAAAATGTGGCTATAGCACCTATTGAGGATTACGCAGAGTTGGATTCATCTTGATCTAGCTGCATTCGCTTGGCTGGAAGCTTCCCTTTTCTCAGTGAAACACTCCTGATGACTCTTTCAAAGGAAAGCAACTACTTGGTTGAAGTAGACAGACAGACATTGAGATTTATCATGGTCCCTTGAATGAATAAAGTTAAGGTCAGGAAGTTGACTTTAGGAATTACTGTTTTCTCATCTCTTGAATAAATCCAAATGCCAAGAATGCGGCACCAGAGTTTCAGGCCTTGTGGAATGTAATTTAGAGCAATTGATTTATTCAACGTAGACAGGTGGACTCTATAAAGAATTTTTAAGGCAGGATTTATGGTGGGCTTAACAGTACAGCAAGCAAAAGAGCAACGGGTTGGCTGGCCTTTGAGATCCCTCTGGAGACAACTGGGCAAGTTATAAGAGCTGTTGCAGAATGAAAGAGATGAGGAATAGTAATAAAAAAAGAGGCGTGCATTTCAAATGCTCAATGGCTCAGTGGTAGAGCATCTACTTTGCACTCAGAAGGTCCAAGATTGAATCTCCAGCATTTTCAGGGCTGAGACAGATGCTTGTGTGAATACCAAGAGAACTGCTGCCAGTCAGTGTGGACAATACTAAACTAGATATACCAATAGTTTGACTCAATGTACAGAAGGTTCCTAAATTCCTATATTCTTATCATTCATACTCTTACCTCTGCTTTTTAGATTATCCCCTGATTGTTTCTGTTTCCTCTTCATATTCCAAGTTCTGCCTCCTGCATTTTATATACTTCCTTTATTTCTGGTGTTTATTACTTGCCCTTCACCCCAAAAAATCCAGGGTAAAGTTACATTGATGGGTTACAACTTCAAAATAATCAATAATCAACAGACCATAAATGCAATTAAATATTAAACAAATAGCATATAACAGGACAAGGTAAACAGCTGTGTCTTAAGTAATCAAAGAAAGGTGTCTGGAACTGACATGTTACACCTTTCAGTGCAGGCAGTGATATTTTGCACCTGGGTGTTATTTTTCCCACCTAGGAATGGCTGGGTGGATCTGCCAATTTTGATTTCACATTTTTCCTACTAATGTTCAGTTTCCCCTTAACTGTGTAAATTTGCATTACTATAATTATTTATAGAAAGTCTCCAATAAATAAATAAATAAATAAGCTTTCCCATGCATAAGGTTCCTAATATACGTATTTTCATGTGTTTTCCCTAATATCACACGTTTTTTAATCTCCCCCCCCCCATGAATATGCAGTGGTACCTCTGATTACGTACTTAATTCATTCCGGAGGTCCGTTCTTAACCTGAAACTGTTCTTAACCTGAAGCACCACTTTAGCTAATGGGGCCTTCTGCTGCCGCTACGCCGCTGGAGCACGATTTCTGTTCTCATCCTGAACCAAAGTTCTTAACCCAAGGTACTATTTCTGGGTTAGCGGAGTCTGTAACCTGAAGTGTGCGTAACCCGAGGTACCACTGTATGCATTTTGTTGCATACTTTCTCTTAAAATATGCTTTTGTGTATGTATTTTTGTTTGAAGAACTGAATTGCAAACTTCAAAGGAGTGCAGACAGGATGGCTGTTTCAATTTGAGTTCAGGAAGTGCAATTTAGATCGGTTTGCATTGCATGGGCAGGCAGAGACCCCTGAACCCCAGGTGACTCCCGGGCGGAATAATGACATCCGACAACGTGTTATAGGATTAGAATTGGCCACAAATTTATTAAACTTTCAGACGCAGGAAGACCTTGGCTTAGGCATTGGGCATTTATCATGGTTATCCAAAGTGGGGGGGGAGGGAGGGAATTGGGCTGACTCTGGAGAATGTCTGTTCAAGCAGAGAGCCTGCCCCCCATTTCTCCAGGTCGTAGGGGAGAGCACTGACAACCCATTGGCATATGGCCAATGCCACCCCTCAAAATACCCCTTTAACGGGGAACCCTGGGATCGCCACCGCAGGGGGGGAGGTGTGGGTCAGTGCTTCATGCCCCCCTCCCCATCGAAGGAAGATAGACTAAAGGATTCCACCCAAGGCCTAAAAACCACCAAAGTTGCGATGTTTTGCCAAGGGGAAGGCAAAACCTGCCAACGCAGGGAAATTCCTTCCTGGTCCCTCAAGACAGCAGCAGCACTCGCAGAGCTGTAAAGAAGAAGGTTAAACTGCAAAAGAAGGCATGAACTGAGGGAGGGCAGGGTGCAGGAAGTTCTGGAGCCGACTGAGGACTAACAGGTAAGTTTCACCTCCTATTGTAAGTGTGGGGCGGTCCTGACTCTACTTGGCCAAACCCCTTGGTAATGCCCCCCCCCAGCTGGGATTGGCTAACTGTCAAGGCTAGGCAGGATCCTCCAGGTACCCAGCTTGGGGGGGGGGGCGAAGCCATCTATCTTGCCGGGGGAGCTGCGCACAACCACACAAAAGCCCCCCTCCAGTTAATGTGGGGAGCAGTCATTGCAGTGCAAACCAAATAAAAAGAATTTCCTATCCACAGTTCTTCTAATTAGCGCATGCTAAAGCAAGACGCACAGTCAGTTGTCCTGAAATTGACTACCTGGTCATTCTAAGATCATGGCTCAACCTAAGAAGATCTTACTTGGTGGCATCCTTGCAAAATGTGCATTATGAAAAAGATTCACCAGGAAGAGCCAATGCTTTGAAAACATCATTTTTTAAACGGAACTGATTCTCATTCAAGTTCATCCTGTCCAAAAAGGATTTAGATCCATGTTCAAGTTTGTCTTTATACAATATGATCTAGTTCAGTTCATGTCTGGCAGTTTAGCAGAAAACAAACAGACAACAAATCGGCAATCAGAGCACAAGCTGCTCTGCTAGTTTAGGGTCCAAAAGTAAATTGGAGGCCTCACACATGTAATAAGATGTGTGGCAAACAGAATGTCAGCAGGTGACTCTTCAGCAGGGAAGATGCAGGTAACTGGGGCCTAATTTGATTAGTAGATGTCTGGCATCTGGTGGGCGGAGCTTGTGTATTGTGCTCTGGAATCGGCCCCTCCCTTTGGATGTTCAGTTAGAGAGACCAACTGTCATTCTTGCCTCATGATGTTGTTGTAGTTTCTCTCAGACAATACATATGTTATTGTTATAAAGTTTTCTTTATTATTAAAGCTTTGTTTGACATATACGTGAGCCGCTTACTTTGCTGAATGAAAAGAAACTCTGCTGAAGAATGGTAGAATATCCTAAACTGGCTGAGTGAGGGGATATTGCTGGTCTGACAGGACTAGCAGGAATCACAAACGCCTTCCACATGTCCAACTGTCTTACTCTACAAAAAACAATGAAAGTTATTGGCTGGGCCTTCTGCTGAGGGTGGGGTGGGATGAACCTGAAGATGCTTTAAAAGAAAATGAAAAAAGTCTATCCCCAAATCAACCTAATTCACTTTTAGTTCACCCATCAATAATGGGACCTGTTTTCAGGCACAGTTCAGATTTTTTATTCCAAGCATTGGGCAGAACATGACAATCTCATCTACAGATAATGTATCATACAAGGCAGGTTTGTCTTTACCTCCACCAACAATCTTGTACTGGTTACTTCAAGACTGGATTACTGCAATGCGCTCTGCGTGGGGCTCCCCTCATGCTTGATCTAGAAGCTTCAACACAATTGCTGACAAGAGTGAGGCCTTGTCACCATATCAAACCTGTGCTTAGACATCTGCACCGGTTGTCAATTTGCTACCAGGCCGGAATGAGGGTGCTGCTATTAGTATATAAAGCCCTAAACAACTTGGGACCAGTTCTATGAGATCACCTAACCCCACATGTGCCCACTCTTTGATCAGCAGAATCAGTGCTGCCAAAAGTGCCACATAATACCCATTTTGCATTTGTAATAAATTGAGTGTTTAGTGTGGCAGCACCTACACTTTGGAACTCCCTGCCTATTGAGATCAAGCAGATGCCTTCAGTGTGCTGTTTTTGGTTCCTGCCAAAAGCATTCCTGTTTAGACAAGCCTAGGTAAAGGTAAAGGTACCTCTGACCGTTAGGTCCAGTCACGGATGACTCTGGGGTTGCGCACTCATCTCGCTCTATAGGCCGAGGGAGCCGGTGTCCGCAGACAAGCCGAGGGAGCCGGTGTCCGCAGACAAACAGAAAGACAGAAACCAGCTTCCAGGTCATGTGTCCAGCATGACTAAGCCACTTCTGGCGAACCAGAGCAGCGCACGGAAACGCCATTTACCTTCCCGCCGGAGCGGTATCTATTTGCACTTGACATGCTTTCAAACTGCTAGGTGGGCAGGAGCTGGGACCGAACAACGGGAGCTCACCCCGTCATGGGGATTCAAACCTCCAACCTTCTGATCAGCAAGCCCTAGGCTCTGTGGTTTAGACCACAGTGCCACCCATGTCCCTTAGACAAGCCTACCCAGATACAAAGGAAGTTGAGGTGTGTGTGTTTGTGTATCTGCCCGTCCTCCCAGAGTGGCAAACATACAAGCAATAAAGCCATTAAAATGTCCAGAAACAATTAAAGTGCAGATACAGATACACGTTTGCACTTTGTAAAAATAAAATAAAAAATGCAATGGATTGTGGGTGCCTCAAATATCTATCTCCCCTTCTAAAGAGATATCGATGCAGGCCTCTGCCTTGACTATATACAGTTTCTCTTCCTTACCACTGTTTTCCCTAGCCCATTTATTTTCCCCCTTTTGGAAATATTTCCCTGTTTGAAAGCTTGTGACTTATCTAAATTAAAATGTGTTGCAGCAGGTTTGCTAAAGCTTTTTGTTGCTGTGATTGCTGACTTGTGATTTCTGAACTGGGTACAAAGGTTGGTAGCTGTAGTTTTTCCTAACATACTTCACATGGCCTCCGGGGCACTTGCATCCTATAACGTATATTGCTTTGCTGGACCTGTGGGCACCATTCTGTTTAATGTAATAGGTTTTGCCACTCAATCTGCTTTGGATGCTGACAACTTCCCTAAGATAAGTACAGGTGATACAACAATTGGATTCACACTGATGTGAATCATACAATCCTAGATTGATGACTGGTGGCTGTGGAGTTTTGAAGACTGGTAGAAGGCAATGAAAAGAGATTTGGAGATGGAGATGGAGATATGATAAGTTCATTTCAACTTGTTTTTTTCCCATTTCTTTTTTCTTTTCTTTTCTTTTTTTTTTTAAACTAATTTATGAACAAAGAGGTGGAATCCAAACAGTCCTTGAAGTGTTTGCAAAGACAGAAACCAGAAATATATAGTACCCTGACATTTAACAGGCCACAGGAAATTAAATGGTGCTGAGAGGGGAAGAGAGTGGTAATAGAAAGTAAATTATTAAGGCAATAATAATTCATAGCTGAGCAGACAGGGGGAATGGGACAAGAATGAAAAAAGATTTCCCAAATTCACAAAGTCTTTCTCCAAATCTTTTTGCCTGCCTTCAGTTTCTTAGTAACCTTATCCATCAAATATTATCTAGATACCCAGTGAAATTAATGCAACCAAGTTAGTTATGCCTATCAGTTGCAATGGGACCTATTCTGAGTAGGACCAACATTGAATATCCAATGTCCAGTTATACTCAGAGTACCCTCATTGAAATTGATAGAAATGACTAACAGGTGCATTAATTTCAATGCGTCTACTGTGAACAAACCTAGTTGGATACAACCTAGAGTACCTTCAACAGATGGTTCTCCAAAACTGAAGACCACCAGGTAGGGAGAGGTATCAAACTGCCTTTCTCCTAAAGGTCAACCAAAAACTACTCTCTTATGAGATCATAGATGTATCTCTGGGGCAGCAAAAAATGTTATGGCCAGGCCTTCAGCTCTGCAAGGAAGTTGATTACAACATTGGCATCTACTGGTGGAGAGGCAAGCAAAATGGCAGATTAGGCAGAGGCACATCTATTAAGGAAGAGCTGGAAAACCTGTGGCATTGAACTCCAGGTTACATCATGGTCAGAGATTATGAAAGTTGTAGACCAGTAAAATATTGAGGATCACAGGTTAGCTATCCTGCATCTACAGTCTAGACAAGTGGTTCCTAAATAGGAGTCCGGGGACTCCAGGAGATCCGCAGATCACACCCAGGGGATCCATGGCCCCATCCCTTGCCCTCCCCAACTATTTTTTTGTCATTTTTGCGTGGTAATATCACAAATTTTATTTTTTTTTAAACAAAAATATGTTTTTATTGATTTTCCAATATCATTCCAATAGCAGCCTCATTATAACAATACCAATTTTATCTAATTAATACAATTATTAATGCCAGTTAATCCAATGTCAAATTATACCATTCTTAACCTGAGGTACCACTTTTGCTAATGGGGCCTCCCACTGCAGCCAGTGCGGAATTTCTGTTCTCATCCTGAGGTAAAGTTCTTAACCTGAAGTACTACTTCTGGGTTAGTGGAGTCTGTAACCCGAAGTGTTTGTAACCTGAGGTACCACTATATCACTCTTCATGCAAGGGAGAACAGGGCAGCAGATTTCAAGAAACTGCCAATACTGCACAATGATCTCAGCCAATAACACTGCTGATTGGAGCTGCCTTCCTTCCGTCATGCTGATGAAGAACAGGACAGCCGATCACCCTCACTTCAAAGCACCATAGCACTACCTTCCCTTGGCATGAAGGACAGCAGCTTGATACAGCCCTCATCTGCTCGCACTCAAACCACGCAGTGGAGGTGACTCCGCTTCCTCTCCTCCCTCCACCCACCAGGTCTCCGTGACTGCTCCTTCCCTCATCCCCATGCCTGATCTCCAATTTCAAACATCATGATATATCAGAAAAAGTATAACACTAAGTATATAGTACAGTGGTACCTCTGGATGCGAATGGGATCCATTCCGGAGCCCCGTTCGCATCCTGAAGCGAACGCAACCCGCGTCTGCACATGCACGGGTTGCGATTCGCCGTTGCCACGCATGCGCGTGACATCATTTTGAGTGTCTGTGCATGCACAAGCGGCAAAACCCGGAAGCTACACATTCTGTTACTTCCGGGTCGCCGCAGAGTGCAATCCGAAAATGCTCAACACGAAGCTACTTCAACCCGAGGTATGATTGTATACAGTATTGGGTTTTCCCCCTTTCCCTTTATTTCCCCTTCCATACAGGTTACCTTTCTCTTTCTCTCTCTTTTATTTATGTCTCACCATGTTTAGTGCACATATAATTATTTACTTTTTGAACTTTCAATAAAGAGGTTTAAATAATAATAATAATAGTAATAATAATGATAATGATAATAATATCATAATGTTTAGCTGCTGGTATATAATGATGTTGAAAACCAGATATCGTTCTGCCCAGTTTGTTTTTTAGTATACTTAAAATCCTTTGCTTATTAGGGGCTGTCCCACATTTTGTTCCAAAAAATGCTTTGCAGAGGTAACTACAATAGAGTTATCAAAACTTTCAAAAGTAGGGGGTCCGTGGCTTGGCTTTTGGAAAATAGGGGGTCCTCATTAATTAGCCAATTGGGAACCACTGGTCTAGACCAGAGGTCACCAATGCGTCCTCTTCTGAATGTTGTGAATAACTCAGCCACAAACAGCATGGCCATTGGTCAGGGATGAGACTGGTAGTCTAAAAACTGAAGGGCACCATATTGGTTTCCTTTTGTCTTGACACTCCACCCAACAATTTCCATTAACTGTGTGCAATAGACAGAGAGTTGGTGCACCAGAATGACTTTTCCACCATGCAGAAAACTATTCCCTGCACAGAACCCCTCCCCCAATAATATCAGGAATAAAGGGACTAACCTAACATTCTCATTTTCTATAAGTAGGGGTTTAAGACTGTATTTCTTTCTTTCTTTTAATGGGAAGAACTAGTAGACCACAGGTATTGCAGAGGCAAATGAGATTGGAACTGAAAGCCAGCAAGGAAGATGGTTCTCAATGAAGATGGTTCTCAGAGGGAAACCTTGCAAGACTTACTCTGAGCCAAATCTCCAACTGGTTTTACATGCTATCTCACCAAATAAAATAATTTTTGACCGCACTATTTTGATGACCATTATCTTAGGCTTCTGGAGGGCATGTCTCAAAACCGGCTTCTGATTGGGCACTGAGACACAGCATAGCACATATCTGGCTGAGTTCCCATCTGCCACATTTTAAAATATGGTTTGCTAGAGATCCCCCCCTTATTTTTTTAAAGATTCAAGAGGGTTAGGGTATATATATTTAGTTTGTTTCCTAGCATTTTCATATGATGATAAAAATGAAGCAAAGCACTTCTTGGGAAAGAACTGTTAGCACACAACCACAGTGAGTAGAAGCCAGCAAATAGAACTTCCATTGTCGAAACTGCAGGGGACTTTATAGTACACTCAGCAGGGACTCTGGGCAAAACAGGACACTTCAGTTTAGAGCACGCACACCTTCTGCAAGCACCCTGCTTTTCCCATTTTCACAGTCCCCAGCAGAGAAGCTGAAAATAATTCTCAGGTTGAAGGCAACAAGGAAAAGCAGAAATGCTACTGTACTCTTGAGTAAAATCATATGGTTAGCAAGGCACCACAGTGCTGTACTGGTACATTTTGAACAGTAGGCGCTCATCATGTCAACCCCTATAACCATGCCCCCAACAGAGAGTCCAAAATGCAGGCAGCTGTGTCGATCCATTATTACGCAGCACACACATCAAGGACCAGAAGCGTATTGCACAACTTCTTAGGATCAGTACAAACTGCAGTCTTGTGCATGCTTTCTTAGGTCTGTACTGCATTAGACTCAGTGGTGCTTACTTCCAACTGCATAGGTTCAATGTGCATAACACGGTGAGCTCCATCAACATATTTCTGGTCGGGTGAAATGCAGCCTTGGCTGTTAATTAGAAATGCAAACACTGTTACAAAGTGCTACTGTTTACACTGCTAGCATGAAGTAGGAACACAATTAAAAAAGAGATGTAACCAGCCTCTGCTTGGTAAAGTTTCCTCATCCTCCGCTTTCCTCCATGCTAATCTGTCACATAACAAGCTTGAAAGGCTCATTGTCATCTAATTCACATGGCAAAGCAAGGAGGGTCTGCCAGCTACCCTGGCAGATTCTGCCATGCACTTCATCCCTTCTCCACTGCTACAATTCTCTTCCTCATATGTCCCAACAGAAAGTGATAGGTCTAGCTGTTAAAATAGGAAATGTTTCTGTTCATAATTAGTAATCAAACAATGACAATAAGCTTTCCAGGTAGCGCATAGCCAGTATGCTAGCTTCTCAGCAGGTGAGTCATTATTGCCAGGAGGCAGAAGGAGAGAGACAAGGTGCAGGGAGGCTGGTGCAGTGCAAATGTATTGACAGCAGAACTGGTCAGGCTCTGCTGATGTATTTGCACCCCAACTGCCACTCCAGTCCTCCTGCAAATGCATTTGCAACACACCAACCTTCCTGCACCTTGCCCCTCTCTTTCTCCCTCCCCTGAAGAAACAGCGACCTACCAGTCAGCACTAAATACCTCCATGATTGCACCTCCTCCAGTCATTCATTAGAAATGTTAGGCTGAGAGTTGGTGGTTCCGCACTCTAACCCAGTCTATCTCAACCTTGGCTCCCCAGACGTTACCATCATCCCTAGCTAGCAGGACTACTGAGATGGGAATAGTTGTCCAACAACATCCGGGGACCCAAGATTGAGAAAGGCTTTACTAACCCTTCCCCATATTACATATCTAGCCTTATTACTGGGAAAGCTATTGCCCTCCAAATTGCTTGATAGAAGAAACTGATGGGAGCTGTAGTTCAATGACATCTGGAGGTCAAAAGGTTCACTGCTACTAGTCTACCCTCACTGGGAATGACTCGCTAGGGTTTCACCTGTTCGGCTGAGAGCTGGTGACTGGTACACATTCCACCACTTCAGGTGGCAGAACTCACAGGGGCAGCAGATCCCACTGTAAACCTTCATTCCTCACTTTGTTCCTGATGTAGATCTTCATGTATTGTTCCTTCCCTGGCTGAGAGGAGAAAATCCTTTTGTCATTTGCCTCAGGTGCCAAAATGTCATGAGCTGGCCCTGCTGGCACATGGTCACTCATGGCCAAGTGGGGGGTTTGAACCCTGGTCTCCTGGGTTCTAGTCTGATACCCTAACTTCTACACCACACAGGTTCTCTTTGTTTTCCTCCTGATATAAGCCCACCACCCTCTTCCCTTCATAGTTTGTAGAGCAACTCTACAATTCTTTTCTTCTTTTCTTCTATTATATTTCATTACTGCTGTTCATTGCTTGGCCCTATGTCACGGCTGGTTCAGCCTCAGGTCAGCATGGAAACTCAGAGACAAATTCTTTATTCAAGGCAACAGAAGACACACAGGGAAACCTATGGTATGACTGGCCCTGGTAAAGACATTGCCAGAGCTGGTGATCTAGGTCCCCCACTTTTTCCTAAGCCTCCTCCCCATCCTGCTGTCTTCCCAGAAGTCTTAAACTTCGCTGGGGAGGGACCCACCAAGTGCTCTGATCTGTAACATGCAAAACTCTCTGAGCATAGAAGCCAACTCCTAGGGGCTGAGAGGATTTAGGGCCCCTCAATAAAATATTTGAGGGTGCTGGGCGACCCTAAAGTTGATGGGCATTGTCATTCAAATGGTGTGCATGCACTGTGTCATGTAAACAATTATGTGGGGTGGGGCTTACCTGGCACCCCCAATATTTTATTCAAGTTGGCACCCCTGCCTCTAATTCCTTTGGAGACAAGGGGAAGGAGAGCTAAACACAGTAGGATCTGCTGGCTCCTGTGAATCTGTCAGAGTTTCAGCTCCACCTCCTTCTCAGCTGCCTCTTCTATGTCTGCAGTGTTTTCCATCTCTCTCTTACTCAAGCCTGTTGCTTGTTCAGCACCCCCTATTTCTCCTCTGGTTTGTCTTCATTGTCCCACCACCACTTCCCCAGCTAGGAGCCTTTCTCTTCTGAGGCTTCTCTATGGGGTCTCCAGCTGCAGCCTCCCACCACTCCTCATTGTCCAGTCAGTCCCTGACACCCTATCAGCACATCTCCCGGATAAAGAGATAGATACATGGAGGTCAGTGCTCCTTTTCTCTCCACTCACTGTGTGCTTGCAGAGAGCAAATGAATAAACAGACACATGCCAAGCTGCAGCAGCAACAGGACCAGAAAGTTTATCATGTTGAAAGTGCCCCCTTATAGTGGGTTGTTGGCCTCAGCAGGTGCCTAGTTACTTTTCCCCCAGTGCCAAACCTGAAATGGTGGTTGAGGGAAAGGAACCCAGAGGATTCTTGAAGCACAAGTTCCATTTTGGAAACAAGACCAGATAATTTGGTATTCCAAGATCTAAAGAAGGGAGGAGGAACCTGTGGCCCTCAAGCTGCTGTTGCACTACACCACTCATCATTCCCTGACTAGATAGTGCTGATGGGATCTGGAGTCCACTAGCACCTGAAGGGCTGCAGGTTCCCTAACCTACTTCAGCTTTATGTCAAAGTTATAAGTTTCCCCCTGCAGACTCAGAGCACTGTAGCGGTACTCTCTGAAATTAATTTGAGTTCTTTTAATTATAATTTTCATTTCTCATCCACAAAACACCCTTGCACACACAATCACCAGCTGTCCAGAAGAAAAGAACTGTAGGTTTCTTTCCACTTAAGATTAATTAAAGTCAGCAAGTCACTCAGCAATTGCCAATTGGCCAGTCCAGGCACCGAGGGGCTGAGAAATTAGATTTCCAGGAAATGACAGCTCATGGGTCCAAATAAATGTATGGCCCCCCAATAAAAATCCTAATTTTCTTGAGCCCACAACATGCTGTCGGCTTCATCTCCCCCCTCCACGTGGTTTATAACATGAAGTGATTTATTTATTTATTTATTTAGCCTCCTTTAATCAGAGACACCTTTCCATGGAGAGAGAGAGAGAGAGAAGTGGATCCCCCCCCCCCCCGGAACAGGGAGGTGAGGGTGAAAGAAGATTGGAAGTTTCAGGTGGAGGTAATGCTCAAGGGCCAAGGAAGATGAAATGATGAACAAGCTTGAGCAAGGGGTGAGAAGAAGTAAAAGTTTACTTAGCATGGAAGAAATCATTGTTTTCAAAGAGGTGTAGCCAATGCAGATATTGTGATCTATAACTCCCACTGTCTATAACAATGGCTGTCCTGATGGGATTTGAAGTCCAGCAAGGATGCCATGTTATCTAC
This sequence comes from Podarcis cretensis, assembly GCF_951804945.1. NCBI lineage: Eukaryota > Metazoa > Chordata > Lepidosauria > Squamata > Lacertidae > Podarcis > Podarcis cretensis. Next base: position 5,007,418 of record NC_137184.1, on the reverse strand, counting down.
CTTTTATAAAACAATCAAATAGAAAGTGAATGTTTAAAAGTGGCAGGATGGGACAGAAAGACTATGCAGCCACATTATCAAATCCACCCCACCCTAAAGTTATTTCCTCGAAGTTGTCCTCTGCTTCATCCCCCAAATTTTCATTGAAGGTTTTGCCATCCCACTCAACTGAAACATCAGGACATTTGGCTTCTCAAAATGTTCACCTGAGCCCTACATCCAGTAATAGGTTCCCCCAATTCACCATCCCACATCATAGGAAGCTGCCTTTTAAACCATTGGTCCATCTGGGACTGTATTGCCTACAATGATTGGCAGCAGCTCTCCAAACAAAAGTATTCTGGGATGCCGGCAAGGTGGCCATTAAATCAACAGCCTTCTGTCAATGTGCCCTCACTCCCAGTATCTGGTAATCAGAGGAGCACCATCACTGTACCTCATGGCTTTACAGTGGTACCTCTACTTACAGACGCAATCCATTCCGGGGTGCCATTCGCACCCCAAAAAGTCCTTAAGTAGAGCACCGCTTCTGTGCATGTGTGTAGTGCGATACAGCACTCCTGCGCATGCGCGAAGCACACAGATTGCTCCTGTGCGTTCATAACCAGGGGAAAAAAAACATGAAGCAAACGCAACTCAAGGTATGACTGTATTTACCAACAATGGCTAATGGCTGTTAATGGTTATTGTCATGATTTTGTCTAATCTCCTATGGACTATTAGCACATCTCATTGCAATAAATTCCATAAATCAGAGTGGGGGAAACTGTAGTCCCTCAGATATTGTTGGACTACAGCTCCCATCAGCCCCAGGTAGCAATGGCATAATTAATTTCCAAATTCTTACTAGTGCGACACCTTTACCAGTCCAACCAAAATTTCAAAAAACAGTGTGCAAGACTTCACGTTCTCCAGATCTCTGCATCAGCACATGGAATCCTTTTCATCTTCAGATCTGCATTCCCTCCTGAGTAACCTTCCAGGGGTTGTGCTAGTGTTGGGTGGGATCAGAAGCAAAACTGGCCAGAACAATGAATCCCAATGTTACCTCCAGACAATAGGCCACATACACACAAACAACAGTTCCAGTCTCTATCCAAACAAGGCAAACATTCTCAAGAAGGGTGCACCCAGGGCCAGTGAATGGTATGACATGGGGAAGGGGAGAGGTTGGGGAGCATTGCAGGGACAAGTTATTACATTTATTACATTACATTTACATGCCACCTTTATTCCAAGGAGCTTGAGGTGGCATACATGGTTCTCCTTCTCTCCATTTCATCCTCACATTAACCCTATGAAGTAGGCTAGGCAGAAAAATGGTGACTGAGTGGTCTTAAGTCACATGGCTGAGTGGAGATTTGAAACCTGGTTTCCCATGTCATTGTCGAAGACTCTAACCCAGGGGCCGGGTTAGAGTCCAATCGCCTTCTCAATCCGGCCTTCTCAATCTGGCACTGTTGGTTAAACCACAGAGCCTAGGACTTGCCGATCAGAAGGTCAGCAGTTTGAATCCCCACGACGGGGTGAGCTCCCGTTGCTCGGTCCCTGCTCCTGCCAAACTAGCAGTTCAAAAGCACCTCAAAGTGCAAGTAGATAAATAGGTACCGCTCCGGCGGGAAGGTAAACGGCATTTCTGTGTCCTGCTCTGGTTTGCCAGAAGTGGCTTAGTCATGCTGGTCACATGACCCGGAAGCTGTACGCCGGCTCCCCCGGCCAATAAAGCGAGATGAGCGCCGCAACCCCAGAGTCAGTCACGACTGGACCTAATGGTCAGGGGTCCCTTTACCTTTACCTTTTATCCTATTGACTCTTAATTGCCTCTTTCCAAAACTAAACATGCCCAACGTATCCTTTGCAGATTATATTTTAATACATAGAATTCTCCATTAAATACTACATCTTCTGTAGTATTTTATCAAATATGCAGGTGTGGATGGGGAACTAGAGGGGGGAAATGAGACAAATGAACTGGAAAATACCCCCTGCCTCAAAAGCTTTGGCAGACTGGGTCAGTCCCACAGTTAATTTTAGACATTCTCTTTCAGAAACTGGAATGCAGGAAGAGTGGAAGAGATAGGTGAGTGGATCAGAGGACCAGCAAATGAATGAGATGGAGGAAATTCACATGTACTTATTAAAAATGGGCTCAGTCTGGTTGAAAATTCAAAGAAACTGATTGTTGTTGCTTTGCATTGCAATGGGAGAATGAGGTTGAGGAATGGAGGTGGGTGGGGGGGGGAGAGAAACCTCAGTCTACACTCTCCTGTTGTACTCCAAGCCAATTAGATTACACAACCAAATGAAGTCAATTGCTGATGAGAACAAAATGCTATTGTTTGATCTGGGTTCAGAGCAGCCCCCTCTGTCTGTTAGCACAAGTTAATGAAGGCCGACAGCACTGCAGATATGAAGAGCACAGTTTAGTGCAGCTGGGACTGCAAGACCACCCTGGGTCTCTGTGCTGACAGAGAGACAACCTCTCCCTGAATCTGGAATCAATGGCTTCTGAACAAGAATAGCAGGATATGCCCTTTCAAAACATTCCTCCTTTCTCGACGCAAAACTGTCTCTCTGTGCTTTTTGGAGACAGCGGTGGTGTGCTAATTTATTTTCAATGTTGCCTGTATTAAAAGGCAAGCTAATGAACTGCATTTAGGCAGTGGCGTAGCGTGGGGGGTGCAGGGGGGGCCGGCCGCACCGGGCGCAACATCTGGGGGTTAGGGTTAGGCAGTGGCGTAGCGCGGGTTGTCAGCACCCGGGGCAAGGCAAATAATTTGCGCCCCCTAACCCATGGACTTGCGCCCCCTAACCCGTGGATTTGCGCCCCCTAACCCTAACCCCCAGATGTTGCGCCTGGTGCGGCCAGCCCCCCTGCACCCCCCACGCTACGCCATTGGGGTTAGGGGGCGCAAATCCACGGGTTAGGGGGCGCAAATTACTTGCCTTGCCCCGGGTGCTGACAACCCACGCTACGCCACTGCCCCCAGATGTTGTGCCCAGTGCGGCCAGCCCCCCCTGCACCCCACACGCTACGCCACTGGGGTTAGGGGGCGCAAATCCACGGGTTAGGGGGCGCAAATTACTTGCCTTGCCCCGGGTGCTGACAACCCACGCTACGCCACTGCATTTAGGAGTTGGGATCAGTTTGAGGAAAATGCTTTTTCAGTATCAAATGGTGCCTTCCCTTCAATGTTTTTCTTTTCTTTTCCATTTTTTAGGCTGCAAGGCAGTGACTGTCCCAAGGACACTCTGTAAACTTCACAGCCAAGCGCAGATTTGAGCCCTGGTCTCCCAGGTCTTAGTATGACACTAACCACTGCATGAAACTGGCTCTCTGAGTTGCATTTATCTATTGGCTGCTTAGTTACAAGATGTGTGTGTGTAGGATTATTGTTTTGCTCTGTTCTTCTTTTTATTATATATGGTATTTTGTGTTTTTAATCTTTTGAACCGCCCTGAAATCTACTAATGAAAGGTGGCATATAAATTTAATAAATTAAGTAAGTAAGCTGTTCTCTGGGAGTCTCAAATTCTTTGTTACATTGGTTTGCAATCACCGTTAGTTCATATTCTAGCCATGCAGAGGTTCCTGCACACATAGACACATTTCACTTCCCTCCTCCAAGTTTAAAGACACATTCCAGCCAGGCAAAAGCACTCAGAGTCGGTGCAGCCTCTGGGAGGGGTGTGACCTGGGAAGACATCTAAATGACTCAATGGAGAGGACTGCGGGGCTGTATTTGGCCTGAGGTTACTTCCCAGGCACACCAATTTGGCCCCCACATCATGGGTGCCCAGCGCATGCGCCACACTGCACAGCATGATGTTGTTGCAATGTGGCACATGTCCTCTCACCACATCAATTGACAAGTGGCATGGTGCACATGTGCGCTCCTGTGCCATGGTGGCAAATGGGCCGGGGCCTGCGCCTCTGCCACGGGACCTCTGTTATGATGTGCTGCAGCTGTGGATTCACCCCAGAAACACACCTGTGGTTGCAGCAGGCCTCAACAGGTGCCCCGTGGCTGCCACGCCTAAGCACCAGAGATAAGGTGGCAGTCGGGTGGTGGCACACAGCGGCAGTGGGGGCAAAGGCCAGGCGGTAGCAGTGGCAGGGGCAAAATATGGGTGGCGTGCATCAGTGTGTGGCAGTGGGGGGGGGACGAGGTTGGGCACCCACAACAAAAATGTTGTAGGGCTTGGGGGCCCAGGCCCTACAACATTTTTGTTGTGGGAGTTGGCACCAGTGTTCCTTGCCTGTTGTTTACAGCATGATAAAACTCTCTTCTCCTGAAAGCAGTGCTTAACTTTGGATGGTTCATACCCCTATGAGGTAAATACAATACGTCATCTTTAATGCATTTATTTTGGTTTGGGTAGGGATCTTGATTTCCCAGGTTACAAAATTCATGAATTTCAAAGGAAAGAGAGAGAGAGAATGAGAGGGACGGGACTCTTACTCCCATTTGAACAAGAATAAAAAGATTTAGTATCCAGCTTCACCAGGAAGGCATTATTGACCCACTGGCTATTGGAGGTCTGCAGCATTGTGCACGTGAATATTTATTGCTTTTAATTACCATAAACTAGCAAGGATCTGTGTTAATAAGGTATTTTTAAAATGTAGTTTTGCAAATGGAAAGGCAATTGAAATTCAGCGACAGCTACAGGAGCCTGACATGATCAAGTCCCAAGCATTATAATCTCATTGCCTTGCTACCCTGATCTAGACTGAAGAAGAGTGACCTTGTTTGGGGTGGCAGTGGTGGATTCTGCTATTGGAAGGGGTTTGCTATTGGAAAGAGACACACACATCTCCTAAGCTGATCCAAAGGTACTACTTCACATGTAATTATTTTCCCTTACAGCAGTGGTTTTAATCTAGTCTGCCATGGCACCCTGGGGTGTCTTGAGCAGCCAACCCTGGCCTCTGTTCCTCTTTCCTTCCCTCCCTTCCTCTGATGCCCTTTAATGTCTCTGCCTCCCAAAGGCTTGTGCAGCTGTTTGTTGCAGCAGCCCTGGCTACAAGCTCCCCAGGGGAGTGGTGCCTCTGGGGCTGGCCAGGGGGCACTTCCCAGGCCCATGTGGGGCACTGTGAAGAGGCACCTCTCTTTGAGGTGGGGGGGGCAGCTCAGAAACCAGGGGCGGCGGCAGCAGCTGCTCAGAGGACTCCCAAGGGGAGAGGAGGCTAAGGGAACACTCCACAACGGAGGGTGTTTGAAAAAGGGTAAGAGGCTGCCAGCTCTGCAGGCAAGGGAGGGGGGACATAACTGGGCTCCTGAACCCCACAGGGGTGCCTCAGAAAGAGTGTACAATCATACCTTGGGTTAAATACACTTCAGGTTGAGCGTTTTTGGGTTGCGCTCCACGGCAACCCGGAAGCAATGGAATACGATACTTCTGGGTTTTGCCGCTCACGCATGCGCTCAAAATGACGCCACATGCATGCGCAGAAGTGGCAAATCACGACCCATGCACGCGCAGACTTGGGTTGTGTGAAGGGGGGCTCTGAAACGGATCCTGTTCGCATCCAGAGGTACAACTGTAGTTGGTCAAGGGAGCCGTGGACCCAAAAATGTTGAAAACCTTTGCTATACAGTGGTGCCTCGCAAGACAAAATTAATCCGTTTCGCGAGTCTCTTCGTCTTGCGGTTTTTTTGTCTTGCGAAGCACGGCTATTAGCGGCTTAGCGGCTATTAGCGGCTTAGTGGCTTAGCGGCTATTAACGGCTTAGCGGCTATTAACGGCTTAGCGGCTTAGCGGCTTTAAGGAAAAGGAAACAAACTCGCAAGAACTCGCAAGACGTTTCGTCTTGCGAAGCAAGCCCATAGGGAAATTCGTCTTGCGGAACGACTCAAAAAACGGAAAACTCTTTCGTCTTGCGCGTTTTTCGTCTTGCGAGGTACCACTGTATAGCATGATCCCTCCTCCCCAGTGCCATATAGCAAACCAACATAAATGTGCACTGACTGAGATGAATGAATATATGCACATAATAAGCAGTGACAGTGGGGGAGAAATTCGATTCAGTTTGAATTTAAAGGTGAACCTACCTGATTTGCACCTTCCAAAATAATGTGCAAACTGAAACATATCTATCTTTCAAAAGCTGCAGGCCTCCAAAATTTGCAGTGCAGCTCTTCAACAGAATAACGTGTACAGAAATTCATATATAATAGTGTAATATAGGAACGAATATTTGTGAAAATAATATGGAAAAATGCATTGCACTGGGGGGAAATGCTTAGCAAAAATGCAAATGCCAGCCCCTATTCAGAAGGTCCCATTCATGCTGGGTACATACAGTCAGAGATCATTGTGAATCAGGCTGGGTTTGTCCAGAATGCCTCAAGGCAGCCAGAGGGAAGGACCTCCAGCAGGAAGGAGAGGCGGGGCAGGAAAACTCTGTGAAAAAGGCTGAGACCTCACTAACCGGCAGCTGCCTCTTTCCAGGAGAAAGTAGGCTCAACAATGTGACTCTCCTTCCTGCTGGAGCTGTGGAATGGGTATTGATTCTGTGTGGTGCAGACTGTGCTTTGCAAGAAGCTTTTCTATAGGAAAGCCAATTGCAAAGTAGCACCTTGTAGCAGGGCAGAAATTGGTAATATGGCACCTCGAGGAGGGCCAAAATTTTGCTCCCCTCCCTGAAGATTTCTTATTTTCTTTCTTATTTTCATTATAATTCATTTTGGTATAGTTGCTTTATTAATTTTCCACCCCCTCAGCTCAGCACCCAGTGCAGAGGGACCACACTAACCACCCTGATTCCGGCACCACTGCTCACAGGATCATATCCTGCCACTTTACATGCCCTCCAACATTTCTCTGATGAAAATAGGGACGTTCCATTTCATAATGATAATTTTACTATTTATACTCCCCACATGTCACTGGGTAGTCCCAGCCACTCTGGGCAACTTCTAACATACATAGAAACATAACAAAACATTGAACATTAAAAAAAAAACCTTCCCTATACAGGATTGCCTTCTGAAGGCTCAGGGGTCACATAACTCCATACCCTCCAACACTTCTTCAATTTAAATAGGAACATCCTAATGAAAAGTGGGACATTCCGGGATCAAATCAGAAACCGGGACGGCTTATCTAAATCAGGGACGTCCCTGGAAATTAGGGGCACTAGGAGGGGCTGCACTTAACTGCTGTTAAGTGTGAGTTTTCAATCTTGTGTGGAGGTGGCTGCTTCTCCTTCATGAACAGCTTCCCTTGCATGCAGTAAAGTACCACACAGGATCAGATCCTTCTGCTTATCAGCTGTTGAACAGGATGGCTGGTCCTGTATTGCGCCACACCTTTTATGGTGGGTTTTAAGGGTTTAAGGCCCTCTTCCAGATAGTTTCGAGGATGGATCTAGGATAGGTTGACTTGGGGGTGGCACAGTGTAAATCACCCTAATCTGTGGGGTCACAGATCTGATCCATAGGGTGGCTTAGAGGGTCCATGCACAGCCCGAGTGGCTATTAGGATAAATCTGCGCTAAAATTTTGGTGAATATGGATGGTGTGTCCCCCCCCCTCTTTTTTAATGCAAACTGATGTGGAAATACAGACAACTGAACTGAAGACAGGAAATAAGGAGAAGATCAGTAAAACTGATCTCTTGCCCATCCCAAGGTGCTGGATCCTGCCCTGTTTCTGTAGTGGTGACAGGGCTGTAAAGATTGCTCTACACTCCATCCAGGGGCTGTCCATCTGAAGAATGACTTCCTTCCCCCACCAAACAGTGGTGGCTGGTGCCCATTGGGATTGCTTGGGTGGACAATAGGAAGACCAAAAGTCGGTGGAGCCAGAGAAAATGACAGGGAGTCAGTTTTGTCCCCATCCTCCTCCCTGCTGTGTTCTACAAGGGTCAACACTGAGGCTAAGAAGGAGGAAGGTGGCAATCAGGGCCACTCCCTGGACTAGTTGTTAGTAAGAAGCTAGGCAGATGTGTGTGAGGCTGAGGTCATGAGTTCAGACTAAGGCTGGTGTAATGGTAAGAACATAAGCACATAGGAAGACCCTGGCTGGATAAGGCTAACCAGGGCTTTTTTGCAGCCACAACTCATTGGAACTCAGTTCTGGCACCTCTCAGGTGGGTGCCATTGCCGATATAAGAGAACAAGGGAGGTGTTCATAGTGAGTTTTGGTGCTTCTTTTTCTAGAAAAATGACGCTGAGGCTAATGGTCCATCTAGTCCATCATCCTGTTCTCACAGTGGCTACCAGATGCCTGTGAGAAACCAGCAAACAGGATTTGAGTACAAGAGCACACACACCCTCCGGTGTTTTCCAGCAATTGGTATTCAGAATAACTGCTGCCTCCAGAGAGGGGAGCCCTCTGCTATATTTTATATTATGGAAGTTCCATACTATGATTTGGCAACCCTCTCCAAATACAAGATTTAAAGTTATACAAGTGAGGATGATTCGATGTACTGTGTAATTTTGAGATTTAAAATGTTTAAAGCTGTGTGTGGTTTGTAAAGAATGAAGGGGGGGGGAGAGCCTTGTTGTTTTGATGGATGACTTTGGAAAACTAGAGCTTACCCCCCCCCCCACCAAAAAAGAGGGCGGAAGAGACTATGGATTTAAAGAGGTGTTGAGATATAACCTATTTTTAAGAGGAAGGACATTGGCCCAAAAGTAAAATGCTAGCAGAGGCAAGAGGACTTTTGTAACAGTATGTGAGAAGTGGTGCAAGGGCTCTTGTGTGGTGTAGTGGTTAAGAGCAGTGGACTCGTAATCTGGTGAACCAGGTTCGCTTCCCTGCTCCTCCACATGCAGTTGCTGGGTGACCTTCTTTGAAGTCTCTCAGCATCACTCACCTCACAGAGTGTTTGTTGTGGGGGAGGAAGGGAAAGGAGAATGTTAGCCGCTTTGAGACTCCTTAGGGTAGTGATAAAGCAGGATATCAAATCCAAACTCTTCTTCTTCTTGGAGGCTTCTGACTATAAGTGACTTTGCTTGACGAGAAACACCTTTTCCTTCCCAGACTGAGTGGGGAAATCTATGAAACTTGTTGATTCAGTCAACCAGCGGAAGGGCAAGGACTGTTGTTTATCTGGAATTGCCTGATTATTATGGGATGGAAGGCAGGAGCTGAGACAAGAAGAAGTAGTTAACCTTGAGACCACAGTTGTGCCCTGAACCACACTGGGCCAACAATATTGTGAAAAGAATGCAGCCCAAGGATGTCGCATAAAGAAACATAAGGGACAGACATACAAGGCCAATGAAATCAACAACTGAATTTATTAGACTTGACACACAGAGACTGAAAAGAAAAGAGCTATTGTTCCCCACCTGAAGTTGTATGAAAAGTTAAATAATAACACAAATAAAAATAATTAAGAATGCAATGCAACTGTTGACTAAGTGATAATTTTGTAAAATGGAATGTAACTAGAAGTAAATAAGAATTTGGAAATAATTGGTATAATTTCTATAATTAGGTTAAAATTGGAAAATCAATAAACATAATTGGCAAAAAGAAAAAAGAAAAAGAATTGCTGCCTGGTGGAGACAGAGCATGACATCATGGCTTGTAGCCATCAATAGCCCTCTCCTCCATAAATTTGTCTAATCCTAAATGGTGTTGCTCACAGACTGAGATATCCGAGATTGAAATCTACACTCAGCACATAATCACTACCTCAGGATTGTTGTGAGAATAAAATTAGGGAGACTTTATACACAGTCCTTGCAGGACATATAGGATAAATGTGTAATAAATCAATAAGAATATTTTTGGGGGCAAAGATTGGTATTGGGTCAACACGAAAGAAGCGGCTTTAAGGTCTCTTTCCTGCAGCAGTAGCAGCAACAGGGGGAGAAATGGTGCCTTTCCCTGGGGCAGAGGTGACAAACTTCATCCCTGGTTAGGGCCATTTATATCTTGCTAACTGCCTTGTTTACACAAAATGGCACAAATGCAAATCAACGTGAAGAAGTGCTGGAGCCAGTGAGGTGTGCAGCCATAACAGGCTCCCGGGATTGGTTTTCGTAATGTAGTGTTAACAGAGCTACACATGGCTTCACACACTTTATTCATTTATTTATTTATTTTTGTATCCATGGGAGAAAGGGGAGGAAAGCAGGACAGAGGGAGAAATATCATTATCCAGAAACTGGCTGAGTTCCTTGCATGTCAACCAGGGCAGGAGAAGGTGACCAGGATGGAAACAGATAAAACCTGGCTGTCAGACTGATGAGACTGTCTCTCAGTCCCTCTGCCTTCAGCTGGGCTAGCCTACCTGGTGAACTGGCTTTGGGAGAGGAAAAGGAGGGAGGCAGCTGAGAAGTTAACCTGGAATTTTCCTTGCTGTATAGTGTATACCAAGGATGGGGAATCTTTTTCGGGCTGGGGCGCCACATTCCTTTCTGGGAAACCATCTAGAGGCCACGTGCCAGCAGTGGACAGGGCCAGAAAGTGCAGACAGTGACAGATGTGACTCTGACCTTTTCCACAGTAAGTCCAAGTCTTTTGGTTTCTCTGAGTTTCTCATTTTTCCATTTGTCAGTTCAGTTCCCCAAGCTTCCACATCACTATGGGTTTTTGTTTTAGTTTTCAATCCTCATTGAGATCCATCAGCATTTTGGTGTGAAATTCTACTAATGCTGTGATGCCTGAATTTCAGGGGGTGGACTGGATGACCCTAGGGCACCCTCTCAACTCTATAATGCACATTTCATAACATACACATTTATATACTTATTATATATTTATAATACACACACACACACATATATACATAATATACACATTTCATATGCACTTTTGCAAACCAAAATTTGCATGTGTGTGTGTGTGTGTGTGTAATTTTCACTTGTGGTTCGAGGACCTGATCCCCACTTTGTGGAATAAAGACACACAGACACAGTGTATAAGGTTAATGGGCAAGAAAAGGCCACAACTTTATTGATTACAGCAAGTGAGACGGTATTGGCTTAGGCATTGGATCACGAAAATTTGACTCCACCCACTAAGAGAGGGGTGAGCCTGAAGAGGGGTTATTCACCAGTAGGAGGAGCCTGTTGATGCTAATACAACTATAAGCTCTCCCCTGATGTCACCGAAGGTCGTGCCATGGCCTCCCGCCACACAGGCATCGGACAGGATCCACGACTGCCAGATTCCTTTAACAGAATACCCAAAATTGAAGGGGTAGGCGATGGCCACACCTTGCCCTTCCACACACCAACAACACATTCCAATGCCTAACAGCCAAATACCAAGAAAGTTGTGACGATTGCTACGAGATAGGCAAAAAAACCAAAAGGCCTAATTCCTACCAGGCCCCCTGGGCAACCTGGGCGACCAACCATAGATCCATAGCAAGGTCAAGAGAAAAGCTAAGCCCTATGCCCTAAGGGAGTGGTGGGTGGGTGACTCGCGATGAGAAGGTGAAGAAGTGAGGCGGAATGGCTGGCGCGGCGGTATCTTAAACCGCAAACCACGCCCCCACCAAGCCGCCCGGTTGGGCGCTTACCTGTGGGTATGGTGCGCCAGCCAGGTGAGTGGGGCACGGGGCATAACGCCCCCTGCGTGACACAGAAATCTCATCCCGCCCACAACACCTCCCCTCCAGGAGGAGGAGAGGCCTTATATATTGTTGTGAGTTGCAAGTAGGGTAGGGCTGTATGCCTAAGTCCCTTCTAATTCCTTGATCCAACAAGGAACCAATTGCTGGAATAGCCAGTAAATTTTTTTGGTAACAGCTCCTAAAGTTATTAAGGTAGCAAAGGAAGTGGCTCTGTGCCAGAAAACAAATGGGTGTTTCCCCCTTTTCTCAACTTGCTGGTAGCTAGAGAGACAAAGGGTGAGAGCTAGGAGGAGGAAGAAGCAGGCTATAAACCTGAGAGCCAAAACCATGCCTTATTTCTGCTTGAACCCCAAGCTATGGTTATGGAAGAAGCAAAACCATCTTTGGGTGAGCCCCTCAATTGTAGGCTCAAGTTGCATATAGGTGTAAATAAACCATATATCATAAAGACACCACAGTCACTTATCCCAAGGAAACCAAACCTTGGCTAAGCACCCGGAACCCCTGGAGTCTCACACAACTCAGAGATTGGGGTGGGATGCAACGATATGCACTTTTATGCATGCTTTACACTTTTGTACACTTTACTTAGCTGGTGAACTTGGTTGCAAAACTTGGGTATGTGTGAATTCTGAAGGACGGCTGTGTTTTGGTCCGCATGTTATTTCAGAAGGTTCACCTTTAAATGAATCAAACTGAATCAGATTTCTGCCCCCATTAGAGACCTCTCAGAGGTATCTCCATACAATAACATGCACGCCTCTCCACCCCAGTTCACGGTGATAAAGGAAATTTCCTGGACTTACTTGGATTGCCAGATGAAGACACCAGCCAAGAATATAGGAGCAAAACAGCAGCCTGCAGGCCTGGTCTTTATTCAAAGAAGGTTGCAACAGGACTTCCACTGACCACATGGAAGAAGCAGGAAGATGCTTCCACTTTTATAAGGATTCCCTTTTCCCATAAACACCTTTGGTGAAGCATCATGCATACATCATAGATAGATCATACATACGTCACAAAGAGGGAGGGGTTTTCTGGTAGAAACCAGTTCGTTAGGTTTGCCCCCAACCTTCCTTGCCCACCACAATTCACCCATTAATTGATACAATAGGAATATTTGCAAGATCCTGGTTTTTCCCAGTCGGTCACATAATCACACTCCTTTGTCCTGACCAAGGACTTAATCCATTCCTGGGTGGTTTGCCATTGTCCATGGGATGACTGCCTATCTGGAACCCATTTGCCAGGATGTCAGTGATTATCTCTTGCACAAGAGGCTGTTGTGTACCTGATCCCACATTTCAGGGAGTATGGCTGCCCACATCCCAGACTCCCCCCTTGGTAGCCATTCCTTTCCTGAACAGTGGAATGGCGCAAATCCATACTGGAGTAATTTTATATGACTTTCTAAAGTTTTCCCAGTGAGCCAGTACAGTCGTACCTCGGTTTAAGAACCGCCCTGTTTACAAACTATTTGGTATACGAACTCTGCAAAACTGGAAGTAGTGTTCCGGTTAGTGAACTTTACCTCAGTCTATGAATGGAAGCCAAACAGTGGAAGGGCACCAGCGGCGGGAGGCCTCATTAGGGAAAGCACGCCTCGGTTTAAGTGTGGCTTTGGTTTAAGAACGGACTTCCAGAACAGATTAAGTTCGTAAACCGAGGTACCACTGTACATAGATAACATTTATCAGTGAATTGTTGCATTTGGTGATGTGCAGCGGAGGCCCTTTGACTAGAGATAAGATAAAAAACTGTGATCAAGTGTTTTGTGGGAACATTTTCAGGAGTGATTGTGTTGAGTTTGGTAGTCAGGGTGTGTGGAGGGGCAAACAGCCCCCCCCCTTTCATAAATTCCTGTAACAAAGGGCACATGGAAAGTCAAACAAAAGCACTCAAGGAGGATGTGAGGGTCTGTGGCCTGGGAAGAACATGAAGGTGGAATAAGGAAGTGTCCTTCTTGGCCTGAGGTTTCCCACTCCTGCTAGAGTTGAAGACTCTCTAGTTGGGGTTCCCTCAAAAGCCGAAGTTTCCTTGCCTCCCTTTAAGTGCTTTCAGCATTTTCTACAATAATAAATAAATGAATAAAATTAAGGGTATCATCTCTAATTAAGGGTAAAGATTTCAGCTGAGATGTTTGTTCTCTTTTATTAGCGCTGCAAAAGCAAAACGGGAGCCCTTGTTACACTGTCAGCAATTGTGGTATTATTATTTATTGTTTATGGTATAAATTATGACTCGCTTCCTATGTTGATGGAACTTTTACCATCTGTGTCTCCCTCTCTCTCTTTTTACCCTTCCTTTCTTTAAAGAAAGTGCTGCTGTTGCCTAAAACATAATTCAAACCTAAATGAACCTTCAGAAAAACAAAATCAAACAAAGCTAATTAACCAGGGTGAGTGCAGTGTAAGTGGTGCCGATTCTTCTTGCCGTCTGCAAAATAAATGCAAGCAACTTTTTAGGGTCAAGGTTACAGTTAAATACAGGCCTGGAACTTTATCCAGTCTTACACGTATTGTTTGTATTCTTGGAACTTTTCCCTGGTGCCCATGGTGTTCTCAAAATTTCTGGTCCTTTGTCTCTCTCTCTATAGCAAACTAGCCCAGAGCTCCTTCTGTTGCCTGTTTTTTTCAGGAAACAACACGGGACTAAGTCCTTGTACTAAGTCATGGGCCATCTAACTCTATATTGTCTACACTGACTGGCAGAGGCTCCCCAGGATTTTAGATAGGTAGGGTTGCCATACATCTGGGAAAACCCAGATATGTCCTCTTTTGGGGGGCCAATGTGCCCATCTGGGTGGATTTTTACATTTTAAAGGACATGTCCAGTTTTTGGGGGCTGTGGCTTGGGCTGTTCCGTATAATAATTTAATAATAATAATAATTTATTATTTCTACCCTGCCCATCTGGACGAGTTTCCCCAGCCACTCTGGGCGGCTCCCAATCGAGTGTTAAAAACAATACAGCATTAAATATTAAAAACTTCCCTAAACAGGGCTGCTTTCAGATGTCTTTTAAAAATAGGATAGCTGCGTGACCGCCTCTCCTGGTATGTCCCACAGAGGACCTTAAGGTCCATAAATAGTAACACCTTAGAGGTCCCGGGCCCCAAGGAAGTTAGACTAGCCTCAACCAGGGCCAGGGCCTTTTCAACACTGGCTCCGGGTTGGTGGAATGCTCTGTCTCATGAGACCAGGACCTGATTTCTTTCCGCAGGGCCTGTAAGACGGAGTTGTTCCGCTTGGCCTTTGGCTTAGAATCAGTTTGATTCCCTCCCCCTCTTTCTTTTCCCTTTCTCCTCCTGTGAAGAGGCTGTATCATTATGTTTTAATGTTGTATTTTAATCTTTTTTTAATTGTATTTTAATCAACTTGTTTTTATTATTGGTTGTTAGCTGCCCTGAGCCCGGTCTTGGCTGGGGAGGGCGGGGTATAAATATTTTTTAAAAAAATTATTATTATTATTATTATTATTATTATTATTATTTCCTTGACATCTGATGGGAGGGTGTTCCACAGGGTGGGTGCCACTACTGAGAAGGCCCTCTGTCCCTCTGTCTGGTTCCCTGTAACCTCATTAATAATAATAATAAATTATTATTTATGCCATGTATGCCTTGGCTGCTGCCAGCCCAAGCTGGGGAATGAGGCTTGCGGGCATTGTGGCGGCAGCCCTGCATGCTTCTTTCTCCAGTTTGTGCTGGCAGCGGCTCAAGCTT
The DNA here is from genome assembly GCF_951804945.1 of Podarcis cretensis. Lineage (NCBI taxonomy): Eukaryota > Metazoa > Chordata > Lepidosauria > Squamata > Lacertidae > Podarcis > Podarcis cretensis. Next base: position 4,992,147 of record NC_137184.1, on the reverse strand, counting down.
TCCTCTTTTTTGCTCTTCAAGGTATGGCAACCCTCACATACCCCACCAGACCTGCTTCATTCCCATCTGGCCTGGAGAGAGAGAATGCTTGGGGAGCCTACTTTGGTGCCACCAGCTCACTGGGTAAGCTGGGCAGAGGAAGATAGGATCAATATAGACTACAAAAGTTTGTGCACTGGTTACTTCAATAGTGGATTACTGCAATGTGCTCTACGTGTGGCTTCAGTTAATGCAGAATGATGCAGCGCGATTGCTGACAGGAGCGAGGCCTTGTCAGCATATAACATCTGTGCTCAGAGATCTGCACTGGTTGTTGATTTACTACTAGGCTACATACAAGGTGTTACTATTAGTATATAAAGCTCTTAACAATTTGGGACCAGTTTACATACAAGAGCACCTTACCCCACGTGACCACTTGGCCACTTTGATTGGTGGAATTGATCGGCACTACTACAGTGGTACCTCGGGTTACATACGCTTCAGGTTACCAACTCCGCTAACCCAGAAATAGTGCTTCAGGTTAAGAACTTTGCTTCAGGATGAGAACGGAAATCATGCAGCAGCGGCACGGCGGCAGCAGGAGGTCCCATTAGCTAAAGTGGTGCTTCAGGTTAAGAACAGTTTCAGGTTAAGAACAGACCTCCGGAACGAATTAAGTACTTAACCTGAGGTACCACTGTACATGTGCCACATGATCCCTACACCACATCTGTAAGAACTTGACCATTTAATGTGGAAGCACTGGCATTTTGGAACTCCCTGCCATTGATATCAGGCAGACGCCTTCACTGTATTGTTTTTTGCACCTGCTGAAAACCTTCTTATTTAGACATGCCTAAAGGTAATGGGGGGGAGCGGGTGGCGCTGTGGTGTAAACCACTGAGCCTTGGGCTTGCCATTCAAAATGTTGGCGGTTTGAATCCCTGCAACGGAGCTCCCATGGCTCAGTCCCAGCTCCTGCCAACCTAGCAGTTCGAAAACATGCCAAAAAGTGCCAGTAGATTACCTTCTGGTGAGAAGGTAAACAGTGTTTCTGTGCGCTGCTCAGGTTTTGGTGTTCCGCTGCGTCCAGAAGCGGCTTAGTCATGCTGACCACATGACCTGGAAAAACTGTCTGCGGAGCAAGATGAGTGCCGCAACCCCAGAGTCGTTCGCGACTGGACTTAACTGTCAGGGGTTCCTTTACCTTTACCTTTTTAAAGGTAAAGGTACCAGATGTTTATATGTATGAGTTTTAATTTGTTTTAGTATTGAGTACATTTTAAATTAGAGTTGTAATTTTTTTCGTAATGATTTTATTGTTTTTATCTCTCTTTTTTGTAAACCACTTTGAGGTTTATTCTGCTTTCAAGTGGTATATATGTTTTATGAAATAAATAAATGCAAGGAAGGGGTAGCACGGGGAGGAGAGAGAAAGAAGGATGAGGTACCAAGCCTGAGAATGAATTTCATTGATTTGCCTCACCATCCATGACTATGTACAACAAGCAGAGCGGCCTCTCTGATTCCAATCAGATTTGGTAAGTGGAGGGAAGTACTAGTTTTTTACAGCCCTGGTGAACATAAAAATTGATTTTTGAAGCCTAATCATCTGCTGCAGCTGAACCCTGTCCAAGACTTCTTTCTGTTCTGTTGTTGTTGTTGTTGTTGTTGTTGTTGTTGTTGTTGTTGTTGTTGTTACTATTTCTTAAAGTGCTATTGTTATGTAGTGAAGTTTCACCCTGGGCCAGCAGGGGGATACTGTATATAGTTTTCACTCAGGTCTGTAGATAGTTTTCACTCAGGTCCACGTCAGCTATTTTAGGCGGGAAACGCTGGGCTGTTGTTGCTACAATGTTGACAGCCGGCTGCCTATAAAAGCAGGCCGGCTGAGCTGTTTGCAGTCAGTTCTATTCCAGCTTACAAAATAAAGAGCTACTTGGAGAAATCGCTGTGTCGTCTGCTATGTCAACCCACAACTTAACACTGGCGACGAGGATGGGATCGATGGACATCAGAGCACAGCCAGATGCGGCCAGCCTCTGAACTGAGCTGAATCACTGAGCTGAATCACTGAGTGAAATCACTGAGCGAAATCAGTGGACAGAATCAATTCAGAGCTGACTGTTCTGGCTAAGAGCACTGTGTTCCATCCATCGCCCTTCACGCTGGCATCGGAATCATGGCTTCACTTGTGCCTCTACCACCATTTGCGCCAGCCTCTGAATCATGGGACTCCTACCTCGCTCGGTTCGACTGCTACCTCCAAGCCAACGAGCTGACAGCAGTTTCAAAGGATCGGAAGCGGGGCCTACTCCTCAGCCTCTGTGGGCCTGAGGTGTTTGAGACGGCCCGAGCATTGGTTGCGCCTGAAGCAGTCCAGGCAACACCATGGGACACGATCCAAGAGAAGCTCCGCAACCACTACGCACCAAAGCCGTCCAAGATTGCTGCCCGCCATGCGTTCTACCACCGGAACCAGGCAGAGGGGGAGTCAATCAACAACTACACCACCGCCCTGCGACAGGCTGCAATGCACTGTGAGTTCCGAGACTTAGACGATGCCCTGATGGATCGAATCGTCTGTGGGGTCCGGGACATCCATCTGCAACGGCGTCTCCTCGCCAAGCCAGACCTCACGCTACAGAAAGCCATTGAGGAGGCTGTGGCCTCAGAAGCTGCTGAACGCTCCGCCCAGGAGATCCGCAAGTCCAGCAGCCCGCGTCTTGCTAGGGAGCCAGTTCCGGTGCATCATGAAGAGGCCAGCAGTGATGAGGCATCCTCCAGTGAAGACGATGACGTGCACCAGACAAAGCGGGAGCGCAGGAAGTTCCAACAGAAGTCCAAGGGCCAACCGGAATGTGCCGGCTGCGGAGGCAACCATTCCCGTGCCAAGTGTCGATTCAGAGACGCCATCTGTAGGAAGTGTTCCAGAAGGGGCCACATCGCTAAGGTCTGCCGATCGGCTCCGTCTGACACCCCCCCTTCATCGACTCGCAAGTCCAAGTCTTCACTCCAGTCTGCCAAGGAAAGTTGTTTCGCTCTCACCAACTGCCGCTGCCCGTCTGGAACCACGATTGGCCAAACCGACTCGCCTACGCGACGCAAGCTGAACGTCACGGTGCTCATTGAAGGAGCTCCATGTGACATGGAGATCGACACCGGGTCTGCCCTGTCCATCGTGTCATGGAGCACCATCAAAAGACTGGTACCCAGAGTGTCCAAAAGGCAACTCGACTCTCACCGTGTACACCTGAGAGACTAACAGGGAAACGACATTCCCATGGTAGGCGTTGGCCGGTTCCGGATTGCCTTCAAGGATTTTTCGGGCCTGCTCCGGTTGGTGGTGGTCGAAGGTCAGCGGCCAAGCCTCCTAGGGCTAGACTGGTTTGATGCCCTCGGCCTGGAAGTCACCGGCATCAACTGCATCTCTAACGCAGAGACTGAGGGTCTGGTCAAAGACTTTGCCGAGGTTTTTGACGGCACCTTGGGGCAATATACAGGTACGCCCATCTCCTTTAGCCTTGATCCACAAGTCGCCCCCATCAAGCTAAAGCCACACCTCTGCATCTCTAACGCAGAGACTGAGGGTCTGGTCAAAGACTTTGCCGAGGTTTTTGACGGCACCTTGGGGCAATATACAGGTACGCCCATCTCCTTTAGCCTTGATCCACAAGTCGCCCCCATCAAGCTAAAGCCACACCGGGTTCCCTTTGCTCTCAAGGCTAAGGTGGACGAACAACTGGACAAACTGATCGCCCAAGGAGTTTTGGAGCCGGTTGACCACGCCAAGTGGGAAACCCCCATCGTCACGCCTGTCAAGCCAGATGGGTCAGTGAGAATCTGCGCTGACTACAAGTGCACGATCAACAAGGCACTTCAGCAGCACGCTTATCCGGTTCCTGTTGTCCAACACCTGCTGCATTCCCTGGGTGAGGGTAAGGTCTTTGCTAAGCTGGACCTTGCCCAAGCCTATCAACAACTGCCCGTCGATGATGCCACTGCTGAAGCCCAGACGATCGTCACCCACCAGGGGGCATTCCGTTGCCGCCGGTTGCAGTTCGGGGTGAGTGTGGCTCCTGGCATCTTCCTTTTTTTTTCTTTTTTTTTAATAATATTTATTAAAAAATTTCCAGAATAAAAAGGAAAGATAGCAAGAAAGAAAGAAAAAACAAATATGATTTACACTTGGTTTCAGTGGCATCTTTCCCGGACTTCCCCCCTCCCCCTCTTGTATTCCATTTCCCTTAAATTGATTCCACAGATTCTTACCCCAAATTTTAAAACCTTATTTGTAATTTTAAATAACCCATTTATTCCAAATTAATTTATCTTATTTATCTTAATGAACCATTTCTCCTTATATTTTATATAATTCCCTAAGATCGACCCCATTTCCCTTCCACGATTTCCCCTATTTGCAAACAGCAAACATGTAAAAAGTAAAGAAAGAAATAATATATAATTTTACAGCCTTTGGATTCCAAATCTCCCCCCCCCCCATTCCCTGGTTCCAATCCCCAAAGTTCATCCATTGTCTACTGCCAGCCTGGTGTATCCACATCTATATCTCAACTCCACTTTGCCGTCTTTTGATAGCTTTTAATTTCAGAAAGTCCAATCTCGAAAAAACTCTCAGAAAAAGTCATTGTTCTTCCATCCAGACCTCTATGTTTAAGAGTCTAACTTAAATTCTATTTCTTGGTCCTTTTAAAGTCTGGATGTTCCAAATACTCCGGCTTCAAATTTGGTCCAGCTCTTATTCCTCAGGTTGCTTTTTCCTGTTCTGCTGCAGAAACCTTCTAATTCAGAAACTTCTTGTTCTCCGCAGAGGCTTTTGTTATTCAGGAACATAACTTGCGTCAAGTCCCTTCCTTTCTTCAATAGATAAATCCATTTTCTCCTTTAGTATAGAAACCTCTGTAGACAAAATAATGCTTCGTTTTTGCAGCTTTCCCAAGAGATAACAGATCCTGCTCAAATTCATAGTATTTTTCCACTTGCTGCTACTGTTGCAATGTCCCAGCCTCCCTCTAGAGGGAATATGGTAACTTAATTTCTTTCAGAATCAGACCCAAAAGTCAAATAACTTGTTGCCTTTATTTCCAATAATTTATGTCCAAATTGTAACAAATCTAACCAGCAAAGCCATCGTAACAAAGTTCTCTTTTATTTTCCTGCATTGACAGCTACTTTGACAGCTGTCAAAGTTTCTGTGTCTCTTCACCAGTCTCTCATAGCGGATCGTTCCCGGTTCCTGAGGGGGTTGCATTTTAGTTCCCACAAATCAGTCTTCTCCTCCAGCACAATTATTGTAATTTCCCTTCGTGAAGTTAAAAATTTTTTTCAGGTAAACAAGTTCATCTCTCGATCTTAGTTGTCAAATCCTTGCGTTGAGCCATTTACAACGGGGGGGGGGCGGACTTCCTTTTTGCACTCCCCCCGCTCGCTCCAAATTCAAAGATCAAATTTCCCTTTTAAGTCCAATCAATTTACTCACGGGTTGTTCCTTTTAGTCCAAATCCGAAATTTTCAAAGAAGAAGTCGTTGCTCTCCGCCGAATGGCATGCGGCTTCGCTGGGCAGGGGAAGCATTGGACTCACAGCACCACCCCCCCCCCCGTCACCCGCTCCGCAGCCTTTAAAAAGGCTCCTTCGCGGGTTGGGGGGCGCAAACGGTGCCCGCCGAGTCACCAAGTCCATGGGCATCTCCGCCCATGGTTTTTGAGGGTCCCCGCGTCGCCGGCACGGCAGGACCCGACCCCTACCCAGCCGACTCCCTCCGGAGCTCGGAGGGAGTCCGCCATTCGGCGATGGCGCCAACCCGGAAGTCCCGGCTCCTGGCATCTTCCAAAGCCTTATGGAGCGTCTCCTGCAAGGGCTTCCAGGCGTGGTACCATATTTTGATGACGTCTTGGTGTCTGCAGACTCACACCAGCAGCTGTTCGAGCGCCTCCATGCCGTGCTGACCAGGTTCCAAGAGGCTGGGCTCAAGGTAAAGAGGGAAAAGTGCCAGATTGCCGTTCCACAGGTAGAGTTCCTGGGCTATCTTATCGATGCCTCCGGCCTTCACCCGACCACATCCAAGATCCGCGCTATCCAGCAGGCCCCCACCCCAAAGAACAAGACGGAGTCCTGCTGAACTGCTTATGGGCCGCCGCCTCAGGTCACCGCTCGACTGGCTGCACCCAGACTTTGCTGTGGCTGAACCCCCAGGCTGTGCCAACGCGCCACGGTCATTTGTCCCAGGAAACCAGGTCTTTGCCCGGAACTATGTGGGGGACATTCCTTGGGTGCCAGCCACAGTAGTGGGAGTCACTGGACCTCGCTCGTACCAGGTGGCACTCGAAGATGGACGCTTGTGGCGACGGCATATAGACCAGCTTAGGCGCAGGGTTGGGGACTTGGACACTACCGTGGTGCCCCCAACTGCGCTTGCGGCTCAAGAAGAGACACGTACAGATGGCGAGGCCCCACCTACACCTCCCTCGCAAACTGCCAGCGTGGAGCCGAACCAAGCCGCTTCAGAGGGTCTGCCAGACTTACCACAGACTCAGACCACTCCACTTGCGGAGGCTCCACCCACAGCAGCGGATCCAGGGGAGTTGGTTCCAGCGCCACCTAGGGTCGCACCACAGCCTCAGCAAGAACTGTGTGGCCCTCTGGACTTGGCTACCAGTCCCCGGCGGTCTGGCAGAGTTTCCAAGCACCCAACTTATTTAAAGGACTATGTTGTTGGACATGTATCACTGTTGGTCTAAGTATGGGAATTGTAACCGATATGCTTTTGTGCCTAATTGAACCATTACGCGTAGTGCTGTATATAAGGAAACCATTACGATTGTAACTAACGCCTTATCTCGGTGGGGAGGGGTGTTATGTAGTGAAGTTTCACCCTGGGCCAGCAGGGGGATACTGTATATAGTTTTCACTCAGGTCTGTAGATAGTTTTCACTCAGGTCCACGTCAGTTATTTTAGGCGGGAAACGCTGGGCTGTTGTTGCTACAATGTTGACAGCCGGCTGCCTATAAAAGCAGGCTGGCTGAGCTGTTTGCAGTCAGTTCTATTCCAGCTTACAAAATAAAGAGCTACTTGGAGAAATCGCTGTGTCGTCTGCTATGTCAACCCACAACTTAACAGCTATCAATTGAAAGACAAAGTGAATGTGAGATAAACACTAATAAAAAAGGAGGGGTGCATCATTGACTGTGGTTTTGCAGCTGGTGACAGTTGCCTGGGGCTGGCCTGTTAAAAGCAGGAAATTGGGCTTCTTCAAGCCCTCACAGTGTAAGCCTGTTCTTGCCTACTGAAAAGGTAAGTGTCTACAGCAGAGCTTTCCAAACTTTCCAAAAATTTTAACTTCACGAAGGGAAATTACAATAATTGTCGTGACACATTTTGTGTCACCTGCAGTGTGTAAATGCTTCATACGAACACTCCCCACACTACTCCCAGGGCTAGAAAGGGGTTAGTTTAACCTCTGGTTTGCTAGTAAAACTGAATTACTCTGTCGTGAAATGATGCAAACCTAAATTACTGTGTTGTGAAATGATGCATGTCCAAAAAGTGTGTCACCAGCTTGTAAAGTTTGGAAAGCTCTGGTCTACAGCAAGGGAGAAGTTTTTTTGGTTAGAGGGCCTCATTCCCTTCTGGGTCACAGTGCTGGGTAACAAGAGAGGCAAAAGTGGGTAGAGCAATAAGTAGAAGGAAGGAAGGAAGGAAGGAAGGAAACCCCACCCTTATTTGTTCTCCAGTGCAAAATCACTGTTCCCTTTTCCATAGACTTAGATATTATCAGTTGATAATATGTTGCCTATTGACCTGTCTCTTCCAGGAATGAAGAACCTTCATACATAGCTGAACTCAATGCTTGGATTGAATTAGTTCAGTTAAACAAGCTCTGAACTACACGTGAAAGTAGTTCTCGTAACTGCAGGGTGAACCGAATGTGAATTAAGTTCATTTGGGAGTAGAACTCTGAATGATTTCTAGTTCATGAGTTCATTCTTATCATGTAGAACTTGATCTACAGTTCCTTCCTTTTTCAGGTATGCTTCCAAAGCAGGCCCAAGTGAGGAAAATGCAAAATGTTGTTCTAAGGTGTACTGTCATTTGACAGTCATTGCATGTCACCCATTGCCATCCTTATTACAATCTTAAGACATTGCAAAGCAACATTTTTTCCAAAAGACTTTCATGCAAACAAGCCCAAAACTCAATTTCTAGTGTTGGGTGAAGTCATCTTGGCTCAGAATATTTTATATTCTGTGAGCAGGAGACAGACTCCTGGGAGAAATGACACTCAGCTCATAATGCAGCTCAGTGTTATCTACATTGACTGGCAGTAGCACACCAGGATTTTATACAGGGGGATTCCCAACCCTGTGTGGTGATGCCAGGGATTGAACCTGAGACCATCTGTATGCAAATCATGTGCTCTATCACTGAACTGTGGATTATAGGGACTGCAGGAATATCAAGAACTGCCTTATAACACATCAGAACACTTGTCTATCTAGATTGTCTACATATATGTTCTTCTGCCTTGGGTTCCCAGATGCTGTTGCACTTCAAGTCCCATCATTGCCTGTGAATTTAGCCATCAGACAGTGATGCTGAGAGTTGTAGTCCAACAACATCTGAGGTCACAAAGTTGAAGAACACTCAACTTCACAAACTTTCTAGTGGCTTTCTAGGGTTTCAGACAGGAATCTATTGCAGCCCTACCTGATACTGAACATGTTGGCATGCAGAGGACAGCATGCAACTCTACCACTGTGGTATGGCCAAGGGCAGATCTACTAATGAAGTTCAAGCTTTGGGACCCCTAATCCCAGAGGAGCCCCAGAAGCATCTATAGTCTACACTGCTTAATTTTTGGGGGTCTAGTAGACCCAATATGAGTTGCATTACTCAGTTATTATTATTTGTACATATTTCAGCAATCCCAATGTTTGAGAGTCAGTAGCACAGATGTTGTAAAGATGGAATGCCACTGTAGCTTGAAAACTATGGCATGGTAAATTCTTACAGCAGTGACTTTGACATGTGAGATAATTCAGTACAGCAAATTAAATCAAAATCTGAGATGTAGTAGTTAAAAAATGTGATTTGTCATGGGGGAGACCCTTCAAGAAGATAACAGTAGTTACCCTGACCTCCTTGCTGGTTGTGAAGGGCCCCCCACAACAGTTCATGCTTCAGGACCCCAGAAATGTAGATCCACCACTGGGTTTGGCCCATTCTCTGGACCAGGTCACTGCAGAGTTAGACATAACTACCTATCTAATCATCTGTTCCATGCAGAGCTGGACGTGATGAAGGGCAGTGGGGATGCTGGGCTCTGGTTCAAGCTACAGTGCAACCATTGTGCTTCTCTCTAAAGCCACGTCTGGCTCTGGCCCACCCACTAGCTCAGCTTGGATGCTAAAAGCCACCAAAGATCTGGCACTGAATGCTGCCTCTCTCAGCTGCTAACTTTGGCTAGCACTCTCCATTTAGCTTCTTCATAAATATTCATGCTGCACAGCCAGGGCACAGACATTGTTTGTGTGTGAGAGAGCATGCTCATTTACATTTCGGCATGATATAGGCAGGAGGGGGGTGGGTAAGAAGTCAGAAACCATTTTGGCAGGAGTTTTAGCATTTGGAGGAGATGAGGAGGCAAGAATTGGAGGAAGTAGCTCAGGGAGCCAAGATGAAGGGACAGATCAGGGTGGATATGCTTGGTTTCACAATCAAGCAAAGCTGCTTTCTGTTTGTAACCTGGGTCACCTTAGTCCTCATCAGCTGGTTTTCCATCATAAGTGATGGATGGCTCAGTTGTTCAAATCCAATAAATCCACATCTTTATATAAAAAGAAAAAAGTGGGCATCGTGGTGAGACAGGAATGCAGTCCTCAGTCACTTCCGCACTGTGTTTTCTTAACACAGTAGATAATTGATATGCAAGGCATTTGGCTTTTGGGATTTAGGGGCCAAGAATGTAATAGAAGGAGAAATGTAACAGAAGAATGCCAGTGAAAAGAGAGGATCTGACACTGAATTTCACCTAAACAATTAAAATAAAACACATTTTGAAGGGTTGGGGAAAGAGGCTGGTGAGAAGGCACTCTTCTATAGTGACCTATATGGATTATGATTCTCGGTTTTAATTTTGCTTTTGTGTGCTGTAATCTGCCCAAGACCTTCTGATGAGGGGCAGATAAGAAACAGATTAAATTAACAACAACCCCTGTATTTTGAAAAGTTTTGGCAATTTAAGGAGCAAGTAGAGAAGATGGTTTCTTGTTTTTGTTTTTTTGCTTGGATGTTACATTTTGAATACTTTGTTCTGCAGTAGTTAGATTATGAGTGAAGTGTGCTTTACTGGTGGCTTACTGACTGCAAGAGGAGTTGCAGAGGTTTACTGCTGTTATCCTCATTGTACTAGGTCAGGGATAGAGAACCCTTTTCAGCCAGAGCTCCACATTCCGTTCTGGGCAAACATCCAGGGGCTGGATGTCTTCGGTGGGCAGGGTCAGAGGCAAAAGGTAGAATATTACGGAATGGACAATAATATGATGGGACTGTGCAGCAAAGCAAAACACACATACCCAAGTTTGGGACACCTCTCCCCCCCCCAAAAAAAAAAAAAAACCTGGCAATGTTTTATTCTGCATTGCAAACAAAAATGAGGTGCAAGTAATTCTTGTGATATCTAATGAGTGATAAATTATAAAATATTATTCAAAGGCATTCAAGAGATTCAAGGGTCTCGGGGTGGGGTGGGGATCAAAGGGGACATAGCATGCATGTTAATGTATTTTAAATCTTTGTTGGAAGCCGCCCAGAGTGCCTGAGGAAACCCAGCCAGATGGGCGGGGTGTACATAAATAATAATAATAATAATAATAATAATAATAATAATAATAATAATGCAACTCTCCCCTCACTGCCTGCAGATAAAAATAGCAGCAAGGGAGAAAAATAGGTATTTCAGATCAAGAGAGGCTTTGGATCTGCATAAAACCAAAGCTCCTTCAGTCCTCAGCAGACCTCCAGGTGACCCCACAGATTTATCCTCTGTCTGAAACCCTGGGGAGCTCCTTCTGATCAGTGTAAACCATTCTGACCAAGATGGGCCATGGGTCTAACTCAGTATAAGGCAGCTTCCAATGTTTAAGGACTTAGTGGTAGAGCATCTTATTTGCATGCAGAAAGTCCCAGGTTCAGTCCTGGCATCTGCAGGTAGGATGAGGAAAGTGGTACCGAGTTAGATTAACCCAGTGGCCTGACTCAGTATCAGGCATCTTCCTATGTTAATGAATTCCCTCTCAAGGGAATCAATAGGAAGGGAATGAAAGCACAGGTAAAAAGAACAGACTTGCTGGGGGAAAGCATTCTGTCCCTGCTTCTTCCCTAGCTAGTGTTGGGGAATACTGGGGTTCAATATGCAGTGCCATGTTGGTTGAGCCTTGATGGCCAATAAAATCCAGATTCCAGAGGTCAGCAAAATAGGGTGTTTATCTAAGCATTGCAAGGCCAGTGTGACACAACCTCAACCAGCAAGTAGTGAAATTGAAAACAGGACAAGCATTTACAGTCATACCTCGTGTTGCATTTGCTTCAGGTTGTGCGTTTTGAGGTTGCGTCCTGCGGCGACCCGGAAGTACCGGAAAGGGTTACTTCCGGATTTCACCACTCGTGCATGCGCAGATGCACAAAATGATGTCACGTGCATGTGCAGGAGTGGCGAATCACAACCCGCACTGTGCGGGTTGCATTCTTTTCAGGTTGCGAATGGGCCTCCGGAACGGATCCCGTTCGCAACCAGAGGTACCACTGTATACACTTACAAGCAAAGGGAAGCAAGTGGGCAGCTGTGTCCATATATTACCATATTTCCTTCTACTAGCTTCTACTGGTTAAATCACAAGGCATAGCAACTGTCTTTTAGCTTCCTTATCTCTTCCCCTATAACCGTTTCTAATAACAGGTGCCTGCTTGCGTGCTACCTTGTCCTTGTCTCGTGGTTCTCTTGCAATAACAGCCTTCACATTCCAGCCTTCACTTGCTCATCCCTTCTCACAAATTTCAAATTTCATGCTATAATTCCAATAAATTATTCAACAATAGCAAAGCCCAAGCAGTTGGTTCCTTTGCTGCAAGACTCTTTCCTTCCCACAGTAGTGGTGGGTGTGGTGGGGCAGAATTGCAGAGCAACCCTCCTTACAGTGGCATCCCTGCTGTTTAGCTGGCTGAGATGGGGGTTTTGCAGTGAGATCAGGGCTGCATGAGTGGGCAGGCCAGATCGATTCTACAGGTTTACCCACATGGCCCTGACCTATCCCAGATCCACCCAGGTGCAAGCGGCAAGAGCCCCATTATCTGTCTCTTCCCTACAACACCTTGCCAGCTACTGCCACCCCACAAAGCAAGGAGAACTCTCTGCCCCATCATGCAAAGGTACCTTTCAGAAGTAAACATCAAAAGTAAAGGGGGGGGGAATGAAAACATCTCAAATTAAGAACTTGGACTCAGGATTCTGATTTTTTTTTTTTTTGATGAATTTGTTGTAATATGTCACTCCAGGCCTAGTTAAAATTAAAAAATTGAAATAGAATGCAAATCTGTAGTTGCTAGGATATATTTATGGCAGACCAGATGGTTTCAAATTGCACATGCATCAAGATTTTCTCCAATTAGCCTTAAAAAAAACTAAGACAATTTGGATTTCTTGTTGGACGGAAGAAGCCTGTACTTTTTAATACAGAATAGGAGAGAGAGAGAGAAGACTATGAAGCCCAGATTTTAAGGCAAGTTAAAGGTTGATTTCATTCACAGATTGACATATTGGAGCTTTGTTGTGTTGAAATACCATGGACTCCACTAGGGCAAATGGGGCAGTGCCCCACTAACCCTCTACCGGTTCCCACCTGCCTGTCTTCTTACAGCCACACAGGTGGGGGACTATGCAATTTTGGGGTTACTAACACCTGGACCATAGTGTTGAAGCTGTGCAGGAGGGTTCCTTCACTTGGGATTGTGTGGGATAAATGAAAGTGGTACTTTGAACACACTCTTGTTGCATCCCAAGGCTTTTTGAGGAAACAGGAGTGACTGTCTGTTCAACAACTCTTCCACCTAGTGAGGGGGCATCCCCCACATGGATTCAGTACCTGGCTATTGCTACTCAACTGTTAGAAATGGCTACTTATCCAGTCCTGGGGTGGGTGGCAGTTGCACCCTGGCACAGTAGACCCCAATCGCGGGGGAGCAATGCTGGGCAGTTGGCTGGTAGTTGGGGGGTTCCTCTGGCTGGCCAGTTTGGTGGGCAGACTTTCCCACCAACTAGTGTTTTAATTTGGACCAATACATCCAGGCCAGGTGGGTGTGGTTTGGGAGCAAACTGGAGTGGAGCAGGCTTCACTCTGGTCCTCCCTCCACTGATAAAACCTGGCTGAGCCTCAGGATTGGAGTTGGCAGAATAACAATCCTCCTTGCCCTCCCTCTTAATTAGTCTTACTGTAGTGTTGTATGCTAACCTTCCTTAGAGCTCTGCATTTACTGGCTTTGCTATGGTTCTACAGTGGTACCTCGGGTTACATATGCTTCAGGTTACATACGCTTCAGGTTACAGACTCCACTAAACCAGAAATAGTGCTTCAAGTTAAGAACTTTGCTTCAGGATGAGAACAGAAATCGTGCTCTGGCGGCGCAGCAGCAGCAGCAGGAGGCCCCATTAGCTAAAGTGGTGCTTTAGGTTAAGAACGGTTTCAGGTTAACTTTCAGAATTTTGAATTCTGATTTTGTCTTCTGCAGCATTAGTTATCCCTCTCTGTTTGGTGTCATCTACAAATTTGATGAGCATCCTTTAAAGTTCTTTAGCCAAGTCATTTATAAAAAATGTTGAATTATTATTATTATTATAACATCAGGCCCAGAGGAATTTGTGAAAAGCCTGCTGAAATCAAGATTCACTATGTACACAGCGTTCCCCTGATCCACCAAGCATGTAACAAGAAAGAAAGAAAGAAAGAAAGAAAGAAAGAAAGAAAGAAAGAAAGAAAGGAAGGAAGGAAGGAAGGAAGGAAGGAAGGAAGGTTGGGTCTTAGTAATCACAGCATCCTTTTCTAAGTGCTCACAGACTGACTGTTGAATTATCTGTCCTAGGATATTTCCTGGAACCAATGTTGAGTTCATGAGTCAGTAGTTAACTGGGTCTTCTTTCCCACCTGCCTGCATAGTGTGGGGGTGGGGCTGAGGGGGCCGTTGCCCCGGGTTCAGTTTTTTTGGAGGCCCCTCACAGCACCCTGCTCTGTCATTAGCTGTTGTGTCCTTTTCAGCACCCTCCAGCTGGAGGGTGCCTGAGAAGGTTGCAACAGGTGGGACAAGGTTTGTTCCGGCAGTGCACCTTACACGCAGCCCTGCCCCCAGTGGCTTTGTTGCTGTTCCTCACTTTTTCGAGATGGGGAGAATATTTGCCTGCCTCCAGTCTGCTGGGACCTCACCTGTTCTCCAAGAATTTGCAAAGATCATAGACAAAGGCTCTGAAATTACATCCGCACGTTCCTTTAGTTCCCTTGGATGCAGCTCATCAAGTCACAGAGATTTGAATTCATATAAAGTAGCTGGGTGTTCCCGTATTACCTCTTTCCCCATCTTGGGCTCCTTGCATAATTTATTCTGTTATCAGCAGGTTGGGCTTTGCTTTGCTTTTGAGTGAAAACAGAGGTTTGCAGGTGTTGAGTAGTTCTGCCTTCACTATTTCTCCCAATAGTATTTCTCTGTCTTCTCCACGCAGAGGACCTAGTATTTGCTTGTTCTTCCTTTTGCTTCAGGCATAGCTGAATAAACCTTTATTATTATTTCTATCCTCTCTTGCAAGCTTGACCTTTAGCCTGTCTGATGTTCCCCCTGCAACGGTTGGCTACTCGTGTATACTTCTCCTTTGTGATTTCCCCTTTCTTCCATTTCTTATACACTCCCTTCTTAACTCTCAGCTCATCTGAAGCTCCTTATGCAGCCTCAATGGTTTCTTTAGATGCCTCCCACTTTTCTTTCTTGTTGGAATTATCTGAATTTGGGCCTTCAATATTTCTCCTTTTAGAAACACCTTGGATGTGCATCATGGATGCCCTGCTCTTTGACCATTTCTGATCATGGGATCTCACCCAGTAGCTCCTTAAACTTTTTGAAATTGGCCTTCTTAATGTCCAGAGTGCATGTCCAAGTACACTCAGCTTTCTCTTGCCTGTGTATTATGAAACCCAGGAGGACATGATCACTTTCTCCCAAGTACTTCTACTTCATCAATCAGTTCCTCCCTGTTGGTGAGGTCCAAGTCCAAAATAGATGATCCCCTTGTTGCTTCTTCCACCTTCTGGGAAATGTAATTGTTGGACCTTGCCAACTATATTTCTCCTTTTTGAATATTTGGCAATACAGTGGTACCCCAGGTTACAGACACTTCAGGTTACAGATGCTTCAGGTTACAGACTCCACTAACCCAGAAATAGTGCTTCAGGTTAAGAACTTTGCTTTAGGATGAGAACAGAAATCATGAGGCAGTGGCACGGTGGCAGTGGGAGGCCCCATTAACTAAAGTGGTACCTCAGGTTAAGAACAGCTTCAGGTTAAGAATGGACCTCCAGAATGAATTAAGTTCTTAAGCCGAGGTACCACTGTATGCTCTTCCGAGTCTTCCACCTGTTTTGGTGGCCTATATAGCAGGCACCCACAGTAAGGTCACTGCTTCTCTTTCCTACAATTTTTACCCATATACTCTCAATCTACTTTCCATGCTCCAGGTTGTAGGTTTCTTCATAAGTGTACACATCCTTTACATATAATGCTATTCCTCCTTCCTTCCTGTTTGGTCTATCCTTTTTGAACAGGTTATACGCCTCAATTCCTACATTCCAGTCATGAGTCTCAAACCATCAGGTTTCAGTAATTACCAGGTTTGCCACCCTATATTAAAAGCTCCATTTCATCTTACTTGTTTCCCATACTCTGTGCATTTGTGTAGAGACAACTGAAACTATGAGTCATTCCTTCCAGCTGCTTCCTTCTTGTAGTTTCTTGCCCTTTAGAGATGATGTTCCTCTTAATGCTTTATCTCTCCCTCCCCTCACCCAGGTCTGGCACTCCCCCCCACCCTACTCAGTTAAGCTTGCTTGTCCCTTAAGTAAGCTCCCACTTGTATCACTCATTGCCAGCCTATATTGTCCGCTTACCCAGGGACCTTCTCCTCAGTTCACCAGTTTTCAGAATGGTGGAGCATCCTGGCAAAGGAAACATCTGCAGCCTTCCCCCAAGATGATTTGTTCCCTGGCAGCCTTGGATTGCTCAGGACTGTCTCAATGCAACTAAAACCAAGCCTGGATCTGGGATACGTGATGGCTGTAGCTCAGAGCATCAGCTTTGCATGCAGAATATCACAAGTTCAAGTCCCAGGATCTGCAGCTAGAACTGGGAAAGACCCCCATTGGAAACCAATGGACCAACGGCCTCACTCAGTATAAGACCACTCCCCAAAGCTTGGGTAGCAGACGAAGATCTGCAATGGGAATATCTTTCAGCTGGCAGAAGTGGTCCTTAGGCAAGAATCTTTTCATTTCTTTTTAATGAGCTTTCCCCCTGTTAATATTGGCACAATTCATATCAAATCAAATAAGGTTCCCAGGTTCGCACTGACTTCTGAAAAAGTCTTAGATTTACAAATGGACACTCAACGAGACAAAGAGCAAAAATACCCCTCCCCCTCAAAAAGAAAAAGTCAAATGCTGTATGGTTGCTCACAAAAAGAACTAGAGAGATGTAGTTCAGGGCAGAAAGCAAACAACTGGGAGCAGCAGAGTGGAGTAAAAGCAGCCAGACTTTGCAAGGACTGTGGGAAGAGGTGGAAGTGCCAATCAAATAGAATCTATTTGCAGCTTTTCTAATAACATAGGAAGATCCCTGTTGAGACCAATGGACCATGTAGTCCAGGCATAGGCAAACTCAGCCCTCCATATATTTTGTGACTAGAATTTCCATCATCCCTGACCACTGGTCCTGTTAGCTAGGGATGATGGGAGTTGTAGTCCCAAAACATCTGGAGGGCCGAGTTTGCCTGTGCCTAATGTAGTCCAACATCTAGCACCCGAAAAGATACTTCTGAGAAGCCCACAAAGAGGGCATGAAGGTGACAGAACTCCCTGGTTGTTTGTCCCCAGGAAGAGGTATTCTGGCTGTATATATGCATGATACTTCTCTCATGTGTATTGATGATGCTGTTTTGTCTGTATAAACAATGGCACTCACAGACTGAACATCAGAACTCTGGGAGGGGGGTGGGTCATTAAAAACAAAAACAAAAAACAGCCATGAATAAAATCCACTTCAGAACACAAGCATCTCATTAGGTCTTGGGGTCTGAGCTTCTAATGGCACAGCAAGCCTCCACCAATTCTTCTACTGCAGAGCTAAAGAGTTGTGTAGCATTTGACTCAAACCTAGGACTCTGCTATTTTGGCAAAACACTTTGTATGTGTTGTTTATGCATTCTAACACTGTGACATCAGATGGCGCTGTGGAGTTCCGTTTTTGCTAACCCAGTTTCTCATACAAAGTTTGCAACGCGTTTAACTGAAATGCTTCTTTGATGTGTCTAGATCCAACCCTGAATTAAACATGTAGTATTTGCTCTGTAGTCAAATGTTGCCTCATTTCACCCTACACTTCTGCAATTCAGAACTGCAATCATGAAGTTATTTATTTGACATTCCCTTTTTTAAAACAAGCTCTTTACATGAATTTATAGTGCTAACATGTAATCCTATTACTTTGAATGGTGGGTTTTTTTAAAAAAAGAAAAGAAAAGAAAGAAAGGGCGGGGAGAAAGAAATTGACATATTTTCAAGACCTGTCTTTGGCTTACAACTCGCTAATGAGGGATATTTTGTTTTTATTTCATGTCTGTGGGAGGGAGGCTGCCAACTCTTCAAGGTTAGCCCCTGCTGTGTTTGTTAAATGCTGCATGGAGCACAACTTGGTAGGTTCAGACAGTAATTGCCTGTCAAAGCAGGGGGCACTGTCCTGACAATGCTCCCTTCTCCAGCACTCCTTGGCATTGCCTGTAATCATTACCAGCTTCTATTCCACCTTCAAACCCAGGACCAGTGGAGTTTCTCCCAGGGATGCATCGCTATCAAAGAGGGCTAGCTTTGCTTTAGAACCAGCAGGTTATTTCTCCAATAAATGTAAAGTGGGGTTGGATGAGGCAGGAAGGGGGTGAGAGGAAAGAGATGAGGACCCCAAACTACTCCATGAGCATGGTGTGTGTGCGCGCGCAGCGTGTGTGTATACATCTTCATGCATACTCCGTTCAAAGCTCAGCCTGGGGTTATTTATCCTTAGGGACATTGCAATAACTCTGCAATTTCATTTTTTGTAGTGCAGTGGTAGAGCGTATGCATGAAGAGGAGCCCAGGATAAGCTCCCTGCATTGCCAGCTAAAATAATCTAAGGGAGTTGTGCTAAGAAAGGGACACTGACTTAAGAGAGAGGTTGGATGGCCATCTGTCATGGATGCTTTAGCAGGGGGTGGATTTGATGACCCTTGGGTTGCCTTCCAACTCTACAACTCACTCCAGTCCCCTCACTCAGGATGAGACCCACACACATGGCAATGTCCATAAAGGTAAAGATAAAGGTGACATATAAAGGTAAAGGTAAAGGGACCCCTGACCATTAGGTCCAGTCGTGGACGACTCTGGGGTTGCAGTGCTCATCTCACTTTACTTGCCAAGGGAGCTGGCGTACAGCTTCCGGGTCATGTGGCCAGCATGACTAAGCTGCTTCTGGCGAACCAGAGCAGTGCACGGAAACACCATTTGCCTTCCTGCCAGAGCGGTACCTATTTACCTACTTGCACTTTGAGGTGCTTTCAGACTGCTAGGTTGGCAGGAGCTGGGACTGAACAACAGGAGCTTACTCCATTGCGGGGATTCGAACCGCTGACCTTCTCCATGGTTTAGACCACAGCACCACCCACGTCCAAACTATGTCCATACCATTCCTCAAAAGGAGAGTCAAGGGGGCATGTCAATTTTTGAGACAACATGTTAGCTTATGCCTAGCCAAGTACCATAGAGCTGTGCTTTGAACTTCAGAACAATGTAACCTGATCTATGTTTAAGCTTTTGGGAATAAAACCTTTGGCAATATTTGAGCCCAGAGTCCAAGTACATCACCTATGTGTGGAAGCAAGGATAGTGGGTGGGGTTTGCAGCATTGCATAGCGCTCCGCCCCCCCCCCCCCCCGCCATCTCATCTCTGAATTCATTGCATGAGGAATTTCTGCAGGGGGCTGATTGCTCCACCTACCTTTGCCTCTCGTTCCTCCCACCTCTGACGTGTGGCCATCTTGTTATACCGCCATCCATCCATTTGTTGATGGGTGTTTGTGGTTGTTATACAGATTTCTACACAGGAGACATTTTGTTGACACTTTGAGTGTATCTTTACATTTGCTTTTTCAGATAAAGATCTAGGATGAGATAACTGCACAGGACCATATGCCCTTATTCTTTTTATCCGGGCTCCAGAGAACCAAAACAATATGATCAGTGGCTCACTAAGGCAGAAGTAAGTCTGATGGATGTCTCAGGGATAGCCAAACTGATTGGACATCTTTGCTGATGATTTCTTTTTCTTCTGGAATTGTGTTAAGGATCTCGACAAATTAACCACAGGTAATGTATTGCATATGGCCGCAGCTTTCCCTTGTTTGCAGGAAATCTCTAACAGCTGCATTGTTTATCCATCCAATATGTTTATCACAGATGTTGCTGTCTGGCACAATTAAGTGGTTAAGAATATTCTCTTCCCTCCTACTAAGCCCCTGTTGATCCTTTCACCTACCAAGCAGATTACATTTTCACTGAGCTGCATCTATCCCCGCCCCCATCCTTGTCTCATATACATGCATATCAGTATGTATTATTAAAAGTAATTTTCAGAGTAGACCCATTGGATTGTATTTATCACGGGACTACTCAGGAACTGCCATGAATCCTAGTAGTCCATCTGTGGTGCCCTCCTTCCTACCTCAGCTGCAGCCACAGTGCTACTCAAGAGCCATCTTGCCGCAAGTGGGGTGGATGTCTAGTTTTCAAAAAGTTGCTGTTTCCTTGCAGCTTCTCTTACCTATTCTTTTTATACCAGTTTTCATTGATATTTATTGTTCCTCTGTAAATCACTTTGTGAGGTTTGCCTGAAAAGCAATGTACAGACAGTATTATGAAAATTTTGAATGAGTATTATGTAACATCCCATAACATGTTACATAATATGGTACTTAACTTCAGAGTGCTTTGGGAAATTTCTTCGTGGCAGGAAAACATGAAGTGCAATTACCTAATAATAATAATAATAAATTAATCAGTAATTTCCCCCCTTCGATTGGCAGGTTGTGTCCATCCCAGAACTCTAAAAAGTAAAAATGGAAATGTGACTACCAATGGAGGCTGACCCATTAGAACTAATGGGGGTACTGCCTCATCAGCCTCAAGCTGCCCTTAGCCAGACCCCACCTTCCTTCTTAATTAAAATCAGTCTAGGGAAGGGGTGCCAACCTGAAACCCCACCCCACATAATCAGTCACATTATGTTCATCCACTTTGTGGGGGCACTCCCCTCAAATATTTTTAGGGGGGGGGCTGAAGAAGGGGCCTTGGCCCTGAAAAGTTGGCTCCTATGGTCCAAGGGGTGGCTCTGTCCGTCAGCTTCTTCTTCCTTAGTCTGTGTTGCCTCTTCTAGAACCTTCCGGACAAATTATTGAAATCACAGAATGAAAACTGAGATGCGTGAGAAAAGGTCTGAGGAAGTGAAGGCTGGAACGGGGAGGCTTTGTTTGCAAGAGAACCATGAGAGAAAGACAGAATGGCACACATGTAGGAGTTATTACTATATAGTGTTGAGAACAAAGGAAGGAGGAAAATATAAGAAAGTTGCTATGCCTCGTGATTAAATCAGCAGAAGCTATATGGAAGTACTGCCATATGTAGACTTAACTGACTCCTTGTTCCCTTTGCTTGTAAAGACCTGTGCTGTTTTACTTGCTGGATGAGGTTGTGTCACACTGGCCTTGCAATGCCTAAATAAATGTCCTGTTTGGCTGACAATTGATATCTGGAATCTATTGCTTGTACATTACAATGGATCTTCCTGTCTTCTACCTTTGTTGTTGTTGTTTAGTCGTTTAGTCGTGTCCGACTCTTCGTGACCCCATGGACCAGAGAACGCCAGGCACTCCTGTCCTCCACTGTCTTCTACCTTACCAGTACCAATAAATGTTTTTAAATAGATAAATACTGCTCAGAATGGGAGAACCCACTGAAATCAAAGGATCAAAGTTGGTCATTCCCATTAATTTCATTGAGTCTCCTCTGATTGTGATCAACATTGGATGCAATCCATTATTCAGATGTGATATTTTTTTTCCATGGGCTATTCTTTGAACGTGGGAATGGGACAGAACAAGAGTATTACTGAACATCTGAAAGTGAATGAAGTACAAACATACTTACTGAGATTATTCAGTTTCATCCCTACTGCATTCTACTGTTGGAAACTGATGGAAACTAATCTATGTTCCTTCATTTATTGTGAACATTCGGATGGGTGAAAAATGTTTATGCTGTACTTAATACATACTTACCTAATTTGCACTTACTGGACCAATGAGTGAACCAGAATGCAGATATCCTTCAAAATCTGCATATCTCTGAACTTTCTGATGCAATTCATCACCAATCAAAGCACCATGTACTCTACACACACACACACACACACACACACACACACACACACACTTACACACACATACAGTGCTTTTTTCTGGCAGCACAATGGTACTCAGTAACAGCACTTTACCTCCAGAATCTTGTGATAAGGTAAACAGAGGGTGGGGAGAGCAAGTAAGCAACCGGGGCTAAAAGGGAGATTGCGAAAAGCAGGAGGCTGGGGCAAGGAAAAGGAGGCCCTTGTTTGGGGGTGTAGTTGCCACTCAGAGTCAACAGGTTTCACTGTTCCTCCTCTGTTGTTCCTCCATGTTGTGCACTCCCTCCCTGGACTTGCTGCTGTGCCATTCCCTTGCTATGCCATGAGTGCCGATATCCTTTTGTCTCTGCTTGCTCTTTCCACGTCTGCAGGGAGGGGTGGGGAGGGAGAGAGAAGGGGGAGGAGGCAGCAGCGTTCTGTGGCTGGGGCAAGCCTTAGAAGCAAGTTTGGACGGTGTGGCTGATGGCTGGGAGAAGGGGAAGGTAGGAGAAGGAGCAGGGCAGCATCCTGGGTGGGTGTGAAGAGCAGGTGGTTCAAGGTGGGGAAGAGATGGAAGAAGGGGAAGGGACAGGCAAAGTGGGGCTTTAATTAATTGAGGGGGGACAGGAGAGAGAGAGAGAGAGAGAGAGAGAGAGAGAGAGAAGGGGGGAGGATCATGGTGAGTACCAGCATCTTTTTTCCCATAGAAAAAGCACTATAAATATACAGATGAATAGTGTGCACATAAATGTGTCTGTTATTGACAATAAAGTACAGAAATGCATTATAGCGGGGTATGTTGCCTGCAAAAACATGAATATTGGGCAAACATTGCATACAAAATGCCTGTATTAGGAGAAATGCAAATGAGCTTTTGTACTGATGTGTAAAAAAACAACAACAAACAGGCAACAAGACCTTAAGACTGGGGAAAAAAATGTGGAACTGAGCGAAACTGAAATGGACAGATCTCGCCCTTCCTACTGGATGTGAATCTTTCACTCATCCCTAAGGGGGGAAAGTAGGGACTCAATGACATTTGTCTAATGTCTAGTGACAACTGAAACATACTTACTCCCCTTCCCTATCACTACTATTGAGCTGCAGAGTGGAGTATTCTTTGAGTTCTGTCAATATGGCACAATGCATTTGGGATAGGTGATTTGCCATGGCGGCAATTAAACCGTGCATTTGCCTCTGCCCTTGGCCCAATTGCCTTTCCTGGCAGCAGCCTGAATGGAAAGCTGTTGTCACCTTAACATCCACTTCTGTTGTGGTTGCACTAATTTATTTCCTATGCCTCATATTCCTGGAATGAGAGGAGTTATTTATGGCACATTGGCAAAACACTTTACATTTACAGGGGGCCATGAATTTCCCTAATGGCTTTTTTTGTGGCAATTTAATCTGCTTCCACTATGAGGCATTTTACAATGACAATTAAATTATTATTTTTATTGTCATTTCTGCAAAAAAAAAACCCATCCAGATACATTTAAAAATAAACACCTAATAACATTCTTAATATTTATCAACATATCAGAAGTATCACTGCGTTGCCTCTTTGGCTGTAAATATTTCACTGTAGTGTTCAGCAAATCTTTGCTATGAACTCTCAACATTCTTAATTAACTTCCACAGTAAATTTAGGAGGCGAGTCCTCTTTCGCAATCCAGCTCCCCCTTGCACATTTCAGTGCCTCTGAAAGCTACACTGTTTGAAGAGTGGGTTTATTGCATGCAAACTATTGTGCCAATGCTTAATATTTAAAGACTCTTAAACTTGATGCATGGTGCTGGCAAGGAGCAGGGGCACTATCGCCATGCAGGAAGGAACTCACTTTAGCATTCTAATGTCCCAATCTTAAGAGGGGGGTAAACTTTTAAATTGCTATTGGTCAGCAGCCGAAGGGAGAAGAAATGATCAAAAAAGTGTCAAGTGTGTTAATTTACACTCCATTAAATTAATTTTCGTGCTGGCATGCTGAGTAGCTAATTTTCAAGGCTAAATATCTCCGCTGTTTCAAAACACTTCTATATCAAAATACCCAATAGGAGGCATGTGTTTGGGTTCTCCACTCCCCCCCTCCCACTTTATAGCAGGAGGGAGAAATTTAAGGCCTGTTCAACATAAGTTTTGTTTTGTTTCTTTGTTTTGTTTAAATCACTTGGATCTCTCCTCCCAATGTGATAGCTCCCAGGTACTTGCTGAAAAACTGAGAAAATATTTGTTGTTGCTGCTGCTGCTGTTGCTGTAGATGACCTTAGATGGGTTTCTCCCTTGTTCACAGTGCGGAGACCTTGGGGTCTCAAATTTCAGTGGTGTGGTGCTCTGTGCAGTGCCAAAACTTGCCCCCCCCCTCCTCTCGCTCTCCATTCTAAATCATAGCTGTGGTGTCCCCAAGGCTCCACGCCCAGTGCTACTGACCCAGTTGACTCCCCTAAATCCGTCTCTGTTGATAGACACTATTGACATCTCACTTTGAAAGAGTAATCATTATAATCAGGGATTGGAAACCTGTGACCCTCCAAATGTTGTTGGACTCCAACTCCCATCATCCCCAGCAAGCATGGCTAACCTCTGGAGGGCCACAGGATTCCTGACTCTGTCCAGAATCTTAATACTGAAGTATGCATTGGGCTGTGGGTATCTTTGAAGTTTGTGGGGTTCAGGTACTTAAGAAACTGCCTGTGTGCGACTGACCCATTTAGCTCACTATTGTCTACAATGATTGGCAGGTTACTGACTCTCCAGGTTTCATCTCACTTGGAGATGCCGGAAATTAAACGCAGGACCTTTTGCATGCAAATCATATTCTCTGCCACTGAGCTACCATCCCATGGTTCTGACTCTACTTCCCATGGTTCTGAATGATGGGTTAAACTGAACAGGAAACTGCTTCATGCCAAGTTTGATCACTGGTCCATCTGACTCAGAAGTATGTGTGCTCTCTGGCAGTGGCTCACAGAGTTTCAGGCAGTAAACTTTGACTGTCGTGCTTGGAGAAATAAACATCATTTAAGCTGGGATGGATTGATCAATATATTTCTGACCTGAGACCATTTAACATGTTTTTTACTCAGGAGTCTGTTTTGCCCCATTTCTGCAGAAATAGTTTTAAGGAGGGGGGATGTAGAGAAATTAATATTTAAATTTGAATTTTACCTTTCTCTAAAAGTACACATTCCTAAAAGTGTTTTATCCTAGCATATGCAATTTTAAAAGCATTTGATACATTTTTGAGCCAATAACTATATTGCAAAATTCAGAGAGGTGTGAAATCCAAAAGATAATTACTTTCCAATCCATGTATTAGTCCAATAGGTGCAGATTAGGTCAGTTTGTTCAAAAAATGCAGGCTGAACAAAATTCTCCTGCATCCTTAGATATAAGAACAGAAAATTACAAGTTTCATTTCCTTCTTTAAAAGAAAAAGACGGTCCCAGCACAATAAGCAGAGATCTGAAACAATGCAACACTTGTTTAGAAAGATTTTCTTTTCAACAAAAAAGGAGCCCTCTTGGGCTTTGTTCTCATTTCATTGTCGTTTTGTTCAACCTTCAGAAGGGTGAAAATTACCAGGAAGAGACCTCCACCCTCAGGCTGATTCTTAAGATGAAATGCTTGAAAAGCGCCCCCTGCAGCTTTTGCTAGCCAGAAATTTTGAAGTCTGCAAAACCCAAATGCAGCTTGATGGAACCTGGAGTGAAGAGAACACTTGGGTTGCATATGAAAATTTATAATGCAAAACAGCCAGTAGCATTTAAAGGCTATTTTTGTGTGGCTCGCATTTTTTCTATTTATGAGTTGTATCCAACTACATTTTTCTCAGAGTAGTGCCACTGGAATTTATAGACTGATTTACAGAATAATCCTAACCACAGGGAACTGGTGTAACTTATCCCCATTCCTTTTTTAAAAAAAAAACCTGTTCATTAGATTTTTTTAAAAAAAGAAATTTTAAAAAATCAAATAAAATAGGTGCAACAATCTAAAAATATATTATTAACATAACAGGCGTAAGACGGCTCAGTAACTATATATAATTTTAATCTTTATACTGTCTTTCTTATTTATATTTTATTTACAGGGTTTCAGGGTGAAAATACAACAAATGTGAAAGTGGACAGAGCATACAACATTCCTCGCTCTAGGCAAGCAAGAGGCCTGAACAGAGTTCAAAGACATCTTCCGGCCAGGCATAAACACTCAAGAAAAGCAGTCTGGAGAGAGGTGTGGTCTGGGAGAGTCAATGTGGCTGGGGAGGAGTCAAACAAAGAGGCCTGCAGGGCCAAATCCAACCCTCCCTGAGGCTTCCCACCCTTGGCTGGAGATGCTGAAAGCTGCCTTCAGCCAATATTTGGCCCATCCAGCCCAGTACTGACTGGTCATGGCTCTCCAGGACTTACCCACCCATACCTGGATATGCCATGGATTGAAGTAGTATCTTCTGTTTTTATTTTGGGCTCGAGGGTCTAAAAGAAGGTGCATCACCCTTTGTTCCATCCTGCACACAGCTTCTTTCCCTTTAATGTTACCTTTCCTCACTTAAAGGCAGGGACTTTGGTGAGCTACATTTGTTGCCTGAAAAAAGGCAGAATAAAATATTTATTAACAAGTTTTCAAGCATTTGGAATATTTATCAGGGGCAAAGGTTAAAAGATTTCACAGATGTTGAGGCTCTTGAATACATATTCAGCATCCCGTTTGCCTCGTTCCCAACTATTAATCAAGAACTGTCGAGAATCATGCGGACAGCCCATTCAAAAAGTCTGATGACCTTTGTCTGTGGGCAAAAAGGATCACCTCCTAAGCAGTACTTAAATGGCTTTCAGTCAATGCAAATGCACAACTTGTCTGATTGCCATGAAGAATGACCAAATCACAATGGAAATCAGGAAACCTAATTACTCCCAGGACTAAGGAGTGATGCAAAGAAGCTTGATCACCACAAAGTTAGAGAAACACGTGCTGAGAGTGGTGGGAAGATGGGAAAGAAATGGTTCCTGTTCAGGTTAAGACTAGGCTGGTGACACTGCTGGGCTAAACCAGGGGTAAGGAATATTGTTTAGACTGAAGGCTGCATTCCCTTCTGGGCAATTTTGTAAGGCCATTGGAGAGTGCTGGGTGGAGCCTGAGACAAAGGGGTTGGAGCACAAATGCAAGACTTCCCTTTGTACAGTAGGCTACTTTCCACAAACACACACTCACACACCTCTCTCTATTCTCCATCCAGGCAAGCAAGAGGCATTGTCTGAGTTCAAGGACAAAATATTTCAACCAGGCAAAAATATTCAAAGAGTGGTCAAAGCAGTGCCAGTAAAGGGTGTGGACTAGGGAGGTGGGCCTAGAGAGTTTCATCCCCCTCCCCACTGCCAGGAGCCCCACTGCCAACTTCCCTCTCTCCTGGGCTAGGCAGCAGTCTGCAAAACTCTGATGCTCAACATTCTACCTCACCAAAACATCAAGGTCTCATCAATTGTGCTTTCAAGGCAGGACTATGGACAGAGTACTGCTCAGTAGAATGATAAGGAAAGCCCCCCCACACACAGTGATGGCTTTCCACAATTTGAAGCGAGTGAGGTGAAACACAGTATCATCTAAAAGGGGTGGGACCTCATACAACCATTGACTCCAGAGTTTTGGGCCATAGGACTCCCCTCGGCGATGTGGGGAAAAGGGCCAGCTGTGTAAACACATGTTTTGCAGTGTTCCTATATTTCTGACTGACCCTGTCTTGCCTCGGACCCCAACACGGGGCTGAGAGGGATACATGCCCAATGCCTAAGCCAAGGTTTCCTACATCTGAAATTCAATAAAGTTGTGGCCAATTTTAATCCCAAAATATGTTGCCTATGTTTTCCTTGATTGAGACCTGGCTTCCAGGATGGGGGTGGACTGCACCTGGGCATGCAAAACAATTAACACATCTTTATAAGAACTCCTAAAGAAGGGCAGTGCTAAAGAATGCTCCAACTACCGCACAATTGCACTCATTTCACACGCTAGCAAGGTTATGCTTATTCTACAAGGAAGGCTCAAGCAGTATGTGGACCGAGAACTTCCAGAAGTGCAAGCTGGATTTAGAAGAGGCAGAGGAACCAGAGACCAAATTGCAAACATGTGTGGGTTATGGAGAAAGCTAGAGAGTTCCAGAAAGACATCTACTTCTGCTTCATTGACTGTGCAAAAGCCTTTGACTGTGTCAACCACAGCAAACTATGGCAAGTTCTTAAAGAAATGGGAGTGCCTGATCACCTCATCTGTCCCCTGAGAAATCTCTATGTGGGACAAGAAGCTACAGTTAGAACTGGATATGGAACAACTGATTGGTTCAAAATTGGGAAAGGAGTATGGCAAGGCTGTATATTGTCTCCCTGCTTATTTAACTTATATGCAGAATTCATCATGCGAAAGGCTGGGTGGGTGAATCCCTAGCTGGAATTAAGATTGCCGGAAGAAATATCAACAACCTCAGATATGCAGATGACAAAACCTTGATGGCAGAAAGTGAGGAGGAATTAAAGAACCTTTTATTGAGGGTGAAAGAGGAGAGCGCAAAATATGGTCTGAAGCTCAACATCAAAAAAAACGAAGATCATGGCCACTGGTCCCATCACCTCCTGGCAAACAGAAGGGGAAGAAATGGAGGCAGTGAGAGATTTTACTTTCTTGGGCTCCAAGATTACTGCAGATGGTGACAGCAGCCACGAAATTAAAAGATGCCTGCTTCTTGGGAGAAAAGCAATGACAAACCTAGACAGCATCTTAAAAAGTAGAGACATCACCTTGCCAACAAAGGTCTGTATAGTAAAAGCTATGGTTTTCCCAGTAGTGATGTATGGAAGTGAAAGCTGGACCATAAAGAAGGCTGATCGCCGAAGAATTGGTGCTTTTGAGTTATGGTGCTGGAGGAGACTCTTGAGAGTCCCATGGACTGCAAGAAGATCAAACCGATCCATTCTGAAGGAAATCAGCCCTGAGTGCTAACTGGAAGGACAAATCGTGAAGCTGAGGCTCCAATACTTTGGCCACCTCATGAGAAGAGAAGACTCCCTGGAAAAGACCCTAATGTTGGGAAAGATGGAGGGCACAAGGAGAAGGGGACAGAGGACGAGATGGTTGGACAGTGTTCTCGAAGCTACAAACATGAGTCTGACCAAACTGCGGGAGGCAGTGGAAGACAGAAGTGCCTGGCGTGCTCTGGTCCATGGGGTCACGAAAAGTCGGACACAACTAAACGACTAAACAACAACAACAATAAGAATTCTAATACAGGCACTGGAATAATGATCTCAAATTAAAAGGCTTGTTGGAAGAGGAATGTGCCAGAAAAACAATGCCTGTCTAATATTCAGGGCAGGAAATTCCAAAAGGTGGGTAGCACAACACTACATTAAGTGAAATGGACATATGATAAGATCACATCTGCAAGAGTCCCTAACCTGCAGAGCACAATAATTGATTGGATGAGACTAACTCTCAGGTATCCTTGGTCCCAACCCATGCAGGACTTTATGAGCCAAAACTAGGACCTTGAACTCTGCACTGAAATCATCCTTTACCTAGGGTTGCCATACACCCGGAATTTCCCAGATATAGTCAGAATACAGCAGTCAGAAGCAGTGTCTGGATGGAAATCACTGGAATGTCCATGAAAATCTGGACATATGACAATCCTCCATATCAAAAGTTCAAAAACTTAATTGTGAAATTTTGCCAAAAAAAGGTCAACAATTTTTGTGTCCAGATTTTCACCTTTTGAAATATGGCAACCCTATAATGAGCTCGAATTTAGGAAGGACCACGTCATTGAGTCAGAGATTGAAGAGTGAGATTGGGTTTTTGGACTCTGAGCTCCATGCCTCTAAACCAGAGGCTGGTGAGCAGGATACCACTGGATTAAATTCAATGCATGTAAAGGTGAATCTATCAAGTTCACACTTCCTGAAACAATATGAGAACCAAAGCAGTTATTCCTTCAAAATTCACAGCTATTCCAATCTTGCAATATAACTTTCCAACCAATGTTTACAAAAATGCATATAGCAGGGGAAAGTGTGCATATATTTATGAAAATAGCACACACACATTATATTACAGGAAAGTAAAATGTAGATATTAGTCAATATTGCATAGAAAAGGTGTGTTTAGTAGGCAAAAATTGTGATGAAATGTTGGTGACTTTTCACGAGAATTGAACAAATTGCTGCAAATTGTGGAGAACCGAATTTAAGACCTGAAAAATTAACATATTCTTCAGCCCCCACCCCCAGCACCTGAGTCTTTAGACCAAGAGTTGGAACCCCCACAGACACTGTTCTGAACAACCACATCTCCCTACTACTCAGCCACCCAACAATGCAGTGCACTGAGTCAGGGTTTTGCCCTGAAAGAACTGTCATTCTTTGGAGAAGTTGAATGGAGGCAGAGGTTCAAAAGTCCTCAATCCAACTCCAATCTTGTTGCCCTATGGTTCTTCTGCAAGACTAGAAGAGGACGCAAACTACTCACAGGTATGCTAAAATTCCGGATTTCTCAATTGCTTTCTCTCGGCAACCATCACTTCTTTACTTAGGCGGAGACTTTAAAATGAACAAGGAAGTCCATTTTACATAGCCTGTTGCAACATATTTTGGTCCTTCTTGGTGCCTGTGTGACTCTCAGATATCCCTATAGCACACACCAGTCACAGCTGTGACCACTCATTGGCTGAAATCAGTGGAAGGGGGGTAGAAGATCATTTCTTACACAGCAATTGGTTAGAATTGTGCCTGCACATTTGTTTTGTATCTCCTGTTCTACAAAGAGTAAGCACTTACTTTAAAAAATAAAAATAAAAGATAAGACAACTCAGCATCTGAGCTCTGCGCTGACATGGGGCCTGGTGAAATAGTACTCCCTGTTATTCATTCTCAGCTTGCCTGTCTAGGGATCAGTGCAACAATAAAAACACATATAACAACCAATTTCAAGTCTAACACAGATACAGAGTAGGAAATAACAATAAAACTGTTCACTTCCAAAGTCTGTTGGAAATGAAGGTCTTCAAGAGGCACTGAAAAGCAGATTATGAAACATTCCAAATTGAGAGATATAGTAGTCATGGGAGACTTCAATTTCCCCAATATCTGTTGGAACTCAAACTCTGCCAAGAATGTAAGGTCCAACAAATTCCTCCATTGCCTTCCTGACAATTTCATTTCCCAGAGAGTGTAAGAAGCAATAGGAGGATCATCTATCTTGGACCTGGTCCTTACCAATAGGGAGAAACTGATCAATAATGCGGAAGTACTTGTAAACTTGGGAGGAAGTGATCATGATCTCCTGGGTTTCAGGATACATAGGCAAGGGAAAACTGAGTGTAGTCAGATACCAATTTCAAAAGGCTGAAGGAGCAACTGAGTGTGTTCCCATGGTTAGAAATACTCAAAGAGAAGGGAATCCAAGAAGGATGGGAGTTTCTTAAAGGAGAAATATTAAAGGCCCAAATGCAAAAAAAAGAAGAAAAAAAGGGGGAGGTATCTAAGGAAACCAGTGCGGCTGCATAAGGAGCTTACAGATGAGCTGAGAGTTAACAAGGGCATGTATAAGGAATGGAAGAAACAGGAAATCACAAAGGAGGTGTATACATGAGCAAACAACAGTTGCAGGGGGAAAGTCAGGCTGGCTAAAGCTCAGAATGAACTCAGGGTTGCAAGAGAGATTAGAAATAATAATAATAATCATCATCATCATCATCATCATCATCATCATCATAGTTTCTTTGGCTATGTCTGAAGTAAGAGAAAGAACAAGCAAATGGTAGGTCCTCTTTGTTCTAGCAAGCTGTTCACTCTGTGGTCCTGAAGTGGCTGAGCTGGCATCAGACCAGAATAAGACATTTCATATGAAAACTCTCCTCTTACTAGACTGAATGGTGTGTTCCAGAGATCTGTATGGTATAGTAGTTACCTAAAATACTCTTATGAGGCGAAAGCATAGCAATATACTGATCCCATGTTCAGGTGCTTATGATGGACTAGGAACATATTGACATTTTGGAAATGTCTTCAATATGCTGAGAGTATCTGTTGCATCTTAGTAATGACAATGTAGAAGTTGTTGAGGCGCACAGCCGAAGCAAGGCAAGGATGTCTTTTTGTACTGGACAACTTGAAGCAGACAAAATACCCTAAACTGTACATAAGCCCATCAGAAGCTAAAAGTCCAACAAATTCCCCCACTGTGTCACCAACCATTTCATTTCCCAGAAGGTAGAAGAAGCAACCAGAGGATCTTCGATCTTGGACCCAGTACTCTCCAATAGAGAGGAACTGATGGACAAAGTGGAATTACTCAGAAACTTGGGAGGAAGTGATTGTGTCCTCCTGGGTTTCATGATACACAGGGAAGGGAAAGCTGAGAGTAGTCAGACAGGCACTCTGGATTTTAAGAAGACCAGTTTCAAAAAACTTAAGGAGCTACTGGGTGAGATCCCATAGTCAGAAATGCTCAAACAGAGCATCCAAGATATACAGGAGTTTCTAAAAGGAGAAATATTGAAGACCCAAATGTAGACAATTTCAACAAGAAAAGTGAGAGACATCTAAAGAAACTGGTGTGGCTGCATAAGGAGCTTACAGATAAGCTGAAGGGCATGCACAACAAATGGAAGAAGGAAAATCACAAAGGAAGAGTATACACAAGTAGCCAGCAGTTGCATGGTGAATGTTAGGCTGGCTAAAGCTCAGAATGAGCTCAGGGTTGCAAGAGAGGTTAGAAATAATAATAAAGGTTTCTTCAGCTATGTTTAAAGCAAGAGAAAGAACAAGCAAATGGTAGGTCCTCTGCATGGAGAAGACAGAGAAATACTATTGGGTGACAGAGAGAAGGCAGAACTACTCAACACCTACTTTGCCTCTGTCCTCACCCAAAAGGAAAGTGATGCCCAACCTGGTGATAACATAACAAATGGCGTAAGGAGGGAGCTTCAGCCCAAGACAGGAAAAGAGGTAGTAAGGGAACACATAGATACTTTAAATGAATTCAAATCTCCAGGGCCTGATGAGCTGCATCCAAGGGAACTAAAGGAGCTTGCGGATGTAATCTCATAGACTTTGGCTATGATCTTTTGAGAATTCTTGAAGAACAGGTGAGGTCCCTGCAGACTGGAGGCAGGCAAATATTATCCCCATCTTCAAAAGAGGGGAAAGAAGACCCAGGTAACACTGACTGGTGAGCTCGACATCAAATTCAGGAAATTGGATAATTTAACAGTTGGCCTGTAAGCACTTAGAAAAGGATGCTGTGATTACGAAGACCCAGCATGGGTTTCTCAAAAATAAGTCATGCCTGATAAACATATATATATATATATATATATATATATATATATATATATATATATATATATATATAATGGAGTTACAAGCTTGGTAGAGCAGGGGAATGCTGGGAACAAGGTGTATCTTGATTTCAGTAAGGCCTTTGACAAAGTCACCCATTATATTCTTTTGAGGAAGCTGGTAAAATGTGGGTTGGACAAGGTAACCATTAGGTGGATTTGTAGCTGGTTGACTGGCTGAACCCAAAGAGTACTCATTAATGGTTCCTCGTCATCATGGAAAAAAGTGACAAGTGGGGTGCTGCAGGGTTCTGTCCTGGGCCCATTGTTGTTCACCATCTTTATAAATGACTTGGATGAAGGAATTGAGGGGATGCTCATCAAATTTGCAGATGACACCAAACTGGGAGGGGTAGCTAATGCCACAGAAGACAGAATCAGAATTCAAAATGACCTTATCAGAATGGAGAACTAGGTGCAAGCTAACAATATGAATTTCAGTAGGGACAAATGTAAGGTCTGCACTTAGGTAGGAAGAACCAGATGCCCCAATATAAGATGGGGCACACCTGGCTTACTAGCAGTACATGTGAAAAGGATCTGGGAGTCTTGGTGGAACACAAGTTAACATGAGTCAACAGTGTGATGCAGTAGCAAAAAAAGCTAACGCTATTCTAGGCTGCATCAACAGAAGTATAGCGTCCAGATCAAGGGAAGTAATAGTACCACTCTATTCTACTATGGACAAATCACAGCTGGAATACTGTGTCCAGTTCTGGACACCACAATTTAACACTAAATGTCCAATTTCTACATTCTACATGGTGTCTTTAGAGACCCCCTCACTACAGAATGCACTGATAGGCTGAGATTATATTTTAGGTATCCTGATCTGAAGCTGAATAGGACTCTATACAGCAGTACCAGCACTTTGA
Source organism: Podarcis cretensis (assembly GCF_951804945.1). Classification (NCBI taxonomy): domain Eukaryota; kingdom Metazoa; phylum Chordata; class Lepidosauria; order Squamata; family Lacertidae; genus Podarcis; species Podarcis cretensis. The sequence goes on along the minus strand of NC_137184.1, from coordinate 4,958,115 downwards.
ATTTTCTTATAGGAAATGTGTTTCCACCTCCTTCATCATTTTACTCACCTTTTCCAGCTCTATGTTTTCTCTCTGTGTGTGTGTAAATGTGCAATAAGAATCTCATAATGTTCCTTTCTTCCAAGCCCATCAAGAAGCTGCTTCTCAACCCAGCTAAATAGAGTCGCTGTGATCACTTGCTTCCTCCCCTCCCCATGTGCTTGTTTTGGAAGTATCATTTCTGGAATTCCAGATAGAACATTGGAGCCCTTTTCCTCCCTATTACACAGCTGTTGAATTCTAAGTACACAATTATGCAGGCAGGATCTTTAGATAAAGCAGCTTGAGGACGTTCAGACATTAAACTCCAAATCAGATAACAGCATTCATTTTGAGTATGGCACAACACATTATGCATCCGCTAAGTGGAAGCTTAAAAACAAAATGAGAAGTCGAGAGAGAGAGAGAGAGAGAGAGAGAGAGAGAGAGAGAGAAGACACAGAGAGAGGAATAACCTTCCAGTGATACAAAGCTGCTAAGGTAATAATCATCAGATGCAAAGCCCTTCAAATACAAGGAGGAGGCAGAAGATTAAATGGAGTTGAATCCCACCCCCCACCCCCCATATGCTGTTTGGAGCCTTTTGAACTCTTAGTGGCTCCATTTGATGATATCCAGCCTTTCTTTCTGTCGTCTGTTTCTGAGGGGAAATATGTAGGTTCTGGGTCAACCCATTAACTAAAAGCCCATTGGTTAATCAGAGACAGCTATTATCTCATACCACTTTCACTCTTAATTGCTGTCCTCCATCTTATTTGTTAGTTTACTTTATTTTTACCTCACTCTTCAGGTGAAAAATGCTCTCAGAGCATCATATTGTGATTGATAATAAAACAGTTCCTACCCTCAGGCTTGCAATCTGAAATGAAACGACACAAAAGGAAAAGGGATTGGTGCAGAGGAGGGGGGAATAAGCAAACTAGGGCATTAATTCATAGTTACAAAGTTCTTCTAAGTGTTCTTTCCAGCAAGAAGAGTGGTGAGGCAAGTCTGTAGCTGCTACTCCAGCTGCTTTTCTGGAGCAAGTTTCCTGTGATGTTCTTTCTGGGTGACAGGAAGAGCAAACTTCAGGTAACCCTTGCTCCTCTGAGTTATGTCAGAAACAAGAATGTGCTGCCTATTAGCTCTGCAGACCCAGGACATCTTGGTTGTCTCTGGCTCAGAATCATTTTCAGTTCAGGCACACACAACGTAGTCCTGATATGGAGCCTTGGCTCTGCAGAACATGGACTTAACATGCAAGTGGTCATCTACATCTGGGGTGGGAATGAAGCTTCATGGCAGAGCACGTAATCTGGATGCAGAAGGCTTCTGGTTGGAAACCCAACGTCCCCAGGCAGGGCTGGGGGACAAACTGCTTCCAGAAACATCATTTACTCAAGAACTATAACAAGCTATGTTGATGGTTCTTCTTTTTTGACTTATTGATTAAATATGGTCAGCTAAAAACGAACAACAACCCTGCCATAAATAATTGATCTTTCACAGATATAAAATTCAGGAACACGTCCTACACTAAGAAAGAGGGATCACAGTTTACTGAGGAAGCACATGAGGTGTGTGCAAATGGTCTGAAATTTATTCCCCAATGCTTCCAGTTGAGATAATATCTGGTAGGGAGCTGTGATAGACTCCTGCCTTAGACTTTGAAGAATCACTGTCAGTCGGTGGAAGCCCAGCTAAACTGTGCTGTCCAGCAGCCTGACTTGGTATGACTTTTTCAATTTTCTGCTAGATGGACAGAGTAACTAAAATAAAGCAGGAGGATTATAGTATGTTTTGGGGGTCTTTGAACTGCAAGCACCCTTAGAACTACACTAAAGAAAGCACCACCTCGAGTGACCCTTGACCCCACCACCACTTAGCTGCCCCACCAGCTCCAGCATTCACCAGTCATCACTGGGCAGAGCTCTCCTAGGATGGTTGCTTTCACTTTCATGATGAACATTTATCAAGACTTCAGAACAGAAGTTCAAGCCACCTTCCCCGTCAAAACTCTAACCTTGACCTTAAAGTTCTCATCTTGAATTTTTGATTGGATAGTTTTTAACTAGGGATGGACTGGACAGCTAAATTTCATGATGTTTTCACACTCACTAGCAATCAGTCATGGGCCTGTTCTGTTCTGAGCATTTATTTATTTTTTTAAGAAGGCATGTAAAATCCATATTTAAATCAGATGTGCTATGAACACATATTTTTATGCACTTTCCAATGTTTTCTGATGCATTTGTCCAAACATGTGCATCCTTCTCTCCTGCTTTTTAGCAGGGGTGAATTTGCCACAGAACCCTTCACAATGATATGATGCTTAGCATTTCTCCTCAGTGAGTTCGCCCGTGTACAAACCTCCCCTAGAGCTAACTTTACCCATCACTGTTACATATGGGGTTAACATTTCATCACTGCCAGGCTTTCCAAGGCCTAACCACATGCTGAGAGTGGAAATTAGCAATGGGAAAGCTACTTTATTGTAACCATAATAAAGTTTCATGTAAGATCTCCTCCACTCCAGTTTCACACTATCATTACAACATAAGATGAATCTCGCCAGGGAAGGTGGGGAGGGGAACTAATTACATTTGTGGACGATCAGGGTGTGAGAGAGGGAGAAACATTTGCCATCTGCTGTGCAAAAACTGTAAGAAAAGAATTAATAAAGGTGGTTTTGCTGTTGTGAATTCATGTATACAGCTAGGAAATACAGGATGATCAGCTGCCATTGATTTTCATTTTCAGGTTTTCCTCACTTTTGAAAAGGGATGTGGAAGGGAACTGAAGGTAGCTCCATTGCATTATAAGTGCAGTGACACATTTTCTAAATCTAATCACTCTGAGTGGAGTTGGAACTAATCTTGAGGGAACTTTTCCTAGTTCAACTCTTGTTTTGGGGAGGGGGGATCGGAGTTAGATAGTCATTTCTTTTCCTCCCTCAAAAAACAAAAAATAAATAAATTATGGACACTAATAGATTCAATGCTGCTTCATTTTTTTTCTGCATGAAGCAAAGCCACCCCCCCAAAAAAAATGCACCCTCACACACACAAAGCTGAACACTTGGGGGGGAAATATAGGTGCACCTTTCAGACAGGCTGAAATAAAGAACTGGGCACATGAACTAAAAGCCACATACATACATAAATTTTTATTTATTTTTACATTTATAGCTCACCTCTCCTCCAAGTAGCACAAGGTGGTGTGCACTGTTTTCTCCTCTTCCTCATTTGTATCTTTACAACAACCCTGTGGGGTTGGTTAGGCTGAATGTGAGTGTTTACAGTTAGTTTGTAAATATTCAGTAAACGAGTTCCATTCTTTTATAAAAAGTTTGTTATCTTGATTTCTTATTTTTCCAATATGCCATTTTTGCATAGTTCATGAGTTTTAGTATCCATTCTTCTTTGGTTGGGACTTCTTTCCATTTTGGAGCAAATAACATTCTTGCCGCTGTAGTCACATACATGAATAAATTGCTATACTATTTAGGTAGTTCTACCCCTATAACTCGCAGAAGAAAAGCTTCTGGTTGTTGTTGTTGTTTACAAATGTTATTTTAAACATCTTTTATTATATAACATTTCCCAGTAAGCTTTAACCTTCCTACAAGACCACCACATATGATAGAAAGTACCTTCTTTCTCTTTGCATTTCCAACACTTATTTGATTTTGATTTATACATTTTTTGCCTGTTTGCTCGGTGTTAGATACCATCTATCTAACATTTTCAAATAGTTTTCTCTCAAACCATAGATAGCTTGCTGTAAATGTTATATCCTTAATCCACAATCGCTCCCACACTTCCATATCTATATTATAAACAATATCTATTGCCCAATGTATTACTGAAAATTATATTTGCTCATCCTTTCTCTCCCATTTCAGTAATATCCATTTTAGACAGCACTTTAACATTACATTCCAACAACACATTGCATTATTAACATATTAATGTAAGAAAGTACCACACCTTGGTAGCTGGAAACCTGGTTTGAATGCAGGAAATCCTGGGTTCAGTAGCTATTATTTCCAAGTTTAGCTGGGAAAGACCCCTGGAGAGCTTGATATCACTTGGTATGAAGCTTCCTACTGGTTGTGTTCCAATTGTAAAACTCACACAGTTTCAGTATTTATAACAAGCACAAAAACTGCTGAGAGGTAAAGGTAAAGGGACCCCTGACCATTAGGTCCAGTCGTGGCCGACTCAGGGGTTGCGCACTCATCTCGCTCTATAGGCCGTTTGTCCCAGACAGCTTCCGGGTCATGTGGCCAGCATGACTAAGCCGCTTCTGGTAAAGCAGAGCAGCACACGGAAACGTCGTTTACCTTCCCACCGGAGCAGTACCTATTTATCTACTTGCACTTTGACATGTTTTCGAACTGCTAGGTTGGCAGGAGCAGGGACCAAACAAAGGGAGCTCACCCCGTCGCGGGGATCCGAACCGCCAACCTTCCGATCAGCAAGTCCTAGCCTCTGTGATTTAACGCACAGCACCACTCGTGTCCCTACAGTACATATAATAAGCACAAAAACTGCTGAGAGGTACATAACTGTAACAACAACTATTGATAAAGAGAATTTCGGCACTACAAAAAAGTTTGACAAAATATCACTGCAATTGCAGTGTACATTTCAATGAGGTTTACAAAGAACCATATAGCACAAACATAATAATTATCATATTGAAAAATGCTTTGAGCAGCTGACAAACAACAGGCTTCCAGATAAGGTCCTGTTTTGAAGGTTTTCCTCAGAAGATAACACCTCAAAACCATTTCAAGGTCCTGACTGCAGTTTTCACAACTCAGACTTCAGGAATTCTCTCTCCCATTACTATATACAATATAACTCTCAACTTAAAAAAGAGAAACAGGAGAAAATACAAAAGATTCTGTGTGAAATTAGTCAAAAAGAAAAAGAGCTGGAACCACCACCAATGAATACAAACATTACCTGGCAAATTAAGATGCTGCAGAGAGAATTATCTATGCTAATAACACAGGAGATAGAAAGAACATTGAAATATGCACACAAAAAGTAATTTGCTAATAAACCTGGGAAATAGTTAGCATAATAACTGAGAAAAGAAAAAGAGAAGGTGATATTGAAATTACAAGAAGGTAACACTGTAATAACAGATATGACAAATATGAAAAGGGTATTTCATCAATATTACTCTAAATTGTATAAAGGTCAAATATTATCTAAAAGAAAAATAACTGAATATTTGCAGAGACAACAACTACCAAAACTTTCTGATTATCAAAGACAAATAATGAATCATCCTATAACTATTTAGGAGCTTTGTGACGCTATTAAAAAGTATATACACACGCGTGCATGCACACGCGCACACACACACACACACACACACACATATATATATACTTTTTAATAGCATCGCATAGCTCCTAAATAGTGTGTGTGTATATATATGTATATGTATATTAATATATATATGAATGAATGAAAGATACAGGGTCTGGATGGATTATTGGCTGTCTACTATGAAACTTTTGAAGAGGAACTCCTACAGTCCTTGCAATAGATAAAGAATGATATCTTACAAAGTGGTAAAATACCAGACAGCTGGAGAGGGGCCAATATTACACTTATGCCTACAGAGATTCAAGATGTAACTAGTGAAAAATGATTGACCTATCTCATTGCTGAATAATAACTATAAACTATTTACATTGGTATCGGCTGAAAGATTAAAATAGATTCTACAGGACCTTATTCACGATGATCAACATGGATTTTTGCCTAACAGACATTTAAGAGAAATGCATTAGACATTTTGGAATATTTGAATCATCATAATGAAAAGCAAGCTGCTCTGATTTATTTGGGTACAGAAAAGGCCTTTGACAATCTGATCTGGGTATTTTTGTTGGAAGTTTTTCAAGAAATGAACTTTAGAAAAAAATTAACAAATGGGTAAAATCAATTTAAACAACACAAACAGCACAGATAATGGAAAATGGAGATTAGATTAAACCCTGTGATACACAGAAGGGGACAAGGCAAGGATTCCCATTAAAATCTGCGACTTTTCATCCTGGTCTTAGATATCTTGCTTAGAGACATTAGACAAGATGAGAGAATAATGGGAATAAAGATTTAAAATGAAACATATAAATTAAGAGCAATTTCTGATGATTTGATGTTAATTTAAGAAAACCCGCTTCAGGCAGTAGGAGTTCTTATGGATAAACTGAATTTTTTTGGTTTACTAGCAGCAGTGGCGTAGTGTGGGTTGTCAGCACCCGGGGCAAGGCAAGTAATTTGCGCCCCCTAACCCATGGATTTGCGCCCCCTAACCCGTGGATTTGCGCCCCCTAACCCTAACCCCCAGATGTTGCGCCCGGTGCGGCCAGCCCCCCCTGCACCCCCCACGCTACGCCACTGACTAGCAGGCTTTAATATTAACCATCAAGGGGGGTGGGATGTTAACAAAGAATATGACAAGAGAAGATCAGAAGGTTTTGATGGAGAAAACAGGGTTTCAAATTAAATATAAAAGTACTTTGGTAAAACCATGACAAATATGAACTGTACATTGTTTCAAAATAATTATGTCAAAACATGGGCTGAACTTAAAAAAGATATGTCAAGATGGGAGAAGTTAAAATAGTTGTTGCTTGATAGAATTTCAGTGATAAAAATTAAATGTTGTGCCTAGAATGATGTTTCTGTTTCAAGCAATACCTATTGTGAATAACGATTTACCATTTAAAGAATGGCAGAGAGATTTATCTAAGTTTGTATGACAAAAAGCCATTAGTTAAAATGAAAGTACTGCAAGATGCGAAAGAAGGGGGATGACTTGGACTTCCTGATTTGCAGCTTGTTGCTTAGTATGGGAGACTAAAAAGATAAAAAGGAGATTTTTGGAATTAGAAGGTCATGATTTAAGGTTTGGATGACATGGATATATGTGGTATGAGAAGGTTAAAGTTGATGTGGACTTCAAAAATCATTTTGTTAGATGTTCTGTATTGAGAGTCTGGAATAGATACAAATCTAGGTTTTATATGAATTTCAACACAAGTGTTTCATAGAAGAGAGACAGTAGGTAATGAGAAATGGTTGACATATCTGGAATTATTAGTGTAGAACAGAGACTGTGAAATTAAATCAAGGAAACAATAACAGAAGGTTACAGTCTCCAATGGTCTGCTCATTTGCAATTGGCTGAGAGTTTTAAGTTGGATAAGAAGACTTTTGGTATAGAACAAAAAAGGACAATTTTTAAAGTTAAGTTAGATATATATGATGAACATATTGCGAAAATGTATAAATTTATAATGTATAAATGTATAAATACAAGGGGGAAAAGATTGCATGATTAAATGGGCAAGAAATGTTGGGTATACAGATGGTACAATGTGAACATATGTGGACTAAAAGGTTAAAATATATACTGTGTTATGACATTTTTTTAATAAAATGATGTTTCGTTGGTACTGAACCCGAGAAATTATTTAGAATGTGTCAAAATATTCCAAATATGTGTTGGAAATGTAAAGAACATGAACGGATATTTTATCATGTTTGGTGGACATGCAAAAAAGCCAAAAAACATTGGATACAAATACATACTTTGATATGGAGAATTTTGAAGATTGATTTTCAGGTGAAGTCAGAACTCTTCCTGCTGGGACATGGATATATGGTTAGAAAAGGACTATGGAACTTTGTTACAATATATGATTTCATCTGCAATACTTTTATATACACAAAGATGGAAGGACCCATTATGAGCACCAGTAGAAAAAGGGCTGTTAGCTGAGGTGGCAAAATCGACATGTTTAATCAGAGAAAAATCATTGTTAACATTTGTTAAAGACTGGGTGTCTCTCACAGACTTTTTGTGTGAAAAAGAAAAAGAAAAAACATGGGGTGTCAATCCTGAAAAACTGAAAGCAGTGTAACAATACTCTTTTAGTAAATATATGACGAGTTATTTAATGCAATGAATTTGTAGATGCACCATCTTTTATCCTTATGTTTAATTAAGCCTGCCCTGTTTAGGATTCTTACTACATCTTCGCCCACCCCCTTTGTTGGTGTATGGATTACATAAATACAGATTTTAACACCCTTTACGAATAACCATATTGACTGCTTAACGATAGTTAAGCCGTTCATAATCCAAGGAGTGAAAGTTAAATGAGGCAGCAAATAACATATTAGCATGTTGTGGTTTCATTTATCTTCATTAAGGTTTATTAACCTTTATTTAGGAGCAATGTATTAGTTATTTAATCTGCACTATATAGAATATCATTGCCCTGTCTCTTTATTATTACTTACTTACTTACTTACTTATTAGATTTCTATACTGTCCTTATTTCAAGATCACAAAGTGGTTTGCTATATGAAAACACAAAATTATATAGCATAATAGCAAACAGAAACAATACCCTCTTCCACAGTTTAAAAGGCCATAGGTTGTTTAATTTGCCAAAGGCCAGCAAGAAGCGGAATGTTTTCACCTGGTACCTAAAGCTATGTAATGAAGGTGCCCTGAAGAGATGTTAAATCGCTGCTCAAGGAGCTGCACTATTTGTCCACTTACATATCTTTAGGCATCTTTAGGCCTTCCTGCAGGGAGCATCCTACAAGCAGGGAGCACCATAGAAAAGGCCCATTCTCCTGTTGCCACCCTCAGGACTCCTCTTAACCCTCCTGTCACTGAAATTTTGTCCCCAGAAGGTTGCCCAGAGGGGAATGTGGCCTTCAGGCTGAAAAATGTATCCTACCCCTGGTTTCAATACGAAAACAACCCTCAGTCCCAGAGGCCAGAAAGAGAGACCTAGTGGGCCACAATTGTTCCCTGAGCCTGAGGTCCCCTGTCTGTTTTAGCACTGCTTCAACAAGCCAAAAGGTGGAATGTCAGGTGGGGGGGGGGCAGGAAATGAACTGAAGAACCCCAAACAACTGAGAATCCATTGTGCACTGGTTCCATGTTGAAAAGAACAAGTAATCCATCAACGCTCCTGAATCTGGAGAGAAATTCAAATGGAAGCATCCCTAATGGGAGCTAAGGTAAACCTATTCATTGTTACTGTTTTCCGGTCCATACTGGCTTTTGCTTTAGGCAGATAATAATCATAATAATTAACTTTTATAGCAAAGTTCATAGGTATTAATGGCTCCTTTCTTTTTCTCCAAGTGGTTACTAACCCATTAAATGAAGAAGTTACAGATGAGAAACACTTTGATACATTGCTCATTTGGGGACTACTTACAAGCGTAAAACCATTCTGTGCAAGTTGCATGACTTCCATATTTAAAGTTGCAGAATGGTTGTATGACATGGCTAGAAAACCTTTTCCAACCAGAGGGCCTACAACAACAATTATTTTGTTACCCATCTTCACCATAAGGTCTCAGGACACCATAAATGTCCTTTAAACAATTAAAGCACAGTATTAGTCATAAGGGTTGCTTTTAGGTATATACAGTAAGCCCACAATTTATGTTCATTTAACATTCAGCTTTGCATTCATGGCAAAAAAAATATTTAACATTTTAAAAGGGATGGAATGACTTTGGCAATCCCACCCAATGTGTTTTGACTTTGTGCAATTTTTGCTTTGGTCACAATTCTCACAACGTAATCCCCACATAAATTGCAGGCTTCAAGTATGCAAAATTCAGATGTAAAGAGTGCAAAAATTATTTATTCACTGATCAGAGTTCAAGACCCATTCTAGCCAGGCAAGCGTACTTGGGGTGTAAAGCAGTAGGGTCAAAGAGAGATGTGTGGAAGATTTCTGAGGATCTGCATTCAGCTCCTTGGCCTGAGATTCCCAACTTGTGTTGTCTGCCATTTTGACTGATCAACAAGCAATGGAGATTCTGTGTGCCTTTGCAAATTTTGAGTGGTTGTGAGACATAGTTGGGAGGGGGGAGGGAGGGAGAGACAGAGAGAGAACAAAATCATCCAGCAATCTGTTGCTTATCTAAATGAATGCCAGGAGCCTGCAAGATTTTTTGTTTGTATATTACCCCATTGGTTTTCATGACTGTAACCCATTTTAGTTTCATCATTCATTCACTAAAATTGCATTTGTTTCATTTCTCATTCATTAGACTCAGATGAATTTTGTTTCTTATTGGTTTTTGTGTGTTCTTGATTTGATTTGATGGCTTCAACTCAGCTTTTGCATCTGCTGCAGGTAACAGTGGAACAGCTGATTCCGCCACCAGTTCCAGACAGCTGCCATTCCATTTTCGCAGAATATCCTAAGATGTTCTGTTTTCCAGTATATTGCAGAGAGAAATTGTTGCTTCCAACTTCCCTCCTAGTGATCCTAATCCAGGACCATAGGTTGTATCCAGTACCAGTCGTACACATAGTGGACCCACTAAAATGAATGGACCCATGTTAGTAAAGCCCATCAATTCCGATGGGTCTATTCTGAGTACAACAAAATGGGATACAACTCAGACACTTTCCCCTGAATCAAAAGACCCAGATGCCTCTTATCGCACACCACCAGTTCAGCAGTGCTGAAAGTACACCTGTAAGGAGTTCATGGAATGATGGAGCAGTGGCAAACTTCAAGTCAGAGGGAATGCCCTTAAAAGCTTTTAAGTTCTCCACAAGGAATTGGAGCCTAAAGGATATAATCTGCAGGCAGGGGAACGAAAGGCCTTAGTCTGCTCCCTTCTTTTGCTGGAGCAAGTTGCTCACTAGAAGCTGCCTATGGTCTAGCAGTCATTGACCAGCCTTCAGCCCTTCCCTATGGGTTCTGGCACTGGGCCAACACATGACACCAGGCCTCTCTATTTGGCCCTTAGGACTTCCTAGGCTGCACCCAACTTTGTCACTGGACTAGCCCACCCATCCCTGGTAAAGGGTTGCATAGAGGGTACTGCAACTCCCAAGCTGAAAAGGAATCCCCAACCCTAATGTAAATCAGAAATAAAAGCAGAACTGGTAGGCTAAAGGGTGGGAAAGGAAAGAAGATATGAGGCAAGAGGCTTTCATGCTTTCATGCCAAACAGTTTTTATGTCCAGGGTACAGAAACCATGGAGGAAGACCAAGGTCAAAACACATTTGTGTTCTCTTAGGGGTGCCATTTTAAATAAAATATTGGGGTGGCAGGTAAACTCCACCCCAGAAAATTGATCACAAGTCATGGTGTATGCACACCATTTGAATGGCAGGGACCAACAACTTTGGGAGGATGGCCCCCTCAAATATTTTATGGGGGGGCAAAGGGACCTTGACCCCTAGAAGTTGGCTCCTACGGGTTCTCTTATATGTTGTGAGCTATAGTTTTTGTTCATATCTTGTCAGTATACACTGTGTTTGTATTATTTTGCTTTGAATATTAGAAAGAGCTTGTTTTTCATTGTTACTAGATTCCATAATATTATTTTTATATACTGTATGGATTTATGTTAGTCAGTAACAAATTTTGATACCAGTTTTTTTCCACCATGCCTTCAGTTTGTTAGGATGTATTTCCTTTTATGTACTGCTTATGTTTTTAATATGTTTATGCATTTTTGTTATTGTATTTCATTCTTGCTGTAAATCACTTCATGACTTTTTGTTATGGGAAGTGATTCACATATTCAGTGAATGTAACCTAACCCCCAGTGAAGAGTTGTATACACATGCTTCAGACAAACAAACAAACAAATTGTAGTGATGGTGTGTGGTCTTGAGCAGTGATCACTGTACAGAGTATGCTCTGGTTTTTAAGTGCAAAGCTTCAGTGGTTCCTCAGAAAGCAAACAACAGAGAAGGGAAAGGACACGGAGGATGAACTCCGTTGCAACTGACAGGTCTAGTTCCCTGCAACTGGTCCTTCCCTGGCTAATTGGTCAGGTCAGGTTTGTCTCTCCCTTCCCCAGTATCATCTCAGACAATAGACAAGTGAGGCGTTGGTGGTGCCAACACTGGGGGCTGCCTAGTTGACATTGACCTGTGGTAAACCCTTTTCAGTAGTAAGTCAGTGGAGTGCTGTTTCCAGTTTTGGACACCACAATTTTAGGAAGATATTGACAAGCTAGAGCATGTGCAAAGGAGAACCCATATGATTAAGGGTAACCAAGGCAGGAAACCATGAGGAATGGCTGAGTTGGGTATGTTTAACTTGAATAAGAGAATGAGAGTATAACCATCTTCAAATATCTAAAGGGCTGTCAAATGGAAGATGGAGCAAGTTTTCTTATGCTCCAGAGGGTAGAACCCAATGGATTCAAGTTACAAGAAAGGAGATTCCAAATAAAAAACTGTGGCTTTTTAGAAGTGAGTAGGATTTTTTTAATGCATTTCTCTTTCCTCTTGGTTTTAATATATCTATGTGGGGTTTATGGTGCTTGTTTGGTTGCAGGTCAGTTTGGGTTGCCCTGGGCAAGATAAGAACTTTCTGATAGTAAGAGTTGTTCAGTGGTGGAACGGGCTCCCTCAAAAGGTAGCTGGCTCTCCTTCTTTGGAGGTTTTTAAGCAGAGTTTGAATGGCCATTTGTCATGGATGCTTTAGCTGAGATTTCTACATTGCAGGTGGTTGATGACTCTCAGGATCCCTTCCAACTCTCCAGTTCTGTGATTCCCCTTTTGTGGAATGCACCCCAGGTGAGGTTGTCTCCCTCCCTCCTTATGGACTTTCAGAACAAATTAAAAAAACATTTTTGTTTACCCAGGCATTTCATGGTTGAAAGACACGGTTCCTGGCAACCCTGAGATCACTCACTGAGAAAATGATTTTATTTTTATTTTTATTCCATGTAATTGCTTCATTATGGATGTGTTTACTGCCCTGGGCTCCTTGGGAAGTAAGGGCAGCATACTTCTTGAATTCACCGTCACCGCCAGATGGGTTGTGTACAAGGAGGCCTTTCCTGCTGTTCTAAATCGACTATTATGCAGCAAATATGTTCCTTTCAATTCCAAGAAGTGATTGTGTCCCTTTCTAGACAGGAAGGGCTGACAGAATCAAAGCCATTGTGAGCTGTTTCTGTCTCCAAGGTTATATTTATTATTATCTTGAAGAAAGCTCCTTTGGCTGCTATCAGCCAAATGGCAGGGAAAAAGCTTCTTTTCATTAAAAGGGATTTGGGTCAAGTTGTTTGCCTCTGACCTTGGAAGCACCAAACCTCAAGTGATATGTAGAGGGGAGAGGGATGCTGAGAGAAGAAGCCCATTCTCAATCAGAAAGAAAGCACTTTGTGGGTACCAAGAGGCAAGAAGGTCAAAAGGAAACATTTCTGAATGCAATACATACCAAAACAAAAAAACAATGCTCCTGAGTTTTCTGATTGGCATCTGCTTGGAAACGGGAGGGATAAAAAGCTAGACTTGATGGACCTTTGCCCTGATTCAACAGGGTTCTTCTTATATAAGAACACAAGAAGAACCTGTTGGATCAGGCCCATGTTCCATTTAGCCCAGTATCCTGTTCTCACAGGGGCCAGCTAGCTACCCAAGGGAAACCCACAAGCACAGCACAAGTCCCTTGTTCTTTACCAGCTGATGGGACTGACTGCCATGGGAGCTAGGGTGTGTGTGCACTGTTTAACTTGGATAGGGATGGGGCAGAAATTCAGTTTAGTTTAGTTTAAAGGCCAAGCTACTGAAGCAACACTTTGAATCAACACCCATCCTTTGAAATTCCAACTATTCCAAATTTTGCAATGTAGTTCCCCACCCATTTAATGCATATACTAGGGTAAAGGTAAAGGTAAAGGGACCCCTGACCATTAGGTCCAGTCAAGAACAACTCTGGGGTTGCGGCACTCATCTCGCTTTATTGGCCGAGGGAGCCGGCGTACAGCTTCTGGGTCATGTGGCCAGCATGACTAAGCTGCTTCTGGCGAATCAGAGCAGTGCATGGAAACGCCGTTTACCTTCCTGCCAGAGCGGTACCTATTTATCTACTTGCACTTTGATGTGCTTTCAATCTGCTAGGTTGGCAGGAGCAGGGACCGAGCAATGGGAGCTCACCCCGTCACGGGGATTCGAATCGCCGACCTTCTGATTGGCAAGTCCTAGACTCTGTGGTTTAACCCCCATACTGGGTAGTTTGTGCCTATTAATGTAATTATATTAATTACATTTAATTATATAACTATATTTCTTCCAAGGGTCTCAAAGTGGTGTACATTTTTGTCCTCCTCCCTATATTATCCTCACAACCATCAATTTTTTTTAATTTTTGAGTTTTTTCAGTTTCACAGTTACATCTTCTTTTCCATACTATATACAATAAATCTATCTGACTTCCACCCAGTGTTTCATGACAGTTCTTTATACATCTTATTTGGCTGCATATACATTAGTTCCTTCCCCCAATTCTCCATACTCTCTTATCTTTCATAACGCCAACTATTGGTTACAAAGTATCCACTACCTGGAATTTACATTTAAGGTCCATTTTTTGTAAATATTCCCCTAGGTACTCCCACTCACTCACATTCTCACAACAATCCTATGTGGTAGGTTAGGCTAAGAGGAAAGTGACTGGCCCAAGGTCACGCAGTGAGAACTTCATGACTAAGTAAGGATTCAAACCCTGGTCTCCCAGATTCTGGTCCTTGAGGGGAAAAAATGTATCCAAATGTGTAAATTAGGAGAAATTAGCACTAAAATGCTTGTGAATTTTGGCGAAAATTGCGGTCAGATATAACCAGCAAGTTTAGGGCTAGTTAATGCATTAATGAATGAAGGGGTTAAGACCACAGAGCTGTTTTCCTATACAGTGGTACTTCTGGATGCGAACGGGATCCGTTCCAGAGCCCCATTTGCATCCAGAGCAGAACGCAATCCGCATCTGCACGTCTTGCTGCTGCATGGAACAATGAATGAATCTGATCTTTGGGGCTTGTAAGTAAAGCGTTTAAACTTGCCAATTCATTGTGAGAGAGGAGCAAACAGCAGTGGCGTAGCGTGGGTTGTCAGCACCCGGGGCAAGGCAAGTAATTTGCGCCCCCTAACCCGTGGATTTGCGCTCCCTAACTCGTGGATTTGCGCCCCCTAACCCTAACCCCCAGATGTTGCGCCTGGTGCGGCCGGCCCCCCCTGCACCCCCCACGCTACGCCACTGGGAATATGCTTGCATGGGTGCAGTGGCGTAGCGTGGGTTGTCAGCAGCCGGGGCAAGGCAAGTAATTTGCGCCCCCTAACCCGTGGATTTGCGCTCCCTAACCCGTGGATTTGCGCCCCCTAACCCTAACCCCCAGGTGTTGTGCCCGGTGCGGCCGGCCCCCCCTGCACCCCCCACGCTACGCCACTGGCAAACAGAGAAGCACTGTTGGTGCCTTAAACAGGGTATTAAAAAACTTTAACAGCCTAAATCTCCACACTACACTGCTGCTTGCTTTTGTGACTTTAAAACTCTGCTGCTGGGGCTCTCTCTCTTGCTGGAGTTCACTTGCCCCACATTTCTGGATGTAGACATCTAGTGCGTTCTTTTATTAATTACCCAACATAGGTGATCTATATATCTAAATACATTTCTCCTCCCAAATGTCTGTGACGACTTTAAAAAAATAATAATTACAAAACATTGCAGAAATGTAGAGAACTGTAGACTGGAAAAGTGAGAAACTGAGAGAAACTGAAATCGATGTATTTGTCCATCATTAGACTTAGAACCAAGTTCTAGAGAGTAGTTGCTGCCACACCAAAGGACTGCTTGCTTGCAAGTGCAGAAGACTTATAAAAGTGCTAGTTGTACAGATAAAATAAGTGAATATGATTTGGAATAAACACATTGGAGGACAGCCATTAGGACGATTAAGTCCTTGTGCATTTATGTTTCTAAGGCTGGAGGTAATCTGGCTTGAATGGTTACAAAAATCCCAAGATTGCACAATGCTTATCCATGCAGGGGCTGTATCACACATACCAGTTTAAAAGGGAATTAAACAATTTCGTGATGTGGCTATCATTGCAATAATCCGCAGCAGCTACATGGAATCTCTGAGTTGTATTAACATAGCATGGCATATATATTACTAGCTGGAGTTCTTTTTAGAACTCACATAACTCCTGCTGTAAAACAGATGCACTTGTTACCAGTTTGTCTGATGGCCCAGTTCAAGTTTTCACACTGGTACTTAAAGCTCTTAATAGCACAGACCCCAGATATATGAAAGTCCACCTGCTTCCCTTCAGACAACGTTTAGAGGTTTGAAATGGTGGTGGCCCTGGAGAGGTCTATCCAGCACCTTAATTATGCAGTTTCCATTATATGCTGAAGGCACAGCTCTATATGCTGACCTTTGACACCTATAAAGTTAAAGGGTAAAGGGACCCCTGACCATTAGGTACAGTTGTGACTGACTCTGGGGTTGTGGTGCTCATCTTGCTTTACTGGCCGAGGGAGCTGGTGTTTGTCCGCAGACAGCTTCCGGGTCATGTGGCCAGCATGACTAAGCCACTTCTGGTGAACCAGAGCAGCGCACGGAAACGCCGTTTACCTTCCCGCCGGAGTGGTACCTATTTATCTACTTGCACTGTGACGTGCTTTCAAACTGCTAGGTTGGCAGGAGCAGGGACCAAGCAACAGGAGCTCTCCCCGTCACTGGGATTTGAACCGCTGACCTTCTGATTGGCAAGCCCTAGGCTCTGTGCTTTAGACAGACCACAGCGCCACCTGCATCTCCACACACTTTGTAGAGCCCTCTTAAAACATTTTTGTTTAGGTAAATCTGTCCTGATGTGTAGAAATTAAATGCATTTTATTTATTTATTTTAGCTACCGTTGATTTTACTAATCTTTTGGTTGTTTTTAAGTACCTGGTTAAATCAGTAATTTAATGTTTGGTTTTATATTTTTATCAACCTCTGAGAGGTTTTCTTATAATTATGTGGTATATAAATCTTGTTAAATAAAATAAAGAAATAAAATTCAGAAAAGATAAAATGGAGAACATCACACACCCAATGCAATTCACTCTCATAGGATGTGGTGATGTCCACCGATTTGCATGACTAGAAGAGAAGTGGATAATTTCATGGAGGATAAGACTACCAATGGCCTCTAGCCATCGTGGCTGTCCACTGCTTCAGGAATTAGAGGGTTTTTCCACTGCTTCAGGAATTAGAGTGTTTTTACACTCAGGACCTGCTTGCTGGCAGGGTTGGCCACTGTGACAATAGAATGCTGGACTAGATGGGCCTCTAGCCTGATCCAGCATCGCTCTTCTTATGTTCTTAATTCCAGGCAATTAAGAGTTTTGGAAAATATCAGAGTGCTTTATGAACCGAGTTGCATTGCTTTATGTAAAAACCAATTGACATCTGTTAGGGAAATAGGATGATAAGAACAATTTTGAGGAGTGGGCATCAACAGAATGAACCAGATGCCCAGGGGAAGCCCACATGACAGACCTGAGCCCTACAGCCCCCTCCCCATTTGTGAATCCTAGCAACTGATGTTCAGAGGCATATTCCCTCCAGCAGTAGAGGCAGACAATAACCATGATGGCTAGTAGACATTGACAACCTTATTCTCAATGAATTTATATAATCCTCTTTCAAAGACATCCAGGTTGGTGGGCATCACTACCTCTGGTAGAAGCAAATGCCATAGTTTAACTATGCACACCTTTTAATGGTTTCATGAGACCTCCTCCCTTTCAGAATCTCCACTTTCATGCTGGAGAAAAACTATGAGGGTAAAAGCTTTACTGCTCATCTCATCTCTAGTCTAGATGTGACTGGCTGTGACCTGATATAACAAAGGTTGCAACTCCAAGATTCCCTTATGGTATGCACTCCCTGGTTTAGGTTTCTGCAACATTTTTTTTAGCTGCAGAAGCAACATCTAAAAGTAAGATGTAGCAAGTATTACTGTTCCAGGTTGACACCCTGACAGGGATCATAACAAACCCTGAAATTGGTATTTTCATCCTTGTTTGGCTGATCAGGTGTAAATATAAACTTTAATTATTAACATAATTAAGCCAGTAATTTTCTGCCTGTCCGAAATGTTTGACGACATTTCAGTGCCATCTGCTTCCTAATTGAACTTAATCTCTAAAAGATGTTCAGGGTGGGGGGAATCAACAAAGTAATAATTATAAGGGACAAAACCATCTTCCCTCCTACCCTCTGAATTGATGGAGCTCCTAATCGCTTTTATTTTCTTGGAGCAATAACAACAACAAACAAAGATATAAACAATTAGGCACAGGTGTGTAGCAGTTTCTGCAGAGGGAGGCTTCAGAGCAGAAGCCAAGAGCTGGTGGAAAGTGTGTTCAGAGACTGTCAAAACGTGCCAGAGACATGTAAAGCTGATTTTAAATATATATGTTCTAACCCCAGGAAGGAACCTTTCTCAGCTAAGGGCCACATTCCCTTTGGGGCAACTTTCTGAGGATGACATGCCTGTGGTGGGTGAGACGAGAAGCAAAGTAGGCAGTCCATGTGCTAGCTTCAACTCAAACTCACACACCTCTCTCTGCCCAGGCAAGCAAGAGGCTTTATGGGGGTTCAAGGATGCATTCAAGCCCACAAAGAACATTCATGGAAGGTGAGAAGCAAGGCTGGTGAGGGTGGGGGGGGGGACTTCTGTACGCCCATGTCCTCTACATACTGCACCACATTTATACTCTACTTTATCCCCCTTACTTGCACTTTTTTCTAAACAAAAGTCTGAGCAGTGAATAAGAACTGAAGAATTGGGGACAATGGGGAATAACTGGGAAATGGAGATAAGACGCCTTGAACTCACTAAGCTCTAAACATGAAATTCATTTCCCCAGACCAAAAACACACACATAAAACTCATGCTGGTTATTTTTTCTTTTTTATGTTCCAATGCAGTTAGTGGGAAATTATCTATCAAAAGATAATTGATGGGTTATATCTCAGTAAGTTTTACTCAAAGTAGACCCCCTGAAATTAAAGGGCCTAGTTTAGTCATGTTCATTCATTTCAGTGGGTCTGTTCTAAGTTGGACTAGCACTGGCTACAACCCTACGTTTTTAAAGCTATGCCATTGATTATATTTGACAGCTCTAAAGGTTGTGTCTAATTTTAGACCTATTCAGAATAGACCCATTTAAATGATTGGACACAACTAACTTAGGCCCATTAATTTCATGGGGTCTACTCTGAGTAAAACTACTGGGATACAACTATAAGTGTCCTGTTCTAATCTTTAAAAACAGCCTCCAAATCATCATCATCATGAAACACCCAACATTGAAATGTCTTCTTTTCCCCATCCCTAGAGGGGGGAAAGGCATGATTAAACAATGGCATTGCACATGGAATATGGTTAGAGGAAGCTCTGCTGTCACTGACGTTAGTTGCTGATTGAGTTGTTGGAACCAGTGTTAATTTGATGGCAAGCCTCCCGGATGACACACCACTGATAAATTAAATTAACATCATTTGGCTTTGCTGGAAATGAAGACACTTGGCTGTTGGTTGCAAAGGTTGTCCAGGTGTTCATGTGGCTAAATTCCAGATCTTCCCATGATGCTGTCAAAGGGAAGGTTCTTGTTAGCCGCCTTGGGTGGAGCAGGTGTCATGTTTGAGAAAGTGTATTCTTTGTAAGGGGAATAGGAAGTGTTAAGTTGTTTGATGTAAGCCAACTTCAGAGGACACTCAGTTCCTCTGCCTGGTGATGACTCCATTACTGCCTGTGTTGAGTGAAATGCCTGTGTGTCATCAGGCCTTTGGAATGGGAGTAGTATTATAGTAAGATGCTGAAAGCTAACGCAGTTATTCTCATCCTTCCTGCCTGGATAAGTGTTATAATAAGACAACCAAACTCATTCCCACATGAGCTTGCCAGCACAGAAGGAAGAAGAGTCAAGACAACGAAAATGTGGGTAAATAATCTATGTTTAAGAAATATAACGATTTGAGGATCTGCAGAACTAATTAGTCAGATTCAACCAATATAAGCACATCAAATTAAATTTGGGCAGGTGTTAATAGATGGGGGTTAATTTCTACCCACATTCTATGGACAAGTTAACAGCCACACATTGTGTGCACATGGCAAGGTTTCTAAGATTCCTTCCTCCTCATTGCATGGACCTTGGATGTAAGATCCCAACAGGAACACCATAGCCTGCATGCCCATTAGTCACATTGAAGGAACACCACTCAAGCAGACAAACATCACACACACTCCCCTCTCCCCCAATTCCTACTCAGACCCTGGAAAACAGACAACTAGCCTATAGGCCAACACTACAAAAGGGTGGAAGAGTGGGTGCCAAGAAAAAGAGGAGAGTGTGGGACAGAGCAGGCTTGAAGGATTTGTCACCATCTCTCCTCACTGGGATAAATCACCCTAAGGCCTTAATGTTCTATCCCAGGGAGATGCTACCTCTCCTCTCCTTCCAGAGGAGAAGGGGTGTGGCAATTTTTTCCCCTCCCCAGCGGAGGGATGTTATTATTGCCAGAGATTTTAGGATCGCAAGAAGCACCCTGCTGTGGAGCTGGGGGGCTTCCCCCCCAGAAAACGTATTTGAGGGGGCTGCCCCCTCCCCAGTTTCATGGGTATTTTGCCTGCCCTGCCACTGCACACCAAGAATAATGCTGCTGCCACCCAGCACTCGCCAGCTGCTCTACTCAGCTCTGGGAACTGTTGGGGCTTGGGGCAGGGACTGGGACTGATAGTGAGTTGACTGAGCCAAGGGAACTCCAGCCGGCTCTCGCAGCTCCCTGTCCACTCATTCAGGCAAGCAGTTCTCTTGCAAACAAAGCAACATTGCTTATACATGGTCGTTCCCCAGCAGCTCCCTGGGCCTGCCACAACCTTCTCCCTGAGTCCACATTGGCTGCTCGCAATCACACACAGAGGCAGTGAAGCAGCTCTCTTGTAAACACAAAATGTTGTGGCTATAACATGCTCACATGGCCATGGCTCCTCCTTCTCATCACTTATTGTAAACATGCCCACATGGTCCCCAGCAGCAGCAGCTCCCCTCCTTCTCCAGCCCATCAAAGGCTACAGGCACAGTAGGGCAGGCGGCACTGGCGGTCCTCTCAGTTCTGGGTTGGGCTAATGGCTGCATACTTCCATGATTGTGGTAAAAAAGAAAAAACAAACTTCCCTTCCCCAAGCACTTTAGTCCCTCCATAAAATCACCTTCCCATATATATGTGTGACAAATCACACACTTAATGTAACATGCCCTAAGTCCTCAGAATGTTTTTAATTACAAAAAGCTTTTTATGCTCTATTTTTTTCTTTTCGCTGTAATTTATTTATTTTTTAATTACTTTTATATGTCACCTTCGCGGGTGGCACTGTGGGTTAAACCACAGAGCCTAGGACTTGCCGATCAGTATGTTGGCGGTTCAAATCCCTGCAACGGGGTGAGCACCCGTTGCTCGGTCCCTGCTCCTGCCAACCTAGCAGTTTGAAAGCACATCAAAGTGCAAGTAGATAAATAGGTACCGCTCTGGCAGGAAGGTAAACGGCGTTTCCATGCACTGCTCTGATTCGCCAGAAGCAGCTTAGTCATGCTGGCCACATGACCTGGAAGCTGTATGCCGGCTCCCTCGGCCAAAAAAGTGATATGAACGCCGCAACCCCAGAGTCAGCCACGACTGGACCTAATGGTCAGGGGTCCCTTTACCTTTACCTTTATATGTCACCTTTATCTTCCAAGGATTCCAAGGTTGTGTACATGGTTCTCCTCCTCCCCGTTTCATCCTCAGAACAACCCTGTGAGGTAGGTTCGGCTAAGAGATGGTCACCCAGTGAGCTTCATGTCTGAGTGGGGATCGTGACCCCTGCTCTCCCAGGTCCTAGTCCAACACTCTAACCATTATGCCACACCACCATGATATCTGTAGTAAACAAACACAGGTGGGGAAACTATTGCATATTTTGCACGATCAAAACAACTCCTTGCAATGTTTTCTCATCAATGATGCGTACAGTACATATTTCAAAAGAAACATAACTAGGTTCTATTATTCAATGGAGAAAACAATACATCTTAGCATCTTTCATTTCTCTGCCTTTGTTGGGAGGCTCTGCACACCTACTTTCAAGTTTGTTGTTTTTAAAAAAAGAATACCTCTCTTTCCACATTGCAATATCCGCTTACTATGGAATATTGAATAGGTCCCATTTTAAATTACATTTTAACCTGTATTTTAAATTGTTTTTTTCTCTCCCCCCTTCCTCCCCTATTATGTTTTTACTGTGATTTTATTGGTGTTAGCCGCCCTGAGCCCGGCTCTGGCCGGGGAGGGCGGGGTATAAATAAAATTTATTTTTATTATCATTATTATTTACTGTTACTATGCATAAAATATTGTTGTAAGCTTATATATTTGGGGGAGGAGGTTGGTCTGCATGATATCCTGAGTTCCTTCCAATTCTTGGAATCCTGTAGCTCTTCTCTGCCCCATGAGAATATTACTCATTGCACGCCCAGGTGCAGCCCCCTCCCTCTAGGAGCCAGACCTCAGGATCAAATAGGAGACACAACAACATCTTTGGGATTAAAATGGCCACAACTTTATTGACTTTCAGAGGTAGGAAAACCTTGGCATAGGCATTGGGCGTGTATCCTTCTCAGCCCACTGCTGGGGGTCTGAGGCACGTCAGGCTTGAATGGGAATATGGAGCCACTGCAAAACGTATGTTCACGCAGCTGGCTCCCCCCTGCATCGCGTGGGGGGGGGGAGTTCAATGGCACACTTATGGACACAGACTCCCCTCAAGTGCCTGACATGCTCTGGTCCATGAGGTCACGAAGAGTCAGACATGACTAAACGACTAAAGAACAACAACAACAACAACAACTCCGCTCAAGACCCCTCTAACAGGTATCCTGATACCGCCAACACAGAAGTGGTGAGTCGCCACTTCACCCCTTTTACAGTTATTAGACTAAAGAATTCTGCCCAATGCCTAAAACTGCCAAAGTTCTGACAATTGCTATGGGGAAGGCAAAATCTGCAGAGCAGGGGAAATTCATTCCCAGATCTGAGAAAGCAGCAACCATCCTACGACCACAGCAAGGCCAGAGAACCCAGAAAGGAGAAAAGACAGCCTGTAAGAAAAACAAGATTAGAGGTTGGACAGGGTGGGTGACGCTCTGGAGCCGACTTGCTCTGCCAGCATCAGCTCTGCCTCCCCTTTTGTGCTCCTAGAGCCCCTCCAACATGGTCCGCTCCTGTTGCACCACCCTCCAGGCCACGGCGGATAGGCCAGAACTTGAATTGGGTTTGGCGGGAACCCATCAGTACTGCGGCAGCAAGCAGATTGGTGCAATGGCCGGCAGAACAGCATGGCCTCAGGAGGACGGGGAAGCGGTGCACCATGTCGCAAATGCAGCCCACCACCAAACCCAGTGAGCAGCCATTACACTTTCTGCATCACTTATTTCCACCTGCTCTTACTCTTTTTTTCACCACTCCAAGGACTGAGGTGACTTTTCTCTTTATTGGTGACTTTTCTAAAAATGGCAGGTGAAGACTTGCCCAGAATATACTAGGGATATCTACAGTGAATATGCTTATTTATTTATAAAGTGTTTTATCCCAACCTTTAAGCAAAAAAAAAAAAATAAAAAAAAATGGGGGGGGGGGGGCTTCCAGAGCAGTTTTACAGATCAGTGAAAAACAATCTAAAATAGATGACATAAAACGAAAAGGGAACTGGGAGGGAGGAGGAAGGGAACAAGCACAAGCACTGGTTCCTAAAATTATAATGACCAGTTGGGATAGAAACAATGACTGCTACTAGGTGACAGTTGCAGAAGAGTCAAAGACAACTCGAGTTGCAGTTACAGAATAACCCTGCTTCCTTTCTCTCTTTTTCTGCTCTGCAGCTTGGTGGAATATTGGCATTTCCTCAATACCATATATGTCTATTTTCAGCATGGCCTACTTTTAAATTTTTTTCCATCTAAGTCCTGATATTTCATCCATAGTTTCATTTAAAGTCACACTGCATTATACATGCTCATTTCTCCTATACATGCTTTTATACATGCTCATTTCTCTCATTGCTTTTCTGTATTCTGACTGTGAATGCAAGAGAAATGTATTAGGGACATCACCAACTATATTTGCGCGTGTCTCGGCAAAATGGGCACTCAAGACAGCTGATACCTGGGTTTATCAATGTGGTACTACGGCAACCTCATACAGGCCCTTTGCCCCCTTTTAATATACAGTCATACCTCAGGTTGAATGTGCTTCAGGTTGAGCGCTTTTGGGTTGCGCTCTGCATCAACCCGGAAGTAACGGAGTGTGTTACTTCTGGTTTTCACCGCTCGGGCATGTGCAGACACTCAAAATGATGTCATGCGCATGCGTGGAAGTGGCAAAACGCAACCCGTGCATCCGCAGATGTTCCGTTGCTTCTTACGTTCCATTCAGGATGCGAATGGGGCTCTGAAATGGATTCCGTTCGCATCCCAAGATACCACTGTGTATATATATTTAATTTAATGAATTTTTTTGACCGAGAATGGTGCTGAAATGACTAGAAAGTGGCATGAGGCTTCTAGCGACACCTTGACCTTTGCACAGAATCTCTGTGGGTAGAGAAGGAAGAGTGGGCAGACAAGCTAGAGGCATAAATATGCCCAGGAAATTCCAGGGCATTGTTGGAGAAGGATGGGGTGGAAAAAATCCAGATGTTTTTGCACCCTTAGCCAATTGCACTCCCTCTAGCACAGCAAACCATTCCATGCCTCTGGGCACGGTCTTGAACAGGGGCTGGCAACCTGCAGCCCATGGGCCACAAGTGGGGGTTATTTAAACGGCCCACAAGCCACCCCAAAACCGAGCCGTCCGCTTGGTGAGTACCCATGTGCTGCGCTAAACCGGAACAGCCCAGAGCTGGAACTCGCTTCCACGGCACCAGAAATTGCGTCTGCACATATGCAATCTGGCCCATGGAGGAATCTCAACAGGAGTGAACCGGGCCAGGCGAGGTAAACCTTGCCAACCCCTGGTCTTGAATATCCCTGGCAGTCAACAGTCTGGCCAAGCGCCAAACAATTTCAACAGGGAGACCTGCAGGAATCGGAATGAAAAATCTTTCCCTAACATGTTTCCTTATGCCCTAATCTCCCTCTTATTCATCATTATTAAGCTTTGAAATTGGGCTGCATATTGAAATGAGGTGAAATGAGAAGACAAAGAGGTGTCACAGGAGTGGAGGGGAAGAAAGATGTTAAAGAGGCGCCTTGAATTTCTTTAACAGAGCAGAAGACTAATCTCTTCAGACAGAGAAAGAAGAAAGTCCCCCCTGACTCTCCAATAAAGATTTTATTTTATTTTATTTTTAAAAATGGCAATTAGATTCTGGATTTATAACATTAGTCTTTCAAAGGCTTTTCAAAAACTTAAGCAGAGAGAAATGGGGTTGTGGGGGAGATTGAGTGAGATAAAATCATATAAAAAAGATGAATGAAGGACTTCAGTAACCCAAGTTGAAAGAAAGGACTTTAAAATAGAGGCCTTTGTGTGGTACTTTAGAATGCTAACTTGGGTCATCAGCTGTGCTTAGTAAAAGCTGAGCTGAAATTTCTAGGGATACAGGAGAATTTGTTCGATCCACATTTTTAAGTGATCTGATCTAATTCTCACCTCTCAGATTAATACTCAGATCGGGGCATAATTATCTTTTCAATTGTGTGTGTGTGTTTTAAAAGCTATAGTTCTTGACTTTGAAAAGGTTCAAAAATGCATTAAAATATGCATTCTGTGGTAAAACAGGTATAGATATACTTGTACTGAGATTAAAATAGCCATGTGCTTTGTGATAAAATGCATATTAAAATGTAAATTTAATAGTGATTTTAAAAAAGAAAATCACAGATTAATGCATGATAGAATGGATTTAGTCATGAACAATGTGAAACTGTGATAAATAGGAAACAGACTGGCTAAAAAATTATCAAAAACCTTTTTTTCTGAGAAATATTCTGAGTTCCCTTTCCTTTCTCCCACCGCCCTCAAGCTCACTTTGCAGAACTATATCTGCATATCTTGTGGTTCTCATCATCAAATGATTCACCATTTCACCAGAAGAAAAAATATCCTCTTCCTGGGGGAATTATTGCACAACTTGACAAAAAAAATGGGCTCCTACATTGGCTGTATTCTTCTTTGTTTTCCAACCAACACACTTAAGAGTGTGGAACTATTTATGTTGGCTGCTGTTGGGAAAACTTTTCTACTCTCTCTAAACCCATAAATGAGTTTACTTAAGTTACAATCGGGACACGGGTGGCGCTGTGGTCTAAACCACAGAGCCCAGGGCTTGCCAATCAGAAGGTCGGCAGTTCGAATCCCCGCAACGGGGTAAGCTCCCGTTGCTCGGTCCCAGCTCCTGCCCACCTTGCAGTTCGAAAGCACGTCAAAGTGCAATTAGATAAATAGGTACCACTCCAGTGGGAAGGTAAACAGTGTTTCTGTGTGCTGCTCTGGTTCACCAGAAGCAGCTTAGTCATGCTGGCCACATGACCCGGAAGATGTACGCTGGCTCCCTCGGCCAATAAAACAAGATGAGCACCGCAACCCCAGAGTTGTCCACGACTGTAACTAACGGTCAGGGGTACCTTTACCTTTACTTTAAGTTACAATCATCCATTCCAATGTCTCTACTCTAAGTAGAACCTGATTTGGCTACAACCCTAGGTGCTTCACTCTTTCATAAAATAGCTAGCAAAAAGGAAATCTTACATGGAGAATTTTTATATATATATATATATATATAGAGAGAGAGAGAGAGAGAATATCTTAAAAAACCCCAGGAGCCAAAGTTTTAACTTCCATTACTTTCAATGAGAAATTTTAAACTGGTGTTATAAACTTTCCTACTGAAATCTCCTTCCTCCAAGGCTTGTAAAGGGTTTAAGCGCAATATTAATTACATTCAAAAAATAAATACAGAATACATCACAAATATGGAAATCAGCTTTGTTTACATCAGACTTTAAAGCCTGAAGGACTCCAGTGAATTGAGAGCACTCCACCTCTCTAGGCATTTGCCTGAATTGTCAAACTGTCCTCCATTAAAATGATTCTTTTGGAGGACTTCCCTGTATAAAACCTTTTAAGTTATTATATAGCATTTCAAAGTAATTATGCATGTGCTTTAAGTCTTGCACTTTTTTATTTTCTGTAAATGACATCTGTCTCTAGCTGAACTAAAACAAGTAAGCTACTGGGCATCTTCTGCTAGCTGTCAGTTATTATCAACACATAACAGCTGATCAATGCATTCTGCTTCATGGCCACCAACAAATTCAGACACTCTGACCATATCAGGCTATTGACAGCTCCTGCAAAGCGAAGGCAGTGAATTACATGCCACTTCCAAGATAACTTTTTTTGGGAAATAAAAATAAAATTTTGGGGTTGCCCTTAGATATTGCCTTTGGTTTTGAAGGAATGCCGAATGAAATCACCAACACTGTTGTCATCGTTTTATTTAGCAGAGGCCTTATACAAAAATAGTTTTTTTGCAGCTACATAACAGGGCAGCAACACTTTTTGATGTTTCTCAGTGCTAAGTAAGGGCTTATTCACACTTAACTTTTGTCCCATGTTTCCAGGCACAGGTCAGTGCTTGGAAGCTCCATGACTGAGTGTTGTTGTTGTTTTGCACCCTAGAGTTTCCTCCATGAAAACCCACTCTTTAAAAAAGAAACACAACTAACAGCAATTGGGGATTTCTGAGGATTTCTGATTGCAGTAAAGAGCAGGTTTTCATGGGGAAAGATCTGGAGCAAAAAAGAGAGCACTCAGACATGGAGCTTTAAAGTGCAGACCATGCCTGAAGAGCTCAGAGGGGAAGTAAGTGTAGCTAAGCCCTAGGAGTCATTTGTGATTTTAAAGGATCTGATTGCATGTTTTCCTGCTACACTATAACATTGCTTTTCTGCATCATCAAATAAAAATCTATGTGTTTCTTAACCTACTCCAGCTGTTCTTTAAGGTTCTACTGTAAACTGGAAGAAAGTTGGTTTGTTCTTTTGCAAACCACACTGTGCTACTAATTAAGGGAGGGAGGGAGGGAGGGAGAGAGAGAGAGAGAGAGAGAGAGAGAGAGAGAGAGAGACCAGGTTGGAGGAACGACCCGCACTTTGCATTCTGATTATAATTCTTCAGACTCAGTGCGTCAGCTCCAATCTTTATGCTGAAATGCTAAAACAATCTATCTAACCTTTACGCTGGTTAATGCATACATTAGACCTATATATGATCATAAAAATGTGTGAAATTGAAACACACTGACATAAAATCAAACAGCTCAACCATAAATGGTGTCACTTTTATGTGATTATCTTGCCAATATTGCCGTGTTGCTTGACTAAATCAAACTACGATTTTCCCCACATGCATTTGGTTTAATGGACTTCGGTAATGCTAGCAATTCCTTATAGATCTCCCACTAATGAAAGAATAGCCTGTAATACCACAGTGCAAGAGGGACTGAGCCCTAGTGTCTAGCCTTATTTCTTAGAAAGCTCACATTTGCCAAGCCAGTTGACTTGCCCACTTGATTTCCTGGGCATTAGAGAAGGAAGTGGGAAACCTCAGCCCCAGGGGCCAAATGCAGACCTCCAGGCTTCTCCAGTTGGTTTTTGGGACTCTCCCCAGGCCACATAGTCTCCTTAGCTACACCCCCTCTACACAGGCTATACCCCTCCCCTGCCCTATTTGACAGAGTTATTTATTTTTAATCAACATCTTTATTGAAAATTCAAAAAGTACATAACTATATGTGCACCAGACATGTTGAGACACAAACAAAAAAGAGAAACAGAAACAGAACCCATGCGGGGGGGAGGAGGGAGGGGAAAACCCCCAAACTATGTATTTCACAAGGTGGTTGTTGTACTTCACCAGATCTTAACCTATTACAGTATTTGTAAGAATGGATTCGAAATATCACTGAATTTGTCCATGGCAAGTCTGCATTTATATGCAAGTTGTTCATACGTTGCAAGTTTGTATAAGTCTTTGATCCAATCGTAAAAGGGAGCCGCATTTTTATTTTTCCAATTCATCAGTATCAGTCTTTTTTGCCGTGGAAAGGGCACGGAGAGTCCACTCGTATTGTCCTTTCATAAGGTTCCATGTGCTGGGTGTATAATTCAAGAGGATATTTTGCTCTGTAAATGTAAAGTTGTTCCGTGCAATTCTGTTGATAGTTTCAGTTACCTTCTGCCAAAAATCTTTTAATACGGGGACAATGAAGGAACATATGTTTAAAGAAGCATTATCCCTACCTATTGCACCTCCAACAGTTAGATGCCTTAGATGGCCCTTTTTAAAAGAAACGTAATGGGGTCCAGTATATTCTAAACATTATTTTTAGTTGTATGACCCTCAATTTAAGATCCAACATAGAGCAATATAATATGTTTATCCATTTTATAAAGTCTAATTGAAAAGCAATTTTTTGTAGTACTTTTTCCATATATTGTTTGTGGAGCTTATCAAAAGCTTTTTCTGCATCTAGAGATAGTATAGCTAAATCTTCACTGTTCCTGTTTAAATTGATCAAATCCACTACCAGCCTGATGTTATTTGCAGCTTGTCTCGTCTTTATAACCCTGTTTGGTCATTTTTAATAATAGTTGGTATTACTCCTTGTAATCTCTTTGCCGATATCGCTGTTAAGATTTTCATATCAATGTTTATCAAAGAAATTGGGTGATAGTTGGCACATTGTGTCAGGTCCTTGCCGGGCTTTGGAATAACAGTAAAGTAAGCCTGGATGAATAATGTTGAGCTGATTCCTTCTCTAAATATCTCATCATATAACTGATATAATCTAGGTGACAGGAGATCAATATATGTTTTATACTATTCCACTGGAAAGCCACCTGGCCCTGGTACTTTGCCATTTGCCATATTTGAGATTGTTTCCCTAATCTTGACTTCTGATATTGGAGACATAAATAGTTGTTTTTGTGTGTTTTCTAGCCCTGGAAGTTTTTGTTGTTGTTGTTGTTGTTTTTGAAAAATAATTTCCATGACCTCTTCTGATACCTGGTTCGGATAGAATACGTCCGAATAGAATTTTCGGAACTGGTTATTAATCGCAGTTGGAGATGTACGCACTTCACCTGATTCACCTCTAATTTGTGAGATTATTGACTTCTCTTTCTTTTGCATAAGTCAATTTGTAAGAATCTTACCTGTCCTTTCACCTGTTTCCTAATACTTTTGCCCTGTACACATAAGCATGAATTCAACTTGTTGGGACAATATATTATTTAGCTCAATTTTCTTCTTTCATATCTTTACAATTCATCTTATTAATTATTAATGTCCATAACTCATTTAATTCCTCTTTCAATTTTTTCCCTTACTATTTCTAAGATTTTTTATGTGAGGGGTACGCTATAATTCGACCTCAAAAAATGTTTTATAGGTTTCCCATTCATATATCCTAGAGGTCAAAGTCTCAGTATTTATATCAAAGAATTGTTCAGTTTCAGTCTTCATTTGTTTTACAAACTGGTCATCATTAAGTAGTGAGATGTTAATATACCAGTATGTTAGTATCTCAGCTGTATTATAAGACTTCCAATCCAAGCTAATTGCACTGTGATCACATATACAACATACATTAATACCAAAGTCTTGAATTTGATGGTACAAGGATGCTAATATTAAGAAAAAATCCAAACTAAAACAATTTTTATATACTTGACTATAAAATGTAAATTTGCTTTCAGTAGGATGCCTTAAGCACCAAGGGTCAACCAGATTCAACTCTTGCATGTACTTTTTGAGAGTTTCTCTAAGTGATGAATTTTTCTTCATGGAGGCGTGTTTCTATCTGGGTTAGGATCAATTATTTCATTGAAATCACCTCCTATTATAAGTTTATCGTATGTACTTTGACTCAGATGACAAACATTGATACAACACATCTGGGGAGTCTACATTTGCCCCATATATATTAATCAACATTATTACCATTTTGGCAATTTTCACACACAAAATTAAATAGCGTCCATTTTCATCACTAATTTGTATATCTACCCTCAATCCTTTTCGTATCAAGATAGCAACGCCTCTGGCACTAGAATCAAAATTTGTAGCATATACCATTCCTACCCAATCCTTCATTAACACGTTTTTGTCTTGTTCAAACAAATGTGTCTCTTGTAAATAAGCACAATCAGTATTTAAATATTTTAGGTATTGCAGAATTACTCACTGTTTTTTGGAATCTCTCAGCCCTTCTACATTTAAATTAACTAACTGCATATTGGCACCTTAGTCATAAATTCAATATTCATTGTTACAAGGTTTCTTGTACAGTGGTACCTCGGGTTACATATGCTTCAAGCTATGTACGCTTCAGGTTACAGACTTTGCTAACCCAGAAATAGTACCTCGGGTTAAGAACTTTGCTTCAGGATGAGAACAGAAATCGTGCTCCGGCAGCGCGGCGGCAGCAGGAGGCCCCATTAGCTAAAGTGGTGCTTCAGGTTAAGAACAGTTTCAGGTTAAGAATGGACCTCCAAAACAAATTAAGTACTTAACCCAAGGTACCACTGTATATGCATACAGATTTACAGTGGTACCTTGAATTACAGACACTTCAGGTTACAGACTTTGCTAACCCAGAAATAGTATCTCGGGTTAAGAACTTTGCTTCAGGATGAGAACAGAAATTGTGCGGTGGCAGGCAGTGTGGCGGCAGCGGGAGGCCCCATTAGCTAAAGTGGTACCTCATGTTAAGAACAGTTTCAGATTAAGAATGGACCTCCAGGACGAATTAAGGTTTAACCCAAGGTACCACTGTATATATAACCTGCCATTCATACACTTCAAATACCATACACCTATCTCTATATAATTTGGCTTTATATACATAATAATAGCCATAACCAAGCAATTTCCTCATTGTTGTTGAAAGGAGAGG
Organism: Podarcis cretensis; assembly: GCF_951804945.1. Taxonomy (NCBI): domain Eukaryota; kingdom Metazoa; phylum Chordata; class Lepidosauria; order Squamata; family Lacertidae; genus Podarcis; species Podarcis cretensis. Next base: position 4,926,205 of record NC_137184.1, on the reverse strand, counting down.
GGGGCAGAATAAAGAATAAAGAATAAAAAAGTGAGAACAAAAAACAAACAAACAAACAAAAAAGTTTTGAACCATTTCTTGTAGTATTAATCCAGACAAAGAGGTGTTTTCTTTGCAAAAGTCTTTAAGCCAAAACAGGCCTACAGGCCTACATTTTCCCATTTTTCAAAGGGGAATGTTCTGTCTCTATTATAGAAAGTAAGGTGAAATGCCAATGGTATTACAGGAGAAGGCTGAGAAGCCATCCGTGGGAACCATTTCTTCCATACTTTTAGATTAGATTTTAAAAAGGGCTTTTCTATCTCAATAAAAAAAATTATTCATTTGCCAAAATGGGACCCCTCTTATTGAATTCTGTACATTTGGGTTTTCCATATTTAGCCAAGCTATTTGTTGAGATCCTTGAATTACCAGAAAAATGCTATGTAGATGGGCTGCTGCATAGTACCACGTGATATTAGGTACTGCCGTGCCACCTTCTTTGGCTCGTTGATATAACGCTTTATATGATAACTGTTATGTAGTGAAGTTTCACCCTGGGCCAGCAGGGGGATACTGTATATAGTTTTCACTCAGGTCTGTAGATAGTTTTCACTCAGGTCCACGTCAGTTATTTTAGGCGGGAAACGCTGGGCTGTTGTTGCTACAATGTTGACAGCCGGCTGCCTATAAAAGCAGGCCGGCTGAGCTGTTTGCAGTCAGTTCTATTCCAGCTTACAAAATAAAGAGCTACTTGGAGAAATCGCTGTGTCGTCTGCTATGTCAACCCACAACTTAACACTGGTGACAAGGATGGGATAGATGGACATCAGAGCACAGCCAGATGCGGCCAGCCTCTGAACTGAGCTGAATCACTGAGCTGAATCACAGAGCGAAATCACAGAGCGAAATCACTGGACAGAACCAATTCAGAGCTGACTGTTCTGGCTAAGAGCACTGTGTTCCATCCATCGCCCTTCACGCCGGCATCGGAATCATGGCTTCACTTGTGCCTCTACCGCCGTTTGCGCCAGCCTCTGAATCATGGGACTCCTACCTCGCTCGGTTCGACTGCTACCTCCAAGCCAACGAGCTGACAGCAGTATCAAAGGATCGGAAGCGGGGCCTATTCCTCAGCCTCTGTGGGCCTGAGGTGTTTGAGACGGCCCGAGCATTGGTTGCGCCTGAAGCAGTCCAGGCAACACCATGGGACACGATCCAAGAGAAGCTCCGCAACCACTACGCACCAAAGCCGTCCAAGATTGCTGCCCGCCATGCGTTCTACCACCGGAACCAGGCAGAGGGGGAGTCAATCAACAACTACACCACCGCCCTGTGACAGGCTGCAATGCACTGTGAGTTCCAAGACTTAGACGATGCCCTGATGGATCAAATCGTCTGCGGGGTCCGGGACATCCATCTGCAACGGCGTCTCCTCGCCAAGCCAGACCTCACACTACAGAAAGCCATTGAGGAGGCTGTGGCCTCAGAAGGCTCTGCCCAGGAGATCCGCAAGTCCAGCAGCCCGCGTCTTGCTAGGGAGCCAGTTCCGGTGCATCATGAAGAGGCCAGCAGTGATGAGACATCCTCCAGTGAAGACGATGACGTGCACCAGACAAAGCGGGAGCGCGGGAAGTTCCAACAGAAGTCCAAGGGCCAACTGGAATGTGCCGGCTGCGGAGGCAACCATTCCCGTGCCAAGTGTCGATTCAGAGACGCCATCTGTAGAAAGTGTTCCAGAAGGGGCCACATCGCTAAGGTCTGCCGATCGGCTCCGTCTGACACCCCCCCTTCATCGACTCGCAAGTCCAAGTCTTCACTCCAGTCTGCAAGGAAAGTTGTTTCGCTCTCACCAACTGCCGCTGCCCGTCTGGAACCACGATTGGCCAAACCGACTCGCCTACGCGACGCAAGCTGAACGTCACGATGCTCATTGAAGGAGCTCCATGTGACATGGAGATCGACACCGGGTCTGCCCTATCCATCGTGTCATGGAGCACCATCAAAAGACTGGTACCCAGAGTGTCCAAAAGGCAACTCGACTCTCACCGCGTACACCTGAGAGACTACCAGGGAAACGACATTCCCGTGGTAGGCGTTGGCCGGTTCCGGATTGCCTTCAAGAATTTTTCGGGCCTGCTCCGGTTGGTGGTGGTCGAAGGTCAGCGGCCAAGCCTCCTAGGGCTAGACTGGTTTGATGCCCTCGGCCTGGAAGTCACCGGCATCAACTGCATCTCTAACGCAGAGACTGAGGGTCTGGTCAAAGACTTTGCCGAGGTTTTCGACGGCACCTTGGGGCAATATACAGGTACGCCCATCTCCTTTAGCCTTGATCCACAAGTCGCCCCCATCAAGCTAAAGCCACGCCGGGTTCCCTTTGCTCTCAAGGCTAAGGTGGACAAACAACTGGACAAACTGATCGCCCAAGGAGTTTTGGAGCCGGTTGACCACGCCAAGTGGGAAACCCCCATCGTCACGCCTGTCAAGCCAGATGGGTCAGTGAGAATCTGCGCTGATTACAAGTGCACGATCAACAAGGCACTTCAGCAGCACGCTTATCCGGTTCCTGTTGTCCAACACCTGCTGCATTCCCTGGGTGAGGGTAAGGTCTTCGCTAAGCTGGACCTTGCCCAAGCCTATCAACAACTGCCCGTCGATGATGCCACTGCTGAAGCCCAGACGATCGTCACCCACCGGGGGGCATTCCGTTGCCGCCAGTTGCAGTTCGGGGTGAGTGTGGCTCCTGGCATCTTCCAAAGCCTTATGGAGCGTCTCCTGCAAGGGCTTCCGGGCATGGTACCATATTTTGATGACGTCTTGGTGTCTGCAGACTCACACCAGCAGCTGTTCGAGTGCCTCCGTGCCGTGCTGACCAGGTTCCAAGAGGCTGGGCTCAAGGTAAAGAGGGAAAAGTGCCAGATCGCCGTTCCACAGGTAGAGTTCCTGGGCTATCTTATCGATGCCTCCGGCCTTCACCCGACCACATCCAAGATCCGCGCTATCCAGCAGGCCCCCACCCCAAAGAACAAGACGGAGTTGCAGGCGTTCCTGGGGCTGCTGAACTTTTATAACATGTTCCTGCCCCACAAAGCCACAGTGACTGAGCCTCTTCACCGACTCCTTAGCACAAAGACGCCTTGGGCCTGGGGTCATCGGGAGACGGCGGCCTTCAACGCAGTCAAGGCTCTCCTTTCATCAGACAGTGTGCTGGTACAGTACAGTGAATCCAGGCCGCTGGTCCTTGCCTGCGACGCCTCACCTTTTGGCATCGGTGCTGTCCTTAGTCACCGTTTTCCAGATGGAAGAGAAGCACCGCTCGCCTACTTTTCCAGGACGCTATCTCCGACGGAACAGAATTACAGCCAGCTTGACAAGGAGGCACTGGCACTTGTGGCTGGAGTGAAGAGGTTCCATGAATACCTCTATGGCAGGACTTTTGACCTCATCACTGACCACAAGCCACTCCTGGGCCTCCTCGCCGGTGATCGTCCAACTCCACCGATCCTTTCGCCACGCATGCTGCGATGGACTGTTTTCCTGGCTGCCTACCACTACCGGCTCATCCATCGCCCCGGGAAATCGATGGGCCATGCCGACGCCCTCAGCCGTTGCCCTCTTCCAGCATTTGTGGAAGACCCAGCTCCAGCTTCATCGCTCCTTCTGATTGAGGATCTTCCGGCAGCACCTGTATCGGCTGCCACTGTGGCCTCCGCGTCTGCCCAGGATCGCACCATCAGCCGGGTGCTCAACTGGGTGTGGAGGGGGTGGCCACAAGGGCCTTTTGCATTGGAGTTCCAGCCCTTCGCAACCAGACAACATGAACTCTCAGCTCATCGCGGCTGTCTGCTGTGGGGAGACCGCGTCGTGATTCCCCAGGGACTCCGTCAGCGCGTCCTGGAGGCTCTGCACGTTGGCCACCCGGGAATTGTCAAAATGAAGGCGTTGGCTCAGTGTTATGTCTGGTGGCCTAATATGGGCGATGCCATCACTGCCTGGGTGTCCGCCTGTCAAGCGTGCCAAGAGTCGAGGCCTGCACCACCGGCAGCTAAGGGACACACCTGGGAGACGCCAAAGACACCCTGGTCGAGGGTGCACATCGATCTGGCTGGCCCCTTTCATGGCCGGACCTTTATGGTAGTGGTGGACGCTTATTCCAAATGGCTGGAGGTCACCCTGATGCCCTCCACCACTACCGAAGCCGTCATCTGGGTGCTGCGAGGCCTGTTTGCAACGCATGGGTGTCCTGATGTCCTTGTCTCTGAGAACGGATCGCAGTTCACGTCAGGCATGTTTGAGCGGTATCTTTTGGGACTGGGCATCCGCCATGCCCTAACGGCACCCTTTCATCCATCCAGCAACGGGCAAGCGGAAAGAATGGTGCGCTCGGCAAGAGAGGCACTGGCGCGCCTGGACCGGGGAGACTGGCATGAGCGGGTCGCCGAATACTTGTTCGTGCAACACATCACCCCTCATGCGGCCACAGGGCGGAGTCCTGCTGAACTGCTTATGGGCCGCCGCCTCAGGTCACCGCTCGACCGGCTACACCCGGACTTTGCCGTGGCTGAACCCCCAGGCTGTGCCAATGCGCCACGGTCATTTGTCCCAGGAATCCAGGTCTTTGCCCGGAACTATGTGGGGGACATTCCTTGGGTGCCAGCCACAGTAGTGGGAGTCACTGGACCTCGCTCGTACCAGGTGGCACTCGAAGACGGACGCTTGTGGCAACGGCACATAGACCAGCTTAGGCGCAGGGTTGGGGACTTGGACACTACCATGGTGCCCCCAACTGCGCTTGCGGCTCAAGAAGAGACACGTACAGATGGCGAGGCCCCACCTACACCTCCCTCGCAAACTGCCAACGTGGAGCCGAACCAAGCCGCTTCAGAGGGTCTGCCAGACTTACCACAGACTCAGACCACTCCACTTGCGGAGGCTCCACCCACAGCAGCGGTTCCAGGGGAGTTGGTTCCAACGCCACCTAGGGTCGCACCACAGCCTCAGCAAGAACTGTGTAGCCCTCTGGACTTGGCTACCAGTCCCCGGCGGTCTGGCAGAGTTTCCAAGCGCCCAACTTATTTAAAGGACTATGTTGTTGGACATGTATCACTGTTGGTCTAAATATGGGAAATGTAACCGATATGCTTTTGTGCCTAATTGAACCATTACGCGTAGTGCTGTATATAAGGAAACCATTACGATTGTAACTAACGCCTTATCTTGGTGGGGAGGGGTGTTATGTAGTGAAGTTTCACCCTGGGCCAGCAGGGGGATACTGTATATAGTTTTCACTCAGGTCTGTAGATAGTTTTCACTCAGGTCCACGTCAGTTATTTTAGGTGGGAAACGCTGGGCTGTTGTTGCTACAATGTTGACAGCCGGCTGCCTATAAAAGCAGGCCGGCTGAGCTGTTTGCAGTCAGTTCTATTCCAGCTTACAAAATAAAGAGCTACTTGGAGAAATCGCTGTGTTGTCTGCTATGTCAACCCACAACTTAACAGTAACCTTGGCCTTTTATTCTGGTGTATAAGTTTTAGAAACATGTTTTGCCAATTTTGAATTTTTTTGTCTTCTATGGCTATTGGTAAGACTCTAAAGAGATAGAGCAGCACCATCATTTTTATAGTGGCAATTTGGCCCAACCATGACAGCGAACCCTTGATCCAAGTTTTCAATTTTTGTCTAATCTCTCAGATCATTGGACCAAAATTAAGCTTTTCCAAATTTTGAAGAATCTTGGGGATAATAACTCCTAAATATTTAAAATATATCTGGCAAAGTTTATTCCAGTGGAGCGCTGAAGTTGTAGTTGTACTTCAGGTGGCATATGAATACATAGCAGGTCTGATTTGCTATAGTTAATACAAAAAACAGAGACCTTTCTGTAAGCATCAAGAATTTTCATTACTGCTGGGAGACTTGTTCCAGGGCGAGACAGCATCAAGGCTACATGTTCACCAGATGACTCTGCCAATTAATTTGTCTTCCAGGCACCTCAGGGTCTCCCCTTAGTGCAAGAGCCGAGGCTTCCATGGCCAGGGCAAAAAGCAGGGGCGATATAGGCTCCGAGTGTATACCATTTATCAAAATATTTGCAGTGCAATCCTGATATAAGGTAGTCAGCAGTGTAATTAATGGGGATCCCATCCCAAAACCTCACAAGGTTTCAAAAAGAGATTCCATTCAAGACGGTCAAATGCCTTCAGTGCATCCAATGTAAGGATGGCTGTCGGTGCCGATTGGTCTGATCCTCAGTATATTGCATTGAGAATCCTCCTAACTAGGTAGTTATTGTCCGTTGCCTAATAAAACCTGTCTGATCCAAATGTATATAATTCGTGTCAGGGAACTGCCATCAGACAGTCAGGTGGTGGAAGGGCTCAAGGAGGCTAGGAGACCCTCGGATGCTGAGGAAGGAACCAGCAGGGGGAGAGGGAGAGTTCCTGCAGAAACTCAGTCGGAGGAATGGCTCCAAGATATTTCCAGTGAGCACAGCGGGGAGGTCTCAGGACCTCCGCTGGGGACACCTACTCCGCACAGGAAACTGTCACGCAGAGAATCCAGAAGGAGAGTTTCCGTTAAGGAACTCTTATGTTGGCGTAAATTCCGGAAGCGCCCACTGACGGATTCTGCCAGCGATTGATGTAGCCATGCACCCATGGCTCCGCGGACAGGGAGAGTTTAGAAACTGATTGCAGAGCCTTGAGGCTTTAAACGCTTACGCACGAGTAGCCCCCTAATCCCATAACAGCAATCCGTCAGTCCTTGACGCTGCTTGTGCGAAAGAGAGGCATCATGAGCAACCCAGAGGGAGCCGGAGGCGCAGGAGGAGGAGCTGGAGCGGGTCCAAGTCTGGAGGAGAGAAACAGGGCTTTGGAACACCAGCTGGCACTGCTCACGGCGCGGCTCGAGGAAAGGAGAGCTCAGGATGCAACGGGGAAACCCACCCCCATCGCAAGGAAGGTACCGGGGTTGGTACAGAAATTCGGGGGTGACCCACGGAATTACCAATCCTTTAAAACAGAGATGCAGTACGCCCTGAATCTGCAGTTTGATGACTTTGCCGATGAAGAATCGAGAGTGGCTTTTGTGATTGGTCACCTCGAGGGGGGGGGCTAGAGACTGGGTGAGGCCCCTGATGGCATCGAATAATGACACCTTAAAGGACTTGAGGAAATTCTTTATCGCGATAGACTTGATGTTTTCCAGCCAGATCGAACAGGGGGTGGTACGCAGACAGTTGATGGCGTGCAAACAGGGAAATCAATCAGTCCGAGAGTATTGGACACAATTTACCATGCTTATACATAAATTGGGGTGGGACCTATCTTCGGACCCGATTCAAATGTTGGTTGAAGAAGGCCTAGCCCCAGCGGTGAAAGACGAACTTTCCTGCGCGCCCTGCCCAGAGTCCATGGACCATCTGACCAAGGCAGCGCTTGCGATTGGAGCGCGCCAAGAGGCGAGGGCGCTGGAGAAGCGGGAAGGGAGAGGAGAGCGTTGGAATGATTTCCGCATTCCTGAGATGCCGGAGCAACCTTCCTCGCCAGTGGAACCGATGGAGATTGGGGGTGCGTGCGCGCGCGGAACTTCAAACGTCAACGAAGGGTGGAAGAAGGAGGGAAAGAGCGCCAAAAAGTGCTTCCTCTGCCAACAGCCAGGACATTTTGCCAGGGTCTGCCCTCAAAGGAAGGCATGGCAAGGAATGGTGGGGGCTGTTGGGAGTGAGGAGGAGGTAAAAGCCAACGCCTGGCTGCCAGCGACAGGGCACAGCAGCCAGGCCAAGGAGCAGTGAATGTGCCCAAGCCTGAACCCCCCCCCCCGAGCATCCCTCGCCATAGAGGTGCTGCTAGAGCTGCCCAACGGACATCCGCTCATGACAAAAGCCCTGCTAGACTCAGGCAGCTCCTGCAATTTCATGAGTAAGGAGTTTGCGTCAGAGCACCAGATACAGACACTGCCCTTAGGTCGTTCCTTGCAGGTGACAACGATTGATGGGAGGGAACTCCTGGGGGGAGAGGTAACCCAACAGATGGTCCCCATGACAATGAGGGTGGCAAGGCACACGGAAGTCATTGCTTTTCATGTAGCCACCCTGGCAGGGCCTCCCATCATATTGGGAATGAGCTGGCTGGCTTTACATGATCCGCTAGTGGGATGGCACCAGCAAACGGTCTCTTTTGGGTCCGCTCCTTGTCTAGAGCACTGCAAGGGAAGAGAACTGCAGGGGCTGGACAGGGCAAGTCTTGCAGGGACGGCGGTGGGGAAGGAGGGAGAAATACCACGACAATACGCCGACCTGAGCGAAGTCTTTAGCGAGAAGGAAGCAGATAGACTGCCCCCACATAGACCCTTTGACTGTCAAATTAACTTACTCCCGGGAGCCCAGCTACCAGTGGGCAAACTATACGCCATGTCGGACCAGGAGATGCAGGAGTTAAGGGAGTTCATAGACAAGAACCTGAAAAGAGGATTCATCAGGGAGTCAAGAGCGGTGGGGGGCAGCCCAGTGTTTTTTGTGGACAAAAAAGACTCTAGTAAACCCAGGCTGGTCATGGACTTCCGGGCCGTGAATTCGGTGTCAGAACCAGTGGCCTTTCCAATGCCCAGGATTGACGACATTCTGACCAGGGTGAGGAAGGGAAAGATTTTTACCAAGCTGGACCTGAGGGGGGCGTATAACCTGATACGGATGAGGAAAGGGGATGAATGGAAGACCACCATGTTCACCCCCTTGGGGGCCTTTGAGTATCTCGTTATGCCCTTCGGATTACAGGGGGGCTCAGCATGCTTCCAATCCTTCATGCATCACGTCCTGGGACCTTTGCTCTATAAGAACTGTGTGGCCTTCTTAGACGACGTGTTGGTCTACTCAGAGGACGAGGAGCAGCATGTCCGAGATGTCCGGGAGGTCCTAAGCAGGCTGCAAGCAAACCAGCTGTGGGTAAAACTGGAGAAGTGCCAGTTCCATACAAGAGAGGTGGAATTCCTGGGGTACCGTTTGTCAGACAAGGGATTGTCCATGGATCCCAGCAAAGTCCAAGCGGTGCTAGAATGGAAGACACCCAGAACCAGGAAGGACGTGCAGAGGTTCCTGGGGTTTGGAAACTTCTATCTACTCAATTCGGTACAATCGTCGCTAACCTGTGTGTAATAATGCTTGTAAGTAATTTTAAATCAACATTTATTAATGAGATACGCCTTTATACTCAACCGACTCCAAGTCTTGATTTGGTTTTGGTAGCACTACAATGTGTGCGTTTTTCCAAGTTCTAGGTATCAAGCCATGATCCTTTATATCTGTAAATAATTTCAGCAAGAATGGGGCCACAAGTTCAGAAAAGGTTTTATAAAAATAGCCAGTAAAGCCATCTGGTCCAGGTGCCTTAAATGGTTTTGTCTTTTTTATACTAGCTAATATTTCCTCAAGTGAGATTCAACATTAGCTTCTGCCGCTTTAAGGAGCTCTTGTGGTGGCAGACATGGTGGTGGGGGATGAGTGTTCAGACCCCTGGGCTCTCACTTGTGGGGTGCCTCAGGGTTCTGTCCTCTCCCCCATGCTTTTCAACATTTACATGCAGCCACTGGGAGAGATCATCAGGAGGTTTGGGCTGGGTGTTCATCAGTATGCGGATACCCAGCTCTACCTCTCTTTTAAATCAGAACCAGTGAAGGCGGTGAAGGTCATGTGTGAGTGTCTGGAGGCGGTTGGAGGATGGATGGCGGCTAACAGATTGAGGTTGAATCCTGACAAGACAGAAGTACTGTTTTTGGGGGACAGGAGGCGGGCAGGTGTGGAGGATTCCCTGGTCCTGAATGGGGTAACTGTGCCCCTGAAGGACCAGGTGCGCAGCCTGGGAGTCATTTTGGACTCACAGCTGTCCATGGAGGCACAGGTCAAATCTGTATCCAGGGCAGCTGTTTACCAGCTCCATCTGGTACGTAGGCTGAGACCCTATCTGCCTGCAGACTGTCTCGCCAGAGTGGTGCATGCTCTGGTTATCTCCCGCTTGGACTACTGCAATGCACTCTATGTGGGGCTACCTTTGAAGGTGACCCGGAAACTGCAACTAATCCAGAACGCGGCAGCTAGACTGGTGACTGGGGGCGGCCGCCGAGACCATATAACACCAGTCTTGAAAGACCTACATTGGCTCCCAGTGCGTTTCCGAGCACAATTCAAAGTGTTGGTGCTGACCTTTAAAGCCCTAAACGGCCTCGGTCCAGTATATCTGAAGGAGCGTCTCCTCCCCCATCGTTCTGCCTGGACACTGAGGTCCAGCTCCGAGGGCCTTCTGGTGGTTCCCTCACTGCGAGAGGCCAAGTTACAGGGAACCAGGCAGAGGGCCTTCTCAGTAGTGGCGCCCGCCCTGTGGAACGCCCTCCCATCAGATGTCAAAGCGATAAACAACTACCTGACATTCAGAAGACATCTGAAGGCAGCCCTGTTCAGGGAAGTTTTTAATATGTGACATTTTAGTGTACTTTTCATCTTTGTTGGAAGCCGCCCAGAGTGGCTGGGGAAACCCAGCCAGATGGGTGGGGTACAAATATATTATTATTATTATTATTATTATTATTATTATTATTATTATTATTATTTATCTTAATTAGTCTTGCAAAGAAATAGTAGAAAATTTATTTACCCTTTGATGCTAGTCTTTTGGCCCCATGGAGCTGCTTTCCAAGTATTTAAAGGCATTTTAGTCGGAGAGATTAGAAGGACATCCCTCACGGCTCCATTCCCAGAGTGGAAGTCGTATTTGACAGATTTCTTGAATGTTTCTGCGTAGCTGAAATGTGTCTCTAATCTCTGAAAATGCATCTTGCTTCCCTGAATGGAGGAAACAGAAGGTTGTGTAAGTATGTGAAGAAACTAACTAACTAATACTTTGGCCACCTGATGAGAAGGGAAGACTCCCTGGAAAAGACCCTGATATTGGGAAAGATGGAGGGCACAAGGAGAAGGGGACAGCAGAGGAGGAGATGGTTGGACAGTGTTCTCAAAGCTACTAAGAGTCTGACCAAACTGCGGGAGGCAGTGGAAGACAGGAGTGCCTGGCGTGCTCTGGTCCATGGGGTCACGAAGAGTCGGACACGACTAAATGACTAAACAAACCAACCAAGGCTACGGATTGTTTTTTTATTACCAAAACGCCTGGGAGAAGATGGATGTTTCATCTGGCACCTAAATATATGTAATGAAGGCATAAGGTGAGCCTCCCTGGGGAGAGTATCTCACAAGCAAGAATCCAGCACAGAAAAGGCCCATTCTTGTGTTGGCAGCCTCCAGACCTCTCTTGGAGGGGACACACATAGAAGGACCTCAGATTACGATCACAAGGTCTGGGTAGGTTCATATGGGGAGAGGTGGAATTTGAGGCATTGTGGTCCCTTTCTTTATTTTAGAGTCACTCTATCCACTTGATCATTTTGGTTGTCCTTTTCTGAACCTTTTTTTATTTAATTTTTAATCAGATTGCTGGAAAATCCAATGACATTTTCCTTAATCAAGCTTCAATTTGGTGAGTAAGGTCAACTTTTCACAAGGCACAGCCACAGAACAAGAAAAGGTCTTGGATCCAGGGGAATTAATCAATACAATCCAAATATGGGTCAAGTGAAAGTGATAATGAGCTTTTAGTTTCAACGTTGCCCTTATAGATTCAGGGAGGAAACTAGAATTAGTTGGGTCAGTCATTGGCTGTAGCTCCACCTAGCATTGCCATCCCCCGCCAACACTGGTAGGAATTCACAAAGAACAGATTCCTCAGCCATCTTCAACTCAGCCTTACTAATTACCGGCTTGTCCTTTTCTTCGTGGATATAAAGGCTTACAAGTGTTCCTTGGGAGGGGAGAGTGGCTGCCTTAAATTGGTATCGCCATGCATTCCCCCAGTTGGCTAGATGGGCATCCAGCACTTCCCTTCCCATGCACCTTCACTCAAAATGACAAGGACAAAATTGTCCTCTCTGGTACTGCCATTGTATGCATTTATATTCCTTGGGAGATAAACAAGACTGGAAATGTAAGCCATGAATCCGCAGAGAAATTTCTATTTACTTGTGAAATGGAAACAAGCATTTCAACATGTCTGTGCCTGAAAACTGTGAGTGGTGCTGCACAGATTTATGTTCAATTACCCTATTTGAGCATTTCCTACATAGCCATCCCAGGCTATTCTACTAAACTAGATTTAATATGCAACAAACATGATTGACATGTAAACAAGACCTCCATTCTTATTTTTTTATCTTTTTATCATTGTTCTCACAGAATCACATTCTGGCTCTTCGAAGCCTATGATTATAATCAGAGATCCTTGAGATTGTGATTTGAGTCTAGAAATACATCTGCATCGAAAGCTGCATTGTTGAGGGGCCACAGAGAAAGTAAAAGAAGTTGTTATAACCATCACAGCAAAACATTTGAAAGCTAAACATTAGATGCAAAAAATATACCATCTACTATAGTTCTTGGCTAATGAAATAACCCCTTGTTCATGGCCTTGTATGAATTAGGCCTTAGATCCTCAGGTAACAGAATCCACAGGGGCAGCATATCCCAATGTAGATCTTTATGACCACCCCTCATTCTTAATGTTCACTCACCCCTTCTTCCCTGATGGGGAGGGGCTGGGACCATTCTGTCATTTGCCTCAAGTGCCAAAATATCTTGAGATTGAAACTTTCCTTGTTAGGCCGCATCGCTGCTATAAAGATGAATGTATTGCCAAAAATGCTGTTCTTGTTCCAAACTTTGCAAATTGTGGACAAAACAGAGTGCTTTCGGAAGTGGCAGAGAGATATTTCCAAATTTGTCTGGCAGGGCAAAAAGCCCAGAATTAAGTTTAAGATATTAACTGATGCGAAAGAAAGAGGGGGCTTTGCCCTGCCAGACTTAAGGTTGTACTATGAAGCCGCAGCTTTCTGCTGGCTAAAAGATTGGCTGCTTCTTGAAGACACGGATGTATTAGATTTGGAAGGTTTTAATAACGCTTTTGGTTGGCATGCATATTTATGGTATGACAAGGTTAAGATTAACAAGACTTTCAAGAACCATATTGTCAGAAAAGCAGTGTTTAATGTCTGGACAAAATACAAAGATTTATTGGAAAACAAAACTCCAAGGTGGCTTTCACCATTGGAAGCTAAGGCCCGGAAAAGACTCAATATGGAGGCCAATTGGCCAAAGTATTGGGAAATATTAGAAAAAGATGGAGATAATTGGAAATTGCAGAGTCAGGAGAAAATGAAAGATAAAGTGCGAGATTGGCTACACTACGCTCAGATTAAAGAAGTTTTTAAACTTGACAAAAAGTTAGGATTCCAGGTGGAAAAATCGAAGTTAGAAACGGAATTGTTAGAGCCTAAGACTAAGGTACTTTCAAAAATGTATAACTTGCTGTTGAAGTGGAATACACAAGATGAAACGGTTAAATCGGCTATGATAAAGTGGGCACAAGACATTGGATATAATATTATGTTTGAGGACTGGGAGAGGTTGTGGACTACTGGGCTGAAGTTTACGGCATGTACTGTTTTGAAAGAAAATGTTATGAAAATGATTTATAGATGGTATATGACCCCAGTCAAACTCGCAAAAATATACCACTTGTCTGATAACAAATGTTGGAAATGTAAAGAAAATGAAGGAACATTCTTTCACCTCTGGTGGACTTGCCCTAGAGTGAAGGCTTTCTGGGAAATGATATATAATGAGTTGAAAAAGGTATTTAAGTATACCTTCCCTAAGAAACCAGAGGCCTTCCTTTTGGGTATTGTCGGCCAGAACGTGTTAAAGAAGGACCAAACATTTTTTATGTACGCAACAACAGCAGCAAGGATACTTGTCGCGAGGCATTGGAAAACTCAAGATCTACCCACACTGGAAGAATGGCAGATGCAACTGATAGACTATATGGAACTGGCTGAGATGACTGGCAGAATCCGAGACCTGGGAGAAGAGACGGCGGAAGAAGATTGGAAGAAATTCAAGATTTATCTACAAAAATATTGTAAATTGTATGAATGTTAAGAAGGATGCGAGAGTATAAATAACTGGGCACCATTATGAAATATGAAATATGAAGATAAGCTAAATTTAAGAAAGGATAAAAAATTTGGAAGTTCTAGGTTATATTTTAAATCTTTCATGATTTTAACAAAGGATAGTTAAAAATCAGAGATATAATTTTGGAAAACTAGATAACAAGAATAGAAATAAGGGGATAAATTTGCTGGAAAAAAAATTTATAACAGGAACGCAGGAGCGGGAGATGTGAGGGAGTCCAAAGAAGTGAAGAGAACTATGTTAAGAGATGTTATATTGTATTGTTTATTGGCACTGTAATTTTAAACAACATTGTTAATAAAAATTAATTTAAAAAAAAATAAATGCCAAAATATCTTGGGCCAGCCCTGCTTAGATCAATGTTTTGATGAAGATGTGATTTGAAGGAAATACATTCATTTAAGTAAGGAGTGTGGAACCTTCTTCATCCAGAGGGCTGGTTTTCCTTTCGGTCAACCTTACAGGGACACATGCCAGTGAAAGCCAGGGGCAATAGTGGGTACAGCAATGCAAGTAAATGTAGCAGGCTAGTTTCTGCACACACTTGCACTGCCCCCATCCTCCATCCAGGTAAGCAAGCAAGAGGCATGATCAGAGCTCCAAGACACATTCCAGCCAGGCAAAGAAACTCAAGGAACACTCAAGAAGAAGTCCATTTGTTCCCTTCGGGGTTGGTGGCTTTGCAGGCGGACCCTGGGCCTCCTCAGTGAACTGGCCTATCGCAGGCTGGATTGTCCTCCTGCTGCCCAATTGGCCAGGGGTGGCAGGAATTGGTGGGCATTCCTCTGGGTAATGGACCAACTGGCCAATAGCGACACTTGTTTCCATGCCCAGGGCAAGGATAAATACCCAGCCTGCTGGGCCTTTTGGTCCTTTCTTGCTGTGCCAGTTCTCCCAGCCACCCTCCCTCAGTTTGGGGTTTTTGTGGATGGTACAACCTTACTATGGAGAATGTTGGTTGCCTATTTTCAGGGACCAAGCAGGATTTTCAGGGGCGCTGCCATTTGGGTTTTCACCTACCTCATAGCAATCATCACAACTTTGTAAGGTGGATAGGCACTGGGTAAACCTAGTCTTGGTTGGGGGGGGGGTTGTAGCCTCCCCCTGCCCCTCCATGGGTAAGGGTATCCTGTTAAAAGGACCCAGGAGGAGTGGCTCCTGTCTGATGTCCAGATGGGGGCTAGGGCCATACCACTCCTCCAATGGGGACCTCTTGGGGGATGCCCCAGTTTTATGTAGGTCATAGGGCTCCCGTTGGCTTCACCCTTAGAAACACTCCCAGTGAACAGGCAGGAGTGACATACACAGTTGCTTACCACAGTGCCTATGGCCAAACCTTCACATCTGTAACCAATAAAGTTGTGGCCTTATCCGATCCCAAACCAACATGCTGTGCATTGTCTAGCTATTTGCACTTTAGGGAACTGGGTGGTCATGGGGCCTCGATATGCAAGGATAAGTTGTTGAGGAGAGTCTTGGGGATTAACATTTTCCAACTGCCCTGTGATTAAGTGAATTTGTGTTTGTTTTTTTCTAAGAATGAGTAGCATAAAATATATTCTATAGTGGAATAGAAGATAATAACAGATAATCATGAATGTTGCAAAATAAACTCATATTTAGTAGGAATGTGCAACTATGAAATAGTTTGGTCATATAAATCACAAAGAGCCCCCAAGCAGAAACAAAGTCATGGGAGTCTGCAACATCCTTGGCAGCATACATTTTATGAGTCCGTTTTTCAGAAATAGCAATGAGCATGACTTTCTAAAACCTTAAATCCATAGTGTAACAAGATGCATCCTTCCATCCTTGAGAAATTGCTAAACGAGCAGCCACCAGCAGATATTGTTGAGAAGTAAGATCAGGTTTCCGGTTCCTGTCTGCCTGAATGGTGGAGCCTCTCTCAGCATCAGATAAAGGAAAAGGGAACAAAAGGGGTTAAATCATTCCCTGGAATGCATCCTGGGGTACAGGAGGAACAGGCTCACCTGTAGGAACAGGCTTGGCTCAATGGCTCGCTCCCACATACAACATGACGGAGGCTCTGGGTGCTAAGCACTTCAGAAGCAGAGATTCTCCTAATAATTGGATCTTTGTTGACATAAAGTAAGGTGTGCACTGAAGGAGATGTGATCACATGCAGACTGAAAAAAAGAGTCAGACTTTCTCACTTGAAGTTCTATGAAATAACATAATAACACGAATAGAAATAATTAAGAATGCAGCTGTTGTCTAAGTGATTAATTTGTTAAACGGAATGTAACTAGAAGTTAATAAGAATATGAAACATAGTAATATTAGATCATATTGGATGCATCAAGCACAGGATGGGAGAAATCAATTAATGTAGAATCAATTGGTGTTTGTATAGGGTTAAAATTGGAAAAATAATAAAAATAATGGGGGGGGGGGAGAAGTAAGATCAACATTGGCACCAATGAAAATGGATAAGAGACATAGCTCAGCATCCAAAGTAACCTGTTTGCTAACAATAATATCAGTCTCCATGACAACCTGATTCCAGAACTTATCTACGTAGTTACATCTCCACCACATATGCCAATATGTTCCTCATGCCTTACAACCCTACAAGCATAAAGATGGACCAAATATTAAGCTTTCTGTGATTATTATTATTATGTTATCTTTTAATTTTATTCCTTCTTTAACTGTTGTTGTTGTTAGCTTCATGTTTTGTTTTGTTTTTGTTTTTTGTATTTGCAAATAAATGTGAAGATTTTTATTTTTTTATTTTAAAAATACATAATAAGGTAATTATCCTGGTAAAAAAGAAAAAGGGATTTTTTAAGAAGGGGAGTTTATGCTGATTTGGCCCTTTAACTGTTGCATCATGCTGACATAGCTGAGAGTGTGTGTTTCAGTCTTGCTTTAACAGGTTTCTTATTGCTGTGAACAGAAGATTGATTGACTGCAAAATCAAGTACCTTTCTCCAGACAATGTTTTTCTAATACCTCGCCTTCGCGCTTCCAGAGCCTGCAGCCAATGGCTGTCACTGTCTACTGCGCAGAAAGCATCTGCAGACAAGAGTGACTTCCCAGCAGCTGCTGCATGTTGATCATGTTCTTCTTCTCTGTTAACACAATTGCCATCACCTTTACAGACATCAGATTTGGAGAACACGTTGCATCTCACAAAGCCCTGAGACCCCTCTAGGCCTCTCCGTTCAACAGAGCTCATTATGGAAATCATCTAAACGCTGAGTTGGAGAGATAAGTGTAGCTGTTTACAAGACCTCCAGTATCTGAGATAGACAGGGAAAGCTAATAAAGGCTCATTTACAGCTGTGCTCCATCATGCACCCCTCACTCTCAGCTGCTGCGACTCATCTAAAGCAAGAGCAGCAGGAGATTTGCATGGAAGACCCATCTGTTGCTCAACCTCCTTTCCAGGTGCAGAGGATGTTGAGGTAGAGCAGGTGTGGGGAACTTCCAGCCCTCCCAATGTTACCGGACTCCAACTCTTATAAGTCACAGCTAGCATGACCAATGATCAGGGATGGGGGAGCTGGAGTCCAGTGGTATCTGTAGGCCCACAAGGTCCCTACTCTTGAGCTCAGGTCACATAGCTCAGTAGTAGAAGACCTGTTTTGTATGCCGAAGGTCCCTGATTCAACTCATGACATCTCTATGTAGGGCTAGGAAAACCCAAGCCTGAAAACCTGGTGGGCTGCTGCCAGCCCATGTGGACAATACTGGGCTCAATGGACCAAAGATCTGACACAGTATAAGGCCACCATGCTCCTGTGACTGGTCTCAGGGATCACTCCAAGAGCATGGTCTATCTTCATCCAAATGGATCCTTGGGCATTATACAATTACAATAACTGTAATTAAATGCATTAAAACAAATCGTAATCTCTTAGAAAACAGTAAAAACCAAAAGCAACAGCTAAACCACCAGAAGTAGCCAAATTACGCTCTGAAGCTCATTTAAAATTTCCTATCCTTAGTCTTAGCCCAGCACCCAAAAGATTGTAATGTGTACCCTAGTCTAGACTTTCTCTCCCCCCCGCACAAAGCTGGGGCACAACCCCAGAAGCTCCTCCCTCTCCTTCATGCAGGAGCACTTCAGCAAAGTGGTGACACTCAGAGAAAGACCAGTGTGGTGTAGTGTTTAGTGTTGGACTATGACATAGGAAGGGACGTGGGTGGCACTGTGGGTTAAACCACAGAGCCTAGGGCTTGCTGATCAGAAGGTCGGTGGTTCGAATCCCCAAGACAGGGTGAGCTCCCATTGCTTGGTCCCTGCACCTGCCCACCTAACAGTTTGAAAGCATGTCAAAGTGCAAGTAGATAAATAGGTACCGCTTCAGCGGGAAGGTAAACAGCATTTCCATGCGCTGCTCTGGTTTTGCCAGAAGCGGCTTAGTCATGCTGGCCACATGACCTGGAAGCTGTACGCCGGCTCCCTCGGCCAATAAAGCGAGATGAGCACCGCAACCCCAGAGTCGTCCGCGACTGGACCTAATGGTCAGGGGTCCCTTTACCTTTATGACATAGGAAACCTGAGTTGAAATCCCCACTCAGTCATGAAGCTCACTGGATGGCCTTGGGCCACTAACTGTCTCTTAGTTAACCTACCTCACAGGGTTGTTGCAAGGATAAAATGGGGAAAATAATTGTGTGTGCTACCTTGAGCTCCTTGGGGAAAAGGTGGGATCCATGTGTACACATAAATAAAATGAATGAACAGGAAAGAAGATACAGGAGGGGAGATGGGCTGAAGTTGCCAGGCATAAGATTTGGAATTCTGTTGGCTATTCCCCTCTTCTCAGGAAGGCCACCATAAGGCAGTAGGAATCCCAGGTGATGCCTGAGTAAGTGGTGACAGCAGAGAAAAATGACTGGGATAGGTCCCCCAGGGCTGCTCAGGTGCTCTATAGACTTGCCACTGAGGTGGGAGCCCATCATTACCAACTGAGTTTAAGATTAGAAAGTTGGCTTCTCAAAAAATGAGCCTGGTCAAAATGTTTTTTGTGAATAACTGAAGAGCTCTGGGTTCTTTTTTTCTGAAGGAACAGCAGCAAAAATTATTATTATTATTACAAAGTTAAAAACTTCATTTAAGGTTTCAAAAATGGTTGTGCTGTTGTAATAGGTTCATTTTATTATGTTTCCATTATGGATGTTTACATGTTAACACTTGAATGGGATTGTTTTAGTGTATATTTTAATTATTGGTGTTTAGGCCACCTGATCCGGAAGCTATATGCCGGCTCCCTCGGCCAGTAAAGTGAGATGAGCGCTGCAACCCCAGAGTTGGTCATGACTGGACCTAATGGTCAGGGGTCCCTTTACCTTTATGTTTTAATGCTTGTGTAATTGGTTTTTATAGTTGCATAATTCTTTAGAATCCCATTTTGGCCTGAAGCAATATATAAATTAATAAATAGTATCAAAATATTTACCTTGAAATTTCCTTTATTGGTTCATTTTAACAAAAACCAAAACACAGAACCCCACTTCAGGGCTCTTCAAAACTCCCCAGGCAGTGTTCTGGACAACGCAATGCTGTAAAGCATATCGGAGGTCTGAAAGTCTGTCTTAGCTGGCAAAAAAAAAAAAAAAAACACCAGGAAGGTTTAAAATGCTGAAAGCAACATTACACATCATTTACCCACCTCTTAATTACTTTGAGGTAAGAAAAGACAAGCGGCAAATCCAGCTGCTTCCACCCCATGAAACTAATACAGATTTTGGAGTTTTAGTTATAGATAGGTAGCCGTGTTGGTCTGCCATAGTCAAAACAAAATAAAAAAAAAATTTCCTTCCAGTAGCACCTTAAAGACCAACTAAGTGTTTTGATTAGTAGCCTGTAGGTTGGAAAGGTTAGAGAGTTTCTTGTTTTTCTGTTTTTTCAGTAGCTCCAGTTGAGAGTGGTAAATGTTTTGTTTTTCCTTTTGGAACTCTTGCCAAGCTTGGTGGTTCCTGATAGAGTTGTCCAATACAAGTTCCTCCTTTATTAGCTTCTGTTTAGAGTAGAGAACGCTGATCAGATGTTTGAGCAGCTTCTTAGAGAAAGTGCTGCATAGTTTCCTTGCATATTCAGTGTTGGTCTTTAAGGTGCTACTGGAAGGGGGGAAAAAAATTATTTTGTTTTGGAGTTTTAGTTGGCTTAATAAAGATATTATCCTAAAATAGATTACAGAGGAAGGTTCTCCATCAAAAGCCCCTGAATCTATTTCCCTACAATATGGCAGGCCGAATCCACTCTGGAGGGATTCCTGTGCCAAAAACAGAAAAAGTTATAGCAGTTTTTAGAATCCCCATTACACTGATTGGGGAAACAGAGAGCTCTATTTTAAACAGAGCGGCCCAGAGTCTGAATTACAGATCAAAGCAAAGCGAGAGCACATGCGCAGCACTTCAGAAATAGATTGATTTTTCTTAATGCACAGACAGAAAGCAAACCCCATGGGGCCTGTGCACACCCCCACTTAAGAAGTATTTTAGGAAAATGTTTCAGATTTTCCAAAAGGTCTCTTCGTGCCCCCCTCCCCCAATATTCCCTAGTGGATATTCTGCCCAGCTATTGCACAATGCATTTGGAAGATGATTTGGCTCAACTTTATTCAAGTTCCTCCTTTCCCCAGAAATAACCTTTTCTCATTATAATGCCACCAGACTTCCTTGTTACATCATTTTCTTCCCCATTGTCTCAAAGTCCAATATCCTGCCCTTTTCAAGGTATTTCCAAGAGAACTGTTCAGTGAAATGTGCGGGAGGGTGTGTGTGAGAGAGCTGGTTTTAAGTTTCTCTCTCTTTCTCAGTTCGAAAAGACCAAGCCAAGCCTTCTGTTGCTGCTGCTTACACCAACACTTTGGAATCAGACATCGCCAACACAGCCAAAAGAAGACTCAGGACACAAAATTGTGGAAGAAAACTTTTTATTAAGAGGATCTGCAGACCAAATTATAATTATCTAAATCAAGGTATAGTCCAGGCAGGAAATGGCCCTAGAACAGGAAGAACCAGGTCACTGCCTATTCCTGGGCATAGAATCATAGTATCATAGAATTGTAGAGTTGGAAGGGACAACCGAGGGTCATCTAGGCTAAACCCCTGCAATGCATTCATAACAAATGGCCATCCAACCTCTGTTTAAAAACCTCCAAGAAAGGAGGTTTGCAATTTATTTATTTCATTAAATTTCTATAACGCCTTTCTATAACCTGACTTTTTGTCATTGGGCTATATTACCTGCAGCTGGCTCAACTGCCCGACACTCATCTTCTGCCCCTATAAATTAGTCACATGGGGTCTGATCCCCACTGGACCTTGGGACTTCTTTCCTCCCTCTCTCCTATATCCTAGCTGTCAAACCAGGTATACCCAACATATGGCAATCTGTCGTATACTGAGTCAGACCATTGGTTCATCTAGCCCAGTATTGTCTACTTTTTGCATGTAGAACAATTGCTGTACCACTAGGCTATGGCCCTTCTCCTGGGCTCAGGCGATATCCAAGGATAAGGTAGTATGCACTATGGGCAGTGCTGAAAGCACCCACAGCATGGGGAACACATATTATGCAAATCCAATGATACCTGCCTGCCTATCACCCTTTAAGTGGAGCTGTTCTCCTGTGTTAGAAGCCACTATGCATTACAGATTGTAGTATTTACACGCTCCTAATAACTCAGCAGCCAGTAAATTCCCTTTATTCACCACTGTTACCTACTGAACACAGCGTTTTTAAAAGTTATCTAAGCAGGTTTATGAGAGGAATAATTGATGCTCCCATTATCATTTTCGGCGTTGATGGGAAGTGTGTCTATAATTCTGTGTAATTATACGGACTTAGCAGTGATGAAGGATGGTGCCACCACTGAGCCCAGGCTTCCATAAATCCACAGAAGCAGTTCAAAAGGAAAGAGAAGAAAATATCAGTCTCAGCCAGCTAGGTTTTCAAATGAAAGGGCTGAGACGTGGGAACTGATATTCAGCGGTAGGTCTCTCAACTGTAAGACTATGAGAACATCATAAGAGCATTGCTGGATCAGTCCAGAGGCTTATGTATTCTGGGAACAGTAGTCTGTTCCCACATGCCTCTGGGAAGCCCACAAGAAGTCCTGAGTGCCCTCAGATTTGCTCATGAGATTGGATTAAAAACAAAGAAAACACAGATAAAAGGCAAATCTGGGCTCCGTGCACCTGAGTGAATGCATTGAAAGAGACTGAAGATTGTGTAGAATGTGCACACAAAATGTAGGCAAAATACAACAGGGTGGGACAGAACAAGAGAACCAACAGGGTAAAAGAAGATGGAATTATCTCACTGCAATTGCAAGACCAAAATGGGATTCAATTAGCTGCTCGGCCCATTCCTGTGGTTAATTTGATTAATTTTACATAATTTACAGTATATGTAAACCACTTGATTGTAAAACAAACCTCAAAGCAGTTGACTTCTTAGCTCGATTTGGACATGTTATGCTGGTCTTGTGAAGGGCTCCAGCAAGTGCTGAGGATAATTTTGAACAATGGGGCATTTACCAACCTAAGCAGAACCCTGACATGTTGAAGCATTTGTGACACATTGAAGCATACAAGGATTTCCCACAAGAGCATTTCTCATTCCGTGCCATGATCGCTGTTGATGCCGTCTGCTCCAGGTCACCCAGAGAGCAATGCTCTAACAGAATTCCCAATGTATTTCTCAGAATACTTGTTAGGCTTTGATCAGATTCAGAATCAAGGCTCCCCTGACCATCTGTACAATAGAAACTCCTTCGTCCTGAAATCTTATGAGCATGTTTGCATGAAGTTGACATTTAAGGGCTGATCTTCCTGCCAATTTTTAAGGTGGAAAACAACATGGTCACCTCTCCCTACCCCTACCCCTGGTAAAATGCTGTTCTGAGA
Organism: Podarcis cretensis; assembly: GCF_951804945.1. Classification (NCBI taxonomy): domain Eukaryota; kingdom Metazoa; phylum Chordata; class Lepidosauria; order Squamata; family Lacertidae; genus Podarcis; species Podarcis cretensis. Next base: position 4,903,266 of record NC_137184.1, on the reverse strand, counting down.
ACATCCCAGGAACTACAAGATTTGAAAAGAGGTACACTCTGGATCTGCTACCAGAAGCCTGGAAGTCAGTGACTACTGAAAGGCTGTGCTTCCTGCTTCTCAAGAAGAGCATGTTTGGAGCAGCAAACCACGCCCCCACCAAGCCGCCCGATTGGGTGCCCAACCGGGGGTGTGGCGCGCCAGCCATATGAGTGGGGCAGGGGGTGTAATGCCCCCTGCGTGACGTGGGAATCGTCTCCCGCCCACAACACCTCCCCTCCGGAAGGAGGAGAGGCTTTTGGAGAGGGAAGATTAGCCTGGGCCAATCCATCACGAAGAGAAGGACCTACTACAGAGAACTAGACCTATCTGTTACCACTGAGTTCTTCCGCCAATCCTCCATGTACTCTTCCCACCCTAGTGTTTGCTCACCCATCCCCCATCATCCCAACCTAGCATTATGGTGAGCTTTGGAACACTAAATTTGCTTTCATCTGCAGCTTTCTTTCTTTTTTAATGTCAAGATCACAGAAGTGCCACAAGATCCCATTTTGCTTCTAACAAGCCCTAAATACCTGTGAGGCATTGTTCTTTGCCTGTGAATTTGGGATTCTTCCAAAAGCAGTGCACACCCATTGTGGTTACCATATGCTTACTTTAAAAAATAATAATCACATCATTCACCAAATGGAACTTCATTACACACAGACAAATATGTATGCAGTAAAGTTTGTTTTGATTTATCTTGTGTGTGTGTGCTTGGCAAGTACAGTAAACAGTTCCCAAGAAAATCTGTGTCAACAAGTGTTATTCCTGAATTCTACCAGTAATAAATACTGCAAACAAGCACCAAAAGCAGCTGAGGTGCCAAACCATGAATCTCCAACCTAATTTTGGAATGCTACTCCTTGAAGAGCAAGCACCAGAACCCCTAAAGTCTGTACTTCGGGGTGAGCTTTATGAGGAAGGGCAGCATGGTGAGCAGTGGGGAGGAGAATGGAAAACATGTGGGAAGGAAATGAGAGGAAAGCTGGCTTCTTATACTGATGTTTGCTCTACAGTGGAACCTCGGGTTGCGGACGTAATCCATGACGGAGGCACGTCCGCAACCTGCAGCATTCGTAACCTGCAGCGCCACATCTGCATACACATGAGATGCAATTTGGCACTTCTGCGCACATCCGAAGTGCGATTTAGCGCTTCTGCGCATGCACAAGCAGCGAAACCCAGAAGTAACTCTTTCCGGTACTTCCCTTTCCGGTTTCCCGTGGTCCGCAACCTGAAAACACGTAACCCGAAGCGTTTGTAACCCGAGGTACCACTGTATTTTGCCATTTCCAAGTTGGAGGGGTCATTGTTATGGCCCTCAACCTACCCTAGAAAAAGGGAGAGTAGGCTCAGCCTACCCAGGCCTACGGATGGATGAATCTGTCAATTTCAGTTCTCCTTATTTGGGGATCCTTTCAGTCCACCCTATTTCCACAACACTTTGTAAGGGTTCTTGGGCTTTGTTAGTTAGCTGGTTCATTTCGGTTTCTTAAGGAAAGACAGCATGAAAATTCATGCACATTTCCATGCACCAAATACATTTGTATGCAATTTTATCTCCTACACAGGGCAGGTTGCAAGCTGTTTCCCCATATAAAATATACTGTTGTACATTATTTTCACTAAAATACGATATTTGTTTGCACTTTCCTATAGAATATTAGTTGGGGAGGGACTGCAACACAAAATTCAGAGAAGTGCAATTTTTGAAGGATTAGAGGCATTTCGGCTTGCAAATTAGTTCAGGGAGTGCAAATCAGGTAGCTTCACATTAAAATGTGAATTTAGCAAACTTCTTCCCAATCCCTACCAGGGCTTAGCCTGAAACAATCCCCTGACTGCTAGGGAAGAAGGAGTGAGTGAGGATCTACAACAGAAAGAAGGGAGGGAATAAAGATATGCTTCAGAACAAGGTTGAAATGAGACCTGTAACACCTCTAGTCACCAAGAGGTCACTATAGACGCTCAGGTGCTAAAATGTCTTAGGACAGCCCTAGCCTTGGGCCCAGGATAACTTGATTCAGGATCTCCTGAATCTTTATGACCCAGTTTGACCACTGAAATCATCTACTCATTGTCCTGCACATTACAGAGGCCTGACTGTCCTCAGCCAGAAGTTAAATTGCTGGTCCCATGCTGTGGAACAGAGATTAGACAGTTACAGATAGGTAGCCGTGTTGGTCTGCCATAGTCAAAACAAAAAAAATTCCTTCCAGTAGCACCTTAAAGACCAACTAAGTTAGTTCTTGGTATGAGCTTTCGTGTGCATGCACACTTCTTCAGATACACTGGCAGTGTATCTGAAGAAGTGTGCATGCACACGAAAGCTCATACCAAGAACTAACTTAGTTGGTCTTTAAGGTGCTACTGGAAGGAATTTTTTTTGTAGAGATTAGACAGGCATCCTCATTTTTGACTTGCAGGTGTCATTTAAATCAATTAGGTAATCATTTAGGTTATTATAGGTTGTACCCTACTACATTCTACTCAGAGTAGACCCATTCAAATTAATGTACCCAAATGAGTCGTGCTCATAAATTTCAGTGAACAGGACTAGCAATGCGCACAACTGTATTTGTATGGTTTCTACTGGCATTTTATGACTTACTGTTGTATACTGCCCTGATGTTTTATGACACAATAGTATAGTAATATTTTTATAAATAAGTAAATAAATAAACCACAGTAGATACATCCTTAATACAGCAACCAATTCAGTCACCTTTCTCATGGTAAAGAACTACCTAGCATTCTCCAGCATCCTTTCATCTCTCTTTGGAGAGTCCTGTATCACATCCCCAACTCTGGTCTCTAGCCGTCTTGTTAATAAATAATGTTAATCATCAATAAGGTAGAGGGGGGGGGAGTCTCAGCCATTACCCACCGACGATGCAATTTTATACCTCACCAATCCTGAAAAAAAACGACCCATAATTGCCCTTTCCTCCAGTTATGCTGGAAACAGTGGAGGTTTCTCCAAGGTTAATGTGACTAAATCGGTTGTTAATTCTAAAGGATCTTATTCAGTTGCTGTAGATGTAGAGCATTTGTTCCCCATTTCAAAGACTTGAACTGCAATATCCATCTTTTCCCACTGAAAGCTGTTCATTTCTGTGGAATTTCTGGACTCTAAACAAATAGTAGTTGACTTTGACAAGCTTCATGGGTAAGTGGCACAGAACACATTAGCACCATTAAAATGTCACACCCCATGCAATTATATATTTTCTCATTTGCTCCCCACCCCTTGAAAAGCCTGTTTAAAATGAAATTGTGGCTATTTGTGCATTATTTTGTTTGAAGGGGCCAGAATAAATATGACTTCTGGGGTGGAACAAAAGAAAGAACATTAGGGTCTGGCCCAATATCTTTATGAGTATTTATTGGTTCCTTAAGAATTTACATCAGCATTCTCCCCTCCCTGCTTCTGGTTACAGGTATTCTTTTGAGTCAGCTGAATGGAATACATTGCGTAATGTAGTAAATTATTTGTGATCCTATATCCACTTACCAGGGTGTAAGTCCCAATGATCTCAGTGGTGTGTACCTCTTAGTAGAAATGTATAGGTTTGCACTGTTGTTGCTGTTGTTGTTGTGGTTATATCTGGTTGCCCGTACTTCACCCTAAGTTTCCAGGGCTAAAAACACACCATTAATATTTAAATGCAAAATTCAAAACAATGTAAAACAGCTTAACATTCTCAAAATAATGTGTCCTCAAAATGTTCATCTCAGGTGTCAAAAGCATCAGCATTTGCCAAAAGTTGTATAGTGAAGGTGGCAAATGCAACTGTGGGAAAGGAGTTCCACAACTTAAGGTAGCATCTCAGATGGGGTGAATCTGTAGTCCTTAAGATTTTAGTGGATTCCAGCACACATCAGACTGAGCCAGCATGCCCAATGCTCAGAACAACTAGCTGACACCATATCTGCTATTCTTGCTGTAGAGCAAGGAAATCTAATGCATAGATGTGGAGAATCAAACTTAGATTGGAAAGAATTAGAAACTGTAATTGACAGATTTGGTCATTGCTAGTAAAGGGTCACTTGATTAGTCCACCAATGATCTGCAGCAAGGCAGAGAGAAAAGAATATTTGGATAAGGGGGTTCCATCAAGCTGCAGAGGTCTTTGGAGATAGCACCTCCTTTTGCCTCCCTCTTGGTGAAGCCACACTGGCTCAAGGTGCAGCCCTCCAAGAGCTGGTTAGTGTCTACCATGCTTGCCCCACCTGTCTCTGCTCATCAGTGTTGAAGTAGAATGTGTGTTGTGCATTAAAGTCAAAGGGCTAGTGAGACGTATATAGGGGAAAAGATAAGAACACAATGTTTATTGAATATAGTTCAGAAGATCAATGAGCTCTCTTGCAGACAGGGCAATGTGTGGGGGAGACTAAAAACACATAATCAGGGGTATAGCTATTATGGATAGGTAGTTTGGCTATTAGATGATCAGAGTATTAGATTAAGAGCAAGGAGAGGGTCTTTCTCATCAGATGCATCCTGCAGCTCCAGGTGGATGCAGAGTTTTTGTTCCTCAGCTTGCCCCAAGGATTCTGTCTTCTGTCCAGGCTCTTGTCTATCCAGCTATCAGGGAATCACTTGTTCAAGCATCCTTGAGCAGGTGGATACTCCATATTATATCATCAGCATGTGGAAACCTTCTACCCCAGTATCAAAATGGGCATGTGGCCTTTGAACCATGTGGTCTGAGTGAGTGGATCATTGCTTTGATCCATTGCAGATGTGACCCAGAAGCTGACTGCATGGAAATGGGTTTGCAGCAGCAGCAGCAGCAGCAGCTGCACCATGGGTTAACATATAAATTGGGCCTTAGAGGGACACAATTCTTAGGCTTGTGACACTCTGGAGTTCTCCACTCATCAGTAGCTACATTGGCTGCAAATAGATTCTTTAATTTTCAATCTTCCCCCTTCCTAGGGGATCTACTCACCTCATTTAAGGAACATTTTACTGAAAACTCAGCCAGCAGGGATCAAAACATCTTCCTTTTTAATTGCATTAGAATGTTATAGTGAAAGAAGAGTAAATATTTATTTAGAGGTCTTTAGTAATACAGGCAAAGCCTGCAGAGAAAACATTAAGGGCATTTACCTTTCCATTGGGTATGGCACACACATAACTGTCAATGAACACCACACCACGACTTCCTTACCACTCTGCCAACTGCTTGCTCCCCACTCCAGCAAATGCATCATTGCAGAACGAGAGGTAACTGGATATGTGCAATGCCTCCCATAATGTGTAACCTGGACTGCCTCTCTGCTAGGTTGTTGAGGTCAGGAGCCTTTGTCAGTCATGCTGTTTATGATGTATTTAGAGAAGGTGACTGGGCATCAAACCAATCCAAGAGGGTGGGAACTTCTAATGGCTTCAGGCGGAACCGTCCAGGAAGGGGGAGATTTCTACTTCCAGCATTCACCTCCTCAAGCAGCCTTCAACCTCTAGGATAGGGATGAAGAACTAAGGACCCAGAAGTCAAATGCAGGACTCACCTGATGCTATGCCCATTTCCCTAGGCCACCAGCCCTGCTTTGCACCTGCCCTGACTGTTCTGCCTGGTTTGAACACATTACTTGGCTGGAGAACTGCAACACAAAATTTGGAGAACTGCAAATTTCAAAGGATGGCTGTGTTTTGGTGTGGATTAGGTAGGTTTGCCTATAAAAGTGAATGGGATGAACTCTCTCCCCCACCTTCCCCTCCCCCCACACAAGGGAAGGAGCCTGTACCTCACAGGCTTAACTAACTCGCTTGTCCTCCCTGCCTGTTTTCCAAAGGGTGTTATTTCACTGCTCTTCCTCAGATAATGTAAGCGAATCATTCAATTGAGCATAAAATAGAAATTTGGCGTCTTATCTGCCTGGAAACCAGCGTCACTATTTTCTTCCTGCAAAATACATTTTTCACTATCTTATCTTCTAATAAACAAACCCAGCTCTGCAGGCTAGAGGAGGCAGAGGGAGAGCTCTGAAGATATTTAAGAGACATATTTCCTTCATGCCTACTTCGCTGCCCCCCTACACCCAACCTCCGTTTCTCCTTAAAATCCTCTGTTTTAAAAGCCACCTGCTCCCCACCCTTTAAAGGATCCAATTTGTATTCATGTTCCTTTTGTAGAGGTGTATCTATTTTTCATAAGCCTCACATTTTGAGGCAGTGTAACTGGCTCTACTTCATTCTCTGTGTTTCCCTTTTGGGGAAGCCTGTTTTTGAACCCTGCCCCTGGTGCCCGACTCATTCCATACCATATCCCTTTTCCCCACCCCTTTCTTTTGTGGGTAAAAGGTGAGTGAGGAAAGCAAGGAGGCCCACCCTATCAGCCCTGCCAATATGCCATGTGTGGTGCCTTTCCTCATGGAAGCAGATTGTGTCATAGAAAGGTCAGCTATGAATTTTTTAACTTTTCTCTCTCACTTAGGCTGACATCAAAAGCACTAGCCACAACATTAAATCAGAGGCATAGAGAATGAGAATGGGAATATGCAATATGGAGGAAGTCCATTCAGGGGGGGCAGGATTTCATCTTGTAAGGGAAATGTATCACCTCTTGGGTCAAAGAAGACAAAGGTGGAGATGAAGATGGCAACACAGCTAATGAGCTAAGTGCAAGGTGTTCTGGTGTGTGAGGCCTGACACAGCTTGGGACCAGGATAGCTAAAAGGCAATCTCTTAGATGTCCAGCTGATTGCTGTGCTCTTCAGCAGAGTGCCTCCTGCAGGTGCCATCTCATCAGGAGGTCTGCTCTGTGCAATTTGGGAATGGAGCTTTTAGTATGGTAGCACCTACCATTTCGAGCTCCCACCCGTTACATATCAGACCAACGCTGTCTCTAGCATCTGTTGAAGAACCTCCTTTCCCAATTTTCCTCTTACGTAGAGTTTCTTCTCTCAGTCTGTGTTTGTACTGAAATTGCAATTGTTTATACATGTGGAGTTGATTTTAATGGGTTTTATGCATGGAATTGTTTTTAATCCTTCGTACTTATCAAATTGTATTTATTGTTAGCTTATTTTTCCATTTACATTTCATTGGAAATTGTACAACAGAGCAATGTGAATAGGAATAAAAGAGGAGAAATTAAAGAACTTATTTTTAACTGTGAAATCGCTTCAAAGTATTTCATGGGAAATGATTTGCAAATACAGTCATACCTTGGGTTATAGACGCTTCAGGTTGTGCGTTTTCGGGTTGTGGACGTGCCAAAACCTGGACGTACCGGAATGGGTTACTTCCGGGTTTCGGCACTCGTGCATGTGTAGAAACACTAAATCACACTTTGTGTATGCGCAGAAGCGCCAAATCACAACGTGCGCGTGTGCAGATGCGGTTCTGCGGGTTGCGGATGCTGCATGTTGCGAACGTGCCTCCCACACAGATCACGTTCGCAACTCGAGCGTTCACTGTAGAATCAAATGAATTAATGAGCATAGAGGAGGAAATTGGGGGGTGGGGGTGGGAGGAGGGTTAGCCAGAAGGAAATGGTAGGGGAATGCCAGGTTTTCTTTATTTATTATAAACATGTGAGTCCACTTTTTAAACTTGAAGTGACTGGCAAAGCACAAAAACCAGAAATAAAAGTACAGTCTGACAAAATTATGCATGGTGTGGAGAAAATGGGTAAGGAGGAGAGAGATTGTTGTTGTTTCACCTCCCTCTCTCGAAACTCTAAAAGCCCAATAGAAAAATGAGAAACTGAGAGAAACAGAATTGACAGATTGATCCAACCCTAGCCTGAAATACCTCATCTCATTCATATTTTACCTGCTCTTCCCCCCATAACCACATCCAGCAACATTTCTGATTTCCCATCTTCATCCCCTGGTCTCAAGAGCATCAGTGGACCCAGGAGGAAGATCTGAGTCACTGTAGGAATGCCCATATGCCTATATTTCTCCCCACCCCAAGCATAATATGCCTTTCAGTCAAAAATGACTCTCTCCTCCCACCTCTCTTCCCCTTCAACCCTATACTAGATACAACACTGTCTTACATTGAACATAACTAAGAGACTCAATGTTTGAGAGAGAGATTGCACAATCTTTTGTAATTCAAGAAAATCTTTCATAGAAATTATTCCAACCCCCCCCCCCCAAAAAAGACCTACAGTAAGGATGGGAAAATCTTAGGCACAGTACTGCGCCCAGAGCTCAGAAACTGCTCGCACTAGTGAAATTCCCTGTCGCAAAATGCACCTAGAACAATGGGAGTTTTGAACACTGCACCTGAACCTCAAGCAATGACAATGGATCCAAGAGTACCCCAAGCTACGTATCTGCTCCTTCAGAGGGAGTGTAACCCCATCAAAAGCAGGCAACCTCCCTTCCATCCAATCTAACGAAATGGATCCAGAAAATTTTATTCCAAGAGCACCTGGAGATAGAAGGACAAAAGTCAAAGTTTAGAGTTGAGAATTAGCAGTAATGTGACCTAGAAGAAAAGAAGGAATCAGGTGAGGCAGAACAACAATTGAGAGCGATTTTTGATGTCTGTTTGAATCCAAGACTGTGGCTATGGGAGAAACAAGACCATTTGGGGGTGTTAATGCTGTAAACCCCTTCATCATAGGCTCAGGTTGTATATATGTGTAAATAAACCGTATATCCTAAAGACACCACAGTCTCTGCTGTGCCTTATTTCTGAAAGGAAACATAAACCCTAGGTGAGCACATGGAACCCCTGGAATCTCACACAGCTTGACCATTTGGATGCCACAACACATAACAATGTATGCTTTTTTTTCATACTAGTTCCTTGGTACTGTGATGTTCAGGAGGAACTTCTAATCTAATGTGCTTCTACAATACTTCTACCCACTGAAACTGATGAGCAATACTAACTCAGGTGCATTCATATTGATGGCTAAGTTTTATACCAAGTAGACCAACTGAAATTAATATAGCTGTCTTAGTTGTGCCCATCAGTCTCAACAGGTCTACTCAGAGTAGGGCTAAAGTTGGATATGGCCCAAATAGAACTTAGCTGAATATAGTCCTATGTAAGATGCAGCATAATTTCATTCGTATATAAAAAAGAAAGAGAATATATGTCTGTATGTATATCAATTACCCTTATAAGCATTGTGGGAGAAAGACATATCTGGTGTCAAACTCTATCCGGATTTTTTAATCAGATGCAGTACTGCTGATCCCTGGTTTAATGAAGTAAATGAGACCTGCGGTAATATTGCCTGTGCAGTTGACATGGCTCTCTGGGAAACATTACATTTTATAATGAAAATACTGTATATAATTAGGATCTAATAGGAAGAAAATAGTAATTAGGCAGAATTAACTGAACAGAAGCAATCAAGCAAATAAAGGTTATTCTTTAGAGACGACCCTTCGGGATTCAGATCTGGTGCATTCCATAATTGTAAAGGAGTCATGGATATTAAGGGTGTGCTTTTTTTAATGTGAGGCTACTAAGCAGTTACCTATAAAATACTGGATGGGGGACTGACCTGACAAGCTTACAATTATTTCACTTTCCTTTGAATCCCTTCCCAAGAAAATGTGAATGGGAAAGATCCTAGATTTAGAACAGGGATGAGGAACTGGATGTGCCTGGCAGGTTTCATCGTTATCTCACCCTCCCTGCTCTCGTAGGCCACCCCTAATAGGGCACCACCTGATGTCATTATGACTTCAAAGGGACCCAATGAGACCACCAATCCCCTTTGAAGTCCAGTTGAAATCCATTTGCAGGTTCCAGTTTGAATTCCTGGATTTCTTTCTAAGAAAGAAAGAAAGAAAGAAAGAAAGAAAGAAAGAAAGAAAGAAAGTTTCTAGTCCATAATATGATTCTAAGGACAGATGAGCAGATCCTGCCTCCCCAACAAATCCTTTTATTATTCCAAAGTTGCATTCTGCCCACTTGTTAAGGTAAAGTTGAATTTTCCCCTTCACAATACTCCCTGAGTTTAGGAAATTCCTCCTTAAGGCCTTTATGGGAATAGGACATTAGAGTTGTCTCATCAGCATACTACAGGATGAAAACCTTATGTGAACAATAAGAGGGTAGAAAGAAATTCTGAACCAAACAACCTCAGAATTCTGGCATTTAGCTAGAGGTTGGCAGAAAATGAAGCTGAAGAAGTTTTGAGACACATTACAAAGGAAATTATACCTGCCCCCACCATATACCACTGTGCTGCTGAGAGCCTGAGGGCCCTGCTCCTGCCTCTATCCACCTGGCCTAAGGTGGGGCCTGACAGGTTCTTAAGGACTGCTGCTGCTGCTACTGCTGCTCAGCAGAGAGGGCTTCTTCTTTTAAATTGTTTTTAAATTATTTTTATATCCTTTTAAATTCCTTTTTAGTGTCTTAACTGTTTTTAACTGAGTTGTAAGGACATTTTGTGGGATGTGCCTGGGAAGAGAAGAGCGGGCGAGAGCAGGGAGAGGCCCAATTACAATGCTACTGCGTAGGGGGAGGTATGGCAAGGGAGGAGGGGCAGGCCAGGTAAGGGGCACACGGCCCAGGCAGTTAGTGACTGTGCCGTGTGCCAGCCCCATTTCCAATCTGGGGAATTGTGGTTGTCATATCAGCCAGCACTCGGGTCTGCGACTGCTGCTGTTGAATGTTAGGTTGGCTCAGAATAAAATCTCCCTCGTCCATGATCAGATTATGGATGAGGAGGCTGATTTGGTATGTATCACTGAAACCTGGGTGGGTGAACAGGGTGGAGTTGGTCTCACCCACCTGTGCCCACCTGAGTACTCAGTGCAGCATCAGGCCAGACTCAAGGGTTGGGGAGGGGGAGTTGCTGTGGTCTATAGAGATTCTCTCTCTCTCTCCAGCCTCTCTGTCCAGTTTGGTGGGGGGGGGGTCTCGAATGTGTGTTCCTGGCATTGGGCAATCAGGACAGATTAGAGATTCTGCTGGTTTACTGCCTGCCTCGCTGCCCAGCAGTCTCCCTGACAGAGCTGAGTTGGTTTCAGAGGCAGTGTTGAGGACTCCCAGACTGCTGGTTCTGGGAGACTTCAACTTCCATGCCGAGACAGCTGGCTCTGGGGTGGCTTAGGACTTCATGGCCACCATGACAACCATGGGGCTGTCCCAGCATGTAACCAGCCCAACACACATGGCAGGCCACATGAGCCAGCTCAGCTCAGCAGTTCCATCGACCAATGCATTGCTTGGATCCCCCAATCGCTGCCTGGCTTTCCAAAACAAACAAGCAAACAAATATGGCAGGCCACACTCTGGATCTTGTTTTCTCAACTGGGCAGGAAGAGAGAGATTTGAAGGTGGGGGGACGTTGACATCAGTCACTTGTCATGGTCAGATCACTTCCTGTTGAGATTTAGGATGTCAGCACCTTTTCCCCTCCGCAGAGGCAGGGGACCTACTAGGAAAGTCCGCCCTGACAGGCTGATGAATCCAGTGGGATTCCAAATGGCTCTGGGTGGTTTTCCAGCTGATATGACTGGTGCTCCTGCTGAAGCCCTGGCCAGCCTCTGGAACACCCAAATGGCTGGGCTATCAATATAATCGCACCTGAGCACCCTCTCCCACCTTGTGGAGCCCGATTGGCCCCCTGGTATACTCCAGAGCTTAGGGCAAGGAAACAAGCTGGGAGATGACTTAAACTCAAGTAGAGGAAAGATCTGAAAGAATGCAACTGAACACTGGTAAGCGCTCATTATCAAGCCTGCCTAGTGGCAGTGAAGGCAACAAAGAAAGCATACTTTGCTGCCTCCATTGCATCCTCATTATGCCATCCAGCAGAGCTTTTCCAAGTTGTACAGGGCCTTTTACAGGCTGGCCCAAAGGAGGTGATAGAACCAATGGTAGCTTGCTGTGACTTGTTTGCAAAGCATTTTGAAGATAAAATTGCTTGCATCCACCAAGATCTTGACTCTGCTGCTACAGTAGATGAATCTCATGGGGTGTCCAAATGCTCCACTGTTGAGTTACTACCCTTCCCACCTGCTGCATGGCTTGAAAATGCTCACAAAATGTTCCAGGAAGTGGCTGGAACTATATGTCATTATGTATAGAAAAAACATGTATTTGTTGTTGTTGTTGTTGAATGCATATACCACCCTATAACCGGGGGTCTCAGGGCGGTTCACAAAATAAAAACAAGATATAAAACCACAAAATACATAATAAAAATAAAAACAACAACCCAATAGCCCCCCACCAAAAAACACATTTTAAAAGGGCATAGGATGTAAATCAGATCAACCAAAGGCCTGGTTAAAAAGGAACGTTATCGTGTTGCCAGTACTTTGAATTGGGCCCAGAAACTAATTGGTAGCCAGTGCAGTTGGACCTGGATCAGTGTAATGTGTTCAACCCCTCTTGTAACAGTGCCTCAGTTTTAACTGGATTGAGTTTCAGTTTGTTGGCTCTCACCCAGTCCATTATTGACGCAAGACACTGGTCCAGCATTTCCACCGCCTCACCTGCAGATGTAAAGGAGAAGTAAAGCTGAGTGTCATCAGCTTCAACCCCCAGGGCCGGGAGAGATTGCTGTCCTAAATTCTGAAGTTCCACTGAAGTTCCAGCAATACTTAAGCCATATTTTCAGATGGTCTGACTCAGTCTAAGGCATTGCAGGGGGGTTGGACTAGATGATCCTTCGGATCTCTGCCGACTCTACAATTATATTATTTATGAAGACAGCTTGGAAAGTATAAAGTGAAATGGGTGGAAGACAGCAGCCCTCAGACCACCTCACAAAGCAGACAAATATGTGTCTGTGTGCATATATCATGCTAAGTTTCACTGAAAGGCTCAATCTGCTCTTTAGTTCATGTCAATTCAAAAATGATTGTGTATGTGAGTGTTGTTTTTTAATACCCACAGGATGAGAGCTGAATACTTCAAGTAGCTCTCGACTTAGTTGACATTTCCTCAGTTGTGCAAATAAACTTTTCCCAACATACTCTCCCCCTTGGCAGCTGAGAGATCTTGTAATATTATGCTATGTGGGTGATATTTTCATCTTCATTGCCACAGCCATGCACGTGGGACATATGCAGCTTCTGAAAAATGCATCCTTGGTAATTTCTAGGGTTAGGAGTGGATGGCCTCAAAATAATGGAATTTACTCAGAATTGATGAGAACTGTTAAATAATATAAAGCAGATTAAACCAGAGCAAAAATAACACTTCTCTCACTGTGGAACGTGTATATACAGCTTCTGTGATGGGCTACATACTGTGCAATGCTCAGAAAGCTGGCTGACAATTAAAGGTGCCTCTGAAGTTCCGTTGGAATTGTGGGTTTTCTGATGACCTCACTTTCCTTGAGGTGGCAACAGTCAGTCAAATATTTGTTATTTATAACCAATTGGTATTAGAATTCAAATCTCTCTCTCTCTCTCTCTCTCTCTCTCACACACACACGCGTAAACCAAACAATTAAGCCAGGATGAATGAAGCAGTAGTGGCTGTTGACCAGTGAGACTGTTCTGCCCAGTAGGGTGGGAAAAGGGAGGCAAACAGTAGGTGACACCAGAGCAATTGACTGGTGGATCCAACCAATTTGAATTTTGCCCCTATCCTCCTCCCTTTGTCTTGGGCCCCTCAGCTCTGTCAGGATCTGACATGCTTTGGCAGCTCCAGACAAAAGATTAGGAGGGGGGAGGAGAAGAAGGCAATGGGAGGAGGTTTGAAGACTGGCACCCAGGGATGGAGGAGAGAGGTCTTTCTCCCTTATGTCTTGAGATTTTGGAGTGAGGGGAGCAGATCTGTTGACTCTCTTCATCAGCCCTCCTGCAGAAGACTCTGACCACCCAGCAGAAGGGGCTAAACCGCAGGTAGAGTCAGCAGAGTTAGAGTTGGTGGTGGTGGGGAAACACAGTCTTGTTACCAAGAACGAGATAGGATCAGATATGCTCACTGTGGCACTCACTTTTGAACATGCAGTAGTCTTGGACAGCGAGAGAGTCCCACTTAATCTTCAAACAATAAAATGATCTTCCTCACTCTCAAGTAAGAGCCACTGGAATGGGAGTATGACATCCGGTTGAGTTCCAAAGGGACTATGGAGAAGGAGCTCACAGCAAATATCACTTGGTGGGCTGATTGTATGTAAGAAGACAGAGAGGTGGGGATTTGCTGGATGGGGCAGATTCAGGGACCACTCATCACTGAAATTAACATTTAACTCTTCAGAAATTGTCAAATCTTAACATTATTATTTTTCCTCAAATGGCTTTTTAAAAATTGGGTATTGGCCATCATCACTGTTTTGGTCAGGAGAGTAGCCCGTTACTTTCTCTCTGCTGGTGCATGCAAAGCTACCATATAGGTAGAAAACTTGTATACATGGGTGTCATGTCTACATATTAGCAATCTACTATGAGGAGAAAGCTCAGGAATTAAATGGAAAGATAAAAGTTCTGGATTAAAAAATCTTCTATAAGATCTGCAGTAGTGACTAAAATTACGTATATTTAGTTCCATCCCACTCCCTAACCTCCCTTCAGGTTGATCATCCTCATGAGCTGATTTGGTGGTGCTGGGCCACATACCAGTGGGGGTAGGGAGAAAGACAAGATCCAAAATGTGAGTAAATGCCCATTTTCTCTCTCTCAACAATTGCCTTCACTTTTTCTGCCACCCCACCCACAACTTTAGGAACAAAGGAAGGTCAAACCATTGATCCATCTAGCTCAGTATTGCCTACACTGACCAGCAGTGACTCTTCAAAGTTTCAGGTGAGGGAACATTCCTGACCTTCTCCCAGGGCTGCATGAACTAAAGTTGTCTAAGCCTGGTGTAGACAGCTGAATAATACTCACGACCTTCCCACACTTTACTGGGAAATTCAGGGAACTTTGTTTCAGCTCTCCTCTCCTCTCTGTGTTCCCAACAATACCCACATGCCTTCATTTTTAAAACACAGCAAAAAAGGGTGATGGTTGTATTCCACATTTTGAGAGATGTCCTCCACAAAGCAGCTTCCCATCTAGTAAAAAACTAAACTCCCCTTGACAATAACGTATTTAGGTTTTTAAATGCAAAATTCAGTATACCTTTACCTTCAGAATAACTAAATGGTAAACAAGCATGAAAAGCAAAGCACAAAAATATAATATAAGAAATAATATGGATCATAAAATCAGTATTAAGACATAAAAAACCCCCAACAAGAATTAAAACTGCAAGAATCAAACAAACTTAATTTGGGAAGGCTTGGGAGAAAAATTTTCAAGAAATGGCACTGAAAGCATAACAACATTAGAGCTTGCTATACTAGAGAAAATGGATTTCAGAGAACTGGTGCTGCAATGCTAAAAGCAGGTGCCAAGTCACAATGTGCTTTACCGAAAGGACACAACACATGTTATCACAGGTGTGATGGTATCGATATATTTTTGGCACCTTTTTGCCTGCACATATCATATATCATATCATATCATAGGTTAGGGTTGTTGTTGTTTTCTAAAGGTATGTTGTTAATGCAGCCTAACACAGATATTCTCTGGAAACTACAAGTAGTGGGTGCCTGTCATATTTCAGCAGAGATGCTGTTCCACAAAACATGGTCAGCTGCACTGAAAGCCCTGCTCCAATTTACTGTAGGGTGGGCTTCTGGGTTTTTAGGTACCAAAGAGCAACTCAAATGTGACTGATTAGATTTCCTTAGGAACTGCTAAACACTGTCCTAGGTGGTAAACTGCAGAGCTATTGGCTCCTCTTTGCCACGAAGAGGGGTTCCCATGGCAATACTCCCTTGTGTGAGCAGTAAAGTCAACCTGAGCTCTGGTGTGCCGATTTTGCCCATTGGTTCAGCATCCTAACTTGCACCTCTGGACCTGATGGCACTTCAGCCCTGACTCACTCCAAAATTTTCCCTTTGTCATGACACCAGTAGCAAAACTGCAAAAGGACATAGGGACACCCAGATAAAATATTTGGCCTGTGCACTGATTTCAGCTACAAAATAATTGAACTTCAAGGGTTGTATTGAATGCAAGTCTTATTCATAGGAGACCCATTGAAATTAACAGGCATGACTAACTTAGGCCTAAGTTAGTCATGCCTGTTAATTCCAGACTGCAAGAAAAAGAAAAGAGCGATGGGGGCAATTGGAGTCAGTTCAAAGTTTGCAGTCCAATTAAGTTCTGTTTGCAGGCAGCGAGTGCAGAATAGGGGTGGGAAGCTTAATCTCTTGCAAACCCCGCCAAATCATTGAAATAGGCAACAAAATCCTTTGGCGTTCCAGCTCTAACATTTAAACAAAATGCTTCATCAGCTGAAGTAACTGTAGCATATATTAAGCAATCTGATATCACAGAGGGAAAGACATGGCAAAGGCAAATGATATCCAAGATAGGGAATGCTTTTGACAATCTTCTAACCCATATTTCTCTATGAGTTTTAGATTCCCTATTCTTCAGTGATGTGGTGCTATCAATTAATTACAATGGCTAAAAAAGAAATGGCACATATGTGCACATTTGGAATTTTGAGGAAGGATTATTGCTTACAGTCAAAAATCGCTATTGTGGGGTAGCGGCGGACCACAAAATGGCTTCCATGAAGGCATGGCATAACAAAATGCTTGCCACAGCTAAAAGAGCAGGAGAATATACAGGACCACAAGAAAGGTGCAGGTATGTCCGTCATAACACCCCTCCCCCCAAAAAAAATCCAATGTGGGGGGGGGGAGACGACACCATCATAAAATTATAGTTAGAAAGCACTAGGATTGCCATATTACAGCAGTGAAAATCCCAACAGAAAAGTTGTTGAGTGATTTTGGCAAAGTCAAACATTAGTTCGTCTGTCTTCCAAAGTGATATGCAATTTTTTTCGAAGACACCGTTGATGGAATCTTTCAAGGATCACCTGCCTGTGTCCACTTTCTCTTTCTGCCTTTCTGCTTTTCAGACCAGGACACTAGGGAATAAGGAACTGTACACTGTAGTACATACCAATCCATACTGTCATGGGGTTAGGCAAGATGACCCTTCCAACTCTCAGTCTATTGTTCTTTGTTACTAATGTACATGATTTTAAAAACCCTGCAAAGTAAATCGGGATCTGATTATATTTTGATTGCCTCAAGATCCATTTCAAGCAGTCTGTTGTGCTCCCATCTGCTGGTAAGATACGATGCAAAAATAATCTTTCTACGATTGCACAAGGTACAGTAATATTTATTTTGCATCTTTCTTTTTTGGCAGTGTTTCATTAATGCAAAGAATCTTGATGCCCTCATTCATATAGTCACATCAAGATTGCTTACTTTAAATTTTTAATTTTTTTGCAAGTCTTTATGGATCAGCATCCACCATCTATTTCAAAATGGTCCAAAGACCCTATCATCCGTGATACATCTGAACAATATATGAATATCAACTTGGATTAGGTACGTATTTGTACATTTGATGGCATATATCAAGTTGTATGTGTAAACTACAATGGAAGTATTGATGGTTATTGTATTGCTAATGCGAGCTGATGGTTTCCCCCAGCTCATTTTTTCTGTTCTTTTCTTTAATAAATTTGCATTTAAAATCAATAATAATAAAAGATTGCTTTTTCATGTGCATTGGTAATGCAGAGTGGGAGAAGATACAGAATAGCTTACAGAATTGAAAGCTGCACACTGCTCTGTACAAAAATTTGGAAAAGAAAATTAAAATGGGACAATAGAAAATTTTTAATGCATCCACTCTAATAGCCCAGTTGGTTAGCACATAGCTGGAAATGAGAGCAGCTACAATTCCAAAACCATAAGAACATAATATTTTACAAACATGGGAAAAGCTGGAGGGCTTGGACTTAGACATGTGTTATCAAAATGTATGGACTGTAGGAGATTCTCTAGACAAACTGCATGCAGTATGGCCCAGGTGTACTGTGTCTTCCCCTTTTTCAGAACAGAGCTTTGCCTTCTTGGCAAAGCTATGAGTTTGGCTGTACTGCTAAATGATATAACTTGGGAGCTTGTTGGAGCAATACTTGTATCTCAATTCTGGGAGATGTGATCTGAAGGAACAGGAGGAAACTGAGAGTTCTCCAAATTACATTGCTCTTCCACTGGATTATGGCAACTTTTATTTCTTGTTTTATTTGCTGAAGGATCTGACTAATTGTATTTGCAGCTTACCATGCTGTTGTTTTTCTTGTTGTTATTTGTTTAATGAAGCTTTTGAGGGGAAGTAAGACGCGGTTCTGTGGGTTAACCACAGAGCCTAGGGCTTGCCAATCAGAAGGTCAGTGGTTCGAATCCCCGTGACGGGGTGAGCTCCTGTTGCTTGGTCCCAGCTCCTGCCAACCTAGCAGTTCAAAAGCACGTCAAAGCGCAAGTAGATAAATAGGTGCCGCACCGGCAGGAAGGTAAACGGCGTTTCCGTCCGCTGCTCTGGTTCGCCAGAAGCGGCTTAGTCATGCTGGCCACATGACCCGGAAGCTGTACGCTGGCTCCCTTGGCCAATAAAGCGAGATGAGCACCGCAACCCCAGAGTCGGCCACGACTGGACCTAATGGTCAGGGGTCCCTTTACCTTTTAAGAAATGAGACGAACCCTGCTGTTTCAGGCCCAAGGCCCATCTTGGGAAGCCCACAAGCAGGACCTCGGAACAAGGTTTAGCAGTGCATCAGGAAGAAATGTAGAGAAGGAGAGATTGCCTTTCAGCTTTAAAATCATGTAAGCTATGATGGACTACTAAACCTTGGAAACTTCCATGCAACCCATTTCTCCCTGAGTATGGGAGAAGGGAGATTGGATGTGGAGAAGATGGATACAACTTTTCCTCCCCTCCCTCTCTCATAATACTGGAACCCAATAGGATCACCCAAGGAACCTGGATAGTAGAGGATTCAGGACAGATAAAACAAAGTACCTTTTCACACAGTGTGTAGTTCAGAGGTAGGGAACCTGAGGCCCAGTGGACAGTATGTACCTCCATTCTTCTCTGTCTGCCTGGAACTGTCCCCAGGCTCACCCCTCAACTTCACACACACACCCTTGAATATTTTTCCCTATAAGGAATGTGTCATTCAACTCTGATGCCTCTTGCTGGTCTGATTGGAGGATAGAGAACAGTGTGTAAATGTGTGTGTGTGTGTGTGTAGAAACTAGCATACTGTCCAATGGTAGAATGTATATTCATTGCTCTGCCAACAACTGCTGTTGCCCAGAAGAGATTGTGGTGCATGTTGAGATTCCTGCATTGCAGTGTCCTTTCCAACTCCCTTGTCATAGACCATGGAATTCCCTAGCACAGGATGTTGTGATGACCACTAATTTAGATAATTTTAAAAGAGGGTAAGACAAATTCATGAAGGAAAAGGTTATCAGTGTTTTGAACACTAGTTTCCAGGAAACAACAGTGGGAGAGATCTATGGTCCTCATGTCTCACTTTGAGCTTCCCAGAAGCATCTGGTTGGACACTGTTGGATGAGATAAGTGTTTAGACTCTTCTTATGTTCTTATGATGCGTAAATAATAATAAAGAAAAACACTCGCAAATCATAAGCTACCATCGAACCAGATGAAGTCGCCCCCCTCCACTAAGAAAACCTTTGACATTGGATTACAGATAATCTTGATGCATAATCATGGCATAAAAGTTTTAATATTTTTATTATAATCCAATCCCTGCACTCTCAGAGGAAAATTGTTGTGTTTTACACTAAACAGCTGTTGCCTTCCCTAGAGAGATTTGCACTGTAGAGATGGATGGAAATGACTTTATTTTTGTAAGAGGAGGATTCTCACTGCCAGATTTAAAATTGTATTATTAAGCAGCCTGTCTGTCCTGGATAAGGGAATGGATGATATTGAAAAAGATTGTTAGACTTTGAAGGTTATGGTAAAAGGATTGGATAGCATTCATATTTGTGGTATGAAGGTAAAGGTGCACAAAAAAATTTTGAACAGTGTTGTAAGAAGTTCATATGAAGTGTAGACCAGGTACAAAAACTTATTGAAAGAAAAACACCACTGTGATTATCCCCCATAGAGACATGTGCACTTAAAGAAACCAATATGAAGGTGAAATGGGGCATATACAGAGATATATTAAGTTTTTCTGGAAGTGGTTGTAAACAAAAAACAAGAAGAAATTTGAGAATGGGTCTTGGGCTGGTTTTAGAATAATCAAATAAATGAACGATTAAGAAAGATATGTTGCATAATTTTATAGAGCAAAGATCTAACTTTGAAGTAAAACTGCTGGAAAATAAAAAAGATTTCTAAAATGAATAAAATGTTACTAGAATGGGAAACCAAAGATGAAATTGTTAAATCAGCAGTGATACAATGGGCTACAGATCTAGGGCATAATATTGATATGGCTTCATTGGAAAAATTGTGGAGAGTGGGTTTGAAATTTACTGCTTGTTATACATTTAAAGAAAAATATATGAAAATGACATACAGATGATATCTATTGCCAAATAAAACTGCCAAGATGTATAACACTGTGTCAAATAAATGTTGGAAACATAAACATACCAAAGGGTCTTTTTTCCATATGTAGTGGACATGCGACAAAGCTAAGGGATTTTGGGAAATGATACATAATGAAATGAAGAAAATGTTAAAATTGGCTACTCTTCCCAAACCTGAAGCTTTTATCCTAGGTATAATAGGGACGGATGTCCCAAAAATGATGATTAAATAATTTATGTATGCAACAACAAAAGCTAGAATCATATATGCGCAATCATATATAGGTGGAATTCCAACAATGGAAGAATGGATCTTAACATTAATGAGCTATGTAGAAATGGCAAAACTGACAGCAAGAGTAGAAAGTGTTGAACATTTTATTGAAGAGTGGAGCCCTTTTCTGGATTCCCTGAGGAAGTATTATAGTCAAATGAAATTGTGGGCAGGATTCAAAATGTGAGCAGAGGAAAGGAAATGATAAAAATTATTGTAATAGAGGAAATATGTAATTGATAAATGTCATATAATGCAGTAGAAAAAGGGTAGGAATAAAAACACACGGAGATAAGGGTGGGAAGTCAAAACATTAAGGGAAATATGTGTTGAAGTTAAAGTTAACGTAAAATCCTTGAAATTCAATAAAAAAATAATATGCAAAAAAGGAAAAGAAATGACTTTCCTTTTTATTACAAGTTTGTGCAAGTTATTTTCTATGTATGATTTTGTTCAGTACTGATAAGTAAGGAACACGGTGGGGCTGGGAGGGTTCACAGCCTAGACAGGAAGCTACCTTATCCAAATCAGACTATTGGTCCATCTAGTTCAGTGCTGCCCACACCGACTGGCAGTGAATCTCTAGTGTATCAGACTTGTGTCTCTCCCAGTCCAATTTGAAGATGCCAGGGATTGGACCGAGGACCTTTTGCATGCAAACTCCCCTATGAGGACAGATTGCAGCATTTGGGACTTGGCTTTTTAGTTTCGAGAATAGGTGAGTAAGAGGTGGCATGAGAGAAGTTTGTACAATTATGCATGGCATGGAGAAAGTGGATAGAGCATTTTTCTCTCTTTCATGGACTCACTCCCACAGGAGGCGGTGACGGCCACCAACTTGGATGGTTTTAATAAAGGATTGTACAAATTCACAAAAGGTAATGCTATCAGTGACTATTAGCTATGCATGTTTGGAGGCAGTAATGTTTCTGAATGACAGTCGTGAGTCAAGGACCCGCCACCCGCTTGGAGATGAATAAGACACAGGGACACATGAATTTAAGGTTAATGGGCTAAAGAAGGCCACAACTTTATTGATTACAGCATGTGAGTGGTATTGGCTTTAGGCATTGGATCAAACAGTCTATACATGACACCACCCCGCTCAGCGGGGAGTCATCCGAAGGTTAAAAACCAGTGGGAGGAGCTTGTTGATGGAAATACAACTGGAAGCTTCCCCTGATGTCACCAGGGTTCGTGCCATGGCCCTAGCCACCAGCAGGGCATCGGACAGGATCCACGACCGCCGGATTCCTTTAACGGAATACCCAGCAAGGGGAGGGGTAGGTGATGGCCACACATGCCCTCCAACAAATGACACATATTCCAATGCCTAACTGCCAATACTCAAAAAGTTGTGACAGTTTGCTACCAAGAGGCTGGTTCCAATTTGCCAAATAGATAAAAATTCCTACCAGGCCCCTTGACAACCAGGGCAACAAGGTCAGACACATAAATATGACCTAAAGGGAGGATGAAGGGGTGATCCGACTACGAAGGGCCGCAGAATGAGAAGATGGAGCTGCCGCTGCTGCTAAACCCCGCCCACAAGCCAGTCCTATTGACTGGCCTTTGGGCGCGGCGAGGCAGTCAGGTAAGCTGACGCAGAGGGCTGAATACACCCCCCCCTGCTGACACGGGAACCAGCTCCCGCTCACAACTCCTCCCCTCTGTTAGGAGGAGAGGCTTTGCAGGAAATTGCAGGAGTGGAGAGTGTTCTTGTGGCTGGGTTTCTTACAGGCATCTAGCTGGCCATTGTGAAAACAAGATACTGGGGTAGATGAGCCATTGGCCTTAACCAGCAGGCTCTTCTTATGTTCTTATGCTTAAAGCAGGTCACCACATAGCTGTGGCCCTAGATTTACCAGATGAAAATAGAAAAGCCCAGGCTAATCTACCACTGTGGTTTGTGGAAAGGAATTGCTGGAACAATTAATAGAAGTGGAATACAAAAAGGGAGGTGAGAGGAGGTCGATGAAACAAGGGAATGAAAGATAGAGTACTGAAATGGTATGATGTATGTTTTTAAATTGTTTTTGCTTTGTTTTGTTCAGTTTAATGTGTCAATGTTGTGTTTTGCATTGTTTATATATTGTATTGTATTGTTTTTTCCCTTTCTTGTTTTTTCTCTTTTTGTCTTTTTTCTTCTCTTTCTTTTTTGTAAGTTTTAAAAGTAATAAATATTATTTTAAAAAATAATAATAATCTACCACTGTGGTTTGCAGGGAACTCTTATGCCCCAAATTCCTAGGTTTGCTAGAGCGAGTCCTAGTTTTCTGTCCCGATTTTGTCCTTTTGTCCTTTTTTGACTTGTTTTAATTTGTTAGTGTGACTGAAGTTGTCATTCTTCAAGATTCAGATATCTCCCAAGAGATTTCAGGTGGGGAACCTGTGGCCTTCCCAATATTGTTGGACTGCATCCCCCACTATGCACCCCACCCCCACTGAAGCTGAATTTGGAATAGATCAACAATGGTCAGGGATGATGGGACATATGCTCCAACAGCATTTTCTCCACCCTTGCCCTGTAATCTCTGTAACTTAAATATTTTAGCAGGTAGGGTGGTACATTTTGCAGGCAATGCACATTCAGGTAAATGTTTGTACATGGATATGAAAGTACTATGTAGACCACAGTCTGCAATACATTTTGCACCTGTTCAGAGCTTCTGATAACACAATGTAGGGCGATCATATTTTCTCCCAGTATTAGGAGTGGGGAACTTTGTGGCCCTATTAATGTTATTAATTAGTGCAACTGCCTTCCGTTAAGAGTTTGGGTGTAATCCTTGACGCCTCCCTTTCCATGGAGGCGCAGGTTACAGCAACAGCCAAGGCGACATTTTTCCACCTTCGCCACATCAAGCAGTTGGTCCCTTACCTTTCCCGCCCTGACTTGGCCACAGTGATCCATGCGATGGTCACCTCCAGGCTTGACTACTGTAATTCGCTCTACGCGGGGCTGCCCTTGAAGCTGTCCCAGAAACTCCAGCGGGTGCAGAATGCAGCAGCGAGGCTCCTCACGGGGTCTCTGCCATGGGAGCATATTCACCCAGTGCTTTTCAAGCTGCACTGGCTCCCGGTGAAGTACAGGGTCAGATTTAAGGTGCTCTTTTGACCTTTAAAGCCCTTCACGGCCTAGGACCCTCGTACCTACGGGACCGCCTCTCCTGGTATGCCCCACGGAGAGCCTCAAGGTCCATAAATGGCAACACCCTAGTGGTCCCAGGCCCTAAGGAAGTTAGAGTAGCTTCAACCAGAGCCAGGGCCTTTAAAATTCTGGCTCCGGTCTGGTGGAACGCTCTGCCTCATGAGACCAGGGCCCTGCAGGATCTGATTTCTTTCCGCAGGGCCTGTAAGACAGAGTTGTTCCGCCTGGCCTTTGGCTTGAAGCCAATTTGATTCCCTCCTCTCTTTCTTTTTTCTTTTCCTTCTCTTCCTGCGATGAGGCTACATTTTAATATTTTAATGTTTCAATATTTTAATGTTGTATTTTAATTTTGTTTTTAAGTTGTAATCATTCAACTTGTTTTTATTATTGCTTGTAAGCCACTCTGAGCTGGGGAGGGCGGGGTATAAATAAAAAGTATTATTATTATTATTATTATTATTATTATTATTATATTATTATTATTATATTATATTATATATTATTATTATTATTATTATTATTATATATTGTTGTTGTTGTTGTTGTTGTTGTTGTTGTTATTATTGGTGGGGGTGTGGCACCTAATCCACCCTGTGCTGGCCCCACCCTGGATTTGTTCCTAAAGCAGTTTTTGTGGAGGGGGCTAACAGTTTTTAAAATACAGTCAAAATAGATTGGGAGAGGGTGGGTATGGGATAGGATCTGCCAACGTACGGCTCTAAGAAGAAAGATCCAATCCTTGACAGTGATGCAAAATCTGCCAGGGATTCTTTAGCTGTGATTCCTGCATCGCAGGGGGTTGGGCCTGATGTCCCTTCAGGTCCCTTCCAATTCTACAATTCTATAAAAATTCAAGGGGAATGCAATTTCAAAGTAAAACTATGTTTCAGCTCACATTTTGGTGTGCAAAGAGAGAATTGGGGAAATTTGCTTTAAAATGGAGAATAGATGCATTTCTCTCCCCCCCCCCCCCGGACTTGTGAGTCAGCATGCATAGGATTACCCTATCAGTGACCACAGTTTCTCACCATGACCTATCCCTCAGGGTTGGTGTGAGATCAGAAAAAATGGGGGAGAGCCCAGTGTGCTACTGAGCAATTGAGAAGAGGAGAATAAATAAATGAATAAATATTGAATATTGAATATAAATAAATGAATGAATATTCCCTAACAACCCCCCTCCCACACACACACACACACATTCTCTTTGCTCCAAGATCCCCATTTCCTGGAATGGTTTCCCATTCCTTGCCTGTAATTCTCCAGCACTTACACAAGAAAGCTCAATCTGTATGAAAACAGCAGCTTCTATGTTCAACAGAATGGAAAGACTCATTCCATTATCCATTAATCTCCTCCAATCCTCAAAGCTTTCTTTATCTGATAAGACAGAAGCAGGAGACTAGGAAGCTTGTCTGTAGTTTTGTTATTGTTTTTCATATATATATATATTTTTCTCCCAAAGAAGCAACTCGCAAACCAATCTCCCAGCCCCCTACTGATACCACAAGGAAGGATTGTCGCTCTGTAGCAGAGCACATTCTTTGCATGCAGGTTGAAGGTTCAATCTTAGGCTTCTTCAGGTAGGACTGGGAGAGACCCCGTCTAAAATCCTCGAGCACTTACTGCCTGTGTAGACAATATTAAGCTAGGTGATCCAATGATCTGCCTTGTATAAAGCACCTTATTATGTTCCTAATTTGGGGGAGGGGAATGTAGGTATACTGAGGCATTATTGTTAAGAGATCTTTAGGGATCCTTCAGTGCTTTAAGCCTGGCGGGATATGAGGGGGTGCCCTTTAGGCCTGGTGTAATAAGAATTTTAAGGTCTTAGATATATAATAAATGTTCATAAATGTACCAATCAAACACGTACATAAATCTATAAACCAGATGTCTGAAGCAGCACAGGAAGACAGTCCTGAAACCATTTTGACTCCCAAGCTGACCAAATGTTTCTCTACAAGGAGGGAGGAGGTGGAAAAAACCTTCCTTGTTACAGGAATTTAGTAATCACCATTTCAAAGGGTGACAAGACTACCAGGAAAGGCAATCAGATAAGGCATTATCAGATAACCTGGCAGACAGGAAAAACAACAACATTCAAATTTCTGTTGTAGACCACCTTTTCTGTGATGTAGGTATGATGTTTGTGGGGGGTGGTCTTGGGTTACACCCCTTCTGTGATGTATGTATGATGTATGGAGGGGTGGTCTTGAGCACCAGGGCAGGGAATTTAAAATGTCTATATAAGGCCATGTGCTCCATTGTTCGAGGTCCTTCTCCTTTCCTGCGTGTGAGGGGAGCACCCTTTTGCAGCAGATCAATAAAGATCAAGCTTACTAGCTGCTTTGCTTCTCAATATTCTCTGCTTGGCCTCTGTTATTTTCTCCTACCAATAGGGAACCCATGTAATGACTTTATACGTGCTCTTGGATATCCATAAGGGGAAAAGGGCAGATTTTTATTGAGGCATGGAGAGTCACCTAGCAATGAAGAATTCCTCTCCATTCTTTGCTGAAGAGTGACAGTCTGTGGCTGAATCGCACGCCCAGAAGTCTAGAGCAGGCACAGGCAAACTCCGGCCCTCCAGATGTTCGGGACTGCAATTCCCATCATCCCTGACCACTGGTCCTGTTACCTAGGGATGATGGGAATTGCAGTCCTAAACATCTGGAGGGCCGGAGTTTGCCTCTGTCTAGTCTAGAGAGTTGCTTCCCACCAGATTCAATTAAATTCCTTACTTGCCTGTACTTTCTGAATTTGGTTGATTTGGTTAATGGTGATCAAATGAGGCACAGGAGAACCAAGTATGTTTCCTTGAGCTCCCTGGGGAGAAGGGTGGGATATAAATGCAATAAATAATTGCAGTTCCTCCAAATGGTTATATTAATAAATATAATCATTTCCCCAGTGTTTGCTCTCATTAGTCTTCTTTGTTGGTGTGGAGGCAAACATGTCTCTCTGCAAGACTACTTAAACCTTCAGAACAGTGCTGGAACAACACCTCAAGGTTCCTGCTTGCCACTGATTCTGCTAATCTGTGCTGATCTAGCACAGGGTGGTCCAACTTTTCATACCAAGTGTGTCACAAGATAGGGTTGCCATATCTTGAAGAGAAAAAAAGAGGACATCCCAAGCTGCTGCCAGCCTGAGCCAGGGAAGAAGCGTGCGGCTGCAGTGTGCAAGCCCCAAACCCCAAGACCAAGTGCAAGCCCAAAACCCCCAGATATTTCCTTTAAAATGTAAAAATCTGCCTGGATGGGCATGTTGGCCACCCAAAAGAGGACATGTCCGGGCTTTCCTGGATGTATGGCAGCCCTACCACAATAGTACATAGACCCTGAACCCATGGTCCACACACTGCCTTGTTTTACAGGGGGTGCGAAAAGAGACAATAGGAATCTAGGACCCTGTTGGAGCCTCACGCCTCCTTCCCAAAGCCCAGTGCCTTGCTTATCCAGCTTTGGGGAGACAGCATGAGGTCTGTGGGGGAGGGGTCATATGTTGTTGAGGGCCACCCAAAAAGGTCTTATGGGCCACATGCAGCCCTAGGGCCTTGCATTGGACCACCCTGATCTAGAAAATCATTTATGTATCCTCCATGAACTGTCCTAGGTCCTGAACATTTTGATGAGTTAGCCATACATCATGCCTAGCCAAAATGCATGTACCCAACTTGGAATAAGTATGAGCACATTTCCCCCATTCAGCTCTATTAACATTTCATAGATTCACTCTGCTCAGTGTTCCAACATTCACTCTATTTTAAATGTTCAAGCTGTGAGTGCCATTGCTTATGTAGCCAAATGTACCATCTGCACACAAGAAGCAGGTCTCAACAGGTTTTCAGAAGTACAAAAATCATTAATGGAAAAAATAAACCTGAATAAATAATTCTCAGTTAGGATTGGGCATGCGCAGTGGTCATGAAACATTGGGGGGATAAAAAGCAGGAGTGTGGTGGGGAGAATGAGATGGGATGAATGGAATCCTATAGCAGGCATGCCACACTGCAGCTTCCCAGGTCCCACTTCTTTCAGTTCTTGGAAAAATTCTCAAAATAATAGTCAAATTATATCATGCAGAATTTAACACAATTTCTCATTTCTTTTCTCCCCCCCCCCCCCTGTATGTAACCATTGACTGCCAGGTTTGGGATGGATGTAAAGTTGCATCATTGCCCATAGATTGCTGTGGTATAAAACTGTGTTCTTCAAGTTTGGATTCCCTGAAGTGGTTGGATTACAAGTTCTACCATCCCTAACCAGCTTGCTCAGTGGTTAGGCATGATATGAGTTGAAGTCTAACAATATCTGGAGACCCAAGGTTGAAGGATTTTGTCCAGCCCCTCTGCCTTTAGCTCCTCTACCGCCACCTCCTATTCAGCACCACCAAGTCCTCCCTTATGAGTCTCTGTGCTCCAC